>NC_138656.1:81742367-82942367 GCF_964273445.1 Streptopelia decaocto
GTAGAACATCTCTCTCTTGCTCCTTCTAATTGTAACTTGTGAGAGTAGACAAGATAAAATGAGGTATGGGTTTTCCTGCTTTTTGTAGTTTCCATTGCTCTGGATTTACCATAAGAATGGTGCCGCTCTTAGCGTTTTGGCTAACAGGCTAAATGTAATACCTTCTGTCCATTCAAAACAAATAATATGCTTTTAAATAAAGCACAGTAAAGTCAGCCCCTCATTTGGAAACTTGAAAAGTGCATTTTTATCCTAGAATCATCTAATTGTCAAAAGGACAGTTAAAAAAAAAAAAAAAAAAACACACACACCTTTTTCTTTATTTTAGAGAGGCATTGAAGTTATGTAAGAACAATCACCCTGTTTCTGATGAACAAGGGATAAAACAATAACATTAATACAGTTTCTTGAATTCTTTAAAGTTTTATAAATCGCCCATGGAGGTTTGCAAACCAAGGTCACTCTGCCTCTTTTCATTCTTTTAATTATCTAGTTCCAGTGTGATACACTAGCCTTACTAATTGGACACAGAGAAAACCCTTATCAGTGAAGTTAGAAAAGGACCTATGAAAAGGGTATGGGAGACTGTTGCAAATCAAAGAAGAGGAACTGAACAGAAGGAAAGGCAATCAACTGTACCCCTCCGAGCTGTGAGTTTACAGGAAAAGCAGAGCCTGGTTAGATGGAAGAATAAGTGGCCAGCAGGTGGTTACACATATCATTGATCTCTCCATGATAGATACTGCTGGGAGGGCAGCCAAATGCACACTCACACCTGCCCTTAATTTCTTGGGGAAGGGAAGACTTTAAAGCACTAACTTGGGCTTTGGGGCGTGTAGATGTTGAATATAGTGCTATTCGTTACCGTTGCCATATCCCCAAGAAGCTCGTACATAATCTCTCCAACCCCAGTGAGGAAATTAATTGTCCTGTCTGTAGTTTAGCATTTTCATGTACATTTGACAGGTGTGATGCACACAGAGAAGCCTGAAGCTCTGTCAATTTCTATTTAGTAGCATAAGAAATGTGTGTATCTGTATTATCCCTGACTCTGATTTTTTACCCTTTTCCTTTCCCAGCATTCTTGCACATTCTCCAAGTCCAAGGTTGTTAGCGATCCTTCTCCTCTAAATTATGGCTTGTCATTCGAACAACAGCTTTTTTCCATCTCAGATCTTCCATTATGACCTTGGATTGTCATGTTAAGCAATTCTCCTCTCCGTAATCATTTCCTAGTATGAAACTTGTTTGTTCATCACTTCTTCCATTTCTTCTGTGTCTTAATGAGTCTCTACAGTTTCTATGCCAGTATAGGAACACAGGAGGTTCCACTTAAATTTGAGAAGAAACTTGTTCTCAGTAAGGGTAACAGAACACTGGAACACGCTGCCCAGGGGGGTTGTGGAGTCTCCTACTCTGGAGACATTCAAAACCCACCTGGACACCTTCCTGTGTAGCCTCATCCAAGTGTTCCTCCTCCAGCAGGAGGACTGGACTAGATGATCTTTTGAGGTCCCTTCCAATCCTTAACGTTCTGTGATTCTGTGATCCCTGTCCTGTTCTTCTGCCCCTAGATGTTTTTCCTAGTGCTCAAATTGCAGCCATCCACAGAAGTATCGAGAATTATCTCTTATTTTCACAAGCTATATTTAATCCACTATCACAAGGTGTTTCTGCCTAAAAAAAGCCCCATATGGCCAGCAACCCAATATTGTCCTTAAAGTAGGAACTTACACACAAACTATTTCAGAAATGCTGGACCCTTTATTCACTAGAAGATATTACCAAAGCAAAGACATTCCATTAGAACATCAACCAGAACTCAAAAAATTATACAGAGAAAGATTAATTCAGGCTTCCAGAGAATGAAGGGATGTTTTGGAAAAAAGATAAGACATTACATTGCAGTCCTTCTTCTATGTCAACCGAAAAATATAACTACAGTTTCATATGTATGAAAGTTATTTGGTTTTGTTTGTTTGTGAGACAAGAAAGTGAAAATTCTGATTATTTTAACTGCTAAAATTTCCATGTCATTGGGTGCAAAAGGCAAGACACTGCCTTAGCGTATCGGCAAGCTGCTGGCAGATCATATTCCATTCACCTGCAACTGCTTTTACAGTTTCATTTATCTAACTTTCTTCTTGTGTCACATTAACGTGTGATTTCATAACACATGCTGGGATTTACATCTAATTATCCCTAGCTTCTCTCACATCCAACATTTTGAAGAAAAAAAACCCTGAAATTCTGCATGCTTGGGACTAACAAGGAAGATGACCTGTATATTGTCTATGTAGGCACACGGCTGTCTGCAGATGTTACAGTGTTACTGTCTGTACAGGTATGAAAGAGTTAACATTATGGCTGTTCATAAGCTCTCCAAGTCCGAAAACATCACTTCATCTGACATTCTTCTCATGGTAGTTACATATATTTGAAAAGGGCTAGGTAAAAAGCAACAAGCTCCATGCTGGATACTGGTACCCAGGTGGCTTTACTATTTAAACATGTTCCCTGACATGGTGTTGGTTCAAATCAGCAAGTGCTGTACACACAGCTAAAGGCACAAATCCAGTGGTGCAGACTACATCTGACAGGCAGTTTGCATGCAGCCATTTGTTCTGTAGCGTAAGAGAGTTTATAAGCGTGGACATGGAACTGCTCTGTGCAACTGGCCTCAGTGTTAGAGAATAGTGCCAGTGTGTTTAACATCTTCTTATGGTAATAGCAAATATCAATGAAAAAGATTGGAGCTGGCTCTATTCACTTTATTCAGGATTTGGTGGATTCCTACATTTTAAGAATTTGAAATCCTGACATGCCATAAATTCAATCCTACCAGAATTAAATTACAGAAATACATTTGAAAACCTGAGACTAGCTCAGTGTTAGAAGAGAAAATCATATTTCTGATTTTTTTTTCCATAACCATAGGACTATTTCAATATTTTTCTAGTCTTACATGCTCTCTTTTAAGAAGCAGTTGATAAATTCAATGCTTTTCTGAAAAACTTTTCCAGAAGGATATCGTTCCCTTTGTATTTTGTTCACATTGCTTCCAAGCCTTGTCAATATTTCTTGTTTCGTTTTACTTTCCTTCAGCAAAGAGAAATAAAACAACATCAGACAGAAAATTTTGACGTGGTCCACTCCAGGAGAAAACAATCATGACAAACTACATTTTAGAGGAAGCATTATCATCTCCTGCTCTTAACTCTTGTTTCCATTATAAGAGGTGCCTCAATGAATTGGAAATCCCTCCTAGCAGAGATGCACCTCTTACCAGCAAAAGTGTTATTTTGCCGATGCATTTAATGCTGATTATGTGCATAAAAGTTGAAATTGTGAATACAGCTGATTACGCTGCTGGTTTTGTCAGTATAAAAACGTCACTAAACATCATATCCTCTGACTGACATAGCCATAATGACAAAAATGCTAACAAAGAGGTGGGTTTAGTCTCCACTGTAGTGATAATAAAATGGCTTCTTTTTCAGCTGCTATCAGAGTCCTGAGAGATTTAAAGTTTGTGTGCAACAGGTCCATGGCAAATAGGTATCTCAAGAAAGGTTAATCTCATCAAATGCAGATGCTTACAGTGGGGTCTCACCTATGTTTCAACTAGTCACTGCAAGCTCTTTTTTATCATGTAAAGGGCATGTTTACACTTTAAGTCCAGCAACAGTCTAATACTTAAGACTAGTAAAGCCTTATACTTTAAGACTAGTAAAAATGACGAGTAAAGTATATATCTAATATGCACCAGGTGGAGAGCATCAGCCTCAAATTAGTCATCCACATTGTACATGCCTAAAGGAAACAGACTGGGGTCCTACACTATGTGGCTTAGATTTCAATTTAATTTTTGTCCAACAGGTAACTTTTTTTTCTAGAAAGTTCTGTCTCTATTTAGCAAATATTCTAGCAGTTATCTAGATAATTTACTAGTTTTCCCATTTCCTTTACTATCACCTTAAATAAAAACTTTCTAAAACTGAAATGTAAGATTTTATGTCTCATCCATCCTCTATTCATCCAGTTTTGGCTCGTGTCAAAGGTTTCGTGAAACCATAAAAATTAAAGGAAAAAACATCAGATATTAGCATACAAAGTTTTAGATGGCTGTTAAACTATGTTTGATGGGAATTCAAGAGGAGTGAACCTTTAAAAGGTTGTTGTAATTAAAATAAAAAAGATAGCGTGGACACTTATCTGAATGCTTCCACTTCTTTTTCTTCTAGGAATCAGGTTTAGATACCCCTTGATCTTCCTTAACACTGTTTGGCCTGAACTTCAGAGTGCTAAAAACTGCCTCTTTTATGGTATTTTGGTGCTTCTAATCCCTGTAAAGAGGGGTAAAATAGTTAGCAGGTTTATTTTTAGTTCTGGGCAAAGGTTGAGAGCACTTTTCTCATTCTCTCTTTAAAAACAGAAATTCAAACTCAATAGCAGAACAGTGACAATATCTTCTAGGCTGAGCCTCTCAGTTCCCGAGAGGAGAGAATATTCCCCCTCTATTACAGTAGCCAGGAAGAATGAACAGAGGTTCCAGTAATAAATATAGACACAGGGACGTCTGGTTTCTTTTCTGCCTCAGAAGCTATCAAGAAAATTTAATCAGGCTTTTCTTTTCCAGTCAATCCACAGATTATTTTAATACTTTCCCATTCTGTATTGAAATTCTGTCATCCTCATGTTGTTGCCTGATGTCTGCATGCAGTCATTGCTAAACAATTTGATAGTGTTATATTTTTAGAGAGATCTGTTCACTTACCATCTAATGGTAATGCCATTTTGCAGGGGTCATAAGGAAAGAACATATTCATGATGAGAAAAAAATCAAATGAATGGCAAGACATAATCATGTTTCTATGTCATCCCCTCTGCCTCCCTATCCTCTTCTAGGTGGAGGAAAAAAACCACACACCAACCAGGTTTTTACCATATATAGAGCTGCCTCATGTTTTCTTCCCTACACTAAATTATGTAGTACTTCTGCAGAAAGTGTGTACAAGAGCTGAATGTAAATCAGAAAAAGATACAACGATTGTGAACTAAAAGTCAGCCACCCCTCTCCAAACCCACGCTGGTATACAGCACACTAGTGTGCCCACCCTGTAAGATCCTGGGACTCCTGTAGTACTTCAAGTGTCTGTGCATGATAGCAATGAATTCAAAATGCATCCTGACCTTCATAGGAAATGACTGACACAGACCTGAGTGAATGTGGCAAAAAAAGGGCTGACTTTACTGCTAGAGAGATAAAGATGTTTTCTACATTAAAATTAATGATGTATCATAAAAATCAACTCTTGGGTTTTCTGTGCAGCTGTTAAACAAGGGGCAATGTAACAACCTATGTGTTCTGCTCCAGTTTGCAGGGGGGGCAGAGAAAGAGACAAATCCCCTTTATCTCTGAATTGGAACATAAATAGCAGCAGCAAAAGAGAAACATACTACATAAGTTTTTGACAGGCTTGACTGATCATTCATTTTAGCTCTTACCTTCTGTCTCATGAACCTCTTTCATTGCTCCCTTGTTTATCATGTGCTTGTTACAAACAAAACAAAAATCACTTGTTTAACTAATTGCTAGTTTTTAAATACTATAATGGCTTTTACTGCCAGTCTTTACTATCACTTAGATGGTACATAATACTTGCATTACAGTCTTTTACACAAAATAAACCAAACAATGACTCAGAAAATACTTTATGCTTCTCTGTACCCCTAATATCAAGCCTATTAAAAATATTTTTAAAATTGTGCTAAAATAGCCAGTAGATAAATTATGTTTAATAATAATATTAATAAATAATAAGAGTAAATAAACAAAGTTTAATAATAAGTAATAAACTCCAGTTTCTAACAGATCTGAGATTTGTTGTTGTAATTTACATCTTAAACAACTCTTTCATGACCTTTTGAATCTATAGATATTTATGGAGCCTGGAAGGAACAGTGTTAAAATTAAATTGTGTTTAGCTGATTGATCTTTTTACATTACACACTCACTAGATTGGGGTTCCAGTTGGGACATAGGAGGAGAGGAGTGTAATAAAAGTGAAAATCACAGTCTCATCTAATATTTGTAATGCTGTTCTACACCTCTGGTAAGTAAAGTCTAGCATGAACTCACAGAAATGCCACATAACTTACTAATGAGTCAGTCACTGGTCTTTCAAAAAAATCATGAGTATTAATGATTTGACCAACTTCTGCTGCTTTGACTCCACGGCTATTGTTAAAAAAAAAAAGCACTCAGCCTCCTTTCTCAGATTACTTTTAGACAAAAACTGTTTCTTCCAATTCATGGGAGAGCTGTGAAAGGGAGTGAGCACCTTGCCATGACTTTTAGTGAAAACTAACCCCTTCTACTTGTTCTGAGCAATTTCTTTTTCTATTTGCAGGCACGTGGAACTGTCTTTTCAACTCCAGTTTCTAACAGACCTGAAATTTGTAAAAGCAAATCATAGTTAAGCATTCCCAATGCAAATCTTGTAACTTTAGAAGACCAAAGAGGCCCCTGTCAGTCCAGTGGTTTTGATAGTGCTGGGTAAGGTAGAAGGTAATGGCTCTGGTGAGAGTAGGAATATTTGTCTATGTTGTGCCCTGATACTGAACAACACTTGAAGTGTCATTCTCAGCTCTCTTTCTTTAGGAGCTAAAGCAGCATATTCTCACATGCAAACTCAGATGCATTCCAGTGTGGTTGGGATGTCAGTTCATATTGACAACCTTCACATTTAGCATCTAAGTTAAGACCAAGTCTGGATTTATCCTTCTAACTTCAGTACCTAGCCTCGTGCCTAAATGAGGAGGTTACTGGCATCAATTAAACTAAAAGACGGCCACCCCTAAGGTCAGTCCCACCCATTTATGATGTATCTCACACGCTTTTTATATTTACAATATTTTCATTTTTTAGTATCCACCATAACTATGGCCTGCATTGCTAAAGTTAACAGAATTGTAGAGATTTGATATGGTAAGAGAGATAGCTGAACATGGTTGAAAATGAAAGATTTTCATCCACGTGTTTTGAAGACATGGCTTTATTTATGAAACTGTCAGTGGATCAAGACAAAGGTTCTCAGGGCTTTTTTCAGGAAAGCAATTGTTCTCCTAGTCACGGTCACACCAGGGATGTGTGTGTATGAGATTGATCCAGTGATTTCTGATACATCACAGCAAGAGTGGTGATCCATAGAACCAATTATTCCTGTGCCTTTACTGACATGGTGAATCATGTAAGCTTTTTCTTCAAATAATAATTTAATCACTGCTTTAGTTTGTGTGTTTATTTCTTTATCGTTTCCCTTAGCTGAACCTTGTGTGGCATGAATTCATTAATGTTAGGTAATGAGGTGGAGATTCAGGCTTATAAAGAGGAATTAACATCAACAAAATTGCAGCTATATTGTAGTACCTCCATCTGTTTTATTCTTACAGAAGATGTACACATTCTCATTTCAATTAAGCATGATGGTCAAAATAATTGTAAAATCTTTCATTCTCTCCCAGATATTACAAGAAATGAAGATATAATTACTTCTTTGAGGCTCAATAATACTTGCTGTAAAACATATACTTCTATTCAAGTTTCATAACCTTGTCTTCAACACCTTATTAATAAAGAACACATTCTAAATAAAAGGAACAGTTTAATTTTGTCAGCTAGGATTAAGGTAACATATATTAGCCCACAAATAGCCCACATAGTGTTGTTTTAAGCAGGACTGAAAACATTTTTTTCTACTTCTCAGAATCTTCAAGGCACTCCAAATTTTTTAGTCAAACTCAGTCTGAAAACACAAAACTGCATATGTGTTTATGAGTCAAAAATCAGTTTGGGGAACAAACAAAAATTTTCCTTTCAACTACTGCAAAGTTACTTCATAGCAGTTTGGTTGTTTGCATTTGCTCCAAGGTGCTTATATTTAGAATGACAAAAAGACTAGGAAACCAAGTACCTTGCAAAACTACCTTAAGTATATGTGACATTTTGAACTTTTAAATGCTTTTCTGCTGATAGAAAGTTTGGATTTGACAGTTTTCTACTTAACAAATATATTTTCAACAAATCATCATCTTCTTTTAAAAAATTTCAGAAAACAGTTCACTGGCAGGCCTGATTTAGAGCTCAGGATTACATTATCCATCCTTAATATCTATTTATTTTTTCACCTTACTTTTGCAAAGAAAACAAAGGGTTTGCACTGCTTCTAGCTTCACTTTTAATATGTTACATTTTATCTTCCTTCCTTGTAATTCTCAGAAGCATTTCCAAATTTTTTGCTTATTTGGTTTTATAGTTTCCTAAGGCTTGCTTTCTGGTGAAAAACACAGTACCAGCATGTCCACTGATTTCTGCAGCCACTGGGTTAGGCCCATATATTAGCTTTGTATTTCATTTCCTCTGGCAATTCCAAAAGACTTGCAGGGCTGCTTTAAACCACGTAAACCATTCCATTATGGCAATCTATCCCTGCACCATACAGTCGTTTCATTATACTGAAGGTGAAGGTGAAGAAAATATCAGTAATTTAAAGCTAAAATATGTGATTTAATCTTATAAACTAGACTGTGTTTGTAACATTGTGTACTTTGGATTCTACAAAAAAGGAAGAAGGTAATAAACATCACACTAGCTTTGGTGTTTTAACGGAGATATAACTAGAAGATAGAAGATTAATGTTTTATTTCTGATTCTGCTGATCATATTCAGATGCCTAAATGCAGATGTTGAAATATCAGCAACTCAAACTGAATACTGCCACTCATGCCCCAGAATGTAAGTGGCATTCATGCGGCACTGCCTGCAAAGAATATATTTTCCCTGACTCAGAGAGACATCAGGGCATCTCTTACTCACATTGGCAGGCAACTCCAAGACTTCTAAACGGACAAGCTAAACACCTGCAACTACAGATGACCTTGTAAACCTTCATAGCTACATTTCAGAGATCTGAATCAAAAATGCTCTATGTCAGACTAGCACAACTCCAAACCTCAATCCTTTTTCTGTAGCTATCAGGACAAGCTTTTATTAACTATAATGAGACTGAGATCAAACATTTAAAGACTTTCATGAGATATGTTTGCTGAGTTTGACAGTAAATGAATGGTAGTAACAATCAGGAAACATTTCTTACACTGTCTCCAGAGTACTTTTCCACAGTACATTCAACCCTTGTGATGATGGATAATCCATAGAACTTTTCCAGATTAATCTGCATTTATTCATGAAATATAAAATCAATAATCAATTAATAAGACCAGCAATGAAAAAACATTAACCGACTGCAGCTTTGCTGATTCTTGCACTCTCTAACAGACGATCTCTCTTGAGCTAATGGGAAAGTTCTGTTTCTATTGAATAAAAGATGCAACAAGCCTGCATCTTTAGAAGACTTGAACTAGAAATTCAGGGTCTATTTAATAAAAGACACATCTCCCCTTCTTAAAGACACTGTTTATAAATAAATAAATGAAAAAAAGATTCTTAATCTTACTTTGAAGACTTAACATCAGGCTCTAGAGAGAAACCAGGCAGTTTTCCAAAACAATTTTTACAGTCAGCACACTAAAAGCAGTCTATCAGTAACAAATGGAGAAAAAGCAAATTCAGCTGAATTAAAACTGTCCCAGGAAAAAAAAAAAAAAAGGAAGACAACAATGATGATTAAGAAGAAAACTCGGCATATGTTCACCTTATTCTAATGTTAAAAAGTGCTAATCAATCACAAGGAATTAACCTAGTTAAAACAAAATAAGAAATTCCACTGTAAATAAAAGTTATGAGCTATGTGCACCTGGGCTGCTGGGAGAGCAGTCAATAAGAATATTTAATTTTTTTCCTAGAGATCTATGCATTGTCACATCAGCACGTTTTCACATGAAGGCATTCTTGGGGACTACACATAAGAGGGGAATAGCAGGAAATAGTCAATATAAAAATTCTGTCATTTTCAAAGTGTCTAAGGTTACCAAGAGGTTGGGGGAAAACTGACTTACCTGAGATCAATGAAAGCTTTAAGAGGCACAAGAAAGATATAGAAGTGTCCTGTTAGATGACACTACTCTGGAGTCCCTGAGGAGCTTTTTTAGTGAGTAAATCCCTTCCGAAATACATACTTTTTCGATAAATCACACTTCACTTAGATAAAGTTTCTCAAGAATTGTCCTCCTGATGAGAAAAGGTTACTGACTTCACATTGTAAATAGAAGAAACTGCAGAACTTCCACGAGTCCGGAATTTTTTTAAAAAGTGAGACTGCCTGCAAGTCTTCATTCTCCTGGTTATATACTCTCATTCTTTTCTCCTCAGCCCCAGTGCTGCCACATGCAATCACACGCAAATTAAGGCTAGCAGATGAAACAATAAAGGAAATCATATGCAGAATCTGTTTTCCAGCAGGATAGCTTCTATTCTTATTGAAAACAGGCAGAATTTCAGCTTATTTAACTAAAAATAACTCAGAAATGTCCTAAAAGGCTCTATACATTTACATGCACTCTAGTTCTGCCATCTCCGTAACCCAGTTAGGGGAATGTGTTGGAAATCATCACTGTTTTCCTTTAGCCTGTCAGCTGGGTCTCTCTCTCATAAAAACCAAGGAATGAT
Source organism: Streptopelia decaocto (assembly GCF_964273445.1). NCBI lineage: Eukaryota > Metazoa > Chordata > Aves > Columbiformes > Columbidae > Streptopelia > Streptopelia decaocto. The sequence goes on from NC_138656.1 coordinate 81,752,998, forward strand.
GTAGATGTCCTCCTGTTCTTAGATGCTGTAAGGCAGATCTGGCCAAAGAGAAGAGCCCTCTATGTGGAGAGGCATAGATTAAGTGACCTAGCTAAGCGTTTCACGTTTTAACTTTTCTGACTGGGTTCACAGTAGAGATAATTTCTACCTATGTGTAAATGTTCCCCATTCCTCAAGAAATAGTCAGTGAATATTCACTGGTCTTCTGAGGAAGGATTATCTCACACCAGGTGTAAAAAGATGGGAAGAAATTGTCCTACTGATTTTTGAGAACCTTATCACCGTCACCTGGTCTCCCTTTCTTTTCAGCTGTTCATCTTAGTTTAATTGATTGCATACGAATTAGTTTATAGGTTTATAGTTTGGGTTTGGTTGTTTGAATGTTTGTTTTGGTGTTTTGGTTTGGTTTGGTTTTTTTTGTTTTTTTCTGATCCTCTCAATCTTTTTTAAAGTATGCAGGAGATTTAGTGGAAGTATCCATTCTGACTAATCCTTTATGATCAACATAAATGACATCCTGAATCAACCAACAATCTAATTGATTCTTACCTGAATGTCTACATCAGGGATGTCAAATTCATTTTCACTGGGGGCCACATCGGCCTCACGGTTGCCTTCAAAGAGCCAAATGTAATTTTAGGACTGTATAATTGTAGGAGTAGAAATGTAACTACCCCTGATCTACATGAAGTTCCCTTCCTCAGCACCCACCACAAAGATGCAGCCACTGCCCTTAGTGCCTTAAGAGGCAGAAGCACAAACAAGGACTTATACATTTATGTCCTTTCCAGACACCTGTTGCACCAGTCTTTCATTGTGAATCCTGCTGCAGTGACTACATGTTGCTTAAATCTATGGCAGTTGGCAAAGGAGGAGAAGAAAAGTGCCTACATAGTCCTTGGACACACAGGGATGTGTGCCAAAATGTAACCCTACTTTCTGGGCCAGTGGTATGGACAACTGGGTGGTCAGTTCTCTCTTTTGGAGGTATCCATCTGCCACATGTAGCACTGTATATAATTTATCCAAACACTGCTACAGACAGTGGTTAATATAGGGAGCATACTGCAGGTCTTACTTATTTTAGGTGAGTGCCTTAACCCTCTAAATTGAGCCTTAAACTACTTTCTGCATCATTTAAACAGGGAAGATGTTGAGTACCAACACAATTACTTTCTTTAGGCTTATTCTACTGACAGATATTTTGACGTGTGGGTTAGCGTGTTTAAGGAATGGGATGGAATTAAACCTGAATTCACACCTCTAAACAGTGGCTTAGCTATCTGTTCATTACCAAAAAAGAAAAAAAAAATAAAAATAAAAGAGAGACACAATAACTCCTTTATGCTTTTAAAAGAAAGTAGTGGCATTATCAGGTTTTTTTTTGGAGCGTTGCCCCTGTGAGCACCATCTCAAGACACCAAAGAATGTCTTGTAGGCAGTGTCCCTGGATGTGAGCACTAAGGTGAACATGGAATAACTTAGCTCTGTCGAGACAAGGATGCCTCTGGATATCTTTAGAGTCACATGGCTAGCCCCACCTTAGGATAAACCTAGAAAAAGCCTAGATAGATAGGTTTTTTAGTTCTTGTCCCCAGCATGTTTGTCCCAAAGTCTTTAAGGTCATAGTGAATATTTTTCCAGGATGTGATATCCATGTGAGAGGTGAGGCCGAGTGTTCATACCTCCATGCTATAGACTGGAGAAGTTCACAGGATTGGTGAAGGCTATTTGATTATGTGAGATTAGACAAAACATATATTAACCAAAGCAAAAGTGCTATGCTGCTGTTGTGAAACCTACAGTGTTATTGCACAAGAAATGCTTTGCATATGTGACATGAAGTCTGCTTCACTAGCCTGTGTTGTGTATTGATAAGGATCATGGCTGAAAGCATCGTGGTGAAACTAGTTCAGCCAGGAGATGACAAATTCAGAGCAGGGGGAACTGCGATCTACCTATCAACAATGAGCTAACGAGCCACAGATCAGGCCGGCTGACCAACTGGAGATGGAGGATGTGCTGGAGGGCACATAGCCCCATCTTCTGATATGCCCAGCTTGGCAAACAAAGGGGAAAAGCTGAGATGCTTTAACATGGGACTTGTTGAGACTTGTTGATCTTTTGCAATCACCCCTTTCCCCTTGACTTTCTGCATGACACAAAGGGGCAAAGCTGAGACCCCTCAGTGTGGCCCAGGATTTGTCCAGATTTGTCCCTCTTTCGCAATCACCACTTTCCCCCCCTCAAGACCTTCCTCTACTCTGAGTGCTATAAAAAAAGCTCACCAAAAACAGCACAGGTAGGGAATACCAGCTCGGCCTCACCAAGGGAATACCAGCTCAGCCTCACCGAGGGAATGCAGCATCCTGAGGACCCTCAGCTTACCAACCTCACCGAAGGGAATCCACCCTCAGGACTCTGAACCAGGCATCGGAGGACGTGTGCTCCTGAACTGCAAACCCCAGCATCCTCATCGTGGAACACCGAGGCCATACATCATCGTACAAGTCCTGTCATCCACACTGTGGGGCTGTAAGAGACTGGATCCCTCACTCTTTTCTTTCTTCCTTTCTCTCTGCTCTTTCCTTCTCTTCTTTTTTCTATACCCCCATTTCTTTGTCTCTCCTTCCGTATATATATTACTCTCTTTCTCTCTCCCTTATACCTTAGTTTTCCTTCCCTCTCTACCACTCTCTTTCTCTCTTTCCCTTTTTGAACATATAAGGATAACACCATCTTTAAGCTCTGCTGTTGGATTCTGGTTAAATTTCATATTATAACTACTGATGGTTGCCAATACACCGCTTGTACTAGGACTTTTGCTGTTAATGTGTTGATAAGTTCTGTTAAACTTTTGCCAAGTCACCATTTGCTGTAACCAATATTCCAACGAGTACTTTTAGTAAAACTCACAATTGAATTGGATCCCGGAGGTGATTATCTGTCATTCACTTCACATAACCACGCAGAATTAACCCAGAGTTAACTCACACCTGGTCTCATCTGTTGAGTCAGGGCGCCCTCATCCCATCTGTTGGGACAGGACAGGACAGGACAGCCTGTGCAGAGACCTGAGTCCATCCCACAAATTAGAATTTTAAAAGGTAAATATCCAGTTTGTTCAGTAATAAGCAGGCATCCCAGTCAATATATGCTCATGAATCATGTATATATGTTACCTTATCCAGGTCTTGTAGGACATCAAGAGGTCTAGAATTCTGATGTGAGCAATTTTCAACTACATCTATCAAAAAAAAGAGACTATTTTCCTTGTCAACATAACAAGATAATTTTAAGGCCTGTTCCTATTACCTTAGCCAGAGGATCTGATGACTGGATATAATTTTTGTGGGAAGCCATGAATAATTGACTACACAGTGCAGTATGGGACCTGGCTTTAAGAACCTTTAGATCATGCTGGTGATTTTAGCCACTCTGCATTACTTCACTTCATAAGTAGTACCAATAAAAAGAAGAAAAGAATTCTCAAATAGCAAAATCTATTTGCATATTCAGCCAGAGAACAGGTGACAGAATCTGGACTGCATCTCAACAGAACAAGCACCAGCTTCTTTGTTCTCTTTCTGCTGTACATGTTGTGGACCTTTCACTTTTCTGTTTGTACACATGTCGTGTAGTTTTTCTCACTTGATATTGCATGAAGTTAAGGAAAGTAAGTAATACTGAGGTGAGAGTCCAAAGGTGCTTCGTTAAAATTTCTTCTACCTGTGCTGACTTAAAAGCAACAAAAGGGAGAAAGAGGTAGGACACAGGGATTCTATTGCTTCATTTTTTTTTCAAATAAAGTTCATTTATCAATACCATCTAAGAAGAAGGAATAAATTAACCAATTAAAAATAATGTTTTTTCCGCTAAAGGAATTTTGTAGTGAAGCAATAGAGAATAACTCGGAGTAATGTATATTGAATTGCAAGCCAGAATTGTAACAGTGTGAATACATTAGAGCTGGGAAAAAATTCAAGTCCATTAATTTTCTACCAGAAACACCCAAAGGAAATTTCTTTGCAATAATATCCAAGAACAGTGTTTCCATTTTTCAATAAACTCTGCCCAGCACATATACAAAAATTGGAAGGACATGAAAAATAACTGCACAGTATTTTTTCAAAAAATAAAATTTACCTATAAAAGTCATGCTTCTCAGTACTTATATTTAATTAACCTCCCAAAACCAGTTGTATTAATTTTAATGGCATAAATAGGCTTATCAAAAGAAAATGGCTCATGTGAACTTGTCATAGTATTAAGCAATCAAAGGAGGTTGGGGGTTTCTAGTATAGTGATCTAAACTGATCAGTCATATATCAATCATCACCATGAAAAATCTTTTTACTCCATATTAAACATACAAAAGAGTAAAAAAAGAAAAGCCATTTAAAAGTATTGAAGGAGAAAGTTCTATTAGCAAGCCATATCACTCATCAAAGAGACAGAGGAGGGCTGTGTGCTGTAACCCCTTTCTAGCCGCAGAGCCAGCAGCAATGGACACCAACAGGGACATCGACCTGCACACATGTGGTCACTCTGGTGCTTCCCAGGTGTGATGAGTTACGTGTGCCAGCCAGGACATCTCCATGGGCACATAGCTTTCTTCTCCCCAGGAAACTGGGGCTGCCCCTGTGACTAAAACTGGCCCATCCTTTTCTGTAGTCATGAGAGCTACTGGGATGGCGGAGCTCACATTCGTCACCTTCAGAAAGACAGTGGGCTCATCCTCATCACATGTTGGGCACGCCAGTATGTAGCTGATGTGTAGCCTAGGATGACCTTGAACTGTTTTCTGAATAGTACCAGTTGGCCCAGGACAAAATGGCCAAGAATGTGCAAGAAATTTAACAGTTTGCAAAAGTGTGTGGTAGTGTTTAGGTCTATACCATGGTCCTGTTTAATCAGCTGGTAGAGACATAGTTGAAGGACTGAAAGAAAACTTTGTGCCAAAGGAAGGGGTCCTGCAGGCCCTTCTTGATAACCATCTTTCCAGATGCTGCTCAAGAGTCAGCAGAGTGTGGGGGCTGATAATATTCGGACTGCTGCTGAGCACCACTGTCATCTATCCTTGGTGTGATAGGGCATTACCTGAGTTTGTTGGATGAACAGTACATAGACCTCAAACCTCAGTGGATATAAAAGGGATCATGGAGTCTCCTGGGAAACCTGGTAGCTGGAGGTCTAGCTGTCCCAAATCTGACTGGTAGTGCAGTGCCAAGTGGACCACAGGGAAGAGGTCAACAAGAGCAAACCACAAGCATGGCAAATTGTCCCAAACCTCTGTAGATAAATCATGATAAACTTTTCCTGCCTTTTCCCTCCTTCTGCGATACATTCCTGCCCTGACCCTTGTGCCTGCCCTGGCTGTCACTTAGGCACCCCATGGGCACCAAGGCAATGCAAGGCTACCTGCCACGACTGTGAACAGTTTTGTACCCATTTAGTTCTCTGAACCAAACTGCCAGTCAACTGTCAGTGAAGGTGTGAGGGAGGAAGAACAGGAACAGACTAAGGGAAGAAGGGGAAAGCTGTGGAGAGCCACAACAGCCCCAGCTGAGATTTGTTTGGATTGCTCTACACAAGCTCTCTTAGAGGCTGTAGTACTTTCCTGTGGCTTGCTATAGCCATGTAGCTTTTTTTCAAGTACATTAAAGGTCCAACACAAAGTAAATGTTTCCACAATAAAAGGAACTGTATCATCATAAGCTGTTAGGAGCACTCATAAGTGTCCCTTGTAAACTTTCAATTAAAGAAAAACATGGAAAATACAAATTCTAATTTTTCTTTCTATAGAAGTATACTAGAAACAAGCAGGAAAATCTTCAGAAGGGGTTAACTTTGTCACTGAAAGTACACCTACTGCAACAGAAACCTGGATAAACTAGTGGGGACAGTAGATTCCTCTGAACTTGATAAGCTGACAACAGGAGACGTCTGAGCTCTCATGTTTCAGGGGATTTTCAGTCCCTAGTTGAATTACTGTTGTTTTTTCCAGAGCAGCCAAGGTTCTGTAAGTTTGACTTTATATGACAGCTCAAGCACATATTCTTAACAAAGGACGAGCATGTGTTTCGGGTAGAAACACAAAAAAATAAAGACACAGAGAGTCTTGAAAACACTGGAACAAAAGGGTTTTTAAAAAAAAAAAAAAAAAAGAAACAAAAAAAAAACCAAACAAAAAATACAAACAGCATATTATTTACTGTGTAATTCCAAATTCAAAAGCTCTTGCAGTCTGATAGGCGTAAATTATGGCACAGCCTTATAGGCTATGTCCTGCACATGAGACAATACAGTAATTTCAGCTGTGCACAACAGCCGAAATGTTCAGGTTCAGGATATTTAGGGTCTTTGAAGAGTAAATAAAGTAGCTCAGGATCTCACTCTGAAGCATGTAATGGTGAAGAGAGCTGCCACACTCTCATACATCCTAAGATTGTGACCAAACAAGGAAATCTTTGTATGGAGAAAGCCAGAAGAGTAATAAACTTGAATAAACATGGCAAGTGTTCAGAAACCACTCAAAACCTGGGAGATGGACATGCCATTAGATACATGTAGGGAAATATAAAAGTTTAATTTAGCAATACTTTTAATTAATACTTTATAGACACCATTTTTCATTACTGTGGTTTATATGTCACTGTGGTTTATATGTCACAAGCTAATGCATATTAAACTGTTATCCATTGTCAGATGTTAAAATATCAGGTTAAAAAATATATTTGTTTTTATGGATGCGCCCTTTGGGCTAATTTTGCCTTCTAGCAAGAGTATCTCAAAGCAGTTAAAAATGAGCATTCAAGATAACAGTTTTCTTTACGGATCTTCATCTCTTAGCAGTGCAGCAGATAAAGTAACAAGGAATCTGCCCAGCAGGTGTATTCCTATTAAAAGCTTTCTGTGTCTTGGCAGCAGCTCACAGCACTGATATTCTTTCACAAAACACTTTGTGTCAAGGAATCAGCATTTTTCTAGCGACAAACCATTTAATAAGAAAATTCCTTGCATGGTCCAAGTACAATGCCTAAAGAACCATGATGCAGTTTGGATGGTTTAAGAAGTGTGCCCAAATGTAAGTTTATTGCTGTCTTTAAAAAAACATCTACAGTGCACACAAAAGATGGTGACTTACTGGAGAAAGCAAGAGGTTATTGTCTTTGCAGCCTCATGATTTAGTTCTCCCCATACAACCTCTCATGGGGCGGAACATTTTCTGCATGTTCCAGAATCACTCTTCTGAAATGAGAGCCTCACATTTTCCAAGCTAAAGAGCTACAACCCTGGCTGACACCAACATGTGGGTTAGTCAGCGCACTATCAGAACTACCCTGTAAAAACAGGGCCACATCAAGCCACAGTTTCACACCGGTGGAAGTGTCCAATATGCTCATGTGAAGAATGCACTTCTTTCACATCCACCCCAACCTGCTCTTATATTCTGCAGTACTTAGCAAATAAAGTCTCATGCAACCCAAAGTACACTCTAGGCTGATGCTCAGCACATTGCCCTCTGTGGTGAAAAGACTTCTCGGTCTGTCAAATTCTTCTTAGGACACCATCCTAAGTTTCCATTAAGCTATAGGAAATAAAATATTTTATAATGTATTTCCAAACATATAGTCAGTTGCCCTCTGAGTGCCCCAGGAATGTTTACAAACTGCGTTCGATGAGAATACTGTGCAGGCTGGATAGTAAAACAGCTCTGGTTAAAAGGGCAATTTAAGGGTTTAGGGCAATAATGGTCCAGTTTATAGAAGTAAGGAGGGTAAAGGATGAAAAGGATGAAAATGAAGTGTAATAAAAACTATAGTTTGACTCAGTTGTTCTACAGAAATGAACAACCTCATCTCCTCCTAACTTTCCCCATTTCCCAGAAGGTCCTTTTTTAAAAGCTGCAGTTTATAATGTGGATCACTTGATGGTAGAAAATTTTCCAGGGAAATGGGCAAGTATTCAGACTACTCAGGTAAATTTGGACCATGAATAAACTGTGCTGAATACTTAAAAAAAAAAAAAAAAAAAAAAATGCTGCAACAGGAGGAAGAAAGATTTTTTTTTTTTTAATTAAGGTAATAACAGAAATAACAGAGTTTCTGTTCCAGCTCTGTCACAGGTTTTTTTGTGACCCTGACCTGTGGTCTGAATTTGTTTCTCTAGACTTCAATAGGAGTTTTGTCATTGTCTTTCCAGGAACTGGTGTGATTTGAGAAATTTTACCAGTGCTTGTTGACCTCATACCCATCATCCAACACCATGATTCAGGGGGCCCTGACGCTGTGCTTGTGGCATTCAGCTGATGCAGTTTCACCCTTTCCTATGCAGAGATCTCAGCTGGGTATGAAAACAGGTATTATACAGTCCAGTGATGTGCCCACGCTCATAATCTCTCCCTCCCAGCCTATCTATACAAGAGATATTTTGACATTATAACAAAGAGCCTAAATGAAAGACAGAACCTTGTCAGCCAGACCAGGAAACTAGTCATTCCACAGGACTAACCTAGGTCAATAAGCTGCAGTGACCACTCCCACATAATTTAAGACATCGTTGCAGGAGTTTGTCTCAGTTTTCTTTCTTTCTGTAGGAATTGCCAACCATTTATCACAGTGAGTGAGCGGACAGTGAAATCACCAATATTTTGCCTAACCTACTGAATCTAGATCACTACACACTTGACCTGACTCAGCTTAGAGCTGAACAGCTTTCCCACCTCAGTTCTGCCTCACTTCTCCTTACTTTAGAACAGATTTCTTCCAAATAAAAATTATCTTTGTTGAATTAAAATTTTCAGGTCTATGTCTAGCACAGCCTAGCACACAGGCTTGAGCCCTGCCTCTCTCATTTTCATAATTCACTTTCCTTTCGGAGTTCGCCAAGTACGAGAGAAAAAGCAAGGTGCTCACACAATAGGTGGCATGCAAATTAACATAATAAACAGAGATGCCTGTATGAGATCTCCATTCTCATGTAGTGACTCTCTCAGCTGAGTTAATATATAATCCTTCTTAATTTAAGTAATCTTTGATTTTGGGGTTTTTTTTGGGAAATCATGCAGCAGAAAAACATCCTGATCTTAGTAGCTGAGTTCTAAGCTATCACTTTTCAAATTGCACTGTATTTATTAGAAGCAGTTTTAACACAAGGAAAATAATAAAAAACTAAGGGGCCTGCAGTATTATTCAGGTTGCTGTCTCTGACTTTCCAAATTATCTGGACAAGTTCCTTCACCAGTTTGTATCTCAGTTTCTCCACTCGTAACATGGGTACCATGATATTGCTTTGCTCTCTCAAGTGCTTCAAATTTTGTGGATGAAAAGTTTGCAGTCATAGTTGGAAATGACACTGACACTTTGCAGAAAATTTGTGCCAGAAGACATACCATGCAGCACAGGGACCTCTGGTTTCAAGTGAAATGTGCAAAAAAGTCTGAAGAACATATTGCACATTACATCAGATACAGCTGATGATTCTTTAGACCAGGGGTGTCAAACTCATTTTCACCGGGGGCCACATCAGCCTCAATGTAACTACTACATATAACAATGTAACTACTCCTACATTTATACAGTCCCAAAATTACATTCAGCTCTTTGAAAGCAACTGCAAGGCTGATGTGGCCCCCGGTGAAAATGAGTTTGACATCTCTGCATTAGAGTATTTATCGCCATCTTTCGTGCTGTTAAAATTACACTCCTGGCTTCAACAGCATTTATACTGTTGTATGGTAATGGAGACCTCAGTCACAAACGCTTTACTAGAAACTAAAATTTTGAATAAAAATATGTCATATTTACAAGTGTATTCCAGGATTTCATACTTGTTCTTGCTCCAGCAATAATGTTATTTTCTATTCTGCAGGCCAAATACTAGGAAGCCTTTCCTCCAGCTTGTTTTTAATAATCTTTTTTCTGTGAGATTCGTGCTGGGTTCATGACCCTCTTGGCTTGTAGGAAAGCACCAGAGTCTCAACAATCCGTCACCCACCCCTCCGCAAGAGTGATGTGTGTGAGACCATGGTTCACCCCCCTTCTGCCTGGGAACCAGAGTGTGAGGCCCTGACCATCTTTCTGACTTGGCAAGGAACTATCAATGTTCCTCCTGTCTCTTTTCCTCCCTCTCAACAGGGCCAGAGACATTGACTTCTTGCATTTCAGCTGTGAGGGAGGGAAGGATGGAGCTTCAGCAGCAGATAAAGACCCAGGGGACTTAAAAACATGGGAAGTGCTGGTTCCCAAGGCCTCTCTGACTAACAGGGTTGCCTGACCCTTCCACGGCAGTTATGGGAGAGAGAGCAGGGTCTTCTCCTTGCCTGTATTCTCATGGTGGAAACCGTCCACTTTCTGCCTCCCCTCTGCAAAACCCACAAACACAGTGAGGCTTGGATCCTGGGAACTGACTCAGTTGCTCCCCATGAAAGACATGTCCTAGGTGACTGCCAGGAAAAATGATGAAAAATGTCCTTTGGAGATAGGAGTCATTCCTGACCTCCCCCATGCAGCAGCAAGTGCCACAGTCAGGGAGTCATTTGTAGTTGTCACACTGAGCTCTGGCATTACTGCAACATTAAACTTGAATTACTGAGTTACAAAAGGATGGTAGGTTTTAGCAAGCAGGAAGATAATCCTACACTGCCATACATTTGCATGCTTCCTGAGACTCTACGTAAACAGTGAAATATAACTTTAGGGGCACTGCATCATTCTAAAAAAACGATTGGGTAAGAAAGTGTGAATTTATTTTATTTTGAAACTAGAAACCAGTTTCCTCATCCTGCTGCACAACATTTTAGTTCTTTTCACAACTGCAGTCCTGAAGTGCTTTGTGCCAAGTAGCCAAGCTACCAGGAAATCTTTTCCAAGATATTTTCAAAAGCTTTCTAGAAGAACACAGCACTTCCCAATTGTAGAGGAGGCATCTATAAAAGCAGCAAGAGCGTCTGTAAAGTGAAGACTTCAAAGAAATCTGTACTCCTTAGAGAAGATTAATAGAAAAAAAAACCCAAACAAACAAAACAAAACAAACAAAAACACCAAACCAAACCAAAACAAAACAGCACTTTCCCAGAGCAAAGAGTCTTTTTTGTTTTTTTCCATGTTTTCAACTTTTTTTTTATTTTTTAAGGAATCTGGAAATTATATTTTCACAAAATATTATTTTTATTTATAGATTTAGTACTGCAATTTGGAATGTTTTATATTTCATGAACATATTTTACTTTCATAAGAGCTGACATTTTTCATTAAAAAACATGTCGCATTCACTTGAAATAATTTTAGGAAAAAAATTAGGTCTGTTTTTAAGCTTAAGTTCTCCTCTAGAATTTTTACTGCCATTTCAAAAGAGCTTCCATACTTCTGCTTACAGACAGCCACGAGCATTTCTAATAGAAGAATTAAATAAAAAGTCATACTGCAGATAGAAAATCTATCACAATTTATACTAAAGGATTATGGCCCAATTTTGCAATTTATCCATCAGATTTTTTCCAAGAGAAACTCATAGCTAAATAATCTATGGTTCGGAGAATAGAAGTCATCCAGTTAGGCAACAGATCAGTGATAACAGATAATTGATCTAGTTAAACAATGAATTATAGATAATGTTAATGACAATATACAAAAACAATCCATAACAAACTAAAACCCTGATGTTTTAATGATGGGTACTTAGCACACAGATCAAAGCTAATGAAATTAATTTTTACAAATTAATTATCTGAGAAGTTTAGCAGTAGATTATCTGTAGATATACTGTGATTTTTTTTTTTTTTTGACTGTTTAATGAATGTATGACTACATTTTAGCCTGGGGTTTATTCACAAACTGATGATGAGCACTCATTATTTATGACTGCCCCTGTGAATCATGCAGGGAAATTTCTGTTCCAAAACCAGGTGACCTACAGTCTGTAAAAAAAAAAAAAAAAAAACAAAAAAAAAAAAAAAAAAAAAAAACAACAAAAAACCCACAACAAATAAACAACATTTTCATACTCTGAAATGATTAACACTAACTCAGCCTGTGTTCAGTGAACATTATACCAACAAAATAGATTATTTAAAAGATTATCCTGTGAGAACATTTTTGTACAAATATTTCTGTAGCAAGTTACTTGGTTTTCTTGATAGTCCTGCTTTCAAATATACTCATGAATAAAATCTCACTCAAAGTTGTGCAGGCACACAAATAAGATCCTGAAGAGCAGTAAGCTTTACTGACAGGAGTACTGACAAACATAATTTGACCACAGTTAGCCCCAGCTGCCATGCACACAATAAAAAAGTATATCAAAACCTTCTTACAGGCAATTGCTGCAGAAAGGAGAAGCAAGGAGAAAGGTGCATATTATATTACACATATGGATTTAAAAAAAAAAAAAAAAAGTAAGAAAAAGACCACTTCAAGATGACTTTCACATTCTCTGGGAAGAAAGTTCCCTCTACAGACTGCAAGTTCAGCATTTTGATGTTCCAAGGAGGTGGAAACTTAGGCCTGCAGGGAAATTCCTGGCGCAAGCTTCCAGTAGCAGGGAATTGTTTTTCTGACAAGAAGCTAGAAGTGATGAAGGATGTTCTTAGGCCATGAATTTGTTTCAGTTTCCTCACTAGTATTAAATACTTAAAATACTCCCAAGGTTTAAGAAGGAAAAGGCAAAGATTTCCTGTACTAAAACTGTAATAACAGTAGATATAGGAATTATATCAGCATATATCACTTGCCTATCATGTGATTTCATATGCCTAAACTAGCATGTGCTTGTGTAAGCCCATAGCCTCACACCAACATAGTACTAACCAGCAAAATATACAGTTTCTTCCCACAGCTAAAAATAAGTACTCTTCTGTGTCTCAAGGCCACCTTTGCAGAAGTTGTAGCTCCATTTCCAAAAAACCCTAGCAGAATCCTTTCCTCCAAACTATTCAAAATTCTTCTAAACCTATAGGAAGAGAGGGTAAGAGATTAACTAGGTTTCCAGCAGCATATAGACAACTCCAATATATATCTTCTTTACATCAGTAACAAACAGCTTGATCTCCCAGCATGCCTCATGCTTGCACAAAACTAGCAGCTGTTTGAGCCCTGGCCAAGAAGCAAGAGGATTGGAGTCCTCCAAGAATTTTCTTCCTTTATTACTTAGGATCATCAGATCATCACAGGGTCCTAGGAAAATTCAGGCTGGAGGTGACCTCAAGAAGTCTCTAGTTCAGCTCTAAGCTGGGGACACCAGTCTCGACAGACCATAAACCAGCTCACGGCTGGACCTACTTTTGGACCCTTCCATACTGCTGTGCCTAAAAATAGCCTGGTAGATTGTGTACCACATCTTATCAGGTTCAGATCTGACCGTGGTTGTCTGTGACTTTGTGGTCACCAGTACGAGTTAAACCCAGTCAGATAATCTGAGGATTTCAGTATGTACCAAAGGCAATACTCTGTCTCCTTCAAAACCCAACACAGGTATATGACCCTGCTCATTCTTTGTGTTTAATGTGGAAGACAGATAATAGCTACCTGACAACCTTCCTTCTCCTCTGTCTATAACTTTGTACTAAGGTGGTTTTGTACTGCAGTGCTGAGACTATTTACAAATGAAGTGAGATAGTGCAATTAGTTGTCAACAGATCCACACCTAGATTATTAGAATTACCAAGACAAAACCAAGACACTACCCCTCAGTAAATTCTTCATGCAAATAGATCGTTATCTAGTCACGTACGCTGAAGCATAAGATAGGACAGAGAAAGCAAAAGCAAACCACAAAACTGTGCCATGATCATTCTGTGTCACCTGCAGACATGACAGTAAGTAAGAAAGTGGATAGTATTATTAACTCAACTTACAAATCTACAGGGGAGTTCATATAAACAAAGAACGTGGGAACACATATGAGATCACGCTATCATTTTCACATTTTATTTCAAGAATAAAAACATACCTGGCAATTCACAGTTGGCCTGTAGCAACTGTTCCTGCATCCTCAATGTCTTATGAACTACGGACTGTGTTCCTCACCAGAAAATTGTATTTATCTTTCTCCCTTTGAAATCCTGTCACTGTTTTTAAACTGAAGACTAGTGAAAAATATCAGCACCCACACTTATAAAAGGCTGCTGGTCTGCCATCTCAAGCAGGGGTACCAAATTAGGCATTCATGGATTTCAAACAACATAAGGATTTCTAGTTATGTATAGTTTCTTCTGCTTCCTCTGCTTCCTGAAAGAAACTGTGATTTTATTTTTTTTCTCGTGAACCAAATATTGTCTGGCTGTCTCTTTCATTTTCATCCTTTTTTGAGACACTTTCCCTCCTGCCAAAAGCTTAACAGAAAATTGAAGTGGGAGTTTACAGACAGCATCTGCAGTATGCAAGCCTCAAAAACACAGGTGGAATTAAGGAGCAGGAAGACAGAAACACAAGGATTTTTTTTTTCTTTTAACTGTTTTCTGTGAATAAATATAAATTATTTCTGAGCAGCCTGACAACATACACAGCATCCCATACAACTCACCTACAAGTAGTCTCTCTTGTACATTTCTTATGTATGAGACAAATGGTGTCTCAGGTTATACATACTCCCAAGTTTTGGACAGAGCAAATCAGAGTCATATAAGAGAAAAATAGCACTAGGTGTCCTAATTCACAACAGTAGCTTATGATTTTGGACAAGGGGAATGATTTTTTTCTTCTTCTTGACCGTACAATCTTCAGTAAGTTGCTTCACCTTCCTGTGCTTCCATTTCTCATTTGTAAAGTGAGGACAATAGCATTTTCCAGGTATGCAGTGAGGAAAAAATACATTAAAGACTGGGAGATTGCCCAGGTAGTACAGTGGTAGGAACATAAAGGAGCCAAAATAGAGTTTTGCTGTTGAGGGTTATCATTAAAATACTGAGTAGTGCTCCTTATTAGAGCTGGTTGGAACACTTCCCATCAAATACACACTGATTTCATCATTCAGCTTTCATCAGAGCCAAAAGCTTTTAAAAAAAAATCTCAGTTTTGACAATGTTTTTGAAGGAAAGGCTTCTTTGATCCAGGCTGGACACTTCAGTTATTTCCAGAGACAGAGGTCAGGCTTTTCAAAGCATCTAAGAGGTTTATCTTTGACCCTATGAAGAAGAAAAGGTTGAAACCTAAAAGGCTACTATGCTACACAATCATCATTGTCCAGCCTGTCCTCCTGACTCAGAAGACACTGGGGAGAAGAACTCTTGTGCTAAGCAAAGGAAGTGCCTCTTCCAGAAAGGCCATGGAAATGAAACTGCTGGGCAGAGTTTTCAGCAACTGCTGGGCAGAATTTTCAGCAACTGCCAGCTAATCCATTCAGAGTCAGCCAAAGGGCTTGATCTGACCTACCAACTTTGGTAGAAGTATGAGCTGCAAGCTGACTCGTTAAACCTGCATTTGCAGGCCCCATGCAATTGCTTTCTATCTACACTTTTTTTCCCAGTCCCACATCAAGGCATTGGAGCAACAACATAGAAGCAGTTTAACCAGGGGGATGTCTGCAACATTTTTCTTCGATTCCTGCATGCACACTTTGAAGGAGTGTCCCTCATGACCCAGAGTTCAACTAATGCGATTGCCTCTGCATTTTTAATAGGGTGTTTTTTTGGAACCAGTAGTAATTAAGAAACAATATACTGGTATCAGCTGTATTGGGGAGCATACTGATGGATGTGGCAGTTTCATTGTCTAGCTTAACGCACAATGAACAGGGATCGCTGTAAAACTTAAAATGAAAAAAAAAAAAAAAAAGTCTCAGGACCTTCCCACACCAGGTAGTTCAAATGCCTTCAGCTGTCTGCCCAGCTGCCCGCTGCTGCGACCGACACAGACCGATCCCCCTCCCTGACGGGCGCAGCCGAGCCGGAGCCGGAGCGGGGGCCAGGGCTGGGGCGGGACGGTGGGGCTGCGGCGCCCCCTGGCGGGCAGAGGCTAGCGGCCGCGCTGCCCTCGGAACGCCTGCAGCAGAGGCCGGCTCTGCTCCCCACCACGGCGCCGGGCTCACAGCCACGCCGGGAAAGGACAGCTGGAAGCACAGATCCCTGTTTTTAGAAGCTGCATTCCCGCCGGACAGACGTGATGGCACAGCCCCTGCGCTCAGCGACTCGCGCTGTTCCTGCATCCCGCCGCGTAGTAGCGGATCTGCTGCCCTGCTCCCTCGTAATGTAGAGCCGGTGGCTTGAAGGGCACCATTTGATGCAAATTGTTTGCTGGGATGTGTACATCCCCAGGAAGACCGAGATGACTCTCTGCTTCCAGAGCATTTCAGGGCAGAGTGGTGCCTCGCAAGCAAATGTGGACTTTCCCTCCAATGTTTAATCTCTGCCTCCTATCTCCCTGAGGCAGCATCTCAAAGAAAATGACCCTCAAAGGGTATGATTTTCTGCTTCACACAAAGCTTGTTATCCTGGGGCTGCTTTTTCTGTTTCCTCTCTTCTATTCTTTTTCTCCCCTCCCCTCTCCAGAACAAAAAAGATCATACATCTCATCAGGATCTGTCTTCATGGGGGATTCTATTTTTTTTTCTCCTTTTGACAACTTTCTTTTCATAAGGAGAAAAAGTATATTTCTTTTTTCAATATAATTGTATTCTGCTTTGAGTACTTTGATGTAGTAACTGTCATGAAGTAGATATGCTGCTTGCTGTTTTATGAAAAAGACATTTAATGTGAAGCACCCATCACTTAGTCTTGTGACTTTTTCCATGTTACAAGCTTCCTATTTTTGATGGGAGGGGTATTCATTTTTGACATTTATTTTGTGGGAAAAGTTACAGATTAATTATCTCTAGTGGAAGAAAAATCTGTGTCTAACGTTAAAAATAGCCCTTCCTGAATTCATTTTTCTTTTTAAAGTAATTTTAAAGTCCTTCATTTTTGCCTCTGTAGAAAGTAATATTTTGTAATTATGATCTAAGGATAGAAGGGAGCCAAAGATTTGAGGAGATGTAACATCTTTTATTAGACTGAAATAGACAGAAAAAAGAGCCAGGCTTTCAGGCACACATACCTAACACCTAAAGGATGCCCTGCAGGCCCAAAGGAAGTCTTTTCTTTGTCATGAAATGAATACGAATAATCTTTAACTCCCATTGCGTCTCAGCAAACAACTGCCATCATTGCAATGAATGCCATCATATATTTTGTGTATAATATTTCCAGCTGACAGTAAACAGTAATAAGAAATCCAAATCTGAACATTGCAGATCTGTTTTCTATAGACCAATAGGTTGGACTCCATTTTACAAATTTAAGTTATTCAGTGAGATTAAAACAAAGTGGGCTTCATACCTACATCCTGCCAAAATTAAAGGACATGCCTGATGTTCCAGAGGTTTAACAGCTCAGTTGAATCTATCAATAGCATCTCTGCTGTCTTGTTGCGCTACTTATCTATGCAAGTGCATTTGGGCCCTACTCTTGCTCTTGCAACCAGGAGTAAATGCCCTGAGACTTCAGCTGAATCAAAGTTTATGTGCAAATCCAGCAAAATGGATTTGAAAAGACAGGCAGCTCTGTGAGCTATTTGGGCCTGGACATGAAAGCTGTGCTACAGCTGCTGGTTGCAGGCTCGGGCACGAACAGCATCAGAGAAGTGCTCTGACTCTGCATAAGGGGAACGCAGAATCAAGTACCCCTACCACTGGCACACGGGGATGGTTGAGCCACCAGCAATGACAGTGTATGTGACACTACTTACTGGTAAAAGAGGCTCACAGAAGTACTCCATGACATTTGAGACCTTCTCATCTTGTCTTTGCAAGAAGATTTGAGTTATGCTTTCCATGTTTTGTTAGTGACATTCCCTTACGTTCATAACTGTTGTGTTTGTTGCCGCTTGACTATTTGCATGCAGTGCCCAGTTTTGCAAAGTAATTTGGAATTACTTGCTTCTGTGAAATGTCTCAGCTACTGCCTTAGGTATCTTGTTTTTCAGTCTCATCCATGCTTAAATAAAAAGTTTTGGGCTACCAGTCTAAGGATTTTTGAGACCTTTAAAACTTAAGCTTCTCTCTACTCTACAATTGTCCCTCATCATAGTCAGTTCCTGCCAAAGAGGAGCACAGACAGGGTCCATTGTAAGCAATGACAAAATAGCATTCCCAGAGTAGGTTGCATCTCTACAGAGTGAAGTGGGCTAGAAAGATGAATTTTGCAGGGCAGAGAAAGCAAACAGCACTAGGGCAGCACTCTATCCATCAAGGGAAGCTTTGCTTAGGAAGTTAGTAGGTCTTCTGAGGTATAGCTTGCCCAGGACTTGGAAAATCAACATTTCCTTCCATGCTAGCTCCCAGATTTTTAAAAAGGCAGTGAGAAAGAGTTGACAGCCATGAGAGAGAGGATTTCTCAAGCCTGAAGGGAATCAACGAGCTTCTTGCATGGGAAAGAAGCATGCTTGCTGCAGTCAGGGAACACACAAGTATTCATAGCCATGAGGCAGAGGCATTAGCACAGGAAATGTGTGTGCACCTGTCATCCCAAACAGTTTATCAATCCCAGAAGCCAGAACCTTCCAGTTCCGACAAATAGTGCAAAGACGACTTGTATCTCCAGGCCCTGTCATTTCAATGTAGTTACAGCAAAGCCTTTTATTTTAAACTTCACAAAAGCAATCTGTAGTCAAATGTGGCCTCCATCACTTCACATGGGGCTTTAGCAACTGATGGAAAGTGTCTCAATAACTCCAGCAGGAGTGAACCAGGAGTCTCATAAGGCCAATGTTTTTCTTAGTCCCTGACTCCAGTCATAGCCTAGTCATATGACTAGTGATGGTGGTCAACAGCATCTTCAGTCCTTGTCAGCCTGCACAATCAGATCTTCTCACTGCTCAGGTAGTGCTATGGCTTTTGGAATGAACACTACATGGGAACATGGTTCCTGTTCAGATTTCCTGTTTGTCTAGGGGAAGTCATATTATGGAAACCCTCTGAGAACATCAGGGAAATTAGTGAGGCCTTGGAAAACCTTCTATCCTGCTGTCAGTTACCCTGAGAAGGAGATCGGCCCACCTTGGGGATGGGGCTGGAGACTCTGAGATGTAGCTGCACAGAGGGCAACAGCCACTGGTGCAGAACTCGATGTCCCTTCTCTTCTTGAAGCTGCAACGCAGGTCCATTACACCAGGATGAAGATTGTCATTGTCCCACCATGGGATTTCTGCTAGTCTCCTTTAAAATCCCAGGTCAGTAAAGAATAAAATGGATTGAACCACAGCTGTGGCCCAGCCTGAAATAGTAAAATGAGAGGTGAGAAGAGAGCAGGAAGATAAAAGTAAATATAATAATGTTCTTATTTAGTTATTTATTTATGTTTTGAAAACGTTGCAGACTTTCTGTGCTCATTTTATTTATTTTTTTAAAAGCCATTTCTCATTGTAAGAATAAATGGAAAAAAAAGTCAACAGCTATTTCAAATATATGTAGTTCGACACCTGCATAAATGTCTGGAAGACCTAAGAAACAGTCTGTGGGTGGCTTCATTCTGTGTGTTGGTTTGAATCTCCTAATAAAATACATTTGCAATAAATATAAAGGTAGATGCAGAACATTATTACTGAACCTGTGCATACAGATGGTAAAGCTGAGGTATATTAATAGGCTACACTGCCTGATAAATGACTTGTGCATGTACAGACAGAAATCAGGTAAGTTAATGAAAAACTGCTATAATCAGGTGACCTTTTTCATGGTGCATTACATACTGAAATTTTGTTTGAATAGGTGAAATAAAAAATAGGTATTTCTATCAGTTCCTTCTCTTAATAGATGGTGCTCCACATGGAAGTAAGCAGAGCTATTTCATAAAGACACTATCACAGAGACACCCCAAAAGGCATTTTGGGCAGGCAATAAGCTCCAAACACACTTTATGATTCTAACCAGAAATTTTTAGTGGAGAACCAACTAGAAAGGGGGTTTATCCAAAATTGTTCAGCACTCTGACAAGATCATAAAACACAGGTTTGGATACTGGTTAGGAGATCGATTTATACACAGTAAATTCAGACTCAAGGGATCAGATCCCAAAACTCTAGAGTGATGATTCAAAAAGCACATCTTCCCATTCATACAGTACTCTCAAGGATACCCAGAAGATATAATCGTTTGCCAATAAATCAAGGTGTCTCAGTCCTCAAGGAATTTTCCTTAGATGACCAGCCTAAACAGGAGAGTCTTCGACTGCACACCCACTACACTGAGGAAGACCAACTCAAAATGGGGTCTCTGGTGGGCTCCATTTATACCTTTGTTGAATCTGAGCTGTGGTCATTTATTACCGTGGTCTGAAAACTTCTCTCAACCAAGGAGCTTCATTGGTCAAGGGTCTGGTCTGTTGACCCAGGGGTGTATACATGACCATAGTGGTCCACCAGCCTAGAAGTTTCTGTTGCATGGGGAGGGGCAGGGAGTGGGAATCTACACAGACACAGTTCACCAAATGCTATAAGTGGGTACATCTGATTTTTAAAGCTATCACCACATACCAAAAAAAAAAAGAAAAAAAAAAGTCCAAAGTGTTTTAAACTTTTTCTTTATGAATCAGTGAGAACCTTAACATGTTATTCTTTTGACATATTTTATCCAATAGCCAGTGGTCTTCATATAGATAAAAACCAAGTCAGCAGCACATGGGAAGTAGAAGAGGACTGCCTTCACCCAGGTTCCCTGCCTCTAGTCTCCTAAGCCTGCTATTCTCTTCCTCCTCACACTGACACTGATTCTGGTTTTCTAGTACCCCACATCAAGTTATTTAAAGACTTATTCCCAGGGCGTTTAAAGGGTGGGGGCTCGTGAACTGTCTATGTGAAAATATGGGTAGGTTCCCCTGATTTTTCAATATCACGTGCTGCAGACTTTCCAATGCAACATACTGCAACATAATAGATGTTTCCATTACATCATGTGTGGAATGACTTTAATATTGATCTAACATTTTATACAAGGAAATAGTGTAATACTGCTTATGAAAATGATTTTCAAATGTTTAATGTCAGCATTTTTAAGGAACATGAGAACAGCTCTACCTGGTCAGAGACAAGGTCAGGTTAATTTAGCATTCTGTCTCCAAGAGTACCCAATTCCCTAAGTGCTTCGTAAAAAGTGCAAGATGGGGGCAAGCACATAGAAATGCTTGCCTATGTTACTCTCCCAGCCTCCAGTAATATGAAACTCAGGAGCTTTTGGCATTGAGCTTAATGAAAAATATCAGGAAAGCAATAACATGTCAAAATAAGGTGTGCACAAGCCCGGTTGTATAGATTCGTATATATAAACTGAAACATATAAAAGTCTCTCAAAGTCTGTTCCTAAGACCTTTCAAGTAGAATTCTCTTTCAAAACATTTTAATTGTTAGCCTAACAACTAAACAGGTTCACAGTTAAATATCCTAGGAACAGGCCTAAAAAATCCTCCTCTTCATCTTCGTCCTCCTCATCAATCATCATCACCAGTAAAATTAAACGATGAGTGACTGAGGGTAAGTGGTTAAACATCGAGGAGAAATAATAGAAAATGAAGCTTTGATGGTAATATGCTGGGAATTTAAACTTAAAGCACCTGTGTGTCAGAAAAGGCCGGTGTATCTTTCAGATCTTGAGCCAAAATTGTCAAAAATTACTGCTTAAGGTTAGGTATCCAGGGCTAGATGTGCAAAAGAATTGGTGCATTACAACAGCCTTTGGTACTTTGCCATCAGAAGCCTCAGCCTTAAGACTGGGCAATTCTATACAATTCAAGGCAGGGGAGACAACCAGTCAGGAGTCAGATTTGTAGGACAAAGAAGGAATTTAGACCTTTGTACTCCAAACTGTCGTCCTTAAAACCCTCACTCAGCTGCCACCTAAATCTGGATGTACATAAAATCCATTACTGGCTCCATTTTTTACCATAATGTACCCCAGGTCCCTGGAGTAGTTCTGGTTTTGTGTGTTGTGTATTGCCAAGTGTGCCTGGTTTTGATACTGGAGGTTATCTGGGGAATTATGACTAAGTCTTTATAAAATGCAGCATAAAGGCATCCTCCTGTGAAAGCTCTTACAAAGAAGCAAGTTGGGAGGTGGTCTCACAGTACCTCTAGAAAACATAGCTTCCTGCAGATCAGACTGCATGAGGAAAATGTCCATTTGGACAGGACCTCTGCCCCAGCCGGTGCCCCAAACGTGTTTCTCAGATGATAGTGTCTGCAGGCAAGACCCTTTTTCTAAAAATATTGGAAATACTTCTGTCAGAAAGCAACTGTGCCTCTCTTCTTGGGCCTGTCCCCCATGGACCCTCTCTCAGAAACAGTAACCAAACAAAGCATTCCATACAAATCTCAGTCAGAGGTGGTCACTTCTTCACCCAAAAACCCACTAGGATGCCCTTGAGAAGAGATGGCAGATTTCAGTTCTTTGTCCCTTCTCAGATTGAGAGGATTTGAATTTATGTATAACGTTCCCACCACAGTGACCCGGGTACCAGGCAAAAAGATATTTTGGAAAAAAATTTCCCTCCTTTGAGGTGTCCAGCTTCCTATAAAGCACTTCAAGATCTGCTGAAACCCAGTTTGCTACCACCTCTGACACTAGTTATTTCATGATTTCGAGCATGTCCTTTGGTAACAGTGGTCATCCTCTTAGGCTAAGGTCTGTTTATGACTGCTGACAATTAACAGGTAAATAAGTCAGTCCTCCCTGTGTGGGTCTTTTCCATTCATTTCATGTATTTTTATTCCTCTGCCTAGCTCCAAAATTGCAAAAGTATGCTGGGAAAAGTGTGATTGAGGTATGCCTAAGTGTTTGGATTGTTTCTTCCATTCTGCAAGCACAGCTTCAACAAAGAAAATATTTCCACCACAAGATTTGCATTGAACAATACCAACAGCAGCCAAGAAGAGATAACTCTGAGTACAAGCCTAGCTCATTCTTATACTAATTTGTTTCTTGGTACAGGTAAATCCTCAAAAGGGATTTTTTTTTTTATTCCATGGCTTATGATTTATAGAAGTTTGAGAAATGCATCTGCTTTACAGTTTGCAAGGCCTTTTGAAATCCATAGATAGGTATTGCTATGGGATCGTGACATATTATTAATATGCCATAGTTCAGGGCAAAGTGTATTAACATACTTTTAATGTAAAAAGTGGAGATGGAGGAAAATTAGACAATAAGCTTGAACTGACATGGCAATGTTAGTATTAAGTACTATTGTAAATAACACTATTTGCATATAAATATAAACAAAATACTAGCTGTATTGTGATGAAGCACAGGTATTTATTGCCAGTAGGGAAAATAGTTACTGAGGTTGTGAAATAATTATCTGTTACCTTTGAAAACAAATTTTCCCCAAAGAGTGGATTTTACAGATGTTAACCCCAAAGCCAAACTATGTTGGTGTTGTTATTCTAATGTGCCTTTTTGTTCTGCTTTTGGTTTTTTGATTGTTTTTTTGTTTGCTTTTAAATATTTCCCTACCTGGGCACTCTGCTTCCCATTTGTGCTTTGTCATCACAGCCTTCTCTTCTTCTCTTCTCTTCTCTTCTCTTCTCTTCTCTTCTCTTCTCTTCTCTTCTCTTCTCTTCTCTTCTCTTCTCTTCTCTTCTCTTCTCTTCTCTTCTCTTCTCTTCTCTTCTCTTCTCTTCTCTTCTCTTCTCTTCTCTTCTCTTCTCTTCTCTTCTCTTCTCTTCTCTTCTCTTCTCTTCTCTTCTCTTCTCTTCTCTTCTCTTCTCTTCTCTTCTCTTCTCTTCTCTCCTCTCCTCTCCTCTCCTCTCCTCTTCTCTTCCTCTTCTCTTCTCTTCTCTTCTCTTCTCTTCTCTTCTCTTCTCTTCTCTTCTCTTCTCTTCTCTTCTCTTCTCTTCTCTTCTCTTCTCTTCTCTTCTCTTCTCTTCTCTTCTCTTCTCTTCTCTTCTCTTCTCTTCTCTTCTCTTTTCTCTTCTTCTTTCTCCTCTCCTCTCCTCTCCTCTCCTCTCCTCTCCTCTCCTCTCCTCTCCTCTCCTCTCCTCTCCTCTCCTCTCCTCTCCTCTCCTCTCCTCTCCTCTCCTCTCCTCTCCTCTCCTCTCCTCTCCTCTCCTCTCCTCTCCTCTCCTCTCCTCATTTCTCTTTGTAAGAGTCCCTCATCTCCTCACATTTTATTCCGTTTCATTATCTTGTTCAATTATGTCACTTTGAGACATGAAGAATTTGGTTCTTCAATATCTCCACAGACAGTAGAGGAAACTTAAAAACATCATTTCTAATCTATCACCAGCATTGTACTGCTACATCACAGAAAACAGGAGTGATTTGGAGAGGGAGATGCTAGAGATATGCTTTAGATTTATTGATTCAGGCATGACCCAAGGAATGGGACAGCTGAGGTTCATCTGTCCCCTCCTCACTCCCCACTGGCGATGCTCTCTCCCTCAATTTTTTTCAGGGCTTTTCAGACAGTCCAGGACAGATTTTCAGTGCCTAACTTTTCGATGCCTCATTCCCAGAACAGGAGGTAGACTGTTATTGATGGAATGTATTTGGCAAGTTAGGGGGTTGGACAGGATGATCTTTTAAGGTCCTTTCCAGTCCAAACCTTCTATGATTCTAAGTGAAGCACTTCCAGCAAGACTCAACTAGACCATGCACTGGTTGAGTTCCATGTGCCATGTGTCACTGCCAGCAGGAATGGCTGAGATCATAATATTAAGAGTTAATATTTTCTACCTTTAGATATTTGACTCCAGATTGCAGCAAGGTACTTTTGTCTATCTAACATTTAGCACACAGCTAACAGTGGTATTTTAAACATATTTTATCTTACCTTTAGGTAATACATACGTAAGGGTATATATTTTAGCTATATTTCTTTCAACATATTTTAGTTTTTAAAAACAGCTTGCAGTGGTGAAGCCAAGACGGGTACCAACTTCTCCAAAAAAAGTATCACAGAGAGTCTGGCATTTTCAGGCACCTAAAGTCTACCAAGTCAATCACAGAGTCAGCATGTGCAATTTGACATCCTAGGTTTTCAAAAGGCACAGCAGAAATCCTCCTCTGACTTCCATGTGTACACACACACAGACACACGCACAAGTTTTATCAACATTATCTGAATTCATTCTTTTAAGTGTCCTCATGACTTACCAATATTGCAGTTCCACACAGCTAAATACTTTATAAGTCAATTTGTGGGTCTACTCTTTATGTTTAGAGCACTTACATGGAAAGCAAAGACTTCAGATCAAATCTTTCTTCCACTTAAAATCATGTCTCTCTAATTTAAGGCTCCTTAAACTGACTTTGTTTCCTTCTGGTTACTAATTAGGGGGGAAATACTATAATTACTTGGTTGTGAGACCTGATATTAACTAGTAACACTTGTCATGAAAATACCGGAGATGAGTTTACGACATTAGACGAGAGATTCACACAAAGGTGGAGTTGATATTCATGTGGTAAATTGCAGATCCATGTGATAAATTACATTTATCATACACCTTTGACTGCCTCACCTGCATTCTGCCTACTAATCTATCTCTGTCAGGATTCATTCTACCATTCTTAACCTCTGAGCAGCTCTCAAGTGTCTGCTATTTTTTAACATTCTTACACAAAAAAAAAAAAAAAAAAAAAAGCTTCTTTTCTTCACTACCAAATGCACAAATTCCTCTCTAAATTACATTGTGATAAGGAGGAAGATGGGCAATACTCACTTCTGAAGCAAGGACATATTTGAGGTTTTCCTTATTCTCAAGAATTCAGATGATGTTTATTTCAGGGGAAAAGAGCTGGTAAGAAGCTTTCTGCATTCGAACTAGAAAATGCTTCCAGCTTGGATATGCTGGAATATAGTAGAAGAGTGTAACACAGTGATTTATAGACAGGTTGCTTAAGATCGTTTAGAGGTTCAGAACTGTATCAGTAATCATTCTGAGGCCTGTGTAGTTGTCTCATAACAGCAATTTAATTTGGTTTTAATATAGAAGGAAGTGCAGTAACAGTATCAATTAAAAAAATCATAAAACCTCCTGAACCATTTCTGAAACACTTTTTATGTTAAATTTGTAACATAGCTAAGCTGCATATATGTTATCAAGGTTTTACTGGTACTCATTTGGGATGATCTGTGTAATAAACTCTGGGATTCACCGCAATTCATACATACCATACTCAAGTCTAGACTTATCCCACTTGGTGAAATACCTTGCTTTCATCTAGAGATTAAGCTACTGCAAAAATTCTCATCAGCTAAGAATGTCTCCAAGATATTTATACTTACCCACTTCCCCACTTCTTTTATTTTACTTTTTAAAAAAAAAAAATATTTTATGGAAATATTTTAGGTGTATATGATTGAGAAAGAGATGAATGGGATACATATTAATGAAAGCATTCAGACTTCATACTATCTGTCTAACTAAGTGCATACTTCTAAAAGGGGTTTTGATTAATGGACTGCCAACTGGTTTTATTCTGATATCTTCTAGTAAAATTGCAGTTTAACAGAGTTTACATATTTTATTAAATTAATTTGATGATTAATATTTCCTTTCACAACCATTTATGAATGCACACATACTTGCTTACTTATTTACAGACATTGACAGACACACACATTTCTTCAAGTCACCCAAATACAGACATCCAGTATAGAAAATTTTGAACTTAACAACTTAATTTTGGCACTGTTACAAGCAACCATACACAGAGTTTTCCAATGGGGAAAATTTCAATTATAAGTCACTGACACCTGAGCTTCCTGTATTATAGCATACACTTTTTGGAGACTTAAATTATCTAGTTCTGTAGAGTTTAAATGACAATGAAAATTAATTAATGTTAAATTAATTTAAAATCTAATGAAAATTATCCAATGGAGAGTTTTAGCAAGAATAATCGTATGCCAAAACTATTCCCAAGAAATATATGACTTCACAGAATGCTTAGTTCACTATGAGTGTTCAGATCTTTGTGTTGGCTGGTTAAGGGTATCAAGTAATGTTATGTTGATTTTGGACTGTATGAATTGGGGATGGGGTTTAGCTGATCAGCAGAGTACATAAAGGAACTCCAAAACCTAGAGTCCAGTACAACATCTAACACCAGCTTCAAAAACATATTTGATTATTAGACAGTAAATTTGCTTATCTCAAGTTTTTCACATTAGTTCTACTCATTTGGTGAATATTTGTGGAAAGAAAATGCAAGCATTATATCAACACACTTGAAGTAAATGTCTGCAAAAATCTGAATGAATATGTGTAGTGTTTACCCAGAGCTAGAAGTAATAAGGTTATGAACACATTATAAATACTACACAAAGCTTTGAATTCTATTGCTGAGACACATTATCAAAGGTCATGCTATCAAACAAGACATAAACCACAACTGTAGGTTCATCTCTTATCTGAAAGTTCAGAAAAGTGTTAGAAATTTTGAACTGATTCCAACACAAGCATAACTGTGCTTTGAAGATTAAGTGTCATCAAATACAATACTGAAGCAAAACTGCATGTTTACCTTTTTATATATTTGCAAAGTTTTCATACTTCTGATAAAACTCATATTGCAAAACATGTAATATGATCTTCCATATATACTTCTAAAGCTGGGTATGCTATGTGAACATATACATGCACAAGGTATTTTTCTTCAAACTATTCTTACTTAGCAAGTATTTTGTCACATATACTGCACGCACACAAGACAATCCATTTATGCCCTTGGGAAAGAGGAAAACATGTATTTGTTTTCTTTTTAAGGAGCTTTCATGATCTGCTTTTTAATGGACCATTCTAGGCTTTTCTTTTGAAGTAAAGCAAACAGGACAATACTGTGGAAAAATATGATCATCAATTTAAGCATTTTTAAGGATCAAGGAGCACATAACAATTGAGAGCAAAGGGAAAAATTGCAAGTCTATCTCAAATGTTGTCTGAATTACATGGTCATTGTTCTGTTTAACCATGGAACATCAGATTTTTCCACGTATGTTGGAGGCAGCAGCAAAATGTATCTTGGTTAGAATTCTCAAGATCAGAGTGACGGGACCCACATCTATCAGGGTATTTTGTGTTAGTGAAGACATAAAAGATGGTCTTTTTTTTCTGAGCAAGGTCCTTTCACCCTTTTTGAGTGGCAGACCTGCAAGAAGGGAAACTGCTAGATTGTTCTCTAACTGAAGCAAAGGTTCATTTTAACTGTTTTCTTATTGCCATGAGAGAGACCAAAGCTTATCAGCTTTCATGTTTTGTAGGAAATGAAAAAGAATAGAACTGGATTACTTTCTTTTTTTGCAGGTCTGAGGTCAACCACGAACAGATTTTGGGTCAATCTCCCTGCCGTACACTCTCAGTGTATCCAGGGCCTTCTTGCTGTCTGTGCAAGGCTGGCTGCTGACAGGACCACTTTGCACTGCCTTCTTAAAGGCTGACGAGGTGATGTGTCAAATTGGCAGGCTTTTGTAGTGCCGGCAAACCGCAGCCTTAAGATGATAGGCAAAAAAATCTCAATCCCATCTGCATGGCATATGCAGTGTTAACACAGGGAGTAAATTGTTTTAAGTATTTTTTCATTGATAAGAGCTAAGAGAGAAAGAGAGTTATGTTTAGTTGAGTGGAAGATAACAAACATGCAGTGCCACATTCCCTCTGTGTGCTCTTTGTTATCAGCAGGACTAGCAGCATTATGTACTGTACAATGAAAGATAACCATAGAGTGAGAGATAGCTGGCTTTCTAGCTCTATTGATTAAACAGGACAGCAGGCTAATCAGAAAAAAATGTTGCAGGGATGGGAGTCAATTCACTTGGAAAACATGAAAGTTGATGGACACACATGAAATGTTAATTTTTTAATAAGGTTGTAGGGCAGAAAACTGTTTCCTTTTTTTTTTTTATTTAAAAAAAAAAAAAAAAAAGCTATACACAGAGAAGTATCACTCCATTACTAATTTGCAAAGATAATAGGATTACATTTATCTGAGACAGTTACAGGACAATACACAACAGAAGTTTGAAGCCTTCCTAAAAGAAACTCATAGATCTAGAGTTTTGCTACATACCATGGTTGACATGGGGATAACTCGTCAAGCAAATGGGTATACCAACTATCTCAATAATTTGAAAGTTGTTTTTTTTTTTTTTTAATAGGGGAATAGTTAAATAAGGGCTTCAGAACCCCATCTTCTCAAAAAAAAAAAAAAACCCACAACTCTCAAATATCATAGATATCATTAAGGCTCTTGTGAGTCTTACTTTCAGACTCCTCATTTGTTTATCACTTTGCTTAGCTCTAAACATTTAGACCAAGATTTTCCACAGCATCTATCTGTGTCAAGATGAATTTGCTTGCAGATAACACATTTGTATAACCTGTCTTCCAAGCTCTTGCTCAGTCTGGGGCAAGGAAGGGACAGAACCAGACTGGAATAGGATGGATGTGCTGGGTGTATGGCCACAGCACATAGCTGCAGAAATTCTGGCCAGCTGTGCAGGAGCAGCCCAGAATTATGAGGATACAGAGGTAATGTAAAGTCATTATTCTCCATCTTGACTTTTGGCTTTGAGGTCTGTGCTGCATCTCCTAGAGTCACAACATAGGCTCTCATCTGACATGCTTAGCATTGGAGGAGAGGATGTCACTGGAAAAAACTCTTTCTGTGCTACTAAAATCTCTGTCCTAATTTTATAAAATCGTTCATGTTCCTTTGGGATTTCATTTGTAATCCTCTCCAGTGGGGTGTAAACTATGGTATCTTTGATCTATCTCCCTGCTAGGAGCTTCCTCTGCCACCTGCTGTCTTGCGACATAGCAATTTACTATTGACAATGTTACTCCTGGTAGTTTCCGATGATGACTCAGTATAGCAATTTCAGTTCTTTCTTGCCAATATATGTTGCCAGGGATTCATAGGCCTGTCTGGCCAGACTTCATATTTTCCCCATAAATGTGGGGAGAGGGAAAAAGGGGAAGGTCGTGGAAGGCACAGCACTTGCATTTATTTATTGGTGAATGTCAGTCTCAGCTCTCCAGAATGACACATATTAGATGCTTACTGGAAGTTAAATGCATTGCTTTACCCTTTCTTTACCCTTTCCAATACAGAATAATGCTATTTACAAAAAAACTGATAGAGCAATTTATACTACACCTTTGACAAATTGAATTTAATAAACAGTAACAGCTTAGTAAAGCTTTAACAAATCTGCTCATTCCACCACAAGCTCACTTCTGCACTCCTACCTTTGCCAGACTCCTGGAGCCTACAGCAGCCCCTTGGCAATATTCAGCATTTAGGCTGCAAGTTGTTCTTTGTTTTAGAGGAATAAAAATAACTTAAGCAGACTCTGGATTTACCCTGAACTGGGAAGTGAGTCACGATAAAATGAAGGTCACACAGATGATTTGCAGCTTGATCCTTGCTCCCACTTAAGTCAGCTGCCTAATCTTTGTTCCTTTATGTTGGAGCAGGAGTGAGCCCAGAGCTTATTTATGTAGCTTCAGGTATAGTGCTGTGTACCTTTTCTGTATCTTTTCACAGACGCATCCCCAAGATCTTTGTTCAAAACTCCTCTAATTTGGTAGAGCCGGTGATATTGGGAAGTTTTGAAATGAGTCCAGGATCCTTCAGAATATGTTTTATTACAGATAAGAAATACTGTGTTACCTGACATTTGATTTTCATGCATCACAAGTTTGTTTTGTTGGGTTTTTTTCCGTCAGTTACACCTTCCTGTCAATTCAATATTTAATTAATAGATTAGGCACTTCATCTGATTTTTCAGAACTCACTGATTCAAAAGTCATTTTTACATCATTTACTTATTTATTAAAGATGTCAATTTCACAAGTTGATTCATTAAGATCCTAGGAACACCTGTATTAAGATTATTGCGTGTTCAGGTAGATTTGTTTCCATGGGAAGCAACCCATGACATATGATTATAGTATGCCATACTCAACCCAGCTAAACAATCAGTGCCAACTGAATCTGTTCTCCCTGAACATAGTGGATGTGGTGAAAGAGACTTCATTTACAATAAGTAGTCAAAATTGCTAATCATTTTAGTCGGAGTGAGTATATACAACACAAAGCATCTTTGCACAAGAGTTCAAGGTTATCTTTACCGTGTGCCGCCTGTGTATTGCTTTTTGTATCATTCATAACATCACAATATCCCAGCAAGAACAGACTGCATTATACATTTTTTTCTCAGTTGACCGATATTACTATCTCATGGTTTGCTGGGTACATGTATATTCATAGGTATTCAAAGCCCTTCCAGAGTATAAGGTTAACAACTTTACAAAAAAGCCTTCCATGCAGTTAATTTCAAAATACTGCTTATTTGTCCCTATCCTAAGGTCCTGAAGACTTGCTTCAGCCATGAGTATTTTCACTCATAGATTTACACGATTTTACACCTGTCTTCAAGACCTAAGGTCCCACTGTCAGCCAGAAAACAAGTGAAAAACCTGAAATCAGTCATCCCATACCCAAATTTAATTAAACTTGTCTCTGCAATTCTAGAGGAAACTGATTTTCCTCATTATTGCTTATGTGGATAATACGTGAAATTAATTCTCCTTCACTAAGTTATCACTGCATTTAGTAGAAAAACACAGATACAATGTTAATAAATGTAATTAAATAGGTTCATCAACAGTTAGCATCAATGTTTTGTGTCATTGTCATCTTGTGTGCAATTTGGGACAAAATTATTCAGCTTTGCAGCTGCAAGATGCAGCAGGTCAACAGCTCAAAGGATTTCAAAGATTTGGCACAAGGCACTATTTATACATAGTTTTCTGTAGATGGAAAGGGGAGGAAAAGATGGTTTTACCTTGTTTTCCATCTCATCTTCCAGAGACAGGCAGAGAGAGGGATAGAAGCAGAGAAAATAATTAGGGCTTCCTCTCTGCAGGAGGTGAGTCCTCCTACAGTAGCCCTGTAGGCTAGTAATGCTGTGGTGACATTGCCTTTGCTAGTAATTAGCCATGGATTTTTCACTGAGTTTGCAAGACCTCAAGATCAAAGTTTGTTAGGAGTGGTTTGTCTGAATCTTTCCTCCACTACCAAGAGCTCTGTTTTAACAAAGTATGTGTTACTTGCATGAGTAATTTGTCTAATGACCAGTACTAAGGAGTTATGCTGTAGTGAACTAGGTGTTTATGACTGTAATATCACAACGTACTGGAGAGGAGAAAAAGCCTGGTACAACAGCAGATGTCTTGAGAAGTGCTGACACAGGATGCAGTGTTGAAAAGTCCTCCATGACACTGTGTATAGCAATTTTATTTATATCATTACTATTGAGACTTTTCCTGTAGAGTAGCAGTTTTTATTTTCTTTTTCTACAATAATTTGATCTGAACTAATAAAATTCTTTGACTGCTATGGTAAATTTTCAATCATTCTAATAATAAGTTCAGAATTTGCATATAAAGTGTGATTTCCTTTTTCCCATAACAAAATTTTGAGTATATAACATGACTCCTACTTGTGCTTGATTCTACACTCAGGCTCAATAGGCATGGGAAACGATGCCAGATTTATCTAAGGTTAAAAACTGAAGAACCTATCAGCATATGTTTGAATGTGAAACACTGGTTATAAGGTGTCCTGTTACTTATCATATTTTTTTATGTATTAGTTAATTTATTACATTTTAATAAAACCTCCTCAGGTAAAGAAAACAAACAAACAAAACAAAACAAAACACACAAAAAAAATCAACAACATACAACTTCCAATGCAGATTGAATTTATGAGATAAATTTGAAGGACAGCATTTCAAATAAAGTACTAATAACAATTCTGCTGGGATGTGAGTGAGATTTTGTGAGCTCATGGAATTAGGTTTTTTTCTGATGCCCATAACATGAGAGTCCTTTTTCCTATTCCCACAATTACATGATAGGCTCGGGAAGAGTGCTGATGCTCTCAGGCCTCTGTTGTGTACAGATGATAGATAAATAAATTCACTTGCAAAGACACTTGTGTACTAATAGTAAGAAAACCCAACAATCAAACCCAGGAGCCTAGAAGATCAGCATAAGTTTGTATTCAGTTTCTCAGACTTCTTACTTCATTGTTAACAACCTAGGTGACAAGGCTGGGAGGTGTGAATCCACTTTGATCACCCTGAGAAAGGAAAAAAAAATAAAGGCTTAATTGGCTGATCAGCTGAAGATGCAAGAAGGAATTTCTCATAGGCATGATCAGATACCTTTTGGACTGTGAGAACTGGAAGAAGCCCTTCCATTCCTTGGTGTGCAGGACATTTTGGGCAAACCAGAACAGATGCTCCCAACCACAATATAAAAAACCACAACAGTTTTCTTCCTCCTTTAAAAAGGATATCTGCTTTTTCCCTTTTTATCTTGCCTTACTGTTGTTGTAAGCTATTTATGGAAGTGTTCCTAACATTTATGCTTTAGGTGCCTAACTTGGCTTAACAGAAAGGGATAAATGCTTCCAGAGTATAATCCAGAGCATAATTCATAGCATTTAAACAATCAAGGTCTCTCCTGGTGATTTGCAAAGCCATATCCCAGTCCTGAAATGTAAAATTCTTCTCTACATATCAGAAGCAGGCTGCAAGTATGTTTTTTAGTTCTGGAATGTGCAGCATGGCAGCTACCTACTACTTCCTAAATGATTAAACTGAGAAATTTAAAGCAAATGCTAAACCCATGACAGCATAGATATGTTCATGGCTGGACTGTCAAAATGAGCTGTAGAATGACTTGGGGAAGTTAATCCTGGCCAGACTCCAGCAGGTATTTATGTGTTACCTGCCTAAATTTCCCCTGTTGTTTCAATTAAATTTTATCTTCACTTCCTCCCGTTAAAACACCACTCTGCAATATTGCTGGCCCAGAAAGGGTTGCCATTATCCCAAGGGAAACTGCATTGCAGCAGCAAGCCCAGCAATCTTTGTAGAGTCTCTGAGAAGTTCTTTAGTATCCTTCTGAGTACATGTTTCTATAAAAATGCAAAGTATAATAGTATGTAATGCTTCCACTCTGCTATTCATACAAAGAAAACAGAAAGTAGGTCAGTATGTGAAGGACACAGGACATTGGGAACATTCCCAAATGCAGCTTCTGCTTAACCCAAATGAGGCCACATTGAGTAACCCATCTGAGGTGCTCCGTCTTGCCTTTAAGGATGGCAGACAGCATCAACTAGGAGGTGCAGTGCACCAAATCTTTGACTTTGATTCATGTACGGAATGGAAATGAAAGTAGATTTCCCAATAATCTTACTGACTCTAAGGCATTGCAACAGTTCTAGAGAAAATCTATGTTAATATGAATATGGACACCTCTCCTTAAAATATGTAGACACTACAGACATCCATATACCATAACACATAAGCATGCTGAAGGATTGTTGGTCTTTTTTGGCTGCTTTTTTTTTTTTTTTTTTTTTTAACTGCTTACAATAATAATAATGACCTTAGTGCCAGGCATTTCATGGGGGACTAATGACCAGCTGGGGTTAATGACCTGTAATGTAGCCACAGGCCATCATCTCATCCTAGTCAGCCATTAATCCTATGGAACTACCAGTGCCTCTGCTGTCACTGCTTAATTTAGTCTCCCTAATTTTAGCATAGCTTTAAAAACTTTGCTGCAGCCACTGAGCAGCTCTGTATTTTATTAGCCCTGGATTTCTACTGCTGAGCATGGGTTGTTTTCCTAGCTGCTGATCAACTCTAAACACTGAATAGACTTTATTAAAAGTTGGTTATCAAGCCGCTGAGCATCTCCAGACATCTAAATATTTTATATGTGTTTGCTTTGAGTGGCCCTGTGCAATTAATACATTGTTTCATTAAGAGGGTTTTTTACTAACCGCTAAGTGACTCTAAGCACCTAATATATTTTACAAGAAGTTTGTATTCATGCCATTGAGCAGCCTTAAACACTAAATTGGCGTCATACATCTAAAAAAGAAATCACTCGGTGTTATACAAGTAATTTCCTGTCTCTAGCCTTCTAAACATTATTCTTTTATGGTTCGTTTTTTGTTTTGTTTGGGTGTTTTTGTTAGTTTTGGGGTTTTGTGGGTTTTTTTCCTTGTTTTGGTTTGTTGTTTTTTTTTCAGCTGATACATTCATATTTAGCTTGCTGGACCTCCAGTGCTTTTCACTCAAAAGCTTGGAGCTTCACTGGAATTGGCTTTGTTTCATTTCCTTCATCTAATATGGAGAGAAAAAGAGCAACAGGGGGCAACACAAATCCTGGGTTCCTTCTGGCACCAAATTAAGGGATTAGAAAATATTCGTGTTCTGACCAAGATGATAATTCAGGCTTTAGGCTTAAAAACAACTCATGATGTATTCCAGCATATACAACCACCAACAGCATGACAATCAAAATGACAGTGATTCAGTAGGTATTCTTAATCATCATTACAGATCTGCAGCCCAGTGCTGTGAACAGGAAGTTCACATTGCTACAGCAAATGCTGAGATTAGCTAACATCACTCAGGCTGTGGGCTTGATCAACTAGCATTTCAGCAGACGTGCCTCTTACCCTGCAATTTACTTGCTTCTCTGAGGTCTCCCAAGCTAGCAAGAGTTATCACCACTCTGACTCTGTCATCAGAGGAACAATGATCCCTGTGGGCACCACTCCTGGATCACAGAATCATAGAATAGTTTGGATTGGAAAGGAACTTTCAAAGGTCACCTAGTCCAATCCTCCTGGAATGATCAGTGACATCTTCAGCTACATCAGGTTGCTCAGAGCCCCATCCAGCCTGGTCTTGAGTATTTCCAGGGATGGGGCATCTACCATCTCTCGGCAACCTGTACCAGATCTCAGTGCTCAGCCTCCACAGCTCCATTTCCCTGAGCACGGATAGTAACTTCCCAGTTCCCATGCCAGGAAAGGTTCCCACCAAACCAGACTTTTACTTTTTCCAGCAAACATTAAAATTTTGGTGGCAGGTCAGACTTTCACAGTGAGTGTCAACAAGGATGGGTACACTCGCCAGCTCACAGCCTTTTTGGGAAGTCATATATGCAGTCCTACACATCAGTCCAAATCCAGCTTTCTGAGCCCATATCCATCTGCTCTGTGGGCAGATGGTTTGCTTGCCCCCTTCCTCGACACAGATAGGGCAGGTTATTCCTTTGGGTTCTTCTTCGGGATAGGACTAAGTAAAATGGTGAAGGACTCTCTTGCAGCTTCTATCAAGTTGAGGTTTTTACCAGACAGGTAGGACTGAGCATCTCCCTGCTTAAAAATCCTTGATGGATGTAATTCCTTTTAGAAAGTGCTGGTGAAGACAGCATTGCTGACTACTATTAAAGTGACTCAACACTTGCAAAGGAAGGAAATGTGGCAAGTCCTTCTTTAAAAATACAAACAAATTATATTAATGTTGACATACTTTTTTCAGGAAAAAAATACCATGGAATTTTTTTTTTTAAATGTTAAGGGCCAGATTATCCTATGAAAAGAATATGCTGTCTTCCTAAAAATATTTGAAAAACTTGTCCTGAGACAATAAAGGCATGGATTCAAAAGACTGGAGCAATGATATAACAATGTAAACACCTCTTCTGTATGTATATATCATAGGTAATGTTTTTACAACTCAGCCTGACTGCACACACCATCTGTCTTCTAAAATGGTATGGAAATCTTCCCTCTTGCCATATCTCTTACCATATCAGTTTCAATTTAAGTCTCCTCAGGCATCCCTGATATTCAGCAGTTCTGTAGTGGTTCTGCAGCAGGAGTGGCAAGGCAATTCTTACATTCAAGTGACATACAGTGCACTATATTTCAAATCTTAGCAATAAGATATTGGCTTATAATATTTGGATTGCTAGTTATGCACCGGTTTCGACTGCAATATCCATCTTTATGCTGATGTACCTGGGCATGAGTTAAGGAATGAGCTGGTACATGGTGAATGAGTGGAGATTATGGTATATGAGTGGAGATTATTACTTAGATAACTCCAGTGCTTTTAGTGCTGTGCATAAAAAAAATCTGACTTTGAATGCTTTGGTTTTGGCATAGTCGTAACTCAGACTGATATTGTCCATATATCTGAGTTTGTGTATGTGTGTGGGCATGCATGCAGGAACAGACAAACATATTTTACTTTTAAACTTCCAGTCACTATTACTTTCCTGAAGTTCTGTCAAAATTACATGGTTCCTAGGAAACAGCTCTGGGACCACAGACTATTATCTTTGGACGAAGTCTATTTTGGGCTGTTCCTCATGGGAGGGTATTTTTTTCTTTCTGGGGACTGAAAAAAACATCTATTTTAAAGCTGGATCAAGATTTTCCTTTGGCATTCATATTTATTTTGCATACACATGTGAGTTTCATGCAGTTAATATTTTACGTATAGAAAACCTAAAATAAACACAACAAGAAGCAAAATCCAAGTCAAAACCTTTAAAAATAAAGGGTATAATGGAAATATCAACTGATCCTTAGCTCTGTAAATGCAGAAGCATAACTATGTTGACTTTGGGTTAGGTTCAGTTCAGAGCGGACAAATACAATATTTATTTCAGCATGAATTGCAAGCATTGGATTTACTGCCAGTTATGAGTGAAAACAGTCCTGTGATAATCAAAGTGATAATGAAAGAATATACTGTAATAAGAGCAATACATTATTCTTGTATTGAACAGGAAGTCTGCCTCTTTTCTATTATTGTGATCAATGCTCCTAATTTTTATGTATTTAACTCTTGCAATATTATAATTCTTGGACCTTTATATCAAAGGCATATCTGCTGTAACAAACAAAAAGAACACATAGTTTTACATTAAAAAGAAAGAAAAAAAAAAGAGAAATGTGTTGTTCAGCAATATCTGATAAAATATCTGTTACTGATGCAGTCTTATTTATTGGCTTTCAGCAAAGGTTTCTATATATAGTTCTGAAGTAGGTCAAAAGTCCCTTTGGATGTGTGCATCCTAACAAATCAACAATAAAAATTCCCGCTGTGTTGCAATTTCTGGTGAAAGCTATACATTTCACAAGTTCCTTGTGTCTGATGGCATTACATGAACTTAACAATAGAACAGTTGCACAGGTAAAATATATAAATAACTCAAATTTGCCTGTCTCCTCTGGTAAGTAAATTTTACAGAACTGCAGTGGATGAAGAACATATACCTCATTTGGCACAATCCAGATAATCAAAGACATGCTTCTCAGCAAAAATGCTCCTTTTAAAAGCAGTCATGTCTGCACAGGTTAAAAATAATTTGCCATTAATACACTGGCACATCCCTGTGTGGTGTCTTACACCACTTCTTTATTTGTGAGCTCTTAAAAAAAGTTCATGATCAGAAAACTCATGTTTGATTTCTATTTTCCATCCAGACAGTAAATAATACGAAGACTTGTCCACTGTTCTCCAACAAGTTGCTCTAGTGCAAATAGTTCTACTATATCTAATTTACAGTGCCTTAAAAGACATGAAATGGTCTGTTTGTGAATATCACCTGAAGCTGAAGATTTAAAACAAACTTTTTTCCCCTGTAATATTGTTCTTTCTACAAAGAGAGGTTTTACAGACAAAATCTCTATCTTTTCATGTTCTCCATTCATCAGTATGTTTCTCAAAGCTTTTGTCAGTTTCTTGCACTTATCTTTTCCATTACATTTTCTAATTCTCAATTACTCTAGTTCTTTTCTCTTGTTATCTTAAAAAAAATCCATCTAAAAACTGAATTACAGAGCTCCTACTTCTTAAGACTTTCTAAGATAACAGAGATCTCAGTCAGCCATTCATTTCTTAAAATCCTAGGTGAATCTTGCACAAAGCTACTGCATCAGGGACATATCTTCCTATTGGGTTCTGTGTAGGCTGCTCTTTGTCCAAATCACACACAAGTAAATCTTGTCTTAGGTCACAAGTATAAGTTTCTCCAGTACTGTCTTCATGATTTCACAGTACTAAATAAAACAGCAGTACTCCACAGTTTAATATGAGTGCTGACATATCTGTTGGAAATGTCCCAGACTAGAAGATAGTTGGAAAGAAGACAACCTTGCAACTAGGAGCAGCACAAACCCAGGCAGAAGACACAAGTGATCTCCTGTTTCACAAGGTGGTACCAGGTCTCAGTTTTTCCTTCATGGTTTGCAATAGTCAAGGGCATGAATCAGCACAAAATCAATTGGATAGAGCCATTGTCTTAGGATTACTCCTCCTAGGCACGATAAAACATTGAATGACTTTGTAACACGTCTCTTTCAGACTCATCCCAGGGTACTGAAGACACTCCTGAGACACTGAGGTACCCCCTGTGCTCTTGTTAACCATGTACATCGATATGCTAGAGAACATGTGTCTGTTTTCATGTTCCATGTTTCACAGTTGTTGCCATAGTTATACACAAACTTAATATTTTTTTAACTCCTTCAATGGTTCAAGCAGGGCTTGGGAAATATTGGGGTGAAAATTCAGAATTGCTAATGCAAAACGTTTCCCCAGAAACTATAACTCCTTTTCAACTCCTTCTCTGGCAAACTGTCTGAATACCCTTTCAGAGTACCAGTTTGGCATGTAATGATCAGTGTATATCCTAAAATGCCCAGAGTTTTCAAGGAGGGTGTTATAGATGGGAATGAGTACCTTGGACATGGAAGCAGTAAAAACACAAATAGTGCTGAGCCAGAGTCTTGCTCTGAAAACTCTTAAAGCAACATTATTCATTCCTGATCCCAGGAAACTCTCACAAATGTGCAAGCAATCAAGAGCACACCCTGGTAAGCCCTTAGGTGTTAGTAACTGCACTGTTATTTGTAATTTGACCATTGTTGTATAAAATCCACTCTGCCACAGTAAAAATTACTGGTCCGAATGCAAAAATGAAGAAAGTCACTGAGTTTGCTTCCTGTGTGGAAACAGCAGGTGAACATTGCACTCCTTTTAATTCAACAAACCTAAGGTCATAAGTTCATGTGCAAACTAGAAAGACTGTCTGATGGCTTAATTTGAGCTTGCCTGCCAGACCACTGGTCTCCTAAAATAGGAGTCATACACAGGTGAACCTTCTCCTACCACTCCCAAGGTTTTCAAATATGTTGCAAGCTGAATTCAATATATTTGTAAGCAGTTCACTCCTAATATTTTTTATGTCATTTTTAATTGACAAGTTAAATCTTAGAGCACACCAGTAACTATAATCAAATTATTTTTAAATTGAAGAACAATTCTCTTTACTCTGTTGAAATTTTCTCATAATTAAAACTTCAAGATTAGAATCCATGGATTTTTCCCAGAAAAAGTCTTATACTTTGATGTGTCCTGTGATTTCCAATACTCTGCACTTTCCTCACAACCCATTCTTTTCCACACCCCTGTTTAACAAGTCCACTCTCTAAATCTTCTAAATCTCATGGAGATTTAGAAGCATCCCTTGTAACAGACTCCATAAAACTATCTACAAGGAACACAGACTAGAGAGATAATTTAGAAAAAGCTTGAGGAATATGGCCAGCATGCAGAGGGCTAGAATTTTTATATCTGTTCTTTAAACTTGTTCTTCTAATTTGAAGCCAACTTATTTTTATGGGCATGCTGGTAATTACCCTGCATTCAGTCCACAGAAAACATAAAATAACAATGTCTGGAGTAATGTAATGATGTATCAAAATGTGTAAGATGTTCAGAATGTTTTATGTAGCTCCCTCTCACAATTAATGTCCCAAGCCACTGAAGCCACTGCACTAGAGTAGCATTTTTACATCAAGGGTTAACAGATTGTAATTTCTGAGATATACTTATAGGTGTTGGGGTTTTTTTTCTCTATGAATGGGTTTTCTTTCTCCTCAGTTCCTGTTCTTTGGAAGATGGTTGAGAAAACTGCTTTTAATAAGCAAAGACTTATTTTTTTTTTTAAGAAGGTAGAGGGGTGACCAGTGAGCACTGGAGTTTATTTACTTCGCTCCTCTCTCTACGGAAGCTGCTGCCCTTCTGCAGCTCCTGCTTCCTGACCCACACCAGAGACTGGTGTGCGGAGGGCACTGTATCTGAGACCCCAAATTTCTGCACTCCGCCCTTGCCTGATACTAATTTTTAGCAGAATGGAGAACTACTATAATTTGGGACTAGGCTCTAAGTAGCACATCTGGTTTGATTTGTGTCTGGAAGGAGCAACAGTTCAGCCAAAAAAGTTAAAGCTTTTGTGATATAATTAAATCCAACACATCTGTGAGAGGAGATGCATTGAGTAATGAGAAAGTGTCAATAATATTTGACTAGGATAACTTCTAGGAAATGAGGCAACTAGTCAAGACAGCCTTGAAGTGTGAAGAAAGATCTGTATGCAAAGCAAGAATGTTTCTTATACAGATTTTAAGAGAATCACAGAAGTGATTGTATGTGCCAAAGTGAAAACCCCAGCCTTTGAGGAGCCAATATAAAGTTGCGCAAACAATAGCTGTCAAAACAAACCCCCCCAAAATTACACAGCTGGGATAAAAAGAGTATGAAGACCAAGCAAGTATATAAGAAAATGTTGTGTTTATCCAATATGCAAATGAGTGATAGTCAATATTGAAGTGTCTACCTTATCTTTCCTATCTTCACCTTGAACTCCCTTGTCCTAGGTAATAAACTGAGGTTCTGCTATAAAGAAAGATTGTCAAAAACAGAGGTGCCAGAATTCTTTTAAGATACCACTATCTGTTAAAATGATAGGACAAAGATATAGTGGATGATATTATAGTGCATTTGCAGAAATCACTCCTCTTAAAACTGAATCCTGAAGTTTCAGAAGCTGAAGATGGAAATAATTAAAGGCAAACATCCTATGAAGAGGCACTGAAAAGGTTATGGCTTTTACAGCATCACAAACATGTTCTATCAAAGATCCTTTCAAAATATATGTTTAATGTGTAACAGTGAGAGAGCAGCTGAATAAGAAGAAACAAACTGGAGTAAGAAAATGTGCAGAGCACTTTTATCATCCTAACCCCTAAATATTAAGTAGGTAAAAGATCCTTCAACTTGGTTTTCTGTAGAATAATATCTTTATTCTTTCTGTTCCTCTGTAATAATTTGAAAATTTTTAATTCTTTTTGAAACTTCTAGCATTTAGATTTATGCAACTGATTCAATATAATTAACTGAACCACATTCCGTATATGTTCTGTCGTTATGCTTTGCTGACACCTCTTTAATAGAATGCCATGTAACTTTTTTTCTTTATTTTAATAGCAGGGTCTTGGATTAAACACATTGATATGATGATAGAATGATCCAAAACAGAGTACCCAGGAAAGTCTACAGTCACAGTCGTAGGGTGGTAACCAGATTGTGTTTATATTTGTAGCTTCTATTTGGTCTCTTATTGGAATCACATTTGGCTCTCACTACTATCTGGCTCATGAGAATTTAGACATTGCAGTGTGATTTGTTCACTATCTGAGCAAAAGAAGGCAAAGTATGGCTGGCAGTGATCCTGCAGCATCACTGACTAGGATCTCTCAATTCTTTCATGTGATGCCCAGAAGAACTTGCATCTGGGAACATCAGGCAGAGAAATAAAAAACATCAATGATTAAAGCACATTTCCTCTTTGGAAAGTTATTGTATAAACATGGAAGTGCTTTACCCAACAGATGTGTAAACTCTGTGTCTTTTGAGCCATTATATCTGCTTATCTGAATAATATGATATATTTTATTCTCATGAAACTGCAATCTGGCATATATACAAAGTTAGAAAGAAGTTCATCCTGACTCGCATAAAATTAAAATAATTGTTAACCAATAGACAATTCTGAAATACGCAGTACATACACATATTGCTTTCTAAGCATGTAAGGACTCGTAGGGAAATCGTTGCATAAGTATATATTAAGTAGTGACTAAGGTAGCTTTCAAACATCATAAAAGAGGTTACTAGTTTCAGCTGCACTAGAGAGTCATAAGTTCTGAATGCAGAACTTTTATTTTTAATAATGTTGTTATAGAATTTAAAATACCGGTCTAACATGAAAAACATTTATACTGCAATTAGGAAAAAAGATAACTTCTTAACAAAATAATCTGAATAAATCTGATTAGAAAAAATAGGAAGACAATAAGTAAAAACATTCAAAATAACATTTTTCAGAGTATAAGCATACTTGGAAGTGACTAGGTTTCCAACAAGGCTATTTTCCTGCTCACTACCATCAGCATTTTTGACCTTCTCATTATTATCTGTATTGATAGACTGACTATTTTACATCCTACTCACAAAGTACCAAAATTAGAAATGGAGGGGATTAGAAATGCCTAACACACCAAATTGAAAACATTAAACAGGTCAAAATCATAATGTTTGCTACAATCTTCTCTGGAATATATGCAGAGGTAGTGCAGTCCATGTTTCATTTTTGTGCAAATCATTGTAAAAATTCTGTTAAATGTCAGTCTATGAACACTTCCCCACAGTAAAATCATTCTGTGAAAAAACAAATGAAGTAAAAATGCAATCTATACTTACAGAATTTATGGTACACTTATAATTGAGTAATTCTTTAGTCTATCTATATGTGAAATGACAGCAAAAAGCTATAAAAACCAAAGTAGACTGAAAGTGATAATTTTCGTGTGCAATATCTTCCAAAGAGCTGTCAACTCCTTCGGACAGAAGCCTCTTCTTATTGGGAATACTGAACCCTTGGCTACTCATCCTAAATAAAATGTAATTAAGTAAATGTAATTAGGTAATAATATCACTGAAAACACTTAGCCTGTTTTCCACAATTGAATCCACAGTTATGCTCATTATGGCATAAAATTCTGAACTCGGATCTCATGGCACTAATTGCCTCTTCACCCTGATTTAGTCTGACACGTAGGCCGAATCTTTGAGCTGCGAGGAATATTTATGGTATGAACTATGAAACAGATCTGGGAAATACATCCGTGACCTATATGGTAGATATGAAAATACCGGCTGCTACAAGTAGATCTGCTTCAGAGAAACAAAACTAATCTCAATGAAAGCTGTAATAGTCCTTGGGGTAGGCTTCATCTCACATACTTGCATCTGAAATACAGATATCTGTTTTAAGATGACAGTCTTTTTCACTGTCTCTCTAATAAACGGAAAGAGGGATGGGACAAAATGATGATTTATATCACATCAGAGTAGAGTTTAAAACAACCAGGATGAACTGCCTTCTGTGGTTGCCTCTTCCTCAACCTGGATTACCAAGAAGAGTTGGCGAAATAAATTTGAACTAGATGCTGAGCTTCTAAGGTCAGTAAAGTGAGATGAAACCTTCCTCTGCTGCAGAAAATGTCTCCAACTGCTACCTCACCATCAGCTCTCTATGTCTAAGAAAATAGTTAGAAAATACTGGGCAACCTAAATCAAACATCATGTAAGATCTACCATCTTGTCAGAGTTTTCACACACACACACATCAATGCCTGCTTGCAAACACATGCAAAAAAAATGTTCAAACCCCTTGGGCTGGCCTCAGCCCATGCTGTGCCAGCTGAGCAGCTCCAGCTGACACTGGCATCAACAACAAACTGGTACATAAGGAGCTACTGTGGGCTCCATCCCCAAAAATTCCTCCAGGGCAACTTGCTGCCTTTCTTATTTTCTCAATCTGTACAACTATCAATGGTTTGAATGCCTAGAGGAGAGCACTGCCTTAATGAAAAACAGCCATTCCAGTTTAATATACGCAAAACTAGGGTGCTAGTGCCATTCAGACAGACTACAAAGAGCTGCTTGGACAAATGAACTCATCTCCTAGCCAGAACAAATGCAGACTCTTTTATGTTGTGTCATCAAGCTTCTGTGAAGCCTTCATAGCCTGCTGAATTTACAGCTGTTGCCAGTTACTAATCTGTGACTGGCAATGCGGGATCATGGTTTCCTTTTCCTGAATGCAAGCACTTTTTGTTTTGTTCCCCCTTTATCATCTCACACACTCCAAACAGCTTTCATAGACCATTCAGAGGTTTAGGTCTTATTACCA
This sequence comes from Streptopelia decaocto, assembly GCF_964273445.1. NCBI lineage: Eukaryota > Metazoa > Chordata > Aves > Columbiformes > Columbidae > Streptopelia > Streptopelia decaocto. The sequence goes on from NC_138656.1 coordinate 81,797,964, forward strand.
ACATTTAAAAGAGATGAGCACCCACCTACCACAATTACCTCATGATCTACTATGATGAATTGGCTCTTAAGGGAAAATGTGTATCAGGAAAAAAAATAAAAGTACAATGTATGCTTGTCTCAGAAAAAAAGCATCTTGTTCCGGATGTAAAATCTCAGTCAGTTACATAATGAGCTATTAGAGGAGGGCAGACAAATGTAAACATTTTTGCTTCTGTTTCTGTTTTCATATGAACAATGCACAAAGGTCAAGAGCTAGAACTGAAAATGGTTGCGTACAAAGAAAAGATTTGGCTTCATGATGACTTTTGAACAATCAAATTATAAATGTGTATATCTTTGTACTTCACACCTTCTCCAAGAACCTGAACAATATATGGACATTAGGTGGCCTTATTTTTTGTCATCCTTTGAGAATGCAATAATATTCAAGAATACTTTGATATTGAGAATCCTGCTCAATAATTAAATTTAGAAATTATTAGAAATACTTGACATTAAATGATTTAAATTCATTTTTCAAATCCTATTGAGTGCACTTTTTAAATTCAGTATTGTGTGTACTTCTCTCGAGAATCTACTGAGGATAGTGTGCATTAAAAATATAATTGGCTTTAAATCCTGGTAGATTAATGTTTTGTCATGATTTACACTGTCTGTGTTGTATTGACTCCAAAGTTGTTTTTCTCTCTCTGAATAATGTATTGGTGATTCAAATGTAAGATTCTAACTGTTATAATAATGAGAGCAATATAAGCAAATCACCATGCTAATGTCTTTTTAAAAAATTACTTTATCTTTTGCCTGAAAACTTTTTTAGCTAAAATGAAAATATTTTAAAGAAAGACAATATCCTAAAACATATCCTGGAAGAACAGACAGACATATTCTTCTATAGTCAATGGAAAAGCAGATAAAAATTATGACAATCTATTACACTTTGTGGTATGTTATTTTAATATTTCCTCTGAATCCAAATCTCTATGGTTTTAAATAACTCAGAAAATCATCACCAAGCAGATTTAAAACTTTCATCAGTTTAACTTTCCTTTAGGTTCAAAATAAATAGTAAAAAAGTTCAAAATGTTTTCCTATTTAAAAAAAAGCCAATTTTCCATCAGTCATACCTAAGAGCCTCTTAGGTCCCCTTCTTTGAAGAAGCACATTAAAGGGGGTCAAAGGTTTCACAAATAAATTGGTTGGTAAGCAATATCAATAGTGCCCTAGACTGACCTGGTATATGATTGTTTGCATATCATTGCAGTAAAAGCAACAACATGTTTAATTTGTGTGTGTTTATTTTGATCTATATATGGACCTTAAGGGTCAATGTGATTTACTCACATTTACTGTTGGTTATTAAAAATGCTGAATAAAGTGATGGAAAGGTGTTGGAAGGCATTTGCAATTAGGAAAGAAAATGACAGTTGCATGGAACTGCTTACTCAGAATTTTATTACAAGGGTGTTGGGGGTTTTCTACTCTATTTTCAGAAAGCTTTATAACTCAAAGCTTGAGTGAAACATATCAAAGCATTTTTTGCCTTCAGTAAATGGATGGTAGGATGAATCTGTCCTCCCTGGATCTTACATGATCATGGCTATTGCAAGATTATGGCTGTAGAAAACACAAGAAGTACAGTATGCTTGGTTTGTTTTGTTTGTTTCCCTAGTCTGTTAAATAGCATTGTTAAAATTGCTAGACTCTTCCCAAAGCTGAGAGTGAATATCAGAGTAGTGTCTACACAAGTGCCCACTGAAGTCAGTAGAAAAATTTCTATTCACTTCAAGGGATTTTTGTTTTCTCTAAAGAGTGGAAAATTTTTGGAGTCTCATGAAACTTAACATTGCTTAGCCTTCAAATTTAAAATTTATTTCACTTTACTATTTTATCTTACTCAGTTATTTTACTCTATAAATGAAATTAAAATAAAAAATAAGAATTGAGGAAGAGACAAGTTAGAACAGAAAACATAAGCAAACAAGAACATGAAGACAGAAAAAAACACAGAAAAGAAGCAACGATAAAGACTGAAAAGAGCAAATGAATGTAAGAGAAAGAAACAAATCTTTACTTTAATACACCATAGAAGCGAGTCTGTAACTTTAAACACACAAGTAGAGGAACAGAAATCAAAGGCCCATTCTAAACTTCAAACTAGTTACACCCCAGCTGATGGACCTCACTGAATCAGCTTGTCTGAGAGCAAAAGGATAATGGGAAGGACCAATCCACGAAGACATTTTTACAGCTCACAAGTCTCAATGAAGTCCAATTGGAGAACCCCTTTTGGAGACGAAAATAACAAACGGAAAAGTTGCAGCATTTTGAGATAGATTAATGACTGCTTACAGCAAAGCAGTGCTTAGAGAATCTGGCAAACATTTCTTGTTCTGAATAAAGAACTTTGTCAAGAGCAGTGGCAATAGTCACTATTTTTAGAGGTGAGACTGGGTCATGGATATCCATGTAAGTAATACAGAAGTGGACATAAACTTTCAGCCAAATTGTGACAGCACTGAGAATTCTATTAAAATGTCATTTTTGCTGAGGGTTTTTTTTGTGGGGTTTTTTTTGTTGTTTGTTTTTTTTTTTTTTAATTTTCTGTCACAGCTGCCTGAACAAGGTCTTTCCCTTGGGGATTTGCCATTCAGCATCAAAACCAGTTCATTTACTGAACCCAGTCAAAAAGCTTCATGAGAGAAAAACTGGTCATGAAATCCCCATTTCACAGCTGCTCCATGAAAACCATATTTTGCACCCAGAGGCTGGGTGTCACACCCAGCAGCACTGGCAGGAAGACCTGGAGCAGTACCATCATCCCCCTGCTCACATTTTATTTTCAGCTGAATATAGTTAAGGTAGGAATTATTCTTTATTATTTCCTTGCTGTTCTCCTGCATACAAATGCTCTGGTAAGCTCCTTAGAAAATTCCTGCTGCCTACCTCCTTAGTATAGCCCCAGGATAGCAAAACATGTAAGTTCAGCTTTAAGCAGTACCAGGAGGGCTAAGGTACATGCTGAGGTGCTCTGCAGAGTCAGGACTCAAAAATGGAGTTTTTTTGTGCAGTCAAGAGACTTCCTGCCCTCTACCCACTTAGTTGAATGCCCAGTACTGGAAAACAGCTTAGCTGTTTCAGCACACAGTCAAGTTGCAATTTTTCCGTTTGTTACCTTACGGGTACTTGTTTAGCAAGGGCATTTGATCATCTCTCTTGATATAGCTCTTATTTTGCTAAATACCGTGAACTACAAGGCAGCCACTCTGAGAATTTGTATCTCCGCAGGGTGCAACAGCATCCTAAAATGCTAGTTGCCATTTTTTATTTGCTCCTCTAAGGGACAAGACCCTTTTGGTAAAGCTTTTGAAACTCCTTGTTTTGCAGCAGCCCATTTAAGCCATGTATCCAGGACACAGAGTTACTGCGGGCAGATGCAGCCCTCCTAGCTGGAACACAAGTCTCACAGGGAGCTGGCTGAACAATTCCTTGCTACCATCAAACTAAGCAATTCCCACTTTTCATCATAATTTCCCCATGGGGAGAAACAGTCCAGGCAATCTGATGGATGGTTAGGTACCGCAAGTCTGATGCCCAGCAGCACACGCAGGAGTTGTTTAGCTACAGTCACAGCCCTGAAGCAGAGACCAGGCGAGGAATGGAGCAAAAGCTCTGCCTGTCTCAAGTCACACTTCTATACTCAGATGCTTCTTTCAGACCCCATTATCAAATACGCTTATACATTTGTAAGCGGATCTCTATATACAAGAAAGAAACCCACTGATTGACCTATGAAGCTCTTGAGCAGATTTACTTATTTGCAAGACAATAACATACCTAAGAACAAATTATTCATGAAACTGCATATTTGATTTTGACTGAAAAACGTGTTTGTTATGTCCAGTTTATTTCCTTACTTGCCCTGTCAACAGGAAATAAATGGATTCAATTAATAATACAGAACTACAAGTTACACCAAGTCAGCTTCAACCAATTAATATTCATCTTTTTATTCTTGCACCTTCTAGCAGTTTGAATACAGACATTTCCTGGAAAACAAAAAGGACAAATATTTAAGAGCAGGCAATTATCTTTTATGAGGACATTCCTCATCCTAAGAAAATACACTTGATGTGTTTTTAAAAATATACTTCATTTCAAGAAAAATATTTCATCCAATGGATGTTCTCCTAATAGAGTTTAGTTTGATTGTTTGGATATATCTGTGTAACTGAATGTTTTGTTTACTTTGATTTCAGAGTTCTCGCTTTCTGAAATATTGTGTAATTGCTAAGTGTACTTTCCTGTTTGTGGAAAAATGCCACTAAACTTTTACTATCCATCTACAGGCTTTTGGCAAGAGTTGATACAACTGTGGTATAAGGTGATTAATGGAAGGCAAATAAAGTACTAATTAATCAAACCACATAAGAAAGTGAAAATAAAAAATTATGCAGAGACTGACAAGAAACATCTAAACTCCTTGTGCTTTGGCACCAATGAAAACAGACCACAGAAAAAGGCTAAAAAGTTCATGAATGTGCTCTAATTAATCTGTATGCATACTGCACTGCTCTTTAGTTTGGTTCATTTAAATCTGAAATTCCCTTCCCCGTTGATGTCAGCTAGTTAGCCAAGATGGCGCGTTACTGTTATGATCACTGCAGCGCGTATAATTTAGATTTATCTCTTTAGGGACTCAGCTCCACCCCCTGCTAGCTAATATGCTCACCATGTTTAATGATGCAAAAAATTTCCCTGAGTACAGGTTATTTATCTTTATCAAGGGCTGCTTTTGGCTGGCTGTCAGTTATCAGCCAGAATATTTGTTCCTAAATGGTTTGTACTCATCCATATTCCAGGGCAATTCTGAGACCCATATTATCACTGATGTTTGCAATAAAAGTGTTTCAGTTCTTCAGATACACCTTAGTAATACTGATTTATGAGTCTGGACTGGCTATATTTCTGATGCAGTGATATGAACCCTGAAATGTCTGTCATAGAAGTGAAATATCTATCCAAAACCTCAGAAACAAAACCCTCTTGTAGGGGTCTTGAAGAAATATGAGGAATGAAGATATTTCTTTGAACACATTTTGAGGGGAACGAGTCGGGGGTGAGTTTTTTAAACTGAAGATCTGTAGAAAATAAAATAAAATTAGGAACAGACCAGTGAAAAGAAGACAGATGAAAGTGGGAGGAAAAGTGAGAAGGAGACAAGCCTGGACAGAGAGGCAGGGAGACAAGGAATATATATATTAGAAAGAACTTTTGCTGCACTTTCAGCCTATAAGATTGAAAATGATAGTTGCAAAGCAGAAAACTAAAGCTTATGACTTGAAAGTTCTTGCCTGCATAAGAACACAAACAAGCACCCAGCCTAAAAGTAAAAGTCAGATAAACTGAGTGGAGAAAGAGTTCAAAACTTTGAACACGGTTCTGCAGCACAGACTTCAGAGTTATGTTACAGGTCAAAGATGAGACCAGTGAGTCTGGCAAGTAAGAAAGACTGAGAAATTAAATAAATAAGTAAATTTCAATTTTTATAGTTTTGTCTAGGATGGCAATAAGGGCGGCAACTGCGTGTCAGATTTGATGTATGCAGTATAACAGGCTGGATTTGCTTTTCAGGGCATGCAAACATCTGTGGCACAGAGATTCCCGAACTCACAGCAACCAAGCCTGTTCCAAAACTGGAAGCAACAAAGCCAGACGTGCTCTCCCCAGGGTGGCATGCTGAGATAACATGGCTTCTCTGCTTCCCAGACCTGAGCTAATGCCTGAGTTATGCTGGAGAGCCGCACCAGCTTGTTCAAAGCAAGTTCAGGTGTCTCTAACGAAATACATACTTTGGAGAGTGAGAAAAGCTGAAGCCCTGTTTTAGATCCCCCACCTGTTTCTATAAGGATACGATAACATCCAGTACTGTCATTGTCTTCTTACTATCTATGCATCCACTTGGTCGGCAGAGTCACATAATTAAAGGAATACCATAAGTTGCCATCCATAATTCAGACAAAGTTTGGTGTTGAAGCTGGCACCTGTAAGGCTGCCTTCAGCTCAGTAACATGTGAAAGGGTCAGCTGAACAATTCCTATTCTGAAGCCTCCATCTAGCAGACAGGTCTTCCCTAGAGCCAGCAAGTCCATACCTATATCATGCACCCAACAGATTTTGTAACCACCCAGCTACAGAGTCACTATCCTTTGCCTAGGCTGGACACTGTTCTGTTTTCAGTTTCACCAGCAAAGGAAGCTGTTGCTCGAGAACCCATGAAATATAGCTTACCAGATGTTACATCCACTTCAGATCTGTTGGTTTTGTTGCTCCTATCCTTGTATCTCTTCCCCCTTGTCCTTCACATTTCTCTGTGACTTTGTGGCTCAGGCCCATGTGAGGGTAAGTTTCAGTGCTCAAAATCTTTTCTTTGCCATGTTAAAGTCCGAGGTGTCTGCTTTTTGAGAAGGCTATTAACAATAATCCATCTTTGCTTAATACAATGCAGAGTTAAACAGGTAGGAAGACTGGAAATAAAGTGAGCAACCAGAGAGGTACAACAGAACAATAAACCCCTTTATTTATTTCTGAAGAGTTAAAACATCTGGCCTATTTTTAAGAATATATCAGATTTTGATAAATTTCCTGAACGTTTATGGTTAAAAGGAGGACGTACTTCGTATACATAAAAAAGCATTGCAATGGACATTCTTGGTTTTAATCTACTTGCAACACTGAAGCTGGTACAGGTTACATTGTTTATGTGAAGCTTTCAACCTCGAGACAAAAAAAAATCCCCCAAATGGTGTAAAATATGATTAATTTCCTTCAAAAGCCAATTAAATATTTTCAGCCTACATCACGTACAAATGTTAGCATCACAACCAGCAAACAGCATGTAGAATGGAAATGCAGCACGCACGCTTGAATTCCACTTCTGTTGGTTTTAGATGATATATTTGTTTGATTTCTACCATGACATGTTCTTCCTGTTCTGAGGTTTTCCAGAAGCCTAGATTAATGACAGAATGATCTCCAGTATAAACTTCCACGATGATAATAACATATGCTGGCATAGACAGAATACTATTACAGTGCCACTGAGATCCTCTGAGAGCATGAAATAAATGGACGGCACTCAAAAAATAACTTAATTTGTGTGTTATTTCCAGTAATACTGCTGTAAATATGCAGCGACTTAACTAACTGACCATTTAATATTAAGAGGATGATATTCAATATCACAATATTCGTGTGCTGTGATAAGTATTTGAAATACTCTGTGCTGTTAGATAAATTCCCTGTTAGACCTATCCTTGATAATGTGCATATTGTTCCTGAAAGCAATTGCTGAATTATTTAGAAAAGACCCATTTTCCTCCTGAGACATAAAATGAAAACGAACTGCAGATTTTCTGCAAGTTCTTATTACCATTTGGTCTAGACCACATTATGACCAAATTATGGTGAAAACCCTTGAATAAAGTAATTTCACAGGAAGCTGTTAACCTGCTAAAGCACCAAGAACTACAGATCAGACTGAAATGAGCTTTAGTTGTATGCTTCTTGATTCAACTATTTAGATAATGTACTTTCATTTAGATCAGCAGCTAAACGTGTGAAGGATAATAGCCTTTCTTGTACAAGTATAATGAGACATCAATGCAGCGGCACAGAATAGCAGCAAAGAAGAAGGAAAAAAAGCAGTTCTGATGCCTGAAGTTCTTTTGTGACAGGCACTTTTTAAAAATAAGATGACTATGGAAGCAACAAACATTTATGCCAGACACTTTCAGACAACTGGAGAACATGAATCTGTCACCTGATGAAAACTGATTAAGGGCCATCAAGCCCAGAAGTGCGATTCTACTGCTGCTGAGAGAAAAAAATGCACAACATAAAGAGGGGGAGATATTCATGCATATGCCATCTCTTGAGCAGAAAATACACAGATTTCAAAGTCAAGTTTCTTCCCTCCTCCATCCTGTTGCACATAAAATCAGTTCAGAAACTTTAGGAGGATGAGACAACGTAAGCTTACCCTTCACACTGAAGTTCTTCTAACACATCTCTAATATAGTCGCCAGCAACTGGTTTCACAAAAATTTACTTCAAAATGGTGACTTATTTTCAGGTAACAAAATATCTTATTTGTCTACATTAATATATATATAATGAAACTGATAATCTGATTTTTTCTTTGTGTATTTGCTTCGCAGCTTAAGCATATTTTTTTCTACTGCCCTAACTCACTTTGGAAAAACTGCAGTTGTCCTCAAAACAGTGTATAAATACTTCTGCATTGCTTTAGTGTTATATTTTGTATCAATATTTGTGCATGTACTATACTATTCCAAAAATATAATTAGTCTAGGTCCTGGACCAAGCAAAAAATCATGGGAAATTTTAAGCCTGTACTTAAAATAACTCCATACAGAAAGACTTTGTTGAATGGAGGTCCTTATCCTGTGACAGTATTATCAACCCTGTTATTATAAGACTATTATTAGTAGAGCCAGTAAAAATCCAGTATTTCTCTTTTTCAAGATGTTTCATTTTTTTCAAAATTTGTCTTCACTGAAAGTGAAATGAAAATTACTATTTTTACAATTAAATAACATGCGGACCTCAGCCATTTCCTGCCCTTTTTTTACCTTCAATTTATTAGTTTGTTCAGTTACTCAGTTTTTTCATCCTGTACCAACAGCAGTAAATAATCGTAAATCTTTCTAGGCATGGCACAATGTGATGCACAGCATGTTACACTGAGCACCCCTCCTGCTTTGCTAGGTCACATGAGATATGTGTGTAAATTTAGTATACCACATAGGGGTCTCCGTGTGAGACATTCACTTAGATATTAGCCTTTCTGTGAATAGAAATAGCAGTTATGATGCACAATTCATTTGACCTAATATCAGATGTTTGCTTACTTAACAATGTCATAAATCAAGCCCTTGGAATGTCTGCTTCTTTTCACTAACCAGCATGAGCAATTTTACACTGCTCTTTTTTGTGTGTCATAGGACACTTCAAATAATCACTACCTTGGTTTTACTTTTTTATTCTCTATTATTAGAATATTTGTAAAATCCTTACGAGAACAGCAGCTATGCTGATATTTCACATAGTATCCATTTTATTTAGTTATTTGTTTTCTGACTCATGTTTATGTTTTAATAGAAAAGTCTAGTGTTCGATACCTTGAAAAAAAAAAAAAAAAGGAAAACTCACCTCTGTACACTAATTAAAGGTATGGCTACTTTCCGTAGCCAGGGAAAATTATTCCAGGGATATTGAAAACACTGATCTTTTTTATTATGTGTTGCCATTGCCATCATTATCATAGGAAACCAAGACGAGACCTGAACCCTGCTTGGACTCAGCACTGCAGAATAAAGGGGACACAAAAAGACAGGGCTGGTAGCATTGCTGAATAGAGCAGACAGGAATCCCAAATGTTTCAATCTTTAAGACAGAAAGTCCATCTTTTTCAGGTGCATAAAGGATTTGAATTAACTTTTATCTGATATATTTCATATATACTTTAGCTGTTGGGGAGGGCTGGCTATTTTTCTTTTTCTTTCAATATAGGCATGACCAGAAAAGAAAAAAAGGGAAGACACAGCAAATCTCTCCAGTAAATTGGAAGGAATATTGCAAGCCACTGTTGGCAGTATGCCTTTTCTTTTAGGGAGAAAACATTGAGAGAAAAAGCTTTGAGTTATTTTTGCAAAATACTCTTACAAGCTACGAGGGATACAAAACACCATAACAATATATTAAAGAGGACAATATGACGCAGGAGATTGTCTTGATAACTTACATAAAATTGAAAGCTTGTGCTCTTAGGTTAGAAAACTGATTAAATAATTACTTCTGAGTAGTGATAAATACAAATATAAATAACCCTACCTGGCTGGTGTGCCAGGGCTGGGAATAGGAAATAAAGGTGAACCTTCATTTACTGTATCTGCAATTCTGAAACCACATATAGGCTACCTGTATATAAAGATGCATTGCAGAATACGTAAGGTGAAAAAATGGAGCAGATGAAAGTGTCTTTTTTCTTTTGTTTTGCCTTGACTGTTGGCAGTTAGGTAAGGTATTCACATTTGCAGGACTACTGTATACAAACGTGCAATAAACATTAACTATATGATGGATAGAAAGTGTGCATTATTACAAGGTGCCCAGGAGTATACAATGCTTGTTTCTAGTACTACCTGTATTTTTACATTTGTAATATCCATTGTACATTACTTACTTTATTGATCTGATTATTTCACAGGAGTTCTTGTGTGACCTTTGTTCCTGTTTTGTATACATTCTTACAAAATATTGATCACTCTTAGTTTCCACTGACTTGAGAAATAGCAAGAAATTTCCTATCTTACAGGGCAGTTGTTTTGCATCTTCTATTTTGAAAGAATAGTATGATTTTCAATGCTTTGAAGGATCAGGGATCAAAGCCCAAAGTATCTCAGATTCCACGCCCACTCTATACAAGGACTCATCCGTCAAAAAAGTGGGATTCATATCCCATGGAAAAGCTCAGTAATTTTTTTTTCCATCCTGAAATAAAATCAAAAGTAAAAATTATTCACACTCCAAGGACAGAGTAGGAGGCAATGAGTGATTTAAACAAGTATCAGCTTATATAAAAAGCCAGTGTCTGATACACCTGGACTTTAAATTCCCATGAGAAACTATGGCAGCTTAGCTAGGTAATGGCAATTATTGTCAACCAGAAAAAAAATGGCATTTTCATTTGCTTTGGGGAAGTTGACAGTGAAAAAAGTTTTTAATAACTATTTTTCCTGATTTTTTTAATATAAACTTGTACTTTCAAATGCCACTGATGTTTTAAGAATGGAGTATTCAAGAATTTGTCCATAAAAGCTATAATCCTTACCAGATAGATAACACAATAATGAGAAAGGAAGTAGAAAAGCACACAAAGGAACTAATCACTTCAGATTTTTCAATACAAAACATGATCCTATTCAAAGGTAACTGAGAATCTTTCCCATACCTTCAGTGATCTTTGGTTCAAGACTATATTGATGCTCATCATGTCATAGTAAACTCTTTTGTTTCCTACTCATTTAGAAGATTTTGTATTACATTAATCCTTCACACACTGCAGATTTTGAGGTTTTCTCTAGCTCTAAAATCTGACTTGAAGTATGAGGTTGGATGGTAATAAGGCAAGAAGAAGTACTTCTTCTGGATATAGCAGGAATTGAAGTTCTGCTGGAGTTTTTGTCAAGTATAACACTAGCCCTGATAACCCTTACACTATTAAAATACTTCTACATATATATAAATAAAAGTTGTGCTAGGAAATGCAAGTGTCCAAGATTTATTAGTATTTTGTATCTCCAAAGTAATGCAAAACAGAAAAACACTTAACTAAGTGAATTATGGGTCTTCGCTATAAGCAAAATAGAAACCTGCCACCAGAGAAGGACAGAAGTGAGTGATTTCAGGTAAGTGTTTCTCTAAAATGAAACAAGAGCTATTTGGTACAAATCACTCTGCTTCCCTCTTGTGCTTCTCGCTGTAGCCAAACTGCACAGCCATTTGAAGGAAGAAAAAAAAAAATGATGACAAAGTTTGCTTTTCTTTTTTCTTCCTGGGGCCCTGGTATAACAGTATCATTCTTGAATGTGCACACAGCACCTACTTGTAACCCATGAACTGGTTTCTGCTCATAACCCATTGTCCACCCGCTCAGGAGTAATCAGTGCTTCATCCTTGCATCAGTCCTAGTAATACCTACACATAGGTAGCAGTGCAGTCTTTTGTATCCCACCTGTGCATCCAGGACACTGCCTAGAATCACAGTCTGCGAGTGACATCAAGATGATCCTGCTGCCTATTTTGATCACACAAGAGTTCCAGGAAGGGAAGGGTTTTGAGGTAGCAGCAGCAGCAAGCTTCCCTGCCCTCAGAGCATTACTTTTGGGATACTGCCATGGAAACCTACATCTGCTGCTGCTTTCTGAAAGGCAAAGAGCTGAGGTCTGTTATACCGGATCTCCAGGATAACAAGGCCCTTCTTCTCTTTGCTTCCCACAGTAGGAAAGGTGTTACTCCAACAAGATCTAGTCTGCTGTCCTTTAACAACGATATCTGGATTTTATTTGCACCACTGTGAAGCTTTGAAGCCACTCTGCTGGAACATGTGGTTTGATCTTCCCTCTTTTTTGTAAGCATTAACCGTCGCCTGGAAATACCCCTCTAGAAGCCTTGTTAAATGTTTGGCTCCAGGGATCTCTTGCAACTATGAGGTTCCTAGTCACATAGCCTTGTCTGAAGCATTTCATAGACATTAAAGGCGCTACATCACTAAATTCAACTCTCATCATTCACTAAATTTAATTCTGACTATTCAAGTGTTTCAAGCAGCAGGAGGTAGAAACATTTTTTTTTAACCTTACATGTTTTTCAAATATTGCAGAAAGCTGACATTAACTGTAACAGGAAGCTTATTCCTGTTTAGCCATAACTCCTCGTGAAAACAGTTGGGAATTCTGATTGTTTAAGAAGAAAGGAAGTATGTTTGGAAGGAAATATAGATATGTAGTATGTGTAAGTGGGCTCTTTTTCTGAAGCAGTGCTGTTGGTGCCTGTTACTTTCACTCAAGGGTGTTCTACTAAGTGGCACTGTAACTTATTTCAGCGTTTCAGTAGAATTTTAAAACACTTACCATGATGAAATACTTAGAACAGTGTCACATTTGAATTGAGTTAGAATGATTCACAAAGAGACCAGAGATGCAAAGGATAAGGAAGACCCTCCCATTGAGTCATGAGGTTCAGAATAGACTCCCTTGCCTCTCAGACTCCTTATGGACCCTGGGTGTAGCTAGGTCCAATATTAGTTTCAGACTTGGGCAACAGTTTATGTCTAATGGAATTATTTATACAAAGTTTATAATAATACTGAGTAGCTACATGGATTGGAAATGTCTCATTAGTATTAACTCAGCATGCTGCCAGTCACTTACCAAAGATCGGCTGTTGGTAAAAGGTCTCTCTGCCTTGAAGAACAACCTCAAGAGCTGTCCCAGCTCAAGGGGAGATCACTGCCATGCAGCCACACTGCTTATCAGGGAGAGCTCAAAGGCACCTCACCTACACTGTCAGATTTATGCAATAAAGTAGTCAATTCCTATGTGATGGGAAAGGTATGCATGAGCTTCCTTGTACCCACAAATTAATTAGGTCCTTATTGAGTCCTGGAAAAGCCACCTGCTCTTCATGTGTTAATCGCACTGTGTTCCAAGCTCATAAGCATCAGTACTCACTGTGTCATGCTGCTCCTTTGCAGGTTTTCAGAGAATGGGTTGAAAATAAAGGAGTTCTTGGCCTGGCTATGGCTCAGGCCTTTTCCTCCTTTGAACCCTCTACCAAACTACTGCTGCTTTGGTTAAAGGGTAAAGTGCATACGTCACAAGCAGCACACTGCTTGGTATCATTCGATCTCATTAGCAATCAGCATTCAAAAATATTTTCTCAAGGATTTTTTGTTAATATCCATACACATAGTTTTCCCATAATTAAGCAAATCTATTAGTTTCACATCATGGGTGGGATGGAATTTTAAATAACATTTATCTCTTTCAGAAAAAACATAGGAGTCTGAAATTAAAAAATGCTCAGTTAGTTTGCTTTTGCTGCAAGGGTGGAGACAAGGATGAGATGTAAACAATACAGCCTAAATATACCATGCTGCAGGGCTGAGAAAGGGGTTTTCAATGAATTCAAGTGTCAGCAAAGAATGATCACTTCTGTGACAATCTGGGAAGCCATGGTTGTACCTAACACAGATCGAGCCTTTCAAGGAGATTTTGAAGAAGGTTAACTTCAGTAAAATGCTGAAGTCAAAACTGGAGGCACACTGCTGAAACTGGAATATAAAGATGCTTGAAATATTTGAGGATGCCCAGCTGTGCCTGCGGAGGAGAGAACTGGGAGGCCAGGTGTTTTTCTCAGCCCAGTTGGTGTCATTTCTTAGGACACAGAATGCTCATTGCCAAGGGAAACATTCAATATTCAGAATTAAATCAACATTGTCTTGTTAGTTCACACGGTTAGGTTGGTGGAGGTGGGTAGGGTTATGGTTTCCAGATTTATTTCCATTTGGCTGAGAAATCAGTAGCACAGATCAGCACTGCACCTGGATTTGTTTTGTTTACTTACAAAGAGGGAATAGAAAGCCAAGCAAACTTAACTCAATAAAAGCCATTAACAGCAGGCATTTTCATTTTTCAGGAAATCACGATTGCACAAGACCAGCAAACACTGTGTTGAGGAAGTCTTGCTCTCATTCTATCTCAAAGTCACATTTCACCTCTTTCTGTAACTTTTCAGCACACAGAGCACCCAGCTTGAAACCAATAATCCAGCCCCATCTTGTTTAACCAGAGAAATACATCAGTTGACAGCATCTATGTCTGAACTCCTTAAACACAGTAAATAGACACAAAGCAATAATAATAGCAGTAACTACAACCATAGTGGTCACAAGAAAAGATCCTGCATGGTTATCTAATGGTACAATGAAGCTTGGGAAATTATAAATACACACAAGAAAATTAAAACATAAACCCAGACTTGGGGTTAGTGCAGAAAACGCTCAAAATCTGTAAGTCATTTAAGCTCTTTGATTGAGTAGAGTATGATTTATACCACATTTAAGCTTTATTCACTGCTGGGGAACATCCTACAAAGAAAGAGGGAGGGTTTACCCTTCTGTCACTTCAGTACCCCCCCTTTTGATAAGCCCCTTTATCTGCCATCAACATCAGAGCTGCATTCATCACTGCCTCTACGCTGAGCCATGGAAGGGGAACATCCCATTGCAGATCAATCAAAATATTTACTTTTTTTCTGTAGTGTAAATAGTAACAGTGAAAAAAATTTTCCAGAACTGCAGAGCTGGGATGTGCCTGGCTGAAAGGAGCAGGGAGATCTGCTGATCACATCAGAAAATAAAATAAATATATATATATATTAAAAAAAAAAAAAAAAGAATAATAATTAAAAAAACACCTCCTTCAAGTTCTGTCTAAAATAGTTATTGCTTTTCAGGTTACAATTGCAACATCTACTAGTAGGCCCCTGTTCCCAGTCAGCACCTGCCATTGACTGGTTGGACCATGGTATTCTCTTCTTAACTTTTAACTTGTGCCATCAATTAGACAGCTTCCATTTCTCTCCTGAATCTCACCCTCTTTCCTTGGCATTTTCTCTACCCCACTGGCACCTTCGACCCTGGGAATACTGTGATTGTCCCTGTAAACATCTAGCTGTGGGAATGCATACCCTGGTGCTTCATGGAAAAATTGAACACTTGATAGAAGCATCAGACTGAACAAGTATCTTACAGACCGAACAACACAAGGCTTCCCTCAAATGAAACCACTGATGCCTTCTCTGCTGGCTTTCCTCATGCTATGGAGAGCTCTGGTCTCTCTCCAGGCAGCAGAGCTAATAAGTGACGGGGGACGCCAGATGGGAGGCAAAGATTTTCATTTCTATCCAGTCTACCATGAGAATCCTGGCTTTTCTCTTTTGAAAAGTCTTGTCATCTCTCAAAATGCAGCTGGAATTTCTCACATCAAAACCAAGTCTGGCTTGCTGATAGCTGAAAATTGCTAAGCGGTGGAATGATTTTTTTGTACAGTAAGGCTACAGCCTGCATGTTCTCTGTGCCAGCTACCCTTCTGCCCAGCATTAACTCCAGGTCTGATAAGGAGTGGTGTGCATATCAGTCAACCTGCATCAGGCTCAGCTTGTGCTAAAGAAGGGGCTGCGATGGGAACTCTGACAACTCTAATCAATCTCCTGTTTCTCCAGACTTGCTCCTACACATGCCTCCAGCCCTCCTGCTTCCTCTGTGGCTGTGCCAAGCTTCAGATTTCATAGCGTTAGTCTGTAGAGACCATGCTGTTCATCATCTATCTTGAACTTGTGAGCATGGTGCCCCTAACTTCTTTACTGTACAACTTCGAAATGGATCCTGTAGTGAATGATGACTCTCCATCTCTTTCTGATCTGATCTAAAACATATTCCCTCCATTGCTGTACTTCGCCTTTCTATCTCTGCTTTCCTTCTTATTTTTAAACTTTGCCATAGACCTCTACCTGGTGTATCAGATTAAAGGTATTATACAAAGAAGACAGTACATTTTGTGGTACTGTTCTGCATCCCACAATATCAAACTGCACTGAGAAGAGAGTATTCTAGAGAAGGAAAAACAAGGCAAAATCTTCTGTCAACCATAGCTCCTATTGTCTGCAAATCTGTAAGAGAACAAGCCATAGTCAACAACCATACTGGTTAAAGAGAAAAAAAAAAAACAGAAATTCTCAAAACCAATTTAGGCTGTATACAGTGTACCAAATTAATCCCTATATAACTTCTCTTAGTTCGGAAGAATTTGGTCCAATTTTGTGTAAGCTCAAGGATATTTCTACAAGAATGAGCTACAACTTGGCAACATTTATTATGGAGCTTCAGAGATACAATGTGAACAAAGAAGACTCTCAGCTTTCCAAAAGTGGATCATAGAAGAAATAATGTCACCAGCAATACAGATAGGAGGAAAAAACTTATAAATTGAATAAACAGAAAATCTTTCAACTTAATGCTGAAGTCTTACAAGAGTGGTTTCCCAAACAGTTGACAAGAATAGGAATACTTTTAAGGTAATCATGATCAATTCTTACAGTACAATAAAAATAAATGTAAGAGAAAAATCATTCAAAATTGAAATGTAAGAGGACAAAAGGTCATAAATTGCAATAGAAAGCCCTAGGGAATCTAAGAATCTGTAGGGGTTGGGGGTTTTAAAAAATTGTCTAGCTGTTGAAGAAAATATTGTATTAACAAATGGACAAATGAGAGTAGAACTATCCCTCAGAGTCGCTTCATCAACCACAATCATATGAAGAATCCAATGTACCTTTTTGAAATGTATTTGAAATACTGGATCTGTTAAAGCAAAGAACAAGCCTTTGTTAGCTACTTTTGAAGGTCATCAGTAGCTTTTACCTTATAGGACATTTTTACAACAATTAGATCAAAACTCAGATTGAAAATGTTGGTGGATTTCATAAGTTAGAATGACATCAATAGTTGACTCCTCCAGGGCAATGCCTGGGAATAGGAGTTTTATTCTAAAAAAATCTCGCTTCCACTTGGAGCACCACTGGAGCCACGCATTAGCTTTATATGATAAAAAATGATTGTTTGTTCATTTTAACTTTAAAAGTTATTTGAAGAAAGATAGTTTCATTCTGGCCACCTTAGGTGTTGAAGATCTGAAAACCCCCATTGCTTGTGTAATTCATGAACGGTCATGAGGATCCCAATAATCAAAACAGATGCACATAGGATATCTCTGGCATGACTTTACTTATACCATCTGTTAGGCACAATTTACACACTAAGAAGACACAAAACCAGCATTAAGAGGTCATAACTGAAAAAATGAGATGGACCTCAACAAGCAGGCCTTCAAATCAATGCTATTATAGCATGCCCCATGTCTGAAAAATCCTTCATTTCAGAAGGCTCACAAGGTACATTGAAAGGCATGACAAATATAAATGTTGTGGATATCAAAAACCTCAGTTCCTTCTTCAGACCACAGCAGTATGCAGAATTTAAAACATAAAAGATTTCAGGAGCAAGAAAAATTCAGTTTGCACAACAGGCCTGCCAAATTTTATTCCACTTAATATCATGTGAGCAGGAAGGAAAGTAATTATTATTTTTCCACATGACACTAATTCCTTTTGCAACTGACAGGCTGAACAAAGGCTGAACATGTTTCATTTGGCCAAAAGGCTAGTTTTTGTTCAGGAATATAATGGATGATTCATTAGTTTAAAAAACAACCCTGCAAGAAAACAAAGAAAAATGTCATATTGGTGAGATGCTAATGGAAATATTGTATCATACACAAACAGTACCTGAAACATTGTTTTCTGTCACGTTAGCAGGCAAGATTTTTTAACAAGACTATTCAAAGGGAGCCAATGTCCTCTATTTACTTGTGATAATATGTCCCCACCGAAAATATTCATGTTAACATCTTGAAATTTCTGGATTCACCTTCCACAACATACATAAATTTTAATCAACCTGTTGGAAAGTATAACACATGCTGTAAATAGTGGATAACAAGTTAGAAACAGGTTAAGCAGGTTGCTCACAGCCAATAGACTAGTTTTGTTCAAAGTCAGGTAGTACAAAACAAATTTCAAATGCAGAAATTACCAAAACTGGAAGCTGATTATGCCCCTGTAGAAAACTGGAAAGGGAAAAATTCATCCACAAGTCTGTGAGGCCCTTGTCTATTCTCGCACTGTGGCTCATAGACAGGGTTCAATCCACAGCATCGTCATCACATTACCACAAAAGAGAGAGACATACTTGGAAAGCGAATTAGATGACAGAAGAACTGTGTTAATAAAAGCTGTGATAAAAAAGAAAGTATAGTGATAGCACATATGAAGTGTGTAGGCAGGAGTTAAAACCTTAAGTGGATAAAATAAATTGTTTACTTATTTAATGGATTAAAGATAGGAGGAATTGGGTAAGATTAAGAAAATAAATATATACAACAGGCTTCCAAATGGAGTGACAGTAAAAGATGCACTCAACTGCAAAACAGTTTCCCAAATGAAGTAAAAAAAGGTCCATTACTTCCAACATTCAACCATCATACAAGAAAAGCACTAGTAAATACACAAAGAAGGATTAATCTTCTTTGATAAAAACAGGGTGTGGTTTCCAACTGGGGTGTAAGGGAATATTTCCTATATTTCATGATATTTCTAGTTTTAAAAACTGAGTTACTCCATATCATAAGCATAAAGGTCAATACTCTTAACCTTGCTGACAAACATTTGCATTGCACAGACCTAACATAATTTTTATTATTCATTGCTGTATTTTCATCCAAAGGAGTAACATACATACAGCAATACTGCATATATTATCACATGCTGTAACACAAGGTAGAGAGACATTCTTTTTTGTAATGCTTTTATCCTTTCCTATTAATATAACATTGCCCCAGAGATAATGTGTATAAAAGTTACTCTACCTCCCATTATATCTCAGTAACAGTGAAAATAAATATGGTTGAGCATATTTGAGTAAAATCCCAAATACCTGTCAGACAAATTTTCTGAGTTGTTTTTTTTTCATCATTATTGACAGTGAAGACAGTTATTCCGTTCTTACTTTTGCCCTATAGAAACAAAGTCTCTTTCTGCTTAAGGATGTATCCAACAGTCAATTTCTCCAGATCATAGTTTCTTTAACCTAATTAATGCAATTACTTACAGTGATAAGTAACAGGTTACACTAATTTTAAGGTATGTTCCTTACTGACCTGAGGACTCTGATCCAGTCTCTATTCTAGCTGACAGCTTTTTTTCAACTTTACTCTGCCAAAAACATATCGCAACTTTTCCAACAACAAAGAAATTCTTGGAAAACATCAGTAAAACTAGCCCCAGTCTGACATAATTCCTCAGAAATAACGCTTTCTCATTACCATTTTTAAAAGGTTTAGAGTTTTGACTAAGTTCTGTTTTGACATTTTCAAATATATGAAGGTCTCTTTTTTTTTGTCAAAATGCCTTTTTGGGAATAACTAAATTAACAGACAAATATGTTTCCAAATGAGAGAAGTCACACAAAAGATCTTGAACTTAGCTAAATGAAACATTTTGACAGACCCAATCTGATATTTCTCCCCTCTGCATTTTCAGTTCGCTCTTACAAAATATCACTTTTTCAACTCTGAATGAGACAGAGCCAGTATTCCTAATCTTTCTAGTCCTCTTCTAACTCAAGCTGTCAAGCTGGTATTTTTGAATAAATCAGTAAGTCTCCAGTCTCTCAGAATTTATTTTGAGAATATTGCCCCAAATGTGCTTTTAACAACTGTCAAGTCTTTTGCATTGGCAGGTTGAGAACTGTTCAGGAACTTGGTACGTCATGCACATCTCCTAAAGTACATATCGAGAGTCCAGAAGCAGTGTGACCATATTAGCACAGTGTCACATATGAGAAGATAACCCTCTCTTCTAGGCTTATTAGCTGAAGCTCCGTGTCACAAGTACGCTGCCTCTGATTTCAGAGAAGACATGGCCAGAGACAACAGGAGTCTGCCTACATATCTTCCCCTTGCACCATGGCTACCCTCTGGTTGCTCCATGTGGTATTAGCTGAACACCTGATAGCTCGCACTCGTTGTTGCTCTCCGCTAGCCTACTCTATTAAACCTCCCACCTCAAACATGGTTCTGAACAAAGTCCATTTTCCCTACAAGTCTGTTCAGTGGACCCCTTGTCCAGCCAGGGCCTTTTGAGCCAATACTCCCACTCCACATCTTGAGGAACTGAATAGCAAGACAAATTTGCAGTACAATGATGTGCAAATCACAAAAAGTTTTAATAGAGCATTTCTTCTCATGGTTTTCTCCCAAAATATATAGTCACAGTGTTTCCTATCCAAGATATATTAAAACAGTGGAAATAAGATGACATTTAGAAAATCCATTCCCTTTCTTTTTTACCCCCTAAAATGGGCACTTGCAGCTCCAACCTCATCAGGTCACACTTTGTCTGTTACCTGAGAAGGCTTTCAAATAACCCTGGCTTAGGCTGAAACTTCTTTTGAAGGGAAAATCAATGGGATGCTTTACTTTTTTAAGCGTTCTAATTCTACCATTCACAGTGTAAAGAGTGGCTGTAGGTAAAGAAAAAAATCCTTCCTCTCCCCCTTACCTCCCCCGACCCGCTACTTTCTCCCTTTTGAATGCCTTCAGCCTGAGCTGTGGAGACTTCAAAGACTTCAAAGGCAGCAGATACTGCTGATGGGGCTGACACTGAAAATGCTGGTTTCAGCAGAGAATGCAAAGATTATGGATCGTGGAATGTCTTCATTTGTTTCAAAAAATTGGTAGCTTCATTCACATCAAATGAATTAAAATGAATATCCAAAACAAGCTAACAAACAAAAACATATTTATTTTTTTTGAAGAAAAAATCACAGAAGGAAAAAGGAATTAGTGTGCAGCAAGCAAGTTGAATTTTCTGCTGTTTTCAGCACATGCTAAAGAGACAACACATTAGTTATGGCTCCCTCAATGTTTACCTCAAGCCAAGTAGGCAGAGCAACATCAGCCAGCAACTATTTTTTAGGTGCCTCTGCTAGTGTGTATCATACTCATGTCTGCTCTTAAACCTTGGCACTGGTGCTGCCATGGGCTGTGGAGCAAGGGCAGAGAAGCCAGCACAGAGTCCCAGAGGGGACTGGAGGGTCCTGATGCTGGAGAAATCAGAGGAAAAGCCAACAGGTGCACAGGTGGCTCTGCTGTGTCATCAGCAAGGGGCTAGAGGGATGTGGGAGGTGAGCTACTGGGAAGGAAGCCATAGGCGAGCTCAGAAAGTAACTTGGGAGGGAACCCGTTTTATTTCTGGCCTGAATTCATGCCAGACCCTAGGAGAAAATCTTGTGAAAGAAGCTGGGCAGCTCTCTGCTTCTCACATACCAGCTGAATTGTCCCTTTCCAACTGTTTTCATACCATCTGTAGTGATTTCAGCCACTGCTGTCTGATCTTAAATCTGCTGCAGAAGTCAGAAATTTAGTTAACTAAACACATGATTTTTACCGTTCATTAGAATTTAATGGTGGAATTGTCAAAATAATCCTAAATACTAATGTTTTATTTACATTGATACCTGAAAGTCCAGCGGAACCTCTTGAAAAATTCATTAGGGTTGGATACCATGTGAATTTTATTTCAGGCATTATGCTTTTATGCACGGTATCATGGCTTTTTAACTAGTGCATATCAGCTTTAATGGGCAGGCAATGCAATTAGTGCATAGGGGCCCCACATCTTTTATTACAGAGGATTTGGGGTTTTCAATTTTGGGATTAAACAATTACAAAAACCACCTTGAAAAGGTTTGAGTAAGAGCCCTTCAAAATGAAAAATTATTTTCTTAGCTAGTTCTGGCTGAACTACTCTGGTAAAAAGACTATTGTTTGATTTTCATTTTGAATTAAAGACCCGGAAAGCTAAGTAATACACGGGCTAATGCTGAGCTGAGCTGTGCTTCTGCTCCTCTGAGGGCCATAAGAATGTATTAAAACGGGAATTATTTTGTACACTGTGCTGTATGTCAACATTTAATTCTCAGCAGGCTATAAAATCACTTCCAGGATAATGAAATTACGAAAGAATTTTAATTTCATTTTCAATCCCTTATCATTACAAATTACTAAGAAAAGACGGTTGGAAGATGACTATTGATATTTCTGCTCTCTATCTTCTGACCGGCCAGGGCTTTTTGACTGAAATACCTGCAAAAGACTTTTGCAGGTAACGTAAATGAGACATAGTGCAGAAGATCCTGAAATATGCAGCTAACTATGTCAGTTTATACATTATGAAAACATTGTTGTTAGAAAGGGTTCCAAGTGGAAAAAGCATTAATAGGCAAAATAAAAATAAATGGACAAAAGGACAAAACAAAATCATATGCTCTTGAGTGTCAGATCAATAAAAAAATAAATGTCTCTGACAACTATGCTTCAGTGCTACTTCAAAGAAAAGCCAAAAAAAAATTTCAACAACAAAGCTTATCCCTGTGTTTTGCAAACTATTTAAGGGTGAATTTTTTTTTTTCATTTCTGGGCCAAAGTCCACAATTGTTGTTCAAGCCAGATTCTCACTAGAACCAATGGAGGAATTTTAGGTTTAGCTTCCTTTTTGAAAATTATGCAGGGGCAGACCTTACAGGACTGAAGCAAAAATGTCTACCCTGTTACAAAGCAGATCACAATCTAATTCTTTTATAAAAAACAAGTGCATGAGTGGATCTGCAAAACATTTTGAATTCCTGCACTTTTAAAATGCTGGTTTGAGCTGAAGTTAAAGGTTAAGATATCTGACCCTTTGTTAAGCCCCAGTAAATGAAGGGAATCTCCTCAAAGGTCAAATTCCAAGAAAGTATCTCTCCATGAGTAGATTTCTATAGGAGAAACTATGACAGTAAGTACTTAAATTTTGTTCTAGTGTTAACGTCTAGACACACACACACACACACTACACATACACACACAGACCACTTCAAAAATTCCCCGGGCAACTGCCTAAGCAGTTTAAGCAGTTTCACACATACAATGCAGCACACGCTGTTAGATTGAGCACATCTTCCTTAGCTTCATCACAGTATCACAGTATCACAGTATGTTTGGGATTGGAAGGGACCTCAAAAGATCATCTAGTCCAATCCCCCTGCTGGAGCAGGAACGCCTAGGTGAGGTCACACAGGAACATGTCCAGGCGGGTTTTGAATGTCTCCAGAGAAGGAGACTCCACAACCTCTCTGGGCAGCCTGTTCCAGTGCTCTGTCACCCTTACTGAGAAGAAGTTTTTTCTCCTTCTTGCCTTCTTGCCCTTTTTGAAGACTGGAGTGACATTTGCTTTCCTCCAATCCTCGGGCACCTCTCCCATTTCCCAAGACTTGGCAAAGATGATGGAGAGCGGTCCAGCAATGACTTCAGCCAGGTCCCCCAGCACCCGCGGATGCATCCCATCTGGACCCATGGATTTATGGATGTCCAGACTATTTAATTGCTCCCTAACCCAGTCCTCATCAACTAAAGCAAACTCCTCCATTGACCTGGCTTCTTCCGGAGTCTCAGGGGTACAGGGCTCCCCAGGACAGCCTCCGGCAGAGTAGACAAAGAAGGCATTCAGTAATTCTGCCTTTTCTGTATCTTCTGCCACCAGGGCACCCACTCCATTCATCAGTGGGCCTACATTGCCACTGGTATTAGTTTTATCTGCTATGTATTTGAAAACGTTCTTTTTGCTGTCCTTGACCCCTCTCGCCAGCTGTAATTCTAAGGAGGCCTTGGCTATCCTAGCTGCCTTCCTACATCATCTAACAGCAGCCTTATATTCTTCCCAAGTGGCCAGCCCCTGCTTCCATGACCTGTAAACTCTCCTCTTCTGCTTGAGCATACCCAACAGATCCCTATTCAACCACGCAGGCCTCCTGGCTCCCTTCCTTGACTTCCTACGTGTGGGGATGCTCTGATCCTGACCGTGTAAGAAGCAATTCCTGAATGCCACCCAGCTATCTTGGGCTTCATGTTCAATGCAAAGCACAACATAGCATATCTGTTCAATTAACACTTAAAGGCCTTTGATTACTAAGTTTCAGGCAAGCAAGAGACAGGACTGGGCCACACTTTGGGAAGGTGGGTTCTTTTGCTGGCAAGAATGGGCAGGGTAAGGTTGGTGGGAGCAGACTGTCTAACCCTGCCTCCTCCAGCAATCCTAGGTCCTGGCCAAGCAATGGCTGAGCTTCTGTGAAGAACACCACATATGGATGTTCATCATACTGAGCTGTGATTTTCATCATCTCTAAGTGACCATCTCTGTGATTTCAAGTAGTTCATGACCTGTCTCATAAGCTGTATTGCAACATCTCAGAAGGAGCGTAACCAGAGGTCTTAACCTCTTCTTGTGACTGGACCATGCCCACATAAATCAGTCTATTTATGCATCACAGTTCTCCCATCACCCAGCAACGAGACTGTGAGATCCCCAAGTTTTGGTCCCCACTCCAGCTGCAGTCTGCACATCTTATCCGATGACTTGTAAGAATAAAATGTATAAAGACAGGGGTTATGTGAGAATGGAGGGAAAGAGAAAGGAAACAATGTGCTTGAGTCTGTAGAGCTGGACACAGTCCGAGCTTGCAGCTGAACTTTCCCACAACCTTGGTCAATGTTTCAGCTCCTGCCTCCTTTAGAAAATTAACCAGAGGCACAGAGTGAAGGGAGACAAGCAAAAATATAATGGAAATTTGTCTTGGTTGTTCAGTTCAGAAACAGAGCTACACTACTCAGTCTTGCAGTGATTTATATCTGTTTAGCAGACATCTGCTCTAAGCTGTCATGGGCCACATGTACCAACCTGTTCCCAAATAACCTGTGAAGATAAGCCACGAGTGCTTCTCCAGCCGGGGACATGAACCATATTTCATTTCTTGTGTAATACTCCAACACTCTGTGTTTAACAGATTTCTTTCCTTATTTTATTTAGTTTTAGTGCAACTTGTTAGCCTAACACAGTTAAATTTATGAGTCACTTTTATTTATGCCTCTCAAACAGCTCTATTGTGATATATGTGATGAATACTGAAAGAGAAGTGATTCCAGAAGCTGCTTAGGCGTCTGTGTATTGCTGCCAAGTTCCACATTATATTTATCTCTCAGCTATCGCCCAAACACAGGCTCAGTTCATACTAAACACCCTTTCTGCTTCCACAATATTTTCTTTTACTTTCATCCAAAAAATATAAATTACAAATTGCCTTTACCTTTCTGCCACCTCTCTTTACCAACGCTTCTTCACTTCCTTTTCCTTCCTTCACTTCATTCATCCCAGTGTTGTCAATCTTTATAAAACTTAAACTGAAGAATCCTGCCTTCAGGAGTAACTGCCTCTTTCCCCGACCTTTTGTTCAGGTAAGCCAAGTAAGCATGTCACTGATTAAATTGAATGCCAAGTGATACTATTTTGTATCATGGAGAGAAGTCCCATTATTAGTTGTAGAAAGCAATGGCAAGGTGAATAAGAAGTGGAAGAGATTTTTCAAAAAACAGACCAATGATGAATTAAATCTGGCTGACAACCACAACTAACTTGCACAGTTTGACTCTTTCACTTCCATTCAAAGCTATGACCACTAACAATTCCATTGATTGAGACTTCAAGATATATCCTGTGTCATTTTCTTACCCCCCAAAAAGGCAGGTCCTTTACAGAGATTCATGAGATTGTAATTTCAAAGCCACCAGACTTCCCAAGGTTCTTTAAAAATATATATGTGAGTTCCCCCAGGAAGAGAAAACCTACTACGAGATCTAAAAAACTTCCAAATTAAAATGAAGTTGTTTCACAGGTTTGTAGTTCATAACTAATTTGCATTAGTCCAGAAAAACCTGGGTGCCAGTTAACTTTTTACAGCAATTAGGCATAGGATGGGTGTAATCATTAAACAAGTAAAGCTTTCTGTCATTGGTCCTTTGGCAATGCCAAGTAGTTATGCACACTTCTGTCGAGGAGCTCTTCATCCTCATATCAGTTCTGGTGCAAATGAGCATTTGGCCTGGCTGTCAAAGATGCAACAGGAAATACACTACCAGCAAGAGACCTGGAAAAAAAGCTGGTGTGATTTAGGTGTTAGAATTAGGACTTCAGAAGGAGTTATCTATAGAAGCCATGCTGAAACCTAAGTGTCCAGCAATCTACTGTGGTATAAGGATTTTTATCAACATTTGCATAGGGTTGGCACATATAGTGGAGTTCCCAAACCAATACTTACATGCAGCTTTGATGACCCGATGCTCAAGCCAGACTTTAAAGACAATATAAACATTCTTCTCTTTTTATTTCTCTGATAGAGACTGAAGGAGCTGACATTTCCACAGTGATGAACATGGGAATCATCACTCCTTTAAAAATATGCTGTTTGCATTTAAGATCTGAAGTTTCATGTTTTCTGTGGTCTCAGGTAGACATGAGGCATGGCTAATATTCAGTTTGCATTTTCCCATTCTTGCTAAAACTTATAGATTTTAAGTTGGAAAGCCACCATCAAAAGATTATTTTGTTTTACTTTCAGCAGAACATAGCCACAGAAACCTCTCAGTAATAGCTGTTTGAACTATGGTATATGTTTCAGAGGGACATTCAATACTAAAATAAAGGGTCCATATGTTACAGAACCAGCCACATTCCTAGGTAATTTATGCTTTCATTTAACTACCTTCACTGTTAAAAATGAGATCTGTGTTTCAAATCTAAATTTGTCTTGCCTCAGCTTCCAACTTCTGCATCTCATTATGTTTTTTATCTGCTAGATTAAAGTACTGGCTATGAGAAATCTGTCCCTGAGGTAGATACTCACAGACCATGATCAAACCATCCCTTAACCTTTTCTTCAACAAAATAAGTAAATGAAGCTTCTTAAGTTTCTCAGTATGAAATATGTTTTCCAAATTCAAAATCTTTCATTTAACTTTTTTTGAATGCTTCTCACTTTTTCAGAATGCTTTTTAAACTGCAGCACCAGAAATGGTCATCTTTTTTTTCAGTTATGGTCTCAGTAGTACACAAAAGATAAAAGTATCTACTATTTTTAATTGATATTCCTGGTTTTGTACATCCAAGACTTATGTTAGTCCCTCACACAGAGACCAAAGACGCAACTGCTCATACTCACAGCCTCCAGACCCTTTTCAGTGGATACAGTCTCTCATTCTGGAATACTGACCTGCACTCTGTTTTAAAATGTATTACCATGAACATTTAGAGTTCATTAGGAATTTTCTTTTCAGATGGCTAGTAGAGAAAGACGTCTTCCATAGAATCTACTTTTTTTCCTGTAAAAAGTTCATTTTTTCATTCATTCTTTTTCTGTTAGGAAATTTAAACGAATACTTGCTTCAGTATGATTTGTATGCTTATATTTCATATCAAAAACATGAAATCATACCCTCCTTTGGATGCATTCTATTCCAGGAACTGTAGCTTATGCCCCAATTGTATAAGCCAGGCTGATGAGGGATTGCACCATAATGCTGCAGCATCTACCAAATTGTCAGATAGCATGCAAATCTCCCATTGTTGGAAATCTTTGTTTTCTACTGTTGTTTGGGTTTGGTTTGGTTTGTTTTTTTGTCATCTCTCAATTAAAGTTTTTTTATATCTCAAATTAATTAGTACTAGTCAAAGATGTTCATGGGAATGCTATGTTAAGCCTACTGCCTTACAGAAGCCAATTATGGTACATTACAGGTTTGTTCAACAGAATCTGTTTTCTACAGAATGCATGCTGGTTGGCTTTAACTACATAACCATTCCTTAACTCATGACAGACTACTTTCTACATTAGTTTTACCAAGACTGTGTCAGGATTTATTTCAGAGGAATTAGATGCTGCTTCTCAGCTCATCCCTTCAAAATCTCAACACACATTCTAAGACATCCATAGTATTACAGGATTTGCTAAGAAACAAAATCAACGGTTATAGGAGCTCCCTGAACAATTTTTTCATGAATGAGAAACTTCTCATATGTGAAATTACTAGTTGTGCCGACTAAAATTATTGTCAGTCTAATTATTATTAGGGCCTTTGCAAACTTTTATGCATGTATCTTGTTTAGTGAGATTTGAAGTTCAGTAGAACCAGACAGAGAGGCTGCAATGCTGTTAGGTGCTAGTTTGAAGCTAAACACAGAATATTAGTCTCAGAAAGCGGCCAGTTGTTTTATGGTATTTCTACATTTCCTGGTGGATAGATAAGCAAATCAGAGACAAATGTGTCTGGAGGAGATGAATAACTGTGCTGCTAGATACTCTTCCTGGTGCTGAACTGCTTCTGACAATCCACATTTAAGCACAGCCAACTGAATATGTAAGAGAAGTAGAGCTAAGAAACCACCTGCTTTGCATATGAAATCCAAGGGCAAACTGCTTGAACACCGCACCATCCAGAAAGGTAATACTTATGTTTTAACCATACGGCCCTCTCCTCTCATTGCTGATGCTCCTGCTGAGGGAGGTGTCAGCTACCACAGTGAGGCAGAAGGAGATTTTAACCCCTCTCTCTTCACCTACCTAGTAGTCTACTCCCAGCTCTTCATTTTAATTAGGTTATCTTACCCAGAACCAGAGCTAATGAAATAAAATAATTTCTGAAAAAGCTGATAAATATCTTTTTGCCCATTTTCTATTTTGTTAAAAATAGTTTGCAAAGAAAAAATAGAAAAATCTCTCATTCTTGAAATTAAAATAAAACAGGTTTTGGCACATTTTTTCTTTGCCTCCTCTGACCATTCTGACAGAAAAACTGTTCTGTCTTTACAGAGGCAAAATGAAAATGTAGGTTATACTAAGTAGGTCCTTATCTAAATGGAAAGGACAAAGTCTTTTTGTGAGCCAAAGAAGATGGCAAAAATACTTTTCATAAAAAGTAGTGTCTCCCTAAGCAAAAATGCACATTTGAGGATGTCAAGACCACACACAAACTTGACTACTGCTGTGGTATTGATCTTTCCAAAGGTCTGTGGCTTTTGTCAGTTATTCCCTTCACTGATAAACTTGACTTTCCCCTCTTGAATTCACTCAGTCCCACCTTTATTTGCACTTGTCAGTGAGGGAAACAGTAGCAGACAGAAGGGAAATGTCTGTGTCATCTATACCAGAGTTCAGCTCAGGCTCTTTTTTATTCTCATTTTAGTACTTAACATGCACTGGAATTTGAGAAGTGCCACAGTACACTCAGTGAGAGTCCCGTGGTGGTACCCTCAGTCCAACTCACACTGCTCCTCTGTTTCTTTGTGGGTGGATCTGAGGCAGCATCAAAATAAAAAACTCAGAGTCTACTGCTGGTGACATGCAATACCAGGAGAGATATTTCACTTCTGTCACTGGACACAACAAAAAATACACATCAGTATAAGCAGGGGTTTTAGTGACCCATATCCAGCTCTGATACCCAGATCATACATTAATTCCAGAAAGACTAGAAAACATCTTAAAGGGAAAACAAAGGGAAGGTACTAAGTGGTAAATATTCAGCACAGTGCATGGTAATTGACTTAGCCATGCAGTTCTCATTACTGTTAATAAGAATCAGATGGCTAAACCCATGTGCTAAAAATGTACTTTTAAACAGATATCTGCATGAGTGCCAAGCACAAAGCATCAAGGTAGCATAAACTACCAATGAGAAAGATGCAAGCACTGGAGACATTTACTAAAAGCATCAAGAAAGGTTACGGAAGGACTTGCAAAACTGGGGCAACATTGTACCATGATTTACTGGAAGTAGTTTTCATATAAATTGGATAAGGTTTTAGAGAACAAAATGTGCGCTGGCTGAGAACACAAGTCTTGAAAGGCCGGGGAACATCTGTATTTCTCCAGAAGACACAATGGAAATAGGGGCAAGCTATAACTGGGCCACACAGGAGTACCCAACCTTGACTTGCTGTGTAGGAAACTCCACAACACACTTAGTGGCAGGACAGAAAATGGCATGGCTGTAGCTGCTGAGTTTATAACTGATTTGCTAGCCCAGCTTATTGGCCCAAACTTCTTCAGAAGACAGGCATAGTAGAAGAGCTACTCCCTGTAGAAGCATGTTGCAAATATGTATTGCAACATATGTATTTTTTCAGTAAAATTTTGGATGCAGAAGTGACATGAAAAGCAAACACCTGAAATAAACCGAATTTTTTAAAAGTTTACATTACTGAAAAAAATCAAAGAGTAAAAAAAGCCTCAGGGTCTGAAGAATAAGGACTACTCAGTTGCCATGACAAACAAAGTGAGAAATCAGTGCCAAAGTCTGGACATTTATTGACTAAAATACACAAAAGGAAAAGAATCAAAACAAAATAAAGAGTCTTCTGAAACAGAAATACAGTTTCTGCACGAAGGAAAAAGAATAATCAAACTGTATCAAAACCCTTCTTTCAGAGACAGGATTTTGGATACACACTCTGATTCTGTCAAGTAATCTTTCTTCATCAGGATGAAAGAGTTCTGTTGTTCAGGTGTGAGCCGTGAATGATAGTTTCTTTCTCTGCCTTTGAAAAAAATGGGCAGACATGGCTACAAAAGGGAAAAAAAAAGATACATAAAGGTGGAGGAAATATGGCTTTTATTGATGTTCCCAGGCTCCATGGCAGTTGTCGAGTTACAAACAGGCTGTTCTGGGCTGACAAAAACACTCATGATGCTCTTATCCTGAACTTTGTCTTGCTGATAACGTCTGAGTAGTCTCAGCCAGGTCATTTTGTCTTGCCTTTGGGATGTCATGAAAGGGCAGAAGTGGTACTGGTCCACACAGACATCTCAGTGTTAGCATGGGACAAAGCCTGTTCTGGTGCCATGACACATTCAGCACCCACTCTGCCCCTCTTCTGCAATCACCCCCGTGCCACAGTCTCCTGCTCTGCCAGGAAAGGAGGACACAGCTCTAGTGATGAGGCCAAGCATGTACCTGTGTGTCAACAGCAGTGCTGATTTCAGCTTCCACACTAGTAGATTAAACAGGCTGCTGACAAATGGCACAACACAGTGTAAGTCCATAATCCTTTTCCCCAAAAAATGAGGTGAGCACCTTTGTACTGCCTATTAGGGACTCTCCCAGCCGTGTTATCCCTTCAGCTATGTCCAGAAGTTTTACAGGAGAGCGCTAGCTGGCCCTGGCCAGAAACTCACCTGCTACACAACTGCTGCTGTTGGGCCAACAATGCCCTGGGCTGTGCTTGGCCTGGTTCAGTTTACTAGCACAGGCAGAGCCAAAGAGATTGATCCAGAGATCTGATCTGGAGAGTTGCAGGCCAGATGCCACATGTTGGCTGGAAAACAGAGGCTGAGAGTTGGGAGGCTCTGAGGCAGTCCTCCAGATTCTGTCTGTAAACCCTGGAGTCGCTTTGGTCGCTATTTTCAAAGAATTTGAACAGACAATGATCTTGAAACAACTCTGAACTCAATTCTGTACTAAGCTGTCTGTAAAGTGTAGCTGTACCGTATTTGAGGTCAGATATCCAAATATCCTTATGATCAAGATCCATACAGGACTTCATGGTGATGAAACTGAGCCATGCTTTTCCATGCAGCTGTTTGGCTCATTCTTTCCAAGACATCAGGATAGTGCCTTCTCAGGAGTACACACTCAGCACTGGGTTGGAGCATTTCCTTGTTTACCGCTCTTTTTGGCTCCACTAACCCTACATTCATTTCACCATTATGGTCTGGACTTCAGTGGAATATATCCCCTATACCAGCCTGCCATCTTCTCTGGAGACCAATACACTCTCAAGAGTGCAGGCTGTGCAGTTTTAAAACCCAAAACCTTTAAACCCAGGTGTCACACTTGCTAGTCAGGCGCTGTAGCCACAGAGCATTGTGTAGAAGGTGCACAGGTCTTCCTCTAGTTGGATCTTCAAGGAGAGTAAAGGAGCTGGCAAACCACCCACACAGGCATGAGTTAGTACTACAGCCTGGAAGGATGCTTTTCTTTGCAAATCCCAATTTTACGTAAGTACCTGGTTTTGGGCTGTGGGTAATTTTATGAGAAAAATGGGATTTCAGACAAATTTCTCCTTGCTGAACATTTACTTCTGGTTCACTTTGGCTTTTTCCCAGTAAGTGTGTCCCACTTTCTCCATTCATTACACAGGGACATGGTTGCTTACTTGGGTCCCGTGTATTCCATGCTTAAAATTGCAAGATTTACTAAGGCTCATGCTTCTCCGTCTATCTGGGTCTGAGTGTCCTTGTTTCCAGTTCCCTCTTAACTGAACAGCAAAAGCCATTTAACAGGCCAGTAAGCTTGGTCCTTTCAAGTCAGTCGGAAATGAGTTGCCCTCAGAAACCATTCTTCCCTTTTGTCCTCTCATCAGGATTTTGCAGTTTTTCATTCCTAACTGTGGCTATTTAGAACTTGAGTCTTTTGTACTGATATGTCACTGCCACAGAAGTGGGCAGATTTGATTATCTTTCTGTTCCTTGTAAGTAATCTCATTTCAAACTTTGACCTCCCACAGGCACCTGCTCCTTTTGACATCAAAGCCAGCTCTTTAT
This sequence comes from Streptopelia decaocto, assembly GCF_964273445.1. Taxonomy (NCBI): domain Eukaryota; kingdom Metazoa; phylum Chordata; class Aves; order Columbiformes; family Columbidae; genus Streptopelia; species Streptopelia decaocto. The sequence continues at coordinate 81,830,694 of NC_138656.1, forward strand.
CACGGAAGTAGCTTAGCCTTATGGCAAAATTATCGATTGCAGATGACTTATACGCTTTCCCTGCTGTGCTCTGTCAAAAGCTGATCCTCTCTTTTGTTGCTTCTTTTGAAAATCAGGTTGAATTTGTTCCTGTCTCAAGCATCTGGCTCTATGCTGGCTCATAACTTCTCAGGAATTGTCTCCATCTCTCTTCTTTTTGCATCCCCCACTTCCCTTCCTTATCCTCTGCACCTTTATTGCATAGTGCATTACCCAGGGGCCCTGTTTTTTCATCCAAACTTTGCTCTAGAGTGTTATTTCTGCCTGTTGTGAGTCTGCCCATACTCAGCAGACCTTCTTTCCAAGCTGTGTTCTGGAAAACAACCCTCCTGTGGGAGAACAGGCAAGACCCCCTGCTTGAAACCTGGGCATGTCACTGGCTTTACTTCCTTCCTCAGTCTCTTCTGTTTCTGTTGGAGGCATCTCAAGGCAGGGGATATCTGACCACCTACATGAGCTGTGACTTGTGGCACAGGGATCTGGTTCTGGCAATACTTGTAGTGGCTAGTGTGATTATGCTTGCATTGTCATACATGCAAAGGTCTCCTAGCAGGCTCACCAATATCTTAAATGATAATTTATCACAATTAATAAGTTCCCATTTTTTAGACAATAGGTCTAATTCATCTGGCTGTTATCAGCTCCCTTTCCTAGTAGATTTTTTTTCTATTATGGCCAGAATCCAATCATTCTTTTCTGGGGCTAATGATGCATTGAACAAATGTATTTGTTTGCCAGTGCCAACCTCTTATATCAAATAAAATTACTTTTGCTACCTTCATGTACTCGACAATTTTCTTTGACTTTTCCTAAAAGGGTAATGACAAGTTTGCTACTGTAAGCCAAAAAATTAAATAACTGCCTTATGTTCTGGCCTCAAGATCTTATTTTAAGTAGTCTATCCTTCTAGTTTTAAGCAATTGCTCCTGACAGTCTTTTCCCTTTGGTGCTTTACTCCATTCAATTTCACTTACAAGGTTCTCCCTGCTCCCAAGGTGTTAGGGAGTAAGTGACCATTGAACATAAGACTCTTCAAATCAAGGTTGAGCTGCAGAGCAAAACACAGAGAAAAGAAGCCTGGGAATATGTCCTGGCCCTTTCTATAAAAGGGCTCAAAAGTGGGGTTTCCCCAAATTAACTGCAACTCATGTCTCGACTAGAATTTGTCTCCAGTTGCAAGATCGGTACAGCTTTGTAGTGCCTGGGTGCTGACATTACACAGATGAAATATGAGCTATGGAAATGTGAAGCTTTAGTCTGTACAGCTGGTAAATCAGAAGTTCACAGGAAGAACTGCCTGCCTAGCAGGTGTCACCTGCTGAGAGTGATACTGCAAACCATGGCCCTAGATTCCTCTATGTCTAGCAATGACTGCTTAATTTAGTGTCTTCAATATCATCTGCATTTATTGTCAGAATGTGGAGTTCTCTCTATTACTGCTTTGACTCATTTTTTGGTAAAAATGCTGATGATATAATGTTATGACAATTAAAAATGCTGCAGTTTTGGGACTAAACAAGAATGGAGTCTAGCTGAGAATAAATTTCAAAGGGCTTTACTGGATTAAACCAGAAATCTTATGCTCAAATGCATATAACCAAAATAACATAAACAAAATACCATGCTAACAATAAATGTAAGCATTCTTACTATCTCAAATTCTGTAAGACACACATAGAAATGCCTGCGTAACACTATGAACACTATTTTTTTGAGAAATAACAGCTATGTTGAAGGACCTTTTGGTTAAGAGTGGTACCTATGAGAAATGAAGACATATAGAAGTTAACATTTAACCACATTTATGGAAAGAAGAAGAGAATAAACACACATATGTACACATTACTGTGAATCTTTTCTCCCTGCTTTAATGTGTCCATTGTCTCCCCTGAACAAAAGTTCTTTCAGAGCAGAGACTCTATCTACATACAAATACAGCACTCTGCACAGTGTGTCCTCTATTTGATGGTCTCTAGGTCCCTGATACATGACAAATGTAATAAACTAGACACCAGTGATAAGAAACAGTGCTCTCTTATTAGTTACACAAATTCTAAAACCTGGAAAGTTTTGAAAACTTCTGATTTCAAGTTGGATATTGAGATTAGATTTTGAGTGTAGATTATACATTAAATCATATGAGATGCTATTCCAAACTTGTTTTTTCAGCTCCAATTCTGTGATTTTTTTCCTCTTTTACATTATTACTAACATAAATAATCCAGGGACTAGACAGAACCATCCCATTAGTACCAGTTTGCAGGGCTTATACTATAATCAAGGTCTGACATTTAACACGACACACATAATTTGAGACAATTACAATTCTGGGTTAAATCCAAAACTGATTTATAAGAGGTAAAAGTTAGGCTCTTTATACATAATTGCACCCTCAGGAACAAAACAAAGCATAATAAGGTGATAAGGTGTAAATTAGACTAAAATATATGTTCACCTCTCAGGTTCTTTACAGCTTCAAAGCAAAGCCCACTGAAAATAAAGGAAATTTTCTTGAATTCAGTAGCATTTGCATTCAGCATAAACAAAAACTACTTTCTACATTATTTTAATAGTATTAATTGCATTTGGGGAAAATAAGGGATCCTAAATTTTTAAAAATTGGCCTACTACACAGACACTTTTAAACCTAACAAAAAAGACATGTGGCAGATTTTTTCCCTTCATCCCTCCAGATAGTTAAGTGTGACAGTCGTTAAAGGGCATCAGTCAGGCACTTGATGGCTTTGGGTGCAGATACATCCATTTGTATGTTTCCCGTTTCCCTTTGAAATTTTTACCTCTGGCTAACTACACTGAAAATTATCAGCTCACACTTGAGTTTCGCCCATGACATGAAAATCCAGGCAGAAAATGCCAAAGAATTCCTCTCTTTGGGGGCATCTATTAAAAGTTCCCTAGCACTCTTAGCATTAGCATCCATCAGTAGCAGTTGTTACCAGCACTGCTGTTCAGATCAGTGCAGGGATGGAAAGGTTATGCCATCACACCCAGAAGACTGGCTTGCTCAATATGTGTTGAGAACACACTCCTGATCACACATACCCATGCTTTGTTGCTGGCCATGCTGGTTCACAAAAACCATCAGACACTGCCAGTTTTAGCTGAAAGCTTCATATGTCCAGGCTAAAAGCAACCTTTAAAGTTCCCCACAGAGTGGTGATCTACCTCCAAACACCTATTTGGAGACATGAAAATTGAAATGTCCTTCCTGTACAACACCTTCCCAGTTCACAATATGATCCCAAACCGATTGCCCGCCAAGGGCACCGGTGGCAGCAGCAGTACAAAACTACATGACTCTTCTTTGATTACAAACAGAAGGTGAACAGCAATGCAGATTAAGGCCCCTGATACAAAATGTGCCCTCACGGTACATGCAAGGCAGGTCAAGGTGTTTGCTAGAGCCGCAAAGGGTTAGCAGGGAGCTCCCATGGGATGGCACACTCTTGCCATTACAGCCCCCTCCTCCTGATCTGGAAACTACTGAGGACTCTGTAGTACGTCTGGAAGAGAAACAGCAGGCAAGAAAGAGGTTCCTGTGTCTGTCTGAGAGCAAAACACAGTGAGAGCTGAGAGCTAGATAATGTTCACAGATGTTTCTCTCAAGGCGAAGTAGCTCTCAGTTTCCAGTCTTGCAGAGTGCCATTTGACATCTGCTCTCACCCCAAGCCTCTAGTAAAAGATTGGTGATCCCTGCCTTTGGATATTTCTTCATAGTATCACAGAATCATTTTGGTTGGAAGAGACCCTCAAGATCATTGCATTCAGCCATTAAACTAACATTGTTACTAAACCATGTCCCTAAGAACCACATCTATCCATCTTTTAAAGACCTCCAGGGATGGCGACTCCACACCTCTTCCATGTTCCAGTGCCTGACAACCCTTTCTGTGAAAAAAGAAAAAGAATTCCTAATCTTCAGTCTAAATAATAACAATAGTCTAAATAATATTTTCCTAATATCCAATCATGACACAGTGGATCACAATGTATGCTGCAGGGGCACTGAAGCTGGGAGTGGTCAGGAAGCTAAAAGCAGGACACACATCTCAGAGATTTGACCTACCTGTGCATTTGGGACAGTAGCTCTGCACTGTGCTGTGTGGTCAACACTAACTCTATTGAATAAATGTAGCTGTGTCCTAGGCAATGCGTGAACATTGTTGTCAATAAAATGGAAAAATATATTTTTATATTTTACGTAGTTCCTGTCAGCTAGCATCTAATTGCCATTATTCTTCTCAGTGGAAAAAGAGATTTCAATATAATGTTACAGAAGAATGAGAGTATTTAAATAATGTGTGTGTTTATATATGTTATCTACATTTGTCATAGATATACATAAAAAAAAAATTAATTGCCATGAGAACCAGGTCTAACAGTCTAACACTTTTAACCTTTTCCTTCTATTTTGATTTTCCTCATGAGAGAATTTCCCCTTTTGGAGATGGAACAATGAGTGTCCCTAGGAAATCCACTCCTTTTTGAACATAAGTTCAAAAACTCCGTGGTTTAAACACTCTCAGAGCTCTTGAAGCCAAATAACTGATTCATTCTGGCATTTTCAACATATCTTTGAATACTCTAATGAATGTTTGAATAAAATAAAAGAGTTATATTAGCATTTATTTAATCTAAGTGCCTTAGGAGTGGAAATTAGTGACTCCCATTTTATCACTCAACCTTTTCCTTAATCTTATTCACATGTTTGTCAGCAGCATTGAGCCTTCTGATATTTGCATGAGATGCTGTTTTTTTACAAAATTATTCTGTAATGAAACAGAGCTCCCAAGCCTTTCATACCTATATCAAATTAATTCTGAGCCTTACTCTCATACCTCACACTGGAAACACATGGTAATCGCAAACTAGCGATTTTATCTAAAGGACAATATAGGTCTCTGAGATGCAGTGTCTCTCACAGGTGTCTTTCCTTCTTTTCCTCCTTCCTTCCTTCCTTCCTTCCTTCCTTCCTTCCTTCCTTCCTTCCTTCCTTCCTTCCTTCCTTCCTTCCTTCCTTCTTCCTTTCTTTCCTCTTTTCTTTCATTTCTTCCTTCCTTTCTTTTTCTTTCTTTCCTTCTTTCCTTCTTTCCTTCCTTCTTTCCTTCCTTCTTTCCTTCTTTCCTTCTTGCTTTCCTGCTTTCCTGCTTTCTTCCTTCCTTTCTTTCCTTTTTACCTTCTTTCCTTATTTCTTTCTCACCAGCTGCCTCCTCCTTCATGGAACTTGCACTGCTACTGCAGAATGACCCAGAAGATTGTCTTGAACAACTTGATTTTAATTTCTGCTTTTATAATACTAAATACACTTTGACAATTATGTTTTGAGAAGACTGTGTGTGTGCACATACATGTGTTATATGTTTCTTTTTTCTTTTGAGTGTTTTCTTTGCAAGAAGGCAAGTGATGCTAAGCTAGTTCACTAGATCCTTTGCCTGGTTCTTAGGCTGAACTCTCTGCAGATGGAGCCAAATCAAATATTTTATGGAGACCAAATGCCCACAAAGCTGACTAAGAAGGATTTAAGAATGTTTCCTAGGGGAGTTACTAGCTAGCCTTCCTTAGTTGGCCTCCTTAGGAGTCCATAACCCAATCTTCTCCCCATGATAGGAGGCTTCAGTCTTCGTGAATTGGCAGAAATGAAACTCCTTAATTCTCCAAGGATTCCAGGATCACATGAATCCCAGGTCTTCCTTTCCCTTCATTTTGACCTTAATTTTTTTCAGGAACTTTAATTTTCAGAACACAATCAGCAAACACACCAGAACATTATTTTTTATATTGGCTGGGAAAGTGCACATGGCTTCCTGCAACATACACACACAGGCACATCTGTTGCAATACTCCAAATGTGTGGCATACTTTTTTCCAATTTTGCCACTTAATTCTTAGACTGCAATGATTAGGAGAAGAATTTCAGAGAAGCATTAGTTTGGTATATGTGGCAATCTGCACCTACATTCCTGTGATAAGATTTGGGTCTTTAACAAATAAGCTGTTAAGTTTTCTCTTCCAGCAATATTTTTGCTTATTATTTATTATTATAGACTGAATTTCCTAAAGGAGACTGAAAGATTTTGGTGACCAAATCTTAACCAAATGAAGTAAGATGTGTGCACGTAATGCTTGTGATTTCTGTTAAAAATCTGTCTTTGTACAAAATAAATAAGGCACTACTGACTATTGCTGCCTAACATCATTAATGTCTGATTTCCCAGAGAAGCATGATGACAGAACTGAGTTTCATCTTTGGGTGGTTTTCAGTGACCTTACCTGAGTGTGTGACTTTGGATACTTAAGAGGCAAGGTAGATAAAAGTTTGTTAAATGAAAAATAGATGGTCTTTTTCCTCACAGACTGGAATGCATTCCCTTTGATGGGAAAAGAAATTGTGATGGGAATCTGGGACATCCTGAAATCTTCATGCAGGAACAGAGTTTCTGAGTAGCAGCTCATCGCAAGCCAGAGCTGAACAGCCAATTGCTGTTTATTAAAGCATTACTGGAGTGTTGAATTCTAGGCACAGAAACGACTTATTTTTTAGACATATTTTATTTCTGTTTTGGACAGCCACTGACCCTGAATTTCCACTTGCAAGCATTTTGGATTTGCTCTCTGCATAGGTCAGCACTGGAATCTTCCATGTATTTAATATGTGGATTTTGCTTATTTGCTTATTAGCTTATTTGATTTGATTTGTTTCATAGAATGATTCCCTTTGTGATCCCTTGATACCTTGCAACTGAACGAACTGGAGCCCTGGTGTCTTGCTGAAAACTAGGTACAGATACAGTGAAACTTCCCAAATAAAGCATACCTGCAGATATCACATTTCCTCTTCCAGAATGAAACTGCAACACAATGAAATTAAGATTTTATTTGCATTTCTGAAAATTGTTTCTGAAGGAGCAATACAATTTTGGTTTCAGAGCATTCTTTTCTGCTTTATTGTTTCTGCTCTCTACTGGCTGAGCTATAAGGAAATGGGAAACTAGGGGGGATTTCTGCCTTTTTTTTTTTTTAATAGACTCTGCTGTGCTGGCATCACCTCCCCATCTTCTCCACTTCAGTAATCTTTTCTTATAAGTATATGATCTTTCATAGGTTTTTTCTGCATGAACTGGAAGAGCTCATTCGTTAACTGAGTCCAGCCTCTTAATTTGAGAAGGGAAAAAGAAATTCCAATAACCAAGCACTTTTGGATAGGAAACAAGTTAAAGGGAATATTCTAATTATTTCACCCTAACTCCAGAAATTAAAGCAATATAAACAAATATGTTTGCTGATTTGACTTCAGAAATACAAATCTGGAGATCTGTTGAGTAAATAGGTGGAAAATAGAATCCAGCAGTTGCCCTGTCTTCAGCTGCAGTCACCTCTGTTGTTTCTGAATGAAGTGAAAAAGAAATAAGGGCAAATTAAGACATGACCCCTGAGAATACACCTGCCCAGTGCACAATGGAAATCCTTTCTCTTCACTTATCCCTTGAATTCTTGATGAGCTTTGGTTGCAGTGGTTGTCTTCACACAGAGATCCAGGTGCTATGGACACCTCTAAGGGATTCATACATTTACAATCACAGGAAGGACCACCACAGCTATTCCATCTGAGCCCCTGGACCTACTGGACACAGAATTTCTGCCGGAGAATGGATTAAATCATATCTCCTAGAAGGATTTCAAATTTTAGTTTAAAGATCTAAAACCATGTTGAGTCACCCCTGTCCTGTTCCCCCTCTGACCATTTTAGGAAACTGTTATTAAGTTCAATTACCATCTATGCTAGAAAGCTCTTGCCAAGTCTTTGTCAATAAGCTCTAAATGCCTTTGCTATTGGATCTCTTTTCCATGTGTAAGTACCTAGACATAATGATCAAGCCACCTCTCAGTCTTCTCTCAGATAAACTGAAGAGACTGAACTCTGTAAACCTCACATAGTTCAATTTGTTTTCCAGCTGCTGGATCAAACCTCCCAAACCTTTCATCTCTAGCACTGTTATTAGGCTGCACCACTACCCTGGAATGTGGGAGGGCTCTTCAAAGGATTTTAGACTGACCATCTGATATCCGCACTGAAGCACTGTCTGAGGTGATTTTGTTATTTCTTTTGATTCAGACCTTGGCTTTAAGAATGTGATGGCTACGGCTGTTTTAGGTCTCAGTAACAGCTTTGCCACAAGCAAGCAGGAGAGCAGCTCATTGTTATGGAAGGCAGATGTGCCCCCAGGTTTCTCTTCTGCCATGCAGAATATATTCCTGGTATCATTTTTTTTTTCTCTGACTGCTCTAGCAAATGAAGCTGTGGACACATGAGCATGAGGAATGACATCAAAGCTCTGCTTACACCTCATCCTCATATAATCCATTGTATATATAAAGAAGGGAATACAGCAGCCCTGAAAGAGTTGGTCTTTCATTTAGGTTACAGACTTCATTTTGAAAAAAAAAAAAACACAACTACCACAAGGGACAAGAACACAAATACATAAACATGTATACACACTTCTTTGTTCATCATTTAACATTTCTAGTACAAACAAATAAGATCTAGATCAACAGTTGTCTAAACAGTTTCATACTAAATGAAGGTCTAATACATTTTCAGCGACAATTCAAATCTTTCCCTTTTGGGAGGTGTGCCCCAAAGTCTACAAATGTGCAAGCATGTCTTTTCATTGACTTCAGTAAGTGCTAGTCAGTTCCTTATACAATGAGGGTTTAACGTTTTAAAGTTATAATTAAATTCACTAGTTACTTTGTGCTCTCCTCTAACACCATTTCTAAAATAGATGGGGTGCTTATTAAACTCATTCCAGAGGCTCTTCTAGTGAACTATAACCTAATATACAGGTAAATAATGCCATAATTTAGGAAATAGTAGACCATTTGTCCCCCAAGTGTTTAAAACACTTTTCAAAGAATGAGTGGGCTTGAGACAGAATATAAATGATTGAGAACAATGAAATGCATGATGTACAAATTACTTTATAGGTTTGCTAATTAATAAAATTACAGCTATAAACTTAATTAATAAAAACTAAAACTAAAATCTTAGGTCTCATCTGTGATTTTCTCACATCCTCATCATAAACCATTGTCACATGGATTGGAGTTTCTCAAGTAGGGTGTAGGGTTAGGCAAGGAAACAAAACAGAGCATCTTTACACAGACTAGGTCCCTTGCTTGACAGGCTTTTAATGTACTTCTCACACACACAGGCTCACAGCAGTAACTCAGTTCCATGTTTATTTCCTCACCTCACAGATGGACTATGTTCTTCTCACCTTTTCACATGATGCAGCACATCCCAAGAAAGATATAAACTTCTTTTCTGTGGCTCCCATGTTCAGTTATCAGCACCTGGCTCTGTTGCTGTCTAAAGTCATCCCTGAGATGGTGGACTGAAAATCAATTGGTAATAAACAGCAAGAATTTGTTGCTGTTCGGGTGTCACAGTGCAAAATTAGTAGCTGGTTTTCCCAGGCGTCTCTGAAGCTTAAGTAACCTACTCAACTATCGCCAACTACGAAGAAAGAATAGTATGTCACCAACTCTGCTGTCTGTGTTTGGTATCTCTCCCCTCAGCTCTCTCAATACAATCCTTTGAAGGTGCGTATTCTGCTTTGTGAAGCACATTGCTGAATCTGCAGTATCCAAACAGTATATTGAGAATGTCAAAACTCAATACTCATACAGTAATATTTCTTCTGAAGGAACTTGCACTGATGACACCAAAGCCATTTTTTGTACAAAGGAATACCTTAACAGAGAAGCGAAATCAGTTGTTCTTTAGAGTCCAGCAGGAACTCACAACTTGCAAAGTCCTGTCCATTGCTGTCTCATAAGCAGAGGTCGGTTGAACTTCCCCACGTCCGAGCAGCATGGGGATGGGCTGGAGCAGGCCAGGGCAGGACAGGGCTGAGGGCTTGTCCCAGGATTAGGCACAAGACAATCACATGCCACCAAAACAAACCAAGAGCAGGAGGATTCATGTGGGAAGCAATGCAGAGGATCCTACAGTATTTGGCCATGGATCTTCTAGGACTACTTCTGTCACAGGCCACAGCTTTGAGGAATACCCGTGTGGCACATAGTAAGCAGCTGGAGAGCCGATCTTGCATTCTTCTTCTAAGGAACAAAGGCAAATTTGGATCCCAAATCCACAGATGCTCTCTGCAAGCTCTAGTCTAGGAGTTCTCATTCATCCACTTCCAAAGACTCCTGCATACAGTCCTATCTACTGCTCCAAATTCCTTATCTTATTTCATGTTTCATCAATTCTTAGTACTATAAATAAAACAATAATAAACCCTGGATACATTATCGGTCTCTATAAAGGTTGCAGTTACCTGGCAAACATAATAATAAAGTTTGCTTATTATAGCAGCAGCTAGTAACAGCCGCATAACAATTTGCATTCTAGATCTCTGTCCTCATTTCTTATAACCTTCAGGTGTTCAAAAGAGGTGCCTCATACTGAGCTATTAATTCCATATTTAGGCACCTTGACTTTAAATGTACTGAGTGCCTCTTGGCTCTAATGAATGTCAAACAGCGTTCAGATTTAGAAGATTGCATGAATTTCTAATTTTTTTCAAGTCTCTGGATCTGTCCTTGAAAGTTAGGCAACCTTATGCAATACATTTGCATGTATTCAATAATAATAACACTAATCTTTCCCTTATAATGACATCAATAATAATATCATTAAAAAGTGCAGGGAGTATGATAGTAAGGAAAAAAAAAACACACACACAACACAACAAACACACAGGATGGTGGCCCAATTAGCTATTAAAAACTGCCAGAGTTAAGGTTTCACAACAAATACAAAATTTCCTATTGAACGAAAGCCAAGGTCATTAACAACTGAGTTGTAAAACAAACATGCAGACAGACAGGTGTGTGTTCATGTACCTTAGCTTTCACATTTCAAGATTTGTCAGAGATCAATCACACTAATGTTTGCATATTTAACAGTTACTTGGCACCTAGTATTTTCAGACTCTGATTTCAAGTTGCAGACCAAAATTTTTTTCTTGTGTAATGCTCTTATTCCTTTGTTACACACAAGAAAAGTGAGTCTTCTCAATAAACTGCAGGGTACTGGTGTTGTGGCTGTACAATAATCATTGAAGTAGGAAGGTTGTACTTCCAAGTAGCTGATGCAGAGATGGAACCATCACATGCGGGTGATAGGCACCTGGATATGAGGATCTGGAAAAAAATTTGAAAACATTTGGTGGCTAATGAAACTCTTTCATAGCTATGAAGAGGAAGTTCTCAAGGGTTTCAACACAGGGAAGGAAAACAAATTGCCTGCAGTTACCCAGAGAGCTGTTATAGGAACAGCAGATGAGAAGAAAACGTTGAGTAGGCAACTGAGACAAGTTCTAAAAAAAAGTCTTTTTTCATTGCAAATGTCTTTTAATTGCCCTCTTGCTTGAATCCTGACAAAGAAGGGAATTAAGGTATTCTGGGAAATGGAAGAAAGACAAGAAGAGAAGAAGGAAAACAGGAAGAAGAAGAGAAGGAGGGTGAGAGGGAGGGGATGAAAGAAAATACCACATATTCAAGAGGGGTTGATATGATGGCCAGAGAGGTCTTTTCCAACTTCTGTTTCAGCAGTGCAGAGTTCATTGTGGTCCAGATAGAAGATGCACCAAGGATTTTATGGTGTTGGGCTCTAAGCCTTGTTTTTGCCTTCAGTTTTTCAGAAAACATTCAAGTATCACTCATTTTTCCTTCATGATGGACAGGTTTTTTTCCCTACAGTTTGGACCTGCTCTAAAATAAACACCTCCTAGATAAAATAAGAATTTCATTTCATTTTAGGTTCTGTTGGTTTAAAAGCCACAGTCTTTTGTGAGTGAGGAGCAAAATCCAAGTGTCCAATTAATGTCGGGCTCAAATTCTGATTAAGTGACCTGCAATTCACCCCTCTGACTCTATATTAATTTTCCATGGATAATTATTAAATAAACAACCCATTTCAACTGATCATCTTTTGACCCAAATATGATGCAGGGCTTTGGTAACTTTATACTTAAAAGGAACTCAAAAAGAAAATAAAACAAAGAACAGTTATTTTAATAACATACTTTATACTGACAAAGTTGGATAGAATTAAAAACTGTAATTTTTGGAAAAGGGTTAGCTTGAAATATATTGCTTAAGCAACAGGGAGGTCTCTGTTTTTCAGAAGTAGCCCACTAGGAACACAGTGCAAGAGTGGACTCTGCTGAACATAAGTACATGGCCAAGTCCCAGACATGTAGGATTAGCTCAAAGTACTTCAGCTGTGTCACAGCAAGTTCAAAACCTTCACAAAGTACCAAGACCCACTCAGAGAAATGATAAATTTGATAGAATGGGAAGCAGAGACTAAAAAGACATTGCTCAGATGGGAAACTCATTTCTTGCATCTTGTACTCCTCTATTTTATCGAAAAGAAATGCCGAAGGCTTTCTGAACAACAGAAAATGTGCAATTTCTTTCACAAACATACATCTATGCTTTGTTTTCTTATTGTTGTTGACAGAACCCTTCATTATGCCCTTAAAGAATCATTTTATGTTTATTTGTACTGTCTGTACAGATTTGGGGACTTGTTTTATGAATTGCCAGAGGGCAATGTCTTTTTTTAATAAAAGTTTATTACACTTTGATTGATTTCCCTAATACTCATTGTGTGTGTGTCTGTGTTACAGTTACTCATTTTTGTTCTAAAACCCAAATTACTCTAACTAATGTACCAGAGGAGCACTGTAACTGTTAGCAATTGACGATGCAAAATGTTTCTCAGCTTTATATTTCAATGCAGATGTTTCCATGGAAAAATCATTAAGGGCTAGTTTGTTAGGGTCCTTACTTTTTTATTCATGCAAGTTTGCAAGAATAAGTCATGAGTGTGAAGCAGCAAAAACGCTCAGCCACCTGATCACCTTACCACAAATTAACAAATCACTGTACATCTTCTGAACTGTGGTGGGGAAGTTAAATATATCCATATGCAAGCATTTACCAGCAACAAATGTACGTATGTTTAAAATATTGGGTTATCTTAGCACATAATGAAAAAAGCTTGCACTAACCATATATATTCATATTTTCCATAAACTAAAAGCATACATAGGTACGTGGCTCTGCTGATGTTTGGTAACTTGGTAAACACCAGCAATTTGAACGTGATTCAGAAATACATGCCAGAAAGCCTTTTTTGCTCTTTCTCAGTATGAAAATCGCCATTATTTGCACCTGTTCTGAATAAGATTAAAATTGCCTGAGTTTCATCACTTGGTGAGACAGTTTTTACCTCCCAACAGAGTTCCTGTCTTTAACTCAAGTAATGTTCTTTAAAAGTGACAATGGCTTTTTAGTGGGGCAGAATGGGATGAAATGAAGTGTTTCAATGAAACCTGAGGTATATGTTATTCCCTTAGTGCTAGTGCTGCTTCTCATATTGCCTATGGGGACAGTTAGATTAGATAGACACACTGAGCTTACTCGGTAGGGACTTTTAGGGAAGAATCATTAAAACAGCCTAGTCTTGCCTTCCGTCACTTCACCTACTCCATGTGCAACCTATTGCATCCCAAAAACGGCTGATTATTTTACAGCTAGATATTCATGCTCACTGAAGGACATAACTGAGCTGGCAGGCTGCATCTTGAAGAGAAAGAAATTGGCAATTCTTGTTCAGCAACCGTTGGTGAACAGTGGTAAGGTGGTGTGACTTCAGCTGCTGAAAGGACAAAGCTGCCTGGCCCTGCTAACAAGAGATAGGAATTAAGCCATGAAACTAATGAACAGTAGAGGAGCCGGAAAGCAAGGTTATGCTGTCCTTTGCCTGTTGAGACAGTCCTGGATTTTAATTCTCTGTCCTGCCTCCTGTGCAGTCAATAATGGCCATCACACAAGCTTAAAACAGATTTCTACATAGACGTGCTCCCCTGAAAAAGCCCTGGTGGTCCATCCCAATGCCTTCCAGTAGTGAATATCAGGAGTTTCCTGAGCAGCCTAGATTTGACTTTGAAGTCAGCTTTTCTTTGAGCAGGGATCAGACCAGGTGATTTCCAGAGGTCACTTCCAACATAAACTACCCCACCACTGTGAATCTGTCCCAGTCATCCCCCTCCAGCACTGGGCATCAAGAAATGGAACTGGTGCTGCTGTACTCTGTGCTGGTTGCATTACCATACAAGCACCAGGAGCATGGGTTGAAAACTGGAGCTTGTTTTGATTAGAGCTGACTGGGTCTGGCCTCCTTAGAAGGGAAGAAATCAGGAATAACTCCTCTGATAGCAGTGGAATTGCCATACTACAGAAAACACACAAGATCAGCTGGTTCAATATGCTTTCACATGGCTTCATTTCTTTTTCTTTTAAAGACATTTGTTTCCCTTGTTCTTACACATCATCCCCACTTCATAAAGGAGATAATATTTAACTATATAGCATGCTGTAGGTAGCACATGCCCACCCTATCATGTGTGGGCACTGTTCTGCTTTCTGAGGCTTCCCAAGCATTCCAGAGCCTTTTTTTTTTATCTACCAGCCAGCTTTTGATACAGAATCTGGAAATTATTTTGCTGCCAAAAGTGTACAAGGGAGGTGGGAGACAATCTGTGGGCTTCTGCTAGAGCAAACACAATGAACCATTCTCTCATCTAGTAAAACAATAAGATTAGTCCTTTTATCATTAATTTTTTTTCTCTCCTTCACTGCTTTGTAAACAGTGCTTGTATGACTTTGCCTCTTATCGTCTGCAAACTGAATCTGCTTTTGTTGAAGCAGTGTCAATCACAAGGGGTTTTCTGCTCATATACTTAGTGATATGACTGATTGAAAAAGAAGACAGGCTTTCATTTGGGTCTGCAATATGTGACATGTTCACTGTTGGAAACATAAGGGGGGGAAGAAAACAAAGGGAACAATTCTGTAAAGCATAACCCAAAGATCACTTGCTCTGTCAAGGAGATTAAGATTAAACTGAAGGAGGTCAAAGCTATTAACTTTTAGACTACAGTGTATATTAGAAGTTAGCATCTAGTTAGATATTGGCTTTCTAATTGGAGAGAAGCTTGTTTCTAACTTTTTATGTAAACACTAGCATTAGCAAAAGCCTGGGTGGTCTCAACATTGTAACCCAGTGGACATATTTTATCCACGTCTCCCTGCAAAAAATGCCCTCTATGACCAAGCTTACATTTGAATTGTAAATAAGTCTCTTGATTCCTTTCTGCCAACTGTGACAGCATTTGCAATGGGAAAACTTCACAGTGATACTTCTGGGCTTGCTTTAAATTTGTTTTCCCAAATGCCAAATTCTCCTTCACACCATACACTTTGTGACAATCTTATTTATGTTCAGCTCTTTGGACCAAGCAAGAAGATTACTGCAGCCACCAGTAAGGAACACAGACATGACTTGTTTGTTAATTAACTCCCACAGCAAGACTGACTCTTATACAAGTCAGATGCTTATTTATGGAATATCCTTCACATTTTCAAGTCACATTATTCTCTGATTTTACGGTGCTCTCTCTATAACTTCTTATTCTAAATCCAATGGCAACTGAAGCAGGATGGGCTACCAAGGGAAAACAAATTAGATAGCAGTCATGAGGGTTAGCCTTTGGAAGCTGATTTTGTTAAGCCCATAGTAGCACTGACCCAAACAAGTAGCACAATGACTGTGTTTTAGCATATTGCAGACAGACCAGGCTAATCTCTTCCTACATTGCATTAGCATATTTTCTGAGGATGAATATGTTTTGGCTTAGTATGTGACCAGCATAACCATTCATCTCTTGTGGGAGGATGGATGAGTGCAGGGAGAATGGGTTTGTGGTCTTCTCCCAGTACACTGTCATTATTCTTGGTGTGATCCACCTTTAATCCAGAGCTTCATTTCTGTAACCCACTTGCTTTTCACAGGTTGTACCTGTACAGGGAGATAGGTAAACATACACAGAAAAAGAATAATGCTAAGTTTGTACTGGAATTAATCCTCAGAAATTAATTTAGGCTGCTATGCTAAAATTTGAACCATAGGTTTTTCTCTCCTGCATGAATGTGAAAGCTGGTGAGACTTGTGTTCAGCAAACTGTCCCACAGAAAGACCAATACCATGTACTCTCCTGATCAACTAGCACTCTCTGTCATCTCTACTTAATGTGGGGTTTTGCATCACCAGAGGAAGTCCTATCTCTAAAACCACAATTTAAGCACCACCATATTGCAATGAACAAAGTAAGCTCCCTGCTTAATCAGTTACAGACCAGGACTTCCTACAAACCTCTTTAAGCCCAAAGGGCAGCCCCTCAGAGTGAAGCACTTACTAGTGATAATACCTTAGCTTTTAAAACCTATTGCAGTCCTTTGACGTCAGGAAGGCACTGTGTGTTAAATTCTCACCCTCCCTTTGGAGCACAGCACCACCGAGTACAGCGAAGGTCATCAAAGCTCTTCAGGCCCAATTGTCTAGAAATTACATGTGACTGTCTCACCTCTCTGACTCTCTCTGTCTGATCTCTCCATCTATCACCGGTCCCTCACTCCATCCATACTGACACAACGACGTTGCCACATGAGAAACACGACTGGTCCGCCCAGTTCTCATTTTGCTAAATGGTTGTGAAAGAAGGTGAGTGTCATATTACCACCTCATTAGTTAATCAAGTGTGCATTGTTAAGCACACTGGTCTTCTGACAGAAGAGACGATACAAAAAGTTTTCAAGGAGAAGAGTTTGCTTCAGATAAATAGAAACCTGTTATTGTAGAAGGATCAGAACAGTTTATATTCAGCCTTTTGAAAGCAACAAAAATAAAATGTGGCAAAGACTGACATGTATTCATGAAACATTTGGCACTGGCAAGTTTACATTTTTCATCAAAAAAGTAATTTCACAAATCTCTATTTTCCAAGAGATGCATTTACTTGAGCATTTAGAAGCCCCAGAAAAATATAATTTTATTGTTATTAATTATAGTGATAGTCCTAAAGTAAAAAGGTCATTTTATGAAAAGCAGAGTGTTTTGACAAGAAATGCAATACATTTTTGGCAACATAAATTGACTAATTCTGTTGAACATTGATCTAATTTGAAAGATGGACAAAAAAATAACAGGGTTTCAAATTAAAAATACACTAGCGTATTGTAAGTTTTTAATAGGAACACACCAAAGATGAAAAGAATCATAAATGAGGTAGCTGCAAAGTGCTGTGAAAAAGCCCTAGAAGGAAACAAATACAGAGAACATAAGATCATCTTCCCTAGCTCAGGGCACAGAGTCGGCAGTCATTTCTAACTTTGTCCATTAGCAATTACAAGACAGAGCCAGATCCACTGAAATTAGCAGTGTCTCTCACTCAAGAGACAGTTTGTTGGTTTCTAAGGTATGTGTTGTACTGAAGCTTGACTCTCTGATCCACTTTATCATCTGGCAATCTATTGAGGAAAGCATCAAGAAAGTATAAAGAGATGAGACAGACACTATGCCCTTCTTAAAATGTCGGTTGGGGTGGAGCTGTTAAACATATTCCACTTTTAATCCTTCCCTCTTTCTCAGGAAAGATTATGTGGGAAGCCAGTTCTGTCCTTTCTAAATTCTGTTATGTCATCAAAATAAGGTAAAAGAAATATGACAAAACTAGAAAACAGACTCAAAGACATAAGTAATTCCTGATCTGTAGATTGGTGTGTTACATAAGAGATACAAAAAGGTATGCATTTTTCTGTTATTACTGCCTTCTGCAAGTAATTACTGAAATACAATGAAAACTATCTCCCTAAGTAAGCATGCGTAAATTAAGAAGAAAAATAAACCGTGCAATGTCAGCACTTAAATCTGAATAGCATGGTTTGGAGTTTTCATGCCACCAAATTAATATATCCCTGGAATATGCCATAAATGATGAACTCCTTAAAAAGTGCTGCATACAACACTTTTGGAATGTTGTATTGCACTATTTTATCTTTATGGATGAAAATAAAATATCATAGAAGTAGACTAAAGAAATCAGCAGTAGTTCAGATAAAAGAGATCATAACTTGCTTCTGTTTGTTTTATATAATCAGAATTAAGTCCAGACCAGTAGTAATATGTATACTTGATAGATCTGGAAGAGCCAATTTTGCAAAGCTGAAAACAATTATGAGCTAAATTAGTTGAGAGAAAGAAATTATACACGAAATTTGTATAATAACTGGAAAATGTTTAAAACCATGTTACAAGAAGTTCAAACAGAAAAGAGTGAAAGCTGGACTAGCCTAAATGTTGACTTGCACAGAACTGAAAAGACCTATGTAAATCAACATAATTGTGCAAAGAAAGGCACTTATTGGAAGTCATGAGTATTAGACAGAAGATAAGAGCCACAGAAAATTGATGAAGATGGAAGAAAGAAGTAAGATTTTTCATCAGAGCTAAAGATAACAAAGATTTTTTGGTCTTGACTACGCAGAAGTCTAGCGATGTCAATAATATATGCAAAAATCTGTATGTTCTGTAAATAAATCTGATCTCTATTTGAAGAAAAATCAGACGAATCAGTTAAGAAGACGATGCAATGTTAAATAATAAATTAAATCAGCAGACCTGCATAGTTTGCAACCAAGAGCTTTAAAAAAGATGGCTGAAGAAATTTCAAAACCATGCATATTCCTTTTTGGTAAGTCTGAGAATACTGGAGAAGTTCCAACACACAGAAAAACAAACAAAAAACAAACTCCCCACTTCACACTAATGTATATGTTTCTTTTTAAGTTAGATGTGTAACCTGGGAAATTACAGCCCGTTCAGCCTTAGCTGAAAGGATAAAATAATGTAAAACCTAATGTAGAACTAATTTAGCAAAGAACTAGAGGCGTGTAATGGAATTAACGTTAAGCAAAATGATTTAACAGAAATAGGAAGTTCTTGTGAGCCTTCCTGAAAAACTCTGTGCTTTTACTGTCCTTAGGCAGTAAAGAAAGGCAAATAGCCAGGCATGTGCGAGACAAGATGAGCCAGCGCTTGGTCTTTCCAAGTCTGCAAAGAGCCCACAGACAAAAGTAACAGAGCAGCACTGGCATCAGAAAGATTCAGTGTTTGGAAGAGCCCATACAGGTGTGAATAACCCTACATGCAGAATAAAGGATCTTTGAAAAGTAGATCCTACATCTTCTTTAGCAACACTTTTTAAGTAAAGCTGACCCAGTGTCTTTTTATAACCCTGGTTCTTAATTTCAGATTTCTTTTTTCCACACTGATATTCAAGCATGGTTTACCTGGCACAGAAGCAGGGGAGAAAGGCTTCACTGAGGAACTGCCAGTGCAGAGAGGTTTTCTGTGTCAATTTCTGAAACGATAAACTAACTCCTAACCAGGTAACCCAACTAATAATTGGGACAACTTGCTAACTGGTTAGGGTTAACTATGTGTAATATTGCCATTGATTTATGACTGTCAGGTTCACAGGTTACTTAGATTGTTCAATTTATCACTTTCCCCCAGCTTTCAATTGAACATTTTGAATCAGGTGTTCAATGGATTGATCAATACTAACTACAATAGGTCTCTGTACCTATCCATAAACAAAGGTGATTTTTATAGCCTTGGTGTGGTTTAAACCTTTAACACTTCAAACCATTCTGCAGCACTCTTGCCTTGTAACCATATGCTTCTCTTTCCTTAATTCACATCAGATTGTGACTTAGCGACATGCAGGGCAATGAAACCTGGTGTGTGCCCAGGGGGCCTGATCCTGCAATGTGGATGCATGACACTGCATGCAGGTAAATGACTCCTTTGATCCCAGTGAGGCTATTCACATATGTAGCCCTGTTAAGGTGAATTAGTTGTAAGGGAAGGACTGGCATTTGAATATTGAGCTTTGTGATTAGGGACAGCTTTCCTAGGACACAGAGGACACAGGGAGAGGCAAGTCTCATTTGCTCAGCGTGACATGCACTATTTTTCCCCAAGTCAGATTCCCTGCTCCCCATTAAAATAGGCTCATATATCCACTGTTTCAGACTGCCCCCCACCTTGTGACTGTACATACCAAATACAGTTGGGTAGGGGTCTGCTCCTGCCCACTTGCTAGCTGAATTTGGTGCCTAGTTCAGGGAAGAAAAGATGAATCTCAGGAGAGGAGTGAAATGCAGATGCAGTCTGCAGTCTGCAGAGCCCTGCTAGATGGCAAACTCTCGTTCTGCACCATAGAATTTCAGTAAACCACCAGACACATCATCCCCCACCGCATGATCTGGCCTAGTGTTTCCTTATAAATTAGCAGAAATGATACTTTAAAAGGTCTGGGGAATGAAAATCTTGAATCAGGTTTTGGGAACTTACTCATTCTTACTGCTGTTTGAAGTGCAGATGGCAGAGCAAGCAAATCCCAGCCTCTTCTTTTCTGAAATCAGGGTTATTATTGTCATGCAGGAGCTGAAAAAGAAAGGGATACCCTCATTTTCTCTCCTCAGCATCATGCCTCTGACCTCTCATTCACACATACACACCCATACCTTCTTGAGTAAGTGCTGCTGGTTTGGCTGACCTTCGCTGGAGATTTTTCTAGAATGGAGAGAGAGCGTCTGGTCTGACTAAATACCCCTCAGGCATAAGAAAAGCTTGTAGGGATAACTTATGCACTCAACACATGGAAGAGTTTACTGTCTTACCACAAGGTAAGAAGCAGATCCTCCTTAAACACTTAAATAACTACAAATGTTTTCAACTTAGTGTCAGTATAAAATAATAATAAAAATAACTGGTCTTTCTTTCTTCAAAGATAGCAGGAAGGAAAAGGAAAGGGTAGTTCTCTGAGGCATCACCACAATCCAGCTTTCATCTCTCACACTAAAAAGACATATGAAGCAGTTGCAAATGTCTTAAAGAGCAAGTTAAATTATTACCACAGGCTGGGATCTTTTAATATCTGTTGAGCTGAGTGTCACAGACAACACACATTTATGCATTTAACGCAGCTTTAAATAGTATACATAAATGCATGTCATTGAGCAGTGACAGGAGAATCAGGCAAGTATTTTTACTTTTAAAATATCCTCCTGTGTTCCTATTCTACCTTGAAGTAGTGCCACATTCTGCTTCCCAGGCCCTAGGTCTTGAACACCTTCCTTTGGCATCGGTCCCTATGGATCAGCCTCTCTGAGCACAGGAGAAACATTTGAGAAGAAATAGAGTTTGTTTCTGGCCTCAGAGGCTGCATTTTGAAGCAGTTCTTACACCACCAAAACCTGTGCAAAGGAAATGAATCGTGTTTTGATTTCTGCAAGAAGCTAGGGATTATGCAGATTATTTCCTGATACATTATAAGAAGAAATGCTTACTTGCATAAATAATGTAGTTATTTAAAACTGTAGCCAAATAAAAGGCTCCCATGTCTTAGTCATCAGATCCAGAAACTGCTATAATTAAAAAAACTGAAAATGAAAAAGAAACTTCTCTTACGAAGGTAATCTCATAAAATAATATCTTTTTATGAGAAGTTGCTGTAACACAGTCGTGACATTAATAGCAGAACTGTGTGTGTCTGGAATGAGATTTTACCTGAAATGTTATTCAGTAAATGAAAAGAATCATTAAAATGTATTACAAGTTGTTACTAGAACAATCTCTTCAAGTAAGTTTTACATTGTCATCTTCTTCTCTTACAAACTCTCCACAAATTTTGAGGGAAAGAGGCCAGACAGTCAAGATACAGGCTAGTATCACGAGGAAATAAAATATTTTTGCTGATGACTTGAAGGTCCCTACAAATGAGATCGACAGCCTGGATGAAGTCCAGTGTAGCCCATCAGACACTGTAAACCTGGACAGCTGAGTCACACCTCTGCAGAACTGCAGGTCACAATGGATCTTCTCATGGTGACAGTGACATTCACTTGACTCTGTCAGAAAAGGAGAGATTAGCTGATGATGATTAGCCATTTTATCATTGCCAGTATCCCTATCTTAACTTGCTTGGAGGAAGTTAGGATGCTCCTCCTAGAGCTACATTTACACAGGTGCTGTGTTTCTATAGTGTTTAGCACAATGGGCTCCTCTTCAACTCTTAGAGATCAAAGACACTAAAATTCTGCTACTAATGATGATGGTGATCATACATATGTTTCTTTTGACTCTGGAAAAGCTTGTTAGATTGTCACTATGAGAAGTAACAGATGTAAAAAAGACAGAGAAATTTCCACATTCTCTGACTTGAATACCCCTCCTACAGAAAGTTGTCTGCAGGCTCCCCAGTCATACTTCTGCTAAACAGATTATAGGCCAAGATGGTGTATAATTAGAATCACTGTCATTTTAGCTATTTTTTGGCACAGGATTTACCTGAAAACAATCATACCTGTTTTTCATTGCTTACAGTACCACAGTGTTTGAATAGAACTTTTAAAATCAAAATTGCTGTAACAAAATATTATAAGTAAATATTTTTTATATTGATATACAGACAGCTACAGAACAAAATTGTTTAAGATCAATTTGTGCCATTTGAAAATCCCATTCTTGATCGAAATTAGGATAAATAACAATATTTAATAATTAAAAAATTCATAGACTGGGCCATTTAAAAGCTTTTGTATACAATAATTTCAGACTGTCAGCTTCTTATGGCTGTTCATGAAGTTTATGAAGTTCATGTGTCATTGTTCGGCCGTGGCCCTAAATAAAACATAAAACCATTAACCAAATGTTAGGCCAGCCTGTGTCCAGACAGTGATTATGAAGTTCTGCAACAATGCTCTTTTTGAAACTCTTCATTATTAAGGCACCACTGATAAAAAGTAACTGTCCTGCAATATCTCAAATCTATTGATGTCTGTTATAAATTTCCCCTTTCTGCACTGGAATGAAACTCAGTGCTGAACTTCAAGGAACTGAATTCCATAGCAAGGCAGCTTAATTTGCCAATTCACTTGATCCATAAAACATAGTCTACACACATGGACCCTATTATAGTCATTTCAAAGGTGAATGAAAAAGAGCAGCCTAGTGAATAAGGTACATAGGATGCAGCCATATCCTGCAAAATCTTTTCTAAACAAGTACCAAATCTTAAAATTAAACCACCACTGTACCAAATGTTCTCAGTCAGATACATAATTATCCATATCCAGGCATAAGCAAGGCCAGCTCTGTTGTAACTCAGTCTAACAGAAAGGCCTTTACTCCAGAAAAAACAGTACCTGGTGAAGTGAAATGAAATGAAATGAAATGAAATGAAATGAAATGAAATGAAATGAAATGAAATGAAATGAAATGAAACATCAGCATTTAGACACAGACAAAATAGCCTGGAATGAAAACCCGCTTTAAGTTCATGGCAGCTTCACACAGAAAACATACAGAAAACTGAAGAGTCTGTTTTAATTACTTACCAGAAAGCTGAAAGATCAGGGAAGATCACTTTGCAAAGTTATTTTCAGGCAAACAAAAATATTTCCAATGAAAGAAACAGCTGAAATAAAAAATTCAAGGCAATTTCAGTGAGAACAGTCAACAACTCAGAATTAAGATTAAGAAATATGAAGATACATACTGCTGCTTTATGAACAGCACTGAAATTGTTTGAGAAAAGGAAGTATTCCTAAGAAGACAGCACCTGCTGGTAAACTATTCTGGATTGTCTGCAGAGTGCTGGTGGTACACAAGAGCCACAAACTTGCCGAACCCAGGTCAGCCCTTTGTTAAGAGATGAATTCTTTTGAGAAACATATAGCAAATTAATTGATTTGGTATCTGGTAAGAATATCCCAGTCTTTGTTTCCCACATGTGTTGCTTCCCACAACGGAAATATTAGCTTTTCATGCACACAGTGCAGAGAGCTCAAGGGCAGTAATGAATATCAAGCCGATGTTTCTCTTAGTGACCAGTCTTCTGAATGTGGACGGGCAACCATATGCACTAATCAAGTCCCCTTCTTTCCACAGGAGGCTGCTTAGAGAAATAGATGGTAGTAGGATTCGTGCTATGTTGCTTAGGGAATAAGGAACAGATGGAGAAAATTTAATTCCCAGGGCCTATGGCTGCTAGGGATTCCCCGATGTCACTTAAGACTTTAAAATAAGGGGAGAAATTTTCCCAAACCACAGAGATGAAAATTTTACTCCCTACTAACTTTCCTGTTTATTTTAAAGAACTCTTTCAGCAGAGTAAATACTGCCCCAGATCTGTGGAGCAATCCCATGGTGTACACTGTGTTTGTCCTGCCAATTTCCTTTTTAGTTCAACCACAAAATGATGGGATGATAGTCACAAGAGAGTATATTATTCTGATGTTTGGCACTTAATGTGTAGAGAATATTAACTGATCCCTTTTGTTGATTAATTGCACCTTTTAATGTCATTAGGGAAAGGATTAGGTTATGAATTCCTGCTGAATGGGACAGGCAAGTGGCACATAGGGTTTATAAATCACCCAGCTCACAAGAGCTTCAGCAGCTCTGCAACTCTACAGATGTGGACCACAGTAGAAGTTAATTGTGTTGTTAGTCATGTGAACAGAAACACATAGACAGTGCTTCTTTGAAGATAAAAAGCCCTTATTTTGACCATGATAAATATAGTTATTATTGATGACAGTTGACTGCTGGACTGAAGCATATCTCTTGAACCCAGGAAAGCCAACAGGACTTGGTAAAATTCAGGGGTCACCAGCACAAAGACCTCAGACAAGTGTGACTGTCCTGAGGTGATGGGATGATGTCTAGGGACATGGCATTCCACTCTAACTAGCCTTTGCCAGGCAGAGCTGCTCCTTATTTCACTGTGAGCAACTGCAAATGCAAGTGTTCAGGGTGCAACTAGAGAAGAGACATGAACTTGAGTCAATTGGTACCAAACTCTTATTTTTAAAGGCATCAGTCCTGATTTCTTTCTCTCCTCTGTCCTCTAATTCCCAGTGAATCACTAAGAGAACAAATGAAGATAATGCTTAAACTGTGATTTAAGCCACAGTGGGATAAAAAAAGTGACCAAAGTAGTGCTGGGGACTTTTTGGCCAACAGAGCAGTTAGCTGTTCTTTTGTTGACTCAGCTTAAAAGAGTAAAAAAGTTTGTATTTATTTTAGGAAAACATCAAAGCCACATCCTTCCAGTCCTGACTGTACCCTCTAGGTACTGCAGTGATTACTGCAATAGAAGCTCTTTTTTTGATCTGGCTGAGTCAATAACACTGAACTTACTCCTTAGAACAGGAGTTTGGCTTCTCTGGCCTTTCCTCCTCCATCCTATCCTCTCAGAGAGCAGAAGGCAGTCACATCCCTGAACCTACGGCTTGCAGTTTAAAGTTCTTGCAAAGATTCATTTATTTGCACGTTCCAGGTGCCAGTGCGGAACTAGAAGAGGGTGAAGAGGGATTTAATTGTATTATAAACATCCCTGAAGGTGGAGGATTGTGGAGAATTACAGAGTACTGAGATATAATCTTTCCTCTATCTTCTGACTAGCATCTTCTCACTTCATCAGCTCCAGCCCCCCAGAAACTGGCCAGTTCTGATGAAGAGGGAGGTTGCAGGCTGCATCAAACCAAGGATTTGAATTGGCGTCACAGCCCTTTCTGAGAAGGTGTTTCAAGGTGCTCCCTTCATTTCTAGCAAAATCTCACCCCACACAAAGCCTCTTTGCCTACATGCCTCGTTCACTGACTAAAATAAGTGGTGGTTTCCACCGAAATCGTTGCAAACCCCAGGTTGTGGCATAATGTCCTCCAGCTGCAGTTAGGGAAGGTGCTGACACACATCCCATGGGCTTGAGGTCTTGCACACCTACCTTCACCAACCGCTGTGTCCCAAACCCATGGAGGGTGACGAAGTGGCACATCACAGGGGCATGCAGCCCTCTTCCAGCCCGCACAGAGCAGCCAAGGTCAGGGACTGAGACCTGGTGCTTTTAGGGAGAATTAGAACAAACAGAGACAGGCAAACATTTAATGAAAGGAGACGTGCAGCATTTAACCTTATGACTGTCTACACAGACAGAGAATATTTATCAGAATGTTCCTTCTCCAACACAACCTGGCACATGGGTGTCCAAGGGGATGCCCGGGAGGATGAGATGGTCCAGGCTCCGGAGGGAGAGACTGCAGGAGCAAGGGAGATGGCGAGATGTGAGAGACAGTCAGCTCCTTCTCTTATACACCGGTTCACTGCATAGGAAAATTAACTTGCACCAGAAAAGGCACATGAAAAAGAAGGAGTGTAAATTACTTCTTTATTCCACAAAGGAGGAGTGAGAGGCAAGACAAACTATGCTGCTCTCGGGTCCAATTCCTCCCTTGTATACTTCCTGGGGCGATGCAGTTATGTGCCTGCCTAATAGCTCAGTCTAGCTCCAGGTAAGCAGTCATTAGTTTGCCTAGGAAATGCTCTAGCAGTAAGATACAAAAAGTGGGTAAAATTATTCGGTCATTAGTACTGAAGTATATATATAGAAAGACGTATATACACACACATAAAAATATACGTACAGGGGTATGCACATTCATACATACACACAGCTTCATAAAAATAGGTAGATCTGCTGCCACTTTCTGTAGGAGGTGGAACAGAAAAAAAGAAAAGGAGGGGAGTATATGAGTTTAATAAGCTCAGACATAATTGCCATGAGTAAATGTTAATGCATAGGGATGAACATTTTTTTTTACTTTGTACATATTAATAGGTTCCCTCTTTGAGAAAGAATGACATCAGACATTGATAAATTTGACAGAAGTGAAAGGGAAAAATGGTTGCACTATTAGGAACACTCCTGAGGTGGTGTTGAACGATGTCTTTGATACATCAGCCTTCAGTTTCTGAGTGCATTTGTATTAACTCACATGTATACTCAGAATTCAAATGAGCTGCTTCTTTAGATGCTGACTTTCAGCAGCAGTCCCACCAGATGGGCTGGAATCAAACTCACAGTTTCAGAGTGAGGTATGGTATAATTTTCTCAGTGCAGTTTGTGCCTACTGACTCTCTCAGAAGATTAGAGAAAGAGGCAGCATATAGCAGATCGTTAAAGACCCACACAAGGCTAAAAGGTGAAAAAAAAAATCTCCAGTGAACACACTGCTCCAAGTACAGACATTCTCCTCTGCCAAGAGATCGGTGTAAGGCTGTGTGTTTAATATTGCTGGAAACAGAGAGATGACAAATTGCTTGGAATGGATTCGCTTAAAGGTAAGCAAGGGCCAACTATTGATGCCTGAATGCCTCAGTGATGTCTGAATGCTGGTGCACCACCACAACATGGATGCTTTTTATAATCTTTTAAGAAACCACTGTGAAAACAGTGCTGAGCACCTGCAATGTGTGTTTGCCTGGAAACATCATACCACTATGATAACTGTCCATGAATCTTTCAGTAAAGCCAGCACAGCCAGGTGCATCACATGGTTTAGGATTCACAGTGAGCCTAGAAATAAATAAAAAGCTAAAGTCATGCATTTTTTTCTCATTAGCCCATTGCTTTTAAGAACTGGACATGGGGAGGCTGGGTTTTTAAGATGCGAGTTAATACACTGACACGTTTCTGAGCAGCTTCAAACCAAAAAAAAAAACCAAAAGAGGATAAGATTTGGGAAATGGAAAAGGTAGCAGCCATGGAAAACAAATGCATAAAGAGAAGAAACAGAGATGAGTAAATGTGTGTTAGATAACAAGGATCTATAAAGAAAAGAAAGAAAATACAGAATGGAAAAAAATGGAAGATAATAAGAAATGGTTAAGTAATTGGAGGCCATAAAGGAATATATCAGATAAAGTATATACATCATTCTATTAGAAAATTTTATTTTGATATTTGGTTTTATAGAAATTTGAGTTATTCAGTGAGATTTCTGTAATAACGTCTGCTTTCAGCAGACAACAGGAAAAGAAAAATTCTTTAACAAAGTCAAACACTCAATAACCTTTTCCACCTCCATTGTCCCATCAGCATGCAAGCACTTTCCTTGTTGACACACAGATATAGAAATAAGATATAAATTTCCAGCTTTCTGTTCATCATAGAAGAAAACATTATTGCTTTCCTATTAATTTTTAAATCTGGTTTCATAACAAAAGCTAAGAATATTTCTTCAGGTTTTTTTTCTTTTAAAAGTGTCAAAGTCTCCTTTTGGTAAGCATATGTGGGACATTATCTCTATTTTTACATGTGTTTTCTTCAGATGTCAATCATAAGAATGCCTGCAAATTAATTTGCATGTATAGCCAAGATGATCAGTGATAGTAACAAACTTTAGGTCTTATGTGCAAAAAACCCCAAGCATTTGACTGAAAACAAACAGTTTTTACCAAATCTGCTGTATATTTGAATCTCTCAATGCCTCCTCTCACAGTATGCCTGGTAGTTAAAGATAATTAAAGTGATAATACACCTGTTAACTGTAGGGATATTGGACCTACCAGCAGACTGCTTAGAATAACTAAAACAAACTGGCCAGCATAAGTGTTGAGCAGACTGCCTGTTCTTACTGGCTAAGAGAAGCCTCACAATCTCATCCTGTCATCAGTGAAATAAGGCAAGAGTTCTCCTATTTTATAGAGCAGAGGCCACAGACTAATAGACCAACCATTTTATTGATCACTGTCTTCATCTTTATAATCAGGTGGACCAATTTCCCATTTTCTTTACCCCTGTTTGAAGCAGCTTCCCTTCTCTAGGGAAAGTGCTTCAGCTCCTTACTTGTCTCCTAAATAGCTATTAAGCGCTTAACACGTCTTTTACCTTCTTAGAGCAACCCAGTGTCTACAAGCCTGTTCAAGATGGGACCTGAATGTTCCCTCATCCCATGTTTTCAGGATCATCAACATCAGTGCCTTAAGCAAGCACAGCCATCTAAAGAGCAGATTGCTTCTGAATGATAGAAATGCTCAAATACTGTGTTGTTGGATATATTCCAAAATCACAGATAAGCAGAAAGGAAATAATTTAGGAGCTCCTGTTTCTACAAAGCAGTGTGCTTACTGCAAAGAGTGAGGTGTTGTATTCAACTGACAATGACCACTTTTATTGTGAGCTGACAACAAGCTGCAACAACAAATACATCCAAGCGTTTTACTCAACCACAGATACTAATTTTCTTCCTACTGCTGATATCCATCCTTCATATGTGTCCAGTGGCTAAAAGCCAATAAAACTAATTTTATGCTTGATAATTCTTTGCTAATCAGCGCTAATCTGGGAAAATATCTATAGCTCAGGCACAAAGACATTCAGATCAGTTCAGATGTATTGATGGTCAACATCCATCACTGAGCACAGCTCCATGAGCTTCTCCATAGGACCCACCTGGAGGTTTGCTCACCAGCTGCAAGAGGCTTCATATCAAGAACCAACACAACGTCAGTGATTTTTGGACCTGAATGTTTAAAACAAAAGCGAGAAATCTTGGTGCTATTTGTGCCAATTTCAACATTCACATCTTTCAGAACAGTAGTCACTACTAGTACAGGTTTATCTATGCAAAGCTTGTGGGAGTCTATTTTGGTCCTACTGAGACCTACTCAACTGAAAAAAAATAATTGTGAGAGCTTTGTAAGGGAGGTACACAATCATGCCAGGTTTTCTTTGAATTTATGGCACTTGATTTCCATCAGGCAGATATTCCTTACTCCCTAGTTTCATATGGGTAATGATTAGGAGCAAAATTCATATACTGCAGTCCACAAACATAAACCTGGAAAATGCAGGTTCTCTGTAAAAACACCTGTAGACTGGGAAAGGAATGGAGGCAAATACCCCATGCCCAGTGAAATCAAACAACATGTGGTTCCCAAACTCTCCGAAGGAGCTCAGAGGACAAATATTGATTTTACTTCATGCAAAATAAGGTTTATGTGGTTGCTGCAAAATTCCTCTTTTGACATTTTCCCATAGGCTTTGAGGCATATGTCTCAGTGCAATGCAGCAAAGGCGCAATTAAGCCCTTTTGCAAGACCATGCTCTGCCCAGACCAGAGCTCCCCCTTAGCAGAGGCTCTACCGTGAGGGGGCCCAAGGCCAACACAGGCTGTGGGCTCTCCTGCATCACACACTCGATCCAAGGGCTTGATTTTGAGTCGAGGTTGCTGAGGCATGTCTCAGCTCGGCTTGACGGAACCATAGGGTGGTTATTCAAATGAGAAGTTGTCCCAATCTCGTCTGGAACATTTGCATGACAGCATTTCCACCCACCCCTATTTTTTTTTTTTTTTTTAATCCATTAAAAATAAGGCAGCATGAGCCTCTGAGAAACCTGTCTGTAAGATAAAGGTCTGCATTAAAACCAGGTACAAAAAGAACTATCTTCCTGACACACAGTCATTATTTGGAGGTGCATCTATCTCTCAGGGAATCGGTTATGTGCCAGAAACCGATAAACAATTCCATACAAAAAGCAACATTAGGGGAATCTTAAGGTTGAAATTTAAGCACTAAAAAGACAGAGTGCACCTCAGGAAAAGCTAGATTAGCTACCTTATCTCTGCCTGCAAGCATACATGCAATATTACTGCCCTTAATTAAACAGACATGTTTTCTCTCCAACAGAATGTATCAGATGGTCTTCTAGATTTTCTGTGTTTAGCATACACTAACAATTTGTCTCTTCACTGTGTGTCCATCATTTAATTAGCATAAAAGCCTCCTAGCCCTCCGCTTACTTGGTTGTCTTTATAGTACATTCTCTTATCTCAAAGGTACTTATTTTAATAATTTCATCAGTACAGATGTACAATGCATTCAACAAGACATTTTTCCCTTTAGAGACAGATTTACTTCTTAAGAATAATTCATTATTTATTACCTTGCAAGCTGTTTTTCAGACAAATAAACTCACAATTCCATTACCAGCACCTTTTAATGATGTTTCTGTTTCAGATTGCTTTATCATCAGAGTCTAATCCAAATTTCACTGAACTTCCCCATTAATTTTAGAGATATGAAGGCTCTGTTCTTCATTTTCCAAGCCAGCTACCCTCAAAGCACATCTCAGGAAAATCTGTATACTATTTATCCAATGAGACATTTTTAAAAAAAAAAAAAAAAAAAAAGAAAGAAATAAAATATTTCTTTAAAATCAAAATGGCTCTCTAATGAGCAAAACATCCTGCAGAGGTTTTTCACTATTTAGCTGACTGCATGTTCTAAAACACAGTAAGTGAAAGAAACCTACAGGTTGAGAGCAGGACATTTTCAGAAATTATTGAAGAGCATGGCACAATCGAGTTTCTTAGGCAGAATTGCAAAATCATCATACTGAGCAAATTTGAAATATATTTAGAAATGGTAATGTTAAGATTGAGAAGAGATAGTACTACAAGAAAGTGTTAGAAAAATAAGATGGTCTCTGGATCTCTGGGCTGTGCACTGCCTGTCCCACACTCCTAAACATGGTTGTGGATCTTTGAGGATTTCCTGCTGAGGGAAGCTGTCTGCAAAGAGATGTAGCTCTGAAAAGCAGAGGATGCGTAGAGTGACCCTTCCTCTGTAATAGTCGGTGTATTTCTGAGTGTGGGAAACCTAGACTTCACACAGCAAAGGACTTAGGTCCTTGAGGACTTTCTGAAAATCCTATTCTATTTTATTAAGTCCTTGCTTGATCTTGTGAATTTTTCAGTCACAAATCTCTCCAATCACATCCAACTTTTAAAATTAATTGATGTAAGCTATCAGCATGTGCAAAAGTTAGCCAAATCAAACTGGGACATCATTGTGATAAAAGTAGTGATCAGATAATGTTGAAGTGGAATATTCCATTTAGGTATGAAGCAGGAACCCAAATATCCTTCTATTCCATGTTCCTCCTTCAGTTATTAAGTTGGTTATAATATGAGCTATGAAATTTCACTACCTAAATGATGATCCATTCTTGAAAAAAATTCTAAAAAATTGAAAGGATACCCGAGAACTTTGCTGTGTTAAAAATTTACCTGGATCTTACCTCTTGATTTTCTTCTTTCATTTTTCTCCAAATCTACCATTTCTGCTTTGTTTTACTGTTGTTTAGGGATGTTAGATTATTTCAGTGATGTTTTGGAAAGAGTAAATGGGAAATGTAACAAATTAAGTACTTTAATAATTAATTTTATTTAGTATGTTGTTTTAAATTAGGAATACAGAGTATTAGGCTCTCATTGTACTGAAACTCACACTAAGAGGGAGGAAGAGTTACCCTGAGGGCACCACATAAGGAGGACTATCCATGCTTATTAAAATAGTAAAAATAGTAAAATATTAATTATCTATAATTAATCTATTTTTCCTACAGAGGGGACTGATGTCTGACCCTCTGGAAATTAGAAATTGAGAAGGCTGTTACACAACTGATTTTATTTCCTTGTCACTACAAACTCTGTCCCTATAGTTTCTTCTCTAATGATTTATCCAGCAGTTTATTTTTTAAAAATAAACACTTGTCATTTTTTCCTGTCCTTCATAAAAGAATAACAAGTTTTGGGTAAGAGAAAAATTTGAGATACTGCATTTCTGTCTTATCAATATCAGAAACTCATCCTAATAAGGATTACTCCAGCACCGACTTCACAGCTCTTTCTGTTTCCATAAAACTATTTGCAAGTTGCATATATTTCCATATTTGATCTGCATTAATATTAAAATCCTCCTGAAGTTTCTGGAAAGATTTACATGTTTTATCATCAGATAAATCCTTTATTATCTTGTACTGAAAGTTCAATCTTCTTTAAAATGTAATAAATATTTAATTTGAACAAAAAAAGCAAAAGCAATGAAGTAAAACAGGTGCCCCATGAAAAGAGAAACCTGAAGACTGAATTCACAACCACATTTGCTGTCTGTGTAAAAGTTTCCAGAGTCAACAACAAATTGAAAAAAAAAAAAAAAAATCTCATCTTTAGCAGGCAGAAAAGATACCAGGTTATTGTCTTAAAGCATTACATTACCCATGAACCGCTCTATTGGATGGATGAGTAGCAGAAGAGACAGGATATTGCTGTGGTTGCTTCTGACAGAACAGAAGAGGCAGGTGGACAACACGATAGACCGAACAGACCAGCAAACTCTAAGCATTTCAGAATTTGTTTCCCAGGTGCTGTAGGGTGTCAAAATGTTTTATTAACTTATGGTGAATCCTTTGGAGTTGAAAATCATAGGATCATATAATAGTTTATGTTGGAAAGACCATCAAGATCATCAAGCCCAATGGTTACGTCTTGCCAGCCGTTGCTCAGCAGATCAGACATCCTTCAAGAACATAATATCTTGTGCCTCTTCAGTACTTCTCATCACATCTGCTTCCCACAAATTGTGTTTGTGCAGTGGGCATTAAGAGGCATTAATAGGAGAACAAAGGAGAACAGAAGATGAATAAGGTCTTCTCCCAGATATTGTGCAAACATACTACAAGAAAAGAGGGGGAAAAGAGTTTCAATAGAATTAAAGGGAGATGACAATTTTAAAAGTGGTTGGATTTCTCGGTGAGGCAAGTTTCTTTCTTTGTCTTTCAACATAGCCTAGATGTAAACTATTCTATCATCTGCAATATACACCCCAAAAAGCTGCTGACCTCACTCCTGGCCTTCCCAAGCAGTTTATTCCTACAGTAAAAAAAGAAATGTAATCTTCATCTTATTTGGCTATCTCTCTTTTCATCTCTGCTGTACCTTGCGATCCCCATCTCTGCACCATCTGTCAGTAAGACAGGTCAGGGAAATACAGAACCACTGGTACTTACAACATTAGAAACTCCTGGATAAATCATTAGAGAACATGCTATAGGGAACAACTTTGCAGTGACAAGGAAATAAAATCAATTTTATAATAGGTCTTCTCAGATTGTAATTTCCAGAGGGTCAATCCTCAGTCATTCCCATAGAAAACTCTACCCGAGAGGGAGAGAAAAAGAAAAATTGACTGAGTTCCCCCTCTGAGAACACTTGACTTCTTCCTCGGAGGTAAGGGAATTTGCTCTCCATGGAGCATTGCTTGGGGGATTAGTCTCCAAGTCCATTAAATTTTCCCAGAGCCACAGGGGACTATGCAATCTCTAGCTCTTTTCTAAATGATAGTTTGCTCAAAAGGCCTCCTGTTACCCTTGAAATATAGGACAGGTGTTGCCACATTAGCTCAGACCCACACAGAGAACCCAGAGGTAGAGTGGTAGTGCCACGGAGCCCACAAAGTTTCTTACTTCATAACCAATAAAGAAAAAAAGGGTTTTCTCAGGCTAAGATATATGAAAAAAAATAGTTTTTCTGTTAGCATTAAAACTTCAGAGTGGAGCTGAGTGTCCTGTTTTCCAGCATTAAAAATTAGTACTCTGAAAACATCCATGCACCACACAGTACAACACTGAGTTTTAACACGTATCTTTTTCTCATATAACACCCCAGCAAGCAACCATGCTTTTAGGATTGCTATCTACAGAACAAATATTATTTATCCTGTCACAAGTCTTGCCTGCTCCAGGAGTTTGTTTCATGTGATATCCTCCTCCTGCTATTTCCATTTCAGAGCAAGCCCTCTTATCTCCTCCCACTCCACTGAAATGTGTGTGTATTAGTGCACCTAAAAGTAAGGGGTAGTTGCTGATGTTGTCATAGTTATGGAAACACTGTGCAGATGACTCACCACACTGACAACCTGAAAATTTCTTTTTTGCCATCGGCTGTTCTTTTGATCTGGTACTTGCATTTCCTCCTCCTCTGCCACGTCCCAAAAGTCAAAGTCAGTGGACATGCTCGTGTGTCACTCCGTGTGTGTAATAGTGGTTATCAGAAATTTTTCCATGCACAGACAGTTTTGGATGAAGTCACTGGGATTTGTTTTGAAGTCCCCAGGCTTAATTTTTCTGTTCATACCTGCAAAGAAGGGAATGTTCCATATCAGTATCATTCATCAAGTCAGTGATTTCACACAGGTGAAATGGTGGGCATGAATATTATTACCACAGTGCCTCCTTTAAACCTTTGTGGTGGCATAAAGGGCATCAAACCACATATGAAAAATAGCTGTGGTCTTTGAGGTCCCTCTGTTCTACTCCTCTAAATGGAACATCAGCAGAAATAATTATCAGGTCTGGCAACTCTAAGGGTCAAATCCTCAGCAGATATGGATTGCTATCACTCTACTAAAAAAAATATCACCATTTATGCCACTTTGAGATTTGGGTTTAGGAAGCATTTATCTTACCATGATCACCTGAATTTATGAGTAACTTGCTCTTAAAAATGAAACTGCATCCCAGAGTCAGGTACAAAGATCAGTTTTGCATGAACAATTAGATATGACAAAATGATACCAAATAAAATTCAAGGCAGATGAATTCCCAAGTAGTTTATCTTAAAGAACATGCAAAGATGTGTTTCACTGGAATAGGATGTTGTCTGGAGATAACATCAAAGCTAACACAATACCACTGCTGTTACCATTCAAAAAATTCTATTTACAGTTAGAAAGATAAACTGGGCACATGAGAAAGGTAATACAATCTAAAATTAAATAGTTTTCAGTCTCCAGTTAAATTAAATGAGTAGCAGTACAATCTGAGAAAATACGACATTCATTTTATGCTTATTATACAGACGGATATCAGTACTTGTTATCATTATAAAATCGCAGTTCAGATGATCACATCCCTCCAGTTTTCAACTCTTCCAAGAGTTGTAGCTCTGATACTCCTCTATGGTACAAAAATGCAGCACAGCTTCTTGCAATTTCCTGAGATACTGCACCTGCAATATATTCATACTAATTGCTCCAAACTCACACATACAGATGACAAAAGAAGCTGAGTGGCAATTCAGATTTTCACGCAAAGGAAACATAATTGTTTTATAACATACTGTAAGTTTTAGACCTGCAGGTTAAGTATTCATTTAATTATTTAGGGAGCGGTTGCACTTCTACTCTTTCCCCTGTACAGGAGGCAGCTTGTCTCTGCCCCACAACAGGAGAAACACAAGGAAAGCTCTTAGACTCGGGATTTTCCTTACTCTCTTCACATGTCTCCCTTTCCCCTTATTACACAGCCAATATTGCTTCTGATACCTCCATTCATCCAC
Organism: Streptopelia decaocto; assembly: GCF_964273445.1. NCBI lineage: Eukaryota > Metazoa > Chordata > Aves > Columbiformes > Columbidae > Streptopelia > Streptopelia decaocto. Next base: position 81,866,772 of record NC_138656.1, read on the forward strand.
TTACCACTAGTATTTTCAGAAACAGGTTATTTGCGCCAAATTTGTTGTGGAACAAAGAGAGGAAGAGAAGAATGTGGATTCCCATGTTTCCTGCACAGGTAATTGAATTCAACACAGGTGTTAGAAATCTTGTAAATCAGATCTTTTTCTTGGTAACGGATTTTACTTCAGACCCTATCAGCAGATGGGCAGGAAAAAGAATGATTCTGCAACTAAATCAAAGGTATTCTGTGTTTTTGATGGGAGAATGACTTTTGCGGCAACAGTCCTAGTAAGATGCATCAGTCCTCGCTATCAAAAATCTCCTTTGGCTCAAAACATTGAAGCCTGTGGTTTTAAAACTGAAGAACGTATTAAAAGGATTTGTGTGTGTGTTTGATCCAGTAGTTGTAATTTGTTGACTGCAGTACACAGAGTCATTAAATTTGTCTAAAGGAGCTAGATTAAAGAATCATCAAATATAATGAGCCATGGCTTAAATTTTTGAAAGGCTTTAAGTAATTCAAGGGTCCAATTTCCATTTGCACTTCCTGGGTAGCAATTAGGCTTTACAGAATTAAGCATTGTAACACCTTGCTCATAGTCCTGATCCTATCTCATACAATATTCTCACAAATTTTCCATGGATAGGTACCTAAGTGCAGGGTTGGCAGAAAGCTGCTAAGCTGGGCATGGACCAAACTAGAAAGAAATAAATTTCAGAATAAAGGGACAGTGCTTATACACGTCCAGAGAGACAGAGTCTCTGTTCAAACCCATTAAGCTCCTAAATAGTCTCAACCACTTGCATGATACAAAACATCGAGTTTCCATTTTTAAAGAGTAATAGCGGTAGGCCAGGAGAAGTGAGAGCTCTGGAGTTAAGTCACCTGCCCTGAGGGCATTTGAGACAGGGTGAAACCACTCCTGCCAAAATTGTAGCCAAAGCTTGAGTTCAAACCAGTGCCCCAAGCCATCATCCAAACACCTGGCTTCCTGCAGGGTGGGAAAAATATCTCAGTCACCAACAGGAGAATTGCTCCTCTTTGTAGAAATAATTTGATATGTAGAGGTCTGAGGCCAGAGAGTCTGGCTTTAATCTCAGCAATTAGGAAACATTCACATCTGATAGGTATCAGTGCTCCAGAGCAGGGATCCGAACCTGAGTCTTCTACCTCTCTCTCACAGCTACCATTCACTTTGAGCATGTTTTGACCATGCCGGTACCACCAGGCAAAGACAGTCCCATTTTGAAGGCTTCGAGGCTTTAGGTCGCAAGAGTCCTTGAGGTAGATCTCAATATTTAGGCAAGTTTGGGCAGCAATATCTTGAGCATATGCAGAACTTAACATGCTAAACTAATAGTCAGGAGGTAAGTGACAGCTGAGTAATAATTATGCCAATGGTACCTGAATGCTGGGACAAGGTGATATCTACATTGTGCAGTGCATTATGGTAAAAAAAAAAAAAAAAAAGCTCTGAGCTGACTTTCAGAGTACATCCACAGAGTTCAGCACAGCACCATGCAGAGACACTCGCCTGGGTCTCAGAGGCAGCCTAGCCTTTTTGGTATGGCAGAACATGCATTATTAAATTCAATCCCTGTTTCTCAGCAGAGCTAATTAGTTCAGGTGCAGCTCAACACTGCTATAATTATACTCCATCTGCTTTCAGGGCTAGCTAGTTTGGGTGCTGAGAGCTTGGAAATTTCTCTACAGTACACCCTCATGGGAGGGGGTATGATGCTATTATGTCTTTAGGTGTGAAAAGAGATGGATTGACACTTTGGTCCCTTTGATGATGCAAGCCTTAGCAGCCTAAATCCTGCTGAGTTAAATCCTCTCGAGGGACAGATTTGTTAAGATGTTTAAATAGCTAAAGCCCCAGGTATGGCCCCAGTGTGATTTTTGAAAAATGCCTCATAAGCACTAAGTGTTTGTTGGGTAGTAAATTACTCCATGCGTCAATGCAGTGGTGAGACCCCCTTGTCAGGCGCCCAACAAAGGTGGTCTGTTTCAGGTCTACAGGGCCCCGGCTCTTACCGAAACTTTGATGTGCTCAGGTGGGATTTACTGGCTTGCAATCCAGCTTGTAACTACTGAGACTCATTTGGCTACACAGAAAATAACAAGCCTGTCTGCTTCTCAAGAAACGGATAGTGATGACTCAGATGAACACTAGTTTAGCATGCTGTGTTTGCTCCCCTTAAAATGAAGGCTTTATCCAAAGACTATCGCAGTGAATGGAATACTTCTCCTCAGTGTCAATTCTTATTGGATCAGGCCCTGAATTTGTGTCCTGGAGCAATTAGTATGAAATAGATTAGGCAACAACTTCCTTTATTCAGTTGTACAAATTATTTCAAGATGAACTGTTTGTCCACATTTGTTTTGTACAGGTGGTTAAACCATCAATACCAACAACACCGGCACTAATCAACAGAGAATTATTTCCTCGCTCTTGCAGGTATTTTGCTTCACAGCATTTTACAAAGCCTGTTAGAGATTGTCTGTAGCTTCCAGTGTAATACAGCAGTGCCACAGCACATTTTTCCAGACACTGGAGACATCCATATGCATTTGCCCTGTGAGCTTTCCAGCAGCACGCTCAAGCAAAAACATTTTCAGTGACCACTTGAAACCCACAGCAAGTTCTCATGCCGTCTTCTGCATTTAACTACGCATCATGTCAGTAACGTATATATGTACCAGTGGGCGGGTATGTGCATCTGTGTCCAGAGAAAGTGTTCTCTGCTTTCGTGTGTGTTGTATGGGCATGAACGACACCTGCATCTAACAGCGTGGCATCTATGGGAGCATCTATTTAACTGACATTAATATTTGACTCACTGCAATGCTGTCAGTGCCAACTTTCTCAGTACTGCTACGCCTCTGCTTGCATTCTGCTTGCCAGGAGCACTGGCTAAGGCTACTGAGACTGTTAAATTTTGACAGAAACCCAATCAGTTGTTACTTATTTAACCAATATGCAGGCATCGGTTCGTACAATGATTTTGTAAAGTGACAAAGGGAGCTGTCCCATGCCACCCACTCTTCAGAGAAGTGCTCTGAATTTCTGCTGTCTTAGTCATGGCTATCTCACTGCCAAGCTACTCTCTCAGGGTGCAGGCAGCCCCTAAAGTCTCTTCAGACATTAAATAATTATTTGTTATATAAAGGTTGCTGCCTACTAGTTGTGTCAGTATATTCAGAGCCTTGTTTCAGTCCACTCACACTGCACTGCAACTCTCTGACTGTACCAATTTACATGGGTTTTGGTTTATCATGAATGATGGTACCCAGAAGGTCTATGAGAGCCCGAATGTGTGCCCCAGCTCACCAGCCATCCCTACTGTTACCCTTCACCCCACAGTTCCCAGCTTGGATCTTCTGGGGAGCTGCCACTGTGCTATATATGTCTCATCAATGGCAGCAGAATGAAAAATCAGACCGAAAGGCAGTAATTAGTGATTGAGAGGTGGTAAGGAGCAGGTATAAGTGAACATTTTTGCCCATTTCAGTGAAAGGCTAGCAGTTTAACTCAAAGTATCCCCTGCAGTGGTTTAGGCTGTTAGTGCCTGACTTTGTACTGAAAAGAAGAGGGAGGACTCGCAGGCAGTCACAGCAGAGAGGCATTTTGAGAAGCTGTCTCCACTCAGTTACCTTATCTAGGCTGAGAAGTATGTATGAGTGACTAAAGCCTGTGCAGTGTACATTCGAGCAGGTAGGTTAGGACCACTGGCAATTAAAAATAACCTCCCTGGCTTTGCAGTGGGACAGTGGAGGAGATGTCACACAAGTGCTGAGACTCAGCGGAGAGGCTGCAACTAACAGCTGAAAGACAGGACATGACTATGTATTAAGATGGACACAATAACATTGGGTCAGGGAGGTCCCAGCTCTGAAGCCCAGCACTCAGGTGTGGGCTAAAAAATTCTCTTAGGCATGACCACAGTTCGCTCAGGAAGTCACATAAGTCTCATGAACTGCAGCTCCCCTGAATGACTGAAGGGGCAAAAGCAAATGCAGCTGAAGCAAAATAAATTTTTTTCTGAAGTCACATTTTTTTTCTTAGTTCTTTTTTTCCTTCTTTATCATTTTGTAACCTCCTGTCTCTGCAAAGCAAAAGGCTGCAATTCCAGCATTTGCTATAGCTCTAAGTTTCAAATTTTCAGTTAATACTTGTTTTCCACTTCTCATTAATAGATTACAGATGACTTTTTTATTAATTACCATCCATTTTATTTCCTAATTTATTTTTCTGTGAAATAAATGCTTTCCTGACCTGTTTTAGTCTTGTTTTAATGCTTAGCCAAATATCTTGAGGCAATGAAGGAAAAAACAAACAGCTGAACATCTGTTGAAAAGGTTGCAAGGGTGAATAAGCTCTAATAGCTTCTAACAAGCTTCCAGAAATATATTGTATAAGGAGCAATGAATAGATCCCTGTCCTTAAGCCCTTACTTATCAGATTATCTTGGTCAGTTACTTAATTCAGTTACAGACAGAAGTAAGTTCAAATGCAGGATATATCATCAGCTACTTTTAAAATGCATCCTACAGTGACATATCCTTCTCTCTTCAAGCAAATGTCAATTTAGCTCAGCACACACCCTGCTTCTATGCATCACTGGTGCAATTCGCATGTGGAGCTTATAAGACTGGGAGGAATCCCTCACCATAGCTGAAATACTCCATCATTTTGGTGCATCAATTGGCTGCCCTGTAGCTTCACAGAGGCAAATTAGGCAGGCACATGTAGGACCTCACTTATGACCTGCACCCAAAGGCTCCTTTGGTGATGCAGGTCAGCCCTGCCCCTGGAAGCGAGCATTACAAGGGCAAGCTCATAGGTCAAGGAGAGCATCTGGTAGCTGCACATGTGTAAAAATAAGTGTTGCTACTATACTCAAATGCATTGGCTGAAGCAGTAGCACAGAAATTGCTGCAGAGTAATCCCTTCTCTTTGTCTTGGACTTCAATTTCTCCTCTTTGGGTTACCCTCAGTTCAGCCACATACATCTACCTGCCATGCTCAGGCCTTCTCTAAGTAAATGCAACTCCAGGAAAGTCAATAGAGTTTCATTCACTTACAACAGAAGTGAATTTAGCCATAAATCGATAACGAAAAGCAAAATGTTCCCTACGTGCCTGTTCTTGTAGCTGTCCTTCATCTGTAGAGTTCAGTCCCACTTAGAGAATCAATGTATCGATAGAAAGTAAACTGTGTTTTCAATAAAACTGAAGATGTGAGCAGATTCAGCATTGTATGATTATTAATTTCCAAAGTTAGCCACAAGCTTTTAACAGTTTCCATTAAATCTCCAAATGAAATTGAAGAACTTGGATAATTATCAAAAAATGCTGTATTAAAACACCCTCCTCTATCCTTCTACATGTGCAGAAGCAACTTGGCATCTTCGTAGGGCAAGCAAGGATACACTGTTGACTGAGAGCAAAGATGCTTCACTGCCTCTTATTTCTGGGATAGCCCTAAGCTCATTCTGCCACCTTGTGTGATCAACATATATTACAGCACAATCTCATTTTCAGGTGTCTATTTCTTATTTCATTCCAGTAGGTCTTGCTTCTTTTTTAGTACTACTCAAAGCCCTGAGACAGTTAAACTATGTGGAGACAAAAATTCATCTCTGATATTCTAATATGGATTGTCAGGTCAGGATGAACCAAATGTAATATTTCATTCATACTCCACCTCCCAAAAAGCCACTTAGTTTTAATAATTAGAGCAGTGAATAATTCTTACTGATTATATGAAAGAATGCACATTTCTGTTAGCTTATTGTTAGATTGTCGTCCTCTTGAACATGCAAATTTCTTTAAATTATTTGCTAAATAATGCTGGGAATAGTTCTAACCTATATCATCCATTCAAAGTAATTTGTTGAGGAAAAACAAACAAATAAACAAAAAAACCCCACAAACAACAAACAAACAAACAACAGTAACAACAACAAAAACAGTTTTTCAAAACATGAGTTGTGTAACTAGCTGCTCTTTGTCTTATGGACTATTTCCCCTTTATAGAAGTAGTTTCTTCATATTTACCCTGACTGGAAAACTGTGACTGTTAGAAAAAGGTAAAAACATTTGGGTTTCAATGTAAAATGGCTGTGGAAAGCAAATACAAAGGTAGTCTTTCAGAAAATTTCTCCACTGTTTTCTCAATATTCCTCATTTCTGCTGCTATGTTCAGTCATGACAACATGTGAAAATAAAAAAAAAAAAAAAAAGTTTTTTTTAAAAAAAAGTCTTTAATGAAAGCCCCGGTTCAAGTCTGTTGGATAAAAAAATGTTTGATGTTTTGATTAGCTGAATGAACAAATCTTGTTCTGGATACAGGGAAAACATTCCTGAAGTTCATCTACGAAAACCTTCTGAAGCTTTAGGTCAGACTATCATGAGAGGCTCTGCAAAGGACTCACACACCCAGAAATGACTGCTGCTACAAGGCAAAAATCAATAACACTACATGAAGTTGTTACCTACAGATGTCACGTCCCTTCGGAGTGCTACCAAATGCCCACGCACCCTGTGGGTACCAAAACACATAAATGCAACACCAGCTGCCTACAGAAAGGCTCCCGCTATTGAGGGGCATTTCACCCTGTTCGCAGCAAGGAGCTCAGTATGTCCAGGTTTTAAATGCCTGTAAGCTCCTGTGCACTGATCCGCTGGCGAGCGGAGGTGAGAGAAGGTAGGAAGCAGAGAAAGCAATTATCAAAAGCTCCTTCTAAATCCTACAAACGCAGACGCTGACATCTATTATTGCCTTATGCTCTACAGATATGCAACTACATTTCTTATCTAAGAAGTAAACTACGGCTCAGACTTAATTAACCAGGACTGCAGTGCCCATAAGATCTGTGCTAAAAACACAGTGTACAGAGTCAAAGCAAAACTCATTCCCCTAGTCCGGTCTTAATGTCTTTCTCACAGGGAAATAAGTATACCTAAAGCTGATGTTTTCACTTCATACTTGTGGAATACAATTCATCTTACAATACCTCATCATCACCTTAAACTGTGGCTGTTGTCAGAAAACTGTTTCTGCTAACATCACACCATTTTACTCGCCGTATGCTCTGCAAGTAATCAAATCACAGGGCTGATCCCCGGTCCTTCTGTGAGGAAAAATAATTGAGGCAGAAAGATTCATAGTGATTTGAATAAGAACCAGGCAAAAATATGTCTACCAGATATACAAAATATACACTTTGTATGTCAGAGCAAACATTAACAAATTTCCAATTTAGTGAATAAATTCAGGAATTCACCCACCACTGCACCGCAAATTAAGAACAAGAGTAATTTCTGATTTATTTTTTTTTCCAGATTTACTCTGTACAAAATTTTGACCTTTCTTTTAGAAGTTGCTCTGCTTAAAAAGGATGAAAAAATAAATTGTTTAAAAACAAAACTGAAAATATTACCTCCAACTATATGTTTTAGTTTGACCCAGAGAGACAAATCATATTGAAGTATTTTTTCCAGCCACCTACTGATTAAAAAAGTACAACCTCCAAACATTTTTCACACAGTTTTAATTTCAAAGGACTTTAGCTCAAGTTCCAAAAGCACAGAGCAGCCCTAAATGTGCATAATTAGCCTGGTCTAAGGGAGCATGTGGTAAAGGGACCTGGAAAGTTTGAATCCCTGTACAGGCTCTTGCAGAGCCTGTAGCAAGTCATTTCATTTCCTTATATCTCTATTTCCTATCCATTAAGTCAAGGCAATAATACCTACCTTCCCTGAAGAGGTGACAGTAATTAAGTCAATGTTTTGCATAGCACTTTCAAGATGCAAATCTCTACATTAAAGTTCTAAGTACTATTATTATTATCATCATTATCACTGATTATCATTAAGCTAAAGCTACTGTTTAATTCTGTATGTTCTCTTCTCATTCTGAGAAATACATTCAACTGCCATTGTAAGCTAATTATACCATCTACTCTTAAGTATAGGAATACAAAAGCATACCTTCTGCTGCATTTGCAGTCTGTTCCCTCTTTCAAATACTCTTTGTGTAAAGGAAAGTATATTCTTAACTAATGCCTTAAGGAAGTTTGCACAGTATTGCCAAATTAGCTCATTGCAATTAGTATCTCAAGTTTCTCTGCAATCCCAGGAAAATAACAGTAGCCACGAACACAGTTAATAATGATGACTTTGTAAAACAGAACTGGAGGCTAATATTGAAAGGGCTGTCAAAGAGCAAAAGGCTGCTTCTCAAATGACCTTTAAATCCTCTGCGACTCCTGCAGAGGATAGGAGGTAGCATGAGTGACAAAAAAGGCTTTTCCAGCTCACCACATTTCACCAGGTCAAAGAAGCATTTGTAATGAATAAATAAATAGATAATGCATCCCCCAGCTGTTTCAGCATCTTTTCTGATATGAACACAGGTAGGAAGCAGGTCTGTGAAGATGGATGAATTTCAGAGACCTGTAAAACATTCAGAGAACTGAGCTCAGAGAACTGAGCCCAAGTTGCTCGTTATGCAGAGCAGAAAGGAACAGAAATTTGCCCACAGGGCTTCATATGCAATGTGTATCTGTGAACCATAAGGCTTCAAAATGCCGATGTCAAAACTAGCATTTCCTAAAATCAGCCCAACTCAGTATTTTCTGGTTTTGCTTATGAGGATGTGCAGCCGTGCAATGCCATCCTGCCACCCTGCTTGCCCGCTGATGCAGCCAGCTGTGAAGCTCGATGCGTATAGGCTTCCAGATGTCTAGCCACAAAAATGGCCAACACTCAGGGTACTTCAAAGCCTACCTGTGACAAAAATAATCACACATACATAGTCACAGAGTAAAGAGGTGGTATGTCACATCTTGGCATGCAGCCACAGAGAAAACGGCCCATCGTAATTGTTTATGTGTTATGTCAATGCACTAATCTAAATAAAAAAGTAATTTTTTAATCAACATTAAAATTTTACAACTGTCAGCATTGAAAGAACTTCTTCAAGGTGAGACATTTTTTAACCACACAGTATTTTGCATGTATATAATTTTTCTATCTAAGGTTATCAACACAAAATATTTCTAAAGTCAAATAATTAAAAAGTGCACAGAAATCTCGAGAGGCAAAGTAAATGTTGCTTTTTATAGGGAAGGAAACTGGAACCTAGAGGCTAAAATCTGCATTTGATCTTACCTGGTGAGATGGGACCCATAACAGCCCATGCTTTTGGTCATGGCAGATTACAGGTCCACCAACCATTTGAAGATCTCAGTAGCTCCAGCCTCCTCCATGTGCCAGGGAATTTCCACGCTGCAGTCGAGGCTTCCTGCTGTGGCCGTAGTCTCACCATCAGGATCCAGGATGCCAGGCAGGTACTTCTGAGCTGGTAATCTAGACACAGCCTGAGTGGCTGCCCTCTATAACACAGGGACTGGAGAGAAGGCTTTCCTCTCCCCAAAACACCTTTCTGTCAATTAATGTGACCCCCTATTTTTCCTTGCGGGAGGACATTCAATAGATATTTGCTCAACCATCATGAGCAAAAGAGGTTAATGAATCTTTTCTAAAGGAGGAGAAAGGGTAAATTACTTCTTTAATATTAAAAAAGGGTTGAGAAATGAATGAACAGTATTAAATTACATTAATGCCTGAGATAATGGAAGAAAAGTTATAAAACACACACATATCTAGTCACTCATTTACCATCTTCTTTTTGGCTTTCTGCTGGTCTTGTAGGAAAAAGTTATCCTGAGGTGGGGTGGAACTGGCTGTTGTTATAAACAAATCTTCATAATTGCAATAGAAAAAAGTCGGTAGAAGAACGGGCTGCAAGAAGGGAATTCTTCATACAAATCCCACTTGCACAGCCACTCAGTGCTATCAGTCACTATGCCTCAAGTGGACAGCGTTTATCGGTAAGTCAGTGTGGCTTCTTGTTGCACTTCTATGCAAGGCGTGTATTTGTGTTGTTAAAATGTAGCTTTCCAGGAGCAGCCTAATTCTCCCTGCATAAGAACTCCAATAAACTGCTTAGAAACATTATTTCTGTCAGGTGGCTTTCTACTGCCTTTGCTTCCTTGTCCGGTATTCTGGAAGTATGTTTAAGCACTACTACACAATTTTAAAAGATAACAAAAGCAGGTAGAATCTGACGGTTCAATAACATCTGAGATGGTATCTGTTTGTTAAACTGAGAACGCTGAGTTTTGCCAGCTTGAAAGTTGTGTAATTGCAGACAGCAACCTACTGACAAGCTGCAAAATACAATTTATTACACAATATCAGATCTTATCATATCATAATACAAAAAACTTCTATCACTGCACTTAAAAATTATGTCATTCCAGTTCCTAGACAAAACATAATTGTAATTTCTTATTTTATTACTTTATTTTTTTCTTTTTTAAGTAATATGTGAATAGGCTCAGAAATGGCTGGAATCTCAAGTCTAACCTCTGCCAAACCTACTAAACCCCTGGACATTTGTATCATTCATTCTGTTCCTCAAACCTTCAGACTGATAGCACTGGAAATTAAATTGACCCATTTATTCATCACTACAGTAGGGCTTAAACCTCAGCAGCATGATTGCCATCGTGTCAGTGCTGCCAGTGACCTAAGTCTGAAGTTTCAGAGATTGCCCGAGCAACACTCGATAATAAGTGGCAAAACATTATTACTTCCTTTGGTAGTCATTATAAAAACATTAATTGGGGTGAAAGGTAATCCACTTCATATGCTAAGTCATGGATCTTCTCTAAGGGTGGACAAGTGGGATTGCAAGAATAAGTATGCCATGGTGATTTGTTGCCACAAAATTTCCTTAAAGTTTGAATGAATGGACTAATAGGGGGAGGCAAAACAAGCGAAAAGGATTCTTTTGATTTAAATTATCCAGATCTGGTCTGAAAGGTCACTGTCAAAATGAGAACACAACACAGAAAAGAGATGAGCTCCAAAGGGATGTCAGTACAATTTATGCAAACCATTTTTGCACTGTCCTGGTTTGAATAGTTTTATTTAATTTAGGGGATCACTTCATGACTCATACACTGCCGCTAGTTAAAATTCACAGTCCTTTTACCACCCCATTCCTATTGTCTCTCCCTTTTAAGAACTGTTTTCATACCAAAAAAAAAGAAAGAAAGAAAAAAAAAAAAAAAAAACAAGCAAACGAACAAAAAAACCCACACCAATTTGCTTTGTTTGACTCCTGTGGCAGAAAAGCATTAAACTCACAGCCAGATAGCTGTTTCCCCCCTCTTGAGTGTTGTCACCCTGCCTCTTTAAGCTCTGTTTTATCAGTTGCACAGAAGTTTTTTTCCTTCATTTCAAGAAGCACATTAAATTCTCATTAACAGTAAGGGGAATTAGGCATGCACAGCTAGAAAATTAAAAAAAAAAAAAAAATCTTGCACTATATAAGTAAAGAAACAGGATTCCCATGACAAATGTGTATTCACAAAGAAATATCACTGCAGGTAACAAATAGGCTCCCTTGGCTAAGTCAGATGTAATTTCCAAAATTTCCTCAAAGCAGGCGTTGTCTTGGAGACATTTCAGCAGGAAAAATGGATTCTGCTCAGCCTGGGTTTATCTTGAAATTTTGGACTTTCATCTTTACAGAACAATAAGGTTTGAAGAAAAAAGAAAAAAAAAAAAAAATGAAATCCCAAGCCTCGTAAGGAGGCATCTCAGGGGCCAGCTACTGGCAGGGCTAGAGAGAGGGCTCCTGCCAAATGGAAAATGTGAGCTGGCAAGTGGACCTGAATTCTTAGATTTTGAACTTGGCAGATCTAAAAAGTCTTGGCATTTGGTTACAGGTCCTGGAATGCAAAGCTTGCAAACAGGTTTTTCCCCTTAAGAGTATAAAAAGCACCTTCAATATGCATAAAGCAAACTTCTGTCTGCCCTTTTTATAAACAGAACTGGTGTGTTTTGCACAGTATGAAGCAGCCTTTAGAAATGTGTTGATTTTGCCTACAAATCCCATCTTCATTTGTCTTGCTTTATGTCTCATGTGGGCCCCTGTGACTTTTTGACCCCCGCAGTAAATTTTAGCATCATTCAAGAAGGTTAAACAGTCAGAGAAAGCAAAAATGGATTAAAAAAGAAAGAGCTGTGGTAGATGGAGAATTATCATCATAAGCTTTATTAGATATTTCAAATGTCACAGACTTTAATGACAGCAAACTTTTAAGAGTTCAGCCTCTGCTTTTACTGGCATAAGGGGATACCACTAATTTTCCATCTGATCTTTAATATCAGTAGTCAGAACAGCTACCTAAGTATTTCTGCAAAGTTATATGAGCAATTTAAATTATTTTAAATTTAATTATGAAATGTTATTTAAAAAAAAATATATATATATATATAAAACCAGATTCCTAATGTTTGCCTGTATCCTTGATGGCAGGGAAGAGTCAGGACATTTCTTGCACTTCCCTGCTCAGCTTGGCCAGCATCGTCTCTGCATTTGCTGGTTCTGTCTTTTTCTTTTTTTCTGTCTCTTTTGCAGGAGGAGCACAGGAGCAGACAGTACTGGCAAGTCACAGCTTTGAAACTAAATAAAAGAGTGTTGCAATCTATTTGATAGCAACATATTCGCCCTATTAATATCGTTACTGTCATCTTTACCAGCATTATAGCTGGAGTTTAAGCATGTAAGAGACAAAACTGCTTTCATAAGTCACTTCTCTTCTGTAGTTCGCTTACACAATATAACAGTGAGCAATTTATCCCATTAATATCTTGCTCAGTTATTGAGAAGTTGGAGTTTGAAACCACTGAAAAGAAGCCCAGGACATAAGGTGCAAAGTAATTGTTCTGTAGCCAAGTCAAGCCCCCTTGGACCCTGCATGTGTAGAAAGTCTCCAGTCTATGAATCATCTATATACTATGTTGTGGTCCACCGTGCAAGCTGTAGAGAAACACATGCCAAACGCTGATCTCCAAAGCCTCAGACAGCTTAGCCGGTATAAATTATCTCTTAGGATGAATTATTCTGTCTTGATTGGAGAATTTGACACTCTCTCCATTTGAAACTTGCTTTCTTCATCCTTTGCATGTGTTAGCACAGTACTGGGATATATTTAAAATCACAAGACATCTATTCCCATTAGTTTGGAAGGTTATTTCATGTAAGCACTTCCTTCTTTCTTAATATTCCTTTACACTGGATAGATTTCCCCCCTCATATATCCTGAAAAAGGAAAGGAAAATGGCATAAGCACCTTATAGTGTTTCAACCTTTCTTTCCTTGTTTTTCTCTCTTACCTTTACAAGACCACAATATTACCAATCATTCTTCTCATTCATTTGAAGCTACATTTTTTAAAACTTCTGCTTGGATTTCCTAGATGAAACATACCTTCCAATCAAAACTGCTTTCTGCTGGGGCATTTTTGAGATATAAACCTGAGATATACATACTTTCAAGAAGACAAAAGTTGATTTTGATGTCACACTGCCAGTTCAGCAAATCAGAGAGGCCCTGTTCAGACTCCTGATCAAAGCTTGCTGCCAAAACCAAACAGAGAGCTCTGGCCAGGTTAGCTCCTGTAAGGCTGCTGTGCTGCAGAGAGGACACAGCAAACTTCTTCTCCAGGTCTCCCAAGGATTCACAGGTAGTTTAGGATTCAAATCCTTTCCTCTATATCTCTCCTGAGGGTTTCCCTTTCACAAGAGAAATCTCCTGCTGGTACAGAACTACTGTACCGGAACTTGCACCAACCCCCACCTGGCTACTGGACTGAGGGGATGCTCTCTGAGATGATAAACCAATGTCTCCAAGGAAGGTCTTTCACTCACTGGCTCACAGGCATTAATTTAAAGGAGCACCTAGCTATACTATGATTTATCAGCAAAGACTACTGGGAAAATAATTGGCTTTTAAAAGAATACATATTCCAGAAATTATCTGCATAGCAACCAGCTCTAAAATCCCGTTGGATTTGGCAGTTCAGTCAGGATGTAGGCAGTGGCAGACTTGGCCAGAGCCATTGTCCTTTGGGATCTGCTAAGGTTCTGAATGCAAACGAATCTGCTTTATTTTCATGTATTTATCAAGCAACGCCTTGCCACCACAATGCCAAAGGGAAGCAGAATTTCCTGACTAATGAATGTCAGAGATAAATGGGCTCTTCATTTAAAGGCCAGTCTCTGGTGCTTTTTAGCTAACTTCGGTCCCTGAAAAAGGTACACATTTCTGAGCTTCCCTGAAAGCCAACACCACAAGGAGCAGGACAGCAAAGTGAGATTAGAAAGTAACTACAAAGGTCCACATTAAATCACGCAGTTAGCCTGGTTGGAGACAATATGACTTGATGATCAGCTGGCATTATGGCATTATCACATTTTACTCTTTAAAATATCCATGGTTAAATACACCCTGAAGCCAACGTTTGGAAATGGAAGAGCATGACAAAGAATTCAGGTGCTCTCTTCAGCATATATAGGATCTTGTATATGACCAACATGAAAGTCAGCTGCTGCAGCAGCCCTTTGATGCTGTGCGGGCCCTCCAGTGCTCACACATCTCTACACAAAGGCAGCTGCACTTGACAGACAGTCGTTCTGGACTTGCACGCATAAGTTCAGATGCAGAAGCCATCAAACAATGTAAACCACACTTCACAAGTTCACACGGCAGAAGTTATTCAGTGGATTTTGCCATTGTTTAAGGCTCTCTGAAAACAGATGGAAACATGATGTCTTCTCACAAGTTTCGTTCCCACATTACTGCCACAGATGGTGCTCTCGCCTCTTTGAAGAACAGATCTTTTTTCTTACAGAAGCAATAACAGCATACAAAATATTTCACATTACTGCTGACATAACTGATCTCAAGCAATTGCTGCTGAGACATTGCAATCTTCTACCATTTTTTGCTCACTTCCCCTTCCAGAACATATTATGTTTCTCCATTTAATCCTCTTCCATTCAAAACCAAAAATAGGCAGGGACACACATTGAAATAAAAAGTCAGGTATTTACCTATATTTTCTTCTCAAAAAGTTAATATACCCCTAATATAGTGACATTTTTAGAATCACTCAGTAATGTAGTTCATCAAAATTGAAGGAAACATTTTTTCAGAGGGTTTGGTAAGACATTGAACTATTCCTTGTGGGAGTTTTTTGTCTTTTCTTTTTTCCCTCACTAAGAACAAGTAACAGGATAATTATGTTTCAATCTCCTGAGGGCTCATTTCCCAAACGGTTGTAAATAATAAATCAAGTACCCACAGGAGACAACTTGGTTCTTGAAACAGTCCTCTGCATTTCAGCATCTAGAATGTTATACAGTGTTAGTGCTGTTGTTATTGTACCTTTTCACCTCTTAAACAATGTGTTCACTCTTATTTTCCACTCATAAATATTATAAGAAAAATCAGCTCCTGTTTACACAAGAAAAATTTTTTTTAAATTGAAAACCATCAAGCAAAAAGTGCTTCTTATGCATCATTTACACCTAACATCAGTTAATTTCCTAAGGAAATATGTGTTTAAACAAGGTCCAAGAATTGAACTGCATCATTATCACAATAAATAGATAAATCAACAAAAAATCATGCAATCAGTCACTTGTGCCTGTTGATCACCATCCGGAACACTTGAAGTCCAGTCCAGGCAAAGAATTCTGGCCCCTAGGTGAAGTGTACCCTGTTAGTTATTATCCATGCTTTCCACACCCAGCTGCTGCTGAAGCACGTTGACTGCCTTTTTAACACATAGCACTTTTCTTGTTCTCCTCACAGTCCCACAGAGTGCTTGTGTGCCACTAGTGTGTTATTGTTTTGGTGTTCACTTCTTCAGATCAAAGCACCTGAAATGATGGGAGAGCTGTATTATGGTTTGCCATAAGAGAGGTTTTACAGTGTGGTGCATACGTGACATGTGCCAACTTGTGTCATGGGGGAGATCAGAGAGGTCTGAGCAAAAAAGACTTTCTGGCATAGTGCTGGAAGTCTGCACAAAATGCAGAAATCCACAGCTTTTTCAGTCTTACCCATGTTGCCCACAAGACAAAATATTCTTAAACCCTCACCTGAACATGACCACAAACAATCTGTTTCCTTCAGAGAATACACCATGTGCAAATGTCTATCAATGATGATCAGGAAAGTCAGGGCCTGGAGCAGCCTGGTGAATTAAGTTATTTTTTAGTCTTCTGGGACTTCAGAATTAAATGAGATAGAAGAAATTTCAGAATTTTCTATTTATTCTGGCCTTCTTTCATTACTGGAAAAATGAATGTTATAATCTACAAGATGCTATTCATTTAGATTTACATGAGTGCATCAGCTTTGCTAAATTCTACTGTACAGAGAATAAATATGAGTTAAGATAATCTGGAACTGCACAAATTTCTCTTGCCTGAGATGTTAGGTATTTAATGACATAATTTTAGCTGGTGACTTGAAAGTCTTTTCACAGTGCCTTTTCTAATTCTTGAAGAGGGATGTTTTGATTGAATTTCTCTGTAGAAATAGTTCTTTTTGTTTTTTGTAGCTAATGCCAACTGTCTTCAGGGTCTGATCAAACTCCTACTGAAGTTAAAGACTCTCAGTAACATCCGTAGGATGAATTGAGAGCATGTGAGTGTTGAGGATAAAATTTAACTCCTGACTAAAAAAAATAGGTCCACTGTGCATATACCTGTGGAAACAGAATTTTCTCCAAACTTTTGAAAACCAAAGATGTATGTCAGGTACTCAAATAATATAATTAAAAATATACAGTAAGCAAATATGTATTTCTAAAAATTGACTCTACTGTTGCTAGATAGATAGTTCAATAGATACATTGATACATTTTGTACTTCGAAGATCAATAGAAAAATTTGATTGTATTGTAGTCAAGATTAAAAGAAGCATATCTACTTCAACAGGTCCCCACTCTACCCCCATCTGCACAGAAATCTTCATGGGTTTTGTACTAAAAGTTTGGCTGGAAACTCTGAAAACTTCTTCAGTTCCCGCATGTTCCCACAGATCTGAGGTTACAGGAGGAACAGATAAATCTTTTGGGGCAGAAACCTTCCAGCAGCCAAGGACTGTCTTAAGATAAAGGGCAGTCTTGAGAAAGACTTGTTAAGAGAGTTATATCCTTTACACCAGTTTGACACCCCTGCTTTACACTGAGACTAGAGATATGTGCAAGAAGCTGGAAAAAGAATGAATTTCTAGCCAAGTTAAACATGCTACTCCATGTTCTAACAGTTTGAACATTAAAAAAAAAAAAAAAAAAGAAAGGTTTATCCAAATCTTAGAAATTTTAACACATGGAATCAGAGAAAGCATTCTTCATTCCCAGAGCTTCAGACATTTGTTGCTGACCATTTGTTAAAGTTACATTTAATCAACTGGATAAGAAGTACGTATTTTGGAAAACTGGGTTAGTGGATCAGTCATATGAACTGTTCACTTTTAATATACCTTGAGACAGACAGAAATTTCTTCACTTACATTTTCAGAATTAGGTCAGTTTGTGAAACATAAAACATAATGTTGCATGTAAAAGAATAAGGAAAGGCTACAAATTCAGCAGAAAAAGCATATCCAGGTAAAGCAAGAATACATGGAGACCTCTTGTCCTATGACAAGGAATCAAGGCAAAGGATCTTGGAGATATATATATGTGTGTGTGTGTGTGAGCATATCCCAAGTACAGGTTCTTCGCTGACTCCACTGCTACAGGAGACTGTACTTTGGCTAGCATCAGGAACACATGACAGGGCTTGCAATAAGTGAAAACAGTGTTGTGTAGTAACCCATCCATACCCAGCATACATTCTAAGTCATCATGCTACCAAAGGCTGTCAGTCACAATGTAAGAGTTTGTTTAGATAAGACAGGTAAGACAGTTACTTTATTCAAAAGCATCACCACTTCTATGAAAAATGCAGCAAATTCATGCCTAAAACAAGGTGGCACCTGCAAATTTATACTGATTTGTGGGAAGAATTTTATCAGCACATACATCAATACACTAGCATGTATTTGGGAATGCCTTGCTGAAGAGAAAACTTGGAGCTTACCTCTTGAGAAGACAAACAGGAGAGAAGGAACCACAGGCATGATAAAGAGCAGTATATTAAATTCAAGGGAGGGGAAACTCCAGCAGTACCGTCACCGGGCAGAATATGAATTTAGGGGGAGAAACTTGTCAAAGTGAACACTTGTTTTGTTTTGGATCTCATTCTGGACATAATAGCTGTCTAGTGTGATGCACTACTGCAGCCAAAATCAGATTATATCAGTCTTTATTTGGGAAAGGTGCTTAAGTGTTCTTAACATTAAGGATAAGCCAGGCTGCATCTTTATATGCATCTTTGTGCATCTTTAACTAACAGTTTTTCACTATTCTCTTCTGTTGTTGTTGTTATTATTATTATTGTTGTTGTTGTTATTATTATTGTTGTTTTTAGGGTGTATCACTGTATCACCTAGTCACTGACAGCTGGCCCCAAATTTTCCATTGACAGAAACTTTACTTAGAAAATGCCATATGCCTGTCTTCTTCTAAACATTTCAGGCTCAAAACATATTTTGACCTACTTCAAGCAGGGGTTCAGCCCTTTCTGGTACATTAATGGGCTGAATTCACAGAAGACACAAATAATCCAGCCAGATTCCAGGGCCTCCAGAGGCTTGAGCTAAACAGTTTGATTTGGAGAAATAAACAGTGGGGGTGGGAGAGACAGAGAGAACTGGAAACTTTTGTCAGCCAGATGAACTTCCCAGTTTTCTATATACTCCTACCAAGAGACTTTTTGCTGTATTAAATAGGTTACAATCCATCTATCACATCTTTCTGCAGGACATCATCACAGTACTTAAAGTAAGAAAGTCATGTTATCCTCATTTTATAAGAGATACAAGAAGCACAGAGGGACTAAGTGACCTCAGTTCACACTGAAAATCTGTGCAGTGTCTAGGAACTGAACCTCTCCAGTCCCAGTCCAACACTTTAGCCACAAGATGCTCTTTCTGCTGCTCGTAGCAAGATTGTCCAATATAGCTATTATAATACCCATTGACTACATCTACATTAGCAAATGAGATGAGACAGACTGCTTTTTGGCCCCGAGGCGAGATGACATAGCATGGTTCTGATCTGCATAGCCAGGTTTTTGTACCCAAAATAGGGATTTCATGTTCAAGCTGTTTGCCAAGAGTCTTAATTCCCAGTGTACACACACTCTGGTGCTGCTTTGGAGTGCGCTACTTAGCACCAGACAAAATTCTGACAAAACCTGTGCTAACAATGTAACAGCATGTATGACTGCAAACCAGAGTCTGAGGCTATTCCCTGACCCTCTCAGGTCTGCTAATACAGATGTAGCCTTGTTTTCCAGATACCAATTGTCTGAAAGCTTTGTCTGTTGAGAACACAGTGTTTGAAAAGGCCCTGGTAACAATGCAGGGATTGTAAGCATTTCTTTTGCTTTCCAAATATTCCTGTAACTGTGAAGTCTCTGCACTACCTTGGTCTGCATCAAACATTTATCCAGCAGTAATGCGGGGAAAATGAGAGACATTTTGAAGTTTCACATCCAAGTGCAACTTCAGGAGTAAGATAATGCACTACAACTCTGTTCTGCTCTTTTCTGCCTGCAGCTGGAAAGTTTGGAGCCACAAAAATCAATGTCCTATTGTTCAGTGATTTCTTTTTGCATGTTTCTCTGTGCACTAGAGGGAGAATATTCATTTGGTCTCTTATTTGAAATGCATTATTTAGTTATTATTCACTTACTAGCCCAAGACAAAGATATGCTATGACATAAGTGTTCTGAAGTGTTATCGATTACCAGTACAAAATGAAAATATATAATTGATGAAAACATCAAGATCCTATGGGGACTTACAGTTCGAAAGGTTAAAAAGAAAATGCTGATCTCTTGAAACAAATTGATTTACATGCAGCCAAGCTGAGCTGAGTCTCTAAGCAAGCTGGGAGAGACAAGACAGAGCAGCTTGTTTGTTTTTCATCTGTAGTAAAAATACAACGGCTGTAATTTGGAAAGAGCAAGTGTCACATTTGTGTAAAGTCTTCTGTTTGTTCTTCAGTTCATTGCTAGTGATACAGCTCTCTGTTTTGCAAATAAACTGTCTCATCTCAGTTCCTCGCTCCCAGGACTGCAGGGGCTATGGCAAGCCTGGAAGCTGTATTCCAGTCCTGCAGGGAAGAAAGTGCTATGTTTTGCTGCTGGGTATGCCCTATCACCACATGGTAAGTAGTGCTAATAAACCTCACAGAGAGAGATGCATGTCTTTCAGTTCACCTAGAAGAATGCCTTGCTACAAATGGCATTTCTGTAAGGAAGATTGCTGGGGAAAAAAAAATCAGAAAACACCTCCCTCTCTTGTAAGGAGATGGATAACCGGTAGCTAGCAAGTGGTGCTGCTCATTGCCACGAAGAGATACACATTCAAACTGTGAGGCACCTTTCCCCAAAAGTCCACAGTCTACTTCAGAAACAAAACACTCAAGGCTAGACTGAGTCATTCCTCCCTTTACCATTGAGTGTCTCCAAAAGGAGTAACTCCCCCTTTACCATGCTGTGATTGTGATACCAGTTGGCATGAGTATGATATGTAGGGACAGTTTGCTGACCTCTCAGGCTTTTATTTGCAACTGAGAGCCACAGATGGCTCTGCTTTCTCTGATCAACTAGAAGTAACTGGCAAGGGAAGGATGAAAGCTATTATGTGAAAGGAGCAGCTTACTCTCCATCTAGAGTAGAGATGGCATATGGCAGAAGGCTATCACAGCTGATTCTCTGGTCCATTGCTAAGATGGTTGTCCCTATTCTGACCTTCACTAACACTAAACTCTGAAGGTACAGTCTAGACACATTCAGCCACTGAAGGTGGACATGCTCTTCAAAGGGAACTTCCTCTCATTCCAGGGGAAAAAGAAAAAAATGTAAATGTAAAAATATCTTTTCATTATTTTCCTCTCAGCTTTCTCAGTAAAGAGCACACCTACCATCTCTCATTGAATTGATGAAACACAACAATGTGCCCAGAAGAATATATTTGTCTATACTTGTTTCCTGTTAGAAACGAAGAACATAAGAATGGCTGTCAGGCAAGACGAAAGGTCCATCTATCTTAGCATGCTCTCTTGTGTGGTCAGTACAAAACGTGCTCAAAATATATGAGGATAAACAGGAGGGAGCAGTTCCCCACAGCCTCCTGCAGCCTGAGCCTACATAATTTCTTGAATTCAAGGTCATTTCTTTTTGTTCCAGAATCCAGAATGGATTTTTTATCTAGATTTTTTTCTAGTCTGTATTTTAAAACCATCTACATGGTGAGAAACTGTCAGTAATTATTCCTTATTCACAACTGTGCTGATTGCTATCACATCTCCATTCAGCCACCTCTTTTTCAGGATGAAGAGTGCTAGTCTATTCAACCTCTCCATGTGCAGAAACCATTACATACCTTTGATCATTTCCCTTGCCCTTCTTTGGGTTTGCTATAGGTTTTCTGAGATGGGTTGATCAGAACTGAATACAATGTCAGAAAGGAACTCAACATGAATTCATACAGGGGAATAATCATATAGGATATTCTGATGCTTCCTACAGATGGAGAATCAGCATCCTGAGAGCTTAGCAAACCATTTATGCTGACAGCAAAACTCTGAGCTAATGGAGCAATATCACCCCCAATTTTGCAGAGGAAAAGTGGAAACCTAGGGAACCAAATGCACTGGTCAGTAACTTACCGTTCATTTCACCGGGAATGTATTTGTTTAAACAAAGGCAGTTATGTGCCTAAACACATTTGTAAATTTGAGAGACAAATTTGCTCCAGGTCAGAGAGGTAGCCTGTCGCGGACGAGGGAATTGAAAGCAGGTCTCCTAAATCTCACATTAGCACCATAATCACTTGCTTTTTCTCATCCTGTGCACTCCCTACTGATGTTTAACACGCTACATCCACTGTTTATCCATCATAACTGGAATCTTAATGTGTTTCTAAGTGGAATATAAAAAAATCTTCACTTTTTTTAAAACGGAAGGTTATGTAATGAAGAGTACTTAATGATTCTTAAACTGAGATTTGGTTTTCGGTAATATATAGACTATGACCTGTCTGCATATTCATTGCAGTGCATTGCTCACTCCTATGGAAAAAGGAGGGGGAAAAGTCATCATGTTTATTAGCTTTAACACTGGCTGCTCTTGCCAACTGAAAGCACTTAAATTCTCTTTTCCTACAGCTGCCTCTGCTTCAGACTTCTGAAACAAAGAAAACTGAAATAAGATAAAAGAGCAAAGAGCATAAGGGCTACTAAGTTGCTGTTTTAAAATTTAGCTCTGTATTTAAAAGTTGTAAGGTTTGAAAATGTGCCATTAAATTATACCACAGGCATCTACTTGAGCAGAGTTCAGCTTGCACAGTCTCCTTTCCATTGACAACAACAATCCAGAGTCAGGTTTTTTCAATCAGGTTAGGAATTCACTGTTCAATTTATCAGGTTTGCTTTTGGCTTGAAAGAGGACATATAAATTAAAAGCATACCCCAATAACACACAGGCTTTGATGTCTAATAGGGGTTCTGTGAATTCATTATTTTAATATTTTAGATTTATAATCAGAAGGCCAGCCATTTTGCTCCAGTCTATGTAATAGGTTTTTCATGGTCCCTTTCCCAGCTCCCTCTGATAAATGTTTTCCTCAGATTACGTTCATTAATACTAGAGAAATTTTGCAAGCCTTAGGGCACTAAGATCAGGGATGATTTGAAACATCAGCTTTCCTAGATATTAAAAATATAGTTCAAAAGAAGTTGAAGGACCTTTGCATCACCTGAAATATTTATCTTTAATAATATATCAGCTTAAATATGCTGAAAAAAATACTTTGAAGGGTGGTACAACATCTAACAATGCAGAAATTATAAAGAAAAAGCTAAGGAAAAGGAAAATAACTAGTTTAGGAGAAACTGCACAGGATGAGAGTTGACACAAGACGTTCAAGAGTTCACTTGTTTTGAAGGAAGTTGCTGTCACCATTAACAAATGGTTTATCTTCTACCATCTGCTAGTATACCACCAGAGCGCTGAAGCTCCACGACATTCCCTCTTCGGGAAAGCAATTAAAAAATCCACACAGGTTGGGTAGGTGATTAGTGCCTGAAAGTCACTCCACAATATATGGAGTTACACAACATCCTAATTCTCCTTTGCTTATCTTACTATGAGAAGAGGTAACCCTCCTTTTCTCCAAAACATAGTTAGATTTGCACTGTATCATTTAAAATCATCTTTTATCAAGGAAGCAAAAATTGCAGGTGAAATGTTATTAAATCTCATGATTATTATTCCTTCTGGCATCTGTAATACAGGGAGAAGTGGTAAAGCAGGTCTGAGACCAATTCATTGATTAATTTAGAAAGTTATACCCTTCGAAAAAGATCTTCCACTGAAGGACCTATCATATTACAGAGTCAGTTTCCAATGAACACAGTGCTTTTGTGACACTCTGATCAAGACATCTCAGCTCATTTCATGTACTGGATGTTTGGAACTAAGCATGTCCCCAGTTTTCCTTGTTCCTGCCTTATGCGCTCATATACGGTCAACTTATGTACTGTGCATTTTCATGTGAACAATGTTAATCTGGTGAAAATGTTCAAACTGAAGTCATAGAGTCACAAAATGGTTTGGGTTGGAAGGGACCTTTAAAGATCACCTAGTCCAACTCCCCCTGCCATGGACAAGGACAGCTTCTAGTAAATCAGGTTGCTCACAGCCTCGTCCAACCTGGTTTTGAACGCTTCTGGGGATGAGACATTCACAATTTCTCTGGAAAACCCCACCACCCTCATAACAAAAAAATTATTCCTTATGTCAAATAAAAATCTAAATTATTTTAGTTTAAAACTGTTACCTCTTTTTCTATCACTACTGACGCTGGTAAAAAGTCTCTCTCTTTCTTATAAGCTTCAATAAATCTTGAAAGGTCTCTCCAATAAGTTCTCCTCAGAGCCTTCTTTTCTCCAAACTGAGCAATCCCAACTGTCTCAGCCTTTCTTCACAGCAGACGTTCCAGCCCTCTGACCATTTTCATGGGTGTCCTCTGGACCTGCTCTAATAAGTCTATGTCTGTCTTTATATATGTCTTTTTAGATACTTTTTTTAAAGCAATTAACTGTTTTTGAAAGGACTGAAATTCCATACCTTTCTTGCTGGAGTCATTCAATGCAGTAAAAGTATTAGAGTGGCTGAAAGTCCCATCTGTGACCTAAGCCCTTGCTGTCGTGTACCAATATACAACCAAATACTGCTCCAAGAAGTGCTAATACACTACGAGGTTCTAGTTAACTAATGCTAACTGATTTTTAATTTTTAGCAAAGAATGCATTTAGAGATAAAGTAGCTAGTGTTGTAGATTCTTAGAGGATGTCATTAAAGGTATTCGTATTCTTTTCTGTAGGCAGCTTGTTTTTAATTTTTGGAAATTATTTCCTGAAGGCTGGCTGCAAGGGCCAATCAGGAGGGAAAGGCAATGCTCAGGGTATAAAATACCCTTAAAAAAAAAAACTATACAACTGGGCAAAACAATGCTCAGAGTGAAAGAGGCATACTCAAGAAAGGTAATACAATTATAAGAAATTAATTATTATCGTTAGCGTCAAAAGTCAAATTCTGAGTGGTCTTCAGGAGCATTTTTTATTCAGAACTTGGTTAAGGAGCAACATTAAGTAGCAACAGAAATTTTAAAGCATACACAAACAAACACAAAAAAAAAAAAATGAACACTACGTAACCCCGGACTAGGTCATACACAAAAGAGTTCTAAAGAAATTCAGTTATGAAACCATAGAATAACTAACAAAAGTATGTCCCCTTCTGCTTATTGCAAGCTCTATTACTTTCCATCAGAGTGAGAAAAGAGAAATATCAGACCAAGCTTTGTAAGGGGCTACAGAGGTAATTCTAGAAATTACAGACTAATGAGTCTTGTTAAGATACCAGAAAATTCATTTGCCTGATAATTAGCATTAAATATAATAGAAGCTAGAACAGGTGAGCACATGAATCACTGTAACATACCAGTGTAGAATCAACATCCTTTTTATAATTCATGAAACAGAGACTTAAAAAACACAGTGCAAAAACAGTGTTTCAGTAGGTATAGTGCAGAGTGCATTTTAAAAATATATGTATCCATTAGCAACAGTTCTGAAGAGCAATGAAGGTGGCACAAGATAAGATGGAAGACCTTAAAGGGATTAATAATGGTTTGGGAAACAGGAAACAACAGTTTGGAACAAATGATTCATTCTCAGGTGGGGAATTTGCCAGCACAGGTACATAAAAAATCAATGCTGGGACAAACATTGTTCAATAAACCAATGAATGATCTGAAGAAATAAAAGAATAGTGAAGTCTGACTAAGCCTGACATTCGCTTTGTTAGCTCTACATGGTAAATTCAAGAAAAATAAACTTGAGACAGGAAGTAGAGGACCTTGAAGCAGATGGCAGGGAGCTTATAAATGAGGAAAACAGAGGAGCTATGGGAAAGATGTAAAGCGAGAGATAACAGTGAACAGGACTGGAAACGTTCTCAGTCCATCCCCTGCCTGAAGGCTGGGTCAGCTGTAAGATGTTACATCATCCTTGACAGATGTAGTGAGAAAGCCTCCAGAGATACAGCTTCTATGGCATTAGGAAAGCACATTGCTCAAGTGATTCATTCTCCTTAATGTTAGGAACTCTAATACCTAACCTTAACTTTCGCTGCAGCTGATGCCTATTGCCCACACCATAAATACAGAGAACAGTTTACTCCCTTGCCCTTTTGCAGAAGGCTTTCACATTTTCAAAGCCTGTTGTCGTAATCCCACATTTATCATGAAATGAGATACTCTAGGCCAGTCACAGTTCTCCACTGTGCCCTCAACAAGGCTGAGTAGAGTGAAAAGATTATGCCACATGACTTGCAAACTTCTTTTTGCTTATACTTCTCAGTATGAAGTTTGTCCTTGTGAAACAGCAAGACATTGTTGACTCATGTTCAGGTTGTTATCACTATACTCACAGACTCTTTCCTGAAGGACTGTTGCTTAATCAGTTGTTTCCCCACCCCATATTTGTGTAGGTGATTATCACTGCCTAACTGAATACCCCTATTGATTTACAGTTTTTATTAGAAACCATTTCTTCAGTTCACTGAGATGATTTTGAATTCCACCTCTGCCCTCCAGAGGATTTGCACGGCCTCCCAGCTTCATGTCAATGCCAAGTTTAGAACTTTGGTAAAGTCCTGAATAAAATTTGACCAGAAAGACCTCAAACAAATCTGGCTAGGACTGTACATTTCCATTTAGACAATAACCACAAAGAGTTACTCTCTATATTTGGCTATTAACCAATATCACTTCCTACCTTCCTCCCTTCCAAACCTTCATGAAGACCATGTTTATCTAAAGAAGAGATGTATTTCTTGCTTCTCTCCTATCTGTGTGGATTGTTATCTTATCACACAAAGACACTGGCTTTCTTTTTTTTTTTTTTTTTCTTTCTGATAAGTCCGTTAAACATTTTTTAGCTTCAAGGTGAATGTAGTACAAGTTGTTTCATGAAACAAGTTGTTCCACAATTTTCCTGGAACTTAAATGAAGGCCTCTTTTTCTCTTATATATATAAAAAAACTATATAAACCCTTTTCTAGCTCTTCAGTGCTTCCTTGCTGTAATAGCCAGTGTTATGGTTATTCTCCATATTTTAGAATAAGTGCTAGCATTTTCAAGTTCTTTAAATATCCCAGGATGATGTTGGTCAGCCCCATCTAGCAGAAGACATCTAATTTTTCCAAGAACTCTAACTTGTTCTTTGCCATTGTAGTCTTGAATCTTATCTCCTTTTAAATTATGCTGTAAATTCCTACAAGCAGTCTTTTCTGCAAAGACTGATGCAAAAAGAACCTCACATCCCACTAACCCTTCTCACCCTCTTTCTGTAGTAGTTTTAGTGCACAGGAAAGAAACATATTTAATTGGTAATTCTCTTACCAATTAAATATAGATGGAATGATTTCCTATTACTCTTGGTGTCTTTCACCAGGTGCCTTGGATTTTTTGAATTTGTCTCTCCATTCCCATTGTGTTCTATTACAGTCATCCTTCAACATTCAATCTAATTCACAGGTTTGATGTGTATTCTCACCATTTAACAAATACATTTTTTAATACACTTCCTATTATGCTTTGTCACTGCCAGTTTTTCTGCCTTTGTCATTAGTACCACCACTTTGAACATATTTCTCTGCATGTAAGTTCACCTGTTTTCTTGCTTTTCTCCTTCCTTCCATAAGTAGGTGCTACCATTTTCATGGTGGTTCTCATTCAAGCAACTCTCCACTTCCACATTTTTCAAACAGTAATTTTGTACTGTTTCAAATAGTAATTCTGTAACCATTTGTTACTACTTCCATTGCTTTTTTTTTTCCTCTGGATTAAAAGTTTGTCATTAGTGCAACAACTGAGGGGACACACATCCGCACAACATAGACACAGCAATGTGCTTCAAATTAGCTATTAGTCCTTACAGAGAGACCATGCACTTATCCCAAAAAACATCATCTTTGTGCTCACCAGCAGATGAAAAAAGAAAATGGACCACTGGGGACTAATAGGAAAGGAAAAATGAACAAAACAGACAGCATCATTACATAACTCTGCTACATGGTGTACAGGTCACTTTACCTCATCCACCCAAAAAAATAAAGATAACAATCATTTACATTATCTTATAACCAAGTAATTAGGGTCACCATATTTAATTATCAATAAGCAATTTCAAAGCATCTGAAAAATAAGATCTGTTTATGTTCCACAAATATGGAACAAACTCCACCAAAACTATTAGATACAACAATACACAACCACCTTTGGCTCAAGAAATCTTCGAAGTCTCAAGTGTTTTATACATCACTTTTCTAACATTCTTTCCCTCAGCAACCACCATTGACCACTCTTAGGGTAGAATAATAGGTATACACCTGCTATTAGCCTGTTGCTAATTTCAGTAACGTAGAATGGCAGTATAGCACATTTTATTTCAGAGGCAAAACAGAAAAGTCTACTCAGTACTCAGGCTTCTTTTCAATTATCAGTGCATCACAACCGAGCTTTTCATAGAAATTAAGATCTTGATCGAGGAAAAAAAAATAATAGTAAATTGACATGAAAGAAGAGGTGAAAATGTAAGTGTGAAAGCCAAGATTTGGGACAGTGCCACAAAAGGGGTGAAGAAAACAGAAGTCAAGGCTGTCTCACACACAGTTATCCTAATCTGATGTATGCAAAAAAATAAGCTGGTGGGATAAGAGTGGCAGGAACAGGAGACGGAGAATGTGAGATGAGGACAGCAGAAAGACAAGGAAGGAGGGTGGATAGAAGTGATGGGGCGAAAGTCACAGCTGAGTGGCAGGGGAGCCATTACAGCTAGTACTGTACACACATAATATGAGAAATCTATTGCTAGCTTACTAGGTTTATAAAAATTTTGCAGAAACATGAGGCTCACAGTGGTTGAAAAAGTGTTACATTGCCATCTAGAGCAGAAAAAAGGAAAACATAGGAAAATGTTAAGTGAATACAGCTGCTTTGGAATGAAAAAAAAAAATAAAACAGTAAAAATAGAGAACCTCTTCAACCAGGAAATCCTCAGGAAAAGTAAGGATACTTTTTATTAGATGCTCATGTGAAGGGAAACCCCCAGTCACTACAAGATAGGACTAGAGCTTTGGCACCATGTGGCTTGCAGATGAGCCTCAGACTAATAGGTTAGAGAGAAAAGCAACTATGGGAAGAAAATATTTGATTTGACAAGACAAATCTCACCAGTGGCTTTGTCTGGTCTCCTCTTTCTAAAAGGGTCAGATACTTCAGAGGAAGACCCAAGAAATTTTGCAAAGAAAAACTGTCCCTTGATGTTTTTGTTGCTTCATTTCTAAACTAACCGAAATAAATCAATACTTCATTTTTATACAATAGAATAAAAGTTTATTCAATTTCTAAATCAGTTTTCATGCCCTTGATGTAACTATGTGCATTCTCTCTGCAGCAATATAAATACAAGGCAGTAAGGGCCCACTATTAGTGAAAACAGACATATTCTTTCTCTCTAGAACAGTTATAAGATAAAATCTTAAAGAAATGGTTAGGGAGAATTTTTCAAGGTATTCTTCACAAAGTCAACACTTTTACAAATTAAATGAACTTCCCAATTTGTGAATTTAAAAGGATGTATAAAATCCAAGATAGAACAATGTGTGAATACTCAAACAGCCATATTGTCCCCTGAATTGCACTACTACTGGCCAATGCATTATACCTGTGGTAGAAATGCAACTGTTGGAACGAGAACTGGCAAGTTTGTAAGCAACGGGATGGTAGAAGGGAGCAGAAGGCATCCTGGATGGTGCAGGGAAGCAGTGCTGTTCCTTTAGATCCCTTTTCTTGCACCCTCCCCACCACACACATCAGGAAAAGTGTGTCACCATCTCTACACTGCATCACCTCCACCTCTGCTGCTGCTGCCAGCATCAAAACTACCTTCCCCACTTCCACCACCACAAGTATTCACACCATCCAACCCCATGGGTAGTGACTTGCCACAACAAGAACCAGGGCTCCCTGTGTCCCAGGCTCATCTACAGCACCCTTATAAATTCAAGTGTGGTGGGGCAGGCACCAGCTTCCACCATGCCATGAAGCACAGCAGCACCTTCAGGTTTCTAAAACGTCGGTATCCATGACTGTCCATGCAACAGTCAGTTTACAGGGCACCCAGTAGCTTCCAACTGTTACGCTGTCTTCCCTACACAACCTCCACAAATCTGGTAAGTCACAACAGCCAGATCTGTTTGCTTAGGACTGAGCAAGAGCAAAATTGAATTACGTCTTGTTATTAGAGAAATTTGTCCCTGAGGAAGGTGTTGAAACCACTGAAGCAAGAAAGTAAGAGAGCATTTTATGGCTCACTGAGTTATGAATGTTCTATGAATGCACAGACAAAGTAGACTCCAAAGCTACCAGACTCTAGCTATGGGCTCCATGTTTGATTAAAACATTATAAATGGTCAGACACATACTCCTGTTCTGTTCTCCAGCAGTTTATGACTCCTTTCCATTTTACAGTACTCAGTGGCAAAGCTTGCCTAGTCCAGGCATGCACTGAGACTCTGATTGTTTACCTTAGTTGATTCAGGCTGACATGTTTGAAAATTATTATATCCATTTGTTCTGCTAGATGTTTTGTCTCCCTTGCTTATACTTCTTAATTTCTCACTTCTCCCGTTATTGGTCTTATGACTAAAGGCTTTAATTTATTCACCATACAATGCTTTTACACACATTTTCTGTCATTCATTACACATTGTCTCCATTGTCTCCTAATATCTCTAGGGTGTAGTAAGAAGAATTGAGAATATAAAAAGTTACACTATATATTACCTCATATGTCTGCCTTAGACTTTAGCTATTGAACTTCCATGCACTTTAATAGAGCAGACTTTTCCCTACTGAAATTATTCAATCATGAAAGTTTAATAGTAGGTGTGAGCCCACATAGTATCAAAGTACAAAATCAGGAATGTTAGCAGACACAGGAAAATGTAATCAAGACTCATCTTAGTACCTCAATAAATCCAAAGATAAAATGATAAGAAGCAACAAAATAATCCCTGATTTAATTTTCTGTCCTTTGGCTTCCTGCTCCAAGTTTGATTTTTGTTCACACTTTCATATATTGGGGGGGGGGGTTAGCATGATCCTTACACAAGTATACTTCAATTTTGAGAGAGAAATTATGCCCAAATCAATACATCACTTAATAATTAAAAGGTCGCACTGATGAGTCTTCAATTCTAGGCATACAGGAAGAAGAATATCCATTACAAATGGGAAAAGAAAATGAAAACCTTTCTGCCTAAAAAGTCTCAGATTTCTTGTCAGGATCTCAGTGGATTTTGACTCCTTTTTAATCCATTTAAATTATTCTTAAGCAACATACTCTCCAGTTGCTTAAGTTACTAAATATTCAGATGCTGTCTTAACTATGTCTGGTAGATTTTTCTGTCATGACTAGAACATTCAAAGCATGGTCTTCCTCACCAAAGCAAATGCCTCTGTATACTTGTCTTAGAAAAGAAAGTCCAGAGGGAGATCCTGCTATCACTATTTTATATCTGCAGAAAATTTGCCTCCTGCAGTAGGGGAATAGCCAGCAGGTATCCTCTGCAGACATCTCCTAATCGAATCACTTAAAGAAGTCTTAGCTTGTTGAGATTCAGTATTTAATGGTCTGAAATAAAAAGAACACACAAAAATCTTATTAAACCTAAAGCAATTGCTATACATAGTGAGGAAGCAAGAGGTAAAAGCCAATGGAGCCAAACTCTGAAAGCAGTTCTCTGATTGCAATTTTTCTGTGACAAGTGCTGATAAAATTACTTCTTCAGATCAATTTTGCATTAACAGGCGTCACCTGGTCTGTGAGGAACACCTGCAGCTCTCCTTCCTGAGCTACCTTGACAATAATATCAGAGAGCAAATATTTTGAGAAGGGTTTGGAAAGCAATGGAAGACTAATTAAATCAACCTACTCTCTGAAGCTATGATTAAAATACAATCTTCCTTGTACCCTTAAGGACAAATTAGGAACAAGGGCATCAAAAAAGAATCTACACAGACACTCTACAGTCAGAAAAAAATGCAAGCAGTATATTAAAAAAAAAAAAAATCAAATGAAAAGTCTGCTGATATTTGGAAAAGGCACACAATAGACATAGTACCTTGCTGACTTTTTCCCAAGTATCATCATTCTGAACTGCTAAGATTTTTTTGGAAACAGCCAAAAGTCTGACATCTGAGAGTAGCTCCTCTTGATCTCCTTCCCAGGCTCTGGCACTAGAGAACTGCATTAGAAAAAGAGCTTACCTCCTTCAAAATGTAAATGCGCTTTTCTGCCTAAGAGACCACCTAGTTATTGTGATGATTACTTCTGGCTAACCTGCAAGTTGTAAGCTTCTGGAGGCTAATTAGAAAGCGTCTCATAACCACAACTGTCAAAATGAGGCACATCCACTATCTCTTTCTTGTTACCTCAGCCAGTATTCAGCTTTGGAAATCACCCTTTCAGAAAAGCATAATAAAAAAATCTTCAGTCTATATTCATATCACTAAATCTATACAAATGTATTCTGAAACCTTAGTAGTGCTCATTACAATCATTTTCTCAGCCTGAGCATTTTTTACATAGAGCTCTGAATTAATATGTCCTTTCCATAATAATTCTTCAGCACCTTCTGTAACTGCATTCTGTAAAATTTGTTTAGGTCTTTTCTGTTTTTCAAAAAATGGAAGGGAATATGGCTGACTGGAAACTAAAATTGCCAGGTTAAGTACCACCTTGTATTTTTACGGCTTGCATTCTAGTAATAGGAATGAGATTTATGTCCCTAACCTTGAAATACTCTGAGCCAATTATTTACTTAATATTTATGTTAAATTATCTATGATTGCAGCACCGACTATGAAAGCAACCAGAAAAAAATCTGCAGGTGGCCTGTAAAGCTAATTTTGAAGTTAGCTGTACTAAGCTCATGCAGTGGTCTTACGGAATATTAATATAGTGTTATAAACTACAGTACCCTCAGGGTGTTCACCTGCCATGGAATTTAATTTACTTCATATCTCATCTAATAGACTGAATCTCATCTATTAGGTAAATATAATGTGAATATGTTTCCTTGTTTCTCTAAGGAGTTTATTGGTAAAACCTGGAGAGGCATTCCCATAGAATCTTCTATTGCTATAATTAGCTTGAAGTTGAGCTTTTGTGCCTTCTTCTGTATTAAGCAAAACACAATATACAGTCTAGGTACATAACAGCACCGTGCTCAGAGTTGATGCAGCATCTGCATTGCTCATGCAACACATTTGTGTTTATTCTTCTTATTGCAGGGAGGAAAAACTACAGCAGCCTCTGGAGGTGTGAGCCAGAGGCCATGTCCCCCCTCTGCTGAGTGCTGTGCCATCTGAGAGGAGCTCTTCACAGGGACAGCACGACACTCTTTGGTAGCTTCAGTGGCGTATTTTTATGTCTAAGCAAACAGACATCAATTTTATAGGATTATGTGAACACTTAAGTTGACTAAAACCAAATCTGCTATTTTCTGCAGCCAGCACGCTGGCACAACTTCAACAGCAGGAGTGAAAAAGGGGTTGAATGTGTTTTATCCCTGTGCAGTTCTTGCAGAGCCTAATGCCCGGCTGTGGCAGTGCCGTGCATGTGATATTTGTTCACAGTTTATCCAAAGCATCGTGAAACAGCATCTTACTGGGCAGGCTGATAGGCAGCACTCAGTAAAGGCATTTTCTAGGTAAAAGGGCAGGGAGCACATGGTGTGGAGAAGAGCATGCTTTCTGAATAGCTCTACTCATACCAAAAGCTGTCCTGCTAAGAGGAAGACCATCGCAACTTTTACTCTCTGCTTTTTTTCACATGGGCTCTTCTGCACATGACCTACTGCTACATAGTGTTGTACACACTTGGTTCAGTCTTTGCAGCCTGTGTTCACAATAGTTACGGTTGCTTAACACCAAGGCCACTCCTATGGTTAGTTCCTTCACCCTACTCTGTCCATGAGGACAGACAGACTCATGCACACTTTTTCAAAAGTCACAAGAGAATATAGCCTTACAGATATCCCGGAACAAGCCCAGTGATCCACAGCCTGCACTTCTATGCATGAAGTGTTGCCAGCATAACTCCCAGGGAGAGGTCCTGCACGAAAGCCACTACAGGCAGGGAATTTAGGCACCTGACACAGCAAGTGTTCTCATTCTGTGTATGCCACTTATGATTCAACTTAGTTTTTATGTCAAACAAAGGAAAACGACAGGCAGGATGCATAAAAGCAGAAAAATGCATCACAAAAACAGCTTTAGAGAGGGAGAATGAGAAAAAGATAGAACCCATGGGCAACTTAAAAAATAAAAAGTAGATGTTATAGTTCACTGAATCAAATATGACATTATAGTACAGAGGAAATTGAATTCATATGTACTCGATAAGGGTGGCTTCATTATTCACTTGTGTCTTTGCTTACTTGTGACACTCATGACTGATGAGACCATACTCATCTCATGAAGATAAATTCAATATCCGTAGTATCATTCTAATATATTCTCTCTATATAGAGAATGCATTTAATGGATGGTGGTGGGACAGTATTTTTATCTTCACTGGCTCATGAAAAGAAGGAGCACTATTTCCCAGAGCTGACACTTTGCCTGAGTTTATGTGGGCCCCTTTTCACAACTTCTGTGTTGAGGGTGAAAGTGTCAGTATTGGGATATGGGAAAGGGTAGCACAGAGGCTGACTTCACTGACTTATCATCTAAGATCTGAATCAAGAATTGGATCAAAATGGGGAAGAGATTTGGCCGTTGTACCCTAATCTAGATTAGATACTTATCTGTGTATGAGACCAACAGCATCATAATACAGTCAATAAGAGGAAGCACCATTGAAATGTGCTGATATTCATCTAATGTTGCTCAAAGCTGTAACTCTTCCTCCATTCTTATTCAGTTTTCCAAACTAGCAAAACATTTCTCCTTGGTGAGGTTTCTGACTCAGATCTCCTCCCTCCTTCAGCAGTATTATGCATTCCAGCACAGCTCTAGCAGGCTACTTTAAAAACATGGAAATCTTGGAAGCTGTTCAGCAGAGATGATACCAGAAGAGATGTGTTTGATAAGTAAAGCATATAGGAGGGAGGTCAAAGGTAGCTATAATAAATTTAATTTACTATGCATTTGTAATTTATCGCAACTTCATAGAGTGTTCACAGGCCTCTTCAAGAGAAAGGTTTTTCCTGATAGATCCAGGGGAAGAGGGAGAGCACAAGCCAGCACAGGGTTCTAAAGTGCCATCTCCATGTGTGCTGCTGCTGAAGAAAACACACATCCACATATATACACACCAGTTCAAAGCACTGGTACAGCTGGCCACTTCAAAAAATAGGAATTTCTGTCAGGAAATTTCTGTCTGGATCATGACAGAGATCCATTAATTCAATATTCATACTCTCACAACAAGTGAGAGATATTACTTTCAAGTAAAAGAAACATTGGAGAAGAAAATTCTGGAATAAGCTGCACATACAGAATTTTCTTTCAAATCACATCATTTGGCAGCTGACATACATCCACTGATTAACGATTTATGTAAGTTCTTGTGTGCAACTTTTGCAGTGTAACTGGGCAACACCAATATTGCTCGGTTTGTCAGTGTCTTCATCACAGCCACTTTGAACATTTAATAACGCAACCGTTAAAATCTGCTTCAGCCTGAAACTTGGCACACAAGTGTATGAGGAAGCCACAGTGAGAAATAGTTACTTTAATTTCTAGAAAATTGTTACATACTGCTTCTGTTCTGGACTATGTAATACAATAACTTGCTTTGATTATCATGCATAAATTGTTTTTGGAATTTTCTTCTTGTTTGGTCTAAAACTGTAATTGTATAAATCAGACATTTTCTGTCGTCATCTATATAACAGCAATAATCTGTTAAGCATACAGCAACAGTCCTCCACTAGATGATCAGTAGCAAAGAGCTGTTAAATAAATGAATACCAGTTGTATAACCAATTGAAGCACAAATTTTGAACTAGGTCTAAACTGTTCAGAAGATAAATAGGAAACTGAATGAGGGAAAAGAGACAAAGCAGAACAAAAAACCACAAAACAGATCCTTTGTATTTTTTTTTCATTTCAGTTTGACAGAAGTGTAGTAAGAGTTTAGTCATTTGTTTTTACACACAAAAAGGACTTTACATGATCTTCTCAGCTACCTTTCATTGGTATATGTCCTGATTCACTGAAATAAATCTGTACATTATTCTCAGATTCCAGGAAGAACATAAAAAAGCCATTCTTATAACTTACCCTAGGAACATGTATAAGAAATTGCATATGGACATGTAGGTATATGCATTTATGAGTCATGCTTAGATTCACTAGCAGGTTGAACTTAAAGAGCTATGTCCTTTCTTAATTTAGTGGAGCCAGGCCAATTTACACCAGTTAAAGAACTGTTCCAGTAATGCACTATGACATTTCTACTTGGTTTTAATAAAGTTTTAAGTGTATATTTTTTCCTCTGATTTTCAAGATAGAATTTAATTGGTACAAGGTCTGAAGTATTATCAGGTAAACTCATTTCAAATGGAACTATCACTTTCCAAGTGATCAAACTGTTCATCTAGTTCACTCCCCATAAAGGCTCTGTTTGGACATATTTAATATTGATTTTATACTTTTTATTAAAGATTTTCCAGATACCATGGAATTTTGAAATCTCACACACAAAAATGTTTGACAGTATATTATTAAAAAATGGAAGGAAGCAAAATAAGGGTTTTTTTCTTTCTCCATATGCAGTGCATTGGAAAATTTTCCTACTGTACAGAATAAACTTTCTGCTGTAGCTGAGATAAGACAAATGCTTAAACTAAAACCTGAATAAATTCTGATCATAAAAGAGAAAGGCATGGTTATTGCACAGAAAAACAGAGAAAAAAAATGTTGCCTCATTAGCAGCATTTTGATAAGATTCTTCTGTATTTTCTCATAAATAAAAGTGCCCACTCAAAAGCAGAGGAAACATTACCCTTGCCTCCTCACAGCGTGCAATTCCATCTCAACAGTACTCCATACACGTTCATTCCCTGAGTGCTCCACTGCTAACACAATTGCGGTAATTACGGCATGAGCATGTTCTATGAAACGGATACTAGTTCATTAATTAGAAGATGAACGTAATTGATTATTTCAACAGCAAGGCTAAACGCAAGGGTAATCCCACAGAGAGATCTGTAGGGGGAGATCTGTCCAAGATGTGCCCTTGACTTAGTTGCTTCTCCCAGGGGGTGGCTTTAAAGGAGCACAGCCTAACAAGGTAATAATTACAGAATTTTATTAGTGATAGTTAAGCCATTCATGACCTGTTCCCCTTTGTAAATTGTTCTGGAACTGATGTGTATTTCAGAGGTCGCATTTGCCATTTACAACCAGCAGACAGACACTTAGAAAAGTGGCACATGGAGGCCATTGGCCACCTCTTCTTATGATGTTCTGGTCAGATAATGTTCAGATTCAATCTCACCTTTGCTGTTGATATGTCGCAGTGGCTTGATAAGTGTGTGCTATCATTTCTTTCCTGGTGTGGTAACAGAAATCTTTTGAACAAAGGAAGGCTGAGTAAGAGTGGGATATCCCTGTTCATGTCACCTTCCTTACCTTTGTCACTGAGCACATGGCTTACCAAGAAGGCCTATTGCAGATGAAAATCCCCTCATACAGCTTGTTAACACAGGTACACAAATCAGGCCCCTACATTTTGGCATTCAGATCTTAAGCAGGTGTTCTCAAACATCATTCTGCATTAGCTGATGAACACCTAATTAGGATCACCAAAGGCCTAACTACAGCAATGACAGCCCATTCATGTTTTAAAAAAACACAGCACTTTTCATTGAACCCTCAAACTGGCATTGCCAAAGTGGAGCAACCACGTCTTTCTTTCCCTCTCACCCTGTCACAGGCAGATTTATGGGTTATTGCATCTGGCTTGATTCAAACCTTGTACTCAGTCCAGCTCGTGGTTGACCACATATGGGTGTACTAGACGAGGGGGAAAACCAAGAAGCTTTTCCTTACCTCATTGCATTCCTAGTAATCACTTACTCTTGGCAGACACCAGTTCTTGGCAGCCCTTCGTGTTCCCTAAGCGCAGAAACAGGTCCAGTCTTGTGCTGACAGCAGAGACACCAACACCACCGCCGAGGGCAAGGGCAATGACAGAGTCTCTTGCCACCTCTCACCTGGTAAAAAGCTGCCAGTTCTCACATAGGAAAGAGTGTATATACCACACCTTTTCAAATAATGGTGCTCCCTTTCATGATTACTGAATAGTGAATCAGTCAGAGTTCATCCAGAAAATAGCTGAGAGGGCTGGGGTCTGAAGTTACCAGGTAAACCCTGGGCTGATGTAAATCAGTACGAGGGCACTGATCTCCATAAAGATATGCTTATGGTCACGTACTGAGAATACTCTCTGTAACCTTGCCCGAAATGATTAAATCGATCCAGATTCTTGGATAGGGACACTGTAGACAATAACAATATTAGCCTCAATAAAATCATACTAAGGGTAGAAGTCCTTTTCAGTATCTTTATTTGATTAAAGCAATTCTAGCTCAATGTCTCCTGCATATTATCCCATGATGTAATTGAATAAGGAGACTGAAGCAGCAAGCCGCTTCTAAGTAAAAGAATACTTAACTGGGGCTTTTGTTCCTATTTAATACGGTTTGACAATTCCTTCCATTCACTGATCACGGATGCCCAAGAAACCTGAACGCACCCACCCCGCCTGGATGTGGCTGTATTCCATGGCCCATCATGTTTGGAAGCACTCATGTTTGTAATGGATAAGAATCCAAAATGGTAAAAGCAACCACTCAGGTCAAGCTCTTCTTTTCCTCAGATACACACATTAACTCCAGGATATTTGTAAGTGCCAATGGAAAAAAATCTTTGAGTCTTTTTTTTTTATTGTGTCAAAAAGTCAAAGAAAAATGTTCAATAGCTTGTGTGCTGCTCACTGCTAAACTCTAAATGTCATTGTTGGTTTTTTTTCTTTCCTATATCATCTTCTGCTTTTTTCAGGACAACTTATGACAGTAATAGGAAAAAAAATAACAGAACTTTCCCAGTTTTAAACATCATCCTGTTGAATTTGATTCATATTGAATGTTTATTAAATAAGCTGACAGCATAGATGAGTATTAAGAATTGAAAATTAAACACTATGAATTAAACCTCTGCTGCAAGTGAAGCCAGTAAGAATAGGTTCAGGTCAAATACACCTAAGGGAAGCAGTGATTTGATCTATGGATCGAATGAATGTAGATGTTTAAAGATACGGTCTTCATTAAGCTTTTCCTTTACTCCACAATTAAATCTAACTTAAAAAGCAGATGAGGCTGAAGAGACAATTCTTCCCATTTTAAGAAAGCTATAAGTTATATATATATGTAGATATATACAGATATATATCACAAAGGTAAAAATCAACTTTCAATTACTAATTCTTTCTTTAACTAGTATTTCTAAATTTCTAGTTTCCAGAGTCTTGCAAATCTACTCAGCAAAGCTGGTTACAACATTTGTCATATGCTATGGGTGATAGATATAATCCTGTAATTTCCAATGCAATAATGAAAGGTTTAATTTTCCATTTCTTCCCTCCGTGAGATGGTGTCTGGCTTTGAACTCTCATTTATGTCTGCATGAGTACACAAACCTAATCTGCATTGTTGTGAAGTCAATACCTGTTCTGACTTCTTTTTCATTGTTAAAAAAAAAAAGCCTGACCTGCAATGCAAAGACATAAGAAAAAATTTATCCCATCAGGTGTCTCTCTCTTTACTTTAAATCTCCTCTGATATGAGGATTCATTGAAGGAGCAGTTTGTAAAAGGTTGCTGTCCTTTCTTCTTCAAGACTTCCTGTGAAAGGTTAACAAAAATTTTAAACTCTGTAAGCCAGTACACATGCAAACTCACTTCAATAGCATGCATTTTTTTCTGAGAAACAGAAATCAAATCCAAGACTAATTCATGAGGCACTTAACACTGAGAGAAGACAAAGCAGTTCCTCCCCACTGCCAGGGACTACTGGGACATGAGAGCTGGATGGTTTCCACCACCAAGGGAGAAGAGGAGGAGGGAAGACAAAGGGCCAGGGAAACAGTCTTCATTCTTCTCACACAGAAGAGATGGTTTGGAGAGTTGCTATTCTCTTGGCTTACTATGAAGCCTTTCCGTCTTCCAGCTACCCAGAAAGAGAGCTTTCTTTTTTCTCTTTGCTTCTTTCTTAGTGAGAATGTGGAGATAGGTTTTGGAAGAGCTGAGAACAGACAGCAACAGCTTATTGTTCAAGTATTTCCTGTCCAGAACAAGCTGAAAAACTCAAAAGTTAAATACAAAACACATTTACCCATCACTCTTTTATTGTGCTGAGGGATGGTTGTTAGTGTTTTATAATACACCGAAGAGAGTAACAGCTTATCTTTAATGCTTGGAACCTCTTTGAGTACACCAGCCAAGTCAGGCTGCTTATGTTTGCACATCCTTGTGCATGAATACAGCTGCAAAACTGTGCATTAGGATGATGGAAAGAATAGACCAAAACAAAAATGCATCAAAAATGGTTGCACATGTGGGAAGAAGGGTTCTCAAATACAATTTTCCAATATCAATGTCTTATTTCCACATATAATTTTGATTTCTTTGGGGGAAAAAAAATCTCAAACATGAAAACAAAGAGAAATAAAAACTAGTTTAGCTAAAGGCTAAAGAATTTTGAAGGAAAATATGAACATATGTCATCCAACTGAAGCAAAACATCTCAGCAGTCCTGTGAGCAAATGCTTCACTTCTGTTCAGTTCAATATTCAATCTGATCCTTGTAAGCTGTCACAATGCTTCGTAAGGAGTGCATTTTGGGATCCACACACCCCTATTTTCCCAAAACAATCCACTTCTTCTGAACTGCTTTCCAACTATGGTTCCCATTTTGCACAGTAACCAGTCCCTAAAGTAAAACCTGCTGCAGCACAGGCAGGGAAGGATGACCCATTGAGGATGAAAGGTATGAGTTATTTGTGCTCCAAATAATGAGAAAAAAATCAAAACCTACACTTTTTAACATCAAATAGTCCCAAGATGTAACCTCTTGGTCTGGTTAGATAAACTGAGACATTTCAAATCATCTGTGAGCAACTTGAAATAACTATTTCACTTTCTGTTTTCAGTCGAGGATTTTCATGTTTTTAAAGGAAAAAATAGAATTTTCCAAGAAACGTAGAGACACATTTTGATGAGTCCTACTGTTTATATCATGGGCCTGAATCCATTGTGGCTTAAACTGCCTCTCCTGGATACCATACACCAGCACCTCACATAATGTCCCTGGAATGCCCTGGTCCTCCTCCAGCTCAGTGTGGGACAATACAAAGGAGACCTTTCACTTCAACTTCTTTACTATGCCCTTAGTCATATAAAATCTCCAGGACTTTCAGTTTGCCCAGGGAAGGGTTTTCAAGGAAATCTATAAAATTTTGATCTATAGTTGAGAAAAATAGAACAACCCTTTAGGTATGCATATATGCCAACTGCAATAATGAAAACAAAGACTTTTATTCTACTTCTCAGTTTCCCAGATCCATATAAGCTTTATCCAAGTAGATTTCAGTGCCTATTACTCCAAGGTAGAAGAGTAAATATATTTGTGCCATTTTATATATTAATATAAGATTTCTTCTGATTGATTAAAACCACGGAAGCCACAAAGCAAATTTTTGAATTCTTGTTCTACTTTTCATCGTAGGTCAAATGGCTTTTCAAATCCCATAGTTCTTTCCGAGGTAGTCTTGGTATGCTTGGATAAAACCAAACACAAGTAAAGTAGAACACAGTTTTCCTGAGCAGTAACAGATAATTGTTTATTATGGAACAGCCCCACACATTATTAAAACCATACTACTATCATAATTATGTTTTTTTTAAAAAAAAAAAAAAAAAAAAAAAAAAAAAAAAAAAAAAGACACAGACCCGTGATTGTAATTATGTTTATCTTTACATAACATCGTGTTATCAATGTAACCTGCTGCCCTGACATGAAGATGCTTACTCCCTGAAAATGTACTGACAGGCACTGGTGAGGGATATATGTGTTAACAAAGTTACTCATCCATGCTTCAGCCCCCACACCCTCCTTGGAGTTTTTCATTATTTCTGTAACACTTTGTTTGCTATTAGGATTATGAGATTTATTTGTTCAGATTGGCAAGTCTCTTCTTGATGGGCTGCTGTGTTCAGTAAACAGCTCCCAACAACAAACAGGGATTTAAATAATCACTGTGTAATCAGTAGGCACCAGCACATTGGACCTCATATCTTCAAATCTAGGTAGCTGTCTGTCAAATCACAACACTTGTCACACTAAAAGTTCGATGTTTAGCTGCACCAGAGTCTTCTCACCCACTTTTTAAGGACTTTCAGTGAATTTACCAGGAAAGGGTAACGGACTTTCTGGTTTTACGTAGATTCTGCTGCAATAGTTCAGGTTTGTCTTGAACTTAGTGTGAAAATCCTAAGCAGCAACATGGGTAAGGAGGCCAGAGTACAGAGCAGCATTGACTGGCTGTGCCTAAACCCATTTTGTGCCTTGGAGGGAATATTAGACTAATCAAGTAATAAGCCAACAACATTCAGCCCCAATTAAACACCTTTCTGACAGCTGCAGCAAGTATCATTTGGGTTTGGCAGGCACATGCTTACTTGTTACAAATACATCTGTGTGTAAAATAGCTGGTCCTAATTAAATTTTAATAGGAGGTAATAGCTGCTTCAAAACTAGGCAAAATAATCATATTAGGCAGATAAATCAGAAATCCAAAATAATCTCCTTTTATACCATTAAATCAGCTTCCAATTTTATTTTTATAGGCTCACTTATTTTCCAACACCTAATATATTATCTTAAA
Source organism: Streptopelia decaocto (assembly GCF_964273445.1). Lineage (NCBI taxonomy): Eukaryota > Metazoa > Chordata > Aves > Columbiformes > Columbidae > Streptopelia > Streptopelia decaocto. The sequence goes on from NC_138656.1 coordinate 81,909,405, forward strand.
CACTTACGTTTTTGAACCCCTAAAGCACAACCAAGCACTTGCATTTAAGTTTAGGCAAATACTGATTAACTTTATTAAAAAGACAGGAATTTTATCATGGATCTGGAGAGTGTGTTATAACTTGGTTGCCACTGTGTCTTCTGGTTGCAGATGTCCAGAACCTCAAGGAGCTCAAATGATGATGAAAGCAACCTCTGAGCTACAAGGTGTTATACATGCACATCTGTGAGAAAATCTAAACAGTGGTAGGGATGCAGGCTTCTTATGTGATATTTGCCAACTTCTTTAATATGAAAAGATTCGTAAATCAATAAAGAGGAGATTAAGAGTAGGTAGAAGGAAAAGATGTTAGATGAGATAAAACTTGACTATCGATAAAGAAAAAAGGGGGACTTAAAGCAATCACTAGAGTATAGAAAAGGATTTTTAAATTACTTACCTGATTAGTGGGAGCTAATCTGTCAAATAGAAACAAATTCACATAAATATTCTGTAAATTAAATATTGTCTTGTCATTGAAGTGGCTTGCAATTTTTGGTGTTGTTCTGTTGGGTGTTTTTTTCCCCTCGGAAAGAAACAGCTTATTACATCGATTTCAGTCTCCAGAATGTGTTTTGTAATTATGTAGTTTTAATTGTCTGCCAATTTTATTTGTATTAATTTCAAAGCCAGGTATTGACATGAGTTAGAAAGAAAATCAGATCTCAAGTCTCAAAAAGAATCAGCTACAATCCTATTCAGCAATGTACAAAAATACAAGTTGAAGCATGTGCTTAAGTCCATTCCTACCCAGTAAAGTGTGTGTCCTATGTTTAATCCTACCTCTAACGGGATTTAAACAAGTGCAAAGCAACATGAGGACCTACTCTTCTATTCTTGTAGCTGTTGAAGGTGTGCGTTTTGCCTTACAGGTACACGCAAGAAGAAAGTCAAAGATGTCCATTTCTTAACACTTCAAGAATTTGTTGCTCAGCTGCTGTTTGTTCTCTCTGACAAGGATGTGTTATGCATGGCACTTTTGCCAGCTGCAATCTGATTAGGTATCACCTTTTCCATAACACTGCCAGGCCAGTCAAACTGTGTCATAGAGAGAGTTTAACCTTTTGTAGATCTCATAATAAACAACTCGAAGTTTCAGGAGAAACTCCCCGATAGAGAGACCCTGACTACAGCTTGTAAATCAAAGCGCTCAGATAAGATGTGAGAGCCAGACCTCTCGGAGTTGATCATGCTGACAGTTGAGCTTTAAATTCTTGCTTTATAAATCACTTCCTTACCAACCAGCTGCAAAATCAAGATTTGTAAGCCAAGAGAGGGAGAAAAAAAAAAAATAAAAAGGTTTTATTTTGGATTTATTGGTGTGATTTGTAAATCTGTTGTAGGATTTACAGATCTGATTTAAGATTTGTTAATCTTGTTTAGGATATGGGAATTTTTTTCTCTGACTTACCATGTACTGAAATACTTTAGTAAAAACCTAACTAAAAATCACTGTTTAAAAGGACAGTGTATAAATCAAGCGTTTGCAGTTAAGGTTTGTTGGCAGGTTCTATAAATTGCACAGTGCGTTTATAACTCAGCCTCTTACAAAGGCAGATTTATAAATCCAACTTGCAAATTGTCAGACAACTATTATGGGCTCAATTCTAATCTGAGAAACAACAGATGTGCTTTGCTGTGCTGGGTTTTTTTCCTTTATCGCCTGCCTCTCCTGCAGCCATCTCACTTGTGCCAAGGGGGAGTGAAGCACCATTGCCAGTGGAAGGACGGAGGGAAGAGCCCTTGGGTACCACACTCACACTGCAAACAGATAGCTAAGCAGGGAAAAAATGACTTGGGCAAGGAAAAACAGAAGGTGAAGTGTCAGTTACAGTCAGCCCCCCTGTTACACAGTCTTCTGGAACAGCCTGAGTCAAAGGCTACCTACTGCAATTTTAACTGATGCCTGGGAGGAAGAAAGAGAGCAGGTAGTCCTAACTAATTCCCAGGTTGCGGGTGGCAGCCACAGTGAAAAATTAAACTTCACATACAAGGCAGTGGAAAACTAGGCCTAGGAGGAACAAACTAGAGCAAGGTGAGGCATTTTTTTTCTACACTCCCAGTAATGCCTGCCTGCCTATCTCAGATTACAATGAGGAACTTCTGAGAGAAACCCTGGCCCTGTGATGGCAAATATCCCATTGATTTCACAAGGATAGGATTTCACCCTATAAAAAGGGCATTGGCCAGATTCACAGGAATGCTCTGCCTGCTCCACGCTGCCCTGGTCACAACAAGCAGCTGTAAACTCAGTCTCTCCTACGTGCTGTGGCAGCCACATCTCCTCTGGAGAGGAGAACACAAAGGCAGTGCAGGGGCTGCAGCAGCATCCCATGCATGGCTCCTCCCAGCCCTCCTCACAAAGCAAGTGCAGAAAGCAGCGTCCCTCAGTAATTGTAAGAAAATTAACACATGTACCAGGAATATACTTCCTTTCGGGCAGTTTTACAGTAGCCATCAGGGTTTATCCAGAAGCAGAGCATCATAACAGTGAAATAATAGCATTATTTAATAGCACTATTTTTCTGCTAGAATTATTGCATTTTATACAACATTAAAACTGTGTATGATAAGAAATGGCTACTCTTAGATCCTATGCAGGAGATACTTAAATGCATTAATGTCTCTTATTTTTTTTCCATCAGGCTTCTTTGACTTATCATCTTTTGAAGAAAAAGGCAAAAGTGATCTAAACTATTTAATTCTCTATTGTATTTGAAATTTGATTCTAAACTTTCACTACTGACTTCCTGTTCTCTGTTACTGCAATGTTCTTTTCCCTTAAATTGCTTGTTGCCTTGGATTTCTTACAAAATAAAATAAATATAAGGATGCTAGCAAATATAAATTATATAATTACTTCTTTCACCCTTGCTGGCATTTTAGACTCAAGGATTTGATCATTGCTAAACTCAGCAAATAGTCATACATATACATATATATATATATGGAGCTAAATGTTCAGGGAGTTTATGTTAAACATGCAGGATAAACTGCATGTTCAATTGAATCTAAATACTATTACAAGGGGTACTGAAGCAAGCAGTGCAATTAGGAACAGGAAAATTTGCTTCCATAGCTTTGCACCTAACTGAATACTCAATTCTACATGCAAAATATAATCAGAACTGGAGGATGGGGTTGAGAAAAAATGGTTAATATTCCATAACATGCTAAGTCAGCTTTTTACAGACTATACTTTTCAAATGTTTAAAAATCAATTATCTTGAGAACAGATGCCTTTTTTTCATTTTGGTTGCATGCTCCAAAGGATGTATCCTCACTGTCCCCTTGTGCATGTGTCAGACAGACACAGAAACCTACAGAAGTTTGGCCTCCTCCCTTGTGTTTAACCTAAATGAAAAGGGGTCAGAAGAATATGTTTGCAAGGAGAAAGAGATGATGTGAGACGTCTGAAAGTCAGTCCTCACTGTAGCTACAGTTGGAGAAAAACTAAAAATAATTGCTTTAACAAACAGCTACTACAATTTAGTACAAATAGTCTTTTCATGTTATTATCTTGCAGGTGATGAACGAAACAGATGTTTCCCACAGTAACCCAATCAATCTGTTGCAATGCAGGAACTCACTGCTATTTTCCTCATTCCTTCTCTGGTCTTCTATGGGGAACACAAGAAGAGTTCACCCACTTCAATAAAACACAGATTTAGACTCAACCCAAAGAGACCATTTCTAGATTGGAGGCAAAAGGGACTTCACAATGTTCCCCACAGTCCCAGTCTCTTGGTCATCCATATGAGGAGACTTGACAGAGTACGAGCCATGTCTACCTTCTTGGCTTTCATTTGAAAGGAGTGACACAGAAGGGATGAGGATGCCCCCTGAAGCAGGATAAGTATGTGGGGCACAACTGGACCTTGGAACTATGAAACTCTCTGGATCCCCAGGTGATATTATGACAGGGTCAGGGAGAACAACACAGACAAGCCACTGGAACTAGAGGTCTTCTTTGGAGATATAAAGGATTAGTTGCGAGATCTCTTGGCAAAATCAAGGTCCATAAAGGGTGTTTTCTGTAGCTGCAGTACAAAGAGAGTATTGCAAAATCATAAAATCTGTAGCATAAGGAGAGGAGTAAGAAGCACCTTATTGTGGCTGCAGTTGTACAGGTTTATGAAGCAATGAATTTCAGCTCTCCAGGGGACCAAAAACCTAACAGTAATAGTCTTCTATTTAAATTTTAGGTCAAAATATTTTAGTCTAAAGTTAAACTGAACATCTTCTAAAATTCTAAGTGTCAAGAGCACCATCCCATCTACTTCAGCATGGGCAGAGGAAAGGGCCAAGGGAATAGAAGTGATAGAGGAGAAGAGACAAACTGCCTAGCTTGCACAAGAAAGGACACATACCTACCAGACACCAGCAGAGAAGCACATCGGAAGCCCATAGCCTTCCTTTTCCTGTTCTAGCAATACTAGACCTACCAAGAAAAACAATCTGCAATGAATTGAATAATTTCTACACTTGTCCTACGTAAGCTTTTACATCATATCAGTCCATTCATTGCTCATTTCAGAAAAATGGCACTAACATATTCCCTACAAAACTTGGCAAAAACTCAGGTCGTTTAGGAACAGTCACTACACAAAACACTATACTGTTGGTAGAGACATGTCCCTCCATTCATCCTTGTTTCAATTCAATGAAATTCAAAAGAAAAAGGGGAAATAATAAGGAAAACACTGTAAAAATTCTTTTTTATGCCTTCATCAGCAGTGGTGGCAGTAAACATTTTTGTCCAAGGTTTCAGAGGCTACAAAAAGAGGAAAAAGTGGCCTAATAAAATTTTGATCAGAAATTTCCCCTTTACTGGGAAATTTCAAAACCCACAATTGTAGTTTGTCATTTACCCTGTTACATTTTCCCAAAGGTCAGTTCAACAGACATGATCAGGCACTGTAGCTCCATGGAAGTAGCGGAATTTAGCTTCAACATTTGTCTCGTTTATGAAGCTCTGAGTCTGCTGGTGGAATTTCAATAAGCACATTTGTTGTGTGCTGCCCATCATCTTGAGAGAAACATCTTCAGGTAAATCATCTGATCTATTTGTTTACTATCCTCTCCCCCCATAACTGCCTGGATAAATAAAAACTGGTCTAATGAAAGAGTTTGAACTCCAAGTAGGGATTGTAATTAAAGACTTGTCCTTCTCCTGGAAATCACTGTGCTTTACAAGTTTTAAACACCTGAATCCTTTACCACAAACAAGGCCTCACCTGGATTTTATAGTAAGGATGTCTCACTCACTGTTCACCCGCAGTTTGAGGCTGAGTCAGGTTTATGGCAGAAAGCTCACTGTCAGCCTTTCAGCTGATATTCACCTTTTCCTTCAGGGCAACATTTACTCTGCAGCAGAGGAAGCCAACACAGGTAGATTGCTACTGTGTAGACCCCAAAGTACCAGGGTGTAGGCACTCCATCCAGTCAGATACGGGAGTGACCACACAAATCACACCTACAGGCAGTAGGCAGGAGCCAAATGTCCTTCGGTATTGCCTCAGAGTCCCTCTCCAAGTAAGAATTTTTTACGTCATTTCAGCTAAGCTATAGTGCAGAGGTGACACAGGCAAACCTAGCGTGCACCAGCAGAAACAAAGATAGTTGTCCTGCACCAGTCTGGCCACCTTTTCATTAGTAATACAGACACTGCAACAGAAAAGGCAAGGCCATTCTTGGGTCTGACATGGGTCTGACAGACAGAACTACCTCCATAGCATCACCATTGGTCTGAAATAGCCACTACCGCTTCCATGCAGGACTTGAATTGCTGTGAATATCCCCTTTATTCACATTCTTGATTCTACATCTTCCTGTAGTTCCACTTCAATCACGTATGGGCCACCATGCCAGACTCCTGTGTCTTCTGTGACACACTAACCATATCAAGTATGTCTTGCATTATGTTCCTCAGAAGGAGACTGAAGTGGAAGAAAGGAGGTGGAGATTAAAAATACAGCCAGCTGTGGCCTAGGCTTAAGGGTGTTTTAGAACAGGAGTTCTAAATGCAGGGAAGCCTCTGGTGTATTGTGTGTCTGTATCTTGGGGATGAACAGCACCACTCAGAGAAGGTAGGCACAGGACAGGTAAGGAGTCATCTTATGGTAAGAACGTGCTTGGATTTTCTGTGTACATCGAACTCTGGAGCTCAGCCTTGCTCCTCAAGGGAACGGTTTCCAGAATTTGTTTTATTTGACTTGTTTACTTATTTATTTTGCTTAGGATCTCCTGTTGGACTTCTCTCCATAGAAATTTTAATACCCAAGGAGGACCACAGTTTTCTTCCTCTTAAGACACTTTGAGTGTTCTGTACTATGGGTGTCACACTGAATACACAGCATCCGTTGCAGCACTGTAAGGTAGAAGTCATGAGCCAAATTTATTCTCATCCAAACACAGACAAACCCTACCTGAATCAGATACACTAGTGGCATGAGATAGTTGGCCCAAGAAAGTAGCCTGAATTCTGGTATGGCTATCAAACACTTTAGTATCTATTCTGTATCATATTTTAAAATAAATGTATTGTCTTAAACTAAAATGAGAGTGTGTCATCTAATTCAACCACTACCCAAATCGTCACAAAGCTATTGCTGATGCCTAAAAAGACCTTCAAAGCCAGGTGGGGAATGCAGATGTACGTCCACATTTAAATCATTAGGCATGGGCCATCCCAAGGAGTTAAATACAACTTTCCCCTGCTCTTCCCAGGACACCAACAAAGAACATTGAAACTCTCGCACTTGGTGAAGCATGACCCAATTTCAACGGCCTCATAGGTTACCCTGTCAGCTGAGCCAATATAGTCCATAATGTGAATGCTTTTGGTGCATTCCAGTCACAACTGCTAACTTACTTCTCAGTGAAAAAGATTGAACTTTGGCAAGCTTAAAATTTAGCCTTAAACTTGTAGCATTTTACATTGTAGTGAAGTGGACTGAAAGCATAAAGGTAGTTGTGGCAGAATAACTTTGCAGGTCGTCATAATTTAGTTGTGACTACTTGACTCCAAATAAGTGATTTGGCCTTTTCCTTAAACTTGAAAGTTTGAAAATATTTCAAAAGTTCCACTTTATTAAAAATTGGGGGAAAACGCTTTAACCAGTACAGAGAGTGAAATGATAAATGGATCGATCTTTATTAGCAAACAGTAGTAATTAGGTCATACCTCATTTCTTTATTAGAGAAAGACATCGGTGTTTAATCATCATTATATAATAATCTAATCTTCTCTAATCTCTGTAATTATAGATGTAGCAGACTTGGGGCCTGAACCTTCAAATGGTTCTGAGCAGGAGGAACCCCATGACCGCCTATTTGAACCAACTACAGGATTTATACCATATTCTCATTGTACGGTCTGTGTTCATATGATAATGCAGATAAAACTTCCTGAAGTATGCTAGGGGGAAAGTTTAAAAATGAAAAACCTCTAAATGAAGACACTGCTACAAAAATGAGAGACTCTGAAATCTCTAGTAAGACACAAGACAAAGAACAGCCTACAGCATAAAACCATCTTGGAGAATGTCCAATTGCCCATTGTTGTCTGAGGACAGATGTACAATCCACCAGATATACCATGTGTTTGCTTTAGCACGGATCAGTGTCCAACTGTTCATTTTTTGAAATAAGCCTCTGAAATCCAAAAAGAATGGGAAACATAATGAATGAGTTCTAAGAGAAATAAACAATAACAAATCCTCTCTGAGCCTACGGTTTTACTCAAAGGCAGACATTTTCGTAAGCCCACTTTCTCTTAAATGAACCAGAAATGTTCCTATTGGCTGTTAAAATGTCAATCAGCAGTCACTTTTGAGGTTGACAATGATCAAACCAAGAAGACTTATTCTAATGGGATTTTTTCTTTCCCAAGACTTCAAAAATCATTTTGCTTTACAATGATCTCTACAGGGTGGAAAATGAGATGTTGACTCTGTCAAGTTCCTTAGTGAGACAAGACAAGTTCACACTTCACCACCCGATAGCTAATTGCTCTCTTTCAAACACAGGTTCACCTTCTCTTCAGGGGTGTTGGACTCTGCTACTTTTCATAAGAAAAAAAAAAAAAAGAAAAACAAGTAGAAAGTGTTAGATGTTTCCCAAAACCCAAAGACATTTTAATTAGAATAAAAGCAGCTTCTCCTTAGGCATTTTAGAGCATGTAAAACAAGTTTCCTTCCTAATCACAGAAAGTAAGACCTAAGGCCAACTCAAGGGCCTAGTGTCAGCACAGAACTATATTTTAGAAGTGAAAATGCTTTATTCACACTTTTTCCTAATTTCTGAGAGTCCCCATTGAGGAATCAGAAAAATAGCAAAGGAAACTCAGTGAGACCGGTTTCATAAAAACGTGAATATAACCTCCAAAACACCTCTGTCTCTTCTTTCTTTCACATACTTATATTTTGTGATAAACCTGATGTGAAACATCAGGCTCAGCCTCTAAGCCTCCTCCTGATCACTAAGCTAAACATGCAAACTCAGGCAAGCAGCCCTTCTTCAAGTCCTGTAAGCCCCCAGTGTCCCCAGCATCAGCAGAGTGGGGCAAGCCCTACCTCATGACTGTGTGCAATGAAACTCACCTGCCTGGGACAACTTCTGAGTAAATGTCCTCATTCTTAGGTCACTGCAGTTTCTTTTTCATTTCTTCAGCTGACTAGCAATAGTACCACATTTATCCTCAGGTAAGACAGAGAGCAACAAGCTGCTGCCAAAAAGAGAGGTTCCCCCTCCTCCTTTCTGCAGGCACACACAGTCCTGCCTCCTCAATTTCAGCATCCTGGTGCTCTATGACCGCTTCCCCTCTTCCCCTTTTCTTTTTTTTCTTCTTTACCCCCCCCCCGCCCCTTTTGCTAAGGTTTACTGAACCAAGTGAAAATCGAGAGTGGGGGTGGAACAAGGGAATGCAAGAGCAGAGCTGCCCCCTTTGGCAGCTGCAAGCTGCTGGAGCAGCACAGTTATCTTGTCAAATAGCATCCTTGCATGACACACTCTTTCAGCTTCATTAGTCCTCAAGTCCCATTTCACAAGGTGTCAGATGACTATTCGGTACTTAAAAAATAAAATAAAAAGAAGGTTTCACAAGCTCTGTAGAAAAGAAACACTAGAAAAAGATTGGCAATACTAAATAGGAACTTGTCAGCACCCACTGAAAAGAATAACATAATATAATGGAATGAAACTCAAAAAATCCTCCTTCCGCAGGATTGTTTTTCACAATGTTCCTGGTTTTCTCTTCCTTTCACTGCTGGCTGCATAAACACAAACCTTTTGAACTTATTCTGCTGGCTGAGCAATCAAGAGAAAAGGAGGAGGCAAACAGAGCCTTCACAACAGAGCACTGACAGCACTTATGACACACGACGATATCATTATCCATGGAAGAATGGCTCCATGTCAACACTAGTTAGACACAGAGGTTGTGTCTTGTAATACCACTTCTGACAGAAAATGTCCATACCAGCAGAATCTATTTCTCATGCACAGAATGAAAATGAAAATAAAAACTAAACAAAAAAAAAACACCACAGATCTCAATGGAGAGAATCAGGTACTTCTATGACCCAACACATCCCATCTTAAAGCACATGCTGGAAACCGGTTTTGCCTTAAAACTACCTATTTCTCTCCATTAGGATAAAGTGAGAGTAGGCTGGTTAGCTCAGGCATAGTGGTTTACATCACGAACTTCTGAAGTGAAAAAAAATGCACTTCATGTGTCAGGTAAGGTGCAATGATTGTCCAGGTCTCTGACATTACCTGATGGCACATATGGTGTGACTCAATGGAGGTTGGACCTCCGTGAACATATCCAGACAACTTCCCTCTCCACTTCTTATCTCTATATTTCCCAGTCTTTCTCAATTGCAACCCTCATCTCTCTTCTTTCCCATTTGTCTTCCAGGGGTGCCTCCTCCTTTACTACTGGCTTTCACTGTATTAAAGGGTATTTGGAAGATTTTTGTGGGCCTGAGTGCACGGAGGTGTGTCAGACACATCTGCTGCAGAGTATTCAGAACTAAAAATCAGTATCTATGATGGCAGTGGACTGGACTCAGTGACTCAGGCAGTGCCTTCTGTATCAAATTTTGTATTTCATGCAGAGCTGATGATTTTGCCTGCTAGTTTCCACCTTTCTTTAATGGAGGGATGATATATACTGTTAAAACATGGCAGCATTATCAGAATCATGAAAAAAATTATTTATATCTAATGTCTTCTGATTGCCCTATAAGAGTAAAAAAAAAAGGCATTTAACTGAACACAATGAATGAGTTTTGAACACCCATGACTGAACTACAAATACAGTTTTCTTCTGAGAACTTATTCATCTGTTGCTGTCCTTGCCTCAGCACTACTACCCATATAATAATAATATTCCATGTCATAAACTAAGTGGCCATTACAACCTACTCAATATAGGCAGAAGCCTGTACTCTTCAAATGCAGTATAAAGAAAATCAGTGAAAGAAATAGGGAAGAAATTATGTTTGCTTTTGTATTTAATAGAGTGACTTTCTTTATAATGGTTCCCTGGAGCCCATTCATATTATCATGGCTTTAATTTACATCAGAAGATATTCAGAAACCACTTGTTCCCGAAGGAGACCTATGTTGGCATCTTCTGCCTTCGCAACACAGTGACATCCAATCCATTTTAAAGGGCATCATGGGAGTGCAGAGATGGTTCTTCACTTCAAGAGAGCCTGTTCTAATGATCAAACTTCAGAAACATTTGACACACAGCTCTGTACCTAAGAGCATGTGACTATATTAAATGCTATTTATGAAAAGCAAAGCTGTGCTAAAATGCCTATTTGCCCCCTGCTGCTTAGCAATATTAAAGATTAGAGTCAATTGTTTCGTATACTGAAGAGCCTATAATGGCTTCTAGAGATGAACATGTCAGCAAACTAGATACGGTTCCTATTAAATTTTTGTTGCCATGGACTGCTGACTTGGGTCATTATACACTTAAATTGAGTTATTGTCATTGTTACATAACGAAATAGAGAGCTTTTTCCTCCAGTAATGTAGTATACCTTTAAAGAATGGGCATTCCTGATTGATATATAAAATAGCTCTGTTTGCATTACAGTACCAGGCTGTTGGGTGTTTCAAAGTGATTTAGATGAACTGTCCTAAGAATTCGTGCATATTTCAGAAGACAAATAGCAGAGTCTTATGTGAACCTGCTTCCAATAACCTTTGAAATTTATTCAGTGAAAGTGAAAGACACAACAAAATTACAATCCTCCTCACTTCCATAATCTAAGAACATTTCGTTCCAAAGAAAGTGTATTTAAGAGCTTGTGGAATTTTTTAAATTGCTGTTAATTATTTGTTCAGATTGAAAAAAAAAAAATACCCTTCCTGTTTTCCTCATTCCAAGAATATTAGTAATTCATTATCTCATATTTTTATTATTTAAAAAACAGTTATGTAAAGACTTATAAATTTGAATGAAGGATGTGAACAATGGAGAGATCAGATGACAGTAAAAATTAATTACATCTCCCTGAGCTACTTTTTTTCAAACCAGATATACTTCTGGGGGAAACCATAACCATTCAGTTTCACCATTTTCTTCACTGGAGCCAGGATTTCACTTCACACATTTTCTACAGCTTTTTCCCCTTAAATGCATCTAATGGCAGTTCAAGAGAGGATGAAACTGTCTAGGCATATGCTATTTTACTTAGATTCCTTTTAATCCCCATGCCTAGTCTCTAAATAGCTTCTGCATTTTAAGAGAAATTCCATGGTGAGTAGTAAAGAAACTGAAATCAGCAGATGTAGGAATATCTGACTGGAAGAGTCTCACTCCCAGCAGTCTCAGACAACTACATGTTCAAGCAATACAGGCTTATGCTAAATATTTTCTCAGTCTTCACTTTGCTCAGCTAAAAAAGACAAAGTCTTTTTGTTTGCTCTCCAGTCGCCCAGCCATCTTCCTAGCCTTTCTCTGCAGCTTTTCTGGCTGCAGTTATCCTTCTCAAACAAAGGTTACCAGGGTTGTACAACAATAGTGAAGACGTCCCTTAACCAGTCACATCCACTTTTCCCTTCCTCTGTTAGCCGTTCCTCAGCAGACACATCAGAGAATTGAATTTTCTTTCTGTAGTGTTGCATTATTTCTGCTACTTGTATCATTCTTTGATAAAAAAGAAGGTATTTTCTTCTGTCTCTTCTAATTGTAAGACCCTAAATCATTTTTGTATTTCAGATTTTTAATCTCATCCCATTTCTGTGATCACAGTTCTCAAGGTCATCCAGTCTTGCCACTGTCATAATATGATCCTTTTCTGCATTAATTGTGCCTCCCCAATTTATACCATGAACAAAATTAATTTGTGTTCTAAACATTGAGCCATTACACAGACATTAACAAAAAGATTGTAAGATATATGTTCCAATAGTTTCTCCAGAGGAAATCTAACAGCAACCTCCCTCTGCTCCATATCACAGATATGGCTGTCTCCTTTTTTAGCCAGTTCCTCTCCTGAGAGATAGGGCTGGCATTTTTACCACCCTCATGATCAAGTTTAACTAATAGGAACTTCATATACTGTTTTACTGCATTTCTGATTAGCTAGGTACACTGTATTTCCTTTGCCTTGGAAGTAATTCAATATACTGAAGAAGAATGTGAGAGGGTAGGCTTACAGGTTTCTATTTTAGTACCATTTTATGACATTTTTATCTAGTTTCTCCTTTGTTTTAATGTCATTTACTATTCTTTTACTCAAAATGTGTATTCAGCTAACAGATAGTTTTCCTCCAAAGCAGATACTATACCCATTATAGAACTACTTGAATATGAAGAAAACCATTGAAAAATTTTATATTGGATTTGTGATTCTATGGGGTGATCTTTTCACATTTCTGCAATAACAATTATATGCTGCTTTGAAATTATCCATTTCTTTCACTTTCATATCCAGCTACTCTTAGTTACCCAGCTCCATAGTCATGCTAGGTTATCTTTGTTAACAAAAAAAAAAAAAAAAAAAATCATAATAATAATAATAATTTGGGAGTATAGCAGTAGATTTGGTGATCTTCATGTCCTCATTGTGCCTGGTGAGCCTCGATTCTGTTTTTCTTGTTCATCTCCATACACAGTTAAATTAATAACCTCTGACTATTTTCTATAATATACTTTGCAAGGTTTACTTCAGCTAGATGTTCTGAAATTCGTGGTTAATCCCTATGGTTTTTGAGCTCCAAGATCTCTTTCTTTGCAGATGACATTTTTTTAGTCATCTGGATGACATGATGTAGGAGAAGAGAGGGAGAAGTGGGTTCATTTAGCCTTAAGAGAAGGCTAAGGGAGAGAATCTTATTGCTAGGAGAGTTATCCAGATTGGTTGTGGGATCTCTGTCCCTGGAGATATTCAAACTCAACTGCATAAGGTCCTGAGCAACCTCCTCTAGCTGATCATGCTCTGAGAGAGGGTTGGACTAGGTGACCTCTAGAAGTCATGGCACTATGAGTCCATTGCTCCTTAGAAGATATTTGACATTCCTAGGGTACCCCTTACAGTGAATAACACAGCTGCGCTTGCAATGTATTTTCCCCTCTTGTGTGGGACTGACATTCTAAACTTATTTTCCATGCTCAACCTATTTCCAAGTTTCCTCCACAGACAAGTCTATGAATATCTTACTCTGCTGCTCTCCCTGACCAAATCCCTTTTATTGAAAGAGCTTTTCTCAGACTGAGAAACCTACAGGTTTTCTTTTGTCTGTCCTTTTATTCAGACTGAAAGACAGCAGAGCTCTTCAATTCAAAGTAATATTCTATTAAACTTCTTTCTCAATCATTTTCCCTTCATGCAAAATCAAGCTTAAAATAGTATCAGCATTTGCTGGTTCAGTGACGATTTGGGAATAAATTAGGAAGACCACTCAGAAATAAGGTGGTGATTGACTTTTTCACAGCTTTTGTTCTCTAATTTATCCTGGAGAAGTTAAGATTTAGTTAAATAAATACATTTCCAGTGCTATTTATCTTTCTAAAATCAATACTGAATCCACAGCTATCACCACATCCAGCCCTGAGGGTTCTTTTCCAATATTATAGCTTTTATCTTTTTTCTTCAAAATAATTTTGTCTCCAAGATTGCTTTATCCATTTTATTTTGGTTTGGTTTGGTTTTTTCTTTATTTAGAGTTGATCACGTGGGTAAATACTAAGTGAAGGTAATTTCTTTAAATCTAACTTTTCTGATAATTTAGACCTTTCTTATCTTTCACTATTCCAGCCATGGCCACCACTTTCCTCTCTATGATATGCAATTTCATTCTGTATATTAGGAGCTCTAACGCCTCCATTTTTTGGCCCACACTCCTTGTATACCAATTTCACTTATTTCCTTGTGGTCAGCCTCAAGCCAGTGCCTATCTCCTCAAAGTTCCTTTTCCTTTTCTTTGTTTTCACACTTAATGATATCCATTTATCCATATAGCAAACTTGTAACATTATTGTAGTTACAATAATCTTGTATAAAGTTTATACAAGTTTCTCGGAATCATCTTCATCCATCATTTTAAAGTTTCAAAATCCTTTCTACCATTTTTGCAGGTCAGAAGCTAAGTACTCCAGTCGCTCATGTGAAATCCATCTACAAAGAAAAGTATTTTTCTGTGAATGTCTTCTTGGGGCTGAGCTTAACAAAGCTTCTTAAAACACCTACCTTTGATCCACGACTTGATATTTGTTACTTTGTCATGCTCTGAGCTCCTTTCAGGGAAATGAAACATTTCACTGAACATCACCCATGTCTTCTCTTTTTTATAGTTTTGATCCATTCCAGCCTGAATCTGGATACACCATATTGTAGTAAACAGGTAGTAGATTCTGCCCTACTTCTGTATGGAGGCTGTTCAGCATGGTGTGGAGAGCTTAAGCCAGATTTTCAGAAGAGCTTGAAATTGTAGCTTTGACCGTGTTTGAAAACTGTCCAGAAGAACCATATGTGAGACTGCTGAATGCAGTTTCAAAAATTTGTCCCTTACTTTAATACCTAGACAGAAGTTGGGTTATTTTTAAAATCTGCCTTTTTTTTTTTTTTATGGTGTCTGCTGAACACTATAAAACTTGAAAATCCTGACACAATTACTAGCGTTCATCTATAATGATAAAAATAAACCTCTCCAGTATGCTCACTTCTCTGTGGCTTTATATTTTTCCAGCAAGCATTCGCTTCAGTAAGTCTCACATTATTTAGTATTGCAGTTTCAGAGGCATTCCCATCCTGTTCGTGTGACTAACAGATACAGTAAGTGGATACATCTGTAGTTTTAACGAAAAATTCCGGAGTTCCATGAAAGTGTCTGAAGTGCAAATGGCAAAATCTTTTGCAAGAGTCAACAAATTATAGCCAGTTTTACATTTATAAAAATACATATAAGAGCTAAAAGGTTATGCACTAAGTCTTAGTAATTAGCTCCAATCCATCAGTATTCATTGCCAATGACATCTCCACCAAGGGATCCACTTAAAACAAACAGCCTTTTTTCTGGCAGACATTTCTGCAGAACCACCAGCCTTAGCAGCCAACATATTCAGGTTTCACCAGACCAGAGCCAGGGGGAATATGACACAGGAGTTCTTCACTGAGAATGAGTTTTCACAAGAGTGCTGAGCTGGCCTAACAGCTTCCTACCACTAAAAATATGGTTCAGCTTTCCCCTTTTTCTCCTTCCCAGCTGTGTGTACTTACCACTTCCTTTGTGCTAGCTCCAACAGTTTGATGAGTCAATTCGGCTCACTCAGCAAGCCAAAAAGGGAAATAATTTTCTGCCTGTCGAATAAGCCAAAATGTCTCATCAAGGGGTCAGACTGGCTTCAGAGGCAGCAGAAGAAAATAGGCAGGATCACACAGCCAGAGTGCAATGGGAAAAGCAGGCACAGGATCTCCTGTGCTGACAAATGAACACAAGCATCTTCTGAAATGCACATTTCTTGTCATCCACATCCCGACATTAAAAAAGGGACTGATAAAAGAGGCATCTTCAGATATGTTCCAGGTACTCCACTCTCCAGACACCACCTTGCTAAACTCAGGCAGACACCTCAAGAGCTTGATTATCTGAATGCAAACAAAACTCTATTGTCTAATTAGTAACTGAGATACTCATAATTCTCACATCTCTGTTTCAGACAGGATAGCCAGATATAAGCGTTCACTTAATAATTTTCTTTCAGTTGAAAGCTACAATCTCTGATGGTCTGTGAAGAATTTGACTAATCCCATCACACAAGACCCTCTTTCTTAGCTGCACAGATCATTAGAAATACTTGAAATGTCTGCCTAATGTTGTCTTATCTGTGTAAGCAGTGGATGTATTTGTCACAAGGACAGCACAGATCACACCTTGCAGTGCAGATATTAAACTAACAGCCTCTTTGAAATGTGTACCCACACAAAAACAACAAGGAATCTAGTGAGTTAGTCTGAAAAAACAGTATTATCAAAATACACCCTTTGATCCTTACTGCAGCATCTATTACACAAAACAGGAAAGCTGGTCCCAATATATGAGGCCACACCTTGAACACTCATTCAGTTTTGATATACTGGTTCAGTTTTGAGCCCCTCACTACAAGAAAGACATTGAGGCACTGGAGCATGTATGAAGAAGAGCAGTGAAGCTGGTGAGGGGTCTGGAGAACAAGTCTGATGAGGAACAGCTGAGGGAACTAGAGCTGTTCAGTCTGGAGAAAAGAAGGCGCAAGGTAGACCTTATCACTATGTATAACTATGTGAATGGAGGCTGTAACAAGGTGGATGTTGGTCTTTTCTCCCAAGTAACAAGTGATGAGACTAGAGGAAATGGCCTCAAGTTGCACCAGGGAAGGTACAGATTGGATATTAGGAAACATTTCTTCACAGAAAGGGTTGTCTTGCACTGGAATAGGCTGCCCAGGGAAGTGGTTGAGTCACCATCCCTGGAGGTGTTTAAAAGACATGCAGATGTGGTGCATGGGGGAGTGGTGGACTTGGCAGTGCTAGATGAATGGTTGGACTTGATGATCTTAAAGGTATTTTCCAACCTAAATGATTCTGTGATCCTATTTTATCTGTTGTTCCACAGCTCACTGACTGTTTCCAGCTTTGTTTATTAGCAAGCTGGAGGGGAAGGCTGTCCACTTGGTTTGTGTGAGGAGGTGCTCTTTGGGTCAAACAAAACCCTCTCAAAGGAGTGGGGGTCTTTCCCTGAGCACAGTGAGCTGGGAAAACTTTCTAGATCTCAGGGTGGAGAAAACAGGGACCCTGAGGAGCAGGGGCAGGCACACGACCAGGGGTCAGGCTGAAGACCAGACATTTTATATAGTGTTTGCTGTGACCTGTGAAGCCACTAAAACTCAGAGCAGAGCCAGAGGAAAAGACCCATCCTCCAAGGAACAATGGTTAAGAGAAATAGTAGTTTTCAAAGCTTTTCATTTTTGTTGTTATGTATCAGACTGGAATTATCTCAGTTTCAAAACTATTATAACTGAAGCAGTGTTCCAGTAAACTGAAACTGATACTCTATGCCCTTTTGCGCTCACTGGAGGAGAAAGATGCAGGCAGGTCTACCTCAGTGCTCTGGCTCTGAATCCTGTAACAGCAGGCTGTGCCTGTCACTAACCACCCATGCTATCCTCACCCTAAATCCTGACATGCGATCCTTCCCCCTGCAGACCAGCTTCTGCCATGTCTCACCACCACCGCAAGCGGTCAGCTTCCTTCAGCAAAAAACCTACCTATGAGGAGCAACTTTGTCCTTATTCCCTGGAAGCAGTTCCAGCCTTGTCCTGCATTCTGCGGGTAAATCACCAGCCTCTCTGCACGAAATAATCTGATATTTCACTCCAATCTGGGAAGCAGACATAGCATTTATCTCTGCATTAAACACAACAGCTTTATTTTTTTTAAATAAAGAATCCTAAAATAGTGATTCACTTCAAACAAAACTGCAACAGGCACATTTTAAAATTAATTTAAATATTATTAGAAGAGTAAAAACTTTTTTCATGAATAAACTTTCTGTACACTTGAGAGCAAAATATGACATACTGAATGAGAAAGTAATACTAATCTTTGAGAAAGACAGTTTTCCTAGTCAGCAAAAATTTGCTGAAGTTGTATACTTTTACAAAGAAATTAATTAATTGAGCTACTTGGAATCCTTTATAGCTAATAATTAAAAATCTAAGATCTTATTTTCATTCTGTAATAAACACAGTGAACAATCAAGATAGATGAGACAAAACTAGAAAGGTCTGTTGGATGATTTAAGTTGAAAAAGTTGCTACATCAATATATTGTACTCTAAAAAGGGCATGCATCATTAAAAAAGAAGGCTCTATAATTAATATGTTTTCATACAACCTACTTTATTTCCCCTGAGATCACTAACCAAACCCTTTTAAAAATCGATTAGTTCAAGCACTTAGCCTAGCACTACTCTAGATAGGAGCAATACAGATACTAGCTGAATTTAAAATTACAGCAATTTTATTTTTAATTACTTCCCAAAATGCCAAATTTACATATTATTAAATACATTTCAGTGGCAGAACTGACCAGTAAGCAATTTTTGGACAGGGCTAGAAAAATTAATTATATTCTTTATAAAAAATTCACTTAGCATTCAGAACATCTGCATTGTTGTCAGGGATAATAAATGTGATTAAGCTTGTATAAATTTCACTATATTAACCCGTACAATAACTCAATAGCTTTGCTGAACTGAGCTGATGCTATATATTGCAATATTGAAATACCTAAGTATAATGTAAGGGAGTTATAAAAAAATATACGAAATCTGGAGGGAAGAACTTTGTCCTTTCAAGGACTAATTCACCTTCTTAAACTGTCAGCACAAGGGAAATTTCTGAAACTGGGGAATTTTAACAGAAAATGTTTAATCACAGTTCATACACTGTTAAGGCTTAGCAATACAATTGTCTCACTAGTGTTAATATGTAGTTCTCAGGGTTTGGCTGTGTTCATCAAGAATAAATACTTGTAGGAGAATACAGTTTATGTTTTTGAGGCATTATGGTTGGCTGAACCTGGGGTAGTTGTGTAGTATCCCTGTGCCATTCTACAGGAAGCTGATGGAACAGCAATGATGTTTGGCCCACACGATGAAGACATACCGCTGATACTCAACCCCTGCATCCTGAACAAAGAAAAGTAGCAAGATTTCCAGGTAAAAAATATTTTTCTCTTAATGAGGTGAAGCTCCAGGCTCCAGAGCACTGTCTAGCTCAGGCAATAAAGCACCCCAAACATGTCTCGGAAACCTGATACCTGGTGCGTGCCACTGGTGAGACAGGAGGAGCTGGGCCTGGAGCAGAGATCCCAGTCTTTCTGCCCCCTTACATTCAGTGAGGATTTGTTCAGTGTAAGAAAAGGAGATAGTGAAGGCATAGGCCTGACATGTCTTTAAAGTTAGGCTGTCCAATCTAGACATCGCAGTTCCCTCAGATGCAAAGGAAGGACTATGGGTACCTGCAGAAGACAATTTCTCCTATGCAACTTAGACTCCTCTTTTAGGAAAAAATGATCCACTTTCTGTGGGACCTGTCTATTGACTACAGATGAAGCTCAAATAACAAGATGAGTTGCCTGTATTTAAGTAATATTAAAGATGTCCCCATCCTGGTATTAGTTTTGCCTTATTCCAAAAGATTATGCAAAACCAGAGCAAGAGTCTGTGGAATGACACCCAAACTCTCCAACTTAAAAATACAGCCTCTAATAATTAGAAAAGGGTACTTGAGAACCTCACTGCTCAAGTGCAGAGTAATTGATGTGTGAACAAGAGGTAAGAATGGGGATATGTGGTCTTTGTGGTTGGCTCAGTCAACAAGGATGGATGATATAGAAACAGCACCATACAGTGGAGTTAAAACTGAGGAAGGAAAATCAAGTTACAGCTGTATTAGAATGAGAAAATATCTCATCAAGCTTGGCATCTCCCATTAGTCACTAATAGATAATGTTGTCTCTTTGAAAGTTAGCAACATCATGAATGGAGAAAAGCACCCAGGGACCTCCAGTCAGCTGATACAAAAAGGGTAAATCACTGAACAAGGGTTGCAAGTAGAAGAGCATATTCATTGATGCCATACAGTTCAGAGGATGAGGCAAAGGCTGAAGTGTAAAGAAACATTTATAGGAATCTAAAAGAATATTTGAAAGCTTCTTATCCTCTTAAAAAATCCATCTCAATTAGTATAAAACCCCTTTGAAGTGTCACAACACAGAACATTTTGTGGTTAGGCAGCTCCCTGCTGCTGTGTGGGGCAAGTATTGGCTGATTTCTTATGTCATGGCCATGAGGAAGTAAATCAAAAATGTTTCCATTCACAGGCACCATCTCTCATATGAAGTTGTAACACAGCCATTTCTGAGGCAAAACTTTCAAACTGTCTTGCAAGACATGTTGATGCTCTATGGTAATTCACTAATTGAAATTCAAGGGATAACTGGAATAAATTATTCCAGATATTAGTAAAGCTATAGGAAACTGGTAAGAAAAGCAGAGATTAACTCTTGTATCAGTTTACCTAGGCAGAGGTCCCTCCACTCTGTTTTATCTGGAATACTGACATATATTGTACCCATGAGTGTCATAGCTAAGCACTGTTGTACATACAAAACTTGAATACAATGCAAAACACTGCCTAGTAGGTATTGTTTCCTGCAGCACATGGGCTCAAACTGTTATCACCAAATCTTAGCTTTGTCCTGCAGCCAGGACAAGGAAGGTCCTGGCTTAATTTCTAGATAAATCCAGGGACTGTGGTCCCAGTTCAAAACTTGTTGCATTCACCATGTACTTCCCCACCTCTGGGGAAAGGAAAGCCAAGGAAATAAACTTTCTCTCCTGAATGGCAAAGAGAGGAAGAGGCAAAATGAGACTCAAAGCCCATGATAGTCATCCCTTCCCCCCATGTGAGAAGTCTCCCTCTGTTCCTTTTTCCCATCTCTTTCCCTTCCAGGCCTGGGAAGAAAAACACACAACACTGCAATTTGTCCCCTTGTCAAGGAGTGAATAACATGAGGTACTACAGAAAGATCGGAGAACTAACAGTTCTTTCAGGCGCTTAAAGGTAAGGGGGTAGACAGGAACGAGAGTAGGGAGCAGCACTGCCTTATCCTAAACGTATGGCGAAGAGGTAGCATTATTAGTAGAATTACAGCAGCATACACACATGCACATACACACGCACGCACACACAAACTGTGGCAAGGAGCAGAGGGAGCTGAAAAATTAAAAACAATCCTGAAACATAATATACTCTTTTTAAAAGCAAACAGTCACATTTGGGGGCCAGTCTCAAATCATAAGGCCTGAGTCATGATTTTTTGAACCTTTAGTATTACCAACACAGCTCTTTCTGCTGTAATTATAGCACTCTTAATTAGATTGAGAGACTGCTCCAAGTTTCCTGAGACACCTTCTGCAACAAATATAGACACCCTCAGGGCAGTCATACCCATTTATGGAAAAAGCAATTTAAATAACAGCTATAAACACATCAAGTGGGTCTGGTGACATAACCACAATGAAAAAATGATTTTTGACAGCACTAGATGAAAAATGATTTTAAAAGGGAGTCATCCTCTTTTTTTTTTTTTGAACTACATCAAAATGCACTGATATCATTTAAAAATGCAATTGAAGAAAGCAAATGCTCTTCTTTCTCTCACCAGCTACGTGTTTTCCACTTCTTTCCTAGTCTTTTCTTTGCTAGCCAAATCTGGTTCGGTGTTAACAGACAGGAGACAAAAATTGCATTGACTTGACAAATTCCCTCCTACCAAATTACTGAATTACAGAAGGCAATCCCTATTTCAGTAGACCTTGGTTGTTTTGCTTGACCTCCAGCAGGTGTCCAATTAAGTCTGAACAATTTATATGATATTCCTTTTCCATTGATACTTCTAGAATTGAACTGATGAGATCTCTAGAGAAGGATCATCAGTGTTACACCTTTCGTTTTTAATTACACTGGTTGAAGATGAATGAATGTACCAGAAATATCCCAGCTGGGAAGTAGCACACTTATTAGGTAGTTGATAATTTAATATACACTCTGAATTCTGATTATTTCCTTTAAATATCTGAAGAGCCTTCAACATATCTTATGAAAAAATCTTAGCACTTATTCAGTTGGACACTGACTGCATTCTATTGTTTCAAAAAAGAAAAATAAACAGTGCACAGATGCAGGCAAAGAACTGTGACTGGCACTAGAGAACAAAGAGTTTTAGACAAGGTGAGTGAAACAGTCTTGGTTAATGCATCCAATCTGCTGTTTCTAAGAAATGCATATACATCATCTAAGAGAGTATTTAGAGGAGCAGAGTAGAAGACCCTGAGAGGACTCCTACAGAAGACTCATTCCTTCTGCTCCAGCACTGTAGCTCCAGCTCCTCTTTATGTATTTTACTTTTAAGAATGTTTTATTGGAAATGAAACTCTAGATGAGTTCAAAATCAAGAGTGAGTCACAGCAAAATGGACTTGCTAGGTAGAGCCCATAAAGTAGACACCGAACATTAGGTCTCAGTAATTAGACATGTACATCTGAGCTATTTGTCTGGACTCTTTATAGACTGTTGAAAGAAATAGGCATGGATGCAATTCCTCTCATCTTCAGGAAGAGGTATAAAAGAGGTCAGATAATACTGCAGAAGTACCATCCTCAGAAGTCAGCATGAATGCTGCGGAATTATTTTTGCACCTAAAATTGCCCACCTAAAAATTATTTAGGCCTTGCCCAAAGCCAACTGAAGTCAAGGATTAGGTTTTCTTCAGATATCTCAAGCTAAATAGGAACACACTGACCTATTTTTGCTCAAGTAAACTCACTGACATAGGAATGGTGTCTTCGTTCAGTCCTCCAGGGCTTCCCCTGGAAGAGAAAAGTTAGATATCATGGCCTAGTGCCTGTGCTCCTTCCTTTCAGAGTCCAGTGCAACCAAAGTGAACTGCTGAAGAAGGCATAGCCTCTGCACCAGAATCTAAAACGCAGATCTACTCACACACTTATTTTGTAGGCAAGCACAATTCAGAAAAGGGATGTTTTGGTAAGATTGTGTGAGAAGCTTGATTAATCCTTCCACTGGGCATATTTTTATGCTGTTTTCTGATGTTCTTATTGATTTGCTGTTTCGCCATTGTCCAAAAACAAGTTGAGTGGCTCACAAAAACAGACAAAAATCTTCTCAAAGATCACATACATTGAAATGACATGGTACAGGAGAAAGACTCAAACACAGCCATTGAGAACTGAAAAGAAAGTTGTGGATGATAGCACTAAGGTCTCACAACTTTTTTGATCAGTTGCACAATCCTGTAAACAGAAAATCCACCCACAATATTCTTTTACTTCTGTTGTACAGAGATTATCGTCTTTTGTACCAAATGGCAGTATTTGCTAGTACTGAAAAAAATGAACCAGAAAATAAGAATTCTTTCTGCCTCTGGAAATCAGTCAGTATTATGACATTTCAGAGAAATACTGTGATGCTTGCTTCATTTAAGCTGTAAAGAACTTGAAGAGCCATCATTTCAAACTAGATATTGTCCAGTGTCATGTCCAAAGTAATCAGTAACAATACTCATAGTTACGCTGAGGAGCGTGAAATAAGGCCTCTACATAGATGCACAGTATGTTTTACAGAAATGCACATATAGCTACAAGTGCCTTATACATTTTTTTTATTCTTCTATACACAAAAGAATTCATTCTTCTATTTCAGCTTCACTCTATTATCAATTATAAATGTTTTACAGCTCAAGTACAAGATCAGTCAACCAAGGGGCTTAGTAAATGTGTTATTTATACAGTTATTTATTAAAATGAGCTTCATTGCATTACAGAATGTTAAGACAAATTGTTGTGCCCTTTAGACTCATTATAGATGACAAAATACTAAATAAATCTTAAATGGATATTCACCTTTCATCACACAGGAACACAAATGGTTAGATCTTATCAACAGGGGAGTCTTTTTAATCTTCTTCCATTACTAACCACAGAAAAAAAAATCATTGTTGTTTTTCCTGTCTTTGTCTTTAAAAAGTCTTATAATCCTTGTTGGAGGGTCAAAGTAGATCTTCTTTCAAGTAAGGAACAAATCGATCTCTAGTGAAGGAAAGCCTAACTATCTCTACTGTCTCTGACCTGCCAGGTACTATTTCACAGTGGGACATTAGTAAAGCTTCAAAGGCAAGCTAGCTTTTTATAAGGGTACTTTATTGTTCACAAGCAAGGAGTGTATTATCTTATCATCTGGTCTTGTAACTTCTTGCTTCATTGTGCTGCTACAGATTAAAAAAAATACTTAGGACACAAATGCCATCTTCTGTGTCATTAACCCAAAATCTATTACAATTTTATTAGAAAATAAGTATTGAGACAGCACAGCTACAGTTCCTCCCTTATGCTGTGCTAAATTGCTTGTAAAAGTGATATATTATGATTCTAACACTGCATTCATTGCAAAACATGGAAGACAAGACCACATACTGTGTACATTAAATGGTAATGTTAAATCAGCAACAAAGCTATGAATATCTCCCTAAATCTCCAAGCACAATCTACAAATTTCCCTTTTGCAGGATACTAATAAATAAAGAAATTTACTCTATCTTGGACAAGCAAATGGTACCAGCAAGCTGCCTTCTTGATATATCCAGGTCACAAGCTATTAACCTTTTTTTTAGATATCAGGTTTTAACGAATAACCACCAAAAAAGAAAGTGTTGCTCTATTTCTCTGCTTGGGGCAGTCAGTGCCTTCATTATTAAAAGTCAGAGAAGTCTTCAGAAAGAAAATACATTTCTGAGCCAAGAATTTAAAGGCTATGAAATGTTATTAAGGTTTCTGCAAAACAGAAAAGGTCTCAGTTCATTTAGGATTTTAAAAAACACATATTGGAAAGCAGAAGTCAGGAGGGATTCAATTTATACCTGTGTAACTGGTCAGCACAAGGTTAAATAAAGACGTAAATTATGCATGGGCTTTAGGCTTCCTCCTTAGAGGTCAGTTTTACCCAGAACAGAGCACATAAAGAAACGGAAAAAGGTAGACCCAAAAAGGCAAAACATTGAATCAGCAAGTAGCAAGCTTAGGCCTCTCTAGGGAGCTCTTCGCTCACAGGAAGACTTGGCACTGCTGAATTTTCTGAATTAGTGAAAAGAACACCTCAAATTCTTGTAAGATTAAATCAAACCTAAGTCCTGCCCTTCAGGACAACTGCCGCGAGTCCCAAGCTTCACCTCCACAGCAACCGTCAGAGGTCTGGAGCAGTTTCCAGACACAGGCAGCAAATCTCTCTCCTCCACCTTGAAATTATCCCATTCTCTTAGCAGGACTCAGGTAGCCTCCGTAAAGAGCCCATTTCTAATTCTCCTGCTCCCACGGCTGCGGATGGTGATGATAGTCCACAAAGCTTTCAATCTGCACAAAATAGCACCAGGAGAAATTAAAGCTCTTCAGGCTGGAACTGCTGCTGCAGAATATAATCAACCCGTCCAACACTGGCAGCTGCTTTCCAGCCTTTGGAGATTTGAGTGTGTGTAGAAGGACACAGATTTCAGAAACTATAACAGTCTGTGGGTGGGAGCTGAACCAGCAGGTTTTCAATCCAGTCTTAGTTCAGTTTAAACTGGGACTAAAGTCCTTATAGTTTGAATCCCACTTCAGGCCCGTAACATATCATGATCAGGTCCAGCAATCCCTCGAAGCATTTAATACTGAAGAATACTGTATTTAAAAATAGGAATGGGTGTGTGACAAAGGCAAAATCTCAGGGTGTTCAGCCAGAGGGACGGTCCCTGCTCCCCCAGCAGTCCTGGCACCCCTTGCACTTGCAGCACAATGCTGCAGGGTCCTCCTTACTCCTTACCTCTGGCTTGAGAAGATGGATAGAAATTGCAGTGCTGTGCGGGTGCTGCTGTGCTGTGTAAGTCAAGCAGAAGAGAGGGGAAAAAATAACCCCTCTGCCATACACTTACATCCTGGACATACAGAAACTCACACACATTTATTCAGTGATGTACCCCACAGGACTGCAAAGGTCCAAAAGACATACTAAAAAATGCATTGCTCTCTATTTTAGGAGAGGTGAGATGAAAAAATATAGCTAGGTGAGTACAAAAAGTACCTGCATTGACAAGGACCCACTAGAATCTACCAAGCAGTACAGCCCTGTATCATGGTACAGAAATGAGGTTTCTTCTTCCCACACTGAAGAAACCCAGGGTTGAGGAGAGTCAGAGGAGGGGTTGGACCAGGAGAGGCTCAAGGTGATATGGCCTTGTATACCGTATAAGGTACAGAGAGACCCACACCAAATAGGTCCCCAACAAAGATCTCACTTTATGATCAACTCGGTATTCTGAAGCAGTAACTATGTGCTGATTCAGTCCCAAACTGGGTATAACAATGACTTCAAAATGATGGTCCAGTATAATTTCCTCTTCCAGTAAAAAACGAGGCTTTGAACCAGTACAAGCTCAGAGTTAGTGCTAGGTTTTGCTGCCTGATTTTGAAGAAATGAGGGCATAAAACACACCCATGTATGGAAAATTAGATCCATTTTCCTTCATAGTTAATAAATTGTACATAGTTAATAAATAAATAAATAATAGTTAATAATTGTAAATTAATTTACCAATTGTCTCTTTGTCCAGAGACAGAAAAAATAACTGGAGCTTCAAAGGTACCGGCATTGCTGTCATTGTCAGAAGGCTGTTTGTGAGCACGCTTCATCAAAGGACATTTCATCTCTGCATACACACCCTTCACATTCTTCTGCCAAAGTAATGTCAGGCTGGGTCATATGCCTTCAAGGCAACTTTAACTTGGGCACCTTTCTTCAAAAGACATTAGAAATGATTTACATTTTTCCTTCCTAAATCAGCATTTTTGGTATCATTTGTGTCAGCGCCAAGTTCCCTCATTCTTCACCTCTCTTCTGGCCTGCCTTTCCCTTTCTCATGTGCTCCTGAATACCACCTGCGTGCCAAGAAACCCATATTGATGAATGCAAAGTTTGTTCACTTTAGGAGAGGAAACTTTATTGTACAGCCTTCTATGTAACCTACACTAAAAATCTACCTGGTGTTGGCTTAAATCTTTCATGAATAGGAGTCATTTTTCTGAATAGGATACTTTTGTTACGAATAGCACATACCCAAACTTGGACTTCAGCCACTTTTTTCTCATTACATTTCTTAACTCATATTATGCAGTTTATGCCAAGATGACAGAAAGTGACACACTGTGACCTCTATCCTGCCAGGAGGAGAATGAGACTTGATGCAGATTTTTGGCTTTTGCACAAGCACTCAGGTACTGTGGTGATTATTTCACATTGATTACTGTTCTTTAATGCTGATAGTATTTTCCCTGATGGGTTAACTTTATCCCATCCATGTGCCTCTTTCACCAAGGTAAATTGTTAAACAATTCATTTATTTGGTTTGAGGGCTGTTGTTTTTGGGGGATTGTTTTTCCTTTCTCAGAAATACATTTAATTTACCAAGCATTAAAGTATGCAGCAGAAATCACAGTACAATTTCAGGAGAAATTATGCAGGGAACAGGCAAGAACTGCATGTTATTCATACTGCACAGAACTTGATTATAAGTTATTATTCCTCATTCTCAGAGGAGAAAGCTGAGCCATGAGAAGTGATTGCTGAGATATTCTGATGCTTCTGCGGGCACAATGGTGTGAATGTTTCCAGTATGGCTCAGTATACTGTCTTCACTTACATTTAATGCCGATGCCAAGCACACGACATGAGAGCACTAAAGTCCTTTCAGATGCTGATGACTCACACTCTTTAAATATGTCACATGCTTGGACAAATCCACCTTCCCATAGAAGGCACCAAATGCCATTGGATGAAGCAGATGTTCCCAGCCAACCTGACCATGACCACAAAGTGACCTTCATCTATTTTGGATTTATCAAATCATCAAAGGCTCCTGCTCCTGCCAATGAGACTTGGGCCAGGTGATTCAAAAAGGTCTTTATAGAATGATCAGCTGCCTGAGCCACCTGAGGCAGAAAATACTGTCTCTGGGGGAGCTGGATTCTTCCTGAGGGAAGAGGAGCCCATGGGAACCAAGGGGATCACAGTATAGGCAGTGGCCTTTCCTACCAGAGTGCTGAGCCACCGCATCTGAGAAGAAGGAGCCCCATGACTGTGACAGCTATCAACCAGCTGGTGATCATCAGACAAGGTGAAAGAGTCAGACCTGAGGTCCATCCAGGAAGACCTTTTGGGAACAATGGGAGGCAGGAATGGGCTTCTAACTGGAGCATAGTCTGGGGTCCTTCACGAAAGTCCCATCAGGAAGCCAAGACAGGACAAGACAGAGCTGTACCCCCAACATGTCTCAGCCATAACTGGGGATCTGTGCTGAAATGGGGCTCTTTGTCCATGGGCAGGACGTGCATGGGTGGTGATAGCAACAGAGGCCTTTGAGTGCCCTTGTGGCTCTGACAGTGTCCTTCCCCTTTCAAAGTGCAGTAAATATAAAATATTAAAAAACAAAACCAAACAAAAAACACAAACAAAAACACACTTACCAAAAAAAAAAAGGTTAGCCAGCCAGCTTCCAGAGCTTCCAGGATGCTTTCTTAGTGTCCATACATCAGAACAGAGGTAGTCACAAACATCTGGAGGGTAGGACCTTCAGTCAACCACGTAGCACATCATACCAAATAATCACATATCAGATATCAACCACATCTTCAAGAAGAGAAAGAAAGTAAAGCAAAGGATAAGTTCATTCATTGCTTACAGTTTTGTTCCAGAAAAATCCCGAACCCCAAAGCTTAGCAAAACAGATTTTACTGTAATTGACCCATAGCTCACTTACTAAGAAAAAATGCTAGAGCTGCAGTCACATAAGCACTAATAATGTTAAAACATGGAATACAGGAGAGGTTGTACTCCCAGATATTTACTCAGTAACCTTTCAGGATATTTACATGTGAATTACTTCATGAAACAAGAGGTTAGTAATGAATAAAACTAGTTGATAAATATGGTAGCAGTTTATTAGAAATGCAGACTATGTCAAGCCCTTTATTGTAATCATGAATGGAATAACTTCTATAGCTATGAAAGAGCAATTGGAGCAGACCACTGCACAGAAAAGACCTTCTTTATGGAGTAGTCAGTTGCTAAGAACCACTGAGCCAACAGCCCTTTTCTGCTTGGTGCCAACTCCAAGTGCTTAGTATTTTGCTGTCAGAGACTTAAACAATCAAAGCCTAAGCTGAAGATGATGGTGTCTGTTCCACATCAGGTAAGTGCCTAAATGTGGTTTCCAATCCCTATATTTAGGCACATTCTTTTTCAAAATTTGTTCCTCATCTAGTTTACCAAATACTCACCTCAAACACCTCCAGGTTACCAGTAGTGAGAAAAATACTTTTCTATTTCACATCTCCTGTTACCTTTGAGAGTTCTACAGTACCATAGTACCTCACCAGTTCTGGTGTAGATAGGGACAGCTTCAGACAAAGACAAAATCAGCAATTATCTAGGGCAACCGACCTCTGAAAAGTGCAAATTTCCTATGAGTGCCTTGCCCCCTCTGCCAAAGCCAGGGGCTGATGCTGTTGCTGTGGGGAGGAGGATGGGGCTGCCCGGGGTAGGCAGCTCCATAGCATCAGTTGCCAATTGCTCCCAAGCTCAGGTGCGCATCTGCCCCCTGCTTCCTCACCTTGCCTTCCCCATCCCCACTGCAGAAGCAATTTGTCCTCCCAGGGGGAAAATCCTGCTGCTGCCAATGCTGCCCAAGGCACTGAAGTGGGTTCTTGGGTCGACGGGCAAGGACAACTACACTGAGCTTGGTGGAAATCTGCTGATGCAGAAGAGGTCTTCAGTGATACCATGCTGCTGTAACCCCAGTAATAACTGACTTGGCAAATTTCTTTTCCAGACAATCTAGCTCAAAAATGGCAAACAGACTCTCTTTCTCTATTGTTTGCCTGTTAGGGAGCAAGGAATAAATGAAGCATGCACATGCATGTGCACAACTTTTGTATATTGGGAAAGTTACCTGTCCTTCACTTTCTCATTTATTAAACTCTTATTTTGACAGGTTCTTGCACACATGCTTGGACAATTTTTAGAAGTATCATCAATCTAACTGCAGTTGAGTTGCTCTCTCACCCCCCTGTTCAGACTGTGACTGAACAGTTTCTTTTAATAAATGAGTGATACGGCTGGGTGTTATCAACCTACTGTAACATTTAATAGATATTCATAACATATATTAATCATGAGCAAGTTTACAAAGGATTCAATGCTGCAAGGTGGGGAGAACGCTTGACTCTCCTTGAAGTCAGTGAAAGCAAAAAGAATGCTGTCCTCTCAGGTGCTGCATTACAACTGTCAGGTCTTCCTTCTGGACATTAAAAAGCTGAGCACAGTTTTCTGAAAAAGTGCATGTGCTTTATGGTTGGTTTCTTTTACCAGTACCCTGTTCCTTGTGGACTGGAAAAATTATTTTTGTTTTAAAAGCTGAACTAGAAAAATAAGCCTGCCCTTAAACGGAACTTTCTGCATTTTCTCTGTCTGCTTCAGATCAGAGAGGTGTTGCTTGGCATACAAACACCCATATAGAAAGAGAAAATGTTTGCATTCCTTTTCCAGATGCAGAAGTCAGAAAAACTTTGTGAACTGAAAATTAACCAAGTATATACGAACAATAACACAGCTTCCTAAAATTTAGCAACCTATTAAAGTGAAATAAGGAATTACAATTAAGATTAATGGGAGCCAACTAGAATGAATTTCAATCAGTTTTATTTTGAAAGTGTGTGGGCCCCTTTTCACCATTTATGTGAAATTACCAAATCTAACATCATTATTGTTGTTTCTTCCCTATCACATAAAATATAACGTATGCACACAGAAAAGAACACGCTGTTCCCAGAAGCACAATGCACCCTTTCTGACTTCTCACAAAAGCAAATACTAAAGAAAATACTCTGCTATGCAAGTGTTTGAATACGAATTACCACGGAACATTTCAGATAAATTAGTCTGTACTGTGCTATTAAAATTCTTGGATCAATTATTTAGTATGGAATTTTAAGAATAAAGTTCAAATTCCTAACATATAATAAAAGGGAAAACAAGTCAAAATGTTTAATTCTACGGAAATATTGGATTTACTTCTTTGACAACAGGAAGATGGCACAGCTGAAATACACATAGCTCTGTTCACTAAATATACACTGATTTGTCTGGTCTGTTTATAGATATATTCATGCTCTGCCTGGTGTTCAGTCACTTCTTAACATCAGGTAGTAACATTAGATATTTCACGAAAGATTACAAAAGATGCCACCCAAATACTATACGCCACAAGAGATGAAATTCTTTTCACTCCATCAGTGATGCTCCTGTCATCCCATCAGCATCTCAGTTCTGTAGTTCATTTTCATCTTAAGAAAGTGATTTTCCGTACCATCTGCAGCCCTGCAGCTTGTGTTTGGTAATCTGCTTCAAACTGAAGAGGTTACAGGTAAGGTCTTATGTCTCCGTAGATTATATTGAACAACAAGATTGTATTTACTTTTTTCCTGAGACGGAAGTCTTGACTAGCAAGAATCTTCTTCATAAGCAGTACTGAAATTCATGGGGCTGGTTTTCCAGTCACTTCATTCTCCTGAACATTTCCGCAAGAATTTAAACATGATAAAAAATATATACTTTCTCTTACGTCACCAGAGTTAGTGAAAAATCACTGGAAACCAGTACATATTTTTTT
Organism: Streptopelia decaocto; assembly: GCF_964273445.1. Classification (NCBI taxonomy): domain Eukaryota; kingdom Metazoa; phylum Chordata; class Aves; order Columbiformes; family Columbidae; genus Streptopelia; species Streptopelia decaocto. The sequence goes on from NC_138656.1 coordinate 81,941,291, forward strand.
CCAGAAAGCAGTAAATCAAGTCTAGAACTGGATACAGGCCTAGGAATGAGATACTTGGGCAGCTGAGGAGGTTACACCATGTCCCCTGACCACTGTGAATAATAATATTCAAAACCATCTTCCCTTTTGCTTCTTCTGTATTTATATTTTTGGCTTATTTTTTTGTAATGTCCTATGCTATAATTGTTTTGCCTCCGTAGTCCATAATTAAATGTCATATCAGATGATACTGTAAACTTGCAGAATATTTAACTGCCATGAAAAAGCTATTCTTCACTGTCTTCTGGCTTCTATATGGTAATGTCGCCGTCTCTCCTTCAACATAATCTAGGTTATTTTAGGGGTTCTTTACCTCTGGACATGCTTTCAAATCTCATTATGCAAATCCAGGACATGACACATATGCAAAAAGAATATATTCAAGTTATTAAATGAGAAATCTGAGTTCTTTTCAAAGAGGAGTTAGATACACAGTGATAGAAATGAGAACTGTTAACTGTGAATCCATTTTCCAGCTGTCAGTTTAACAAACAACAATAAAAAGGTTTTTAATCAATTCAGTTGGCTACCCGATGTTTCCTTCAACAAGAGGCATTTTTCATAGGATAGGTTCTTGGGAGAAGAGATGACAAAGGCCCTATACATGGACAGAATGCCTGTAATGGGAGATACCCTGATAACGAGAGCCCCCTGTAAGAGCTCTGACACCCTGCAAGAGTGTCAAGCAGCAAGTGGAAGGTGTCCAGGGCTGAGTGAGAAGAGGAAATGGGGGAAGTATAGTTGTAGTGAGCAGAAAAAAGCAGACGGTGCCAGAAGGCTGTAGGGTTGTTGATTTTGGTTTGTAATTACAACTGGCAATCATTTTGAACCACTGTTGCTTTTTTTAATTATTCAGCTTTGATTGCAATTACAAGCCAAAAGCAACAATCCTAATAACAGAGCTCCGAGTCTTCTGATGAAACAGAAAGGCTCCCAAGTGTTTGGAACCTAACCTTACAACCCTGAAATTTAACAGAAAAACTTATTAACAAGAAAACCTTTTGGATCGTAGGTTGAGTGCAAATGTGCTCACAGCCTACAACTGCAAGTGTAAGAAGGTTACTGTGAGGACAGTTGAATTTTTCCCTTGGAAGCTGAACCACAGTGAGCAAAGCCAGCATTTACCAAAGTGGCAACCAATTTCATGCATCATTTTGCTGAAGAGCCTAGTTTAAGGCAACTGGATGTCTCAAGATGAAACAAAGCATGAGGCTTTCTAAAATAGTGAACATTTTTGAAAAGAGTACATCTAACTTCTAACTCATTGAGAACTGTCTCATGGCTGCAACAAAACTTGTCAGTCTTGTTAAGCATTTACGAGTAGGAGAAGGGTATTTTGAAATCTACCTGCCAGGTTAATCCAGTACCACAATCTCATACAGGATGCAAAAAGCCCATTTTGAGCTTGTGAGATGTGGTAACAAGCACATATTTGAGTACCTAAGTGGATATTAAGTCAATTTAGTATTTTTCTGCTAAATAACATGTTTCACTTCACAGTCACTCCTGAGGGTCAACCTTATCTTGAAAGGAAAACAAAAATAAACTCAGCAAAATGTAGAAAATTGGACAGGAAGTGACGCAAAAGTACATCTAATCCTTCTCCCCACTGAACTATATCCAAGCCATACCTGACAGAGCAGGTCCTCAGGTGGAGCTCCCACAGTCTTTCACAGTTTTTGCTACAGTTTTTCTGTCTTTTCTCTCATTACATTATTCCCAACTCTCAACATAAAAACCCATTCCTTTAGTTAAAGACTGTTATCTCTAATTCTGTCAATAGAAGATGAAGGGAACACTGTACCCCCTCTTTTCAGTTGTGCAAAAACGGTTGTATTTCCCTCTGATATTCTCCTTTCTTTACTTAACTATCCCAATTTCTGAAGTCTTTCTTTATACATTATATTTTCTACTCCTACAACTACTGTTTTCAGCAATCTCACCAGTTGAGACAGGTCTTTCTCAAAAGTTTGTCCCGAAAGCTGGGCATAATATTCCAAACAAGCCTTTACCCAAACTTTATAATAGAGCAGGAGATGATTCCACATAGCCTACAGGTAATACTCCTGTGTAACTATCCTATTAACTCACAACAAAATTACATTTTTTAATCTTGTTCAGTATGTGATTCACTGTGACGGGAGATCCAGCCTAACCTCTTATTCTCCAGTAAGGAGAATACTCGATTCTCCAGCCTCTTATTCTCTCTCTGTGTTTGTATAAGAAGATTATTCCTGTCCAAGCCTAATATCTTGAAATTCTTCTTGTTGAACTGCATTGCACTGCCTTAGACTGCATCTTCAACTTGTCAAACTCATTCTGAAGTCTAACTGTTCTCCAATATGCTCCTTAAATCTTGGTATCATCTCAAAGTTCATGAAAATACTTAAAAGTGACAGTGAGCTTTTGATAACTAATTTCTACCTACAGTTTTCCAAACAGTGTCACACTAGTCTTATAATAATTAAGTCTATAGAGTGCTTTCTTAGCTAGTTTATGAAAGAGAGATAACACCAGAATTTATCAGGAGAAAGCAGCATGTCATTTACCTCTTTCTTCCCTTTCCATAAGGGCAGTTATTAGTTAGGTCCAGAAATAAATTACATCATTGACATAAATGGTTCTTGGCAAATCTATTATGGCTGTTAACTCATTTTCTTATGGTCTTCCAGGTGCTTAAAAATACTTTGAATATTTGTTGTGATATTATTCCAGAAATCAAAGCTAAGCAGACCACTCTATGATTTTTAGTTCCTCATGTTACCCTTTTTCAAAGGCAGACACCCTGGTTTCTCTTTTCCAGTCTCCTGGAAGCCTATGCATCTTCCAAGAATTATCAAAGATAGCTCTAAGCTAAGCTTAGAGCTAAGCTCTAAGCTAAGCTCTAAGCTCTAATAGCTCTAAGATTGCTTCACCTTACAGTGAATTTCCTGAGACATGAAACCTCTTTTCTTTCTGAAAACATCCAAGACCTAAATATCCTCTAACTGGCCTGTCTTCTTTGTTATTACTTTCTTCTGAGGTTAGCTTTGTTAAATTTATGAGCACAGCTGACCACTTTAGTGAAGAATGACACAAAAAAAAAAAGCCACTAAACGTGTCAGCCATCTTAATTTCATCTTTTGGCTGCTTATTTTATTATTCTTTTAATAGTGAAGTCAGCTTTCTCCTTGGTCTTTATCTTGCTTCTAACATACATGAAAAGTTTTCTTATTAGCCTTTCTGTCCCTTGCTACTTTAACATGATGATTATTGAGAATGTGATAACTCAAGCATTAATTCAAACAGCTGGTCTAAGAAGTACAAGGTATGTTTTGGTACTTCCAAGTGCAATTCCAGTTGGCTGGAGCAAGTAGCTGCACAGCAGTCTGCCTTGCAGCAACCACTGGTGCATTGGAGCTGGTGATTGTAAATGTTCACAAGCAGAATGAGAGTTGACATCAAGTCATGTGCCAAGAAGAAGCACCATCAAAGAGATCAGAAGAGCAGACAGCACTCTAATGTAGGCCACAGTGTCATCTCCCTCCTTCTCCTCATCGGGCACACTGGAGGTCAAACGTAAGACTGGAAAGTGGGATAATTATGCATTCAGTGGGCTTACTGCACCTTGTGAGACATCCCACCCTGTTGTACCTACCTACAGCTGCCCTTGCTGCTCCTAGTGATGAGAGCAAGCACTGTTAGTCTGCTTCTGCCCTAAGCCTCAGGCAGACTGAGAGGTGGACCGACAGGCTCAATTTCTCCCAGTTTTCTTGTCAGATCCTCTGTCTGTAAATAGTGGAAAATCTCTCTCCACCATGCCTCCCCCTTCTCTGATCAATGCAATTGGAGCTGTGTCAGGGCAGCCAGTTCTTTCTTTGCTCTGATTGCACAATAATGAAAGGATGGGAAACAAAGACTAACAACTTCTGAGATTAATTCCCCTTCTGTTCTCAGCTGTCAGACTTACTTATTTTTTCCTTTTTTCAGCTAAATCAGATCATTATACTACAAATCTTTACTCTGAATGAGAGATTAGACTCAGGTATTTTATTTTCATCAGGGCATAATATGCAGCACAGAATAATTGACTATAGTTTCATCTGGATATTTGTGTGGGGCCTCCTATCAAATTCCACTAAACCCTTACTGACCCTTTCCATTTTGTTGAATTTCTTAGGATCTTTACTGTAGTAGACTCCTGGCAAACAGAACTTTGCACTCAATTATACCTATGTCCACATCTGAGATGTCATGTTTTCATGAAGCCTCTTTAAACAATCATGAGAATTAAAAGGTCTTCAGGGCTGCTTTGTAATAAAAATAGTAATAGAAAAGAAAAAATCCATAACCTAAGTGTTTGTCCTGGACATAGCATTTTTTCTACAATGAGAAGTAAAAAAGGAGGAAAAAAAAAAAGGCATCAGGAAATAAGACAAGGCTTTCAGACTATGTTTAACTGCTTCGAAGCCAACAATAAAAGTACCGCAGTTAAACCAGAAGACCAAAAAGGCATAAGGTCATCAAAACCAAGGGTCATTGAGCCAGTGTATTTGGATAGATGTCACTTCCACTTTGCCTGTACAAAGAGTGCTATAGAGTATATAGAGAGCAGAGCTCATGCTGACATAAAACCAAAACCAAAAAATATCCAAAGTCTATTATGGTGGTGTTATGAGAAGCAGACAGGTTTCTTATACATGAACAGACTCTCTGGTGTGACTATTGGATCTCCCTTGATGTTTCTTACTTTACTGATTACTTTACTGCTATTGTCTTTTTAAAAAAGACACTATCACAGAGGGAACGTATTTTCTCAACCAAGAAAAATTGGCTTTATGCCATTTCTGCTCTACCAGAAATTGACCCAACAATAGCTTTGGGACTTCATTTAAACAGGGAGAGACAAAGCATGATAAAAGCATGGAACATAACAGCCCAACATGGGCCTCTGTTAAAGCATAGGAGGCCCTTGGTGTTGCAACAAATTAGAATATTTCCAGACTTAGTGTTTTTGTTCATGTTTTGCTTTGTTTTCTCTTAAAAAATATTGTCAATTCAGAAGTAAAACACTACTATAAAATTATATTTTAGAGGTAATAAAAGGCAATGGGACTGGCTGATGTTCGGAGCCCTTGAAAAGTTATGCCACTTATATTAATGCCTAAAAATATTTATGGAACATTTTGGGTAATTTCTCTTAGAAGTTACAGATTTTCATGACATAAAGGTCACAGGATGAGTTCATATCAGACTAAGTTCTGCACAGGCTATTTTGTTGATTCCTTTGCTCTCTTAAGAATGGGTAGCATTTCAGTCACATTTTTAGCATACACAGCACAAAGGTGGGTTTAGTCCTTGTGCTGTGTGATATAGTCAGCACATCGACTTTGGGCAGGCAGGCCCTAATGAGAATTGCCAGAAATACTGCTTGAATCAGCAGCTGCACTAACAAGTTTGAAAGGTACAAGGCAAGCAGTGTCCTCTGCATGTAGATATCTACAACTCACCTCTTCTTCACGTTACTCATTTCTTCACTGATAGAAACCATTGAGTGTTTTTTCAATTTTCTCCTTTGGCTCAGCTTTGAGTTTGTCTTGCATGTACCACAGCTGAAAAACTAAGTACTTCGTCATGAGGAACAGATAAAAAAGAAACAGAACCAGTACCACGTCCCAGTAACAGTAGCAGCAAAATGTTGCTCAAAACCTGCTGCTGGGTAGGGGTTGGAGATTCAGTCATGGCACCTCAAAGTCACTGCTCAGGTAGGACGAGGGAAAGCCTTTCACATAGACTATCGTTATGGACAATCCTAAAAAGCCAAACCACAATTTACATTCTATGTAATAAGGGGCTTCATCACCAGCGAGTGGGTGAACCATAGGAATAAGTAAGGAAATCAGCATAGGTAAAAAATATTTGCAAATATGACTCAGAAATTACTTAGTCTTCTAGAAATTTTGAATTCCACTCCTCTGTATTTACTTGCTGAAGAGGCCTGAAAGGCAGGCCTCTTTTCCTTTATAGCAGGAGTAAGGGAGACTCTATTTTCCTGAGCAGAAAGGTGGGAAAAGGAAAAAGGATAGAGTTCATGCTGACTGATGGTAGCTCAGATGGAGCATGGAGAGGGCTAAGAAAGGGTGATCACCAGGAAGAACCATCCTAGCACCTATGTATAACACCAAAACCCTGTCCCGCCACTTTAACCTGCATAAGAGGTCTTTCACTGAAGGCAACAGGAGTTGCCATGGATGTACAGGGAATTTGTCATGCAGGTTGGTTCACTGCCATACCAGATGTGCTCAAAATGGAGTGCACATTTGGCCCAAATTAATTTGAATTAATCTGCCTTGATCACATTATGTGAAGTTCCCTGTTGTATGTAAACTGATGGTCTTAAAGTGTCAGCAATGCTCATTAGCTCATGCCAAACTATTTTTTCCGATTGGGTCAGCTCTGATTTGAGCCTCATCCTGCTACTATGGGACTCTGCACCAAGCACCCTATTCTTGGGTGAACTTCCATTCTTGGCGAATGTAGGAGGCACTGCCTATCTGCCCCTACACTCCTAAACATCAAATTGCAACATTAAAAAAAATGCACAAGACTCAGACAAAGTAACTGCAAGACAGTTTAGGAGCCAGGGGTGCTATTTGCAGAGGCAACTTTTAACCCTTCTTGCTACTGCTGTTATGGCCGTTGCCAGGATCACCACTGAAAAGCTCCTGTGGCTTGTCAAAGCAAATAACTAACTTTAGCTCATTTAAATATACAGGTCTGAAAACAAAGGCAGTTAAGAGTTGTTTAACATGGAATTCACTAATCACTGTCACAGAAGTGCACACTCTGAAAGAGGCCCGGGGCAGCAAAGCCTCACCCATTTCAGTTGACTCTCACACCCCGAGTCACGTTTCCAAAGTGATTTAGGCACCTGCGGGCTCCAATGTTTCTTGATCCCAGAGCTCCTTATTAGAATCATAGAATCACAGAATCATTTCAGTTGGAAGAGACCTGCAGGATCATTGAGTCCTACCATAACCTAACTCTAGCACTAAACCATGTCCCTAAGAACCTCATCTAAACACCTTTTAAACACCTCCAGGGATGGTGACTCCACCACTTCCCTGGGCAGCCTGTTCCAATGCCTGAGAACCCTTTCTGTGAAGATTTTTTTCCTAATATCCAATCTAAACCTCCCCTGGCACAGCGTGAGGCCATTTCCTCTCATCCTGTCCTTGTTACCTGGGAGAAGAGACCAACATCCTCCATGCTACAACCTCCTTTCAGGTAGTTGTAGACAGTGATAAGGTCTCCCCTCAGCCTCCTCTTCTCCAGGCTAAACAGCCCAAATTCCCTCAGCTCCTCCTCATCAGACTTGTGCTCCAGGCCCCTCACCAGCTTTGTTGCCCTTCTCTGAACTCTCTCCAGCACCTCAATGTCTTTCTTGTAGTGAGGGACCCAATACTGAACACAGGATTCTAGGGGCAGCGCCACCAGTGCCGAGTACAGTGGCACAATCTCTTCTCTAGTCCTGCTGGCCACACTATTCCTGATACAAGCCAGGATGCTGTTGGCCTTTTTGGCCACCTGGGCACACTGCTGGCTCATATTCTGCCGGCTGTCAATCAACACCCCCAGATCCCTCTCTGCCAGGCAGCTTTTCAGCCACTCTTCCCTGAGCCTGTAGCACTGCCCGGGGTTGTTACGATCCAAGTGCAGGACCTGGCACATGGCCTTGTTGAGCCTCATACAATTGGCCTCAGCCCAACGATCCAGCCTGTCCATCCTACCCTCCAGCAGATGAACAATCCCACCCAATTTGCTGTCATCTGCAAACTTACTAACGGTGCACTCAATCCCCTCATCCAGATCATTGATAAAGAGATAAAACAGAACTGTCCGCAATACTGAGCCCTGGGGAATACCACTCATGACTGGCTGCCACCTGGATTTGGCTCTGTTCACCACAACTCTCTGGGCCCAGCCCTCCAGCCAGTTCTTTATCCACTGCAGAGTACACTCATCCAGGCCATGAGCTGCCAGCTTCTCCAGGAGAATGCTGTGGGATACGGTGTCAAAGGCTTTACTGAAGTCTAAGTACACAACATCCACAGCCTGAAAACTGCACTCACCTCCTGTATCACCTCCTGCCCTGAAGCCAAAAGGTGTTCACAGAAGAGAGTCAGTTCTCAGCTCTTTCACTGGTGAGTGCAAGAAGGCATCTGCAGACCACAGAAAAAACTAAGTTAAAAGGAATAATAATGGATTTATAATTAATGTATATTTTTTACTGAAAAAGTTTCCCTCCCTTCCTTCCAATTGATTTAAACAGAAGGCAAGAAAGTGGTAATAATGTTGATCTCAGATATCTAGTAAGGAGAGGTCATTCCCTGACATTGTCCAACAGGCTCCTTCAAGTGAAATTAAATATATCTCTTATGCTAAGCATTTCACTAGCATTCAGAGACCCTCGTTCTATGATTATTAAAAAGATATGAAAGTATCTTTAATGATTCTTCTTCTGAGCCTCAGTTTCTTATCTGTAAACTTCTGATTACAGTAGCTCCTTACCTCATTATGAGTAACAGTGTAACATTCAGAGTTGTACATGTTATACATTGCTGGTGGCTTCTATACTTAGCCAGTGACATTGGGTGTCTTAAGTAAGTGAGGGCAGTCAGACACAAATTTATGCTGCCTAATACTCTGAGCTGGCTAAAAGCTACACAAGCTGCCCTGAACCTGAGCGAGTAATCTTCGGTTAAAGTAAGAGCATGTTGGCCTGTTTCCATCCCGTAGGGACATGTAGGGAGACTCCTGACACAGGTTTCAAAGCAAGTACAGTTTCAAATGTACCCTGGAGAGCAGTGGATTGCAGTGAAGTTACCAAACAACCCAGCAAGATGCTGAAGTCTTTCAGAGGCTTGTGGGATTTGGGAACCGAACAAACTTGCTTGCCTTAGAATGTCTCAGGCAGGTAGACAAACACCACACCACTATCAGAAATGCTGAATTAAATCAAAACACTACTGAAAACTTCATAAAAGTCAGTGAGGAAATCCTTCTTCTGCTTATTATTGATGGCTGCAAGATAACCTTCATTTATAGTTCCCTGGGGACTTATTCAATAGGATGTAGTGACACTGATGAGGAGGATTATTTATTGTTTATACAGTTGCTTAAAGATGTAAGGCACTGCATAAATACTCTAGAAAGTATCATTCCATTAAAAAGCTCTCCATTATGCATCAAAATCCTTCCTGTATCAAAGTTATTTTGGACTTAGTCTTCACACCACAAGATACAGTTGAAATGCTCAGAAGTTCTGACCGCATCCATTATTTCACAATAGCTGATATGCAGTCAATGTAAGAATATTATTGTTTCTACCTTGTATTCACATAGTACCAACAACCTGCAAGGCATATTGATAATGGTCTTCGTACACCTAGAAGTTAAAAACAACAAGGAAACTGCAGGCTTATTTGACAGAATTAAAAAGAAGAAAACAATTAAAACCAACGTTAACAAACCATGGAAATTGCATTCAGAAACTATAATATGGTATGGTAAGGACTGCATGAGCAACAATAACCCAGTCATTTTGTCTAAACATATTAAAATACAGCGTGTAATTAGTAGGCTGTGTATGCTCTCAGAAATCTCTAAAGTAATGAAAGACACAGTTGTGTCCATAATTTCAGAAACAGATGTAAAAGAAGCTTTATGTACCCTAGAGGCCGGTCAGACAGCACAGAACAGAGTGCAAAACCTCTGGTGATCATCTTCAGTTCTTTTACTTTCATTATTGTCACTGGCACACCAAGTAAATATATTAATCAAGGGCTAGTTTCCACCACTTCCTTCTCTCAGAGAGTAGCTCCTCCCTTTACACTAAGATCAGAAACAATATTGATTTAGTGGTGAGTTAGACATACGAATTAGTCATATGACCTATAACAGAGCAATTCACACCAATAACTGTTCACACTGGAAGGACCTGCTGTTTGCCTCATGAAGCTTTTCAGCTTGTATTCTGTGCATCAAGCTTGTATGAAAACTTGGGGGTTTCCATTTTTTATGTCTACTGAATATGAATTTTTATATATTTTAAGCCTGTTAAATCAAATACAACCAAAATAATTCTATATCATGCTGCCTTATTCTCTAAGCGCCAGGTCCCAGGATCTAACTTTTCCCAGAGGAAGCTGGGACATCCAGGACATCAATAACCTCCAATCCATAGAGCAGGAAAAACACCTCTAGAGGTTGATTTTAAACACCTTCTACAGGGTAAAATAAATCTTTCTTAGGAGGTACTCAACCAGCCTCTTGTGTGAACTACAGAGCTGGCCACTCAGACCAGACACCTGATTTCTGGTGAGGAACATCAGGGACACTGAGTGCCACCATCCTTGGGTTCAACTGAACAAAGCTATAGCAGAGTTGTACTTAGCCCATCAACTATTAACAGGACACTGTTTAGGAAACTAAAAGTCTGGGAAGCTGAAGTGCTGTCTTTCTGAAACCAGTAATCTAATTATTTTTGTTTAATGGGGGAGGGGAGAGAGAGAAATAATATATTTATCTTGTGGGAGACATGGGAATAGAACAAAGAGCCTTTTTTGCTTTTACTGAAGTTGCAGAAAGCAATCGTCAGTGGTTTAACTCCACAGAAAGATTTCGTAGTCCCGAAAAGATTTTCCATGAAACTCTTCTGGGAAAACTCATCTGGGGTGTATTAAGACAAATCCAGTTATACTGATCTATTACTTCTGTCTGAGCACTTAGTTTTCTTCAATTTAGTAACAACATAAGCGAGTAAGAAAATGTTTAAGCAATGAGACATGACATACCACACCACGCTGTACTGTTGATTAATGTGTATCCTGGGTGGATGAAGAGTAAGACAAGAGCCTACACCATATGTGGCGAGTGCATTAATCAATATTAACGTGTATTAACAGGTACAGAGAGAGGGTGGTGAAGATAAGCTGGTTTTGGAGCTGAATCCTGCTGCGATGGCAATGGGGGACTGAATCCTGTTGACACAAGGAGTCAGTACGACCTCTGAGGCTGTGACCTTAGAAAAGCATGTGCATTTGATGAACTCCATGCCATAGGATGTTGCAGATACTAAAAGCTTATATGGATTCAACGAGGGGCAGGGCAAGTTCACAGATCAGAAATACTCTCAGCCTATAAACTCAAAGAAATATATCCAGGTCAGGAAGTCTCTGAGCTGCAAATTATTGGAACCAGGAAGAGAACCCAGTGAAGTATCATGTATCATGCACCCTGTTCTTGTACTCTTTCCTAGGCCTCTCCTTTTGACAGCCACCGGGGACAGGATCCCATTCAGTGCACTTACAGTCTGTGTTTTTATGTCCTAACTTTACAACGAACGACTAGTCCCCATCATGTCTATGCAAGTCTATGCATCTATGTGCATGCCTCCATTGATAAACTGAACAGCATCGAGACTTTTATTTAACTGGCTCACTGCAAACACCAGCTGAAATTCAGCATGATCTTCCACCACAGAGACCAGACACGACCAAACACCTGCTGCTGGTGATGCAGCAGCTCTCATTTCAAAGCTCTGGTGAAGCACAGTGCCTTGAGAGCTACTGTCTGCCCAAAGGTGAGAAACCAGCCAAGTGCATAACTCAGTACAGTATGAGGCACTTCAGGAACCCCACAGCATCACTGCTCCAGATGCAGGAGAGGAGTGGTACCCCCCTTGGTAAAAGGCAGCAGCTCTTGCCCTCCCCTGAGTTCAGAAACATCCCCTTTTTCTATTCTGCAGGGCAGAGACCTTATAAAGCAACTGCCAAAGAAATAACAATAACACATTGCCTATTGGAGCGTATTAACATGCCCCACAGCAGTCTCATTATGACTGTTAAACATTTACTCAAGATACTGAAATCTATTTTTTATTCATGGCCTTCCTTTTAGCCCTTCTGTTACTTCCAGTCCCTCCTACCAGCACAGGAACCAGAGTGGTTCAATAGTCCAACAGCCAAACAATGCTGTCAGCTGCCTACTTTCAAATTAAATTAAGCTCTCTAATGATTCTAATTTAACGTACTAATGCATATGACAAAAGAAAAGCTTTTGGGTTGGCTTTTCTCTGATTCATGTGGTTCTGTGCTTCAAAATATTTTCTGAGAGGCTGAGGTGCCTTTTAAACTATACTTTCAACTGATAAATAAACGGACTTGAATACTGATCATTTTCCAGCACCATAACTTTTCATTTTCCTTTTGAATTTAAATAAACTACTATTTTAAAGGTGACTGGCTAAAGGCAAGGAACTTTAAAAACTGGACATGTCAGTAAAACATCTCAGCTAAGCCTCATCTTTTGTCTCAGTTTTAGACAACATGAGGGACCATCTGTAACTTACATCACACTATTAGGATCTGGCCCTGGGAGGATCAATAAAGACCACATGACTTTACTCCACACTCCAGTCCAAAGCTTTAACTACTCATTAGACAGCCTGTAATTTCAGCAAGGAAAGACAGTGCCTGCAGGTGTTGAATTAATGCACCATGAAAGCAGAACTCCACTGTGTTGTGAAGGAGCTAAAATCAGGCTTCTCTGGTATTGTTGACAGTATTCAGTTCCCAGTGTATTTCTGACTTTGGATACATAGGCTACCCAGTAATTTTGTCACATCTTGAAAATAGAGCAGAGGAAAAAATCCATTTACACTCTTACAGCCATAGGTCATATTTACCATTCGCTAACAGAATGGAGCCTGCTTCTTCAGTCTCACAACAGAGAAAGTTTCTCTTGCATCATTAAAACTATCAGAAAGGAACTCAATAACAAAAAAGTCACTGATTTCTAAGAAAAATAATCTCAATTGGGATGTTAACTAAAAGTATCATCAGTAAGAGTCAAACTTTTGAAAAAAAAACCTGTATTTTGAAAGATGTTTTAGTTATAAAAGTTTTAATTTTAAAACCAGAGCTGAAACAATGTACTCAAGTACTTTCAATGCCACTGATCCCATTGACTTTGGATGAAAAAAGTGACATAGGCAGTGGAGAAAAACCATCACCCAAGCAGCTGTTTTTTAAGCAGACACCTGCTTGGTTATGCCTCTGTGGCTAACATCTAGTTGCTGTGCCATATGTGTGACATTTCTGAGGCCAGCTTGTGGCTTTATCTCCCAGTATCTCAGTAAAGCTGTGAAAATTTAGATTTCTGACTAAGGCCATGCTGACACCTGTCTCTGCTCCTAACCTGTACCACTGAGTCACCCCACAGGGAGGAACAGGCAAGCCTTCAGTATGGAGGTGGAGGCAAAGACGTCTGCTCAATATTTTGAGTACAGCTGCTCTGCTCCCTAGAGCAAGTTTGCAAGTCTTGATCAGAGCTAGTCATCAAGGTGAGGTGATGTAGGGAGATGCCTCAGGCAGCAGGCTGCTGGGGTGGAAAGCAGCCACTGCTGTCACTATAGCTGGAAGTGTGCAGGGCAGCAGCTACTTCTGGGTCGAAGAATGAGAGGTCTCATTTCAAGAAGTAACTACCATTCCTCCCCTTCCTCTCAGTAATGGTAAGACAGGTTCCCCAAGACTCCTCAGACTCCAAGTCTCACCCTCTGTTTTGTCTTCCTTGGTTTTACCTCTCTACTTGCTAAGAAATCTTACATGAAAAGATAAAGACTCTTGCCAGGTGACTTCTAGAGACTTTTGGTGTCACAGGGAGAGATATAGCTTAAGCTACCTGTGACCTTCTGCAAAGCTAGGGCAGGACAAATGTTCTAGTTAACAAATCCACTTGTCATGCCATTCCTCTAATATGCACTTAAGCCTGGTTTGCAGACTTCTGCAGTCCTAACAGTGTTGGTTGGAAAGGACCTCTAGAGGTCACCTTGCCCAAAATCCCACTTGAAGCAGGTCCACCAGAAGCACTAGATCAGCTTTACCCCACCATGCCTTTAAAATACCCAACATTAAAGATTAGACATTTTTTCTAAATAACCTGCTCCAGTGCTGCACTTACAGTAAAAACCTTTTCATAATGACAAACCTGAATAGTCTCTGACTGTTGCCCCTTGTATCATCTGCCACCACTGTGAAGTGCTGTAGTTGTGTCATCTCTGTGACTGGCCTGCAAATTCTTCTAGGTACAACCTCACCTGCATGCTGGGAGGAAGAGTAACTTTCCTCAGGTCACTGGCCATGCTCCTCCCCCCATATGCATGTGCCTCTCTTTTGATAAGGGTGCACTGCCAGCTCCTATTCAGTTTGGTGTCCACCTGGTCCTCTTCAACAGAGCTGCCACTCGGGCAATCAGTTCCCAGGATTATTGGTGTGAGAGTTTATTTTAGGCAGAGGACCAGAGAAAGGATAAAAAACAAAGCCTTGCACATCCATAGAAGCTTGAAAATACCATATTCAGTTCCCACTATGCCCTTAGTTCCCCCTTCTGCACTCAGTGTGCTAGGATTTGCCCCATGTTATTATTATAAATTCAGCTGTTGGAACAGTCAGTACAAGAGCATCCAAACATGGTTTTAAAATACAGCTTAAAATAATTATTTTCTCTGACATGATTAGGACAATTGTTATTGGCTGGGTCAATATTTATGCATGTTGGGTGCATGGGTAACAGCATAGATGTGGGGCAGGTGAAGGAGGTCCCAGTACATTTCACCTGCTATGTCCACACAAGCAAGCAGTGAGGACCAAGATACGTGGATTTGTTGAGTGAAGTAGTTAGTGCTGAGGACTCACTATACACTCAGGGGCATTTCAGGGCATTTTATTTCTGAGTACCTCCAGTTTGCTCCTACAGACTTGACCAGCCATGAACAGAATGAATTTGCCACAAGGTGGGACCATATATTTCAGTTTATTGTCACATACTCCAAGACCTCTCTACAATGTGAACCAAAGTATTCTAAACTGGAAAGATTAAGATTTGTGCTTCAGAAGTACTCTCCTGATTTGAACTAAAATGCTACTGCAGAGGTACCTGTAGAGTTTCTTCTTTGCGCGCTTCCTGATCCTGCGTCTTGTCTCCCAATAGCATATAATGTGCCTTACTCTGGGACCCTGAGAACCAACATATTCCTGTCATTACAAGAGGATTTCAGGTGTTCAGTACCATTTTTCTTTATCTCATACCTACAGTTCAAGAATCATTATTGTTTCCTTCTATGCCTCACATCTCTCATTACCTCTTTTTTATGGCACATACTAGTGCAAGCCTACATCCTTCCTGAGGCATTTGAAGGTTGCTCAGTTTATTTACATCCAGTAGCACATTAATACTTTCCACTGTGGCACATTAATACTTCTCACCATGCAAAATGAGCTCTTAGATATTCCTTGGACATTAATTTAGTTGAATATGATAGTCAGAACTCTCTGACATTGTTAAGGTTAATGATCTGGTACTTTACAAGACAAGAGACATTTCAAATCAAATTTATCGTATTAATAGTTTTATTGAGCAACATTAACAGAAGTGTGTTGTTCCAAAATGTCCTCAAGCAAAGCTTTTATTGGCACATTAATGGTGACAGAATGTCCAAATCCGAAGTAAGAGACACTTTTTATTTCTATAACATACAATTACAGATAGCCTAAAATTCTATATTAGAAACTGATAACCATATGGCTCTTCTTGAAAGCCCTATCTTCTGTTGAAATGTATGGATAACTGCTGTGCACAAATCACCTCACTTTATTGACAGATTCTCTGTGTTTCCAGCTGCCTGTGCCAGGGAAGAGGAATATCTGGTGGAAATGGGATGAATAAATTTGTCTCTGAGGTATGGAAGTGTATAGGAGTGCATTTGATGTTAAAAGGAGGGAAAGGCACACTTCATCTTGAAAAATAAAACTTTTTCTAAGCAGTACAATATGACAGCACTTCAGGTCTATGTGATGGATGGTAAAGAAAACCTGCTAAGGACAGCAAGAGAGAAGAGAGCTGGGAAGAGCAGGTATACTGCACCTGAGTTAAGTAAAATAAGCCCATTTCACAGGTGTGATATAAAGCTGCTGAGAAACCATTCACACTGTATTTACTATCCCAGTCTACTAGACTTAAATGGACTTATTCAATCCAAAGGTTTTATCAGCCACAGGAATGCCACACTGGCCCTCACACACATGATCAAATGAGCAGTTTCTCACAAAAATCACAGTCCCAGTTCAACAAATTTTCTTCTCACAACAGCCATGTCATTTCAGTCAAGCTGAATGCTGAATGCCCAGTATCAATAAAATATTGCAGAATTTTAAATTTTTAGAACTTTCTACATGTCAGATTGCCAAGTGATCTTTCCAACACAGATATACAGATACCCTCTCTAAAGCATGGTATCTATATAAACAACTATGATCAATCAACTAATGCCACATACCTTGGAGCCAGTGTATCATCTGACAGTTTAAGGTGTTTTAATGAAGAAAGACTTTCAGCATCCAAACAGCTGAACGCTGGAGAAAGCACAGTTCAATAAAATCTTCTACCTCCATCCTTCCTTCCCATCAGGTGTGTTTGCCTAACGTGGCACATCCAGAGAAGAAAACTGTTACCCTAAATAACGGGGGTCATATATGATATAATAATTATCTCATCCTGCAAAGTACTTTGTCCAGACCACCAACTGAGAGGGGCCTACCTTGGGTGCTCTTGCTGTTTCTCTCTACTGATGGCATTAGGCAGAAAGCAACCTGAATTGCACATCGATCCCTCAGTGTTAGACACCGTACTAACCATATGGCTTACGTTAGGCCAATACACTAAGTAGTCTGATCACCATGTCGAAGAGATATTTTGGGTAAGGTTTGAACCTTGTGGCAATGGTCAAAACGGTGGCTTGCAAGTGCTTGTAGTTTTCAGGCTGTCTTCTTTCACAGTGCTTTCAACTAGAAATGCAAGGCAATCTTTAAGAAACAGCAAGCATGATCATTGAAGCAAAAGGCTTGGGAGCATTGCCTTAGAAGAGCAAGATCCTATCGAATTGTCTAAGCAGCCTTTAGTCACATAGACTTTTGGCACCCTGCTAGATCAACATATAGAAAAGGCAATAAAGACCATCCCAAATAATAGGGTCAAGAAGTCTATATGGTAAACCCATCTGCCATTTCTTCCATGCTTTACTGCCTTCTCCCCAGGTACAAATGATTTTCTGTGCCTACAGTTTTCAAAAGATAGCCTTAGAAACTTTATATGATGCAATGAAGTTTGACAACAATCCGGCAAGGTCTGCAGCTGAAAAAGGAGGCAGCAGCAATCAGGGGAGAACTGCAGACAATTGTTTCACAGCCACCGCTGCCGAATTGTAAGCCTGCGCTTGTGAACTAAAAAAATCTATCTTAGATAATTGACATTTATTTGATTGAAACAGCAGGGTGCCCTCCATCAGAATGGGAGGAGACCATATGGAATAACAGTATGAGTGGAGATAATGTTTGTCTGCTGAGTGTGTCAATGTGTTTAGAGATTATTCATAGGGCTCTAGGGATTCCAGTATGGTAATGTTTCAGCTAAATTAGAATCAGATTAATTGCTCTAATCTAATGGAAAGACAATGTTTATCAAATTATTGCTCCTTCACCACATGATATTGCAGTGTCATTACTCTTTGAGTTAAAAAAAAAAAAAAATCAAAAGGCTCTCTTGTATCACATCTGCTCAAGAGCTCCATAACAGTGCTGATTTCCGCACAGGAGAGTTAATGCAGTTTATAACTCTATGAAGGAGCTAACGAATTAGAGTGGAAGCTTTGTACAAGATAAATCTTCCATATTGTGGGCAGGCCTTAAACAATATTAATCAGAATGACTTGGCTGTGCTTTGGGCTTGAGCATTTTTGGAGGGAGCACTTCAATTTTGCTCAAAATTTGCTACTTTTTTGCTTGGTTTAAATTTTATTTCAGTGGAATGAGGGTCTTTTTCATAGTAAGTAGCACTAAACCTCACCAATACAGGAGCAAGTCAATGTTTCCTTCATTTGTTCTCACCTTCTTTAATTTTCTTTTCACCTGAAAATTGCAATGAAATGATCAAAAGCTGAATGTACAGATAAGATTACTACAACCCTTCAGATATACTTTACATTATTTAATGCTTAGGATCATTTCAGATCATTTATCAAATGCCAACAGTGAGACACAGAGCTGTTCAGCTCCTTTAAAATGCAACAAAAACATGCAGTTTTGGTAGCATTGAACTGCAAGTGTTGAGCACCTCAGAGAGTCAGACATTCCTTTAATCATTCAGTGGCTTGAATGGTGCAAGATTGGGCTCTAAGGTTGTCTTTTAAAAGCTGATCCAGGGGTATTTTCCCCCTTGGTATTTTAGATTACAAGTTTATGTTGTACACGGTAAAGCCCAACTTTAAAATATTAGTTTTTTTAAACTATTAGTTTTTTTAAACCCAGTAAACATGATCCTCAAAAGGAGGTGAAGCATGACCTCTTCTCAAAAGGGCTAATAAACCAGCCAGAAATATCCCTCCGATCCAGTTTTCCACTGTGTTACACTGACGTGATACTAGTGAAAAGCTTTGGAGTTCACAGAACTTTTTGCATCAAACTGGAACGATAGAAGACAGTCAGGCACTTTGTCTCTGCTTAATTTATAATGGCGACACTGTGTTTGTGAGGCATCCAGGCTGCATGCTTAAGAGAGCATTGAACAAATATTTTCTAGGCTTCTATAGTAACTAATAGTTGCTCCTGCCTTAAAAGGGTCATTTATCCTCTCAAGACATACTTCACTGAAATTCTATTTAAGAAAAGCGAATACCTTTGTTAGTGGAGTGTCTACAATGCATATTATAACACACAGTTTACAGAAGTGGGTCAAACAACTGCAAAACTGATTCAATGCTGAGCAGAAAGCAGTGCTTACACATTCTGTCCCCCGTAGCTTTCTCTCCCAGGTACAAGCTGGCACAAAGATGCTAAGTTTTTAAGACACTTGCCCTGTAGTGGCAAGGTATTTTTTGTGCTAGTATTTTAAGATTCATGGTTTCCATAACCCATTCCCCCATGCATTTTCCTCAGACACATATGACTGGCTTTTCTGGCACTTCTGGAGAGACAAACCCTCCCTTAAGCTTTTTTATTTGTGAGACATTAAAAGTTCATGTCAACTCTTCCACCTAAGGCTTTAAGTTTTAAGATCAAAGTTAAAGTGGCATACGCAATTCAGATTGGGCTGCATAAACCAGATGTGCTCTGAAGCCATGATAACAAAGCCCTAGCCGCTTGCTCTTTCCTGAGTTTTGTAACAAAGCTATTGTTAAGCCCTTTTTGGCTACCCATTTTTTTATACATCTGTTTGAAACTAATGTGAACATCTTTCCTGGAGTTTTTCCACTACTTTTGAAGGAAGTAAGGCTCCAGAAAGAGCTGTGGTCTATAGCAGAGAGACACTTAGTCTGTCATCAGTCAGTGCTTGGATCTAACTTCACACCTTTTGTTCTGAGAGCTCCAGCAATAGCTTCCCCGTTGTTTTCCCTGCCGTAGGAGCTGTGAACCGCCAGCCCAGCCACTTCCTGCTGGGCTCACAAGGTCTGTGCAGCACAAAGATCCACATCCATGTCGTGCCAGGGATGGGAAGACACTTCTTGCAGATATATATAACTAACTTAAGGATGATGTGACTTTCTGAGTAATACTGTGATTCACTGAACAACCCACATCATGAAGACACTGTTCAGGAAAAATATACTGGTTTAGTAGGGATCTATAAGCTTTGAAATACAGGTAGCTAATCTAAATGCTTAATTTACATAAATGACTTATTCATGATCTTTAAACTATTCACTATCATTATTTGGAAATGATTTAAAGTAGCTGTAGTCTCACATGGGAGAAATGGTAACATGCTGTTGCGGAACCTTTGTTGGTAAAATATACAGCTTTATCTGCTTTGAAGTAAAAAAATGTTGCGCACATAGGACACTCCATGTGGCAATGAATTGGAAGATTTGCAAAGCAGCAGCAGGGGATAGTGTTTCTGAAGGAAAGTCCTTTACTAGAATCTGCAGGGTACTTCAAAATTGCTATTATTACTATCTATTAAAAATCACAGTGTTAAAAATGCATAGAATGCTCTACAAAAAGATTAATGCTATGGTTTACTCCTTGCTACAAAGAATTTAAAATACAGTTCTGCCTCCAGAGATGTTGTTGCCATGCTCATGTAAGCCTGAAGGACCCAACAAAGTTGATAAAAGTTGCAGCATATGATCAAGAGCACAGCTGGGTACTGATTTCATATAGGCAAAGCATGCAAAGGAATGCAAAAAAAGCAAGATATTCAGGTCTGAGAATTTTGACCCTCACTTCTCCTACAGTCTGATTTAATTGCACTGCATGAAATCACGTTCTCACTGGGAGTTAACGGAAGTTTTATCATCTATTTCAATGCAAATTCAATTGACTTCAAGGAAGTTTCCCCTGTTTAGTTGTACATGATACTCCCAATCATCATCATTTGGGCCTGTACACAGGTAGCACTGCAAAATATATAATCTCAGCTGTTCTTCGGGTTATTTAACAAGGCAGCGTAGCTCTAAATGCTGCTTTCATTATTTTTGTGAATGTGTGGCATACATGTGTATGTAGGTATGCATGTATCCATATATTTGAAAGTATGTGAGTAAATTTTGGAGAAAACAAACAAACAAACAAACACACAAAGACCAAACAATAAATAAAAACAGGAAAACAATCACAAAAACAAAAACAAACAAACAAACAAACAAAAAACCACCAGAAAAATAACACACAAACAAAAAAAACCTGCTTGCTTTTTTAATTTTGGCAGAACAGTTTTCTGGAACCCCATCATTGTCCAGACTGGTATGTGCTAAGAAACGAAACAAAAGACCTTATACCTCTTTGGTTTATATACCCAAGTAACAGGATAAGAGGAAGATTCCCAGATAATTAATTTTGATTACAGTTTCGTTCTAAGTTCTTATTCACACATGTATACAAAATTCATAAAGATATGTAGTCTTCTATACAGAAAATCAGAGGCAGCTTTAGACGGAGTAATGGCTGCAGTGACAGGAGAATAAGAAGTGTCACTCTACTTATTTTACTGTAGTATTTCTTCATTATTTTTGAGCTGTACCGGCAGAGCAGAAGCCTGTGCTGGCATGACTGGGTAAATATCTGACTAGTTCAATACTCAATCATGACATCTGCAGGGCCATCACAAACTGTTGCATCAATAGATATGTACATATTTACTTGTATTTTAACTACATAAAACCCTTCTGATCTCTAACATAAATATGCAATGTACTAAGGGCACAGGCAATATACATGATAAACAGGCAGCAGAGTAGTGTTGCAGCACAATGGCAGCTTTCCACTGTTCAATAACTCAATTTTTATCTAATTATCACAAATTATAACATAATTTCTGAGCCAACAACATTGTTGTAACTGATTTTCTGCTTGAGCTGTGCAAACACAAAAAAACACCTGAAACTGGCAAGCTCATGTGTAATTGAAGAAAAAAAGGAAAAAAAAAAAAACAAACAACAAAACAGTTTGTGGTAAACAAAATGTGCCAAGGTTTTTTACCTGGAGCAAACTATTACAGCTGTTCATAAAACTTATTTAAATAGCTTTCATAATACATGAGAAACTGCTCGAATAGCTCTGGATATGGCTCTTTAGCTTTGTCTCTGGGCAGTAACCCAGTGACTGCACTAGAAATAAAGTAACCACAGAATTCAGTATTGCAGGACTGGTGGCTCCTGTAAAGGGATAGACATACTGCTGTTTTTCACAGTTGCAGGCTCTGAAAGACATATATGTGCTTTGCATCTATGTCTCAAAAAAAAAAAAAAAAAAAAAAAAAAAAAAAAGGAAAAAAGAGCCCCCAGCACTTCTTCAATTGATTTGCCCTTTGTCACTGTCACAGATATGTTTTCCCTATTTTGACAGGTAGTTGTAATTCTATTAGCAGCCCATCGACATCCCCATGAAATCGATCTGTGCTGGGCTAGCTGGGTCTCCTTAAACTAGCTGATTTATTGCTTCTGCCCGCTAAAAAAAAATAAAAAGGGGGTGGCGGGGAGAGAAAAAGAAGGTCCTTTCAGCCTCCATGGTGAAATAAGTACCTAAACAATGCCTGAAAATGAATAAATTTTAGCCTGGCTGCTGGTCAGATCAGTGGCAGATGAGCTGTGACCTTTCACCAGCAGTTTTGCTGAGACACCTGCTGATGCTGGCTCTATAAATGATTGTCTATTTCCCTTATTAATTTACCTGGCTGCCTCATGTATAAACTGGAAGATCTCATTCACCCTAAACGTCCTCAGCATCAATCTATCGTGTTTACCTAATTTTGTGATTTCACAGTGGGACACCGAACAGCCTGAAACTGGAGAACCACTTGAAACACATTCATTGCCTATTCACTCATGCAGATGGAAAATGGAAGCAGAATTTACAGTTGTTGGAGTTCTAGTTTAGGTCAGAGAAACAGGTTATCATCGTACTCTTCTTTTGCAGTGGCATCTGAAGAACTTCAATTATTCACTTGCATCTAAAATGATGTCCTGAAATTTTAAATTATGTCCTGGTATCTGTCTTGGTTGCTGTCACGAAGGCACTCCGAAGTTAGATTTAGGCAGACAAGGTCCAAAACAAGCTTTTATTCTGGTCAAAAAGGTGCAGCAAATTAACCAGTAAAGAATGGGGTTTTAGCACTCCAATAACATAAATACAGGTTCGAATATCAGTTGAGGAAATTATTGGGGTGCAGCAGATAACAATGGAGATCCACAGTGTGCATACACGTGGCTCACAAAAACAACATCAGAGCTGTCCCTGACTTCAGGAAACAAATACACGTGCTCATATTTAAGCACAGAATGCCCTCATTTTGTCTAGTGAGGAAAAACACCCACAAATCCTGTGAGGAAATCGGCAAGGAAAATACACTCGCTTATGCAGTGAGGAACTATTAAGTAGGTTATCACTCACCCACATAGTGCAGTGAGGCAGTCCCAGTCCTGGGAGATTACTTTAGGCAGCAGTCCTGCCTAAGGGAAGGGCTCTCCACGACCGCATTCTAGGCCTGCTGCTCCAAGAGGACACGCCAAGCGCATGCCTCGGCGGGGGTCCCGTTTATATAGCTGTGTCAGATCTGACTGTGGGCATTCCAGAAGCTTCTCTGCAACCCCACTCTGGCTATGGGGTGCCCTGAAACTTCTCGGCTCCTTGGCGCCTCTGCGCCCCCTCCTCCTCTCTCTTAACGACCCTGGCCAACGGGCTCTGGGGTCAAACAAAATAAGCTGTTAACCCCATTACAGGAGAGGGGGGAGGGAGAGGATGTGTTGAGGGAGAGGGGGATGTATCGAGGGTTCCTCGAAATCGAAGGAAGGGGAGCGGGGAGGGGGAAGAGAGGGGGTTGTGCAACTCCTTTCTGCTTTCCTCTGGGTCAGAAAAATAAATTACTTTTCTACTGGACAAAAAGCAAACTTATGTAGTTGTGGATTCCTCTGGGGAGCTTTTCTATTATCTGTAAATATTAATTTTTGACTGTGGATACAAAGAGATAAAGAATATTTTTGTGTACTTGGTTATCTTAACCAAAAGTCAGTTTCTGGCTGTTTTTTTTTTTTTTTAAGAGGCTGAGGAATCAAAGTAAAAATTGAGAGGAATAACTTCTGCTTGTAAAATTGCATACCTCTTCTTTTTAAAGAGTGGTAAGGTTATTCGTTTTTTCATTAAGCATATGAAATTGGCTAAACAATCCTCACTTATACTTCTATGTACTTGAAAAGGTTACAAGAGTACGTACATAAGAAGGAAGGTGGCTACCCAAAATTTTGCAGTAGTGAGTTCAGTTTCCTTTCCTTCAACACAATTCAAGATCTATTATGGATCTTAAAGAGCACCTTAAGGCTGACTCAGAAGGTCCAAGAGGAAAAAGGAAAACAATCCAGCAGTTATACGACTTTAGAAAAGGAGGAAGATTCACAGAAGAAAGTACACAAGTCTGCACCGTAGAAAGAGGAAGACAATTCAATATTGTCCACTTAAACATAGAGTTAAATAGTACTGCTGGAGGTGGATATTAAGGTTGATAGACTATGCTTAGTGGAGAAAAAAAAAAAAACATCAAATCAAAGTGAGACTGAGACTAGCAGGCAAAGGAGTTATCTTGCCATACTTACTACAGAAAAAGCATCCAGGAGATCTGGGGCTCTACTCAGTCCTTTGAAATATCAAAGCCTTAAGAAAAATATGTCAGACTACTGCTCAAGCCAACAGCTGTTAGGAAGAGACTGGTGGAAAGAGTTAAAACAAACTGGAAGGAATTTCGCAGGTAGAATTCCAGTGAAATATCTCAGATCAGGGTGCTACAGGTACACATAAACAAGATAAACATTATAAGTGGAAGAAAGCACAGCCTGAAAAAAAAAGCATTGGGCAAAAAGAAGGGGTGATTTCAGTGCAGCTTTTGGACAGGAGCATGCCACCAACCTCCATTCCAAAAACTGAGCTCCCTGATGGCGAAGCACCCCCAAAGGCCTCGAACCAGTTGGTAAAACAACCCCCTGCAGAGACGACAATGGGATCTAGACCTGATAACTTCCCACTTCTGTGTTTTTTCCACCTTCATCACATTTTTTTTTCTGTAGGTGTGACTCAGGCTAAGATTTTGTCAAAAGACAGGAAGATATTTCCCACCAGAACTTGCGACGGGGCTGGGGGTGTCAGGGGAGAGAGTCTTCAAACCCCTACTTATTTTAAAACAAAGCATTCATCTTCTCACTTGATTTTTTTGGTGTTAGATGTAACAGCAGGTTTGTTACACAATGTGATGAATGCCAGAGAACAGCCAGTGGGATCTTCCAGGTAAAACTGAATTGGGTTACTTATTACTACAGGAGGAGCTGTCCTTTTGAGAGTCTATGAAATCCAACATTACTTGCAGAAAAAGCCTTTTTTCATTCTGATAAATGATAACCATGTGTGGGACTCTCCACAGAAATCAAGGACTTTCCAGTCCTGGCAGTTGCCCAGCTACAGCATTTGACACTGACTTCAGCTGAGTATAAATAGAGAATAGTGCATAATGGACATCGGCCTCCAACAGCATGGAGACATTGAATTGAATTCAGTTACAGAAAAACAGGTTCTGGGAGGGATTGTGTTGCTGCTGAAAGGTCATAAAAAATGTTCTCCCTGCCCTCTCTTTTCCCAAAAGATTGTACCAGAAATCAAACCTTGGTATTTCTTTTCTTGGAGATACATGTAAGGATGTAAGACTGGAGAAACCCAGTGAAGAAAACATGAATGTCCAGATAGCAGCAGAGCTTGTCAGTCCTCGGGATGGATGGAAGGCATTATACATCAACTTTACAGAATTTAAAAAGGCAGCAGGTTCAGAATGAGTAAAAGGGCATGTGACAACATCAGCAAACTCCACGAGTACCTGAGACACCTCTTTCTCACCTGAGCCATTCATCATATATCCCTTAACAATAGACTTCCTCTTACAATGGTGAAGTTTAAAGATCAAGTCTACCTAAGTTTGGTATCTGACTTCCACGTACATTTTAGGCTGCAAAAGTGTGTTCATCTCATATTTAGGTCTTTACGGTATAGACGTGTACATCTGAGTTTAACAGTGACATCCAGAAAGTAACTTGTTTGGCCTTCATTTGGTCAGGTGAATAAACTCCATTGACATTCTTAGTTAGATTGGCAGTGACCACAACAGGAAACTAGTCATCTACTCAGCAGTGGACATCCTCACCTAAAATCAGGCAAAAGTAGTGATGTAGTCCTCTTAAAGAAAGTGTCCAAGCTCTCAGAGTAGTGGAGACATGTCCTCTTGACGGATTTTAGGCTTATTTTAAAAGTCCCAGAGAAAAAAAGACTTGTTAGGACTGGTAAGGAAACAATGCAGAAAATGATTAATGGGGAGCTATGATCACAGTGTGCTTGATTTGTTTTGCAACACAGAACAAATCTTCAAGTTCAGACTGCAGTAAACCTCATCCAGCGTTTGAAGGGAATACAGCCTGTTTGCCTTCACTGAACTGAATCCTCAACATTCAACAGCTAATTAAAGACTTCAAAAGACTGTAAATATTTTGATGAATATTGATATATCAGCCTGAGATCCTCACTTGACTAGTTGGCTAAGTCTTGTCTCATTTACTTCGGTGATGCTGAGAATGACTGTGGTGATTTCATCATCTTCAGCTCCTATTAAAATAACTAGCCCAAGCAAAAAGATTTATAAAGAGAATCTTGCTGATATATAAGCCAAAAAATTTACTTCTGAGAAAAGAAGGAAAATGGAAGCTCTCACTGTACATGTCTACGGCTGTAAGACATCTGGGAAGAATATTTCCCAAAGTCCTTTTCATTAAAATTAACAATAAAACAAAGGATCAAATTCAGAACTGACTTCCAGCAGAGAAATATTATGAAGAATTTAACTCTGCTAGAGTCAAACTATTTACACCACTTGGACCAACCTGGCATAAAATACTGAAAAATATGGTGGGTTGGATGCTTAGGGTCTGAGTCCTCACATTATCATGCAAGATTTACATGCTGAGAAATATTTTTTCTATCCATTTTCCTAATTCACTGTGCCACTGGCAGCAAAGATCTAGATACCAATAATTTTTTAAATTACTACTAAAATCTAACTATGGCATTAGTTTTTTATTATTTTCCTATCCGCCTGATGCTAAACCTACCCAAAGGTTATAAACATAATGCAAGCTGGCAAGCACAGGTACGTAATTAAGATGCATACAAAATACCCTGTGCAGCAAGAAAATATTTTCTTTTTAATTATATTATTACCTGGGTTTATGTGACTAAATTGCTACACAATTTCATATATAATTGATTTTCCAATAAAAATATTATCAAAGTGTTTCTGTAGTTCAAAACAGCATGAACTTAATAATATACAAACAATTTTTATCTCACAACCTATAGTGCTACATGGGATTTAGTATTCCTTCATATTAACAGTAATTTTGAATATAACATAAAAACTCAATGACTTTTCTTCTCTGTATTTCTTAAGAAGAATACTAACAGTGCCTCCTGTGAGGATATATTTCGTAGGTGCTTTTGCAGATTATGAAAATAGTTGTGAAGAAATATTTGGATAAAGGAAGACAAAGCTCCAGGTAGCAATAGGTTTCATACTGAGTTGATAAATGCAATTAGGGATCAGAAGGGTGAACAATTACTTCAGGGGAGTTTTGATACCAGAATGCAATATCAGATGATTAGAAAACTCGAAAAATATTATCTTTTTCCTATTGCAGAGGCACCCAGCAGCCTCAGCACAAGTTAGAAAACCACTGCGCTAGGGCAATGGATATTGCATGCCCTGAAGTATTCACAGGCTCAGTAATCAAATATGAGGAAGGAAAACCTGCCTGATCTTGAGAAACTATAAAGCTACCTTACCTGAGCACAATGCAAAGAGTACTGTGAAGAGTTAAAATGAAGGAAATCTGAGGGAGATCCTTCTTGTCCCAGAAGGTTTGAGATGGGTGGAAACGTTTCCCCCCCGCCCCATGCAGCAACCCAGAACCCACCACTACAGTTCTGATGAAGAGGTAGAATCATTTCACAGCCAATTTTAACGAAGGAACTATGAATTACCAATGTTAATATCTTGCCAAACCAATCACAGCAATATCACAGGGTTTGTGTTATTAATTGCCAGAATTTCTTGTGTAACTGATTCTCAAAGAACAATATTGCTGGCAGCACTCCACCGCTGCTGTCGGATGCTGAGCAGCCCAGTCTTCTGCTGATTGCATTGAGCTCCCATCGGCTACAGAGGACAAACAGCCACCCGAAGACTGCCAGGCATGGCACAGGTCTTCACAGGCCTTCAGAGGTGAAGCTTTTGTTGGAGAAAAATTAAACTGAACATGGTAACTTAACCTCTGATTTGGTCTCTTAGAACTTGGAGGAAAAAGCAATGGGATAATAAAACATGCTGATTAGCTGAGCAATTCTAACTCAGTTATTGTTTCCATTATGTGGCTAATAGCCTCCTCTGAACAGGCTTGATTTTTGTATCTGTTTGCATTAGAGTAAATTTGTGGTATGAGATTGATATTATTTATTGAATGCTACAGCCAGCTGCAAAGTCAAAAGTATGACAAGCTTCTATGAATTTAATTACACTACTGTGAGACACAGGTTTGTATAGATGCTATAAACTAAGTTTAGCAAAGATGTCTGATGTGGTGAATGGTTAAATGGAGGTTACCAGCTCCATGAAGTTACTTCAGCTATTTCAAAAGCTTTATGGATTGTTGTTTTGATCTGAGTTGACCAGACTTCTGGGACTTGCTTATTCTGTGCAGGTAGACATTCAAAATCAAGTCAACTTTATCTAAATACGTGAGGCTAATCTGAGCCTGAATATGTTCAAACTTGGAGGCAAGTTAGGATTCAGTTCATTCACTGAGCAATGTGACTGCACTGGTGATTCTTTAATATATTTGAAGCCGCAGAATTTTTTTCATTACTAAAAATACTTAGTATTCTGAAAGGCAGAATAAATTTGATAGCAATAAACATTAGCACCTTTTTCTATTTGGCTAAACCCTTCTGCTCTAAACACTACAGACAGTTTCTCTCTTTTCTTGTTCCAATACATAATTGACAGCTCTGCCCTATGTCCTTTTCTACCTTTTGATTTTTTTTCCCTAGCTGCTAATAGCATACACCATTTTATACAGCTTCAGTCTATTAACCAAGTGCCTGACCTTGTGGGATGCTGAACACCTGCTGGGATACACTCAACACCCGTAATTCTCATTGATTTCATTAGCAGGAGAGAGAACTTGCTCTCTCCCAGGTCATTTGGGCTGATGAACAAAACCTCAGTAGTAAAGACATAGCTCTTGGTGGAACCTTGTGGTTCCAGAAAGTGAGACCGACAAAAGAGGTAGCTGTTTCCATAGCATCCAGCCTGGGACTGATGCCAGACATTATTAATTGTCAAGAAATACAAATTAAGAGCACAGCTACTTGCCATTCCTTACACAATCAGTGGAGGGAAACATTAAGACATGCCTCACTGGACCTCACCAGTGATCCACCTAGCCCAGTACCATGCCTCTAACTCGCACAAGAAGAAAGTCACTCCTAAGGACAGCCCAGGACCCAGGCTGCTTTCTACAATCTCTTCTTCGTGTACACCACCATCCACAGCTCTTATTGTAGGTGTGTTGGAGGGTACGTTCCTGCCTCTGATACTGTCCTCTAGATTCAACAGCACAGGGTTTGGTGAAGAGCAGCAGTTCTGCCTTTACCTTAAACGGCACCTGGGTGACTTTGAAAACTTTAGTCATATCCTTCCTCAGTCTTCTCCTCTCCAGCTGAAGTGTCCCACATCTGTTAAAACCTCCTCATCAGGCAGCTCCCTCATCTTATTAATTACTCCACTTGCCCTTCTTCATCTCCTCTGGTTTCCCTATGTCATTCTTGACACAGGGCCAGAACAGTTCACAAATGGGGCACACTCAAGGTATAAGAGCAAAATGGTGCCTTCTGTCTTGTTCTGAGTGATGGAGGATCTGAGCCGCAGAGCTTTGTTTTCCTACACCAGGAGCTGTCACACCCATAGCAGCCACACGCATCCAAGCCAGTCACCCCAATCTCCTTTTAGGGAGAGGGCCCCTTCAAACATCAGTCATCCAATTTGTTTTTTCATCTATGTTAAGATAAAATAAACAGCACTTTCTAGGTGCCTGCTCTTTCTTGCTGCCTTTAAATGTGGACTACACAGCTTAGGGCAGGTATAGATGCCTGGGCTGTGGCTGTGTACAGCTGACCAGAAGAATCGCTCCCAGCACATCTCTGATTTCCATAACCACTCCCTGCCTCCTTGCATTGGGATTTGTGGAGAAAAAATCTAAGAAGGGGAGTCCTCAAGCATCATGCAGTGAACTAAGAGTTCTTTTGACCTAAGAAGAGGTTTGCAAAGAAAGGGAAATGTTCTCAATGTAGGTTCATCCAGGCAGGTTTTCTGGGCAGGTGTAGCTTGGGCTGGGCTTAGTTAAAAGGGAGCTTCTTTAGCAAAAAAATGAGCATTTGAAGCATTAAGTTTGCACAGTGATGTGAATGAGGCTATAAACTAGTGATAAAGGAATATTGAAATATGCTCTAGAAGACTGGGACTAAGAAAGAACAATGAAAGGCTGATGGAAAAATACCACTTTCTTTTGCTTTGCCCTTTCCTGGAGAGTGTGTTTTTCATTTCAGGAATATGATTAGTTTATAATCAATTGTGGGAAGTGACAGAAGAAAAGATTTAGTGCTAACTGCTACCCCACTATGATTTTTTGCCCCAGTCACTACAAGAGTGACTCCTTCTGTTTCAGTTTACATGCAGAAATTTGGCACTACTCAAGAAAATAATTTTGAGGGTTCAGTTAAAAAAAGAGAAGGTGAGTAGATGAAGTGATAAAATCCTACCACTGAACTCCAGTCCAGCCTTGTTTTGAGTATCCTCAAAGTTTGCACAGTGAATTAAACTCCAGCAAGACACTTCATGTGTGATTTATCAGGCATCTTGTTTTGGTTTTAGTGAACTTTCCTGTGAGGAAGCATGTTATAAACAACTTTGAAACACAGAGTTAATCACAGCCTTTAAGTATGGAGACACAACCATCTCTCCATAATATTTACTTACTGGTTTATTTATTTGCAATTCTCCTGGTAGTAAACTAAAAATAAGCTCCCACTAAGTCACTGCAAGTGATAATATCCTTTCACTGGCATCACTAAAACATATAATCATCGAGTATAACAGTTTAAAAACCTGAAAACTACAAAGATCAAAGGTGAAAGCTAAGAAATAAATATTAGAAATAACAACAGATTGCCCCAGAAGGAAAACAAATGAACTCATTCCTGGAGGTCTGGTGCCATTTGTAAGCAATTTACACTGGGAGTTTGTAATTTATGACTTAACTGTGCCCTTCTAGAGAAATAAAATCTCATGTTCACTATGGAGCTATCATTTGTATAAAATTATTTCCATAATTTTTATCAAATTCTAAACGTAACAAATATTGGTAAATTTATGTTTTGTATTTTAAGATGTATTTACCAGCAACCATTTGCTCTCACGTTTTTTGTTAGGTACAAATATGCAGAAGAGCATTTGCCTCATAATACGTGTATGCAGTCAGAAATGCAGTGCTGACACTTCTCACGGGCTCCTTTGCTGTACACTGCTCCTGCTTATCGGGTCCACCCAAGCCTGCTGCACCCTTCCCAGGGGATGTGAAATAAGCAATGAAGAATGGACTACACCTTACGCCAACTGCTATCCTTTATGCTCTTTTCTCTTCCATTTGTAAATGAATAAGTAAAACCAAAGATCAACATACGCAGTACAGCTGTCCATATGCACTGTTTACTTTGCTGTTCCTTTGGTTCTTTTTTATTCCTCATCTTCTCTTTCAGACTATTTAGCTAGAGCTGTGGACCTCCTCTTCCACCTTCTCACCAGAAGAACTCCAGTCTACAAGGGAAGAGGAACAAGCAGTACAAACAATTGTCAATGCAAAACTCAGACCTGAAATGTGTAGACTACTGGAGCATATTAGCTTGGTCCTACCAGCCCTAGGCCTTTATTAAAAAAGACATTTCTGAACTTCCACTCCTGCCATTATCAGTGTATGCAAAGTGTTTAATACCTTTCAGGTGCATACAGTGCCTCACAGGAACAATGTGACTGTAGCATTTACAAAACCATCTACAAAGTCATTCTAACTCAAGCATCACACACTTTGTAGTTCCTTAGGCCAAGCCCATGGTACATAAGGGAGAATTCTTGCCACCTCCTTTCCCCACCTATATCAGGAGGTCCTGTACATCTTCCTCCCAACCACCTTCATTCAAATGCATTTTGGAAAATTCCTGCCATGTCACCATCAACATTTTTTCCTGTCTTTTTGACTGAGGAATAAGTATTTCAGGGAGTCAGCTCTTCAAACTGTTTTGGGAGGACAAGCAAAGCTGACATGGACAGTATAATTATTTTGGAATAAGTGAGCAGTTGCTATCAACCTGTCCTTTGGTCTACAAACAATTAGGTAAGTGAATGAAGCTGCTGAATCTGCTAATCATATGCCAGGTATTCACATTTTCTCTTCTCTTGTTTTCTTTTTTTTCCCCCTCCAACTGTTACCTGGAATCAATAGTGTTTTTCCACCAACAATTGAGAATATTCCCTGAAATGCCCTGAGCTGCTTTGCAGAAGTTTCTTGTTACAGAGAAAGGAGAAAAATACCAAGCTGAGTAAAGCAGCTTATTTTGTTCAGAGAAGAAACAAAGTGTACTTTTTACTCCCCTAAACAAAGAAATTTTAAGAGCAGGATGGAGGATGCTTAAATCAATAACCATTAAAAGGCACAACGCTGCTAAAAGAATATATCTTTGGAGAAGAAATTATCAGGCTTGATGTAGAAATTACTGGGTGAAAACCTATATATTCAGGAGGGGTCCAAATTAGATGGTCCCAATAAGCCTTTTTGGCATTGCAGTCTGATAAACTACAAAACGTGAGAGCAAATAAAATAAATATTGCTGATCCCTGTCACAGCTTTTACAGAATGCTTCCCCAGTGGCACAAAACTTCATTCATTCACTTACTGCGTTGAATTTACTTTTGTTTTACATACAGTTTATTAGATGCAGGTTTTCATATTGTCAATATCATGGGTCTGATGACTTAAATTCTAAGTTCTTTTGTTCTTTCCAAAGGGAAATAGAGAATTCAGAAAACGCAGCAGCTGTATCAGCTGACAGCATTGTCAAAGAGCACATAGGGGCAGGAAGGGCAAGTAATGTTCTGGGGCTGGGAGATGCTCAATAGCCATTAGGGTAACCATCAGGGGCTGGAAGCTGCCTTACAGGAATCAAGAGCCACATATGATTGAGAGCACCCAAGGAATAGGAGGCAATAACCCGATCCTATGGACACCCATGGGAGTTTTGCCATTCATTGAGGTGAGCTTTATATAATCAAATACTGAATAACTACTTTAATTGCCACAAGAAAAGTGTCACAAATATGCAACTGGATGCTGCTTAGGTCAAAACTGAAGGATATTCAGTCATGGAAATATAGAGTCTCAAATAACTGGAAATCTCACTCTCCATTCCCTAACAACGAGATCTTGGGGAAAACCCTATTCCTCTGCAAAAGATAGCGGGACCATCCCCTGCTGTCCCTCCATGGTCAGGTAACACTCCCCTTCCTACAGCTGGTGTGACAGCTGTGACACCTTACAGCTTGCCCTGTAGAAGAACGTAATGCACATAAAAGGTCAGTGTGCTTGCTGTGCATCATTTATTCCTTCCCCTGCTCCCACCCCAGTGGGTTACTGTGCACTTGCCCTGGAGCTCATCAAATACTCACACGCCTGGCCCAGAAAGGCCATTTCCCTTCCTGCAAACGAGCCTCGGGGGCTGCACAAACACTCCGTGCTGCTACTGGAACAGTTTGGGGGTTTTAAGTTTTCCAGGAAACTCACTGTGCTGTGCTTCTGCATAGCTGACCAAGCAGCAGAAGACATATAAATGTTCACAGCTATCGGTCTGGCTTCTCTAAGTGCCTCTACATCTTAGGGTTAAGAGCAGTATGACATATGCCTTGCATTTCTTCTCAAATTCCATAAAGGATATCTGAATACGTGTAATCCCTCTGTTACATGATGACACCGGAGATATTTCTGTGCCCAGGGTGTAACAATATATTGCTTCTCTTCTTGGTGATATTTCAAAGCCTTTAGAATTAGAAATATCTCCACTTTCTTCCATTTTTCCTCCTTATTTTAGGTAAAGGATTACTTGCAAGTCAAAAATTATGTTTTAGCCATTTGGAAAGGACCGTTCTGGACCATAGCATTTTCAAGCTATAAATTGCACTCCACATGAAAATGAAGCTGAGATTTCCTCACAAATAAGAGCACTGTGATGTGAATGCATTCATCACAGATGGCGGCTGGTTCAAAATCTTGCAAGCATAATTTTTAGTGTAAAATCGACTATTGGAATTTCATTAAGCTTAAAATTAACACAATTTACTTTCAAATAGTATTAATCATAGTTACCAGAGTCCAGCTTCTGATTACTCTGGGAGTATACATTTGTCACATATTTACAGCCTAAATAGAAACTTATCATACTCACCACAGTTTGTTACCAATTGACAAAGATATTACTGAAACAAAATAAAAATTAAGTTGCAGCTTGAAGCGATAAAAACAATATTATAGTCAATATGTCACACATGGTTGAAAAACCTGGCTGATTACATGAAGTTATCTTATCAGAGTGCAAAGCAGAGGCATGAGGATACAAACAGCATCTAATCCCTCTGTGGATTCACTTCAATAAACTTCACTGTAGTTATACCACTGCCAGGATTAGCCCACAAACTTTGAATTAAAGTATGAACCATGGTCTGACAACATGATTGTAATTTTGTCATTATTTTAATCCTTGATGAGAGAAAGAAATTGTTCAGACTCCAGGAGCAGAAAAATAATTGTTACATTTATGAGTCTCCAGTTATGGCTTATGGGCACTGATTCTCAGCCACCTCTTTACTCCCATGAAGAGCTTTTAAATAAAACAAGTGTTTTCAATTGCACCAGCAACATAATGACATAGCTTTGCAAAGGAGGTATTTTCATTTTGCTTTGATTCATGTCTCAACTTATGGAGAATCAGCCTTCTATTTGTTCAGATAGCTTAATCCTCACTTACATTCTTGGTTTAAGTGGATACACATAAAAAACTCTCCTAAGATTGGTCTTTTCTATTTACTCTCCTCTCTTGTAGTATTGTTCGAAAGAAGACATACTTTAAATGGAATAGAGAAGAAAAGCAAATCCCCTTGTATATTCTACTCAGCCTGAACTACTCTCATAGGGGTCCAGGCTGAGCAAAAATGTCTTCTTTGCTTCTCTACGTAGGCTGAGACAGTGGACTCTGAACCCAGCCTCAAGATATCATATGCCAGTTGACCACTTGGTCAGGTCAGCAGGAAGGGATGGCTAAGGGTTTCAGGGTCCATTTGCTTTACAGTTGATTTTCATTGCTTTGGAAAAGCAGAAAAATTCTCATTTCACAAATTTTCCCAAAAAAGGTTGCTGACCCACTCCCTGATTTTATAGACTATTGTGCACAAAGCTTATATATCCAAACTTAGGTCAGCTAAAAACAGGAATCAAAATGTAGAGTTGGCTAAGATGACATAATTGATTAATAAATCACGAGGCTAGAAGATATGATATATTATATGATCTTGATTGATACGAGATAATATGATACGATCAGTTAGTCTGACCTTTCCTTTCTCCACAGAACTTTAACAACTGGCTCCTGCATCAAGTCTATAATGTCTTGGTGAGCTATAGCCCATCTCTGAGAAAAATGCCCACTATTGATTCAAAGACATCAGGCAATTGAAAAGCCATCATCTTCCAAGTTAAATTGTTTTCTAGATTAATCACCCTCAATACTAAAAACACACATCTTATTTGTTCATCTTATTTTCTGACTATTGGACCTTATTATGGCTTTTCCACTGCGTTAAAGACTCACCCCCACAAACATCTTATGTAAGTGTAAATCATAATCAGTTCACCTCTTCATCTTCTCTTGGAGAATCATAATACATCAAGCTGCTTACATCTCTGAATTTATGCTATATTTATAGGCTTGAAACCATCTTTGTTAAATCTTGGTGAAAGATTTGTGACAAGGGCAGTAACATCTCCCTGGTTTTCAGAATCTTTCTTGAAGACATTCTGGCCTGATTTATTATTGTTCTGGTATATCTCTCCCCAGCACTGAACAATGTGGAACATTGGTTTCCAGTTCATACTTGATATTCCTCCATTACACACCAGAACATTGTGGCTGTCCTCTGCCCTTAGCACTTCCCAATGAGTTCCCTGCTCAGTGGCTAAGCATATCATGAACCCTAGCCTTCTGCAGTCACACTGCCTTTTAGGATATAACACTTGATTTTTCATACCTTAATTGGCCCAGTTTTGCTAATTTTACTCATACAAAGCTGTGCAAAGCTACATTGATTAAATCAATAAAACTCTGCTGTCTAAGGAGGCATAAGTCAAAAAGCCAGGTCCCAGCCAGCATCAATGAACAGTCCTCCTTGCCAACCCAATGGCATGACACCAGCTAAAACAAATGCAAGATGTGGCCTCATGCATTCATCATAAGGGCAGTAAGGTAAGGGCAGCCATTCATATAGTCATTTCTCCCTGAATCTTTCACATCCTCTTCTACCGGATAGGACAGATAGAGGGGCAAGAGTTAAGCTGAGTTTCCTCCAAACACAGTGGAAAATTAGGTAGAGGACCTG
The DNA here is from genome assembly GCF_964273445.1 of Streptopelia decaocto. Taxonomy (NCBI): domain Eukaryota; kingdom Metazoa; phylum Chordata; class Aves; order Columbiformes; family Columbidae; genus Streptopelia; species Streptopelia decaocto. The sequence goes on from NC_138656.1 coordinate 81,977,747, forward strand.
CCTGTCAACATCTATGAGACCTGACCTGCTGACTTGAAGGCTCAGCCAAGTGCTATGTAAGCAGGATACTGCACAGAGTTGATGCCCTTTAGTGGAGTAAAACTTAAATGTTTCTGCCTAACACTTCGTCCCATTGTACCAGAAAATATACTAAGAAAAGAATCCGTTAACTTATGGCATAATTATCTTTATCTTTATGCAGCCCGGTGCAACCCCACAGGCTTTTCTTTCTTTATCCTGATGGTTACTTTACATTCTAACAAAAACACATTTTTGTAACATGCCCCTTTCTAACCTGATAAGCTTTTCAGCTCTAGAAATCCTTCTGGTTAATAAGGGTCATCAGCAGGGACTAAGGAGGGACAAAGAGGGATTTTAATGTGAAATCAGAGACACCAGTGAGAAGCAGGACACTTGAGAAGTCTGCCAATGTTCGTGCCATAGAAAATAACGGATCCACATTTAAAAATTATAGCCCTATTAAGGCAGGGAGATATTGCACTAAAGGTGTTAAAATAACCAATTAAACATGCAGTTTTACTCCTGCAAAAATACAGAGCATTTCTATGGAAAAAAATACCACTGACAAGAATTCACCGTGACTGCTAGAAATCAAAATAAATAAATAGCTTTAATTGAAAAAGGAATACTTCAGACCACAGTGCACAGTTCTGTGGGCAAAGCAAATCTCTTAGCTGGTCTTTTAATAAGCCCACATTGTACTGGATTCAATTTAGCTTTTCTGTGAACATGGACATAACCTGTTAATAATTTAACACACCTCTGGTAAAGCAGGAATGCTGTAGATAAAATGTAAACAAAGAAAACAAAAGCAGTGCTTTGTTTTTGCAACTAGATGGCAAATTAATGGAAAATATTGCTACCACTACACAAAGCCTGAAATGCTAAATACACAGAAATCATGAGATCCGAAACTTAAGATGCCAAGAGAGGTATTAACTTTATCATAATGTATAATATATATTACACAGTTTTTCTTCTGGAATGGTTTTTATGTTAAGTGTGTGCTCTCGGTCCTGCTCAGCAACATTGCTGTGGGAATTTCACTTTATGAAATTCTTTACTGCATTTCACCACAATTCTTTCTCTACATATATTTTTTCTATAGACAAAAGAAATGCATATGTGGTATGTGCCCTAACACATGATCAAGGAACATGAATGCACAAATAAACCAGAGTTTTCATACAGCATATGTAGGTATTACGTTAGTGGAAAAAAAAAAATAGGTATTTATCTAAATGAAGAACTAGCAATAGCTCATAATTGCATTGGGGTGGAAAAGCGCTTTGCATTAGCTAGCCTATTTCAGCATTTTACAGGTTTTACCTGCTGATTATTCCAAGCTTTGCCCTGAGTGAAGTCAATGGAGGCCGCTGAGCACCAGCCCATGCAGGCATGAACACCCAGCTGCCAGAGTCACTCACTGTCCCCCCAGATTTCACTGTCTGAGTGGGCTCCTAAGGCTAACCCAGGCCACAGTGCTGGCAATCTGCTCTGAAAACAACTGCTACGTTAGGCTCATACCAGCCCGAGGGGGATAAACAACATATGTGGTGTGTCAGTGTGGGAGCATGTTCGCTTCCTCCCTGTCCGCTGAGGCTGGCTGGGCTGTGGGCAGCTCCGTGCACCTTCCCTTCCAAAGGCTCCTGGGGACAGCAGCCCCGATTCATCAGGACATCAGACCTGCTCCCTCCTTCCCACCCATGGGGACTCAGCCCTGCCTGAGCAAGCCCAGCTGCTGGCTGACCCCTTTCCTTGGGGTGGGATCACCCCCCTGGGCTCCTTCCATACTCAGCATTGAGGGTGAAGCCAGACCAGGTGCCTTCTTCATCTGAAATTCTCCCAAAATTATTTCCTTTGCCTTTCCAACTGACTCTTCTCCAGCTAGAAGCGGCTTACAGACACAGGGAGGTCTCAGCTGCCAGCACATTTCTGGCTGCATTTGTCATGCTCCTGCAGCACTGCGGCTTTGCAGACCCTTTTTGAACAGCTTTGGAGGCCAGCACTGCTCTGGCTCTGAGGAAAGCAGTCTGAGGATCCTCTATGGGATAATTCCCCCATTTGTCAAGCTCTTGTTACCTTCCTTCCATAAATCTTTCCAGTTTCCTTTCCACACAGATGTGGCTCCCTGCCTCAGTCGTTAAACTTCCACGGAAGGTAAAACTTCAGGTTTACTTATATTCTGCTACTTGGAGGAAAGCAAAGATTTGATTACTAAATAGAGCCCCGTAAGCCATAACCATGTAATTGTATGTTATGCCAATTACTTCTGTTAACAACCAAACTCAGGCAGTGGCGCCGGGCTGACACGGAGACAGAGGCTGCTGCTGCTGGGAAAATGGGGGAAAAAAAGGACGGTGAGGAGGGGAGGGAGAGTGAGGAGAGAGGAGCAGCACTGAGAAATTTGTGAGTCTGGGAAAAGCAGTAATGACCAGCTGCTGGGAAAGCAAGGGGTGACGACAGAGGTGAAGAAGGCTTTGTGGCAGTGCTGCAATGGGAATCCCGGCAGAGCCCGCCAGAGTAGGTGGCTGGTGTCAAGGCACCCAGAGAGACCACAGTAGGGAAGGAACTACAAGGCATTGGTTTGGTTGCCTGTTCCCCTGAAAAATGGAGGGAATCTGGGAAGTCCAAAAACAACACTCAAGTGTGTCATGCCCTTTTAGTGGGATGCACACCTCTAGCAGATGTGGAAGAGTTTTAGACAACCAGCAGTCCAGGGGCACATGTAGGCACAAGGCAGATAAACCTTTTGTTGAGGAACTAGAGAAGAAGCAGGAAAGAGATCAAGAGCTGCTGCCTCCTGGCCTATCTAGTCCTCCAGAGCCCATGCAGGGCTGTGATGGGTCCATCTACACCAGAAGAGACGTGCTGTGGGAAGACAGAGAGGCCAGATGTGAAGACCAAGCAGGACAGGCAGGATTTGTCTGCAGTGTTGTGAGCCTTGCCAGACATTTGGGCTGAGCTTTGTTACAGGGTTGAATATTTTGTGTTCCCTGTGTGGTAATAAGCTCACACAAGTAGCAGTGAAGGCACTGAAATATGTCTGCTCCTCTTACTTCCTTTATACTGTATGTCCCTTCCCATTAGACATGAAAGGATCCTTTTTCCAGCTTAGGATGCATGAGTGAGAACAAGGACAGAAAGATAAGAGAATTGTGCAAAGCCTCATCCCTCTGTTTTTTATTACCCTTGTCATCTATCAAGAGACTGACTGCTTCTCTTGCTTTTGCTTTTTGCTTTTTTTTTTTCCCCCCTCCAGCATATTTGTAAATGTTATTTACTTATTGTCACTAGCTCCTTTGGGCTGTCTACTTTAATCTTATATCACAAATTGTGACCAGCAGCATTTTGTTGTTGCTGCTTTCTTTATTAATTTGTATCTTACTGCTCCAGCAACAATAAACATTGTCTTCAGCCCTCCCGTAATTTGTGCTCTTTTTTGGAACAAAATCTCACAGGAATGTTTATAGTATTCCAACACCAGCAGGGTTGGGAAGCAACTGTGGACATTGCTATGGCATACTCACGCTTCCAATTCACATCCTGGTCCCTTTTGCATAGAAGAAGAAATTATGCAAGAATCTCATTATCGGCACTTCCACATTTCTCTTTGCATCACTAAGCATCACCATCGGCCCATTACTAAAAGATACTTTCATTTTGCTAGCATTTTGAGTCTCCATAGTTCAGTATGTTATATACACCTAAAAATAATACTTCACCCTTAAAGCACTTCATACCCAATCTTTTTCTGAGTCTCGGGCAGTTCAGAAACCCTTTCCTGAGCCAATTTTATATACAGAATTTCTGCCATCAGAATTAATATTCTTCTCGTGTGAATGGCCTTGCCAAGTTTCTCTAGAGTCAACACGCCAGTGTTTTATGGGCCACTGAATTTGCTATTTTTCATCTGTGAATATTGTAACGGAATTAGAGGCTTGACTCTTTCCCTATTTAATACTCCTTTACTGACAGTCATCATTCTCAATTCTCTTAATTTGGACCATCACACTATCTCCAACCAGACTGTAAACCTGAATGTGATGGTCTGATTATTAAAAATTATTGAAATCTCTCTCCACACTTGTTCTTTTTTAAATACCCACATCTTGCCTTAAATAAAATTGTTAAAAACAATTCTTAGTCTGGTCTTTGAGCAATAATGCTAATAAAAGCAATAAAAAGTATTTTTTCTGTCATGACAAACTTGTTTGTGTGTGCAGAATAGGTATTTAACTACATTATAGGATATTTAATCATGTCTCTTACTAGGGATGATGCTGAAGCTATATCCTATGAAGGGAAGTTCTCCAGACACATTTGGCTACAGGGATCCCCAGAAGGCACATGGTATTGCAGCAGTTCTGGGTTTATATTCTTTTTCATGAGCATGAATTGAAACTACTGCCTCTACAGTACAATATATTACATTAAAATGTAAAACAGATATAACTGAGGGGAATAAGAGGAAGGAAAGCCAGAAATCTGTGATATTAACCAAGATGAATTAACTTGTTTTCAAATGTGTTTAATTCCTGTAGACTTGAGTTACCACGTTGTAAAGCACAACTCATATTATTAAAGGTATTAGTTGGGGTACAGGAGCTGCAAGATAAAAATCAGGTTGGATAAATATGTGTCTGCGACTCAGATCAACATTGGTTAAGCAAGAACCTGCCTGTCATTGTGTCTTCTTTGTATGCCATCGCTGTGGATCGCTGAGTGCAAGGATTCATGGCATTATCACAGCTTCCTTCTCTAGACCTAAATGCTGGCTTTACCACCATTTGGTTTTTTATTATTACATAGTAGGAAAATTGAATGACTCACACTGCCTATACACACTGGCTCACGCGTTTGTACGCAGCGGTCAGAGCCAAGGGTTGTCTAAATGGTACACAGAGTGATGCTTTGAAAATTCACGTTCAAATGAGATCCCCCTCTCGTTTCTAAATTACTGTTCTTCCTACTTGCAAATGCATATGAGGCATCCATACTAGGAAAGAAACAAGCTTTTTTGAAACACCAGGGCTGATTTTTTTGAGTGCGGACTTTTTTTTCCCTATCACATCATCAATTTAAAGAGAAATATATCCCTCTCTGTAGGATTTGTTGCTCTAGAAATACATAGCAAAAACATCATTAAAAGGCTATTAGTGACTTTTGTTTAATTCTTAGGGGTTTTAGAGTTATTTATGTAAAATGCTATTACATTTTTATTGAACTTGTTCAGGTTTTTTAATAGACTTTAAGGCTAGAAGGCACTACTGAATCATTTAATCTAACCTCCTGTATTGCTTATAAAATAGCACTGTTAGTCCTGTCCATTGCATTTGTTTGAGTAACACACATATTTCAGTTTCAGCTCATTCATTCTAAGGAATCCCTGGGTACAATTTTCTTTCAAAAATATGGATGGAAGTCACCTTTGAATTGAAAAGAAAGGAATCCTGGCACTTCTCTCCCAAAGAGATAAAAAGAGGAAGTATGAGAAATAAAACTCCTGCAAAGTACTTCAAAACAGGGGAATACTGATTACCAAGGTTCTTCTTAATATTAATAAATAAAGGTATAGTCATCTGTTGTCCCCTAAGACTAAACAGCCTGTCCCCTGCCCAAACTAATTTTAGCAACCTAATTAAGTCACTGATTTTGAAACTTCCAGGTCTCAACACCTCTTGTATGTTTGAGCTATCTACTGTGGTATAAAATAAATTACATCTCAGGAATGTCTAGTTTTCTTCATTAATGAAGGAAGGTGATTAGCTCAGCTGCAGACAGCTGCATTTGGGTAGATGAGTCTCATTCACAATGACTTGATATTTAGCTGTCAAAAGAAACAAAACTTAGAAGACCATTAAGTAACATTTTCTCTGCTTCACGTAAAGCTAATAGAATCTTGAGTATAGTGAGTATGAGATCCTGGGTTAAGCTGCAAGAATAACCTGTTAAAGAGTCTGACAGGTATTGCTGTCCTGCCTAGAAACGAAAGTCATGAGGAATAGGGTAAAATATTTGCTTATTTCAGGGTTAGAAGCAACTAGCAAGTACTAACAAGAAAAGCACTTGTCTCTCAACAGACTTCTTAAACAACAGAGTCCTGCAAGAAGCAATTCTCCCTCAAGACCTTGTCAGCATCTACGTGCAGCCATGAAATGGTGGGGTCAGACAATATGGACTAAAACACCAACAATCCAGCAACGACACACAGCACTGTGTAGCCTACACCTTTGCTCAAATCACAGCTGCACCAGTGATGGCTGAGCGCACTGACCTCAAACTGGTAATGGGCCACACATCACCACAAAGTATAAAAGACACTAGTGGTCACACCTTTGCTATCAGTAAGGAAAAAGCGTAGGAGATGGTGGGGGAGGACAAATATACTGGAATCACCACACAAGCCAAAAGTAGCTCATATTTGAAAAATGACTGGACAACCTGGAACTTGAGGGGCACACAAGTCATGTGGGAGGCTGTGCAGCATGCTCCAAAAAGTTTGTAGTCACTGTGCAATATCCTTTCTTTGACACTGCATGCCCAAGGTATTTAATTTAGATTTTGATTTCTCATTCACACCAAGCTCCCAAAGAGCCGTATCCATCGATAATGCTGTGTTTTATCTCCAATTGGTTAAAAAGCACCATCTTAAGCAAGTCCATCTTAGTTATATATGCCACCATTAACTCCCGTCTGGATCGTAACAGTGCATTTTATTTGAACGTGAAGCAATCAGACCTTCGGAGACACCTACTAGCTGATTACAGTGAACAAATCATATTACTTTCTCCACTGACTCCACAAAATATTGAATTAAGCTCAAGATTGCAGTGTTTATATTCAAAGTACTCCCTGGACCTTGGAAAGTTCTGTCACAATGAAGCCTTACAGGATAAGAAAAAAGTTATTTGTCTAAGAAAATTGTGATCTAGTCTGTGGCTCTACAGTCCCACAGAGCATCCCACCATCTCCTCCAAGGTGCATTTTATGCCTATGTAAAAATTTAAAATTCTACAAAAAACAAAGCGCATGAGGACTTACCTCTCTTTCCCAGGGGTAATCTGGGAGAACAAAACCAAGGTGATGAATGTTACTCATGGCAGTAAATACTTCATTATTTCGATGGCAGGAAAAGTGCCACTATAGTGGACACATTCTAGGTGTTGCCATCACTGATAAAAATTGTCATGTTCAGATTGATTAATAGTCATAGAAATTACAATAATTCTTCTGCCTTTGCTGCATATTATTCAGCTACTCTTTTCCTAACTTTTATTGCAGTTCTAGCTATGGCATAGACCAGAGAAAGTATATGCAGAGTTTCCCCTTCTTCCCATAATGAAATAAAAAGACAATATATACTGTGACTAACCTGCTTCTATCAGAAATCATAATTCTTCAGGCAAACATATGAAAGGCAGATTGTGCCCAGTTTACCTCTGCTCAGGAAGGACTCACTTCTCCCCTTCCTCTGCCAGACCACTCCTGAGGTTTATTACTAACTGAAAGATTATATCTGTAATAATATTATTTTTCTACAAGGTAGTGCCCACCAGGAATAACAGATTAAATGGTGTCTAGCTTAGACAATTGTTAACACACACCACATGAATTCTTTCCTGCCAGCTTCAATGATTCTGCCTGAGTGTTTACAGACCCTGTTTCATAGAAGCGCTTACTTGCTTCGCAAGCTTTTCACATATAGGCAACTGAGATGGAGGAAGCGGGGGGGGGAGGGAAAGAAAAAAAAAAGACACAGCAAAAAAATAATTTGCCTCAAACAGGAGGATGAATAAAGACATACAAATTTTAATCTCTCTAAGGGACTGGTACTAGTTGTGAATAGCGACTTTTGACAGATATCAGGGATTTGCAGGATCCCCTCACTCAAAACAGATTGTATGCTCTCCTCTTGTATTTTGACCACCTCTAGGAGAGTGATAGCTCCGAAGGCTGGATGTCAAATTGTTGAGTGATGAGGGTCACAGCAGAACTCTCTGAGCATCTCTCTGATGGGGAGGACGGTGAGAGGTGGCCCTGACACTCCTCAGGGCACAGGAGCCATTAACGGCGCTTCACAAGAAGCCAGGGCAGTGGAAGAGCAAACACTGCTCCTGAAACCAAATACATCAATGTCAGTGTCGTCCTTGCTAGCTCAGATGCACAGCTTTCAGCTGGCATATTTATTATTAATTATTATTAAATTTATTTATTTAAGTGTGCTTTGCATAGATAGACACATTGTCAGTCACCAAGGACTTAATATCTAAATTAGCTAGGACAAACAAACGTAAGATGAAACAACACTGTAGCAAAGAGCGTGTGAGGTGATTACTAATGAAGCGTTAGAGAGAAGTAATTGTTTGAAGTGGTGGGTTATTTAAGTGAGCTTTTAATGAAGAACACACGGATTTTAAAACCAGCCAATAAGATCATTATGATAGTCTAGGCCAACCATTTTATACGATGCAAAAAGCAGGCTGTAATGTCAAAATGGATACTCACTGAAATATTCCAACCTAGGTTGTGAATGCATCACACTAGTAGGATTCAATTCCAAATCTTACTGCCTATTTCGCTGATCATTGCTTCCTAATGAATGGTTAAAAATAAATAAATAAATCAGGAAATGATGACAAAGTGGTTTTCCTGATATAGGAGAAGAAGGGATGCAAATAGTGAAGCACAGCAAGAAGGGAGAAGGCAAGGAAACAGCAAGAAGAGGATGGTGCAAATGGGCCACTCAGAGGGAATCAGAGTATGCACACTCAGGTGAGAAACACGCAGGGTATTCCTAGGGTGTACAGCCTTACAGGATTCTATTGAGCTTACTGTTAAAAGGGCTAGAGGTAGAAAGCCAGTTGTAGAATTAATAATATATGTTTAGAGTAGCTGAAAAGGATAATAACTGTATCAGCAAAGCACCACTAGATAAAGAAAGGAGGAATGAGCAGGGCATGAAGGCCAAATGAGATCTAAAATGTCTTTGGCTTTTTAATAAAGAAAGGCTTTTATCTGAGGTCTTTTTCATTTCTTTTGTCCAGATAGAACAGACCAGCAATTTATATCATTTATTAGATAAACCAGAATCCATTCTTCAGTGGGTGACTAGAATATGTGTTTGAATTCTTCCAAAAATGATAAAACAGTAAAAGAGGAAAGTACACACTCTCAAGCTTTGAGGGGCAGCTACTTCACCCTGGAGCATTGTGTAGACATACCTTGCAAAAACAACTGACAAAGAAATTACAGAATAAGAGACTTTCCAAAGGTCATTTTCTTGGATCTATTACCTCTTAAGTGCATTCTTAAAAGATGTCTTACCATCTTGATCCTGCTGTCCCCCTTGGTGGCCATCTCAAATTGGGAACACTCTATTTTCTTTCTGTAATACTAAAGCTGTGTTTCAGTATAGGTTCCCTAAAGCCCAAAATGGCTCATAAAACACCAGGGTTTCTGGTTGCCTTATGTCAGAGCCTGCAGATGTTTGAGAGTGCATGTGACCTAAGTCTGGCCTGTGAAGGGGTGAGTCCAGCTTAACAGTTTTCTTAGGCTTTAGAGAAGGAGCATTTAGGAACATAAACCAAAGCTGGAAGCCACAGGGCAAATATTTTCAGCATCTGCTACTCTTAGTGTGCTATTCCTCTGCTTTCAGAAGTATGATTCTTAAAACTGTCTTGTATGGCTTCAATTCAATGTCTGCAGTGCATTTTTATAACAAAGAAATACTGTTATCGGGATCCAGTGTCATGGAAAACAAGATTCCCAGTTTATAGGGGATATGCACACCTCCCTTTCCTGCTTGTAGCTATGTAGCTCATTTTTCTCCCTGCAAAGATGACTTGTGGCACTGACAGCAAATTCTGACATGGAAAAATGATGTCAGAGAAGCATTTATTCTCTTTCCACCCATTTTTTATGAACTCTAAGTCCTAGAAACCAGAACCATACCCATGTTACTAAATATCCCTACCAGCAATCCTATGTATGTACTACTGGCAGACCACTTCAGTGCGATTCCTTTAAGTGAATTTCTCCCATCCTACAGTCTCAAGAGCCTGTCTAGGACACATGCTTATTCTTCTTTGTTAGATATCATTCAAACACATTTGAGACAATGTCTCTAGGTCCAGAACACTGTTCCAGGGTATTGCATAATTTTTTATCTCATGTAGAATTAATATTCTTAATTATCTCAATCAAGAAAAACTGGAAATCTAAACCCACAGAAAATGTGATTTTTAGTACACACATTTGCAGGAAAGTCCCAGGATTCAGGGGACTCCTTTTAATGGGGGAAACCAGTAGGAAAAAAGAAGCCTTTATCAACAATAATAGATGGAGATTGTCCAAAAGGGGAGCCTAAAGGTGAAGATGCATCATTCTGTTCAGTCATTTTCCAGGTAGGGTGTACAGGCATTTAACAGACTTTATGCTTAAGAAGACACAATCATAGAGAAATTTTCTTCTTGGAATCTGATGCCTAAAGAAAGGGTTCCCATTTGTAGAGTGTACAAAGTGTCTGTAGTATCCCACGTAGCTCTTCCTATCCTGTTCTCATGTTACCTCCAGCATAATAATACAGTCACAATATTGACAACAGACCCTACTGATCAGCTTTGTTAGCATTACTTGCCAGGGGACTAGTGGCCCTTCAGCTCCTCTTTTAACCCCCATCTGCTGTTCCCATGCCTCCCACTTCCTTGCATCAGTGTTGGGAAGTCACACATTCCTAAAAAGAGTATCTTCTGTCCTGTTTTCACCCCAGCAGGACCAGCTCTGTCCTCTGATCTACAGGCCATGAAGGGCGGGCTGTGGACCTTGGCAAACAAGGTGTGCTAAGCTGCTTGTGGACACAAGACATTCACTCCGAATTCATAAAGTATTTTATGGTGCCACATGGATGCACCCCCTTAACTTGGGACCTGTCTGAGTGCACTGTCACTTGCCTGAAGCACGTTGTAGTGCCTGGCCTGCCAAGAACCCGGAGTGGGATGCTATTTGAAAGCAAGGTTTGAAAGATATTAGCCATGCTCAGCTCTCAAATATATTTCTTCCGCTCATGAAGAATATACAAAGACCCTATAGAAAACTAAATAACTTATTTTTTTAAAAGCTATTAAATATCTCTAAATAAGGCATACATCACTGTTTTCTAATACCTCATACAACCAGCATCCATGGAGTAACTGCTTTTTCAAGGTATCTATGGTGCATCAATGTACGTGAGGTGAATAGAAACAGACCACACACAGAAAGATAACAGATGTAAAAGCTAGATCATAAAAATAGGAGCTCACATTTCAGGAACTGAGCAGCCCCAAACCTACGTAAGTACACGCTCAGCTTTGAGCACAAGCATGACTCAGTGGGTTCTAGGGGCTACATTGATAATGGTTAATAAAGTGGACTGGGGCCTGTCCTCTGGTCTTGAGACAAATAATCACTACACAGGACATATCAATATAGTTTAACTCTCTTCCCCATAAAGCGCAGGCTATGGTTAGACCCAGATAATCTCTGTCTAGGGGAGTACTTGGTGTCCTGGGCCAAAGCCCTGCCAAGGACTACCCTCACCTTTTAACAGCATGCAAACCACTCGACTAGTGCCCAGGCCTCTACCCTAGCCTTAGTCCACTTTCTAACGTAAGCTATAAACTACAGTAGTGTAGCAGTAGAGACAAAACCATGGAAGTTATGCAAGTGCTCAAATGCAATAGTGGGTGCACAAACACACGGAGCTGCTCACAATAGATCTTACAGACCTCCACAAGCAACTGGACTAACCCCATGTACTGCCACAGAGGTTGATTTGAGCAGTTATGTTTTGGTTTTGTGCTTGATAGTGGTTGGGTCTGGTTTCAAGGGGGAAAACTGCATTCTCCTGAGTTTTTAATGTTTTTAATTTATTTTCATTTTTGTAATTAATTGTAGGTGCCTCTTTACATTCATGTAACTAAAGGAAAAAAATAATTTCTGAATAAACTTACAAGAGCTATTGTTTGAGTTTGAAAAACAAGGGAGTCTGAAATAGACTGATTAGATTTAAAAAATGCAATAAAAGGAGAAAAAGTCCAAACAGCAATAATGGAGTTGTTCTGACAATCACAATTTGCAATGAAATCCATTTTTAATGAGACAAAAAGTTAGGAAAAGAAAGCATACCAAAAAAGTCTTAAGAACATTCTGCTAAGAAATTTGATTCTAACACTGAAACTGACAAAAATCTGTCTTTAAAACATCTGCAGAAGGGTTACAGAAATAAATCAGCTATAGCCAAAGCAAGAGTTCTATAGTCAGTACCACAGTACCACCTTGTGGGGAGATAACAATAATTTCAGTATTGACTTCCAATGCACAGTTTCAGGAAACACCATCATATAAACATAAAATTCTAAGACAAATGAAACAGACTCAGGCACCAGCAATGTATGCGATGCATGATTTCTCCCAGTGTCAAATTACTTTTTTGAAGAATCCATGTTCCAGTCAAAATCTTTCAGAAGCCTAATGTAAAAACTTCCTGGAAGAAAAATGTCTCATTTTACATTTGCTTGCATTCCTTTCTTGACTCCCATTTGCTGCAAATTTATTTCTCTAGCTACACTGAATCAAGAGAACAATTGCACCAGGCATGTCAAATTCCACCCCCACAAAACGCTTCATAAAGTTAAAGGCTATGACATAAACAAACTAATGCCAGGATCTTTGAAATTACTTTTTTTATTGCTCTTCTGTAACTGATGTAGAGATTAGAGACAGTAATATTCCTGAGTACATTTGAAGAAATAAGGTTATCAAATCCCCAGATGCCCAAAGGGAACTATCACCTGCTTTTCTCCATTTCTTTCACATCATGAAAGAAATTTGTATGATTAAGTAATTGCTAGCTGTCAGAAGAAACAGTCGCCCAGTCGTCATATTTTAAGAAGTCTATTAAATGTAATTTTCACACTTTCAAATATAACTGCTTAGAAGCATCTCTGAATTTAATGCCCCTAATAAAGCAGATAAACTAGTTCTGTCTTTCCTAAGTCATTTGTTGGCCAAACCAAAAGGCAAGCTTCCCTCTGCATTTTACCAATGGGCAGCACTCTTAACATCAGCTCTTCTTGACATTTCATTTTGGGGTATTCTTTGCTGGAGAGCAATAATCAGGCCAAATTAGGATAAACTGTGCCAAAGCATGTATAACGATCTTTAATATAATGTTGTCCTGGGGAAAGTGTGAGTATTCTTTTGAGGGATCTCATGGTGGGTTTTTTTAATTATTTTTTTTCCAATATAAAAATAAAGTTTAAACCTGATTGCCTTCATGCTGTGGAAAACCATTCATGGAAACACTGCAGGATCAAACCCATCAGAACCAGAATAAAACTATATTCAGGTTTATTCTTCGCACAAAGCTAGGCTGTGAATTTAGACATCTAGAGTTTGGGGGCTGATTCACCTGCAGCTATATTCTACTGAGACTGACAGTGGCTTTAGCTGGGCGAAGGTCAGATCCTGATGGTGGGATTCCTCTCATCTCACTTTAAGTAACAAGAAATTAGGCAATCAGTCCAGTTGTGCACACTTACCTATCTAGTGTCATCTCAGATTCCCCAAGATATACACCTCAGGCCTTCAGCCAGTGGCCTATGTCATATTTACCAGCCTCAAGAGGAGGTCTCAGAAGTCTTTGGGGGCCTCCACAGTCAGTAGATGACTAGGAGTGGAAAGCTGAAACAAGCCCTAGGTGTCTAATCAAAGTTTGTCACACAGGCTGCATCTACAGTCAGCAGAAAAAGAGACATCTCCAAACATACATGTCCTAACATACATGTCTACAACAGATGGTAAGAAATACCTTCTGAAGATGACTGTCTCTTCTTATTGACCAAAGAAGGCCCTTGAAAACCAGATGTTTAACTTTCAGGTGATCACATTCTGCTGAGATTAATCCAAAACCTAATGTACAACAGATTAGACTTTCTCCCTGCTTTTGCATCCTGATAATACACTCCAAGTTGCACAGTATACAATTTGGATAATGTGATCTGAACTATAATGTACACATTATGCCATAAGCTTCAGAGGAAGGATACTGGTCAGCTCAGGTCCCATCATTAGCAGTGGCAGTGAGTGTGTCCTTAATCAGCAGCAGCAGCAACTGCAGCCCAGTTGCCAAGGAGTGTTCACACACAGGAGCAATGGCTCTGCGCTCACCTGCTCTTTTAGGATCCCATGCTCTGTGGTTGCACCTTCCCTCTGTGCTCCCTTTCCAACACAGGACTGCAGCTCTGGCCCCCAGCACCTCTCTTCTCCAAATATGCATTTCAGCTGGCAGAAAGCCTCCTGTGTGGCTCCCTCGCCTTCTGCTCTCCACCTCCCCAAAACAATACCTCAAAGTCATGGCCTCCCCAAAATCCTCCAAGTTCAATCTCCACATCCCCAGCCTCCACAAGGGTGGATCTGTCACGCAGTACAGGAGTATATGTTCTAGAAAATGCAGAGCTATGGGTGCTGCCATCATAAGGCACACTTACCTTGGTGTGCCTGCTGTGCCACTAGCTGTATATGCCCCAGAATCTGGGAAGTCAAGTGAATCTCAGAGAAAAAAATATGCAAGTCTTGAACTTACTGTTTCAGGATGGCTGTAAACCTAGACACCGGATGGGCTTGGAGTTTCTCCCCACAGTCATGAGATCTACATGTTAAATTTTTTTTGCAAAAGTTTGCATTCCTTCTTATTCACGTGTAGGGGCCAACTGGCACAGATTCAGATTCCTAAGAGGGCACAAGCCTCCAGGTCTCGTGAAGGTAAACAAATTAGACAATGAAATGGCTTTGAGAATCCAATCTACCAGACCCCAGAAGGAAATGATGTGGGCAGTGGTTATCTCTTTGCATTTCAGTGCAGACTCTCCCTAGATGCAAGAGTAGACTGGCTGCAGAGCGCCATGCAACCACAGCAGTGGTGAAGGGGCTTTGCAGCTGCACGTCTACTCCTCTGACACACAACACAGTACAGGCTTCAAAACTTGACAAATTAGCCACTGATCTGAAACATTTGCATGCTGTGTTATTTTCTGCTTTTTAATTGCTCCTCTTTAATGTTCTGGTTTCAGGCTTTTGCAAGAAAATCAAACCAAATTCTGTGCTGGATTGAACAACAGGAGACAGAAGAGAAGCAAGGATCGCTGTTACGAGTCCTTCTTATCTAATATTATAACAATGAGTTCTTTAGGTTCCTTCCCTTGCTCCAGTAAACAGTGGATCCCATGGGGTGGAAGAGCATAAGGGGAATGACTGTGAGCACCTCCCGTGTAAAACACTCAGTGTCTTTGGAGCTGGATTCTCCACTAGAAGGTGGCATCTGTAGGTTAAAATTATCTCAAATTTTAAAGACATTGAGCCTTGTTGTAGGGAGTACATTCATGAAGTACTAGGCATAAAAAAGAATAATGATTTTACATTCAGCAGCTTGACCTTCACTGAGAAGAAATTCTCTCAAGTGTTATTAACATCTAACCTACTGATCTGATACCAAGAGATAGATATATTTGTGCTCACTGAAGAATTATATGCTTAGATACTAGAACTTTTTTAGGTTATGCCAAAAAAAAATAGGCTTTAGCAAGCTAGTTGGCTCAGCACTTGTATTACATAGATCTGGCAGATCTATGTGTGGCAGATCTAGGAATGGCTACAGTAATTGCCTGAGGAACCGCTCAGTTACTGGCAGTGGTTAAGTTCCACCTATCTGGAAGTTTCTAGAAAGGACAGGAAAATTTCTGATGATTTGCCACGTTCAGTTTTACTTTGACTTTTGTTCTCATTTAATTGGGAGCATTATGGGTCTTGTGCTCCCAGTAAATCAGAAGACAACATCCATATTTCATTACCAAACAAGTGATACAATGACACAAACCACTTAGTTCCTTCTTCTGTGATTATATTTCCTTTATTATTCCACTGGTGAGAACATGTTACCTTGATTACAGATGGTTTTAACCAAGATACCTTCTAGAAAGATGTACCATCCTAGTGACATATGGTAAAGCACATTAAAAAGTATCTCCTTAAAAAGAGCCAGATCTTCGTGATTTTTTATTGTACATTACAAAACATTGTCTTTCAGCATACTGGTTATATAACATGTGAATCAAATTGCAGGTAAAAATATGACTATTTGGTGGCATCTTTGGGTCCTCCATGTGCATACATAGGCTGTTTGCCAAACATGCATCCACAAGCGCCCAGAAAGTAGAGCCACACAGAAGGAACCCCTGCACACAGAACCAGGCTGGAGCTGCAGGCCTGTGTTTGGCACTGATGCCATCAGCTCTTGTGAACTGCACAGGAATCAGGCTGTCTTCCACCCAGATGTTTCTAGCCTGCTAGCATATTGCCTAGAAATATAGAACAGCCCATGTTGGAAGGGACCTCAAAAGGTCATCTGGTCCAACCTTGTGTGGGAAAGGGAAGCTAAATGAGATTATCTAGCACTCTGTTCAGTTAAGTCTTGAAAACCTCCAGTGATGGGGACTCTACCATGCCCCTGGGGAGGTTGTTCCAGTCAATTATTGTTTTCACTGTAAAAAAATTCTTTCTTGTATCAATATGAAACCTCTCCTGGTAAAACTTGTACCCATTGCTGTCTACACGTGGCTCTTTATGAAGAGAGGGACTCCATCCTCTTTGTAGCTACCCTTTAAGCACTGGAATACTGTGATGAGGTCGTCTCCTGAGCACTCACTTCTCCAGGGAGAAAAGACCTATCTGCTTCAGACTTTCCCCATAGGGCAGGTCCTCCATTTGAGTTACAGCTCTACAAGTTCCTTGTTTCTGTCAGTTCTAGCTGGTATGAAACCAGAAAGTAAGCACACAGAGCATCTATTCCTGTTTCTCATTTAAAGAGAAGATAGATCTTCTAGAATTGAAAGATTTTGAAGACAAATTCCTTACCCACAGAAGCCTCAGTGTCCATGCACTGAGGCTACATTAGTCTTTAACCTTATTATGTGATGAGCAGCCTCCCCTCCTACCTCCGGCACAGTGCTCCAGTGCTTTGTGGTACTCCACCCACTTGTGTGTCTTGTGTAAAACACACAAGGCAATCATCTCCCTTTTCTAATATTGCTTAAAAATCATACCTGCAAGAATTCCTTCCACTTACTCTGATTCAAGAGTATGAAGCTCTAAAAAATGAAAAAGAGACTGATATTCTTTCTCCAATAAATAAATAAAAGTTCCCCATCCCTCCAAACTTCACATCATACTTCAGAACAAGGCCTTACAAACTTCTATAATTTCTATTTCATCTTAAGAATGTACCAGTTCATTTCCATGTATACTCAGCTAAAGAAATACCATGATAAGAATTCATTATATTATTTACACTTTTAATAGCACTTGTTTGGCCAATATGATTGGAAGAGACCTTCTTAGGCAATGAATACAGCACTCTGCTCTCACACATAGTTATGACACATAGATGATTTCACTCATCAGGCACCATGCAGTGAAGTGACTTTTGCCCTGACAGCAAGAAACCTTTTTCACATTTCCGATCTGCATCCATAACAGGATTCTTCTGCCAAAATAAGTTTACTTTGGCATGAACATCACTTTTCCATCAGTACTGTTTACTTCCCCAATATCTTTATCTTTCCAATCTCTTTTAAATGAGGCAACATATATCCTCTCTGTTTTGCAGGATTAAACATGCCAAGTTGTTTTATTTTCCCTTCTGTGGTAAGCCCCCTCTTATCTTCACCATCTTTGTAGCTTTTCTCTGCAACTAGTTAGGTCTCAACTCATTTTTTTCTTGGAAAGCAGATAGCCAACACTGTAGAGTTGTTCAGATGAGGTCTGCATAACCTTGTATAGCTTTACTGGATATATCATAGAGAATATATAAGCTTGCACTTTTTCCTAGGCACATTATCTACAAGATGCATAGTCCTCCTAAAACCAGTTAAAACATGCAACATTCTTCTTCATCTCTTCCCAGTAAGTCTACTATAGGACAACAAGATATTATGAGTTCTCAAATTAATTCATGAACTTGCACTCTAATATTTTTAATATTAGTCACTTCATTTTTCTTGTCCTTGGAGTCATCTAATTTTTCCTGTTCGATATTCTTATCCTCCTCTCCATTAACTATGCTGTCTAAACTTGTGTCACCAGAATGCCTGTCAGTCTCCTAATTCTCTTATCAGCATCATTAGAGAAATTATTAACCAGGTTGCTCTCAAAATTGAATCTTATAAAAAAAAGAAAATCTATTAGTAACTTCATTCCAGTGCTTCCTTTTTGATAGTCCTCATTGTCTTCTGACTACTCCCCTACCCTCCTTACACACTTTTCAGTTCTTTTAAAGATTCTTATCATGTCCAGCTTAATTACTAATTTCCCACAAGGCAATATATCAAATACAATCAAGATAGTTCTACCCATTCCTTTTGCCTAAAAATATCACAGAATTTATAAAAAATGATCTTTTGTTAATCTGAGATAATCTACCTTTGATTAAAAAGATGTGACATTTCATTCCATTTACCTCCATGTTCTTTATTATTTTCTCCTTCACATTTTATTTTAAAGCCTACTGAGAGCAGACCAACACATACTTAAATGCCTGGATCCCTTTTTGCACCTTTCTAAAATACCTTTGCCACTTTTATAGTTACCTGGTAACATTTCTGCCTTTCTGTAACACATCTTCTATCAGAAATTTTATGTACCATGTCTTTCGGACCCCTCAGTCACAGATTAGCCATTCCATTGCCACCTGTCTGTCCTTCTTCTCCATGTGCTAAATTTTTTAGTATCTTTTTTCCCACTAGCCACTTGGTCAGCCAACCCCAGCCGCTGATAGCTGCAACAGGGGAAATGCATCAGTTTGGTTTCACAACTGCATCTAGATAACCTCCCACCTTTACTTTGCCCTTACTGGACAGTGGCTGCATTACACCTCTTTCAAAGCTCTCTTAGTGGAAAACTTTGAGAGATCTAATGTGCCTCAGATTAGGAGGCAAAATAAGGTTCAGAAGCAATAGTGACCATGTGAGTTCCTGCAACATTCATACAAGAGAACTTCTTTTTCCTTTTACCAAAGGTAATACAGTTCCTTGCGCATACAGTTGTGTTTGGTATTTAGAAAAGCAGCTCACACATTTATTTTGCAAGGCTTTTTCTTTTTAATATATGTGTTTTACTATAAATGATAAGGGACAGCACAACTGAAGGAATTCATAGCTTTTTAGAAGACTTTACATAACGTGGGGAAGCCTTCCCAGAAAGGGCAAAAGTAATAACAAAACGTGAAGCGCATTGGGGCTGCTATCTCAGTGTACTTGACAGAAGACACCCTTGTGCTGCTTTGCAAGAGTTTGCAAACCACTAATGCAAGACAGAATTGGTGAAATCATTGAGATTCATAGTGAAATCTGACACACAAAATGTTGCAACCTGCTCTTGGGAAACCTTCACACTAGAGCCAAAGGAGCTACATGAGAAGAGTGGATTAGGCAACAACTCTGCCATGCTGAGCAACAAAAATCTTTCAGTATAATCATGGTGATTTGTCCTCAGATCTTTTCCTTGTACCTGTGCTGGAATAAGACGTGGGCTTCTCTGTAGTCCCTCCCGGCTGGGATCTGAATGCGTTTCATGGTGTGTCAAACACTACTGATCACCAGGGACCTGCTCTAGCCTTGCACTTGCAAGGAAAAGCACAAGACAGGTCATCCACCAGCTCCTGTCAGCCATCCAGGCCAATTCCTCTCCTTTGAATTCCTTCAGGTTTCCTAGGAATACTGTGCATCCAGACACTTTCTGACACAGGTGAGATGAGGCTGATGACTCACAATCAGTTCTACAGCTGGTGTCAAGGTCTTTAAACACACAGGGTTCCTATGAACTGAAATGACATAACTTCGTATTTACAAAACAACAGTCAACAAGAAAAAAGTAAAGCCAATCTGAACCTGCTCTATGACAGGAGCTACAAACAGCTCCACAGCGGTTATCTCAGGTTTAAGCTTTTGTGCGCACTCTGACCATGGTATCCTAAGACTTCCAACAATCTCTACATGGTCACCTATCCAGCAGCGTAACCTCTTTCCCATGCTAGAGACAGGTGATTGAGATCCAAAGCATGGGCTCCCCAGGTTCCAGGTTTTTCTTTTAAACACAAGAGCAGCTTTTCTCCAAGATAAACACAGCCTGTGGTGGATGTAGCTTTTCTTTTCCTTCACCCTTCAAATATGTTTCTTGAATAAATACACAAATATTCTATTTTGGGGGTGTACAAGTTATACCCAGTCCCCAACAGAGCTAATTAAGACTGTGTCAGTCAGAAAACAAAACGAAGTAACATCAAAATTAGCACGTCCTTAAAACTCCACCTGATCTTCACAACAGTGACATTTTGATAATGATGATGACTCTGTCTTCATAAAGAGAGCTCATTATTTTTGAAATACGTATTTCTACATCAGTTTCTGAAAGGAAATGAACATTACAAGCCACTATAATTGGAATGCTCTCTTCTGCACTCTTAATTCTCATCAACAAAAAAAATAAAGGTAACAGAAAAAATCTCACCACTAAAATAAAAAAACCTGCAACTACCACTTGCCTAGTATATATCCTCAAGAGAGGTCTGTGAAACATAACAAAAAGACAAATATTCAGTTACTTCTACTAGAGATCACCAACTGCCACCTGAAGTACCACCACCCATCTGGCCATCTTTCCAAAAAGCACTGACGTAGTTCACCTTCCCCAATGTATAACATGCATGTCCAAAAAAATTAAGAAGTTTAAAGTTCAGAATTCTGCCTGACACCACACTTGAAATTGCAACTAGGTATCAGGACCAGCAGTAACAGATTTTGAACCATCTATTTTGTTCATTCATGCCTGCCTCTCAGCTTCAGTTGACTTTATGTATTGGCTGCCTTGAATCCCAGTCTTAAAAGAGTTTAGAGAACTGAAGTAATTTATCTAGCACTATGAATTTACCTGAGGAGTCTGGTTTTGATATGATCTGCAGTTTCTCAATAACTCAGAAATACATATTCTTCATCTTCCAAAAATCAACTTATGGCACACTCAGCAGTTGAGACAGTGGTAGCTGTTTATACAAGTGTGATACGCTTTCCTTTAAGGAGTTGTCAGGTCCAGGTACAAACTTTCTGACTCCATGTCACAGTATGATGATGTGCACTAACGGTGGCTTTGATAAAAACAAAATTCAAATACACCTCTAAGAACAAGTGGGTGCTAGAACAAATCATCCAGTGACTATGTATCTGGAGACCACCAGGGTCAACATGAACACCAAAACATATATATAACCCCTGAGAAACTTAGGGCTCTGAAAAATCCCATTGCTGGATGAAGTAGATATTAGCCAGATTTTGCAGTACCTGGAACCTTCCCATGTCTAGCAGAAGCCTCCTTATAATTTTCTAGACCAAATCATATCAGAAAATCAAAAGCAACATCAACTCAACACATTCAGGATATGAGTCTGCTCCCCACGAACACAGAAATCGCTTGAATGATGTAGTCACACTGACCCAACCTGTTCTGGAGGCTTGTTTCATCTCACATGCAACACAGTCAACCAGTACAGTCACCATGACTGCTTGTCTGGGATTTCTGGATTGCTACAAATCTGGAAACCCTGGACAAATTACTAAATCTGACTGTCTAGAGAAAGGCAAGAGCAGAGTAAACAACCCAAATGACAGTCTGTCACGTGGTGCAGTAGCTGTTGCATAGGTGCTCTCACTTTAGTTTTTCTAACAACAGCTGAAAGCATGTCACTGCCCATCTTCATCCCTGATCTTCGCTTTCCTAGTAAATTGCTTAAACAGCTTTTGCAGACTAGCTCTGTAAACCAGAGCCTATTTAAGAGAATTCACTGTGAAGCACAGCAATTCATTAGCATTTTAGCAGAAGAAGATCGAGGAAAGCTTACTAGATCTACTAAAATTACATACTATTAATAGTATTGTACAATAACATAACTTTTTATATATAGCACCAAGGCTAAACATATCAAAATGAAGCACAGCTGTCTCAGTGAAACACAGCAGCTACACCCACTCATCCCAGCATAGAATTCACACCGCGGGTCACCCTGAATACTCTGCCGGGGAGATTTACCACCAAAACACTGATGTGTTGTTTCAGCCACAAGTGGAAGCAGCCACCAGCTGCTGGAAGAGTGGGATGAGATTCCCATGAGCTGGGGACTGGAGAGGGAGCAGTTAAGGTCTACGTTCATTCCAGAGTCCTATCCCTTTACTGCTATGTGTTTACATCGTTCACTTAATTACTCTCCGCTCCCCAGCTACCCTCCTACACGCATGCTTCCCCTTGAGAAAAAGCCGCTAAACAGCACAAGCCACGCAACGCTGCAATTCTGCCTTCAGAGCGAACGCGTCCCCAGAGGCACGGTCCCCCCACAGATACCTCTTCCCCTTAGGAAATACATAAATACATACATATATATATATATACACACATACATAAGGAAAAGGTACATTCAGCACTCGAGGCGCGCTGCCCCGCACTCGCACGGCGGTAACGCGCGGCGTGCGGCTGCCTCAGCCCGGCCGGGGCCCTCTGTCCCGCCGGCCTCCTACAGAGCAGAGACAGCGTGCGGCCCCGGGGAACAGCCGAGGCCGTGGGGTACGCGGGACCGGGCAGCTGTCTGCGGTCCCGGGAGGACCCCCTGCCTCTGGCCCTCCGGCTCTGGCAAAGACTTGCCGCCAAGACAGCGACGTCCTTCCCGCCCAAGAGCAGCCAGCGCTGCCCGCCACTGCCACGCTCCCCCGGCAGCCACCACCGCCCAGCCCGCTCCTGCCGGCCAAGGCCGCGGCTGCTCCCCCTGGCGGAGGCGGGCGACGGGGCGGGGCGGCGGTGGGCGTGGCGTGGCAGGGGCCGTGGCCGTGGCCCCGCCGCGGCCGCCTGAGGTGGAGCCGCTGCCGGCGCGTTTCCCCTTCCCGCCCCCTCCGTCGGCGCTCCCTCCTCCGCCTGCCCGGCCGGGGCAGCAGGAAGCGGCTCTGATGTCAGCGGCGGCGGCCGCGGCGCGGCTCTGAGCGGCTCCCCCACCCTCGCCGCGGCCCCCTGCCCTGCTGGTGCTGCCGGAGGCGGCCAGTTTAGGCCCCGGGGGTGCCCCCTTCCTTCCACGGGGGACGCGCGGCCGAGGAGGTTCCCAGGCTCCGCAGAGGCCGCGGCCTAGGGCAGTCAGCGCGGCGCTCCGCGGGGGTGCGGGCAGGCGCGGGATGCGGAGCGGCGGCGCTGCCGCCGGCGGGGCCTCCGCCCGTCGCCACTGAGGCCCGCGGCCGCCGCGGATGCGGCCTCGCCCCGCGCGGAGGCCCAGGCGGCGCCTCGGCCAGGCCCTCCCCGACCTGCGCCCGCGAGGAGGGCGGGAGCCGCCGCCTCGCCCCGCGTAGCCCCGGCCGCGGCCCAGGCCCTCGGCTGCCCGGCGCCGAGCCCTCCGCTACCGGCCTGCCCTGGCCTCTACTCCCCCAGGTGAAAGAGGAGGGATGTCCGCTGCCGCCTCCGCTGAAATGATTGAAACCCCCCCGGTCCTCAACTTCGAAGAAATCGACTACAAAGAGATCGAGGTGGAAGAGGTGAGTGAGGGCCCCGCCGCCGGGCGGCCTCCCCCCGCACCCCCCGGGCGCGGCCTGCTGGCGGGCCGGAGGGGCCAGCCTGGCCCCCGCCGTGGCGCCTGCCGCGGCGCTGCCGCCGACGGCCCCCGGGGTTGCCCTCTCCGGCGCCGTCCCCGCTGGCGGAGGGGCCCTGGAGGCTTCCCGGGTGCTTGCGGCTGCCGGGACGCCCCCATACCTACCCGGGGGTTCCCTTCTTCTCTGGATGCTGCAGCGGTTGGCACTGGAGAACAAAGGCGGTGTGGCTGGGAGCGGAGGTGCCAGCTCGCTTGCACCAAACCTGGCACTAAGCGCTCCACTGTGGAGAAGTACAGACTTATTCAGGACTTAAAACTTAAAGTTTTGCCACCCACTTTATTATGGATGGCAAATACAGTTGTCAAATTTTGTCACAAGAGGGAAGTGTTAATTCTGATGTTTCTTTCAGATCTCTGTTTCTGTATGCCCTGTTCTCCTTCTGCCACCTAACTGAACCATTGTGTATATAATCATCATACCAGTGTTAATTGTATGCTAAATTTCAAGCTCTGTCAGCTGTAAGGATGTACATATCTGTTATTATTATTTTTTCTTAACACAGGCTAGTGATGTTGCTCTCATGGGTCTGTAACATTTCATTTGTGACTTGTGTTATCCAGGAAGTGACATTTTAGTTATCATATAACATAGCTGAAAGTAAGTATTTCTATTTTTTCTGTAGAAGTTTAATAGTAAAATTATTGGCTTAAATTCTTTGAGGCTGAAATGAGATGGATAAAGTACAGAATTTCATATGTACTTTTCATCTGTCTGGATTTCCTGTGAAAGTAGGATAGGTGTGATCTAGGATAGTTTATATGCTTTACTAAAGAGCTTAGTAGTATGTGGATAACACAATGTTGTTTAACTCTCAGAATCAGACAAAAATATTGCTGCTGTTGGATTTTTTTTTTCCTTCCTCCCTTGCTAAGGTCTCTACAGGAATGAAGTTGCTTCACGCAGGTCCATACGGAATTTAATGAGGCCAGCTTGTAGAGTGTGGACCTAGAGACTCCTGAAACAATCTTTGTGTTTTTATTCATAGCTTAACATTCTCCAGTAATACATTCTTTTTCTTAAAAAGTTCATGTGGAAGTTAATTTAATTTCGTGTAGTAGCTTTTATAGATATGACAGCCAGTGTTTCATATTTTAACAGGTTTGATAGATACTGACTTGTTCATAATCATTATTATGCTGGGCTCATGTAGCCATAGGAGAGTTCACAGAACATAAAATCTGCAATATTTCCATAGGACACCAGGGCACTTTCTGCTGTATTCAGATAGTGTTGTGGTAACTTTGGCTTTTACCATAGCAGACACTGGAAATTCTCACAAGACGATATCTTCCAAAAGACTGTATTTTCCCCTTTCTATGAATATGGCAAGCATGATGATTTTTGACGCTGTAAGTCTAATAGTTCCTCTTCCCTTTATGCATTTAATTGAAGTGAGACAATTTTATGACATTTGGGAACTGCAAGTATTTTTGTGTTTGATAATACGTGGACATCTTTGCAACACCTACTAATGGACATGCTTTGGGAGAAATGGCTTTTCTCACCCAAAGAAGAAAATCAAAGTTGATAGGAATGTATCCATCATAAAAAAGGTGCCTTGTGATGGCTCACAGAAGTGAGTAGCACTTCTAATATGTTACATATAGCCCTTCAAATTAATAAAATGCTATACAAATCTTTAATCTTCACAACACCCTTGGGAAGGCTGTTAGCAAGGATTGTATCGCCCTTTTGCATGTAGGAAATATGGAGCTGCATGGTGTGTGATTCGTGTAACTAGAATTCATCATTCCAAGGCTTAGCGTTCAGAGCGTGTCGGTGCTCTACGTACTTGCCTAACACCTGTGGAGACAGAACTATATGCACGAAAATGTATGCAGAGATTATACCTAAGCAGCAATTTGTGCTCTATTTAGTGTGATTGTTGCATTATCCTCAAAGTAATATCTCTGTTGGAGATAACAAAACTCATGTGATATAAACAAGGGAGCTCTGTTGAAAGTGTTCTCTTCATGAGAAAATCTGATGGCAGCTGGTGTAGCATTTGGGGTTACGTTCTGTGTACCTGTCCTACTAGAAATTCTTATAGGCAATGAGGAAACCATAGTGCTGAGCACAGTCTGAACATCACTGTATAGAGAAAGAAATAAGATCTACTTTACAATGAGAGAGGTGAATTGGCAACTGTACTTAGACCTTGCTTTTCTCAACTGTGGATGTTGACCTCTTACTCCTGATGCAGTTCCAGCACAAATAGTCAACTTTGCAGTCATAATATTACGTATATCTTTACTGAGGATTTCCTGTGCTCTCACTTCAGTCTCAAGAGTTTTCAAGGATTTTTAAATGGCTGTAAAGACACAAAATGTTCAAATTTTAATATGCTTGGTTTCAAAATAGAGTATCAACAGATCTGCAATGGAAACTCAAATGAGTGCTTATATAATCATAGCTTTGCTGTTGTATTATCAAGGCTGTCTTGTCAGCAGATAGCAGTCCCACTCTGCCACTGGTTTATTAATAGATAGATATTGAAGTTCTGGAATACTTGCAGGCCCTGAGTCCTTGCTAATAAATGTGAGATCTATAAGTGGTCTTTCATTTAGGTTTGGCTCAACTACTGGATAATATCAAGAGTATACTTTTTTTTGTTTTTTAGCTATCGTGCCCATGACTACAATCTAACTGTACCGTAATGTTATTTCCTACCAGTCGAACATGTCTCCAACTTCAAGCTGCATTTTCATTATTTAAAGTGCTTGGATTCAAGTAAAATATAGACATAATTACTATGAATGAGTTGGAGTCAAATCAAAATTGATGTGGTACAGTGTGAGCACCTTTGGAACTACCACAGGTAAAACAACACAAAACTTGGGTTGAACATAAATGTTCCTTCCTTCACCATGCAAATTATTGACTTTGATAATGTATTAGATAGACAAATCATTAGAAAGTGAATAAATAAAACTATAGTATTTATCTGAAAATTTAATATAACTGAAATCAAGGTAACAAAAGCCCGAGAGCCCTATTTTAAAATCTCCTATTTAAATCTAGCCTAAATGCTGCTGTTTCTTCTTCTCAGAGAAGAAACACATCATATCCAAGCAATGAACAGACTTTGGTTTTGAATTGTTCTGGCGACCTGCTCCCTGCCACTCTTTGCTGAAAATCCCCTAGCCCTTCCTCCATCACGTAACCTGATAACAGTCCCATACCTGACCAAACTGCCAACATCTTCCTCACAGGATGCGTATGTGCCTTGGATTGCACAGCCAAAGGATGCATGTCTGGTCACGCATGATGTGGCCCTGCCCAGTCTCTGGCTGATGTTGCCAGGTTGAAAATCATTGCCATATTTGTGGAGTTGCAAGTTACTTTTGAACAGTCTAAGAGCGTAAATTCTTTGAAAACTGTTGTTTAACAATCAGCTGAAACACTGTGTCATACCCTGGAGTTTATTTTTAAGAATCTATGTGGGCAACAGTAATAAATTCTGAGGAGACTTAGGGTAATGTTTTCTTTTAGGTGAACAGGTAAGCTTTCTAAATATTTATTTTAGAAAACCTACTTAAGGTGGCAGCAACTAAGGATCTGCAATTTATGGCATGTTCACCTACCTTAGACATTTTTGAAACAGTTGAATAATTTCATTAACTGCCTGAGAAGTGTGCTGAGAACTACGTGTTTTCTTTGCAATTATAGTGCAGAACAGTTCAGAGACAAGAGAATGAGAAATACAGTATGACAACTGGGTTTTGCTCCGCTATATTGTAGTTAACTTTTTGAAAATTAACGAGACGCGGTAACCGATTATGTCCATTACACTACATGGTAAAGCGGATTTATGTAAACTACTGCAGAACATGGTAGTGTTAATACCTCCATGTATAAGACATCGTAGTTTTTATGTCTTGGGGGATTGTGTCCAGTTGTGGAATACCCATTCTAAAATCATGCAAAATTGGGAGGTGTTTGGATGAGAACCACAGGTATGACTTAAGATCTGAACAATATTCTTTGATACCTGATGTGAGTACAAAAGGCTTAGTTCTCAAGAGCTGAGGGTGGTAGTTAGGAATCCATTTGAAGTCAGTTGCATCTTCAATTTCTCAGCCTTTTTCAGAAAGTGAGCCTTCAAGGTGCAAAATTTGGCATCTAGAAGCAAAGGTGAAAAACATGTTGAAAACATAAACCAGAATTTCTGTGATTTCACTCTAAACACATTTCTGATTTAATTCAAATTACTATTTTAATTTGTTTAGTTATGCTAGTGGAAGACTATCTTCATTCATCCGCATAAGAAAATAGCTGAAGTATCAGCTGGAGTGTTAATTTATAGCAGAAGTTACATAATGCTGATTTCATGTGGATGAAATTTAGTGTGCAGTAAGTGTTAGAAAATGGCTAATAAACTAATTAAACTGCCTTTACACTTATTTCTACACATGCAGATTTATTGAATGAATCAATTTGTGTCCTGTAAAATAAACTTGGATTTTACTCTCAGAAATAATACATGGGAAAGAAACCTCACAGCCTCTTCTATTCCAGTGATGAAAGCAAGATGTGTATTTATGAGAGAATAATAAAGTTCCATGTCTAATGCAGCAGCTAAGGTCACAACTGCATGACAGTGTAAGCACTATCAGAAATTGGGTTGGAGGGAAGGCCTTTCCCTAGGAAAAAAACTAAAACAACAGAACACCCTTCACATGTCCCTTATTTATCCCACCCAGTATATTCTAGCAGTACCTTACTGCCTGCAGAATGGTTGTTTTTTCCAAAGACCAGTAATTTTAGACTGCATAGCCCAACAAGCCCAACTCATGTTGTAGTCTTTCACACTGAGTGCCTCATTACCCAGCATTTTGTGCCTAAAACTAGAATCTCCTGTCTGGGCTGCTGTAACAGAACAAATTGATTCATATTAGAACATCAGACAAGTGTTTTGTTAATGGTTTTAAATTACTAGTCATTAAAGAGTTCTCAAGAGTTCACTTCTTGAGACAGATCTGTAAAAGTCTATCAGTATGTAAAAAGCTGGAGTGAAAGCGTAACCTGATAAACTGTTATCTTTGCTTGAGATGCATGCGTTTCTTGGAATGACTGAGCTATCGAAATGCAAAAAGTGTTGGTTGTGTCTTCAGAGCAAAAGAAGAATTTCTGGAAATACGCATAGTTTTAGGAACATATATGATGGTACTTTGATTCTTCATAAATTTGTTCTGGGAAAGTTGAAAAAGAGAATGATTTCTTAAAACACAACTAAATTCAGACAGCCGAGTCCCTAAATAATAGCTGTTCAATGTTGTGCAGCTCTAACAGATGATGTCCTAAATATGGACCAACTGCATTAGTTTCTGGCAATGTATATTTATTGAGAATATAAATTGATTTTTAATAACCAAATTTTTCATTAAGAAATATTTTTTCTTATGGTGTTTTGTGTAACTTTAATTGAAAACTGAAACTTGGAAACTAAATCTAAACTAAATCTAAACTAAATTGCTTAGTTTACTTAGAATTAGTGTGGTTCTGTACAGGGTTTTTTTGGGGGGGGAGTGGGCAGGGAGAGAGGTTTGGAATTTTTTTTTTGCTGCCCTATGAATCCCAGAAAGGGAAAATAACATTTAGAATTTCGTTGGGCACTAATAGAAATAAACTTAACCAGTCAAAGAATGTAGCTGTAAGAATTGGCATATCTGAACTACTTTTGAAAAGTACTGCTAGGGTATTGGCCACAGTCATTTGAGGCATGGGGCTGATTTGCTTCAACCTGCTTAATAAAGCATAGCACACACACAGGAACCAAAGTGGGAATTTGAGACTGGTTGAATGAATGATAGAAAATGTAGGCATGTATTTTAGGGGCTGTATACTGCTGTCTGTGTGGAAGCATGGACTTTTTGTGGTGTTTGTTTTGTTTTTTTTTTTTTAATTGCTTGTCTTACTTCCCAAAATCGTAAACAAACATGTCATGTACATACTGCAAATTATGAAGACAATTCTCCAAAGAACACTGCATCTGCTACCCAGGGAGCTATTATGTTTTATTGCTGTCTTATATATCCAGCAAGGTTTTTTTAGAAAGAAAAGCACTAAGTATCCAGCATGCAGAGCTAACTAATGTGGAAACCTCATGGGTAGAGAGGAAAATTTGTTATCTTTGTATTTTTGAGTGAATGAAAAAAAATCTGTGCAGTTAATGCAAAACTGAAATTAATTCTCCTGTAGTTTTGACATTTGATAGGGGAATAAGGTACATCTGAATAAACGGAGATGCATTTTTCTTGTTTTACTTTGGGGGGAAAAATTATTGGTCATATATATCCCTTATGAGAAAATGCATCCTTGAGGGCTTAACATATCTGCAGTCTCTATTTCCTGCATGATTTCTGGTCTACATACTTACCAGTCAGTATAGTCTACATACTTACAAGTCAGTATCATGTATCTTTGTTTATGTAGAGCATCTGATACTATTTGTACACAGAGGCAATGTTTGTTCCAGGGCTCTTGTATGGTTCATATTCTTTAAATAAGACTCTAAATACATTATCTGGAAAACATGCAGATGCCACTGTCTTTTGCCATGTCATTTTGTCACACAGTAAAACAGTTTTTTACTGGTTGGAATTTTATAGGGAGAAGAATAAATGTGTATATACTTCTTAATCTTTAAAGCTCTTTAGGCATTTCTGCAAGTTTAAAATGTGTCTGTGCTGTGTACTATCTGAGTGATACTCCACAAACTTATTTCTATTTTGTGGTAAAGTAGAAGCCCTCGTGTTCTATTTCTAAACATGTCATCTGCCCTATATTTCTCTTTTTTCTTCTAGAAGATATTTAGATAGCCAAAATCTTTTACCAAAAGAATGTGTTTATTTTTAGATCATTTTCCAAACATGCAGTGCTACAGATCAACTGCTGTTTATTGATTTGTTGTGTCAATAATTCCATTAACTGTGCTTCATATAATTCAGAATATGCACTACTGCCCAAACATATGGTGTGGCACCAACAGCAGGGGACAAGAAGGAATGAGCGTGAAGAAACTAAAGTTCAGGCAGTGCCTCCCTCCTGTGCTATTAAGTTACTTAGTTCCAGCACACGGTGCTGAAAGAAACTACGTAGTGTTTAAACTATTCTGACAAATTGTAAGACTCACTTCTTTAAAGAATAATTTCAGTGAAAACTTAAAGGAAGAAAATTAAATGTAAGTGGAATCTACTACGAAAACTCCGTTCTGTCAATTATAAAGGATGTTTTTACAATGAGTAAGATATTTTTTCCAGATTAAGTAGGAAAGACATACTGGGCTTTCACATATGGTAAACTTCAAGTTTGTATCGGATCCGTTGTTGTTTCTGACAGTTGGTGCTTTCGTATGCTGTCCAAGAGGCTGAGCTGCTCTTCTCTGTTTTCCCTGTATCCTAGGTAAATAGCCAGTGCATTCATGTCCTCTTCTCAAGTTCAACCCTCTGCCTAAGCAGGCACCAAGTCACCGATAAACTGTTATGAAACCTTGACTGCATAGTCATTTATCAAACTCTTTTCACCAGCCATCAAATTTGTGTATCTGATGGTCACTCACAGCTTTCTATTACATAATTAAGATTTAGATTGCCTGGTAAAACTCTTCCTGTTGGTACCTGACACCGATTTTTAGATTTTTAATTTTTTTTTAGTCATCTTAAAGTGCATCTGTTTCTTAGAATTTGTTCTACTTTTCAAGTAGAGCCCAAGTATTGTGACATTCATGGCACAATGTAAAACGTCACACTGGTGGTGCACTCGTTTATGTTAGTTTCTCCATTGAATAGAAATGTTATTTAAAAATGGAAAAATTGACAAATAATGGTTTCTCTAGTATGTGAACTGGAAATACCTGTGCCAATTCTTGGTATTAAACTTGCAAATAGTCATGGATTTATCTTCAGGGGAACAGTATGCAGTTGTATTGGCTTATGGGTTGAATATGACCATGTGGAATGAAATGCAAGAAACTGTTGGGGTTTCTTTTTTTTGGTTCTACATGTAATTTTATTTTTATATACATGCGAAAACTAAATATATGTAGTATATATTGCATATATATGCCCTCCAAAGGGGCCTGGATAAACTTGAGAAGTGGGCCCATGAGAAACTCATGAGGTTCAACAAGGCCAAGTGCAAGGTCCTGCACCTGGGCTGGGGCAACTCCCAGTATCAATACAGGCTGGGGGATGAAGGGATTGAGAGTAGCCCTGTGGAGAAGGACTTGGGGGTACTGGTGGATGAAAGATTGGACATGAGCCAGCAGTGTGCCTTTGCAGCCCAGAAGGCAAATCATATCTTGGGCTGCATCAAAAGAGCGTGGCCAGCAGGTCAAGGGAGGTGATTCTGCCCCTCTGCTCTGGTGAGACCCCACCTGGAGCCCTGCATTCAGCTCTAGAGCCCTCAGTAGAGGAAAGACATGGACCTGTTGGAGAGGGTCCAAAGGAGGCCACAAAAATCATCAGAGTGCTGGAACACCTCTGCTGTGAGGACAGGCTGAGAGAGTTGGAGTGTTCAGCCTGGTGAAGAGAAGGCTCTGGGGAGACCTTATTGTGGCCTTTCAGCACTTAAAAGGGTGACAGATTTTTTAGAAGGGCCTGTCGCAGTAGGACGAAGGGTAATGGTTTTAAATTACAATGGGAGATTCAGGCTAGACATGAAGAAGAATTTTTTTTACAAGGTTGTTGGTGAAACACTGGCCCAGGTTGCCCAGAGAGGTGGTAGATGCCCCATTCCTGGAAACATTCAAGGCCAGGCTGGACGGGGCTCTGAGCAACCTGATCTAGTTGAAGATGTCCCTGCTCATTGCAGGGGGGGTCAGACTTGATGACCTTTGAAGGTCCCTTCCAACCCAAACTGTTTTATGATAAGCATAATATTAAAATTATACCTGTAATACATATAATAAATTTGTACGTATGGGCATATACAAGTCTTTTCAGCAAGGAAGGATATGAGTATCCAAAAAAAGTAAGCACAATCCACCAGAAACTGTTGTGAATTATTAAATCAAATTGCTTCATTTTATTGGATGTATCTGAGATGTATCTTTTAACTGATCTATATGCACTGTTTTCAAATAGCAACTTATTTTCTGTGTCACTGGATTAAATGTAACAGCCGTGGTCAAAAAACATGGAAGAATGTGAGAAAAGGTACAGTGAGAAAAGGAGCATTCTAAAAGGAGTCTCAGTCTTGTGCCATAAGGCCAATTGTATCCACCTAGGAAAAATTATACGTGCATCTCCTTTTCCCAAAGTGGAAGGAAGCATTCTTCCCAGTTACTTGACCAGTTTGGGTTCTTCCATATCATAAGGGAGCACCAGACCTTGAATTGCTGTTGCCAGTGCAGTTCATCCTGCCAGAGTTGCTCTGTGACATCCTTCTCTCCTTAACTATCTGTCCTTAGTACTTCTCAGGTGAGAAAAGACTGATCTCTGAGTTACGTGACAGTGGGCAATTTCCATGTGTTCAGTAAATCAGTAGTTGTGACATGCAGACTTATGGCACACACGCAGTCTAATGAGATTTTTCTTAAATTGGAGGTCTGGTCATGTACCGTGCAAGGTGGGTAGAGGGGCTGTTATGGACAACTCTTGTGCCAGTAGAAGAGGCTGAGGTCTTGCCAACCCCAATAAATTGGGCAATTTTATTCAAAATGTGGTCTGAGAGAGGAGAAAATATCAAGGGAGACTGTTTGGGACTTTTAGGTCTTCTGGTGACTCACTGTTTCCAGTTTGTTTATGTGTACTATTTTAGTAGACTGCTTGACTATCATTCATATAGCTTGGTGTTTCCAGTCTCAGTTGTGGACTGCAAGAAAATAGCTGATGTGTGATATATGAAGAGTCCCTATATGGTAGCTATGGAAGGAGGTTACAATCCAGAGGTCCCTTTATAGGGTCTGTGAACCACTGTTGTGGAGGGTGAGAAGCCAGGAGACCCTGAAAGGCTAAGAGCAAAATGAGAGAAAGAAAATGCTTCTTTGTGTGTATTAAGGAAACCAGAAGAGGAAAATGCCATTGATCACCATTCTTGGGCAGTCATCTCTCACAGCCATATGTAACCTTACAAAAATAGTAAGCATACTTCTCCTTTCCTCATTTTTCTTAATGCAAAATCTTGATTTTTTTTTTTCATTTATATTTTTCCCCTCTTCAAATTGTGCCTTTGATTGCAGACTCGCTCATATTCAACATTAATGTTTAACAGGTCTTGAGCTGTGCACCTGCAGCCTTATCTACCCCATTCTCAGGGGAAATCAGCTTCAATATTTATTTATTTATTCAGAAAGCATGTAGAGAGAACCTAACCCAAGCGTGGTTTACATACATGGTAGTCAGTTTGCTTTGACATGGAGCCTTGACAAGTACAGTCTGGTGCTTGTACATTCCTGGCTACTGAGTTGCCTTCTCCAGATTAGCACTCTTAATTTACATTCCAGATTATTACTATACTGGGGGGCATCTCAAAAAACAAAGAGGTAAATTTATTAAAATCATTTCCTCAAAGTATGAGCATTCAGGCAGCAGGCAGTTCACGTTGTTTCAGCACTGGGAATGTGTGGTTATATACTGATCTACAAATCTCACTTTTAAGAAACCATCCCAGTAAGGAGTGAATTCACTAGTGAACTTAAAATTAATTATATTGTATCTCTATATTTTAATTTTGACTATTCCTTCCTCCCTTTCTATCCCTAGCCCCCCCCTTCTAAGAATATTTTCCTTCTTTATTGGATAAAGTCATAAATAACTGTGATTTTCTGGTGAAGAGCTTTGTAATTTTGGAAGGTGCGGTTTTCTATCCAAAATAATATTCATATTGTGTGCATTACCCATATAAGGAAGAGAGTAAAATTAAATTCTGCCATAATAAACTGCTGTGATAATCACATTTGTAAATGCTTTCAGTCCATTCTCTCCCTACTTTTCTTCCTTTCCCTTCTCATTCACCTCCCAAAAAAGTGTTTATTTCGTTAGAAGCATCTGTGGTGTTCTTCAGGATACATTACTTGAAATGAAGGACTAAGAACATGAGCACAGAATGCCATTAAAGCCAACAGTGAAGAAAAGCTGCTAGGGCCAAGTACAGAATGTGAGACCAGCCCACTTAGCTCCTTGCCCGTTTCTTGCCCCCCACCTCATCCTTGTCATCTGCCCTGCCTTGCATTTTTTGAAGTTGGAGGAACTCCTGTCCTTTAGCTTTTGTGCCTTTGTGTACCCTTCATTCCCTCCTCTTCTTTCCACCTTTCTTTGGGCCATATGTGTAACAACTTGCTTGTCTGTGGTTTCCTGTAGCAGCTGGAGTCACTGTTTTGGTGACCCTCTAGTTTCAACTTTACATTGCATATGCATGTTTTGTTGTTATTTCTGTATGTTGCCATTTTTCCCCTGAAGAGCACAAAAGAAGTGAAATTTTCATTTACCATAATGTATAGCTCACCAGTAACTGAACGTGATCTCGTAGAAAAAGGACACTTCTCTCTAACCTGCTTTCGTTTTCATGCTTTGTTTCAAAGAACTTCTCCAAATAATAATGGTGTTAGAGCTTCTTTACAGCAAATGTTAAAGGATTCGTGAATAATATACTCTGCAGAAGCTGCCACGACTGCTTTTGTGAAGTTACAGTGAAGACTTATGACTCTTATCTAGTTTTGTATATTTTTAGGCAATGTTAATTCCAAGTAAACTAGAAAGCAGACTTCAACAAATAGAGAAAGCATAGTTTGTACAGCTGCTGTGTTTGTTTAGAGGAGTCTCAGGAGAGTTTACCGTTCTCACACTATTGAGGCATCTGTAAGAAGATGAAAGGATAACTTGGAGCACATTGAATACCTTATCCAGGCTTCAGCATAGGCCTGTGCAATTGTTTGCATATGCATGTGCATTTCAGAAGTTTGAATTCGTGTTACTAGCAAGCATAAATGAATACAACAGATAGATATAATTTCACTGGTCATATCTGGATACATTCAGAACCCGCCTAGATGCGTTCCTGTGCGATCCACTCTAGGTGAACCTGCTTTAGCCAGGGGGGTTGGACTAGATGATCTTCAGAGTTCCCTTCTAACCCCAGCCAGTCTGTGATTCTGTGATCTATAAAAATAAATTTGCCATCTTTCCTCTAATTTTCTTCTGAGTTAAGAAGAAAATAGTTAAGATCACATTTTTCCAAAATACTATTACTGCATGTTAATAATAAAAAGTTTTGTATGTGTTTTTTCCAATTCTTCTGTAAATGATCTCTGGAGGAAGCTTAGCTAAGCACCTGTTGTGCTTTTATGGCATAATATTAAATTGCTTCTGCAAAATTCAATTATTTGTGTCTTCAGTTTTCTAAGTTAAATTTCTTTTTTTGTTTGCGAAGTTCTGCCCAGCGAACGAATCCACTTCAAGTTTTAACTCATGTGTTTTGTATTGTCTTGTTCTAGGTTGTTGGAAGAGGAGCCTTTGGTGTGGTCTGCAAGGCAAAATGGCGAGCTAAAGATGTAGCCATTAAACAAATAGAAAGTGAATCTGAAAGAAAAGCCTTCATTGTAGAGGTACAGTAAGTTTTCTGGAAAACATGGGGTTTGGTAGAGATTGTTCATGAGTGCATTTAGTGTACTGACAGCTGTGTCTGTATTACGAGGTAAATGCAGCTTGTGGTACCCAGTACAGGTCTGGACCCCTTGTCATGCGGAACAGAACACCTGTCAGAGCACACAGTAGCGCCATTAGTTTACTTCCCATGAAAACTGGAAGACAAGGAGGGAGAGAGGAGGGCACACAGGTCAGGGAAAAACCAGTTCCTGGATTCTGTCCTGATGTCTAGTCAGTGCACAGCGGAAATATCCATTGGAATCCTGGAGCCAATTAACGCTCCAGGGGCTCCAGCGTAGCTTCTTCACACCATCAGATCCATGCTTGAAACAGTTGCTTAGTTTTTTCAGTAGTTCAAATAATTGCATGTAAGAAAAAAAGAATGAAAGTTTATTAATATGTGTAAATCACTTAAGGGCAATCACTCCATTCAGTGTCTACTTCTTCAGAAAGATCTTGAGTAGTTCAGAAACACTGATAAACTTTCCGAGATACACAACATTTTGTAGAATCAAAAGTTAGACATGTAGTTTAAGTGAGATACATTATGACATGCTGCTTAGTATTTAGTCAGTAGGAATCTAGGATGTTAAAGATATACCAGATATGTTAAAAATAAATCCGCATAATTTTGGAACTAAAAATGTAACACACTGAAGGGTTAAAGGAAGCATATTTGTATTATAATAGGCCTCTCTATATAAATATCTATATATAGTTTATTACTGTGGAAAGTTCTTAATGTTACTACTTTGAGTCTAATTTAATACTGCGTACATCTGATCAGACTCTTTAGAATTTTTGTATTTGAAAGAGGTCTGAGAAAATAATCCCAGAAATACTTCAGTAGTTACTGAGATTCAGGAAAGTATCAGTTGTAATAACTCCGTTCTGTTTTTTCAGAACTTCTGAAGTTTATAGAAAAACTAACATTAGCTCCCTAGATGATGAACAGCATAAACTGCTTCAGAAGTCTGTGTAAAGGGAAAAAAAAATCCTTTTTTACTTCTACTACCTCCCAGTAAAGAAAAATTTCAGTGCAAAATACTCTGATTGTCATAGTATAATCAGCAGTAGGTTCTTGGAACTATGTTACATGGCTTCTTTTATAGGGTCGTGAGTAGTTTGGTTTGTTTTTTTGTTTTGTTTTGTTTTTAGAACAGTAGTTATCTACATTGTGAATAAAGCCATTATGATTCAGATTGTTTATGTAGTCAGACAATAGGGATGCCAAAACTGGAGGCTCTAGGAAGAGCACCAGACCTGTAGAGGTCATAGTTGCACAGTGCTTATGACTTGGGTGATTTTACAACACCATGAAAAAAAATACATTCTTTAAATTTAATTTCATTAAAATTTATTTTAAATACAACTCCAGTTAGACACGAACCTAATTACATAAATTAAAATGCACACAGGGACATCAGTCTTACAATTCCTAAAGTCACCACCTAACATTACACAGATGTATAGAAGTGTAATTGCTGTTGTGGTGTATGAATTATAGATGTGAAAAGAAAGCATGAGCCCTTTTTTTCTGTGGTTTGAAATAAAGTGTGATTTGTTTTGCAGCTTCGACAACTGTCACGAGTAAACCATCCCAACATTGTCAAGTTATATGGAGCCTGTCTAAACCCAGTAAGTTACAGCTTTATCAGGACCACAAAAGGTGACTAGCTTAACATGTGCAAGCACCAATGCACAAAGTGTGTATTTTATATACAAAAATGTATATTTTATATTGATTTTGTATGTTGTAACCATAATAAGAAAGTATACAGATATGTAGGTCGGTTGATATTTTCAGGTTTGGGGGTGTTTTTTGTTTGGTTTTGGTGTGGTTTGGGTTTTTTGTTTGGTTTTGGTTTGGGTTTTTTTGTTATCCCCTATGAGAAATAAATTCAAGAAAACCACAAAGCTATTTCTAAATGCCTATTATACTTCAGTTTGCCAGAGTGGCATCTGGTGCATTACGTATATAGTGTCATTCATATCTACGGTCGTATTAATTGCAAATCAGAAGAATGAAAAGAAAATACATTAGCAACACATGATTCACAGCTTGTAAATCAGTTCCTATTCTCACATGCAATTTTCTGGATAAGTAAATCCTTTCTGCCACAGCTGCGAACAGTCCCACAAATTCTCAAATCAGAAAAGCAAGTATCATTGACAGGACAGACATATCCTTAGCTAATTCCAATATCGGCTATTTAATTGGTTAAAATAATGCTGCATACTAGTGAAATTATTTTGACATGGTATTTTACATTTTTTATAAGTCACTTAAAAAAAAAGTAAAGGCACGTGAATTGCAGTTTGAAGACAGCATTTGCTTTTCAAGATTGTGGGGGGAGGTAGGTCATTCTCTTTTTACTAACTTACAGAGGGAACTAAGTATGAAACTGATTTTTGGTGTTAATTCTTAAAAATACACCATTCGAATTAAGTCTTCATAGATTTTCCATTAGCTTAGGTACAGAGACTTTGCAGTTCCTCTCAAAGAACTTTCCTTTCAGTTTACAAAAGCTATTTTTGGCCCCTACATTTAAAACATCCCTATTTTTTTGTCCCCTCCCTCCCCCAAAGGTGTGTCTTGTTATGGAGTATGCTGAAGGAGGTTCCCTGTACAATGGTGAGTATCATTTCAACACAGCGTCTTTCTGGAGGTAAAGTGTTAGAGAAAATATGGTCTAATATATAACTATAGGTCCACACCTGAAAGGAAGTTGTAGGATGGAGGGTGTTGGTCTGTTCTTCCAAGTAGCAAGTGATAGGACAAGAGGAAATGGCCTCCAGTTGCACCAGGGGAGGTTTAGATTGGATATTAGGAAACATTTCTTCACGGAAAGGCTTGTCAGGCGTTGGAACAGGCTGCCCAGGGAAGTGATGGAGTCACCATCCCTGAAGGTGTTTAAAAGACGTGTAGATGAGGTTCTAAGTGACATGGTTTAGTGCCAGAGTTAGGTTAATGGTTGGATTCCATGATCTTGAGGGTCTTTTCCAACCAAAATGGTTCTGATTTGAAGTTCTTTCATACATATCTCCATGCTTTGAGATACACAGAAGTCACCTGGACAAAAAGAATTTTAAGGAGAAAGGAGTATACTTTTAAAAAAACACTTTTCAGTCGACTGGTTTGTTTCTTTATATTAGTTTCTTATATTT
This sequence comes from Streptopelia decaocto, assembly GCF_964273445.1. Lineage (NCBI taxonomy): Eukaryota > Metazoa > Chordata > Aves > Columbiformes > Columbidae > Streptopelia > Streptopelia decaocto. Next base: position 82,017,288 of record NC_138656.1, read on the forward strand.
TATACCAGTCATCTAAGGTTTTCTAGTGGAACATCTGAAAAGATTCTCCCTTAACTTGTAAAATCCCTGAACATTTTGTTTAAGGATCTATTCCCTAACACTTTGTTTAACATAGACCTGAGCAGGGCTAGCTGAGGACAAGCAACACCTTTCATATTGAATTTTAATATTTAAAATTATGAAAAGCATGCTAAAAATTGGAAAATATTTTGACATTTCCATTATTGTGACAGTCTGCAGAAGGATATTTTCAGTTGCAGTGCTGAGGCATTGATAATTACTTAGATTCCATAGAGCTTTCTGACTGGTATGTTGTTAACTCCTTTGTATCTGTTGTAATATGCAATAAAGTTCTTTTTAGTTTGTGCCTTTGTTTTGCAGTGCTGCATGGTGCTGAACCTCTGCCTCATTATACTGCTGCACATGCCATGAGTTGGTGTTTACAGTGTTCCCAAGGAGTCGCATATCTCCACAGTATGAAACCAAAGGCTCTAATTCACAGAGACCTGAAACCACCAAAGTAGGTTTATGGCTCATAATTCTATGTGTTCTTGCAATGGGAGTTTAACATCATTTACAAAAATTTCTCTTTTTTTGAAAGAAATGCCTTTAATTGTTACTAACTGTATTGGATGTACTGTATTCTAAATGAAAGCTGTGCATTTGAAACTACAGTTACAGAATGATGGTGCATATTACAGGAAATGGACTGTGCTCAGTTACTTTCCATTGAACTGGAACTGCTCCTGCCCTGCATCATGGAAGAGGATTTTTATAGGAATTGGATTTCTAATTACAGGCATTTAAAATGCCCTGATTTTACAGAGGGTTGTGGTGTTGAATAAGAGAACATTAGGTGGGGGGCTTGTTTGGTTGCTTGGTTTTAACAGCATATTTAATCTGATACATTAGAGCTCTTTCCCGACATGACCATCTCTGTCTCCTCCTTCTGCTTGTTCCACTACCACTGCCAGAATCTCCCATCACTTCCCACTGAAACAAAAATGGGTAGTTTTCTGCCTGGTCAATTTCTTGATCTCACTCATTTTACAGCTTCAGATGTGGCTTCACAGATGAGGTGGAAACAGAGATTTGGGGATCAGCAGGGGGATTTTGGTGGTAGCCTGCAGTTATTACCAGATAAAATTACAGCTCGAAGCCACACTTTATATCTTGAATTCTTTATTGTATCCCCAGTGTTGATTTAGAGAACTGTTAACATGTCACTTTAAATGCTTTCATTTAAATAAATAGCTACATTGACTGACATTAATGGCAGTCTTCTGTGGTAAAATTGTTACAGCACTTGTTTTTCAGACTCTGCTTAGTGGTTTACTATGGCTAAAGACATTTATCTAAAATCTAGCATGTAGAAATGTTAATGCATTACAATATATATTGGATTATTTTAAAATATTTCACATGTTCAGATTTGGCACAAGTGACCTTAATTCTCAAATTATGAAACTAAAGCACTGAGAAGCAAAGCCTCAGATACTCAACTATATTAAAATTACAGTTGTTGGGATAAAAATATCAGTGGTTTATTACCAGACTGTTTCCTCCTACAATTTTAATTTGGTTTTGTTTGGTTTTGTTCTTGGTTTTGTTTTTGTTTTGTTTTTTTTTTTCCTTTGACAGCTTGCTCTTGGTAGCTGGGGGGACAGTTCTAAAAATCTGTGATTTTGGTACAGCCTGTGATATTCAAACACACATGACCAACAATAAGGGAAGTGCTGCTTGGATGGCACCTGAAGTTTTTGAAGGTAACAATAATTTACAGTGTCAATATTATGTGATCTTTCTAGATATGCAACTGCAAATTAATTTGGTATAGGAAGTAAGAGCATCATGTAATCTTACTTTATTTCAATCAGTGTGCTGAAGTTTGAGGTGAAAAAGTCTTGGCGGAAGTCTGATTTTTATTTAAAAATCTGCGTGATTGTATATTGCCAAATGGTGTTGCAGAGTTTTGAACAGCACCACTGAATTGACTCTCATTTTAGTATCAGACAGTTAATTACATGAAGATGTTGAACCTTTTTTTGTGTCACTGCTGAGATTTACGTAAGGAGTACCTTTAGACAGCTGCTGTTTCTTATTTTATAAGCAAGTAAAACACTGCCAGAGGGCAATTTCCCCACGATTGTTCTGTTTCCGAGATCCTTATGTCATTTCAAACTGTTCTGACATTTAAATACAGTCGTTACTTTCACTTCCTATTCTGATCAGCTTTTATCTTTAGAATCTGCCTGTTAGTGTCTCTAAATTGAACATAATTGCCTTCATTTTCAGTCCTCCACTTTCTTGTAACTCCATTTTTGTTTGCTTTTTGTGTAATCTAGAGTTTTGATGTACTTCCTCTTTCCTACATACTGAGGAACTTGTTATTAACAGTTAATTTAGTTAAGTGGGAAAACAAGCTATTTCTTGGAGCGTAGCTGGGGAGGACTGATACTTGATAATTGGATAGGTATAATTGCTGTGTGTTTTTCAGATACATAAGCCAGTGAATATTAGATTGCAAATTGAACACCTTTTAGCCAGTCAGTAATTCAAATTATTATTGCAATTAGCAGAGTGGGCTGGAGAAGTCATCTTCCTGCTTTAGGAAGCAGATGGTCCTGGTTTTGATCTATTTGGCAAGTGCCTATGTGCAGCAGTTGCTTCCCAGATTCTGGATCCAAGTGGCCTCTTCTCTTTTACTGTCCTCGTTCCATAGAGAAGCAACAAATTATGTGTGGTTATATGCATTTTTAGGAGGTGTTTCCCCTCCCACACACCACTTGTGGAGCTTTTGTTTTGAAGTTACCTTTTTTCCCCGCATATTGCTTGGAGGACCCACCCAAGAGTGATCTGTTGCACTTTGGTGCCTAAAAATTTCCCATTGTGTCCCTTTATATTGAGGCACCTATTCTATTTCTTTAAGTCTATCTAGGAGTGCTTCTTTCCTTAACACTTGTTTACTATTAAATTAACTTGTATCAATAAGAGATTTTTTTTTCTTCTAGAAATAATCAATGGGACAATCAGTGTTAAAGCTAGATTTTGAGTAAAAAATCTTAATATAAAACAGATTTTGAAAGAAGTATATTGTAGTAGGAGCTTACAGTGCATATCCTGATTCCTCTGGTGTAGGTATTCAGCAAGGCAGAACAAAGAAATCTTTTACTGCAAATTTATTGTTGAACAGCAACAAAAGCCTTCTCTTCGCAGTTGGTTTTATATACTTTGATCTGGAAGCATTTATTGATAATGACACAAATCTTTATAAGAGTATCAAGAAAAGAAAGGAAATAGCTTCATTGATGCAGCATACCGATTACTCTTGAAACAGTCATTAAACTACAAAAATTATCACGTCAAATGTCAAAATTATTAAAAATTTATTTGCTTATGCTACTGCATCAGAATTTACCAATGGAATAAATGCTAATATTATTTGATTACTGTTCTACTACTAACATTTTTAGATTAGAACAATGAAGGCACAAGATAGTGTAGATAGCAGAGTGCTTATAGAAGTAATTGTTCTAATATTAAGATTTTTTTCCCCCCATTTTAAACATTATGGCACCAAAAGCCTTGTACAGACCAAACCATCTAAATGAAATAATCATTTAGATCAGTATAAAGCTCCAACCTCAGAACTCTCATTAGAAGAAACAATTTTTAAATTGCTTTGGGATAATTGGATAAATCAAGGAATTATTGTGTCAATCTGTTATCCTACCTTGCTCTGGTACATAATGAAATGATACAGAAAACTCTCACTGCTTTTCAGAATTAGTCCAAGACTTCCAGGCCACAAAACAGAATTTTCTTGCTCAAACAGGAGAAGAACACTTCTTCCCTGTCATACACTGTGTGTCACCGAAGTGCTGTGGCTGTGTAGCTGAGAGAGACTGTTTTACTTCCCTTAGCAATCTGCCTTTATTTACAGATACTCTTTTTTCCAAGCACCTTTGAAAATAAGCTGACAGATAAAGCTGACTTTGTTGTTCCCCTTCAGTAATTTTTGAACTCGTTAGCCATGTTTGGCTACTTTGATAGAGGCATAAAGACTTTTGGAGATGCCAAGTTCTTAGAGAGTTTTGTAAAATCAGTAGCTGGGAGAAATCCACGTTAGTACCTCTCACTTCGAGGGGACTTGCGGTTTGTGCTGCAGCCTGGCTCTCCTGTCTGCCTTGCACACTGACTGGGGCTGCAAGAACTAGAGTGAGAATGCCCTGCTCTCCCTGCACAGTTCCTCAGAGGTCTGGCAGCAGAGGAAGATTGCTCATAAAGGGAGTGGAGACTGTTGTGGCTGGATGTGATGTGATGAGTACCCACATGAAAATAAGGTTCTTAAGTTGCTCTGTTTATGAAATTATTTATCTCAGTGATGCTTTCTGATTACATGTTAACAAAATAATCTCTTGGCTATTCCATGCCGATTTTGATACTTGTTCAAAGACAGATAAGCAAATCTCTATAATTTATGTTCACACATTTATTCTCATGTCATTAGCCATTCACATTTATTTTTAGTATTTCCATGAGTTATGGTTACAGAGCATACATTCTTTATTTGCAGTCTCTGAAAATTTTTATTCATTATTATATATCACCTACGCATCTTCTGCACCTTTAACAGGAGTCTTAGAAATATTGAATTTGCGGTCAAAGAACTTTTAAGTAATGACATGATAAAAAGTAAGAATAATAAACAGGAAGGAAATAAGATGGTGAGGAATTGAGGAATCTAATAATTTGTTCATGTAGTAACTTACTAGTTCTGCTAAAGACCTCTAATTAATAAAGAGGAATGGATATGACAGAAATGTTAATGGCTGGCATATTGTGACTAACGTGGAAGAAGTGAGTTGAAGAAAATTTAGAGGAAGTAAGCGTAGTGAGTTAAATCCTGAATGCAGGAGATCTTTGCAACTTTATAAATTGCATTTTATATTATTTAAGAAAACTGACACATTCCAGGATGCTTCCAAGTGAAAGAATTTATTTCCGGAGAGAGGCATTCTTAACAGTCTTACAGTTAAATGATTTCAGTCTTAAGTTAGCATAAATCGGCCAGCTTTATATAACTCTTTTTTCTCAGCAAAACAAATGTGAAGTGAAAGGAAGCATATAGAGCTATTTATCAGCTCAAGCTGTACTTCATTTTAATGCATTATATAGAAAAGAGGCAAATTATGTTGATGGCTTTCTTCCAGGTAGCAATTACAGTGAAAAATGTGACGTTTTCAGTTGGGGTATTATTCTCTGGGAGGTAATCACGCGTAGGAAACCTTTTGATGAGATTGGTGGTCCAGCTTTCCGTATAATGTGGGCAGTTCACAATGGTAAGTTGAACATACTTTATTGCATTTGAAGTTGTGTATTTGACCTATAAATTTGCTAAACACACTTAACTGTGCAGCTTTAAATTACTAGTTTTTCCATTTTATGCTTCATTAAATATGCATTTTTGTCATAAAGACTTAATATATAGACACTACCACTTTTGTGTCAGTGTGGGGTTTGTGTTATTTGACTGCTAAAGTGCTTGCATCTCCCGCTACGTATAACTAGCATGTGAACAAACAAGGGAAAAGAGACACATTCTTTTTGTTATGACACTACATTCTGAAAGTGATCCAAATCAGGTGTTACAAAACACTCCACAACCTCTCTGTCTGGATGAATGACAATTTTATTAGCCAAGTTGTTTGTTGTGGTTTGGTTTGGTTTGTTTTCCTTTAACTGGGCATCTATAGTAAATGTATGAGTTTAAGTAACTTGACCTGTCTTTAGAAATGCCAGAAACTGTCAGATTCCTGCCAGGACCATTAGGCATTAAACATATTACTTTTTTTTTCGTCTGTTTCTTTGTTGTTGTTCTGCTGTTTGAATTGTTTTACCTGTGTGTCTAGGTACCTGCAGTCATGGAGCAGGACTCTACTGTGCTAGGTACTATACAGAACAGATTCTCAGGAGCATAGAATATAAACAGGAGACAGTGGTTGAGTTCAAACAGACAAAAGAAAGCAGTGGTAAAACACTGGTCAGAATCATAGACGCTAGTATCTTCATGCTAGTGGTGTAATGTTTTTGACAGTGTGTGTTTGAGGTACCATGCCAAAGCAGAGTTTTAAGAAGAATAAGGTAGTGATAGCGAAGTAGTTCAGTGAATTTCTGCAAAGAGTTTCTGCCGTTTGTGAAAGACAACACCAAAGAAAGCACAAACTTGTTTGGAAGATGTAGTTAACAAAGAATCACTGAAGGCTGGTGCTTTGCCTGAGTGTCATTGCTTCCATACTCAATGATAGAAGCTTAAGGTGAGCACAGGCATCCTGTTCAATGAAGAAAGAAAGGGATAGACAGCAACAGGATGGATGAGCATTATAGTCTTAATAATGCACGAAGACAGATGTTTGCAAATGGCATTTTTGAATGAAGAAAGAGATTTTTCAGGGGCACGAGTTATTGACATTGGGAGTGATGATTGCCTTGCATAAAAGCATTAACTGTAAAAGTAAGTGTAAAAGTAATAGTCATAAATCAGAAAGCCTCAATAAGGTGCAAAAGTGTCCCTTAGAGGAAGACAAATTCCCTATCTGTCCCAATTTTTGCTCTAAGAACTTGTCTCTTTTTCTCTTCTTCCTTTTCCCCCTTTGCTTTTCTTTTTTAGGAAGGAAGTGTTAGTGTGCTTCATCACACTTGAAATCATTGTGGCACTTCATGTATTACTTGTTGTACTTAATACATTTTTAAATACTTGCTGCTTTCTATGCAAAATGTCCCTGCATCTTATGTAGCAAACACAATTGAATGTCAGTTAATTGTACTTACTCTTGAAATAGTAAGAAGAATAGAAACTTGAAAAAAAAGACAGCTAAACAGTTATGCAGCAGTTGAAGTAAAATACATAATTAAAAATGTGTATAGGCCATGAAAAAGTCACATGAAATTGGTACTTCCAGTGCCTAGTAATTTTTCAGGAAGTTCTTAAAAGCAATATGAGCCCTCAAAAATACTTTTTTCCGTTTTTTTGTTTTCTTGTGAGTACAGTGGTAGGAACCAAAGACTGTCACTGCTTGCTTTGTAGCTTGTTCTAGAGCTTTATTCTTCAGAAAGCGGTAACATATTCATTAGCCATTGTATTACGTTGTATTGGGTCAGTCCGTAAATTTATTCAAACAACTACTACAGGAAAAGTTTAATTTTCTTTCTACTTGTTTGTATGTAATTGTAACTTGTATGTAGTGCAGAGGAACTTTTTTGGTCATTTTTGTGTTTGTAAGAGAGAAAATTAAGTACATGCTAGTTCTTTCAGTTGACACCTAACAGTACCTTTTTCCTGCATGTATTTAGCAAAATGCCAGAAATAGATCAGTCGATGTCAGTTGTCCTTTAGTCTGTTTAACAAATTAAGGGTTTTTTCTAATTCCAATCGTAGGTACTCGGCCACCACTGATCAAAAACTTACCTAAACCAATTGAGAGTCTAATGACCCGTTGTTGGTCCAAGGATCCCTCGCAACGACCATCCATGGAGGAAATTGTTAAAATAATGACACACTTGATGCGGGTATTTAAATATATTTTAGTATCTTAATAATTTCTTAACCTATTAAGTTGGGAAATTGAGGGAGTGCGGTCTGGACAACCCAGTAGTGAGGTGGACTGTGAAAGGGCTGAAGGAAAGAAACCAGAGAGTCGTGGTCAATGGGATGGAGTCTAGTTGGAGGCCTGTATCTAGTGGAGTGCCTCAAGGGTCAGTACTGGGGCCTGTATTATTCAATATATTCATCAACAATTTGGACGAGGGAATAGAGTGTACTATCAGCAAGTTTGCCGATGACACAAAGCTGGGAGGAGTGGCTGACACACCAGAAGGCTGTGCTGCCCTCCAGCGGGATCTGGACAGGCTGGAGAGTTGGGCAAGGAAAAATTTCATGAAATATAACAAGGGCAAGTGTAGAGTCTTGCATCTCGGTAGGAACAACCCCAGGTTCCAGTATAGGTTGGGGAATGACCTATTAGAGAGCAGTGTACGGGAAAGGGACCTGGGGGACAACAGGATGACCATGAGCCAGCACTGTGCCCTTGTGGCCAGGAAGGCCAATGGCATCCTGGGGTGTATTAGAAGGGGGGTGGTTAGTAGGTCGAGAGACGTTCTCCTTCCCCTCTACTCTGCCCTGGTGAGACCACACCTGGAATATTGTGTCCAGTTCTGGGCCACTCAGTTCAAGGAGGACAGGGAACTGCTGGAGAGAGTCCATCGCAGGGCAACAAAGATGATTAAGGGAGTGGAGCATCTCCCTTATGAGGAAAGGCTGAGGGAGCTGGGTCGCTTTAGCTTGGAGAAGAGGAGACTGAGGGGTGACCTTATTAATGTTTACAAATATATAAAGGGTGAGTGTCACGAGGATGGAGCCAGGCTCTTCTCGATGACAGCCAACAGTAGGACAAGGGGTAATGGGTTCAAAGTGGAACACAAGAGGTTCCACTTAAATATGAGAAGAAACTTCTCAGTAAGGGTAACATAACACTGGAACAGGCTGCCCAGGGGGGTTGTAGAATCTCCTTCTCTGGAGACATTCAAAACCCGCCTGGACACATTCCTGTGTAACCTCATCTAGGTGTTCCTGCTCCGGCGGGGGGATTGGACTAGATGATCTTTCGAGGTCCCTTCCGATCCCTAACATTCTGTGATTCTATATGCCTTTTATCACACTCCAAAGATGACCTTGCATGTTTTCTCTCTCCTTCTCTCTCTCTTTGATATGAATTATCAAATTATTGCAGTAGAGAAAGGAAATCAATCCTCTCCTTATGGGAGAGGTACACTAACTCATAACACATTTAGGGAAATTAATAAAAATGATCACAGGTGTAATTTAGTCTATCACTAAAGTAATTGCATTTACTACTCAAATATATTATTATAAACATAACATATAATTTATATTTATAAATTATGAGGTACTATTTCAATAATTTTAAAGCAATTGTTAATTACTTTTTAATCAAATTATTGTTGTTTTTTCACAGTACTTTCCAGGAGCTGATGAACCTCTGCAGTATCCTTGCCAGTATTCAGATGAAGGCCAAAGCAACTCCGCCACTAGTACAGGTACACTTTTATAAATAAAAGAACAGCAACGTGAAATGATGCAGATAGATTATAAAGCACATTCTCATGTCGATTTTGAACTCAAATTGGGAAAGGTAACCTTTCCAAAACCTTAAGCATTGGCAGGAGTCTTTTTTTTTATTTTTTTTTTTTAAAGATCTTGTACCACTTCATATTTTGTGTTCTCAGCCAAATTATTTTCCTGAAGTGAACCTTTAATGAAGAACAAGCATATAATAAAAGCTGTCTCTGAATGTCCAGGTTTAAGGTCTCCTCCTTTTTTCCACAGGAAGGTTGCTACCAATTTACACTTTTTCACTCATATTTAATGTTTAGGAGTTGAGCATTTTAATTTTTTTTACTATTCTTGAAAGCTGCACCTGCTTTCATTTATGATGTCTGCAATTTAAACTTGCAGTTGTTCTATGTTAAGATGCAGCAAATGCAGTCATTTAAATGAAGTGCACGGAGGTCACTAGAAAGGTGAATGGAACTAAACGTGGGCTAGGCTTTCAGGTAGTGTTGCCCTCATATAAATCATTTTAATAACAGAGAATAAAGATTGTTTGGTCTTCTCATTTTTTGGAGTACAGTTTTCCCACTTCAGTTGTTTTAAATCTTAGGTGTCTTCACCTTCCACTGCTTGGCTGGTTTGTTTTCTGTCTCCAAACAAATTGCTGTTACTTTGGATAAAGTTTTCCTGGCTACTTTGCAACTTAGTGACCTACATGTAGTATACTACAAAATCTTTTCAGCTGCGGCATTGTACTGACTTTACTAGCTGTTCTTCACCCCTCAGCACGTGATTTTAAGATATTTATCACTTTAAACTGTGAATATACATTATCTGTTATTTTTCATGTATTTCTGCTCCTCTATGGTTTATGGTGGACTTAGTCAGTAATTGCGAATGAGCTTGCTGGTTGTGTTGTTAATATAACATGTACCTCAACAATTTCAGAGCAAGCTGAAGATTGACTTCCTTGTAGTACTTCATCATGTATTCTGTCTTTTTCACTCCTTTTACTTTTTACATTAATGGATCTGTTATGATCTTGCAGTTCGCTTTAAAGCAAAGTTAGGCTTCTGAGAATGCTCAAGTGAAGAGATGCACTTTAGTATTTTTAATGGAAATTCTCAAATATTTTTCCTTGTTATTGATTTCTAGGTTCATTCATGGACATCACTTCTACAAACACAAGTAACAAGAGTGACGCTAACATGGAACCAAGTGATTTCCAAGGAGCTTCTACCAATGACACTATAAAACGCTTAGAGTCAAAATTGGCGCAGCAAATGAAAAATACAGCAAAGCAGCCGGTAAGCCAACATAAGCAATTTTGAACCATAATAATGAAATGATCAAAAGTGTTGCAACTATTACAAAACATTAGTGTCTTCTTTCAAAAACAGTACAAAACTGGAACCAGTTAGTTATAGGAAAAGAACATGAAAGGGTATGGAAAAATATTGAGTGATTCCAAAACGGTAAACTGGAAGGCTCTAAAAAGATCGCCAATTAAATAAGAAAAAAGTTCATTTAAAAGTATTCATAAGGTTAAAATAAATAAATAAATAAATGAAATTTGCTGCCTTAATTTAGAATCAAAATATTGGCATGACATGAAAGGATGAAACATTTATATGAATTTTTAAAATACTGTGTTTTATTTCAAGTAGGGTGAAAAAATACAAATATTCTCTTGTGACAATATTGGCCTAATTCTACTCATTTTTCATCTGGTAAAGTTAGATTCTTTTGATAGCTGCAGGTATTTGCTTCTTCTATGCCAATAGTAGCTAAATTATTACCATTTTTGAATGGTATTTTCTCTCTCATTTTTAAGATGCACATTGTAAAAATATATTTTAACCTACATACTGTGCATATCACAGAGGGGCTCCTGCAGAATTTTTTGCTTTTTTAAAAATGTGACTGTTGAAACAGGGTGATCCTGGCCGTTTGAGTTTACCCCCCTCTCGTGGGAGCAGCGTAGAGAGCTTGTCAGATGCTCGTGCACGACCACCGTCAGCCCTTGTTTCGGGAGAAGCCAAGAGGATGAGTGCTGACATGTCTGAAATAGAAGCAAGAATAGCATCCATCACAGGTAAAATTAAAGCGTGTTTGGGAGTTAGACTAAAGAATTGGAAGGAAGGTGTAAAACATGCATAGTCTTATAGAGGGCTAATGCCATCAGCCATGTGAAAATACTTTAACTTTTCATGTAGTCCTTATTAATTGTGCGGGAAAATGGCTTCATTCACTGTTGTACACTCAACAAAGTTGAGTATTTTAATTGGGTACTTTTAAGGTTGCAGAAGAGATCACTTTTGTTAAATGAGACTTTTACCTTTTTAAAAAATCGTTATGAAACTTTTAAATATGAGTTTTATTCCAAATGCACAACTTTCTCCTTTGCATCTGAAATAATGTTATTCCATCTCTGACAGCATAATTATTTCTAAAATAACATTTCCTTCAAGGTTATTCCTACAATATTTTGAAATTAAAAGGTGGCTTTAAACTTCAGCATGTTCCCAAATACATTTTAAAATCCACTTTGACAGATTGCAGAAACCTACTTAGATTTTTATTTATCAGATAATTAAAGCCTTGGTATATTTTGTTTAAAACAAACAAAAAGCTACAGCTGTTTTGCCAGGTTTACTTCAGGTAGCTATAAACTGTTGTGTCTAACCATTGAATCCTTAAGTGAATTGGAATTTATGTGTAAGTAAAAATACATAATTTTATGGTGAAAGCAATCTTTATTCTTCCCAGAAGAGCAAATTAATAAAAATGTGTATACTTGGCAAACATTTTCTTGTCTCTTTTCTTCATCCAACATATTGTTTGTTAATCTATGCAAACTTAAGGTTTTAAGTTTCATATGTGAAACTTTTGTTACGATATATAACCACAGATTTATATAATCAGACAAAATTACTTTGGTTAGTCCAGGGTTCTCATATTTTTCTACCGATCTGAAAATCAGGGTAATCAAGTAACTGCAATTAATAATGAAATATGCATCATATTCTGGCTTTCTTGTGCACCATGGCTGTTTCATTTTTGTTCTCCATTGTATTATGATTACTTCAGGATTTTGTTTTACTAAATACTGAAGTTACTCATTATATTTATCTTGCCCTAAACACTTTTTACTTTTGTGTTCCTATTTCAAAGCCTTATTTCAAGATTTGTCTTTTGTATTGTCAGTCCCTGACTGGATGGTTGTGTAGCACATCTCACCATGAATATCTCTAAAGGTTTCCTAACACAGAAGACAGCTGTGTACTTACCTGATAATAACAACATACTGGTTTTATTTTAAAATACGTCAGGACTCATTTTGGTAACTGATACTCTAAAGTCAATGTACATTTTTTACATTAGTGGAGATAACCCGGACCTCCTTTGTGTGAGTTTTTAATTTTCCTGGTTTGTACATTGCTCTGAATACTAATTATTATTTCAAAATATTCTAAGACTTTTTTTAATGACTGGAGGGTTTCTTTTTCTTGAAACAAAAGTATATATTGAACATACTAGTTACTTTTTTTAAGAAATCACTTCAGGCAATAGTGGACTACTAGAAATAAGATCAAACCCATCTGACTGTAACTCTTTCAAAAAGAGCTGAAACCGCACTGTATTGGTTTTGCTTTGGTTTTTTTACTCTTTTTAACTGTGTGACAGAAATAATATGTTGTGAACCTGAACAAAAAATTGTGGCTGGGTGAGAATTGGGCTGTTGTTAAGAGCAAATCAGGTCAATAATTATTTAATCTTCTTGTTCCATCTGTTGCAAGATTAAGTGTAAATCACATAATGCACATCACCATTGCTTTTTAAGTTTGAGATGGATATGCTGCAGTGCTCTACCTTTGAGAGATGTATTCAGACTTTTCTCTGAATGGGAACTATTTATCTTAAACTAAACAAGTACTAAAATAAAAATTTAAAATGTATTATTAGATTTTATTCCAAAGTAGATAGTGTTTCTTGAACATTGTTCAAAAATTAAAAGGTTGGTAGTGATATCCAGTTTCTAAAACAAAATATCTTCACTAATAGGACAAAAGAATGAGAGGCAGGAATGATTGTCAAATGTGGTAAGAGTAAGCATTTTTTCAGAAACAAATGAGGTTTCCTTTAAAAGGACATGATTCAAAGAAACGGAAGTACCCAACTATTAATCTTGTTTATAAGATAGTTTGTACCCCACACTAAAGATAAAATGTTGTGTAAGTTCAGGCAATCAGGAATTTAATCTGAGTATACAGGTGATCTGAAATAATTTAATTTGTTCTCTGTTTTGATAATTACATTTGATTTTTTCCCTTCCTTGTTGCCATGCTGCTTTCTGTGTTTGACTTTTGTGTTGCTAACTATAACTAATTACACGGTGTTGTAATGACGGCTAGTTCTGCATTTTTTGCTTTTTAACAGTTGCTTTACTATGTGTAAGCATGAGTGGAAGGCAATGCAGTTTATTCTGCATGACACATTTTTGCATGAACTATAGTTAACCAAGTTTATGAAAATGCAATATTAGAAGTTTAATAATTTTGCTATTGCCATTTTAGTGTTTTGCATGTGTATTGTATATGTGTATTTTTTCAGCCTATTCCAAGCCTAAACGAGGCCATCGTAAAACTGCTTCATTTGGCAACATTCTGGATGTCCCTGAGATCATCATACCAGGTATCGCAGACCAGGTGAACGGGTCAGTTGGTTAAGATGCCGGAATAATGATCAGACTTCTAAAAATACTTCTTGCTCCAGTTGCTCTAGGACAGAACTAGAAATTATCCCAATAATTTTTTCGTAATGTCTCTGTAAAGAGCAGTGTGATATTTTAGGATAAACTTACTTTTATCAGTAAATAATTCCATCTTCTAGTTCAAACTTACTTCTCTTGATAAAGGACTTTTTCCTTTATGAACTTAAGAGTCTTCTTATAGAGGAAAACTATATATGTAGTTGTCTATTACAATACCTCATTTAGTGAAAATGGACTTAAGTTGAAGAATTCCTGTCTAGGTAATTATCTTGCTCTAATCTTTGTGGTGTTTGAGCACCCATTTTTAATCTAATCAAGTATTAGTAGAAAAAAAACCCAAACACTTGACTACATTATGCACAGAACTTCAAATCCATGTTATATTTGTGATTAAAAAAAATTAACACTTAATCTATGTAATTCTTGTATCTGACTCTGCTTTTCTAGAGCTAAAATGTGTCTGCATGAGGTATTTATGTTGTGTTTAAGTCAATGCAGGCTAAAATTATTGTTATAGAAGAGGCTTCTGACAGGAAGAAAATCAATAATCAGGCACCATAGCTGGTAATTTCAGCTTGGACTTTAATGAACAATTCTCATATATCCCAAGCCTATATTTAGTTAGCAGCATATTGTTTCCCTTTTCCATTCCTTTTTTTTGCAGTCAGAGTGGATTTCTCTGTTTTAAAGTTGAAGGCAAAAGATTATTCTGTAGAAAAGTTTAATTCAAATAAGTATATTGAAGTTTACTTATAAAAACACAGAATGTCAAAAAGTAGATTCCAAAGAACAATAGCACTACCCATGAAAATAAAACCTGTTTGGCATTGAGGCAAACAAATCGGCAAGGAAGTTTTCTACTGTAGCTTTGCACTGACCTGGCCAGCCATGACATAAATGAAATCCTTAGAAATCCTCAGACAGCATGGGAAAAGAAAGTAAAGAGATCCATCAAGTTTCACGGTGTCAACATGTGATGAGAGCCTGGTAAACAAGCTCTAGAAACTGAGAGCCTCTACTGGCTGCATGTAGCAGCACTGAGGCATCCAAGAAACCTCAAAACTTTTAGAGAACTGTTAAAAAGTCAGTGAAATAAAAGGCCACAGGGTTTTCCCCAAAATAAATTGTACCAGTCTATTGGTTTTACTTGCTTAGGTAGAGCAAGTCATTTAGATAGTCTTCAGTTGGACTATTTTAATTGAACTTGACAGGATGGGAATTCCAAGGTGAATTTGGAATAGATACAAGAGAAATAGCAACCTGTAGAAATTAAAGAAGGTGTAGGGTTGAGTAAGCATATTAATGAATTTTCTCAAAATTTACTCATGAGGTATTTAGGTCTTAAAAGGCACGACAATGAAATTCACTGTTAATGCTTTAGCAGAAGTGACTACTCATAAAAAGGAGGATTAGTGTATCATGTAGGATGAGTTTTGTTGTGACTGGGGAGGTAAAAATAGAAATAGGTTAAAATCCAGGGTCGTACACTGTGGGTCATACACTAGCAACAATTTAATAAGATGACTGTAAAGGAACAAAGGAGCATAGCAGATGCATGCAGATTAATCTCAGGTAGTATAAGCCACAAATGCAAAGCGGTTGTGAAAAACCATGTGAAATCTTACTGTTCGTTTCTGTGAAGGATAAGGCGGCACTAACACTATTTTACAAGTCCTTGTTGAGGTTTAATCAGGAATTCAGGGCAGCCATAGAAAAGAAACATACATGGGCTCTGAAATAACAGCAAGAAGAGTTACTTGCATGGTATGGAGTCTGTGAAGAAGAATCTATAAGCATGGCTTTTTTAGCCCACAAGATGAAAGCTGAGAAATTAATAATTACTTTCTATAGATGAATCTGCAGCTGAAGACTAGGAAGAGAGCACTACTTAAGCTAAAAGACAGTATGTGCACAATGGAAAAAGGATATAAGTTGTCTGCACTTAAGCCTGGGCTTTAATGGGTTTTCTGGTCATCAGAACAGATTTCCCATAAGAATCATAGGGCTGGAAAAAAGAGATTAATCATTACATGACGGGGATGTGATCATCTGCCCAGTAAACTAATTATCTGTATACTTAAAGCAGTTATTCAAAAGTACCATGCTTATTCTTTTAAAGACAATATAACATGGCCTGTTTCTCACCTCTTTCCTTACTGTCTCAGCATGTGGATTTCAATCCTGGCCTCTTAACACACTTTTCCCCTTCTAGTATATGCTTCTGAAATACCCAAATTGGCATATGAGTCTCCATCCTGCCCCGTTACATTCCTTAGCATTTCTGCCACGTACCTGGCTTCTCCAAAATTCCCTGGGCACGTCCGTCTGTCTGCAGGGCGAGCAACCCTTCTGTACTGCGACCCACTGTGTGCTGCTGCCGGTGGTTCTGCTGAGCACGTGGAGAGGCAGCTGCTACCCAGCGAGGGGAGGCCGCGGGCAGGCAGTGCAGGCAGGGGACGCAGCGGGCAGGAGTGTTACCGTGAGTCAGCTGCTTTGGGGCAGGGCTATTTTAGAAGTATGAGTACTACATCTGCTGTCACTGGGGTTTTTTGTAATGTGTTGCCTCGGCTGCTTTTCGTCCATGAACTGATTATGCTGCCGAGGTCGTAAAATACAAGTGTTTATCAATTGAAGGTAAAATGTTGGCAGAAGTGGAGGCTTTTAATATATATTTGCTCTTTTATCTAAATATGTTTAAATAAGGGTGAACAGATCTTTCATTTAAGATGTTATTTTGTGTGACGAGCTTACAAAACTTGAAAAATGGATCAACTAGTTCCTTTTTGGTGTAACAACCTGGCAAAGTAGTTTTCAGTGGTGGTATCTTGCAACCAGATATCCAAGTGAAGTAACCATTTTTTCTTCTCAGATTTATAGTATATAAAATATATATAGCATATATATAATGTGTCAACATTTTATGAAAAATAAAAACATTTTATGAAAAACAAAAACCCAAGCAAGTATAAAAGGCTTAAGTAGTTACATGTTTAAAGAAACAATAAGAAAAATCTAAGTATAGTGTATAATATGATCAAGAACATCTTTTTGCTACAAACCAGTCAAGCAGCATCTAGCAAATATACCTTCAAGTACAGCCTTTTCTTCACTGACAACATTAGACAACCCACATATATAGCATGCGTGCATTTGGCTTTGTAATTTTGTCATCTGAAACTGTGCCACAGCATTCAGATTTTTATAGCATTTACACTGCATAAATGATTACTCAAGAGAGACACATTTTGTTGAGTGTCTTTAGAAAGTGGATTGGAATTAGATTCTATAGGTCTGTAGTTTTTCCATCTACTTCTAAAACTAGTATAAGCCAGAAATCCCACTCTTGTCTCCTCAGATCACTTCGTTCTGGAATTCAGATCGATGTTTTAACTTCTTTAAAATGTCCTCTAGCCCTGTTACATCCACTGATCATCCAATACTGTGAGGGAGGTTTGGGTCTTGTAGGTGTGTAAGGAAGAGAGAGTACTGTGCGCAAATAAGAGACTGTAAAAGGAGACGTAAGTATCTGCTAAAGGGCAGGGAGAAGAGTTCATAGCTGGTCTGGATGCTTGAGGGGGTGATCAAAAGCCTTAATAAGTTGTATAATTTGATTTTGCTAGAGTATGTGAGGCAGCACATGATGGAAGTTTCTTGTACCTTTTGAATTTCAGTTTAGGAAAAACGAACAATATGAGAAATTGGGGGTTTTTGAGACAATGGAGTATATTTGTGATGTTTGATTTTTAATCTTAAAATCCCATAAGCCATTGTAATCCTGACATAGTACATCAAGCTACTGTATATTAACTTATTTGCTTTTACATAAATCTTAGTTTTTATAATGAGAAAAAAATAGTTTTAAATGGAGGTAGAGGTAAGAACAAGATCAAAACTGTAAGAGGAGAGCATAGAGAAGTAGCACTGATAATTTCAAATAAAGATTATACGTTGTATATTACATTTTTCAATTGACATTTGTCTTGAATCTGGAGCAATAAGTATTTGTTGATTCGTAGTCTCTTTCAGCTTTGTCCAAGCTATTTGCCAGATGTCTGCAGTAGTTACACTAATTAAAATGGCATTGCCTAGTAGAGCTTGCTCTTCCCTCATGCTACTAACTTGAAGATATTTCATTTAAAGGTGTCTTTTATTACAACACAACACTTTTGGCCCCTCCTTCTCCCCCCAAGGCATTTTCTTTGCTTTCTTGCACCCCACCCTGATTATTTTAACATTTTGGCAGCCATGTTCTAATATTTCAGCAACACATGTGCTGGGTTCTTTAAATTCACGAATGTTGCTAATCTGAAATTAGAATTTCAGATATTTTTGCAAGCCTATTTCAGCTGAGCTAATTTTAGAACAGTGTTGTTGAATGAAATGTGCGCATAATTTTGTATCGGCCGTGGGTGGATCGCCCATATCTTGAGATGAGCTGTGGCAGCCAGATAAAGTATCCACAGTACAGAATTCTATTAAATGAATAATTTTGTTTGTTAAATGATTAGGTATTGAAAAAGTTCACTGCAAGTGAACAAGTTCAGAAATTTTGACATAGATTTGTCATTCACACGATCTCTAATATCGAAGTATTAAACATAATATAGCCATTGTTGCTTAGGTAAGTATATACTTCCCCTGAATTTCAGAAGCAAATGATCAAGATTGCAATTCAGATTAATGTGTAGTCAGAGCAAAGAATATATTCCCATTCTATAATGCTTCTTGATTTTCCTACGTGCTTGTTTCTCGTAGTACTTTCTATAAATGTTAGACTATAAGATGTCATGACAAATGGTAAAGTGACTCTGAGAATTTTTTATTGTTGTTTTGTGGTAATGTGTTCCTACATGTAATAATACCCTTATTTAAAAATTTAAAGTATGACACCATTAAATGTATTGATTCAACATTAAATAGTCTTACATTTTTGTAGTAACTGTTGCAAATCAAAACACCTGTCAAGATAGGCCATGGAGTTATGCGGAGGAGATGATGCTGAATGAGAAGTATCTAAAAGGTTAAAAATGTGATGCCTGGGAGGGAGCTGGGCTGGCGGGTGCTGCGGGTGAGGGGCTGCGGCTGCAGGACATGTTTCAGATGCTCCCCTCCAGTAGCAAAGTTACGTAATGCGGAGCTAAGACCAAGAATTTTGAGCATTGTCAGCTGTTACTCGGGACAATTTGGTGTTTCCTTTTGGACAGCTGACCTGCTCTCAAAAGGCAATATAAACAATCAGTGTAATAAAAATCAAAGTAGCCAGGGAGATTCCGTTGCATAATCTCCTTTTATTTTTAAGGAGACTTGGTTTCCTGGAAATGCCTTTGATTGCGTGTCAGTGTTAACATTTAAACTGTTTTATGTAGCTGTCAGTGGTGGATAATTGCTAACAGGTGGAAGGAGAGGAGGAAAAGATTACAGCATTGTGTTCAGGAGGTTGATGGTGAGATGTGATTTAGCTGAACAGTCCCCTTTTCACACTTCTCAGAGCATGAGAACAGGACATAGTTCTGTTCATCTGAAGGAGACAAAGCCCGGAAGGAAGCACTTTCACTTCTAAATTTTCACGCGGGGAGTGGCACGCGGGCAGAAGTCCTTGCCGTGTTCCTTGAGCGCGCCAAAGAGCAACAGGTTAAAGCTGGCAGCCTGTTATCTTCGCCGTCTAGCTTTTAGAAATCCCCATAACGTAACGCACTTGAAATAGTTGTCGTCATCAGCTCCTGCCCTGAGTACTAAGCCTGATCAAATACATGTGACAGAAGATGGTGGAGTAGAGTGCAGCAGCAATTCATGTGGTAGGAGTGGTTATTGTATTAGGGTGTACTTTTTGTTGACAGGCCAGCATGTTTTGAGTTAAAATTCTGCAGCTGTCTCTCTCTCCCCCTCTCTCACTTTCTCTCTGTGGATTTGTACAAATTCCAAGCTCCTTTGCAACAGTCGCACCCTTCTTATTTTGTTCTGAATAGATTTCACTGGTTTGTTTTTGTTTTGTTTTTTTCCCAGCAGGAAACGGACAGCAGAGGCGCAGATCCATTCAAGATCTTAGTGTTGCTGGAACAGAGTCCAGTCAGGTAACATCTTTCTCGTCTCTTTATCTTTCAGTAAAGTGAACACCGAATCTGTACAGGGAAACTTGGTCTGGAAATCTTCACCTTTGATGCTTTCATAGAAATGATGTGGAAGCTTGGCAGGCTGTGGTGGCATCTGTATTGCATTTAAATTAGATTCCTTGAGGGTAGACGGTCTATGAATGAGCTCTAGGTGATAAGTGTTTTGTGTATAGCTCATGCAGCATTTGTCACTTTTATGTACACATAGTTTTTGTGTACCATTTAATTTGGCTGGGGGCAGATGTCATACAGGAAATCCTTTTCATCTCTCTACACATAGAAAAGAATTGTAATTACCACTTCTGATTGTCTGAAGCAGTTATACATACATTAGGCTCACGTTCTGCATAAAAATAAAAAGCATGTGCCACGGTATTATAAATGTCTTTATTAGTAATCTCTGAATCCTGAATAGTAACTTAGAGTAGTATCACTCCATTTCTTGTGAAAGGTTTACAGGAGGGTGCTATCACAAAGTTTTGTTTAAAATGAAGGCTGTCTAAATAAGGTATTTTATAATACCAAGGATTTTTATCTGGTACTCTAAGTGCCATGGTAACAGATGCGGTGGTATGCTACATAAAATTTAAATTAAAGTAAGAATATCTTAAATGATAAAAGTACAGCTAATGCTACATTTGGATATGTTTATTTTGTGGTTTTAATTGCTTCATTGTCTTTTTCAATAATTCATGGAGGCTATTTGATCATTAGTGTGAACTTGCAATTCTGAAATCTCTACTATTATTTGGATGTGGGAAAACAGAGTTTAGCATATTTATCAGATTAAACAGGTTTCCATATTAAACAGCCTACTGCAGTAATCTAAAATAGGTGGTAATTTCAGGGTTGTGTATTTGTCAGGGAGGTCAACATTTGATCCTCCTTCAATTCCATGGCCTGTGCTAAGCCACAGAAACCTCATCAATTCCGCAGGTATTACTAACATCATTTATTCTGGATATCTATCAGAAATTATTAGAATGACTCTTAAATCCATCCTAATATCTTCACAGTTGGTAGGTTTTTTTAAGAAAGAAATGAATCTGCAAAATTTAATAAAGGCATAGATTAGCCTATTCCTTAATTGTGGAACTAAAATTATGCAAGACTTGGGAAAAATTGTGACAGTACATCAGTATCAAATTGCACTGACTGATGTATAAATATATTTAATTATAGCTTTTGTATTTAAAATTTTTCATTCTGCTCATTTTAAGGAATGGTACATATTTGAAAACATAGAATTTCAGCATTTTCTTCATATCTAATAACTATTATAAGACCTTTTTTTGAAAGCTGTGCTACTGCTTGTATGGATGTTGTACCTAAATTGTCTTTTTGATCGGGGGTGGGGGTTACAGAAAAGGGTTTTGTTGTTTACCTCCCCAATTTCTGATGAGGGTCTACAGAAATACCAGAACTGCATTTTACTTTCTTGTTTCAGATAGTGTACATATTTGGAAATCCAAGTGGAAGAATTACATTTGTCTGCTTCTATCTTGCAGTTTTTGGAAAGGTTATGGTAAAATCTGGAAAACATAATATTTTAACAGGTGTGAAAAATTCACTTTGGAATAAATTTTTGCACTGTCCATATAAACAAGTAGTTAATTTTCATCCCCTTTTTGGTGTGAGAAAGAAAAGTCTACTGAAATTAACAATAACTTTTGACATACATACTGTATATTTAAAAAAAAAAAAATCAATCTGAAAGCAATGAAGAAAGCAAGCAGAGTGTAATTATGGCGAAAGACTTAAGATTACTCTTTATGGGTTTCTATAGCTCTGGACCTTACTGCTTTGAATTTTCATTAAAAATCTTGGACTGCTATCCATACAAGCAATCTACCAGCCAAAGCAGAAAAAACACCAGTGACTCACGTAGTTCTGGTCAGTTTATCATATCTCCCCATATGCATTATACCATAGATAGGTGATCCTTCCTAATGTTGAAATCCCCCTCCCTCTCTTCATTGCAAACATCCTTCTTCCCCACATTCCATTCTCTCGTACACCCACCCTGCGGCGCAGCCTTCGTCACCGAGCTGCTGTGGCACCGTGTGCCTCCACTTCCAGCCCTGGTGAGCCCCTATGCCACTCAAAATTGAAAGATTATCACAGTCTTGCCTTTTTTTTTAAATTGTGTCATTGGACAGAGTAAAGCTGATTAAAAAATCTTTTTATTATACAACTTTTTCCTGATAACTGCCACTCTGTCAATAGCAAACAATTTTGTTATGACTGTATTTTTTTCTAATTAGGAAGGTTTTTCCAATTCAGAATGGATTTTTTGTTAAGGTGAAGGAAGACACTGGAGTTGATAATGACAAATATACTAAAGTTTGGGGTGCTTAACAGAAAGGGTAGACCAAGACTTGTCTTCTTGCTTAAATGCTTGTCTGTTTTAATCTGACCTTTTATGTTTTATGATTGTATGTATATTTGCTTTCTCTGTACTGATAGAATTTTCATATAGTTTGTATGGCTGATGATTATTTTTATTTTGTTGAGACACTTAAGGCATTTTGGGTATTACTTTTACTGAGGTTATCAACAGCAGACAGTAATAGTGCTTTGCAGATGATTTTACTACTCAACTGACCTTTTTATATCAACAGTTTAAATTAGAAGATATACTAAGCCAAAGACTTTTCCATCATTGGATCAGTTGTTGAAGTGGTTCGGTGTTGAGAACATGTGTTTAATCTGCTTTTTCTCAGATTTCTCTGGTGCTTGGTGACCTTAGACTGGCCTTACTCCAAGTGACATGAGAAGCACTGATGCAACTCTCTCTGTACCGTCAAATGCTACATTTCCATCTGTTTCCATGTGTATATCGTGATGCTCTGTTCATTTTTCCATGTTTTTTGGTTTTTTTGCACAGAACTGATTCTTCATTTTCCTCTACATGCATTTTAAAATATTGTATGGTGCCGTCTGCCCAGCACTGCTGCTCTTGCCTGAGCACTTTCATAACACAGAAACAGATGTGCAGACGCTGAACTGCAGCCATAAAAACTTTCAGGGGCTCTTTACACACGACAGAATCTTTGTAGAATTTGATATTTTATACAGATAGACTGAGAAACATATTTGGCATAATCACTCAGGAACTTCAGGTTCTGATCAGGTGTCTAGTGAGGTAGGGAGGTGTCCTTGCCTATGTATATTTTATTGGATTGCTTGTTTTGGTACATCATAGTTCCCTCACAGTGCTATCATAATATCAAAACTACCTCCCTCTTACAAACCTTTTTTTTTTTTTAAACAACTGTTGCTGGGCCTTAGAGTTACTACAGTTGACTTTGAAGTAGGAAAAAAAACAATATACTAAAGAAAAATGTGTACTATATTGAGCAGTTGAGAAGCAAGGTCAGAATGTATGTGTTCACATGCATGCAGGCTAAGTGTGATTATTTGTGAGATCTGGTATTATATAGGTGAATCATTCTGTCAGTGAGATTGTGAAATTGGTCCTCCCCTCTCGCAGCAAGATAAAATCCATGAATGAGGAGACAGGGCTAGTAACAATGACTACTTTAAATTGGGTTGCCCATTTAAATTAAGCTTGCGGGGGGGATTATTCCTTAGAGCACACCAGCTTTTCAGGCCTGATTGGAGAGTAACCCAGTGACAAGTCTGTTGAGTGCAGTGAGATACCTGGTGGAAACAAGGATGAAGGGATCCCTGTTGAAAGGGGAGCAGAAACTCATTGCTAGAGAGCACTGACCGGCTTACCTGTCAGAGGATCTGGTGTCCAGGAGGCCTAATAATCTATAATGCTATACTCTAACAGGTGTTCAGTTTGGGGAACTTCCCTTGTAATGCTTTTTAGATATGCTTCAGATACGAATCCTTCACTTCTCCCTAGTAATTTTGTCTGAACAACGCTATCAAGGAAGTGTTGTTTGGTTGTTTTTTCTGTTGATGGATGAAAACAATCTGGTACAGCAAGCAATGTGGTACAGCATTGAGAAGTTACTGTACCTAGAGTACTTCTCAGGTGCCCTTTTCTATCAACTGTAGATACTCAGCACATCTCTTTCTGCTTAAAGGACTTACTGTGAAAAGCACTTGCTCTGTCTTTTGACCTTGCACATCAGGGTGTGTTTATCGTTCATATCTGAGGACACTGACAGTAAGCTTAGCAAGTTAAGCCTTGCTTAATGTCAACAAAGACTCCGACACTAAAGCTTTTTCAGAATGTCTGATGCCGTCATCCTGATAATATAATCCATCAGATTATTTGTACAGTAGTTTATTGTCCTCATCCTGGTTACTGCCATAAGACACTAAATGGTTAGTAAAAATGAAACTACTCCTGTTAATGCTGCTTGTGTGAAGAAATACAAGGCTCACAGATAAACGTTGGTCCCAGTTTGGCAATTCCTTTGTTCTTACAAAGTTTCGTGTCATTCTCTGTTTATGAATATACTTCCTTTGATAGGGCAGAATGTACTCTAATACGAGTTTCTTCAACATCTGAAGACTGAAATAATTTGTGAAAATTAGACAGCTTAAGCAAAAATATAATTACATGTAAAATAAATTTAATTTTTTAATTAATAATTACTTGCACTAAAGCCACCTACTTCTTCTGCAAACATTTTTCCATTGCTTAAGCAAGTAAGACTGAAATGTTCAGCATAGGAACAGTGTTAAGTGCTGCAAAATAACGTTTGCTTTTTAAACAGTTTTTCAACGAATAATTGAGCTGTGTTTGACTTCCCTGTTGTACCCAGCAGACTTGAACTATTGTTCTTTAAAGGATGTTTCATTTTAGAAAGCATGGGCATTTACCATTATAGGTCTCATGTGTGCAATTTAACAGTATGCTCTCCTAGCCTCTTAAACTGAAGCAATTACAGGAGAAACATAATGCAGTTGAAATAATAGATATTTCTGTGTTTAGAATCTTGTTACTCTGGATTGTTACTTGACTGACGGAAATCCTGGCTTTTAAAAATTAAATTATGGTATTTGAAAATTAGGGTAATAAAGAAATAGTTTTCAGGTAATATATATTCGAGTGCTTCTTTTGAAAAATAGGGACATTTAATTGCTTTGTGATAACTACACCACAGTGAAAATGGTTGTATACTTCATTTTTTTCCCTGCAAAACTTGCTGGGGTTTATGGTCTTAAGTCCTCTAGTGTGTTAATTTTATGTCAGTGAGGGACTATATGAAATACAAGAATATGTAGTGCAAATAATAATTCTGAAAAAGAAATTCAGTAGAATAATGAAGTCTGCATTATGTTTTTGCTCTTTGGTAAACAAAAGGATTGGAGGTGTCAAGCTGTATATATGGGAACTTCCTACAGAATTTTCCTTTAGTTCTTAATTTGCTTTGTGAGAGATGTACTAATTTTCTAGTTGCTTTGGTTTAATTGATTGATCCTTTTTGATGAAGCACTGTTTTCATGTTTTCTGAATATGAATCACATAACCTCTGAGCTAACATAAGAACCGTAAGAAAACTAGATTAATACACCATAGGCCAGTGCAGTTACTAAGCTGCATTCCATTAGCTGAATGTCATTTCATTCATTGATTAAATATTCGAAACAAACTTTATTTCTTCCTTATGTTATTTCACTGAATGGTGGTGTGAAAATTACTAGACATACTGTCACGCTTTTGTATAAAGGTCTTGAATGCATTGTTGAGTGCTGCTTTTTATTACACTGAATAGTCAAATTATGTCCATTTCTTTTTATATGGTAATGGTAGAGTAGAAATGGGGATGAAATTATCACTGTAATGCATGTAAAGTTTATCAGGCGGTCTGGAGAGACATCAGAGTAGAAGCTTGGGGAGGAACGTATTTGGAAGGATTATAGGTTCAGGTTTCTTCACATGTATTTTTCTTTTGAATAATGTTATTTAAAATGAACTTTTGAAAAAATCTTCGATTAACTTTTCTTGTAATTTTATTTTGTTTTCTTTTATAATTTCAGGAGAGTAGAAACAGCAGTAGATCATCTAGTCCTAGTGTAAGAATGATCACTCCATCGGGACCAACCTCTGAAAAGCCAGCTCGTAATCCATGGACACCTGATGATGCAGGTAATCCTTTGTTCGTTAGTCAACTTATTGCTTATAAAAAATATAAAATATTGATTTTATTATGGTGTGGGATGTGTACCTAGACGTTAAAAAAATGAAGCAGTGAAAGTCACAGTCCATTTCAGTTGTGTTTAGATTAAATCATTATGTTACTGCTTTGTTTTGCTTAAAGAACTTTTTGATATAGATTATATTAAGTTACGTAAACTTGTAAGCATTTTGCTTGTAAGAAAGTGCCATACAGATGCAGTGATAGTAGTATTTAATACAGATCTTTCAGCACCAGTTTTTTACTGTAGTATGGTTTTGGGGAATTATGGAAATGGACATTTTAGAGTATTCTAGTCTTGTGCATTTGTATTATGAATGCACAGTCAAAGCTTTCATTGCTCTGACATGTGGAATGATGCTATGTAGGTGAGTATCAGCTGGAATACAATTATTTTTTTATCTGTGTAATTTTGCTTATGCAGAATGTACATGTGCACACAATCTTACAGTTTTCAAATGAACTAATGAGTGTCTGAAGAAGTTTTGTAATTATTTCTGTTGTAGCATCACTGTTCTTTTATTATGAAATAGAATTTAGATTGAACATGATTTAATAGTTGAATTCAATTTTAAAAGTCATAATGCACTCCATTATGAAAAGAACCAATACTGGGCTGCATGAAAACTATGGATTCCCCCAAATTGCTTTTTAGAATATAAGTAAAAACTACATTTTTGTTACCAAAATGTACATGTTGAATCTTAAACTTAGTCTCAAGCTGGTACCTCAGAGTGCCTCATATTCTGAAATCTTTTCCTTGTGATACATTTCATCTGTGGCTGATCAGACTCTTTCATACTTTTCCTGTAACCAACTGCAAAATTAAAACTGACTCTTGCACAAGCATGTATTTATGTATATATATATAAAAATATGCACTCTTGTATTTTGCCAAATATAAGGTGATTCTGTATGGAAGATGTGTACTTTTCCCCATCCCCTGTTTTAGTGGAAGGAGGGCAACATACTCTTTTGTTTTGCTTCTATACTTTCTGCTTTCCATTGTCACGTTGCCTAATCACACTCTCTGCCTCGTCACTCATCATTTCCCAAAGCCCTTGCCCACTGCCACAGTCCACCCTGTGCCCTCTTTTGTATTGAGTGGGCCCTAAATTGCTTCAGGCAGTGAGCACTTAGGAGAATTGCCGCCTCACACAGAAGCAAGCTCTTCCCGATCAATAGTTAATCGGGAACTGAAATTTGCTGAGTGTATGTCAGTGCAAAGGTAGTTTGTCCAAAGTCTTTGGCCTTAAATGAAGCACAGCACTAGAGCTAAAAGTCAGGTCCGTTGTCTGACCCACAGAAATCCCTCACCTTATACTCCGGTAAATACAGAATGTACCAAATGTATGTTTTGTCTTGTCAGGTTTATGCTGTCCATGAACAAAAAATGGTTTGGAGTTCTAAAGAAAGAAATAATTTTGGGTTTCTGTAAAAGAGGGTACTTTTTTAAGTTAATGAGGTAAAATGAAAAAATGAGGATGCAGCTGAATCTGGTCAGTCACAGGAAAAGCTGCAATTCGGTGACACGGTGCTGAAATGCTCAGGAATGTGATCTGAAGTATTTTGCATGTATTGATGTATTTGAAACATTGCAATAATTTCGTTGCTGTAGCAGTATTCCGTATATGGCAATAGTCTAAGGCAGGGAAGGGCTTTTTATATTGTTCTCATTTAAGGTACTGTGGTGATTAAGTCTCTGGTTTTAGGGTTGTTGGGTTTTTTTTCTTCTGTTTTTTCTTTTTTTAACCACCTTCCAGTTTCCTTACAAGCATACACTTAACCACTTTTTCTCCATTCCCACCCTCTTATTTCTGTTTCCTTTTGAAGCTGCTCTTGGAGATAGCATAGTCTTTGAGGGCAACACCTTAGTTTCTCTACCACGACTACTCTGTGGCAGGTGCTTTTGGGGTATGGGTAAGCAGCCCCTTTTTTTTCCCACCTACCCTCCTCCATATAATCCTCTAGTAGCAATAATGCAGCTATAAAATCGGTAGTTTCTCCATGCGTCTTTACTCCTGTGTCTCTTAAAGCTTAACAGTAACCTTGCGATCCCCAGATTGTGGGCTACCGAAAGATAGGACCTGTAAGCATTCAGAAACATGTTAAATCTGGAATGAAAGCACTAGAGAAATCCAGAGTAACTGCAGTCTAAGAAGAGAGCAGCCCAGCCCAGGAGATAGGTTGGTTGTTGGGTTCCTTGCTACCCACAAAATATCTCTAGAGAACAGAGGAGATGCCCGAGTGCATGTTGTGAGGAACATACTTAGAGACCTCACTGGGAGCAGGTTTCAAAACTGCACAGGAGGTTGTGCTTATTTTATTTTGGCAGAGCTGGTTTGCACAGCTTCTAATTTTAAAATCATTAGATGCATGGGCTGGCTGGCTGATCCTTCATAAACAAGAATGAAATGGCAACTTTTTTATAAATAGACAATGTGATTGCAAACTGTACAAAAATAGTTTTTTTAAAATCTGTATGCTGCTACATGGCTTCTAGAAGTGTAGGATGATACCCTTAATACTTATTTCTTCTTGGTGTGATAGGCCGTCATTTGAAGTTCTTAATTTTATCAGAAAAACAAAATGATTCGTCTGCCTTGGGATTGGAATGCTGCTAATTCCATTTGCCTTTCCACATTCAATTGTGTATTGTGAAATGACTTAGAATTCTTGGTTTTGCCCGATAAGAATAGAATTAACTCTGAAAATACATTAACATTTTCTTGGTATTGTTACAGAGACCAATGGGTCAGATAACTCCATCCCAATGGCATATCTTACATTAGATCATCAGTTGCAGGTAATAAATATATGCTTTATTAGTTTCTTTATCTTGCATTTCATTCCAATGTGTGAGTTTTGGGCTGTAAAATATAGTGCTACATATTTACCTGTGTTTATATTCAGTCTAACTTTTGACTAAGGCTAAAAAAACATATTATGTAATCTGAGATTGGTTGACTCAGATTTGATGAAGCTATTAAAAACAAGTCCTGGGAAACACGATCTGTAAAACCAAATGTAAGTGGAGTTTGACTGTTAAAATAAGGCATGATTTGCTTGTCTGTTACTGGGTTAAATTGTTGCATTCACTTTATTTGTTGTGTGGGGGACTAAATGCTACTTTGATTTTTGTGACAGAGAGAATATCAGATTAATAACTGCAGCTTTGAGGTTTGAGTCAACTTTGACATCAGTGCAGTGACATTTTCCAGGGCATGGTTTAACACTTATTTTTAAAACCTTACAGGTTTTTAAAAGACATTATAAATACACTACAGAGACATTCTAGCACACTTTATACTAACATATCAGTTCATTAGTTTTTAACATGTCTGATTTATTTTCAGCCTCTAGCACCATGCCCAAACTCCAAAGAATCTATGGCTGTGTTTGAACAGCACTGCAAAATGGCACAGGAATATATGAAAGTTCAGACAGAAATTGCATTGCTGTTGCAGAGGAAGTAAGTGAAATGTGTTTAACCTTTTCTGTGCTTCTGTTATCTGTGACTATTATTTCTGGCTTTATGAAGTAACATTTCATAGAGCATAAATATTTTCCAGCCTTAATCTCAAAAATACTGAGCTGCTCAATACAGGTGAGATATCCAGAGCAGGTAATTGAAGGTTTTAATCAATATCTGGACAAGTCCTACGTTAATGTGTGTGGCACATCTGTGTGTGACATACTAATAATGTGTACTTGTATCGTCTCAAGTAAAAGACCTGGACTGTTGAGGAGCCTTGGATTTTGATTCCAGCACTGTCCAGTAAAAGATTTTCAGTTGTAACATGTAGATAATCTTTTGGGTAATGGATTATGGAACTTTGACTAATATGTCAATGTTACTCATTTGGCAGTTAGTTTTTATCTCATGTCTGACTTTTGTCAAGCGTCAAATTTACAACAGTATTATCAACACACATCTTGTGTTTTTCTATCAGGGGTTTAGGACCTAATGCTTGAAAGCCATTATCCTCATGCACTAGAAATAAATGCTTTCCTGTTACGTTGTAACTGCACAGATTGTTGGATGAGGGCCAAAGTTATTACTCATTCAGAACTTCGGTTTGCAATACGTTCTCTTGTGTTCTGCATCTCAGCATTTCTGTTTCCTGACGCTGGGGAGCAGGTCTGAGAGGCCACATACGCTCCTGTGCTACACCAAGGAACCAGCTTGTTACCCACTGCAGGCAACAGCTGTTAATTAGAGCTTGCCCTTGGTGTTTGTGGAATAGCTAATGAGAAAAATGTGTGTATAAACCTCTTGCACAGTAGAAATAGCATACAGAATGGGGGAAAAAAGCTACTGTAAGCTTGACTTCCTATCATCTATGCACTTCTGGCTTAGCATCCAGAGACCAATTTTTTTTCAAGTGCAACTAGAATTTTTAGACTTTGTGAGGAGATGCTGAAGCTAGTATGAAGATATTAATTTTGGTTTTGTTTCTGTTATCTCTAAATGTCAATAGATTACATGAAAATGTGTTTCTGTTTTAAAACTGTTAATTCTGTACCTTTAGCTTCCTACTTTATCTTTTTTTCTAATAAGTCTGCATACACATTTCTCCCATACTGTTTTTTTCTTAGAACATAATTGCACATGGATGTTAAAACAAAAAATAGTATTGTGGTTGATGAATTTAATGCTGGTTAAGGTAGTTATTAATTCAGCCTTTAATGAATGATTAAATTTTCTTTAACTGTAATTATAAACCATATGGCAACAATTAATTAACATGAACTTTCTCCTCTACTATTTTGTTGCTAAAATATTGCTGGCAGTTTGCCTTCTTGTCACCTCATAAACAAATAGAAAAACAAACTGCTACATCAGTTTTGCTGGATAATTTATAGCAAGTTTATCAGTGTGTTTGTTCCTCTAAAATTGATGGTAAAAAACATATTGAACACTTATGGCATAAATTAAGTGATGACAGTTACAAAAATAATTTGCTTGATTCTGCCTTTCCACTTCTTTAAGAAGTTCAAGTCCATAAGACTTCACTAAAATTTACCAAAATTATTGCAGTCTTGTGTCTTAAGTTGTCTTTTGAGTTTTTAAATGTACATATTGTTAAGCAAAATAAGAGTTCAATATATTTATGAAATTCTGTGTGGATCCTTAGATATTTTACTGTGACCTGTGGAGCTATGCTTGAAACTCATCATATAAGGGACAGTTTTAGAGATCGAGGCTATGGCTTGCAGCTATTTTAAAGCTTAAATGTGAATTTGATTTGGAAGGTAATTTTTCCCCAGAATACAGTAAAGAATAAGATTTTTTGTTGTGGGCAACTTTTATTTTTGCACAAAATATCACCAGCCATGAGTTCAGACAGATAATCAGATACTGATTTGAAATATACGAAGTCATATACACACAAATCAAAGTAGATTATAAATGACAAATTTTTTTTTTTTTAATTTTAGACAAGAACTAATAGCAGAACTGGACCAGGATGAGAAAGACCAGCAAAACACATCCCGTCTGGTACAAGAACATAAAAAGCTGTTAGATGAAAACAAAAGTCTCTCAACTTACTATCAACAATGCAAAAAACAATTAGAGGTCATCAGAAATCAGCAACAGAAACGGCCAGGCACATCATGATTTCCTGGGACCTTTCAAATGAAAAATATGCACAGAAAAGACTGATTTTTTTTTTTTTTTAATTTTATTTTATTGTTATTATTATCCCTTATTATGACAACTCATGAGTGTTAGCTTCTTGCTGTGATCTGTATTTGTCTACTACACTTAACATCATTTAATTTCCTTTTTCCTATGGTGGACATCCAGTTCAACAGGTTGATCGAATAAGGTGAGGAAACAGTGGCTTGAGTTAACCAACGGCGCTCAATTGAAAGCCAGACGGTGGCTGTATGCATGCTCCTGGTGTGAAGGCTGGCCTAACAAGTGTTAAAGTGGCTGCTACATTGTAAGATCTTATTTTTAGGTTTTGGTGTTACCTCAATAAGAGCAAAACAAAAACTTTCCTGTTTAAGAATGGTTTTGTTCCAGTGTCTCATCTCAAACTATTAATACAACAATTATTTGCAGGACTTAAACAAGCACCAAACTGCAGAAGTTACATTGACTTGACCAGAGTCATTCATGGTGCATTAGCGATGCCTTTTACCTGTAGACATAGTGTATTTTTTCCACATGCAAAATGGTAGGCAAACTGATGCCAGCATCCTTGGTTCAGTGCTTGATAGCCCTGCATTTTGACTAATACATTTCTTGTAATCTTGGATTCATAAAATATTTGAAGTAAAAGGCTGTATTTTCTTTACTTTCTCGGGGGAATGACCTGCAATTCCATTTAGTTGCTGGGCAGAAGTTCTGAAGGTAATTCACTGGGCAAAGCTGGTCCCTTATATAAAACAGAGAAACGTATGAAACTGTGTTTTAAACCTTTAAAGCTTTTGTCCCTTTTGTCCTTTGGAAGGGAATTCAGAATGCGGAGTCATACAAAAGTTGAAATACTTGCTCCCTTCATACCACCTCTTGGATTTTGGGGTTTTTTTCTTACAACTTATTTGCTGAAAACCATTTACCATAAATGTAAATAAGTTTGTTTTAGATAGGGAAGAAAAGGTTTGGGGAAATGAATTGATTTTAAATAGCGAATTATAAAATGGAGTTGAGTATGCAAATAGCGGAAGCTATTAAAAAAATGAAGGAAATGGCTTAAATCTCCATCAGGAATCTCAGTTATTCCACTCATTTGAACATGGTTCAAAGGAAGTCCATCACAGAATGCCTGCTGCCTTTGTGACTAAAGAATAGCATTTAATGAACTCAAGCAGAATATGTAATGATCAGTGTCATTATTTACCATTATTACGTGGGAGAAAATAGCTACTTGTTTACATTGCAGATTGATTATTTGGATTATGAAGTAACTTTCAACTGGTACAAAAATAAGGCACTTACAAATATAATGAGAAATTATTCCTTACATAAGCTCTTGGTGTACTCAGTTTTGGGCAGGGTTTTAATAACGTTCTTTTACAAAAGGAAAATAGAAAACTGAAGTTTAGCTGCTGAACCCTCAAAATAAAAGAGAACTAATCTGAAATTTGAGTTATGCTAATTTCAAAGGAGTAATTATTCATAAGAGCTAATGAGAAGAACTTGGAAAAACATTAAGGGTAAAAACCTCACAGGATTTTTCCCTTCCTGCCTACCTGACAACTAACATTAATATTATTGTGCTTATCTGTGAACAACAAAGGTGACAAACCGTTTACTGAACGGTGTCATCCTGTCTTGAAAATAAATCCGTTGTTGGCAAACCTTTGGGAGTTACAAACCCTTCCCTCGTTTTATTTAAATAAAGGAAGGGTTATCATTCCCAGAACCTTAGCAGATAATTTGATTAGTTAGCTGAAACTGATATTGGGATCAACTTAAGGGCACACATATTTATAGCAAAATGTAATTGGCAGAGAAAATAACTGTAGTATTAGGAATAGCACAAGTTATCCAAAGCATTGCTGTTCACATACATCTGTCCATCTACCGAAATGGGCATGTTCTGTGATCAGCAGCTTGCTTGGCATATGCTGAAGCATGAAGTAGAGCAGCATAAAATACTAATGCTCAACTTCAGATGCATGGTTGATAATTACATACACAAAATCATTTCCCAGGACAGTTTTTACACTTTGCCTTGTCACCAAACAGATACACTTAAGGTAAATCAGTATTTTATATGAGAAGTTGCTTTATGGCGAAGTTTGAATAGTGAGTGCAATGCTAACTTAATGGTACATGATACAAAAGTCTGTTCTAACAGTTGCTTCTGACTTTTCAGGGTTTACATTAAAAAGGGTCTCAGATCGTAATCTAAGTGCTCTGCTTCCATGCACCGTTGAACTCGGCTCCATTCAACAGTTGGGTTATATTGCTTTTGTAACTTACAAAGGGAATTTGGAGTTTGACCTTTTGCCTTCCAATTGTCCCTTTCTTCCAGCAAAAATTTAAGAAGTATGTGCGCAGATTTCTCAGTGCAGTGTTCTGTGTGGCAAAATCTGTGTTATCATTTAAAAAACACCTGTAAGGATAGAATATAGTGGTTTTGGATAAAAAGAGTTTAACAGCTTAACTTTTAGTGACCTTTATTATTTTCATAAGGCTCTTGTTTTAAAGTTGTTTACAAACGTATTTTTATTTTTCTGTTAAACTGTCTGGAGTGTTCGGGATTTTTTTCATGTACTCTTTTATCCAGTTAAAGCTATTCCTCTAATAATGGAGGTTAAACATCTAGTTTTGTCTGGGCACTGCCTTCTCAGAAAAGGTAACAGGCTCTGCTTTTTGTTACAGTATGTGTTCTGTAAGATACTGTGTAATTGAAAGTATGCTTCTGTACACTGTGCAGTTCTACCAAAAATGCTTTTTTTAGCCTTTTTGGTTTTTTTCTGATGAGAAGTTGAAGATTGTAATTCAAAACTTGTACATAAATTGGTGAATGATTTCATATGATTCAGGAATGAGCAGCGTGGCTTTCTGCTACAGGGTTTTATTACGTTGTCAGGAATCTAATGAATAAAAGCTGAGAGACTTCCACAAACATGTAGTAATACCCCAACACTTGCCAGGGCATCCTTGATCTCCAATGGAATCCCAGAAGGGGTGGGGGATAGTCATCATGCAGTTGTTCCCACCGCCGAAAGAAAATTCTTCTGCTATTAGCTCTTCCCTTCCTGCATGCAGAAGTAGGATGTGGGATGAATAGTCCCGCTCATAACTGAACATCAAGGTATTTTAAGAATGCCACATCTTTCACACAGGTGTTCCGCAAAATGATTAGCGCTGGTCTTCTGTTGTTCAGCTCAGACAGATTGCATTCCCTGGAACTTCTCTATTTTGTTCATAATGGATTTTACTGCCTAGGAGTTTCTGTTGCCGTACCACAGACAGAAACAACCCCTGAACCGTTCCCTGCCTATGAAGAACACACAGAGTCTTGCTTCAGATCTGGTCGAACTGTTTTGAACAATGCGGCCATTTCAGGTGGCCTGCTCAAACCCGCAGGAAAGTTTGAAAGGATATGGGCAAAAAAAGTGCAGCACACTCCACCTCTCAAAATGCAGATTTCCCTGTGGTGAACTGGTTGAAGAGGAGGATCTTAGGAAAGTAAGCCTGTGTGCATGTATACGCACATGTATACACACTTACGTACTCATGTATAGGCGTAGACAGCTCCATATATCAAATCAGCATTGGTGTCTTTTTATTTCAAAAATCTGAGTTTTCTGTAGACAGTTTTTATTTACTTTGATCGTGTCACTAGATGAGTGGTGCTCTGAGCCTCTGAGGATTGAGTTCTGTAGAGACAGATAAATACAGGTGTGCGTATATGAGAGGGCATCATTTTCTATGCCTGCATAACCCTTTTCTACTTCTCGCAGGGACAGTTCAGATCTCCCACCACACTTGGACAGATCTGCTATAAATGTTTTGACTTTGAACCTACATCCTGATTCTGGTCATGGAGGGGTACTTAATGAAAGAGCAAACCTGAAATTCAGACCAAATACTTTATTAAAAAAATACTGTCTTAAAATACTTAGAACACTGGTAATCGTAGGGCTTTAACCTAAATAAGCATTAATGAATAAAAGGAATATAGCTGTGTGCTTTACACAAAATAGCTAAAAATTAGAGATGCTACCAAAGATAAAATATGCTTGTGTTTGGGTAGTTACATGTGCGTTGTAGACAACTCCCTTCTAACGTGGATAACAGCAGCCCGGGTACTCTTACGCTTGGGAACTGTTGCCACTTATGGATGGAAAGACAGCAGCAGATCTTCAGGTTATAAGGAGTTAAGAGCGCATCCAGCCTTGTGAAGCAAAAGGCAAGGGGAGAGGCAAACCTGGAAGCGGGTGGGGTGGAACCCCTGTCTCCTTGGCATGAGACCACAGTTCTTTGCCAGTTCTGGGGGAAATGGGGTGACCCAGTGCATCCCAATGGCAGCTCCCCAGCAGCATCCAGACTGCAGCTGTGGGTTTTGGCTTCCCCTAGACCTCGTCCTGTCCTGAAGCAGCGGGTGCTCACTGCAGAAACACAAATCCACTAAGGCTGGTACGCAGACTGGTGGAAATGGAAGGGTCTTCCCTTTTCCCAGCCGTGCTTTTCCCTCCCGCTGCTGTTGAAGGGGGGAGGCTGTGGAGCAGCTGCACATAGGCTGCTCTCCTGTGGTATTCAGGCAGAGGACCAAGGAGTGACTTGCATTCATACAGGCTCAGCACGTAGGATGAACACAATTTTAGCTCACTGCAGAATATTAGAAAAAAATCCCTACTAGTAGGAGACTTGATCGTGTGACGAGGTGGTGGACACACCTAAAAGCTCTGTTTAGGTCTGTTCCTCTTGTTTCTCATGAGGAGCAGCAAGGTGGACTTGAAGCGTTGGGCTGTCTTTGAGAGACATGTGAAGCCAACACCGCTGTCCTGGTAGTTCCTACCATGTGAAAAGGGGGGTGGCCAAAAAGTCACTAAAGAGGAGAGCTGTTAGTACTGAGCCTTTTATGCAGCATAGCTGCTGTCAATACAATATACATTTAAGACTACTCAGACTCCTTTCCAAAACCAGGCAAAGTTACAAAGATTAGGCTAAGAGAGGGAATAAATTGTCCCATCATCTGAAGATATCCATATTTGCCCAGCCACCATTGCAGAAGTGTTCCTGTGGACAGCTTTGTTCTCCAGGGCCCCAGAGAACAGGGCCCCTGCCTGTGCCCGTCACTGGAGGACTCTCGAACAGCTGTCTCCAAAAAGTTAAACCTGGTACGTGCAAATCAGACTCTTATTAAAGTTTCTTACATCATCATTAGCAATGCGGCTGGGGCATAGCCGGGAATTGTTTGGGAGGTAGGAGGTGAAGCTAATTTAGCTCGGCCTCCGAGTGCTGCCTGGGGTCTGCGGGGCTGCTGGGCGCAGACAGCTTCTGTCGGGAACGTGCTGGGATAGGACCTGAGGGAGGGACGGAGGGAGGTGGCGCACAGAACCATTTTGGTCGGTGCAGCTGTGCTTTGCATCACAGCAAGTGCCACGGCTGAACGCTGGCAGGCCTGCTGGCCAGAGCTATGCCACTGATTTTCATCAGACGTCTCCAACCACCACTCCAGGTGTCTTTGAGTGCTGCCACACACGGAAGAGAAAAGAAAAAAATAAATAAATTTTTATTAAAAATGCTGGGGGGTGCAAAGCAAAGTTTGAGGTTTAGGGTGACTTTTTATGCTCACCAGAAGCACTAGGTACCAAGGGGTGGCTGAGGAGGGATTTATTTTGTTGTTTTAGGAGGAAAAAAAGTAAAAACCAAGGGTAAAGGTCATCGAGCATGCTGTATCCCACATCTTTGGATGAGGGAAACACCTGTAGCCTTGGCACAAGTCCTGCTGTGAGTGCACTGACAAACGAACCATGCGGTGAAACACGTGGTGTGGTGGGGGCTTTCTGTTTCGTGGTTGCTTTTCTGAGTGCTCTGACTTGAAGTGCAGACAATTAAAAAGTAATTTATAAATTAATATTTAGGAAATCTGCAGTTTAGATCTTTTTTAAAAGAAAAGAGCTGTCCATACGGGCAGCGTAATGCAAAATTATCTGTTGTAGACCTCTGTCTGCCAGGTCCCCCATTGCTTGCAGGATGAATGAGCAGAATGTTTTACAAAAGTGCTTAAAATAAGTTTAGTAGCGCTGATCACGTTCTGTTTCAGTGTTCCTCCTGCTGTGTAATGTACAAATACGTGCTACCTCTAAAATATGCCTTAAATACAGAAACATCCAGGCAAGGCATTTATTCATCTGTGTTCAAACCACCGCAGCAGCACTCTTATGTTTTGAAGATTTTTGCAAGATCGTCGCAACAGATTTCTCCATGCTATCAGCTCCATCGTCTGCCTGCGGTCCGGCCTGAGCATGTCAAGAGAAGAAAAGTGGCTGTCTCCACAAGCCAGTCAAAAACTGAATGCAACATAAGTGTTACTGTAGTCAGTTGCATAAAAATATTGCTGTACAGTATGGCAATGAATCACAATCTATGCTGTTCACTTATTAACTTGGCATAAATACAAATCCCTTAAGAATCAGATGATGAACACTAAGCACTTTGAGCTCTACTCAACTTTTATGATCCAATGCCTGGTATTTACTTGGACTAATGCTCCCCATGGTAGCTGCTCAGACCTAATTGCTGCTGTGTGAGCAATGATAATGCACTGGTGTCGGTTCCCCTTTCTTTCAGGAACAGCAGAGTTCAAAAATTTTCAATATGATTATGAGTAATCCGTGACCCTGGAGACCTTTTTTGTTTTGTTCTGAAGAGCTGAGGAAAAGGAAACTACAGGTTTCTTTTTATTTTCAAGAGCTGAGTGTGCTTGTCAGGGTTGCCAAGCCTACCCCAGTGTATCGGGGCAGCAGTGAGTGGAAGAAGTTCCTGTTGTTGTGAGCTTGAAGATACACAAAATTCTCTGTAATAAGGGTCAGGGTTGTAGAGGGATGATGATGCTGTCTCTACTCCAGTATATGGTTATTCTTCCCATACTGACCATTTTCTCAGAGCTCAACCTAAGAGCATGTAACTGAAGGGGTGGTAGAAGTATTCACAAAGACACTTCTCCTGCTTGCTTTACAGTCAAGGGAGAGATGCGTTCCTCCACAGTAATTCAAGCCATGAGCTTGAATTTAGGCTCCTGAAGTGGACAATGCAGAACATACATCTCTGCCTTGCAAGTCAGTATCCCCATAGACTACATAGGTGGATCTGGGAGAGATTACTCTCAGATGCCTGAAGTCTAGTGTTTGCAAATACCCCAAGAAGTCCCCATTTGTCAGCATCTGCCCATCTCTTGTGCTTACACTGCTGAACACATTCTAGAATTTACAATCATTTAATAGCCAAATATATAATTGACCTGCAATTTTCACAGTAAGAGCACGCAGGATAACTTACCCTGTTATTTGGACCAAGGGTAATGTTTGACATATAATAACCAAGTTTATCTAATTATCCCTAGAATTAGTACTATCAAGAGCAGCACAGGCCATGTGCATCCTTGGTGTGTCTGCAGGAGGACCTGTGATACAAGGAGGAGTCTTGTAGCCACCACAACTCTTCACCTCAAAGAGCAAGAGAGATGTCAAATCATGGCAGTGGTTTTGCAAGGTGAATGCCTGTAATCTAGGCTAACGTGGCCGATTTGCTCTGTGTTTGCCACCCAGCAGACAAATTAATGGCATGAGTCATTGTCAATTCCTGCTAAATAAACCAGTGACCTAGAGATGAAAGGCTCTATATGCAAATTGTTTGTATTAATTGCACTGTGGGCGAGGATAGATTTAATTTCAAGGACAGGAATATTAACCTCAATTCCTTTCCTTAATTGAGTGTGGAGAAACAAGAGGCGTAAGCAGAAGAAGCAGAGAACAAGGACATGGGTCATTAACACTGTCATCTGGTCTCACAGGCAGCAGCATCTTGTGAAAAATGACATTGCAGCAACCAAGAGGCAAAAGCTTATTTGACAATGTACAGAGCTTGGATAAAAAGATAATTTACAGCAGTGATTGAATTTTCACCAGTATTTGGATGCACAAATCTCAGCACAGGCTTACAGTGGTAAACCAGTAGCTGGAGCCAATCTCCCAACAATCCATAAGGCAAAAACACCAACAAAATGCTGCAGAACTGCCTCCACGAGTGATGCTGGCCCCATTGGAAGCCTGTAAGGGAAAAGATGTGGTCTTTAGGGCTATTTTTATTACTCATATATAATACTTGCAAAGCATTTCTCACCTCAGTGCTTCTAATTACTTTCCAAAAGGCATGATTACAGATAAATAGAGGCCCAAGAGAATGTAGCTGGCCTCCTGGAAGGTCCATACCTGATTTGGGAATAAGATTCAAGTTTTCTGCCTGTCCATCTAGTAATACATCTAGTGGGCTCCAGTGATTCTGTCCCTGATTAAATACCAGTTAAGCAGCACAATTCAGGAGAGGTTTCTTGTATCTACCTTGGCTAGAGAGTACAGCCTTTTAGTCAGCCAAGAGTGGGGTGGTGGGTTTTTTTGTTTTGTTTGTTTGTTGTTTTTTTGGTTTGGTTTTCTTACTGCTGTTTGCAGCTAAGTTGATTAGACTGATACAAATGGTAGTAAACCAATTACAAACCAGGTCAACTGTTGTTGCGAATGTGAGATAGCAATGAATGAATGGGTACAGCTTTTGGATACACAACAGGCTGATGAAATTACATCTTAATGTGAGATAATATGTCTCCTACATATGAAAGGTTTTAATTAAAGACAGTGGGGTTTGGGCTTGCTGATTCTGCTTAATTTGCTGAGGGTCATAATTATTAATGAAATAATTCAATCCGAGGGACAACTTTCTGATAGCGCTCTATAGAACCTGAAATTCAGGGAGAAAGTAAAATATTCTAAACCAAACACATTGTTACATGTTAAAAATGCTCTATAAGCATTGAAAAATTGTGGTATCATTTTTTGTTGAAATAAGATGTTGATGGGGATCTATTTATGTTATACCCTTCAAGATCTTCCTTACAAACGACTGTGCTTAACTACATTAAAATGCTGTGCAGTTAGGAAAGAATGTGCCTAAAGCTGCACCTCCACATGCAGTGTTCATAAGAAGAAAGAATTTCTCACCAGGCTCAAATTCTTTCATTTCTACTATTTAGAGGATGGGAAATGCAAGATCATCTTCCTTTTACAAATCTAGCAGTGACTGCAAAGCTGTAAATAAAAAATGCATTACCTTCTTGGGACACCAGTGAAAGAGCAAACAAAAATTAAATAAATTCATGTTTCTCTTTTATCTGGAGAAAATCCTTAAGGCTCTACAAAATAATAAATGTTGCTAGTCTCCTAGCTCAGTTACTTTTGCTGCCCTGGAGGCCTGTCATTTTGAGACTGTGGCCTACTTGGCTTGAGAAACCAGGCCAAATTATTTAAAAAAAAAAATAATAATCCCAGAGTTTATTGAAAGGACCCAGAAAATACAGCTGAATTCGGGAGGATACAGCCAAAATGCAGCACACCTGACCCAGGTTTCTTTTTCCCATGTTCTTCATCACGGAAGTTTAGGCAAGTACAGAGGTCTTACACAGTCACCTTCTACTTGTAATCTCTGTTCTAAGACTGGACACGTGCACAGTTGGATTTCAATCTCCCTAATTATTGACCTTATTTGCCTATATATAGAAATAAATATGATAGACACAAATTAGCCTCTAAATCCAAGCAGAGTGAAAAAGAAAAATGTGTTATCCCTCTATTGTGCACACTAGTAGATAAAAGCAATGTATTTTCGCTGTGTAAGCGGTAATAAATACATGTAGTTTTTCTGCAGGATTTCTCAGCATCAGCTTTGCAGTAGCCAAGACACAGCATTTACGCTGGATCTGCAAGAAATCCCAATAAATTTGAAGAAGTTAATTAAACAATATTGAGACTGCCAGCAGGGCCTAAATCACGTCATGCTATAACCTGGGTTTCCTAGAGGTGAGAGAGACTTATGCTGGAGGAGGGCTGAGCGGTGGGGAAAAGCGCCTTTTTTGAGCTATATTGCTCACGGAGCCCTTCAAACCATGATGCTCTGCTCCGTAATTGTGATGAAACCCTGAACAAAGTCCTGGCAACAGAAAAATGGTGCCAAATAGCCCTCATAATCTCTTTTGTGCAAGGCAATTTTCTCCTTGCATTAACGTGTCAGAGCATTAAGGGCTTTGTACTTACTAAGACTTTTTGTTTTGCAATTTCCCACAGAGCCATGAATTTTGTATTACTGAAAGCTGTGATTATGCAAAAATATGGCTGGGTCTTTTTAGTTTTGCTTTTTTTTTTTCCTTTGCCCCTTGAGGAATATTGCTGCTTTTGAAGAAGAGGCTCTGCTCTATAGAGAGAACTCGGCAGGCCTGATGACTTAAAAATTTGATTGCCAATGAGTGAGTTTTCAGTTGCATGCACATTTCATTTTGACGCAGTGGCTTGGGAACCTTCCCGAGCTAATTAAAATGCACTAAGTAGTCAGCTGGTGGTGCTGAAAGCTGCTTTACAGCTTGGAAATGGGAATTGCAGCGGTTTCCTCCTTCTGGTTTGGAATTGTTGGGAAGAATTGTCATGCGGACCTGTTCAATGCACAAAGCCTCTCTAATGGATGCAAAATGGTTTTGTGTCTCAAATTAGACATTGTTAATAATTTAAGAGCAAAGAAAATGTGCGCCTGGATAGAGACTGGGGTTTGCGGCTATTGCAAAGAGCCTACTTCAAGCCCAGGCTGACCTTGATGGCAGCTGGACAGGCTTGGGCATGAAAAAGAAGTTGGATTATAGCGGTTAACAAGACGTAATTTTAGAAGGATCTGAAATCAGCCTTTATTTTTCATAAACAACTTGGATGCTACTTTTGGTTTAGGATTTCCCACATTAATTAAAAAACAAAAACAAAAACAAAAATAATTTTAAAATAAAATAAATAACACCAGTACTTATGTTATGTAGATGAGTTAACAGAGTAGCCTTTGAAATTACTGAAGCAGCCAAAGGATGCTGCACTATTTGCAGCTGCCACTAAAGAGCAGATGGACAAGCGCAGGGCTCTCCCGCTCCGGGTGGTGACTGCCCTGGGTAAACCCTGGCGTAAGACTCATACCCATAGTGGCTTCTTATCTTTAACCCTGAAAAGCTTCAAAAAGTCCTTGCTGGAGTCCAACTTCTGCTTCTGCAGCAGGCAGGGCTCTTTTGGAGGCAGAAATGTGGCATTTGTACCACTCTTATCCTTCTACCTGGCATAAAAGTTGACAACAAGGCACTTAGAGATGAGGCATCTCTGTGTTTAACTATGTGGTCCCCCTGACCATATATTTTTTTCAGCAGTGCAACCTATCCAGACTTACTGGTGATTTACCTGACTGAGTGTGACAGAAAGCAAAATTAGGTGAGTTTTTGCATTTCCTTCTGCCAAATGAGCATGTAGACTCACAATCACCTACGGAAACTGGAGAGGTAGAAAGGTGAATTTTCCTCTTCTCGTTGCAATTTAAAGAAAGTCTGTGGAAACTATTTTGGTGGATCTGCAGTCTGTATCTTATTTAAAATTAAAATTGTCCATTGAGCAGATTTCCACTTACTCTAGCAGAGCTCTGGTGATTTACATCAGTTAAGAATCAGCTCATCATTTCCTTTACAGCTACTTATGTCATTCTGTGGTTATGAGCACTCAACAGAGTGTTTAAGCTGCATTTTTAAAGAGAAGAAACCCTCAACAAGCTTTCTTTTGCAAATACAAATTTGAAGGAGTATTTCACCATGAAAGCATAGCTAATTTTCCTCTTCCAGAGACTTTAGTGCTGAGGTTCAGCACTATTTTAGGTATAATCATCTGTTTAAGAAAATGGAAACGTTTCATCCTGTTGCTCTCTGTGTCAGTATTGGTACTTTATATTATTTTTTACAAAAAAAAACAGTATCACAAGTCATTTTATTTAAACTGAGCATGTTAAACATGGCTGTCCTGAAGCTCTGATGTACTATCAATTATTCAATAAGCATGAGGTTTACAACTTAGCTAAAGGTTATCATCTATAATAGATATATCTGCTTGGGTTTTCCTGAAAGCCAGGCATTTTGACCTTTTTGCTATACAAAAGAGTAAACTGTTTCTGTGTCTGTACAAATTATGATGAGACTGTGGTTTTCCTCTTGATTTTGCACTGCTCATTTTATACGATCTTGAATTTTAAAAAGTGTTAAGTTACAGCAGGTTTATGCCAAAATATGAATGCAAACACTGCTGTACTCTCTTGAACAGTCTCATTACAATATGATCTAAAACGTCATATTAAAAACAATTTTGGGTGCTGTCAGACTGGAACTCAGAATGTACTTCTGAGGACAATGCTCCTTTCAGGAGCAAT
This sequence comes from Streptopelia decaocto, assembly GCF_964273445.1. NCBI lineage: Eukaryota > Metazoa > Chordata > Aves > Columbiformes > Columbidae > Streptopelia > Streptopelia decaocto. Next base: position 82,061,383 of record NC_138656.1, read on the forward strand.
TCAAGTTTTCTTGCAAATGAGGCCATTTCTAGTGAGATAATATTTTTCGTAAGAGCCAGATGGTTTAGCTATGTGTGTTGCATGCTCAGAAAGATTTTTGGCACCTTGAAGCCCACGTGAAGCCGAAGTGAAGTCTATGGGACTTAGTTTCCTAAAAGTTTGAGTTTTGAAGATAGGCACTAGTTGGCCAAATCATTCTGATCTGGTATCACAGTACTGTAAAAAAAAGGCACCGCCTTTTCGGCATTTATACGCAAGGACAAGGCCACCTTATTTTTAGCCCTTCCGTAGTCACTGGCACCCCTGAAATTGAAGCCCCTGGACTTGGGGTGACACAGACTACAGAAACTGGGCACTTAAACCTTCCAGATACAAAAGTGGGAATTGCTGAAGAGTGGGCCAGCAATTCCACATCCAGGCACTGCTGAATGTGTCCAAGTCACCATCAGTGGCTGAAGAGATCAGTCTTCCAAGTGCAATGTTTACTCACTTTAAATGGGACATAGGCTCTGAAATCATTGGATATATGTAAAATTTTTAACCTGGTCCTACCAGAATCGCAATTTCAAAGACACACAGAGAAGTTTTGTGTTTGTAGTGAAACCCCAGAGCTGCCGCATTTTAGTATTTGGGGGTATTTTCGCCCCCTCATTATTCATGACATGAGGAAGAACCTCCCCATTGGGAAAGAAATTTTCTGGAGTAATACTCAGTGCTGTGGTACCTTGCAGTTAGTTTTCGTATGTGGTTGGCTGAGATGTTGTTCCTCTGGTTTACTCCTAAAGGAAGACATAGCTGAGGCTTTGTAGGAGAACTCTGTGCCTTCCATGAACCTCTACTGAAGCAGGTAGAAAACATTAAGTAATCCATTACTTTAAAAGAAGTATTGTTTAAACCAGAATGCCTGGAAGCACCTTAATTCTAGACAACTGGAAATCATTTTCTAAAACCTCTTATTCAGTAAGAATCATTTAATTCTTTGAAATGTAGGCCATTTTTAAGTCATTTTCTACAACAAATGGGACCAGCTCAATCTGTTCTTCACATTTTAGTGATTTAAAAGGACATAACTGAATTTTATTTTAATGGTAATTGCAAACTCATGCAGAAAATGTAAATGCGCACTTCCCGATTAGCTTGCAGCATAAACCATGGCTTCTATTAATGTATTCCAATTTGTAATTCTTTGCACAGTATGAGATCTGAAAGCTGTGATTAAAATTAATTAGGTTAAGTAAAGTTTATCCCCCCTGAGCACTGCTATTTGAAGAAAGAAATAGTAAAACACTAGCTACATCTGGCACCGCAGGAGGCTAAAACATCACAAGGAGTAGTGGCGTTGCTTTTTCAGAGGAGTTGCATGCTGCTTTTTTAGCATACCTTAAGCACTGTGTAATCTTTTCTATAAGCTAATGGGAGCTGTTAAGTTACTCTTTGCCTCTTGTAAATGCTCTGGAGCTACAACATCTGCATGAGCATGTGACGAACAAATCTTTGTAATACAGTCAATGACGTAAATTTGCCGGTGGCATCATCGCTACCAAGCTAGACATCAGAGTGCTGCCCCACCACCGTGGGAAATGAGTCTCCCAAGTTCAGGAGGCAACAGAAATGTCCTGAGGGAACTCCTGGAGTTTCTGCTTGCTAGTTTATTTGGTTGTTGTTGGTTGGGTTTTGGCCAAATCATTTTTAAAGGATATTTTCTAGAAAGGTTTTTTTTATATTTGGATTAAAAGAAGTATAAGTGTTGGGAACATTGAACTTGCTGGGATGGAAAGGCCTTTGTGAAAGAAAAGATTGTCATGCTCTGACCTCCCCGCTCTGGTCTGGAGACCAGGACCCTGGCTGGAAACACTGCATAACTCACCTGGGCAATGCATTTTACGGTTTCTGATTTCTGTCACTCCAGAGGTGGCAGCCAACACCTCAAAATCTTGTATTTTGCCATTCTCTGTTCCTTCAGAGCAATTCATTGACTAATTGAGCAATTATTTTGCAGGTGAAACTTTTGCAGTCAGCATCTGTCACAGCTGAACCCTTGTATTAGTTACTGAGTATTGAATATGCTTGACCCAATAATCAGGTTTGTGCTAGAAGCAGAAAGGTATTTTTGGAGACTGATGCCATTTGGTGGCCTAAGACAAAGCCTTTGTGCTTCTCTGATGAAGACAGGCTGTGCCCATTGCGGGAAAGTAAGAGTGTTGTGCCAGATATAACTTGAAAATGTTTTGCCCTGCTGGTGAGCCCTCCCTTTGCTATCTCTTGCAGACAGATCTCACCATGAGCTGCACCCAACAGAGCCCTCCCTGCTCCCATGAGCCAGGTTCCTATGCTCAGAGCTCCTCTGTCCTTGAACAGTTGCTCATATGCAGCTCAGAAATTCAGTCTGATGGGAGAGTGAGGAATGATAGGAGATGTGGTCTGGGCAGGGAGAACAAAGCATCCTTGTGGAGGGTGAAGCACAATGAGCTTAACTCACAGCACTAACACGACAGCAGAGAGGCACACTGACATAGGGCTGGCCCCCAAGTTACTCCAACTCAAAACTGAATGAAACTTTAAGAGTAGAGGAATTTTTAAAAATCTCAAATTGAAATCGAAAGCATACTCCAAGTCAGTAGTGAAGTCTGAAAGGAATTTTTCACGTAACCATCTCTGACACTGCCACAGCATCTTATTAGGAAAGAAACAGACTTCAATTTTGCTGTCGTTACCCTTGTTCTAGTCCAATATTAACAAGCATGGCAATACATGATGTGCGGTGCCTTTCTCACCCAACCAAGCAGCTGCGCTCTCTCACCTCATTTTGCATCGCCTGAAGCCAGGCGCTGTGCAGAAAGCTCAGTCCCTGTGGAAGCATGAGGCCGAGCACGGCACAGGAACCACCGCAGGCAAAACCGCTTGCTTCTGTTTCTTCGGCCTAAGAGTTGAAAATGAAGAAATGGGAAATCCATTAAAACGAAAATGCTTTACACTGACTCCCTGAGAGTAATTTCTGAACAAGAATTTCTTACTGTCTATGGTATTTCTGGATTAGAAGACAAGACCAGAGAAGATGCAGTTATATGATCCTTTAGCTATGCAGCTGCCTGAGCCAGTAAAAGCACTGCCATTGGGGTGATAAACAAAAGGAATTAAAAAAAAAAGAAGACACTGCAGTACTGTGCAAAGCCACAGGCTTCTCAAGGTGATTCATGGTTTCTCAGGCTCAGGATGAAGCTCTGCAATCCCTAGGTCTATCATCCTTTTAACTCAGGCCAGGGAGTGACACCCAGTAATTTCTGTTGCAGGCCTGTAATTTATCTGAGCTGTGCTTTAGCAAAGTGGCAGGGAGAATGGAGGCAGTAGCGCCAGACTTGGCACGACGGTAAAGCCTTGCTGAGAAAATGGCACGAGGCTACAACACCCAGCAGACGTGGTGCCTTCGAGCTGGATGCAGTGGGAGAGCTGCTGAGGCAGCATCAGGAGATGCTGGTCCAGATCTGCTGTGCCCAGTTTGAAGAACAACTATCCCACCGGGCACTGAGAGTCTTGTTGTACCCTCCTGTCCTTGGGGCTGCCGTCACCGGACCAGAGCAGGTCTGAGTCTTGCATTCAATCAACAACAAGGGAGAGACCCTACATAAACCAGAAGCCCCTTAACTTGCTAGGTGCAAAGTTCTCCTTGTATTTTTAAATATCTTGGTCAATCCTAGTCCTTCCAGCTGTCCCTTTTCCTCCCTCACCTCTCTCCTCGGCACAGCACGACTGCTCTTCTCCTCCTGCCCTTCTGTGCTCCTCATCCCCGCTGCAGCATACGCAAGCTGAGCAGCACTCCTTTACTTTTTTATTGAAGGAATCTGAGAACAGGGGGAGGAAAAGACATTATAACTACAAAAATAAGTAAACAAATAGGACACGCTGGCTGGCAGTACTGGCAGCACGTAGGTAACCGGGAGTGGGAGCAGCGTGTAATGACGGATAATGATGTGAAAAGGAGAAGCAGCACATTTACATGAGGCTTCAGCAGCTGTGGAACATTCATAGGAGTGTAAAAAGTTAATGCCAGCATGAGACTTTGGGAAGAAGGGTGTCCATCCCCAGCATTCATTCACCCATTCATACCCCATTTTAAGGAGCATGAGAATGGCCAGTCTGAGTCTTTACAAAGGTCTCCCATCCCTTCCAGCCTGTCTTTGATGGATACTTAGAGAAACAGGGCATTGATGCTGAAGTCTTTCTGCTGGCAAAGGGTCCTGGGCTTGGGTGAGCAGCTTGGGTTTCCCTTGAGCTGGAAGTTGCAAAATAAATCATTGTGCTTCATGAAGCTTCATGAACCTTCATAGCTGCTGAAGTACAAAATGAAACAAACTGTAAAGCACCTTGAAAACTGAGATCTTCCCATACAACACTTACCCCAGAGGGCTTCATTTTGCCAAGACAGCGTGTGGTCAAGAATTAGGTAGAAAAGGCTAGTGAAATTAATTTTGTTATTCCTCCACAGTGAGATATTGTCTCAACAATTGTATCTCTTCAGAGGTTTGCCCAACCTATTTCAACTAAGTTTATTATCCTTCCCTATAGAGGTAACAACACCTAGTGGACCACCCTGCAATCAATATTTATCATGTTAGGAGTCATTAGGACAAGTCTGGCTGGCCACTTGCTCTATGAGTTTGGGGCAACCAGCCCGTTCTCCTCATAGCTGGTGCGAGGGAGCTTGGCACGAACTGACTGGGCTCCTGGAAAGTCATTTTGCTGGCTGCTGAAGTGAAAATCAGGCAGTGGTGGAACTGTCATAGAATTACCAGCAAAAGTACACAGAAAAGGTGAGAGGAGCTCTGCCTTACAGTTTCTGGTGGGAGACTGTTGTTGTAAGAGATAGGTTTCCAACTAGGAGGTCCTGTTCATGCACTCCCGGTGCAGAGCCAGCTTTACAGAGCTAGTTCACAAGTCACTGAGAAGACCACTAACTTGCTGCCTTGTCCAGTGCTCTTAAATGGGCTTTTGCTGTGAGAACTTTAAAATTAGTGGTGGTGGTGTTTGTTTGTTTCCTTCATGCCTGATTGGCATATTTTGGGGAAAAGACAATCCTCCAAATAATAGATCTAAAGAGAGGAGGTGATGAACTACCATATGGTAGCAGTATAAACTCTCACTGACCTGCAGAGTGACATGGTCCCAAAGCACTGGATTAGTGAGGTTAATCTGCACCTGAGACTTTGCATAAGGAGAGGCTAATATGTTTCTGCTGGCCTGGCAAAGATTCATAACAAATCTGCAATGCTGCTTCAAAGATCACCATAAACAATTCAGTGCTCTCCTTAGTGTCTACACCCTGCAAATGTTTAAACCACAAGAAACCGCAAACCGCAAGAAACCTGCGAACTGAATAAACAGCTGCTGCTCTAAACTCAGAATCAAATTTACAAGATTCTGCAAATAGACAGGCATTTGCATTGCAAAAGCAGATTTCATATTACAAATATCTATGTCACAATTAGACTATAGCAGAGCTTTCAGGTGTTTAAATGGATTCACAATAATATACTCAAGAAAATTTTTGCTTCCATTTAAAAAAAAAAAAGCTCTAAAATGTCAAAAGATGAAGTGGTACAGGACGTGGATATGTTAACATCTCAGGTAAATGGGACTCATTAGCTTCAATATTTCATACATTACAATATAAGGTATGCACATAAGAAAAAAGTCCCTTGGGTTTTGTAGCACATGAGCTCTCTAGGTCTTCCCCGGTATTGTAGCCTGAATTGTTTTAACACAGCAATTCAGTATGTAAATCTAGCTGTCCTCACACTGAAGAAAACACCACCCTTAGAGCTCCAGTCCTTGAACCTGCTTTTGTTACTACGTACAGAGCAAGCGAAGAGGAAAAGCCAGTAAGAGCACTTCCAGCCCATCCCTGAGAGTGGCCAGGGTGGGATACTGGGGCAGCCATGTCTGAAGCAGAGCAGGTTTGAGGTGATCCTCCTCTCCCAGTCTCTCCTCCTACCTCACAGTTACCTGTGGCTTGGGGATCTCTGAAGAAAGCATGAAGGGTCTGAAGCTCCTTGGTGGGTCTTCGTGCCATGAGTTTATCTCAGTGGCCCACCAAATCTGTTGCACCTTTCTGATGACAGGCATGGTAAGGAAGAGCAGTCTCACGGGAGGTGCACAGCCATGTCAGTACGGCCCTTGCCTGCAGAGAGGGAAGGACCAGAGTGCTATTCAGTGAGGACTGGTGTCATCTTCTGGCTGATGAGTCATTCATCGTAACAGTCTTGATCATGCTGATTGCAGCTACCTTAGTAAATAAAATGGGTCTGTGACTGCTTTTTAGGTCTGACACCCACCCGCTCAGGCAGCGCAGGTAACCCCGTCCAGCTGTTGCAACCTGTTAGGAGCAGTCCTGGACTATGTCTCAGCACTGACAAGAGAGTGCTGATGTGCTAGCACCTTGCCAATTAACCCTATGGACACCAACATGCCACTGCTCAGGCCCTTTCCCTTGGCCTTTTGAGTTTTGTAGCAGAAGCATGGCTGTTGTGTCTGAACTTCACAGGATGCAAGGCCATAATCCCCAGAATAACATTGTTAGTCAAAGCTGTGCTTGTGACGAAAGGAAAGAGTGGGTCAAACGGAAGAGATAGGTCACAGCACTGTTTTTCTTAGCAAAGCCTTCTGGGCTCTGCACAACGGGGTGGCAGGGAATGTGGTGGAGGAAGAACTAGGCAAAGACCAAAATGGGTGAAAAGGAGCTGAAATTCCTGATGTAGAACCCAACAAAGGCAGACAGGCGAGCTAGCAGATGAAAGGAAAGGAGGAGTTTGCACTTGAATAACTCAGCATCACACTAAGATTTCCATCAGTGGTTGTCCACAGCACAAGAAGGAGAGAGAAGCAGCTCCAGAGCTGGGAGCAGAGATGCTGGAAGCTGTGAGCAGCAAGGAACTGAGCTGGAGGGTCTCACAGGGAGCCATGTGGGCTTTGACGGGCTGAGAACTGGAGTGATGGAAATTGGGGGAGCTGAGGTCACTGGTGAAGCCATGAGAAGAGGACAGGGAAGCCTGTGCTGGAGGCAAGGCCAGCAGAGAGCTAAGAGGAGTGACGGGAGTGTTTCCCCTCCATGTCAGGTGGCTGCAAGTGAAGAAAAGGAGCAGGAGGCAGGCAGGAGGGCTGCACTTTCTCTAGCACAGCCTCACAGCTGACATCAGCACTGACCTCCCTCTTTTTTCTTGCTGTCTTGTGGGCAAGCGCTCTCCTGCCAGTTCCATCTCTTGAGAGGAAGAGCGCTTACTGGGTCATTTTATCGGCAACTTAGCTGTCCGTGTCCTGCCTTTAGGGCACTCAATGGCAGGAGAAGTCATGGCCCATATCTCAACAAATGCCCTGATGCTGTCCCACCAGGCGAGCACCAGCCAGCATGAAGGGAGGCATGGCCAGAGCTCAGCTCGCTTGCCCTTTGGTAAAACCTCTACATGTGCATTTCCCCTTTGCTGAAACATTAAAAATTCACATGAAAAGAGGACTGGGGTATGAGCTACCTCCAGCTTTTGTCAGTCTAAATCACCCTATTTTTTTACCTTTCCAAGTTCATTTTCTATAATTCTGAAATAAAACTAAGACCTGATTCCAGAACTTCACCTGTTTATAAAGTGCTCTAACCCAACATTCACCCTGAAGTGTGGGACTCCCCCAACTTCGATGTTGATCTTTGCATTGGTCCATTAGATAATACTCTAAGAAAAAGAAATATGCACAAGAAAAATGCTACTGGAAAATCAGTCTTGGACAAGAAGGGGCATGACTGGTGTTACAAATCTCTTCTAGTCCTGTACACAACTGTGTTGAGTAGCAGAGCTCCATAAACATAATAGCCACTAGATGCCACTATAAGCATGGCCTTATATTTAGAAGTAAGATTTAAAAAAAAAAAAAAAAAAAGTGAATGATCAAGGTTTGCTAATTTTAAAATACTCCTTTCAGTTGTAGTCCATTTTCTTTGTGCAGGCCAGTCATACTTTAGAATGGCATTTTTCCCGTGCAAACCTTCTGTTACCTGTTTCCATTGAAGATCACCATACTCACATACAGAGTATGAAAATGTACATGTGTGTAAATGTGAGTATCCCTTCATGTTTTGCTTTTCCTGAGCCATCCTTCTCAGGAACAACTAAAGTAGAAATTCTCTTTGGAGTTTTCTCATCTGTCTTTCAAAAGCACTTCTCTCACCTCCATCAGGGAGACATTCACCTGTCACCTTGGGCAGAGAAGTGTATTGCAATATCAGCAATGTATCAGCCACGTACTCCTCTGCATACTGACCCCTTTTCTGATGTGGCAGGGAAGGACCATGACTGATTGTTCTTTCACCCTGCAACCCAAAGCGGCTCTGCCCATAGAAAAATTGGGAATGGCCCAGGATCCTTTCAGGTGAAGAATCCTTTAAGCTGGGAAATGCAGGCCAGCTGCAGAAATGGCAGGAAGAGAGGTGAGACTAGCACTTCACCAAGCCTCATCATGTCCCAGCTGTATCCCAGTGTCCCCAGCACTCTGCAGTGCTGTAGGAGAGCAGCAGCCCCATCCCAGGGCTCAGCTGTGCCTCCTTCCACTTGAACGGGGCCATTTGGACTAGGGAAGTGATAGTCTCCTGTACCTAACACTGGTGAGGCCACAACTGGATTCCTGTGTTCAGTTTTGGGCCCCTCACTACAAGAAACATATTGAGGTACTAGAGAGTGCTCAGAGGAGGGTAATGAAGCTGGTGAGGGGTCTGGAGCACAAGTCTTATGAGGAGCAAGTGAGGGAACTGGGGCTGTTTAGCCTGGAGGAAAGGAGGCTGAGGGGAGACCTTACAGCTGCCTACAACTGCGTGAAAGGAGGTTGTAGCATGGAGGGTGTTGGTCTCTTGTCCTGAGTAACAAGTTATAGGATGAGAGGAAGTGGCCTCAAGTTGCACCAGGGGAGGTTCAGATTGGATATTAGGAAAAATTCTTCACAGAAAGGGTTGTCAGGCATTGCAACAGGCTGCCCAGGAAAGTGGTTGAATCGCCATCCCTGGAGGTGTTTAAAAGACACATAGATGAGGTTCTTAGAGACGTGGTTTAGTGACAGTGTTAGGTTAATGGTTGGACTTGATGATCTTGAGGGTCTCTTCCAACATAAATGATTCTATGATTCTATTTATTATTCTATAATTCTACGATTCTACAATTCTATCCTGCACCTCGGGGGCCTCAGGCTACCAAGGCACAGTTCAACACGCCCTCTCCAGCCTTCAGCAGCCTCTCGCCCACCACAGGGGCCAGACGCTCCCCCTCAGCCCTGCCATACTAAGCAGTCGCACTTGATGCTGGCACAAACAGGACACACACGCGCTGTTTGATTAACCTCCTTCCTCACCCGTGTCACCCAGGCCATCAGTGAAAATAGCACAGGTTGTTAAGGAGAAAGCCTTACCCCCACCCACACAGAACTCAACCCAAAACCCTCTAAGCCTGCAGCAGCGGTCAGTGTGCTAATCTGCTGCATCACTCAGCCGGCTTGGTGTATATATATGGGTCATGACTATCATAGGCCAAGCTGCCACTTGAAGTGACCATGGGGAAAGTAGGTTTTTCTTATTGGCTGCCAGTATTGCAAACTGGGGTCTGAAAATTAAGAAATTATTTCTCAGCCTCCATTAGCCATCGAATAGATGTCTAGGAGACTCCTGTTTTAAGACAAGATGAATCTCATCACAAATGGAGAGGTCTCCACCATAACTGCTGACATGGGGATAAATGAATGTAGGTCTTGGGCAAAATGTTTAATTTTTTAAAATTTCAGCATAGTTGCAGATGTGGACTATTTACAACTACAAAGCCAAATGAATCTGCTACTACTCACTGGCAACCTACATCACATTTTGAAGAAGGTTTTGAGAAGTGAAGAGGGTATCTGCACTATTTGGTCAAGAACTGGTGGTAAATACTAAGGATTTTGTTGGTTTTCACACTCAGTAACAATTTCATTTGAATGCAGTGGAGGTCCATGGGATCTGGGTGGCAATTTGAGCACTAATGAAATGTACCATCATTACTGGTGTTGTACCTCCAGTTTCTTACCACGTCACAGTTAACACAAAAAGCATGCTTTTCTCCTCAGCACATTTCAGTTATTTTTAACATGGAAAGCAGAGTCTTAAAAATGAGACACTTAAAAAGTTTTCTCTTCCGTTTTTACCTGCACAATCAGATACTCTAAATCCAGAGCTCTTTCCCAAAGGACATTAATAAAATCTGATACATTCCCAAATGGATGGGGAGAGCATTGGAGCTGAGCACTTATTGGGCAGACATAGAAAAAAAATGAGAAAAAAGTTCTCATGTGAGTCCTCCCCCTGGGGGTGGTGCAGGCAGGGACGATCATCATCTCATTTGCAGTACAGTTGGTTGCTTTACCCTCTAGAGGTGTGCTAGCAAGAAGTCCCAAACCTTCCCAAACCATTTGCAAATGCTTCTAAGTGGAGCAGCTATCTCTATTAAGGCAATGAAACTAAGTCTCTTTCCCAGGCACTCCTGGGATACTCTCTATTTTGGCCCATATTCAGGAAGGCAATTAAATATGTGCTAACGCTATGCTCATGAATAGTCACATTGAAATTTAAGGAATTACACATGCCTAAGTGCTTTCTTGAATGAAGCCCAAAGTTTGTATCCTAAAGAGAGCTAGAAACACTGTGGCTGAAAGCCACACGCAGCTCTGAGGGCCATGTCAAGGGAGCTACAATTCAGCAGGAGATCCCAGGAGGCTGCAGGAAGTAAGGGGTGGGAGTTCGGATTTATGCATGTTGCAAAAGAAAACCCATCATTTTCCATTTGTAGGCACTGCCCTACCCCTCTGGGGAAAAGGATATAGTGGGTTTTTTGTTCCCTGTTTCTCCTTGCCAGACTTGGTAGAATTTAAATAATGCCTGATGCTTACTATTTTGCAACATTCACCTATAGGACCCATCAGCATCCATGCCGCAGAGTCTGTGGAGGGAAGATGCAAAGAGATTCAGACAATGTCTGCAAACAGGGCTCAGGAATTTGGTTGGAGCGCTGCCTACTTCCATGGTCTTACCAAAGGCAGGTGACTTTCTGCCTCGTTCTCCCCACCTAATGATAATAACTGTCCAGGAGTAGTTATGCCAACAAGCATTCTAAACATGGTAAACTTCTTTAGGGCTATTTACTTGTAGTCCGTGCTTACACCAAGGTGTTTCCTCTTCGTAGCAGAGCTGCTATCAAAACAGAGAGTCCTTCCTAATTGACTACCACGAGATACAGTAATTTACAGTATCTTCTGCCAAGTGACTGCCACCACGAAGACTATGTTGTCTGTGACGTTAAGCACCATGCTTGCACATGCCAATGTGGTCCAGCAGCTTATTTGTGCCTGGTTTGGGCTGCATAAGTCAATAGTCTGAGAGGAATGGGTTTGGCTATGTATCAAATGCATCCTGACGGCATTACTAGGTGACTTCCAGTTGCTTCACTTTTTGCTAGATGTTTGGATATTTCCTGCATTGTGCAAAATAGAGCAGAATATCATTTAGCATAAAAGATTTCCCTTTTCCTCAGCCAAGTCAGTTGTAGGCATGCTCTACCAGGAGCTGATGAATGAAAATGTCACAGTGAAGGGACACTCGGGTGACAGTTGATAATCCACATAGCATTGCCTTGGCAGCTGCTCTGGGAAGAGGCACTGAAATCAGCACACACCCTCCACAGGCGCCAGCGGCTGGTTGCTCTGCCTGCCACAAATTTATTTTGTGGCCTCGGACAACAGACCCAGCCACCCATCACCTCATGAACCCTTCCTTTCCCCATTCCTGGTGCTTTTTATCCTTTCCGTCTGCACTGTCCGCTACATCTTGCACACAGGGAGAAGGCCTAGTGACATCAGACCCTGCTTTTGGGTGGAGACCAGCCACTCTGCCCAGCAGAAGAAGTCACACAGAGAAGTAAGAGACTTCAGACAAAACTTTCTCTTCAGCTGCAGCAATTGCTGCCCTTGATTTGCCAATTAGACAACAGTGACTTTCAAGTCAAGCTGCAAAGTCACAGGAAAAAAAGAGGAAATCATCTTACCTCTTAAGATTGGTTCAAAATATCATGTATTGCATTATCAATATTTTTCTGTTGGGTATTTACCCTCTTTAAGTGCAAAGAGTTTTGGTTTCTGTTAGGCAGAAAAGTGTTTTGCATTGTGACTTTTGGTTTCAGTTTAGCTAACAGGTGTGAAAAGAGCACTTTCTTCATTTGGACCTGTTCATTCACAGTTAAGAAATCAGTCGGGTGTGGAAGAAGCAGCAAAGCTAATTTCCTTTTCCAGTCTGTGACTAGAAACAGGTGGGCAAGGTCAAGACACACTCATGAAGGATGTGGGTGAGATTTTCCAAACTGCAACTCAAGTAGGTAGTGTTCCCCGTTCACACAACTGTCACTGATTTCCAATGAGATGTTTTGGGAAATGCCACAGAGGTCTCATCTGTATGTTTAACAACTTACACATCTTTGAATATCTAGTCCACAGTGACCAGAAACAGCCTGTCCGTTCATTAACTACAGTTACTACTTCCCTTATTTAATACGGCCGTTAGATGTAAGTACAAAATTTGTTTTGATGCCTCATCTATTCAACCTTCCCACAAAACACTGAACACATTTGAAGCAGTTGGGTTTGGGGTTTTTTATTAATAGCAAATCACAGAATCACAGATGGTAAAATATCTGATTTGTGTACTTTTAATTGACTTTCAACTTCCACCCATCAACTGCCTAACACAAATCATGGAAAAATTAGTTCTCACACGGTGAGAAAGATTTGTCGTAGTTTTACCACTTGCTGGCATGACATTTGTGTGTCTGTATGTACAGCCTTGCTCATGATCAGAGAAGGTACATGTTCCCTCTGCCCAACCAATTGGTCCTGTGCCCAAGCATCAAAGGGGCTCCTGGTTACCTGCCACCCACTGCAGCCAGCAGACCTTCATCACCTTTACGACCCACCTCTCCAGCACGAATCACCCACCTTCCAAATTTGTTTTGCCAGGGCACCAGCAAGAATAAAACTCATTTCCGGGACCCCTCTGCAAAAGCAGACCCCAAGTGGCGTTTTGCTACCAAATCAAAAGCATTGCTCCAAATGTATTCTGGAGGCTTTGCTGAGCTATGATTTGTCCTTTGCTGAAGTTCCTAGGTTATTACCTGACCTGTAACTTAAAACTGGTTTCTGTGAGAAATATTTTCAGATTGTTTCCTCATTGAGGTCAGAAGATAGTGGTCCGGCACAAACGTCTTGTACATTTTACCAACCTCAATTTTTATATATAGCAAGCACTCCTGTGAAATTGATTGATTACAGTTGGCTGATGAGTGTTATTTCTACCAAACAGTGAGATCACCTTGCTAGTGTGGAGACTGTTTTGGAGGAGCCTGCTTTTTTAATCTTGCTTGAGGTGTGCCCACAACTCTGTTTATTCTCATGTATCTTATGTGGTCGGGGTGGTGGTGCTGGAGTTTTTCATTGCTGAGCAATTTCTTCTAGTTTATTAAATGAATTTAGTTTCAAATGGAGTACTGGGTTTTCGTTTGTGGTGCTGCTTTTCCTGTTACTGTTGTTGTGGTTTACCGTCCACATCGGGGTGTTCAACAACTGCTCTTCAGACTTCACTGAGCTTCTTTTGTGATTTGTGTTTTTACAGTTCTAAGCATTTCTTGATCTCAGGGTGCTGAGGATGGGCTGGGACTCCCTGTAAGGAGAATTATAGTACATACAGTGCTGAGGCAGCACTGGAGACTTGTGTCTTCAGCCAGACACATTGCAAGTCTTTTTTGGGCCAGGAGCTGAGAGGATGTAGGGATCCAGCCAGGCAGGGCTTACAATAGCAGTAAGGCCACCTTTAATGCAGCTGTTAAGGAGCTGCATTTCCAGACTTGCTGCTTCCCTATATCTAGCAGTGCATTTTAATCACTACAGCAACTCATTGCGGGGTGGGGGGGGCGGGGGGAAGCATAGTCTTTTCCAGGCTTAAGCAATGATTTAGAGGATAATGTTGAGCAAGTTTTGGTACTGCTTTTCCTTTTTGTAAGACAGAGATATTAAGATTAATCACAGTGGATTAGTCCCTCAAGGATGTCATGAAGGTTAACTCCTATTAGAAAGTACTCTGAGCTAATCAAAGAAAAGGTGCTACCCACACGTATGTAGTGGGAGGCCTGGCATTCCTCTACCCAGCTAATATTACAACACTTGAGATCGTGACTCTAGTTCCCAAACATGAGCAATAAGGCATTTTGATTGGGGCTGTAGGAGTTACACAACTGGAGGATGTGTTCTCAGGCTCTTGGGAAAGGGACAACTGAGGACACCATCCGCACAGCCCCTCAATGGCCAGCAGGGCAGGATCTCCCTGTTTTCACATGCATATTTATATCAGTGCACATTTCTTTAGGCTTCGGACAGGTACAGTTTAAACATCACAAGAAGTGCAGAAAACAGAACAATGACCCCCTTTCCCTTCTCAGCAGCTCTGCATCACCAAAAGGCCTAGCAAGGGAAATATATCTGACAAATGCTGTTCAGATAGTATTTGCAATCATAAAAAGGCCTGCTCGATTACCGTCCCCTCAAGATTGGGTCCAAGCCTCCCTTGGAGGTGTATGGCCGCTTCTGTTTGGGTTCCCCCCAAGCAAGGTGTAGGACCATGGGGCCACCACAGCTGTGGAGGAAGGGAGAAGGAAAAGCCACTGCAACCCAGCAGCAGATGCCCCCAGCTGTGACCTCCACCTTACTGCCATCTCATGTCCTTCGCATCGGTTCTCTCTGCTCCCAGCCCTGCGTCATGCCACTATCCCCATAGCCCCCCAAAGGATCCTTGGTTCTCCGTCATCTCCAGTCGTCTGAAAACCCAGTTATTTCTTGCTCGCTTGAAGACTGATTCATTGCAGCTGTCTGCAATGACTCCTCTTGCACAGCTTCCCAACTTCTACCACTCTGTCAGGTCCTGCGCACCCCAGTCACATCCCAGCCAGTTTTCCAGCACCCTCCCACTCTTAAAGACCGTTATGAAAGGTGGCTGATTCCCAAGCTGATTTTTCATTTGTTTTTAATAAAGCTGGTACATTCCCTGTGCAATGTCTTTTGTGTGTGTCATCATCTCCACCACCAATATTATTTCCAGTATTCAAAAGTCTTTAAGGCTCTTTATTTTAAGACAAAACAATTTTTCCATTTAACAATGGAAGGCAGAACCCTGTCAGTTTTCTCAGTTGAGGTTTGGTGCAAAATGAAGATTAGAAACCACAGGCCCAACCAGTTCTTAATCCCATGGTAATCTGCAATATGTTCCAGTGCTCAGTGGTCCTTATCATTGGAAAATGTGTCTGATGGCTAACATAAATCGTACTTGCTTCAATTTAAACTTGTTACTTGTTGTGCTATTGCCTGCAGATACGGACAACACTTAATTACAGTCTCTGTTTCAGCTACCTTTTAGGTATTTGAAGGCTGTTGTCTTGTCTTTTCCAGACTAGACACAGTCTCATCTTTCAGTTTTTCCCCTGAGTTTGCATTTACTAGAACTCTGATCACTCTTGTTGCTTTTCTCTGAGCTTTCTCCAGCACATTAGTAGGGCAGCTAAATATATCACTGTTCTTTGAGATTCAAATCGGCCTTTATGCTATAAATTACCCCAAGAGCTCCCATAGGTTTGGTTACCAGCCTATTCACCTAAATCCTCTGCTAAACCACCACTTTCTAGAATAAAGCCCCCATTCCTGTAGGTAAGCTGCCTTTGTTTATCCCTAGATTCACAGCTTTTCATTTGGCTGTCAAAATGTATGCTGTTTAACTGACCTTCCTTTAACAAGTAATCCAGATCAATCTTTCTAGGTGACCTATCTCTAATGCTTCTTCATCAGTTTTTCTTTACCTCCAGATTTTCCACCAGGACCAGAAAGAAAACTCATGGGACCCTGCAAGGAACATACCCCCAGGTGACAAATTCTCATTTATAGGCAATATTTAATCCATTGAGTATGGGCTCTTTTGACTTTGCATTTCACATTTATTTGCACATTGATGTGCACAGTGAAGTCCCATGTCTTCCAAAACCCTAAATGTGTTGTGTCATCACATTTACCCTTACCAAACCTGAGACCTACTCAGGAAGTAATAGCATATTTCCTATCCAGAAGGAACCTCCAGCTTTCTCAGGGAGTGGCAAATTGTTCAAGAAACCAAAGGTGGTGTGCTGCTTGGAAAAGAAAGAAAAAAATAGAGGCAGGAAATGTGTTAGACATAAGAGGAGTGTGTCTGTACTCATTTCATAAAGATATGAATTAAGGATTGGAACTATTACTCTATATTGATTGCATCTGCTAAGCATTAACTGAGTACACATTTCTGAACTGTTTGCTGTTTTTTTGATCCTACTGGGTAGTCAGCTTCTGATATTTCCACTGAACTGTGTTTAATCACGTTTAGCAATATTTTAGTGATAAAAGTTGGTGGTATTATAGTTCCACTTACAGTCTTTGATGCATATGATTATATTACCTCCTTGTTCAGTGAATGCAAAAATCCTCTGGTAACTTGTACTATTGACGTCTGAGGAAGTCGGGGCTGTTATTGTCTCAGTGTTCAGCATGCTGCCGCTGCGCTGCTTTGATCCATGGCCTTACGTGGCTTTTTAAAACGGAGGAGGGTGGAGGGAGAAGGGTTACTGGGCTTGTAAACATTTCTATTACATCAGATTAGTTTCCCTGCCATGTACAATCTGCTGGTGTGACTCAGACTTTCACATTTTATAAAGTCAGCTATGTCTACAGGGACTACAACCATTCTGAGAAATTCTAGATAAATGTGAATTAGCTTTATTCTTATCTTATTACACAATGTACAATTGTACAAAAAATGCCCTTTTGTTGACTTTCAGTGCAGATGTGCAACCACTGGCAGATAATGAGAACAACATGTTCCCTGCCTCACCAGCTCCTTTATTCTTTGGCTGTGAGTCTTAACCCAGGTTTAGGACTAATCCATGTTCATTCATGGTGTTCTTAGCTGCTCTCTACCCACTTCTCAATTTTTTTTTTTTTTTTTTTTTTTTTTTTTTTTTTTTTTTTTTTGGTGGGTGGGGTTGCACCACAGTGATCTGAGATGGCTGCCACTAAATAGTTGGAGTCATGTTTCTTAGAGTAGATCATTCAACCACTTTTAGTCTGGGGAATAGGATGTGCCTTTTCACAGCTATAAGAGCTGGGCAAGACAATTTATTTTTGCCCTTGTGTTGGCTTAGGGCACTGTCAGCGGCACAGGAACAACAATAGTCATCACCAGCAAAAATGTTAATATCTCATATGAAATAATCTGGGGCACCACACATAACATTTTCCCTTCAGGACTCTCTGGGCAGGATTTTAAACACTCTGCTTCATCGCAGCCAAAGGTTGCAATTGCTTTGTTATCTCCCACATGTTTTCTTGCCAAATGTTTCCACAGTTGTCTGCTATTCAAATAATGTCTTACGAATGCGGTGGTCATTTCGATTGTGCTAGGGAATGAGCAGGGTTCATGGGCTGTTTGCAGAGATCCTGAGCAATAGCTGCAATTTCTCCAACATTGAGACACACCAAAGAGAGTTTTCCTCACACAGGCACATCACCATTTCTCATGTTCCTCGCAATGGTAAATAGGACCCACTCGCTAGCCCCAGTCAGAGGAAGTAACTGCACCAGATCCTTGATGAAAACATGATGATGATTCTGTGGGAGGCCCCAGATACTCCCCCAGGGCCCTGCAATGCATCAATCCTGCTCTGTAGCACAGAGTAAGAGTGTAAACAAATGTTTTTGGAAAGTGCAAGATAGACTCATAGACAAATAAAGGCAGAGAGTGAGAAAGAAATATTCAGGAGATCACGAATGATCCTTACCAGCCCCTCACATAGTGGACTGGGTGTCATTCAGACATCACTGTGGGCTGGAGCCTGGAGATTTCTGCTGGCGTCACGCATGAAAAGCCACTGCCACACATGTCAGGGTTGAGGCTGGTCTCATGTGGGAATGAGATACAGGACTTGAGTACAAATCAAGCAAGAAACCACATGGCTCAGGGGCAACAAGTTTCCTTCCATTGCCTGTCCCTCCTGAGCGAGTTTTGAGGTCTGTCTTTCCTCATCCGTATTTAATCACACACTCAGGGCCAGTTTTGAATGCAGAAGCCTCTTGCAGCACAACCAAGTCCACACACCCCCTCTCCTCCAGGTGAAGGGGACCTTGGCGGTGGGTCACATGTGGGCCAAGCGCAGCTGGTCCTGGCAGCCGGTGAAGCCCCTTCACCAGGGTGCAGTGAGCACCCAGCTGTGGGAGAGGTCAGGAAGATTTCATCCCTTGGAGGAGTGTGTCAGTGCAGGATATGAGCTTAAATATGCTGTATTTGTGGAAAAGCATTTTCTTATTAACCAACCTGTATTCAACGGGGTTTTTACTGAAACAACAGCCTCCCACAGGGCAGGTGAATGTGACTGTGGCAGCAGTTAGCGTTCCCAGGGGGCTTCCTGCATCTCAAGATACAATTAGTTACTTTTGTCTGCAAATGCTTTAAATATTTCAGCTGGTATGCCATTAAGGAATAAGAAAGGGTTTTATGTTAAGAGAGACTCAGAGCACTTGCAAGGCAGCCAATATCACAGACAAGGCACAAGAATGATTTGAGATAGATAATGGTTATGAGTAATGTTATAAATGATCTCATAGACTTCTTTTTTTCCTGTGAAGTAAATGACCTTCCTTCTTCCACTTAGGGAGCCATGTGGCCATTACAGTGTGAAAAATGTCTCTCCCTCAGCCAGGACTGCTCAGTACATTTTTACTGAGGTCCACTGGATATTTTTAATGGCATTTGCTCATTTTCACTCAGCTCTTTCATGTGGTGTTACCAGGTCCCCCTCCCCTTCAAGACACAGGGAGGACAGCAAGAGAGAAGGGCTCTCTCAGAGGGAGGTAGAAGGCTTCATATATCTAGGTCTTTTCTGATGTTGGAAACATCATTTACACAGCCCACAGCTCACCTTTACCTTTTTGACCCCAAATCCAGTGCTAGCAGTCTCATCCACAGCAGCAGGAAGATTTGCTCACATTGCAGCTGGATTTGTAAGCACTAATGAGAAACACGGCATAACACGACAAGACACTACACATCTGTAACAGAAGATCCCTCTTTGAAAGATCTGATGGGCAATAAGATGTGAATACAACACACCTGTGAGGAGGCAGGAGGCCCTGAGCAAGAACGCAGGACCCGGAGCACTGATGTGAAGCTACCAAGTGGGTGACAGGTGGGCATTGCACAACATCAGCAGCTGGCTCAGGCTTTCTCCTCATCTCTCCAGGCCACATCTTTGCAGTTGTCACATCTTCAACCCCTCCTGCTGTATGCATAGCCAGGACAATGTTATGTGGTGGTTCCAATTTGAGATGTGCCTAGAGGCAGGGCTGCCCCAAGATCCCACCTTTGATCGCTTTTTCTGTGTTAATGCAGTGACAAATAAGCTCCTTTTGGAAAAGACACCCACTTGGGACCCACTTAAAAGCTTTCCTTTTCTCCTTATTTGGTAAAATTTTCCTCCTTTCCATCTCTGTGGCATGTGCAAGTGATGTGAAGAGAAAATAATAGTACCTTCATTATGCCTCTGTTTTCATAAGATATTTGTGCAGGAGATCTTATGAAAGGAGGCCTTATGCCCTGATCAGCTTTTATTATTCTGGATGTCTAGTAATGGGGGAATAGTATGAAAAAGTATTACGTACTTGTTATAAATTTAAGCATTTGCAATCATGTATTCAAAATTGTTAGACATTGCGGCTAAAAGTCCAACTGAGACATCTGTAGGAAGTCCAAAACCCCCACAGTAATATTTCAGTGATATAAATTATTCAAATCATTATTAATCTCACCCACCCTACTAGTCAAAGTCTATCTGAAGAATTCCTGCTTGGGATAGGATTCAGAACACAAGGGAACAATTCTGCACGTTCTTTTGAATCCCAAATTGCTATATATACCGCAAAAACTTTCAGTCAGAGTCCCCTTACAAATGTGCTTCAACATAAAATGTCAGTTAAAACACTCCATCAAAATCTGAAGACCTGCCTCCTTTTCCATTCAGGATTTATTCTGGCAAAGCTTCCCTCGAGTCAAGTAGAGACACCACCACTCTGAACAAAAGCTTCACAGTTTGACTCAATATACTTGATAAAAATGCAAACAAGCCATTGTCCTGATATGTCACGTAGCTTATAGGAAGGACATTTCATTCAGTCTCTATGTGAGCTGCCAGACCAATGCTGGCAGTGATCAGTGCTGCTAAGTTTAAACCTTTAGTCATGGCAGTCCTGCAGTGATTCTCAAATCACTCTACATTAAGCATCTGCGGTGGCCATGTAGGGGCAGATGACAACCTAGCTCAAGCTTGCAAGTCCTGATGCATTTTTGGCACTCACACCAATGCCCTGGTCTCCCACCCTGCCCCATCTCATGGTATGGTGGGATCGTACCTTGGTACCTCCACCCTGAGTGCTGAAAACCTGCCAGCAACAATCCTGCAAGTCGCCATCACTGTTTTCTGGCCTTCCTGCCAGAACAAAACGATTACTTTCCACTGCTTCCTCTCCTTTCTATAGATAAGGTCTGACAGCACTAGAAAATGGGCTGCTTACTGACGCACGGTGAGGGTGGCTCCGGTGCCAGACTATGAGATGTAATTAAGATACGGACAGGTGACTCCCATATGGTGCGGGCTGACCAGTTATGTGAAGAGACCTTATGCTAGACTGGCAAATTGTCACGTCGTATTTCCAGGGAGACTAGATGGTGCATTGATGCCACATCAGGGTACACTCTCTGCTGCATTTGACAGAATATTTCTTTCAAGTTTATCGGTGTTTTTCAGAACTTGTAGACCAAAATACCTAACATAACTCATCTACACCCTTCTCAACATCATCAAATATTGACCACTAAAATTCATGGGCATTCAGGGTAAAAGATTGCCTGGATTTGAGGTAGATGTCATTGTGCAATAAAATGTTCATGTTTAGAGTTGAAAAACACGATGATTTAGTGGAGTATTGATTTTTAAGGAGAGGGAGAATTGTGATTGGTGATTGGAGTTAGTCCAGCTATAGATGAGGCAAAGCAAATGAGAAGAGCTATCTACTTATGCTAGGTACTTAGTTTCCCTTACTTAGATAATTACTTATCTGTCATTATAGAAAACCTTGCGAACACAAACGCAATGTCTCTGTAAGGTAGGGAAGCATTGTTATCTTCCATTATGCTCACAGCAGAGGCCCCAGAATGGTGAGGCAGTGCCCACATGGTTTGGTGAGGTCACTCCTGAAGGCCACCACAGTGCAAGCACTCAGGGCACACCTGCTGTCATCAGACCAGGGGTATGGTCGACCAAAAAACCTGCCTCAAAGGGTCATTCTCACATTTATCCCATACCTGAGACTCCTGCACTTCTTACACCCTCTGATGCTAACCCCTGGAAGTACAGACATGTCAGGTGTCCAGACCCCTGCAGCCCTCAGATTCCCACTGGTCAAGGTGCTGGGGTAGATTGATAAGGGTGAGCAAAAAAGGACCTTTTAGAAAAGAGGGTGATAACACCACCCATATTGTGATCAAACACAGAGGGTCACAAGCAGACTGTTCTCCCATGTACCAGGTGCTCTGAAAATCTCTAGAGGTTGCTTCCACCAAGCTCAGACCCGTTAAGTGCAGGGCACATAGCATGAACCTCACTTGCTTTTTGCACAGATGAGATGGAAGACAGCACATGAACTAAGAGTTTGTCCAAGACCCTAAATCAAAGGAGCAGGCAGATGTTGCAGAGTGCAAAGATACTTTGCAATTGTCAAATGCAAATATTCTGTTCTCAAATGCAAGAAAATTGTCATGGTTTCCTGCAGAGAGGCTACTGGCAAGGGGTAAACCTGAAAAACAGCCCACTTTTAGTAGCTTTGTGCCATTGATTACTAAAAATAAAATAAAACTTTTACAAAAGTTCCAGACTTCCTCACTGGGGAATCCACAGATACAGAGGTATTTTCATATCACTTTTTTGTTTGGGCCAGCTCAGATTAAGCACAGACCACACACTGAAAGACTGGTCACTGTCTATTACGACAGCCATCTGGAATCCCCTCAGATTAAATGTGCCCAGACTGTCACTGGTTTCTGGCTGGAAAAGGTTACTGCAGAAAAAACAGATAGCATTATATCATGATATGGCCAAAATCTTTTTTTTTAAGTAAGAAATAGAGTCTGCCCTTTTAGAACTTACTTGGAGGTTGCAGAAGTACAATAAATAAAAAATTAGAGTCACTAGTCCTTTCTGACATACCATGTAAGGTCTCAAATCCAGATTGTGAGAGATTCATCTATCCTCTTGGTAAAGTGGATCTGTTGCCATCATCTATAGAAGAACAGAGGTAGGACAATTTACCCTACCAAAAAAAAAAAATCAAAGGAGTGGAAATTCCAGAAAATAGCCTCATGGTTTTCCCTTGGGTCCTGTTCTTATTTTTCATGCTGTCCTTTATCAACTTGGCCCACCACTCCCAGCTCACTTGCCTGGCTCTGAGGCCAGTGTCCTACAGAAGGGGCTGCCCAGCCAGAGCCCTGAGGTTCATAGTGGTGAGACAAGCCTGTACAACACCTCTCCGATGTGCTGAGGAGGTGTGGGGTCTGCCTGTGGCTATGCACTCATGGTCTTGCACAAGGTGGTGCAAAGCTAAGATCTGGCAGTCAAGTTCTTGCTGCCAAGCATCCTCAGGATTGCCTGGGTTGCTACTCCTCAGAGTCTTCCTGAGCATGTTAACAGTCCAGATGCAGCCCATTGTTTAAATATTTGACTTTCAGGAGATTTCCTCCAAATGAAACACCTTCCAGATCTTCTCCGTAAAAATCAGGATGCCATCTACACTGTACAGTCTACCTGACCTTTGCAAAATGGTCAGAAACCATCTTGCTCCTGACAAGTAGCCAATAAAGCCAAGGCAGAGGCTTGGCTCCAGCTGCTGAAGGTCTCTGCTGGCATATTGGTGTGACTGTGTCAGGAGAAGGGCTACAAACCCGCAGATGTGCCAGATGGGCCACTCACCCCTCCTGGGGCTGTCTGCAGAGGCAGGCCTAGGTACTGTGTGGACCACCTTACACTTATGGCAGAATTGCCTCCCCACATCCTTACTTGATTCCCGGGGCTGTTCCCATCCCTAGCCTGGCAGTAGGCTTTCTTCAGTCCTTCCCCTTCTCTGTGGCACTGGTTATGGCACAGATTTACCCATAAATTAATTTGCCATTCAGCAGCAATCTCCATGGCAGTGGTGGCTGTTACAGGTGGGTTTTCCAAAGCAGCAATCCTATACTTCTTCTTTTAGTATGGAAAGGAGGACATAGGACTCCAGCCAGGCCACATACCAGGATACATCTTCCATCCATGCTTTGGTGGTTTTTTGGAGGCAAACTGCAAGAAGGTGCGTGAGGATGCGATTGATCTTGTCACACAGTTTTCTCATGGCTATGGCTTCATGGCTGTGTGCAGGAGGACTCAGAGCAAACTCCAGAGGGGGTATTGCAGAGCAGTAGCCATCTTCCCAAGAGTGGATGCTGTGGAGGGCAACACAAGGCCAGGATTCTTACAGGTTTCACCCCCAGAGAACCTAGCTGAAGTACATGATGCTTTGACAGCTGGGCACCTAGGCAATGAAGAAACCTGGTCTTTAATTTCCCAGCAGGGGTACTGTTTGTTATACAGTGTTTTACCTGAAGACCATGTTGAAGATAGCATAGGAAACAAGTGGCAGAGCATGGCATGGGAATTCAATGTCCATCAGTCTCCTCACCAGGCTGTCTTCATCACTGCTGTATCCCCTTCTGCAAACGCCTATGCACAAAACAACCCCTATTTAAAACCAAGCAAAGCAATTTTTTTTCTTTTCATCACCTACCAGGCTTTGTAATGCACCACATTATTTTCCTTCCAAGTGTAACAAAACTCTGTGGCAGGATTTATCAGGGCAGCGATAATACTCTTTATTCAGTGCAGGTGAGGGAACAAAGTGGTGCCTCTCTGCCTGCCCTCAAGGACCTTACACGGTGCCTACACAAACATTAGCAATATGTGTAGCTGTTGCATTGTGCACTTACAGGGTGGAAGTGTCAATCTGATCTCCTGAACGGGTATTTTACGTGATGCCTCATGACATAATAGTCTTGTAGCATCTTTAATTTAAAACAAAAGCTCCTGCAGAGGATTGCTCTTATAGTCTTACTGACCTGAAGAACTCAAGCGGGGAGATGGCATGCAGACAGCAATACCTTAGAGGATGCCGCTCACGGCTCTTTCATTGTTTGTTTGACAGTAATGCAAAAAAGGGGCAACCAAGATCAGCATCGGTTGTGCTGTGTGTGTCGCCCGAATACACAGAGAGATACAGTTGCAGGTCTGAACATCAGTAGGCATATTTAACTAGCTGCTTTTGATCTCTACAGCATTTTGAGGTAACTGCAATTCTTACTTGACAGACGGAGCAGAGGCTGAAGAAGGCAGAGGCCAGGTCTGCACAGTGTTACCTGCACACACATGTGCTACGGACACTATTAAAACAAAGTGTTGTCAAAAAAAACCCCTGCTCTGATTCACCAAATCACAGCTCTTTCCATGCATTGTGTCCATTTTGGGAGAACTTTTAGCTGAATTTTGTCTGTTTTCCTGAGCTGATTCTCAGAATCCTAAGTCCTCTCTTTGCACATAAGTACATGTAATAGGTTGGCACATGATCAGCATAACCATTTCTGCTGTGGAGGCATCTGAGCCATGAGCCCACTACTGAGGAATACTCAGGAAAGCTGCACATCTTGAAGCCTTCTCCCCGCTCTGACTCTGGGAGCTCTACACCTCTCATGCACAAATGGATTTGGGCTATGATGTAGTAAAGCAGAGACTTCAGTAGCAATACTGGCACAAGGTAATCCTATCCTGTCTCCCACCCTCACACCACAGCAAACCCTCCCCTCATCTGTATCAACACAAATGCTTATGGACCATGTCCTCTTCTAGACCTAAGAAACAGATATTTGTTTCTTTCTTTCAAACAGAAGAGATGCCTAATCTATTTTACAGGATGGATCCACGAGCAGCTCTGTCAGCAGGGATGAGGGGAAGGAGCCCCACAGGGATAAAAGGGTGTCTGGAGGTGGGGTGGAGACTCCTGAAGTTGGCATTGACACCAGCACTGGGATGTCTGCAAAGCTCAGCCTCACGAGCATCAGGTATGAGCACGTCCACTGCTGCTAGGTAACATATGCCCATTCACAGCTGTGCCCAAGAGAGTACCAGGGTGGAGAGGACAATTAGAGCATATCAAGAGAGAAAAGAGACCATTAGCTACTCAAGAATGCTGTTTTTAGGTACGGACCGCCATTGCTTTTCCTCTCTTTGTTCTATTTCTCTAACATTAATAATTTAGAAAATTAATAGATTAAAAATTAATATATGCCATTGCAGAATGTGCAAGAAGACACATTGCCAGAGGTTATCCTTTCCCCATTCGTGCTGCAGGCCCAAAACTGACCCTGCCTCACTAGACTCAAATATTTTCATTTTTCCTTTGTGCATTTTGGATCCAGTAGTTCAAGGGGAACTGAACAAAGCTGGGAAATGAAATTACCAGCATACAAACAAGACAGATCATGACTGTGACATTTTTACACTAAAAAGTGAAAAATAAAAGCACAGAGAAGAGAAGAGCTGACTGAAAGGGTACATGAAGGATTCCCCTTGAGAACTTGTTTCTGTGCCATTTGAGATTAATTTAGTCAAGGAGGGGAGTGTAGTTATATTACAAACGCCTGCTCTTTCAACTGCAGGCTATTCTAAGCAATACAAAATCTTAAAAATACATAAAATCTTAATACTACACAATGCAAAGGCAGAAGTCCCGGGAAGATGGACATGAAGTTCCACATCCTGTTTCTGGTAGAAATGGTTCTATTCAGTTCAGTTAATGGCAGACTAAAAAATATATTTCTGTCAAAAAAAAAAGGGAAAATAAAATATTTCATGGTAAATCACAAGCTAATGACCATTTGCAAGGAAGAGCTGCCCACTTGCCAGGTAGGCAAGTTGTGAGATCCAGCCTCTGGGTTTGAGACAAGTTTGAATTTTAGTAGAATCAGTGCAACACTTAATTTTTCCAAGGTAAACTGGGTGAGTACCTTTCAGTGCTCTATCTATTTTTACACTCTAAGGATTCACATCACTGTATTTTCCGAGCCACTACTCTGTGTGAACTTTTATAGGAACTTTAATTGTTATCTGCCTGATATGGACACGGAATGTTTTGGTCAGGGTGAGGCTAAGGTCTGATACAGTGGACTCAAAATTTTCCACAGTACAGGCTGGATTTTCTCTGCCCTGGGCAGACCAGTTCTTTGTTTCAAATCTGTGTAAATTCCTTGTAATCTCTTCACCTTGGGTTCACCCTCTGCTTTTCTCCTTGCCTGTTTCTCCCCAACTCTCCCTCCTTACCCCCTCTTACCACTCGTCTTTTATTTCCACTTGGATTGTGCCTTCCCAAATGGAGATACAACCCTACAAAAGAACCCACTCAAAACGAAAAAAAAAATTAATCACAAATCACACCACGAAGTCTCGTATTTGCTGCCTTCACATTATTTGCTATGCTTGCACATTATATCCTATTAATATTTCTGTCTGGGTCCAGAGGTAGATGAAGACATTTTGGTGACTGAGACCACCCTACTCTTCCGCTTTTTTCAGTATTGCTTTGTGCCCCATCTCCTCCCCTGCCACAAGCACCAAGCACCCAGGCTGGACAGACACAAGGCGATGGGGTACCATGTGGGCTGACAGACAGGTCCTCCCTTCCCCACAGCTCTTGAACATCACCTCTGCCCCAGCAGTTTCTCCCCTCCTGACAAAGAAATGCAGCAGCAGCAGCTAAATCAGGGAAAGCAAAGGCTCTAGAGGGAGGGGAAGGTCACCATCCCACAGTAAGAGGCAGACTCTCCTTGCATTTCTCTGTCACCACAGGTCTTCCCTGAGTGGCTTTTAAGGGGCCTGGACACCCTAGTGTGGAGAGGCTGGGGCTCTGCAGCGGTGTTGCATGGGTCAAGAAACCGGGACCTCTTCCCTCCCCTGCTCATTCTGAAAAACTAGGATGCTGCCCTTGCACTCAGGCTCATCCCAAGACACTCAGTCCCTTCATCCTCGAGCCCAAGGAGGGTACAGTCCCACAGGAGCCCTCACAGTCACTACCACCCAAGCAGTCTCAGGAGCCAGAATGGCTGCAGTGTATTTACCTCCTCCTGGAATCCCTATTCTTAGTGACATCAAAGGCAACGACTCCAGCCTACCCTTTGCTAATGCTTAGCTTTGTCCGTCTGTCTGTCTCTTTGTCCAGCAGGAACTAGCTGCTGGTTTTGCAGTGTCTGGCACACTGGGGTTCCAGTTCTGCTGGCCCTTTAATGACTGTCCTAGCAAACTGTTTTATTAATAATTATTATGGTTGAATTACATTGTCCCACTCCACACTGTACAAGTTGGCCTTGCAAAGCAGTTGCTTGCAAGCCTCATCTCCTGACACAGCTGCATTTTCCGTTGTGTGCTTGATCTGTGCGTAATTCATGGCTCAGTTGAGATTTCTGTGGCATAAATAGCATTACACCATTATGAAATGACAATACATGCCAGGGCTATTATCCATCGAAGTGGAGCCCAAGAGCGCAACTTCTACCAGACTAACAACAATTAGGTTTGCAAGTGTAACCAGATCCTATTGTTAATCCCAACTCTGTTTGGGCGTCTGTAACAACTGGTTATGTTGTAAGACCACGATGGCTTTCAAGTAAGAAATCACAGCGTTCTTATTATGTGCAGAGCGTTCATCACATCAGATCCATTTCTCAGCATTTAATGTTAATTACTAGCTTGGTTTTGTATTAGCTGAGAGCTAAATGATGTAGCACTGTAGAAAACTATTAAGATCTGCGTCACATAGGCAAACATAACCATCCACTTCCAGAATGTGAAATGGATAATGACTGGGTATAAAGGAGTTCTCAGAAATCCCAGCTGAACGCATTCAAGAGCAGCGCTTCCTCTTTAATGGGCTCTCTGCCAGAATGACACATCACTCTGCCTCACTGAAGTCATTTATAAACTGTCCTTCACAACACTCTTTTCTCTCCTGCATGTGCTGCTTCTCCTCTCAGGGATAGTCGCAGAGGGACGATGCACCTGACGGTAAAATGCTGCACTGTTCAGAATAGTAAAACTCTTGGAGAAAGCAAGAACCTAACTCTCCTTGGGACTAAGCCTAGAAGAAAAGGGAGGGCAGGGCGATGTGAAAATCAGAGCTGCACGGCAGAGTTGGCTACCAACCAAATTCCCAGTTCTTTGAGGCTGACTTGGGTTTTCCATTCGAAAGCACTGCCTTGGTTTCAGACTGTAATGCAATATCTGAAAGCATCCTCTGTAGTTCCCTGAATTCTTGGAGAAAGCCAGGCCAGAGCTGGAGATTGAAGTAAAGGTCTGTGAGGTTTACACAGCACTCCCTTGGAGGGAAGGTGCTGAGGTGTATCAAAGAGAGTGTTTAAAGGGAGGGAAAGGAGCTTCTTAAAATCTCTGTGTACCTTCCCCTCCCTTCCTCTCCTTCTGCCCAAGCACGCTCCCGTACAATGAGTCACTGATGGTTGTCACAGAGTTGGGATCCCCGATGTACTGTTCACAAGAAAACAGTCCTAGCTCACAACACAAACATGAAAAACTAGACCCAGAGACAGGGTACATAAGAGAGCACAGGACAAATTTAGCCATCCTGTGGGCTCAACAAACAACTGACAAGATTTTGGCCTCCAGCGTTCAAAGAAGAGTCTTTCTGAAAACAGGAGCTGGAAGAAAGGGAGAGAGTGTTGCACACTTTTTATGAGGAGTTCCTCCCAAGCCTGAGGAGAAAATAGCAGAGGTGCTTGTGGTTGACAAAGGTGAAAGTCAGCCTCCTGACAGTGAATGAAGGTTTATGGGCAGGGTGGGGATAGGCTCTAATAGAACCTGCAAGTGGAGAGAAATTATTTCTGCCTGATATCACAAAGAGACGAGAGCCAGGACAGGGATGTGATCAGCACAGAGAGAAAGAAGCCAGCAAAGAAAAAGTGATAAAGGAGTAGTCCAAGCAAGGGGCTAAAGAAATGACCATTGCAGCAAAGTTCCTGCTGCAATAAAAGCATTAATATGCTGGATGCTAAGAAGCTATGCAGCCAGCCAGGAAAGGTTATATGGATGTGTATGGATGTTAGATGGAGTATGAAGAAGAAATCTGCAAGGCATAAACTTGGCTTGTTTATTTAAAGAGAAATACTGATTACGTAGGTAATCAGGAAAAAAAAAAAGTGCTTCCACTAACATCTGAAAATCCTTATGCCAGACAGACTGTTAAGCCTTTCTCAGAAAAGAAGAGTCAGCTTTTCTTTTGGGTAACTTGCCCAGCAATTACCTGATTCACTAAAGCAATTGCTTTGTCCACTGTCAGCTATTCATGTAACTATTTATAGATGGCCCTACGGATGCTCTGCACTTACAGTCTAGATGTGAAACTACAGACTCACATCGAAAGCACAGACAGAACAGCAGCACGCAAAAATGTTCCTAAGTAGACAATTTCTAGGCAAAATCCTTTAGCGGAATTTTTCAGGATGTTCCTGTCTTTTCCTCAGTTCCTCGTTATGAGACGCAGCACTGAGTACTGAATTTACACTACAGCAGATCTGGCAGAAGAGTTTAAAGCACTGGGAGTTACAAGGGAAGCATAGCTGCCCCATAGTCACTGTTTTATATACAGAGAAACCACGTGTTTATCCTTCCTTGCTCCAGTTCCTTGTGCATTAGGGGGCCTTCCTTTCTGTCCCTTTGAACATCCAGTACTTCTGCCTGGATGTCTTAGAGCCCCTGTTACTTCAAAACCATTGTTTGGAATTTCCACAATCACAGCCTTCTCCTACTGTTGGAGGAAAGGATGGCTTCTGACAACAAACTTCACATACATGCAGACAAAAAATGCATTGTGTGGCTTACCACTTGCCTTTGTTTCCCTGTTTTGCAGAATTTGCTTCTCTCATCAACCTGCTGAGGGCTGCCAGGGACTGATATTGCCCATGTGGTGTTGAATTTGTCAGTCAAATTCTGAGCTTAGGACAGAGAACATCTTCCTTCACAAAAATATATCCAGTTCAGATACGCTATAGTTTTCACCAGCTTGTGCTCACCCTAAGAGCTCTCACATAAACATCCATGTGCAGCAACCCATAGGACCAACTAGATTTGCAGACAACAAAAGCAAAATTGCCTGGAATACCTGTCATGCTTTGGGGTGAAGGAGGCAGCCACTGCAGTGGTTTGGTATACTGCTCAGGTACTCAGGTACTGCTGAGTCTGAAGGAAGGAGGGCTTTTTGAAGCCCTCCATCACTACTAAAACCCACTATGTCCTTTGTGCAGCACAATTGTTTTGCAAGCATTGCTTTGCCCATCTTCTGATGAGCATGTTTTGTGTTTAGAAGACTGGCAAATTACAAATCAGGGGCTGAAAGAAAATAATTTTCCTTTTTTCTAGGGGGGGTCACCATTTGGGGCAGATGGACATACTTGATGGGCTATCCTGACAGTTGTACTCTCACAGGACATGGCAGCATGAGTGAGTCCCCTCCAGATTACCTGCTTTCTCCTCCCGTCTTAACTCTGGAAAATTTGTGTTGTTGGAGTCTTCTTTCATCCACCTCCAGGAACAGATGAAGTAATTTTGTCAAACAAAATGAGGAGGAACCAGCTGGGGGTGTGGGAGCTGGGGGTGTGGGTTGTTCCAGTGGTGCATCACTTGTAATAGAAGTTTTAGAAAGAGCAGGGAAGGAACCAACTCAGGGCACACAGGTGTCTGTGGCATGGGTGTCCCCTTCAGGCCATCACAGTACAGCCATGTGCCCCATGGCAGGGCCTATCAGGACTCTGGGAAGCTCACTGGCCTGGGCAGGGAAAAAGAACTCCCTGCCTGATTAAACAGTCCATGATGCTGAACTGATACTTGCATTCCTCATTTCTCACATAGGTTGACACTTGTTAAGAAGAAAAAATATTACAGTAAGAGAAAGTAAACTTAAGGAAACCTAATTTCTCATGGGTTACCTCAGTTTAGATGTACCTGAACCCCTTGCAACATGCGTACAGAAGTCAAAATGTAATTTAGTCAGTGAATTGCAATTTGCTCTTCATAAAACCACTGGAAAGTGCAAAAGCCGTGATTGCGCTGTGTGCTCAGCGTGATGTGGGGCTATTGTGGAAAGACATTATGCATCCTTTATTTTCAAGGGACCATTATTTTCATTATTGCTGTATCACTTGCTGGTGTTGCTACCGTTAAATGTCTATTAGTGACCATGTCTGTTATTAATTTCTGGTTTTAGAAGTTTATAGCTTGGCAACTGTGGTAGTATTTAAAGGGTGTTAAGGTTGACTTATAAAAAATCTCAGCCTAGAAAAATATTTATATCCTACATTCTGTGTTTTAGCATTGCCATCATTGTACTTCAAAAAATAATTTCACGAAGTGGCTTAATTTAAGCAAACATGGTTTCTGTCTTTTAGGATTTCTGCTCCATCCTTTCATCTCTATCGACAGCTTCAAGATGCCTGGATGAGATGGGAAAGGAATAGGGGTGTTCATAAATGCCAGTTTTTGCCTCCTCCCTCAGCTGAATTCAGAGACCAGTTTCCCAAGAGCCTGTCTGGAGTCAGTGGAGAAAGAAAAGCAACTCCAGAAGGCAATTCAGGGGACCTTAACAGACTTCAGATCTGGAGTGTCTTCTGGAGCCCTTGTGCTCCAGCACAACAGGAGCCAAGGGACACTGGCTTTCTAATTAAGATACCTTTAATGGTACCACCCTCCCTCTTGTTACAGGAAAGCCTGGAAGATGATCAGAGGGAGAAAATGTGCTCTTCTCCCTGGGCTGAGGGAAGAAGTAGCTCTGCCCACTGAACTGGATGATGTATATCCAAGGGCTGTACCCCTCATGGTGCCTCCTGTGTCAATATAACCAGACACAAACTTCAGCCTGGAGGAAACAAGTTCCCGAGGAACAGCATCTTTCTTGAGAAAAAGGGATGATTTCTCCCACACAAGCAAGGTCCTCAGATTTCCTGGCATGGGACAGCATCGTACAAGAACAGTTCTGCTCTCCACTGCGTGATGCTCCCAGACAGCTCCCAGACAGTGAAATGCCAAGCAGCGGCTGAGCCAACGGGCTCAAACCTTTCAGAGCTGTCTCGTACTCTGTGGCTCAGCTCATTTTTTTGGGTTGCAAGTGCAAAGGAGCACAGCTTCGAGCCCCATGGGAAGAGTTCATGCTGGAAAATGAAAGAGAAAGGAAAAGGAAGGAAAAGCCACCCCAGCAGAGAGAAAGTTGGTAACGGAGTTCATAATTAGGAGAAAGGATGTCAAATGTTTCAAGGCTCTTTGACTGTAAGTCACCAACCTGCAACACCTTCCAGCGAGCGTGGGTGTTCAACAGAGACAGATGCCCCCAATTACTAATTATCCACACTTAGAAGAAAACTCTTAAAAGTATTCTGCCTTACGGATTTCACTGGTAGGGTTACTTGTCAAAGGAAGTACATATGCATAGCACTAATGTTAGCAATGAGTGGGATTTACAAATGACGTTTATCTCCAACATTCAAAGAATAATAGCTGAGGGAGTTAAAGGCTAAGGAGTGCTTGCTTGGCTATTTCATTACTCTGGTATTGCCAAAAACTGGAGTACTTTATCTATGGCTTTTGCATCCTGAACTGTGACAAATTAGTGAAAAGACAAATATAAATATAGATAGATAGAGCTGTATATAAATATATATGTGTGTATGTATTCTAGCATAAACTGAAAGCATTTTCCCTGTTTCCCCCTGAATCATCACAATGATCTCTTTTAGTCTGGCTAAAAATACGAACATGATGTCATCAAATATGACCAAGAGGCAGCAGTGTCAAAAATGCTGCATTCTCACAAGAAGCCACAAAAAAACAGGATTATAAGAACATTTGCACAGGAAGAAATTCTGGATGGTGAGCTGAGGTATTAGCAGACTGCTAAGAATGTACCTGATCACGTCTGGCTCCTGGAGGAGCTTCTTTTGGTGTTCACACTTTATTAAAGAGCAGAAACTCCAGTCCCTGGTCACAGTGCCACAGAGAAGCAACATCACTTAGCTCTGCTCCTCTGACCTACTTAGTTGGGTTTGGGTTGCTATTTTCACACAAAGTATTTGAAATCAGCCTCATCATTACAGCAAAGAGCATTATCTCTCGCTGTTTTCCA
Organism: Streptopelia decaocto; assembly: GCF_964273445.1. Lineage (NCBI taxonomy): Eukaryota > Metazoa > Chordata > Aves > Columbiformes > Columbidae > Streptopelia > Streptopelia decaocto. The sequence goes on from NC_138656.1 coordinate 82,094,842, forward strand.
TCTAGCCCCAAGAATAACTCTGATGTCAGCGGGGAGCTCTCTCTCTGGCAGCCATCTCCTCACTGCCAGCTTGTCAGATAAAAGGTCAGCTGCCCCTCCCAGCTCCTTAGATGGACCTAATGCATATGGTGCTCCTCTCACACCCAACCACCCCAAGCAAAGCAGCCGCAAGAAAAGCCAACTCCCACCCACTACTTCCAAGATCCCACTCAGTTGTGAACCTGCCCTCAATTCTATGAGCCAGCTGCAGCCCTGGAAAATACATATTGCAGCTGGGGTGGTGCAAGCGCCTCACAGTCCAGCTGATCCTCCTTCACAGCAAACATCCTAAGCCAAGGCCATGGGAAGGGGGAGTAAGTGCATCCCCATCCTCATGTCAGGTCTTTCCCAGCAAGCAGCTTGTGGGCAACTTCCATACTTGTCCTGCTGTAGGACTGACATGGATGGAGGAGAACACGGCAAAATTCTGGGACCCAAAGTTCTGACAGGTGGCCTTCAAGCATGTGGAAGGAGCACAGGCTCATACTGGCCTCACCAGTAAAAGCTGGGATATTTTGTCAGTCCTAATCAATTTCTCCTGCAGTACAGCCTAGAGTTCCTCACACTAAATCAGTACTCAAGCAAGAAGACAAGAAATTGTGTGGTGATCAAGCGTAACCCCCAGTAATCCAGTCTTGAACACACAGTCCTAGCAAACCTCATTCATGTTGTTAACCACAATGGCCATTTTGCCTGAGGAAAGGCAGAGTTAGGACTCCAGAGTTTGGCCCAAATCCTAGGGTATATAAATAGATTTCTATGAATCAAAGCTCCATTATGTAAGACATAAAAATAAGAGAACAAATGAGAGGAAAAATAAGCTGAGCTTCAGAGTCTGCAGTGAAGCATCAGCTTAAGAGTTTGGGCACTGAGTCAAGACACAAATCTTTTTCTTTTTCTTTTTTTTTTTTTTCCCCCGTTTTGCCTGCTTTGCTTTAGAAGTGACTCATCCACTCACTCCGCCTTTCACCAGCACTTTCCATGTTGTTTCAGACATGCCTGCACATTTTAAAGCTCAACAGGACCATCAAAACTGCCTGTTTATTGACTGCACATCTACGTTTATACTTCTGAATTAGAGGGGCAAAAGGGATGTGCACAAACAAAAAATGCCTCAAACACATCACCAAGGTTAAAAGAACTGTGGTGTGAAGCACGCTGCAGTTTACAATGAATTGAAATGTGACTAAAGGCAGCATGTGACAGCCGTCTATATTTAGCGGTGGCTTTTGCTTTTGCATTCTTTGAGATACCCTGTCAGAAAAAGCATCTATGTTTGTGCATCTCAGCAGAAGAATGAGCCCCTAAAGGTGTAGGAAATCTTCAACAATGGCTTTGTGTACATTCCAGTAGTTGCTGGGGCATTTGTTTATGCACGTTGTAGGCTCACCTCCCTCCCCACCTCTGGCACATTCTCATCCGCTCTTTGCTTTGACCAGGGAGTGTTTTTAGCTGATATACCACAGCCATTTCACCACTGAATCTCCTTGTCACACCTCTTGCACAAGCAGTTGAAAGAGAAGGCTTGAGAGCAAATCACAGTGTCCTTCATAGAAGTGGTGTGGCTATCATCCTTGTAAGAGATGAGATACACATTGCATTTGATTTTTTGTTTTCTTAATTTAGGTTATTTGCATAGTCAAATCAATGAGGACTGTGTGTTTTGTACAAGGTAAATCATGTTGAATACAAATTGGTCTGAAGTGTTTTCTTTGGTTCAGGGACATTCAGTTAGTCATACCTGTACCCTTTCAGCAGAAAAAAAAAAAAAAAAAAAAAAAAAAGAAATAATATATGTGAGGTTTTTTTGGTTTGGTTTGGTTCATTTTTTTTAACCACCTTGAACTATTGTTCTTTTGGGGGAGATATTGTTTTTTCTTTTTTTATTTCAGCTTTTCTCTACCGATTGGTAAATAAAAGCATTTCTTCCATGCTCTTGTAGTACATCTATCCTTTAGGTTTATAAATAGTTACAGAAAATTATACTTTCTTTCACAGTCTCCTTTCTAGTCTGTTTAAAGCCTTGCCTGACTGCTTTCAAAGAGGGCTTAGAGACATTTGGATGACATGGTGATGCATGCATATAAGAACTTGAACAGCACTACTAGTCTAGCTAGGATAAGTCTTAGAGCATTCCCCGTATTCCAGATTTCCATAAATAACATAAATTAACCTCCCAGCTATTTGTATGCAGTACCAGATACAATGGCCTTTTATTTCATTCCTTTTTTTCTCCCCATTTGCTAAATCAATATTCAGCTGACATTCTGGGGATGGCATCCACTTTTTGCAACAGGCTGCACAAGCACAATGGATGTTGCATAAGTTCACTGGGAAACAGTCACTGAAATGTCTCACTGCAGCCCATTGCTGCTCCATATAGGCCTCTCCACCGGGATATTTGCAAAACAAAGGTAAAGCTTCTTTTACAAGAAGCTCTACATATTGTCATCCCCAAACAGGATGACAGTATATGTGCCATGGAACCCATGTCGACCGTAAGACTACACAACAATAATTGTAGAAAGATTTCTTTGCACAGACCAAGAAGCGGATAAAGCTCTCATCCTCCAGACCTTGCAGAGATTCTTGGTCTACAGCCCAGCTCTGGGCCTATATTCTGTGTTTCCAGGGTTTGGACATAGTATTTTGTGTGCTACCATAGCAACTGATGCTTACATATCTGTTAGCAGATGGCAGTTCCAGAAAGGAGGCCTGAAAATGTCTGTGTAGCAATTTTTGCATCCCTTGGACATTTCAAAAAGACTCTTATCTTCCAGGCTTCTCTTCCTGATGTTTCAGACATCATTAATTGGCATGAAGTAACGACAGGGCAAACAAGGAGCTGCCCTACCGATAAGACCAACAACTGTACTGCACAACACCATAGAAACTTTTTTAAAAGTATAGAACAAGTAGACACATGGAAAAATATTATATAATTGAGAAGAGTCATGATGGCTGTTGTGCAGGAAATCCGTATCTCACAAATCTACTGGAGTTTCTAAAAGAGGTAATAAGCATGTAGGTGTAGCTCATTTTGTTTATAAAATAGGAGTAGATTTTCAACAAAGTTTTACAATATCCCTTACCAAGGGCCCTTAAAGATCCTAAACAGGGTGAAACTTCTCTCATGGAAACAAAGAGGAGGAATAAACCTTGAGCTCCTGTGGAGATCTGTTCTGCTTCTGTCTTGTTAAGTATATTCACTAATCACCTAGAAAAGGCAATGGAGAGTAAGCCGATGAGGTTTATTGATTATATTAAGCCACTGAACCTGTAAAAATGAGTGACAACTGTGCAGAATCACAATTCAGTGCTATGGTACAAAGCAACAGGGTAATAAGAAATCAGATGAAATGTGGTGTCTATGAACACAGCATCTATGCATATAGGGAAAAGCAACCCTAACTTCAGAGGCACAGTGGTGGGTTTTAAGCTACCTCTTGCCCCTCAGAAAAGTAATCCTGGCATTACAACAGCCTTTTCTACAAACATGTTAGCTCAGGGTTTAGCAGCACCAGGAGAGCAAATGGCATCTCAGGAACTATTAGGAAAGGAGTAGAGATCAAAAGTCTTTGTTGTTCCCATATCTTAAACCCTCTGTGGAGTTCCAGTGTAAGTATAAAAAGGACAGACACACAGCACAAGTGACTAAAAGTAGGCAAAAAAATATTCAAGAAGCAAGCAAACAACCTAGGAGTCTTTCACCTAGACAGAGATACTGAACAGGAAGATGAAAGGCATCTAGGAAACCTAGAATGGCAAGGAGGAGTTGGATAATGACGGGAAGTACGCAGCATCAAATTTCAAACCTATCAGGTGGTAGTTTCAAAACAAAGGAGGCACTTTTTTCACAAGGAAAAGGTTATACTTGAGAATTAATTGCCACGGGATGCTGTAAATCCCATCGTTTGCACAGGTTCCAAAAAGCAGTTGGACAAAGTCATAGGAAAAGACCGTCCTGAGCTATGATGCACAAAGATGCCACCTCTGGCTCAGGAAGTTTCTAGGTTAGAAATTGTCAAAAACTGGGAATATACTTGTACCACTATCACTGTTTTCCTACCCACTGCCAGTCACTGTTAGACTGAGTACTGAGCTAGTTGGGGCTTGGATCTAGGGGGTCAAAATCCTCTCATACTGAATCATTTGAGCCATAGGAACTGATCTCAGGCTGCGTCAAATGTGAGGTAACTCACTGTTTTTCCCTGAAAGCTAATCTCCACCAGCTGCTTCAGATTTACCATAAGTTTATGAGAGCCCACACACAGTTATGGTACCACTCCATCCCACCTTGGCATTGCCTGCTCTTCTACTTCAAAATAAAAGGGGCAGCTCACTAAACACATGAAGGAAAACAAAGTACTTGGTCTTAGGCCTTTGCAAATCCTCTGAACCTTACTCTTTTCCCATGTTTTGTGTTCTTCATTATTTTACCAGAAATGTTAGCAGTGATGCTTGCTTTATAGAGAAAATGAAGATATGCTGATCGTATAATCTCCCTCGCCCATAAGCTGCTCTTTAGCAGGAAATCACTGCCACTTGGTTTGAGCTTTTCCAGTGGCATAAGGAAAAGTCAGGCTCTGAAAACTGGATCCACTCTACATTGCACCTCACTCAAACACTGGTCACATTGTAATCACTGTCACTGCTTAGAGGATTAAAAATTAGAAGGCTAATGAGAATGAGAATCTGCCCCTAATGTACCAAGTCCCTCTTTAAGAGTCCTATTTGGTTCATCTTACTCCAGCTGCTGCCCCATTAAAGCCTTAAAGAAAGACCTCATAAATATAAAATTACCCAAGAGCATGGCAGAGAATCCTGCCCTGAATAATTGTACTGAAATGTTCTTAAAGGAACTTAATTTCCTTCTCGATACCCTCAGTAATACTTTGAAGAGAGAAGAATGAAGGCGAGGACATGCATGACATTCTGTAGAGGTATAGAAAGAAACCTTTTTTCAGTATATACATCAGGGGAATATGTCTAAAAGGGCTTATATCTGTGAAAATATGACCTCTGATTTTGCCAAGGTCAGTAAAACCTACTGTGATTCGCTTTGTAAGTGTCGGTCACACAAGTTAAAGCTGCCTCAAGGCAACTTTAATTTCTCTACCCAAATGCAACAAGACGTGCTGTTTCTGAAAGGTCTGCAAAATCTTCCTCTGTGGAGGAGCAAGATTATCTGGTCCAATATTTATTTATGAACATTTATGGACCCAAAACAAGTCAGTTCTTTACTATAAATTCATACAGAAGGGCAGGTTAAAAAGCCATTAAGAGCTGTTAATCTAACATGAAGCAGGTCTGCTTAACTTCAGTTTCCTGGCTCACGCTGTTCACGGGTGGGTGCTATTCTTCTCTTAGCATCCATAGCAATATGCACCAGAAGATAGTCACATTGCACAGGCCTGTGGTGCCATTTGTTGAGAGAATCTGTTATAATCCTAGGTTACATTATTTGCTGAATATTTCTTGGGTTAAAGATGAGAAGAAGAGGGGATGAGTCTTGCCCCCTGCCCTGAATGCCTTTATATGTCCCCTCAGAGGCTGTTACCGCACCTTGTAATCACCATTTTTGGAAACAGAGATGGGCATAAGAGGTCACACCTTTACCCATTCCTTCAAACATTCCTTGTTCTTAGTGTCAGAAAAAATGAGCTCCCAGCATCCCCTGCACTCATGTTCACATGGGATTTCTTTGTTATACTGGGAACAGGAGGATTTCCATAGAAGCATTTTGTGTCCTGCCTGAGACTGGCCAATTCTAGATGTTTCTGAGAAAGGTGCCAGGATCTTATTAAGTAGTTGGGAAGTAGTGTGATCTCCAAAACATTTTCCTATTCAACTGCACTGGGAAAAGAAAGTGGCTTATCACCTGCAATGTATTTAGATCCTTAGATTTTCCTCCTTAGATTTATTGTCTAAATGCCTAACACTTCCTTTATTTTCTTGATATCTTGTGGCAATGAACTTGGTAGATTGCTGAAAAAGTATTTACCAGTTACTGGAAATGGTGACCTTTCAGTTCCACTTCATTTTTCACTCAGGCAGTGCTATGTGCATTGTTTGTTATGCCATAGGATGCTCCCCTACTGTTTTACTTACCTCCTGACTGACTGAGCAAGCCCAGCCTTCTTGTTGACTTTCCATCAAGAAGTCTTCCACTACTTTAGTTGTTTTGTCACCAGGTTTCTGTATCCTCTCTAGAAAGATGGTCTATCACTATGGTGAGCAGACTTTGCATGACAGATTACCTTATAATGCCTTTGCAGATGTAAACAGTACCCTCTCACTCATTTTTTAGTTGTCCAAAGCATCTTGCTTGTTTTTTAATAGCTGCGGTATATTGTGTGGCATCTTGATGTTGCTGTTTACAAAGATATTCACAAATCCTCTGGTCCTTTTGGAAAATCCAGTTTGGGCTAGAGCCGTACAGCACTTGGTGACCTGAACACCCAGCCCAGTCCTCCCCTGGTGATGGGCCACAGAGATGGCTGAGCTCTGGCGAGGCACCATAGAATCATAGAATGTCCTGAGTTGGAAGGGACCTACAAGGATCATCAAGTCCAACTCCGGTCCCTGCATATGACAGCCCCACAGTTCGTGTGTCTGAGGGCATTGTCCAATAGCTTATTGAACACTGTCAGGCTTGGGGCCGTGACACCTCCCTGTGGAGCCTGTTTCAGTGTTCAACCACCCTCTGGGTGAAGAACCTTTTCCTAATACCTGACCATGACTGAGCTGCAGTCAGACAAGGTCACTGCTGCCAGGAGGTGATGCCCCATTTCACCCTCCCAACACCTCTACATCCCAGTCATAGTGATTTCCATCCTCCAGCACCAGTGCTTCTTGGATCATTCACTGAGCTTAAGCAGCTCATGAAACAAGAGGAAAATGGATGCCAAAAGCAAAGGGCATTTTCTGATGGCTCAGGTAGCTGGATCAGCTCCATAGTCAGCCTGACAAGCAATGCAGTGGGTCTCAGAGAGAGAATTAGAGTCCCGGTCAGCAGCTGCAAAAGGAGGAGAGGGGAGAAGAGGCAGGAGATGGCATCTGTCAGCAGCACCAAGTGATAGAGGATTTCCAGGGAGGAGATAGAAAAATGTTTGTGACGCATCTGTTTCAAAATACAGGTATCTGGACATTGGCAAAAGTGCAGGCTTACAGCTCCAGAGCCAGAAATACTATTTAAACTACCTGACCCCCAAAAACTAAGGGCATGGAAAAGGAAAGTTCAAGTCTCCATACATCTGCCAAGCAAGCACCCCAAAGAGGCAGCAGACCCAAACCTCCAAGAGTGTTACACCACTGTTGTCAACAGCATGGTTTCCCTCCTGTCATCTCACTCCATTTTCTCAGGTCTCTTTGTGGCTCTTCACAGGCCTCCCTTGAGTCATGAAGCAATGACAGGTTGTGTACAGCTTTGTGGCCACAGTGGTTTCCCTTCCTTTCCAGACTGACATATTTCAAACACTTGCTCTAGATAAGGTGCTTGGAGCTTCTCCTTGTTAGCACTTAGCCACACTGAGAATTGCCAGCCTGCTCCTGCCCTGCGCTTCTCAACCATCAAATACAACTCCTCTTGTCCTGTGACTATTTGTTCTATTAACTTCTTGTCAGGGACTTTGTCAAAGGCTTCCTGAAAATGCAGGTGCTCAGGGTCACTGTAGAACAACCTTGGCCATGCCTCTAGGGTCTTTGTGGAGCTGTAGTGTTTTATTTTTGCTTTAAACTCCTGCTTTCTCCTTTTTCCTTATATTCAGATGAAGAAGCAATGCAAAATTTCACAGGAGGGAGAAGGTGCACAGCAGAAGGAGATGAGATACAGAGTATGATTATGCAGGAATCCTGTGCAACTTGAATTGTAGGAAAGTCATCTCATCTCCTGTGCTGGAATGTCTCCTGCTGATGGGTGCAACACTTTCCCAGTGACTGTGAAAATCTTGATAAGGAAAGTGATGAGACACTCGGTGCAGCTAGAGCTCTAAGACTTGGGTTTGCCCTCCCACGCATTTTGGGTGGGCAGACAAACCACAGACTGTCATCTGTGAAGTCAGAAAGCATTGGGTACATTTAATTACTACATTAGTGCTTGCTAACACTTTCAATGCCAAGAACTGGTTGTGGAGGGTTTGGGGCTGTTGTTGTTCGTGCTTTGTTTTTACTGTGACATAACTATTGGGGTAGGAGCTCGCACATCTGAGAGCTCGAGTCAGCCCATTAATAGGCACTTACTGCAATAAACAGGTCAGGAAATAGTTGTGGCAAAGCAAAGAGCTGCGTGGCTTTGGCTTTTTCTCATACTTCTCTTCTTATTGTTTCTAATTCTGTTTTTTCCCACTCACAAGGTCTTCTTTTTGTCAGTTTCCTGTTTCCAAAAATCTTATCCCCTCTGAGAATCTACACCTGGCCATTTTAACAGGACCTGTGGGTTGCTCACCATACAGCCCATTTATCAGCAGTGCCCAGATGACTGTCCACAACCTCATGGTGCATCCACAGCCTACTCACCCTCCTTATCAGAAAACCAAAATAGCGGGTCAAATCCATTGGCAACAACAGCAGCCTGCTACTGACCCCCCTTTCCCATGGGTACACAGCCCTGGCATGGCCACATGTCATCACTGTGCAACAGGGGAATGGCAAGGGGTCCAAACCTCCCAGTGAGACAAGGTTCTTGCAACCCCAAATCATCCAATTCGTCCCATTGCCCAGCTGCTCGTCTGGGGAAGAAATCAATCCAGGTCCAGCTGTATGAGCTGATGGCTCCTGAAGCCCCTTCCCCTGGGACACATGCTCTGGGTGGGATGTGCAGAGGTTGCTCAGCACCTCCAGCAGCTCACTGGGGCTGTACTGGGTTGGAGGTATCACACGGCACAACTTTGCCCGTCACTGCGACAAGCTACGTGGCTTAGTGACCTAAAAAGTTTGGACACTGCTGCTTCGCACAAGGAAGGGAAATTATAATCTCATTTGGCAGTTTACCTGAGAACACAAGCTGAGGTATCCAGGTGGGGTATGCAACTGTTCTGTTGTGATCTGGTTAAATATTTGGGTAGGTAAATATCTGAATGAAAATGAGCTTTGTGACAGATTTGGGATCATTCCGTTATTTTTCCATACTTGGGATATCTGAAATCAGTCAGTCCATGCAAAGTCACTGTTGCTTAACACTAGGGGATCGGTGACAAAAAAAAAAAAAAAGTCTCATTCAGAGCTCTTCTGTTAGTCAGCATTTCCTTCCTGATCCCACGACAGGAACCGAGGTTTGTGTGTACCAGAGCTGTGCTTCTCCCTCCCAGTGCACACTCGCCTCCGGCTCACCAGGGGAGATGAGAGCGGTCCTGCCACTGGTACCTGTGCTGCAACCCTGCTGTCTGCCCCAGGGCCATGGAAATGGCCTCACATTATGTGTCTTCTCAAAACATGCTCAGGCTTGCAGGATCCATCTTGTCTTTTCTACCTCCGCTCTAAACTTTGTGTCGAATCAGGGGCTGAAGGATTGCAGTGTTTGTTGTTCAAAGCAAGATTAAAGAGCATTTTTTTGAGGGCATTTTTTGTTCTCTTTTATTTCACCTTCAACTTCTGCCACCCATGTCCGTGTCAAGCACAAACACGACTGAACTCATGCATCAGAGCATCACAGCTTTGCTCCACAGGGAGTTATTAAACCTAATGTAAACACATGAACACATCTGGTTACTGAACCTGGGGTAGATTTTTGTACATGGATATCCTTTATAAGACATGAGTCAAGCTTCTACACATATAGCAAGGTAAATGAGTATAACCACATCCTAAATCAGTCCACAGAGATTTGCTCTGATACAATTTAACTCTTGGAGCCGTGGGTGCAGACAAACTCCCTAACATCTAGCCACCTTCTTTCTGCAGAGAAGAATTTGTATGTACTGTTTTCTAGAAAGAAGGAGGGTGGTTGCCCCAGAGAGTACTTTGTAGACACTGACAGGTTACATTTCACTGAGTTCAGCCAGCTTGCCAGCTCTTTCGAGCTCTTAGCCACAAGCACACAGAAACAGTGACCAATGAGGCCAAGGACTGTGTAGACTCCGACCAAAGAGATCAAGCCCTGGGCAGGGAAAGTGTGCAAGGGCAAGAGTGCAGCAGCAGCTACAGACTGATTCACCCACCACGTGGTGCTGTCAGCCAGGCTCATTGTGTCACCTCTGCACCCCTGTCATGCTTGACTCACCCACCCCACTTTGATGCATTATCCTCCAGTACATTATCACAGTAGGAGCTCTTTTCTACACGGCATCACAGAGTAAAAAAGGAAGAGAAACATAAAAGTACAGGAAATCCATGCTTTTTCAACACTGACCTCATCAAAAAGACCATTCATAAAAACTCCTGTCCCAAATAGCAATGCAACTTTTCAATAACTTTCTGTTCTGTGTAAGTCCTCAAGCATCGTCAGCCTCCAAAATGCCTTGGTCGTAACCTGACTTGACCTCCTGGGCCACTATCTGGGCCACTATCTGGAAGTGCCAGAAGGCTATCTGCAATGGAGACCACTACACTAACCCACAGAGGCACAAAACACACAACACTTTGGAGTAAGCGAGTCTAAAACCTGGAGGGAAAGATCTGATGGCACCAGTGAGGTGTGCTCATTCCTGCTGATTGAAGTTACCTGGGGCTCCAGATGTCAGGCATGTCACTGAGGTTGCTGAGAGAAAATAGCAGATAATAGAACTAAAATGTGCAAAACACACACAGCAGATGTTTTTTCTTGCAAATGACACTGGAGCATTAAGGAAGGTGGATGAGTAGCTGCTTATCATCTAGTATTTATATACATTGTATTTGTATTTGTATCATCCTTGCAGGGTATCAAGCTCTCAGAAGGATTTTGGTTAAATCATTCTATGAATGGGAATAATCAAACTTGTTCTTTGTTGAAGCTTTTCTCAGCTTACTACAAACTAGCTCCAGGACTGTACTGCTACCTCTTGCTTTTGCATTTAATGTCACTGTCACTCTGGTTTTACCATTGTGGGTCTGAAATTCACTCACGTAGAAGCCAATTGTGGACTGCTTGTTGTGTAATGTCCCTTGATTTTATTATTTAATCTTCTTTTCATCTTGCTCATGTACAATATCTATGGCTACAGCACAGTTATGAAATATCAGATCCCTCCCTCTGCTCCCTGAGAAGGGAAGGAGAAAGAGAAGGGGAGATTTCATCTCTATCCCCTGGTGTCATGCTCTGAATGTTATTCACTGTGCTAATAACTGTATCAGCATGTTTATAAGCTGATGTGCTTTTAATTGTTTCACTCACTCTCTCATACACATGAAGTAAGCACTCTAATGGGTTCTGTACCTTTCATCCTTTATTTTATTGCTAATGCTATCTCCAGTAATATAAAATGATGGATGAGTATAGTCTGAAAAAAGTGGAAAAATCAATGCGTTTCCAGACTCTGTGTGAGAGCAGGCGAGGAGCCGGGGCTGCCAGGCACTGCAGTTCCTCTTGGGCCAGATGACAAGAGTGAGGGGGTGAGGCAGGAAGGGCACCTCAGTAAAATGTCTCCTCTGGTGCTCACCGTTTGTAAAGAAGGTGGCTCCAGCCACGCTTGATGTACAGAATCACATGCAAGGTGGCTACCGAACATGTGGGCGTAGGATGTTTCCATCTGTCTGTGAGCGCAGCTTCACACCGCAGCTGGGGTCACCCACAATTCAGGCAGCACGTGGGTGTATTTAGAATCACAGAATAGTTTGAGTTGGAAGACACCTTCAAAGGTCATGTAGTCCAACTCCCCTGCAATGAGCAGGGACATCTTCAACTAGATCAGGTTGCTCAGAGCCCCGTCCAGCCTGGCCTGGAATGTTTCCAGGAATGGGGCATCCACCACCTCTCTGGGCAACCTGTGCCAGTGTTTCACCGCCCTCATAGTAAAAAATTCCTTCCTCATGTCTAGCCTGAATCTCCCCTCATTTAATTTAAAACCATTACCCCTTATGCCATCACTACAGCCCCTGTTAAAAAGTCTGTCCCCGTTTTTCTTACAGGCTCCTTTTCAGTACTAAAAGGCCACAATAAGGTGTCTCCAGAGCCTTCTCTTTAACTCCCCACAAAGCAACCAGGCAAGCTGGGTCATCTTCTTCACAGGCTCCTCCTGACATGAGATCCCAATGGGTCCTAAGCAATGAGAGAATCAATGGCAAGCTCTTCCCTTGGCCCCAGAAAGAGAGGTGTCCCCACAGGCAGGGACCATGCTGAGTCATCGGTGTGGGCAGACCCACGTGTGGTTGAACAGCTGTGCCCCAAAACACATGAGGTGTCAGAGGGTGTCAAGTGCAACAGCAGAACAGCCATCCGTGTCTTGTGAGGAACACCTGACAGACCTCTGTGTGGCTAGAGGAGTGTGTCACACTCATTCCCCAGGAACACAACGTCCCCACATCACACACACAGGCATCAGCCAGCAATGGTGTTAGTAATGCACAGGGGCAGCCACTTGCCATTTCCAATTCACTAGACATCTCTGTTTTCCCTACAGGAAAATACAGCTTGATCTTTGGTCATGAAAAAAAATTTTTAAAAAATCAAGAAGATTTATACTCTTTTTTTTTTTTTTTTAAAGCAACAGGAATGCAAAAGTCTAATAGATAACAACAAATTGTAATGCATTTAGGGAAAGGAATCCAGTGGTAAGGAGTATTGTTTGTTTCAAAACAAAATCCCACCCTTCACGTCAGGCTGTAGCCTGGAGTGGGTATCGTACTGCCAAGTTATAGGAGCCTGTAATGGAAATGCTGACAGACCTTCAGCACCACCACAGTCACAGTCGCTCTATAAATAGTCTTTGCAAATGCCTGGCAAGTGAGATGAGTTCAAGTAGCCACTTGGCAGGATCTGGATATTTGACCAAAGATTATTTCAGAAAAAAATTTGTAGCTGACATGTGTTTGTCTGTGTACTCCTGCAGGTGGTTTGGGTGCATATTCTGCCTATTCTCCAGTGCCAGATACGATGCATTGAGGACGCTGTTCTGGCAGGTACAATGCTCCTTCCCAAACAAAGCTGTAATATGACCTACTTTGCTCAATCTAGTACTATTCAATAGTAAGTGGCCGCTATTGGGTCTCCACATGTAGACAACATCAAACACATTTCACTGAAGCGTTTAGATATTGATTTTACTCAGCCTGGGAACTTCAAAGTGGGTTCTTTCCATGTCATCTTGAAAATGCATCCTCTTGCTCCTGTGCTATAGATTCTCTGTTAGTGCATGTGCATGCAGACCCCCCCAGCTGCTAGCTGTCCCTCTGCTATTTGTTTCTAAATTAAGGGCAATTGCTGCGGCCCTTTATGCCCTAATGGCAACAACTACTGTGTATAGTAATGTGGAAGCTGTCACTGCTGCTTTCCTCCCTACTGTCTCCCAGCCCTGCCTCGAATCATGGGGTTTAACCAGATGGCAAAATAAAGCACTGGTCTCAGGCAGGAGCACTGGGAACACTGGAGGATTGTTAAACCCTGTGAGCCCATTTCTATGGCTTCGGGGAATGTGTTAATTTTTCACCATGCATTTGTCCATCACATCATGTGTTGTGGGGCTCTGTCTCTAGCTTCAGGGAGATTTTTTTGCTACTCTCCATTTGTTGAGGCTGCACTGTTGGTTTCTTTTGCCTTCAGTTTTCTTGGTTTGGGGAGAAAATATCTGTCAGTTAGATAGAGATCCAAGTGCAACAGCCATGTTGTTAAGAGCTATTCAGAAACTGGAAAAGGACATCAGATACACTTTCAGTAGGCAGGGTAAATGCTGTGCCTGAGCTGGATTTCCATGTACAAGGTGATACTTTTTCCTGGAGTTCTCACAGTAATTTCAGGTGTGGGGAAAGTGTCCCATTGTGTCCCAATTTGTTGCATTATTTTTCTGCATCACATTGCCACAGCTCAATCCAAAGCCAGTTGGATTCAGAATCATCCTCATGTAGAAAATGGCTTAGGGACTTTGGTCTTGAAATGTGGGTGCTTAAGCGAGCTGTCCTGAACCCTACTTACTCCTGCAGTGGGAAGGGCCACTGGCATTAGAGGGGATATATGAAACAGAGCCCCACCCAGGTGAGGGGCCATGTTCTTGCCACGCCTTTGGGACCAAAAATGGTCGTTACTCACTCAGAGTCAGGAGGTGTTTGTGTGCTCTACACCCTGCCAGGGAGACACAGACCAGCATCCCCCCTCCTTATCTATGGGCCAATGCAGGTGCCGTATGCCTCATCCACAGATCCACCCTTCAGAGTGCATGCTACATAATCACAAAAATGAACAAGTAAATATTATTTTATAGGGTCTCTTTGATACACGGTCTTTATGTAAAGTCTTATTATGGTGCACTGGATGTGATTTTTTTTATTATTTTTCTGTCTAGACTAGCACCACTAGGGCAAATGGCAGTCATTTTCTTGTAGGAAATAATGAATTAAGAGTGCAACAGCAAATGAAAGGCAACAAGCACCTGAAGCAAAGGAGCAGCAAACTCTGCTCCAAGAGGTCAGCTCTCTTTCAAACACAGCACTTTTGCTTCTTCACTAGCACAAACGAGTGTTCTTGACCAAGTGCCGTTCCTGATTGTTCAGTAATTTTCCTCCTAAGAACTTAGGTCAAATAGCACATCATTTGTATTCACAGCAATTATTTCCTGCAAATGTTATTTATTTGAAAGACTGAATACAAAAGCTGATATGATACCCCAGTAATACTCAAGAAGGTTTGAACCAAGGTGAGGCTAATTGCATAGGTACCCCACAGTGAGGTAAACGCTTCATCTGGGAAGCGCAGCTGAGGTGGACAGAGGCAATGCCCATCACCGGAGCCCTTTGCAGCACATGGGCCTCCTGACGCTTCCCTCAGCTTCTGCCCAGCCTGCGATAGATACACTGCTTGGGGCTCCAGGCTTTGCACAGACACTGCTTTAAGTATTTCTGTGGTTTGGTATTGCCAAACACTCCCTGCCCAGTCAGCGCTGCAAGAGCACATGTTTCTTCACCAGGACTTTGTTGACAGCAGATGGTTAATCAGCAAAGAGTGCCAAAGGCAGAAAGGATGGGGCTGTTGTTAAGTAGGAATCCTTACAGAGATGGGGGATGTCAGGGCACTTTCCGCATATATTACAAAAAAAATATGAGACCATGGGTAAATCAGGACAATTTGACACTGCAAAAGTGAAAAGCTTCAGCTATTACACTTCTTTATCCATAACAAATACTGATTAACAATTGCATGTTTCTTTTAAAGGAGCACACTCAATCCACTGTGGTTTAAAGAAAGTGGAGGAAACCCTGGCAGAGAATAAAGATGAGACACAAAACCTGTAGTAAAGGGATGCCCCAGTGGAGATTGCTTTTCTGCATCCTTCCTGCTTTCCCTGGAGCTAAGCATAGTGCTGCATTTAACTCAAGACCAGATCCTGCTCATTTTCTCAAAGCCTGTCATCTTTGGTTTCACTCTTTGTGTATAGCAATTGTAATTCTGTCCTACATGTTAAAATAAGGATATTAGCAAGCACAGAGATTCCCTTCCCGAGCCGTGAGATAAAGTGATGGAGTCAGTCTGCATTATGAATGCTAAAACAGAACGTGCAGTGTCTGGAAAACTGACCTGCAAGGTTTGAGACATGCCTATAAAGTTCCCATCTAGATGAGATGCTTTCAGGGTGGGTAGGCCAAACTACAATCTTCCTAAGTATCTTCTAATAATCTTAATGGAGTGCAAAAGCATCAAGAGACACCTAAAGGGATTTAAAAGTGGGGAGAGCTGGAAGGGCAGGAATGTCGATCTGTGTATAAAATCCCACACCCTGAATCACACAGAGATGCTGAGGTAGACAACGACCTCTGGAGATCGAGATCATCTCATCCATGGCTCAAAACAAAACACTCAAGTCTGCACGTTCACATGTATTCAAAATGATACTTAATGGGCACAGACATCACAATACTATCGTTCAAGCAAAAACCTTGGAGGAGCAAAAGCATTGTCTGGAAAAGAGGAGGCTGGAGTCATAGGATGGGATCTGCAAACATGCCTGAGGGCATTAGTCCACTGGAGGCTAAATCTCCCCCTGACTCAGTGCTGCTGAATTCACAGTTCAGGTCAGTGGGAAATGTAGCCCCAGGGCAGAAACCCACGTTCCTCATGAGCTGCATGCAGAGGAAGAAAAGCCTAACAGTGGGCTCTTGAAAAGCTGGCAAGGTGAGTGGGGAATGAGCAACCAGCCCTGTGAAAGTGGGTGGCCGTTAGCAGCAAGAGAGGAACAGGCAGAGCCCCTCAAAAGAAAGCTATGTCCTTTGCTCCGTTTGGGATTCTCACATGGAGCTGGCTGCCAAAACTTGTCTGGGCATTTCTTACAGGAGGCAAAGAGATTTCCTGCTCGGTCCCAGCTTTCTACACCCATCAGCCCACGAACAGTGCACCAGCTGTGGAGAGCAGCTGTGCTCACAGCACCGCACATCTGATGGGAGCAGCAGGGTACAAGTCCAGGACACCCACCATGTACAGAGGCTGCCCTCACTGCCAAACTATGACCAACTTGGACGAGACGTAACCTCCTCTATTAAGGACATTCCAGTTGTTATGGCCCATACCCCATAGTGGGAGGTGGGATCTCACGGGATGCGAGCACTCGAAGTGGTTTCTCCAAATGAGGCAGCATGAGGGTGAAGCCTGGGCTTTGCATGTGCTGGGGAAATACTCCAAACACTCAGGTGATATAAGAACTTAAACACAGTGTTGCTCTGAGGGTTTTGTATGTACTGTTTACAGAACCATTAAGGCAGCAGTTGCTTTTGCCAGGGAAAGTGGGAATCTGGTACTACTCACCCTCAGGGGGGTTGAGAAATCCCACCCATAAAAACAGAACACAAAGGTCCTGCGGAAGCCACTTAGCTACAGAGAGGTGGAGAAGCACAAGGATCTCCCTGAGGACTTAGAGCACCCTAATTGCTGTGGGTATCTACTAGAGGTGTCTCAGTAGCAGCTGGGGCGAGGGGGAGCAGTGAAAAACTGCATTTGGTCAGGCTAGCTCCTTTCCTTCAGGCAGCACAGCCAAGCTTTGAAAAGGCAGAGAACAAAAGGCTGACTGGCGAGCAGGGGAAGAAAGTGCTGGAAAGGAATTTGTTTCTACAGGAAGCTCAATGGCTTGTTGTAAAACAGACTGCAGTTCTGTTGTTTCCATGTTAAACCCTAGAAAGGGGCAGCTCAAGCAAGCAGCAGATTTTCTGGTGTGAAAACAGTGGAGGTTTGAAAAGGACGAAAGGCAACTTGAGCTTCCCAGTTGGATCAGTAGTAAAAAATAATAACTAAGACCAAGCTTTTTTCCCTTTGCTTCTCCTTCCAGAAATTCTCTGGTTTCATCTTTTTAAGTCTTAAGTATTCATTTAATCCCAGGATTGCCTTTAAGAAAAAGGAAAATGTGTAGAAGGCCTTCTACACCCCAAATCTATAGCAGCACTTCCAATTTTCATTACCAGAAATAGCAAAAGGAAATGAAAAACAGGTGTGGGAAGGCTTTTCTGAATGATGCCAGGGTTATGCTTCAACCTTTACCGTAGGGAAATACACATTTGTGCATGCCAGTCTACTGCCTTATTGCATAGTTCCCTTACAGCCACAAAAAAACTGACAAAAGCAACCAAATACTCTCAGGTTCTCCTAAGCATGTTTGCCGACAGCCTGTGCCATTGAAATATTGCACTGACCTTTGACAAAGACAGTAAATATGGTTTGCTAGGCTGTAGGGAGGGAAAAATCAGGGCACTGGGGATCTCAGAATTAAAAAAAAATAAAATGGGAACAGGAAAACAACTTTGGAGACCAGTGGGAAGAAAAATAGGCATCTCATCTGTCTCTCAATCATGCCATGTCCTTCCTGCTTTTTTGGAGACATTAGTGGTACTTTCTCTGAGTTATTTGAGACGGCTTTGGTTTGATCCTGCCAGATGCTGAGCGACAAGCCACTGCCAGGCTCAGCAGCTTGCAGTGATCGAGCTGAGATTAGTCCCAGATTACCTCGGTGAAGCCTGCGAAAGCCAGTCATTCTGTTTTTCATTTCTGTGGCAAAACTGCAAGATCCTGGAATTTGTTCTTTCTCCTCCTATATACCACTCAACGAAGCAAGAATAAATGCCCCTGAGCTAGCTGTGCACTGCCAACTCAAGCCTTTAAAATGAACACAAAAATCACAGCCCAGCCTGAACAGGGAAATGTTAAGCCTGAACCTGGCCCCAGTGACAGCGGCTGCTGGAAAGGCCCCCTGAGGCAACTCCAGCGCTGTAATAACCTACGTAAACAGGGATGGTGTGGTTATTTTTTTTCATCCTTCGTCTTGCTTCAGTGGAAAGGGGTGGAAAAATTACTCACTTGCGTACACAGTCATTTAGGTCCAGTCATGATTCCTTTAGAGCCTGTGCCAATGGATTTCAGTCATTCTCTGGCAAAGGTTTCTCTTTTAACCACAAACACTGAATAGTTACTGGGTGAGTCACTGCCTTGAGTAATCTAATTCCTTGACCAGTACATGCTTGCTTCCTGCACTGCAAAGTGTCTTTCTTCACCCAGATTTTTTAATGTGTGCCTTTTCTGTGGGGTTTTTCTTTCCTGCAGTGCCCAGGGCTGCAGGGCTGGGAGTCCAGAGGAGCGCAGAGTCCAGCTCCCAGGGCAATTCCTGCTGCAGATTCCTGGCCACCTCAGGGCTGGGAAAGGCATGGTAGCCCATTGGCCTCCCTCACCTCAAATCCAGCATGTGCTGTCCTTGGGACAGCAGCAAGTTCAGAGTTAGAAGGTAATTTTTCAGACAGTGAGCCTTTACTCAGCAAGTCTGGTCATATCTGGAGGCATCATGTGGCTGTGCAGCTTTACCAGCAAATTGTAAAATAACCAAAATTGCAACATTTGCCTTGTACCAGTCTCCTGGTCAGCACTTTGGACAAGCACAGTCAGTACCCATGGGCTGACTTTAGGAACAGAACACTAATAACAGCTGCAAGCAGCGTGGGATGGTGTCGGTGCAAACCACACCAAGCCCCAGCCATACCTGCTTTTGCAAGGGGTGTGGACTGCTCTCCCTTTCTCGTGTTCTGGCTGTGCGAGAAAATGTACTGCTAAAAACTCACAGTGTTTAGAAACACTAGAGAAGAAAGGTATTTTTTTTCCCCTTTAGAAGATGCAATGTTTTGGGAGCACTTAAGCGCTCAAGGATTAAATTGTGGTGAGTGTTCGCAAGACACCTTTTGAAGAATGTTATTAAAATCTTTCAGAGCCCCTTCTTTCATGATTGCAGCTTCCTGTTTCATTTCCTATTTATGGGGGACCATGCTTTCCTCAGGGCATCTTCTGGCCACTACTTACTGCAAGCTCTTTCTCTTCAGGGGAGGAACAGAAAAGAGAGGCAGTGAAAGGGGAGGATTAAATTATACACTGATATTTTCAAGCCAAGAAAAGCAGACTATAATAAAAATACTCTAATATAAATTTATGATTCTGGTAGAAAAATATCTCGGAGTAAGACGTCTTTGTACATTCATGTATATATGACTACTCCTGACAAACAGAGCAAATCCAACTGTGGCTGTACCTGATAGCCTATATGTCTGCTAGGACCATTAGTTCCTCTCTTGACCTAAACTATATGCACACCCATACTCAAAACACACACACGCACCTTGAACAGGTGAAGAAAAAGTGTTTTACATTAATTGTCCAAAGAGATGATTGATCCTGAAGTTGGCAACTGAGCAAAAAGATTGTTATTGTTAACTTTAACACCTGTCCTAATATTTTTTAAATAATTATACCACATAACTTCTATGTATTGACAGGAGATTTTAATACTTCTGTTTTCTTTTTTTAAGCTTGGTATCAGTAATCTGGCCATCTCAGCACTAGAGAATGTTGTCTGTAAAAACACAGGTCATTTGTATAACAAACTGGTTAACAGTTATTTTAATTTAGAAAAGGTACTTTTTTATTACACATGGAATACAAACACCATTGAAACACAGAAATAATTGAAGAAAGCAGAGCTTTTTGGAGACAGCCCTGAGAAACCCACTTATCTGAGCCAGCACTGTCCACAACATATCAGTCAATGGAGACCGGAATAAATGGTATTTCGTACCATTTCCAACAGCTGGGCCTAAACATTTCCATATTTGATGTGACACTGACATAACTTGTCCTTGGCTCTGCTCTCATGGTCCTTCTGTTGGCTGATGTTTTCCATCATAACCACAGAAGCATGCCAAGTCACACTGGAAAGGACAGGAAGGTACTACCTGCTCCAGTTGTTCTCAACTTTTCTTGAACCATGGACCTCAGAAATCTTCCTTATTAGCAGGGATGTCCTCTCCTGAAGTTAGTAGATGGCATGGGTGGACTTGGGTTGCTTTTGAGCATAACCTGACATCACACATAAGCCAAATCATCACCAAAATGAGGGGTCTTCCACCTCATAGTCATTTCCATGAGTTACTTGTGTCCTCTTTCCTCCAGGGCACTAGTGTTCAAATAAGGCTGGTGTCCTCCAATACAGGAGCTGAACCAGCAGCCAGCAAGTCACCTTGTCTTCTGGGGTTACTTTCCTGCTGGGTTTCTGCCCAGCCAGGTCACTGCAGGGCCAGGTCAGCAAACCTCCCTTGGTGTCAGTGCAGGGAGCTGTGGGACCACAAAGCCAGGGCCAGAGGTAGCAGGATGCTTTAAATGCATTGGCTCCATTAACTTAGTCATAGCATTAAACTGAGTCTTGGCTGGCTTGCTTGGATGGCCCTCAGGCCAGTCTGTGAAAAACAGTGCGCTCCCCGGTCTGAATCAGGCAGGTCCGTGCTTCACTGATGGATGTCAAACCTTTTTTTTTTTTTTTAATAACTTCTTCCCAGATAGTTTATAATCACTTAGCAGCTATCTTGGTTTAGTTCCTTCAAATTCCTTAAAATAAGAATAATTTTGTCCCATGTATAAACCTCATGTAGCCTAAATAATATGAGCAATATAAGCCTAAAAACATAAACTAAACCTCGGGACTCTCAGCCACAGGTCCAAGGCAGGACAAATACCAATTTTCCACAGTGCCTGTGGCCACCACTGTGGAAAGGAAGCAATCAGGGGGTGGTGCCCAGATGTGCCCGGCAGCAAACCTCAGCCCCTGCTGCACGGTACCGAGTTACGGACCTGGCTCTCAACGCTTTGTGCCACCCAAGATCTTCGTCCCTGCTCGCCCTCCCTCCATCACAGCCCTGGTCAGTCTCAAGTATGGGGCTCATCATCCTTCTTCCCAAAGCCAGAAATGGTTGTATCATCATAGATTTTCTGACAGTAATGGGATAAAGACACATGACTCAGAAAGGCAACTGCTCTCATCCTAAAGACATGAAGCAATGTCAGGCCCACCACCATTGTGGTAAACTATTTCAATATTCATTTACCACCACTGCGAGGAAACTGGTTCTATTTCAAGGTTGAATTCATTTAACTTCAGGTTACAGATATTGGATCTTGTTATGCTTTTATAGATGACAGTAAAACATTGCCCTAGATCTCTTTTCTCTGTGTAAATATCTATAAACACACCAGCCTGCATAAGCCTTATCTTTGGGGCTTGCCTTCCAGCCCTTGGGTCATTTTTGTAGCTCTCCTTTAAATTCTCTGCAGTACTTCACATCTTTCTTGAAGCATGAAAATGAGAAGTGGACAAAGTATCATAATGGCAGTCATTAGTTCAAAATCACTTCCCTTCTTTTACTTCATATTCCCTTATTATATATCTATGAGTTGCATTGGCCAATTTTTCCCACGGCATTACGTTAAGTGCTTGTGGTTGGGTAGTTATTTGCAATGACCTCTGTGCAATGACTTCTGTTCAGTACCACTTTCCAAGAAAGTGCTCCTCATTCTGTGCAAGTTTTTCAATCAAAAGATATTGTGGTATTAAGTCAAATGACTTTGAGAAGTACGAGTGTATATATTGATGCGGATCTGAGGGCCAGTAATCCTCTCAAAAAAGGGCAACAGGTTTGCGTGATGAGACCTGCCATCCCTGAAACCATACTGACTGACATTTTCTATATGTTTAGGCGTAACTAGAGCTTAGTTTATTGTCTGTAGAGTCTTGAATTCACATTTCTATTATTTTGACCAAGATCTTTATCAGGGTCTTATACTTCCCTGAATCACCTTGCCTGAGTTTTTTCAAGCTCTGAGCACCAGACTCACTCATTTCAGCCTTTTGACTATACATAATCTGAACAAGCTGATTTGAAAATTTTGATCTTTAGCAGATGCTGCTTCATGCACTTTTTTCTGTACATGAGAGATTTTCACTTCTGGCTATAACTTCATCTGAGGTGGGCACATCCTCCTGCTCCAACCCACCTACAGTACAAAAAAATCTCTCTGAAAATGTCTGCCTTTTCAAGATCCTATTTACACATCCACCATTTGCAAGCAGCAGTGGACGCTCACCTGACCTACAAATTTTTCTGTCCCTAACGTGACAAAAATACCTTCTTTTTTCCTTTAGCTATTTAGTCCCAAGCTATGTGAGCAATTCCTCTAGCTTTCCACATCACTGTGCATTATTTACAGTTGTTAGCCTCACTATCCTTCCTTTCTTTTAGCCTGGAAATCTTTCCGGCAGCACAACATCTCTGTGTGACTGCAGAACCAAGGTGGAGGAATACCAGTAAGACAGCATGAAACAATGCTCAGTTTGAGGTAATGTTTCCCACACTACAAATCAGTTGTGTCAGGAACAGGCTTGAATTTTTGGAAAACTGTCCTTTTTGAAGTTCCAAATATACTTGATGGATGTTGGTACTTTCTTTGCAAGGTCAATGAAACCAGGCTGCTTTCACCGGTGCAGGGGCAGCTGCCAATTTTTAGGTCAGTGATGATCTCATCTTCATCAAGCAGAATGAGAACCACTATGCGGAGTTGTCATATGTTCTACACGCGGCTACTGCAGCACTGAGGTCGATACTAATTTAATCTGCTTTTGTGACTGCAGTGAAGCCACAGCACTTCTGCATTAAGAAATCATTCGTCATTTCTGGAAACTCAGGAAATGTTGCTGCTGGCCAGAGGAGTCTAGCCGGTGTGTCCCGAGAGAAAGATGCACATGATAATGTAGTTTTACTGCACATTATATGGAAAGATTTAGAGCACGTAAGATCAGATGCACTTTAATAAGTGCTCACTAACACCACCACCTCTAATTCACCACTTGAAAGTGGAGGCTATAGCCTTTCAGAGAGCCTGGTCATGATCTGTAATAGTCTAAAACGTGGCAACATCCTGAATGGAGAGTACCTTAGGTGAAACTAATGTCACCAGTGTGACATTGCTGCAAAATACACCAGTCTGGGATGCCCCACATGAATGCCCTTTATGAGCGTGATGATGCCCTTCACTTCTGGAAAGCAGAAAATTGACGCAGCATCCACCTGTGTCTCCAGGAGCCATATGCACGGCCAGCCCCTCCAGGCTGGCATTGCAGAGAAAACCATCTGCATTGTCTGTCTTGACTGGGACCAGCTGGGAGGCCCTTATGGACTTTTCTGAGGTTTGCCCCATTAGAGACCAGCAGCATTTCTCAGTTTCCTACCACACCACCTGTGTGTCCTCTCTTCCAGTTGGTTCTTGCAGGTTCTTCATTCAGATATCTGCTTCAGCACCTGGTGGTGATTCGATACCTCCAGATGTGAAGATAACATTCCACTTCTGTTTCTGATGATGACAAATTGCCAGCCTCTTGCTTTGTTTCTCATGTTCCCTGGGCAACTTAACTTCACTGCCAAAGCTTGGAAGATCTGCCATAATACTAGCCAGATCAAGAAAACTTGTCAGAAAAGCTTCCTTATTTCTGGCCTTTTGAAAGATAATCAGCTTTTTCTTAAGACCCTTAACTTCCTTCCATAGAAGGTCTTCAAGGAGACCACAAGCAAGAAGCAAATATGACAGGTGGTATGTCAAAAGAATGGATAATTCTCTTTCCATCCTGATCACTGCATTTGTAGAAGAAAGTTCTCAAACTCTCAGAGAAAAACCTCCTATATGAGGTGTCTGTTCAAACTTTCAAGAGCTATTTGTTCAAGTTAAGACTTCTACTTTTCTAGCAGAAGTGCTTCAACTTTTAAAATATATACAAGAAGTCATGCAGTGTTTGATGATGATATAGAGTGAGAAACTGACACTATTCCAAAAAAGTTCTATAAAGGATTAAAAGATAATTATAATAATTAAGAAAAGAAATAGTAGATTCTATTTCCTGTCTTTTTTTTATTCAATGCTTAATTGTCCAAGTAAAAAATAAATCAGACAAAAGATACTTACACTGCATATTAGCTATGAAAAATATGCCTACCTTATTTTTATGGTATTTCAGCTTTTGTTCTGCAGCTTTCAGTTTATTTTTTTAATTACAAAGGCAAGCTTTCTGTTGTTGTTTAGTTCATTGTGGGTGAATACTAGAGCTTTGAATATACTTTAATTTATGTCATTATGATCCATAAACC
Source organism: Streptopelia decaocto (assembly GCF_964273445.1). Lineage (NCBI taxonomy): Eukaryota > Metazoa > Chordata > Aves > Columbiformes > Columbidae > Streptopelia > Streptopelia decaocto. Next base: position 82,119,427 of record NC_138656.1, read on the forward strand.
GATCTGACAAGGTTGGGTCTTTGACTGTAAAATAACCGAAAACATTCTGAGCCTTGTTCTGCTCCTACAGCTTCATCAGTGCAGTAATAGGGCCCATCTCTGCTGCTGTTCAAGTCAACAGGATTTTCGCGATTGACTTTTATGAGAGTAGGGTCAGATTATATATTGCATGGAATTAAATACCCAACAGGTTTTATTTTTTCTTAAAGGTCTAATTCTTCACACCAGATTGCTGGGAGCTGCCATGGAAATGGAGAATGAGCTGCTTCAACCTTTCCTGGCAGCGCCATGCTTTTGATCTGCATTACAAAGGATGGATGAACATGAACAGACCTGGTGGCTTTGAAAACCAGCCCCAGAGTGGCTGTGAGCATATTTTGCCCCGTGTCCCACCCACTTTCAGTCCACACAGCTGCCTCACACATCGCTTGCCCTTGGCCTGTTCGAATGCACCTGGGAGCATCCTGGCCCATGGAGCAAGCTGAGGCAAGCGTGGTCCCTGCAGCTGCTGCAGAGAGCACACTCTGAGCCTGGGCAGGGGCTGCACCGACAGGCTTGCAACATGGAAAACAGTCAAGTCTGCTCTTGAAGGTGGTGTTGGCATAATCAATATTCTCTCTAGAGATTTCTGGAGATTTCTGAATGTTCTCTGTGACCCAGTTCGGTCTCTGTTGCACCATTGTTTGCCCGCAGAATTACCCTGCTGTGGGTGGGAAGAAAAACATGTTGTCTGCCAGGTACAGCTGTGGGAAAGGGCTAGGTCTTCCCTGCTCTGAGCAGAGTGTGCCTGCACACTCATAGGAGAATCTGTAAGAATAAGTGCAGCAGAGCTGGGGTGTGCAGAAATTAAGGATTAAAGTGGTAGCTAGCACAGATCAGCCGTGCTCTAGGGATGTTAGTGATGCTGTCCTCACTTCCGCCAGCCAAGGGTCTGGCTTCTAGCATCCTTCTTGGCCATCAGAAAAGCATGAAATGTAACGTAGCCATGAGCAAAAGCAGAATAACGAAGCACTTTGCTAGCAGCAAGGGTTAGAGAGCTGTATCAGTTCCTTCAATCGCTGCTGGAGTCCCTGCTGCTGGCCTCATCACCTGCCTGTTTCAGGCAATCTCTTCTCTAGGCTGCCTTAGCCATCTGGTAAGATTACAAACAGAACAAAGCAGCAGCAGAGGAGAAGAAGGAATTCGGGTGGGGGGAGTTGTTCATCCTGCCTCCCCTCTATGCCGCCTTTTCATCCTCTGAATGTGTAAATCCTGGCTGTGGCCTGGCTCCTTACAAACTGTGTGTGCAGAGGTAGCCAAGGCCATTTGATTCAGCTCTATTGGAAATCTGATTTCTCGTTGGTCTTACACAAAGGTCTATTAATTAGGGCTGATAGAGCTTAGTAAAAAATCTGCTTGGCTAGCAAGGACACTCGCTCGCTTGAGCTTTTCTTAGATCTTGCCAAGATCTCAAAAATAGAGGGAGCTTAATTACAGTCAGTGGATTAATCTCCAAGGGAAAGAAATTGTAATTAGCTCTTTGAAATGTGCCACTTTTTCTTCTGGGCTTTCAGAGTTTGTCAGTGTGTCTGTCTGTACTTCTGTAGGACTAGAACAAAGTTAATTCTGCACAGCTTTTATGCTCGTTTTTCATCCCAAGCCAGAGGGGCAAATGGCAGCCCGATTTCATAAACATTTCCAGTTGATCTTGAAGAGACTCTTGTTTCCTCGGTTTCTCTCTTAAATCCTGCTCGCCACTTCCCGCAGGGCTGTTCTCTTTTGCTGTGCACACTAGCGGTCCTGCAGCGAAGACCATGAAGGCCTTCTGGTGTTTCTTTGAACTTACACCATTTCAGTTCTCTGCTTCATCAGAGTAACAAGGAAAAGTTGGGGTTTGACTCCCATTTTGAGCTGTTTATGTAATGGCATGAGCCCCTAAGTGATCAATGGGAAGGCAATAAACCCCGTGCCTTGCAGCCTATCGTTTACGTTCATGTTCAAGTAGGTTTGAAGGTGAACAGGAGAGTTGGGGAGAAAACCTAAAGCTAGAACAAGCATTGCAAGAGATTTCAGTGAACTCCCATTTCTCACACAAGGGAATTAGGTACAGGTTTAAAAATCACATTGATAAATGAGAATGTGTCCAGCAAAGACACACAAAGCACTCTGATTTATAACAGTCATTGAATGCAGTCATGTCCCTGATACACAGCACCTTTGCTGTTGAGTTTGCATATATGCAACCTAATTTTCCAGAGATGTACATTGGGGTACATCACACATAGGCAGGCAAGATCAAGCCCTTTATGTGTACACATTGGCAGTGTATCACAGAGAAGAATAAAAGAGGAAATGAAATACTCTCCTATGGGGGAGCAAGCATGGAGGGAGCCTTCAAGATGTATATCCCTTAATCCTTCTGCCTAGTATATCATCATTTCTCAGCAGTGCAGTAAAGCGATCCCTTCATTAAGAGTCTCAGTCCTAGGGAAGGTCACCCAAACTCCCCTTCCATCCATTTGAATCTTGCTCTGACAGCCAGTGACTTGTTAATTATTAATATGAAATATTTGATGGTACATAGAGCAGCTGAACCCGGTTTAATGTATGCTCAGGGCAACTCTCTGAAGCTGAAATCAGCCATTCTGATGCTTTGGATTTTTCTACTGAAGTTTTGCCTTTTGCTTCCTCTTTCACTTCCCTGTCTTTCTTTCTTGTGCCTTTGTGCCTTCATGCTGAGTGTCTACTTTCATCTGAGCAATGAACTTACAGGTCTGCACATTGAGTTTATTCCTTTACTTACTGATCAGGCTTTATGAAAAAATAAGAAACGGGAGACAAGCCCCGGTTTCACCCGATTCCCAGAAACCCTGTTTCTTTCTTCAAATCTGATAGAGTTAATCTGTCCAGAGTTACACACTTTGAAACACCACTCATGTCTGCAAACCTCTGGAGTTTGACCTGTGGTATTAGCTTCAACTGTAAGCAAAATCACATCACCCAGAGTTAAACATGTCCTACATGTGGTAAATACAGGCTTTGGAAGACTTATCTTCTGGCTTAGGGCACGCTTTCAGGATGCAAATCTCCCTTTTAGAATTACTCGCTTTCTATGAGATTATGATTTGCTACCTGCGTGCTTTATCAACACATACATTACAGAGGTCATAACCACCCATCCGCCCTAGGTGCAGCTACGGTTACTTACAGAATCTGTTGCTTTGTCATTCAAAATAGAGGGATATCATTTGTTTGACTCCCATGCAAGCTCTTTAGCACTGATTTTTCAAAAGCATTTTCCAGCCTTGGCTTAGGTCACATTTGGCTACACCACCTTTATCCTTTTTTTCATGCAGCATCTCCCGTGCTGATCAAGAGAATCCACTTTTCTTAACCTCCCTCCCCACTTGCAGCTGCCTGTTTTCACTCACCTTCTTGCATTTTGCCCTTTTGAGAGCCATGAGCCATGATAATACACAAGGTCTGTGCCAACACAGTCCAGAATCCAAGCTTAGCCCTGGAGAAAATCCCCCTCCTGACTGGCAGGAGCAAGCCCCGGAGTACCCTCTGAACATGAGAGTCAGCTGAGTTAAAGCCTCTTTGGAAACCTGGCCAGGAGGCTATTCAGCAAAACATAAACCAGTACAGCTATTTCCAGATAGTCCTAATATCAAGCATGGCAAAGACACTGGAATTTGGAAATGCCTGACTGTCTGCTCTTTCTTGCTTACTGTACCACCTGTACTCATTTTATGATCACCAGAATATACACAGTAGCTATACATTTGTTATATAAGTCCATCCCTCTCTAGGGAAAGATGTGAGCCTGTATTTAACCAATATTCTGTTGTATGCTGTAATTCTAACTCATGTTAGGCACCTAGCAAGCAACACCCAGCAGAAGCAACAAGCATTGCTCCTTGTTTCTCCTCTGCTCAACCAGCAGTTGCACTAAATCACGCATGTTTTTTCCTGAAGAATGTCTTAAGCAGCATTATAAAACAGCAGTATTTGCATCACTGATGCAGCCTTTGTTCTACTTAGCACAAAGGAAGACTCAGTATCTGAGTGCAAATGCAGAAGGGGAGGTGATTTGGAAAGTATTTTGGAAGAGTTTAGAGAGCGGGATTGAGATTTTATTATTATTATTATGGTAAATTTGAACAATTTCTATCACATTAACTGACTTTACAGCAATTTATTTTGCTGCTATCATAAAGGGAGGTAATGAACCATGAAGTTTCTTCAGGAAATTGTCAGCATCTGCCTGCAAATAATTTTCAACCACGTGTGAGCTATGAAGGAGGAACATACTGATTCAAAGAAAACTGCTTGTCCTCATCCTAAAGGAAAACCAGTCAGTATCACTGGTATTTGACACATCTGGGACAAGGGTCTGGCTTAAAGACATGTCACTGGTATGGAACAATGGGAAATTTAGAGGCATGTTAGTCATCTCATAGATAAGATTAACTCCTTTGAAAGCATATGTTTCCGCAGATGGATGATCATAGTGAAAGGATAATCAATAAAATTAGAAGGAATTCAACAACCTACCTTTTATTCTCTTAGGGATCACACTTTTTAAAACAATTATCTGTTATCTGTGACACCTTCTTTGTTCCTCACAGTAGGTGCCTAACCCTAAGTCAAAACCAAAACCCATATCTAATCAAAGATAATAGGAGATTTAAAATATTTCCTTATCAGTTCCAAACACATACAGCATCACGTAGCCACTATCTAGGATTAGGAAGCTTTCTGGGCGTGATTCACCGATAGCATTTACATCATATCTCTGTAGCTTTGGTGACAAACATGGTACTGAAGAATAAAGCAACATCCTCAGGGTGTGCTATGCTGGAAATCTCCATGCCTAGAGCCTTGTGTGGTCATTTATACAGGTGCAAGAGGAATATAAAATGCAATCAGCTAAATGTGACACATTGTGTTCTATTTATGAACGTAATTGACTGTGCAAGGTACCTGGCAGTGAAAAGTCAAGCTTATGTATGTTTTAATCTTTAGAAGTTTTCCAGTGATAGAAAAGTCATACATTTCCTCTATTCAAACTTTCATTTTACACAGTTAGGACATCTGTCATTCCCTCTCTTGGGTCTTTTCTCCGTGATGTAATAAAAAAAAAGGAGGGTAAAAAGAAGGTTTAATCTTTTCATTTTTTTCTGTCATATTATCATTAAAATTATCTCAGGCCTTGTTACAGCTTCACACAGAACACTGGTCATTGACGTTTTTCTGACTAGAAGAAAGCCAGTGTTTGTCTCCATGCTAGGTTCACTGGCCAGAGAAATGACTTGCTAAACTCATCACAAGCAGAGAGTTAGAATTCATTGATTTACTCATTTTCCCTTGTACTCATCACTTTAACAGCTGAGCATTTCATAACTTTTGAACGGATTTATCTCTGAAGCAGATCGCTGAAGTAAAGAAATTTTATTTACTTCCCTTTTACTAGCAAAGAATGGAGGCAATGAGAGATTAAGTGACTTGTCACAGGTCACAGAGGAATCCAATAATGCATACAGGAACAAAGAGCAGACCTCTTCAGTATCAGTCCAGTGCCTTAGTCACAAGAACATCTTTTTTCTCCTTCTCCCTTAATAACCGCTAACTCATTTCTTACATGGATTCCGTATCTTGCAGCGTGTGCCTCTGTTCACAGCTTCCTTGCTTTCACTGTAATCCCATCAAACTCTCCATCCTTATGGTGCCTTCAAAACCATTTTATATTTATTTCTGATATCAGCACAAACAAACAATTCTAGTATTCTCAAAGTAACATTATAGCAAACCCATCATGAAACAGATGGAAGAAATAAAACGAGGTGATGGTATGCCACTCTAACAATAGCGAGAAGACAATATATTGCTAACAACACTCCCAGCCTCCTGCTTCTCCACTGTGTGTAAAAAAAAAAAAAAAGCTTTGTTAACAGAAATCACAGCTAGTTATTTACCAGTATTATGGTTAAGGTTTGCTTTTACTTGTTTTTCATCTGGGAGAGAACATGTAGCAATTGTTCCCAGCATACATATCTATGACATAAAAATAGCAGAAATAACTGGTTTCGGTTATGCACTGTAGCAGTATTTTCTTAGCTGGGAAGAAGAGAAGGAAAGCTTGCAGCACCCAGGTGAAGAGGAGAAACACAATATTTTGAATATGGCTTTATAGATGCCTATCCCATTTTCTAGTCTCACTGCAAAAACTAATGAATTGTAGCAGCCAGTGGGTTAAATGGGTGGTGTCCATCAGGGTATCTGGGGTCTACAACAGTCCCAGTTACAGTCGCATAACACCTAGTGAAGTCAATGGGACAGGGTCTCCAGTAGGGTCCAAAGTAACTTCTCTGATGCATGGCTGGTACAAATCATTCCCATTTCACAAGTGACTTACAACCAGTTTGCACTGGTATCAGCGAGTAAGCAATGCAAAAAGCCATGAAGAATTTGAAAGCAGAATTTGTCTATTGAAGGCAGATTTTCTCCCTTTTTAACTGAACTGAGACATGTTCAACCTGGTCACAGGTCATAGAAAGGGTCTATTCTGTATTTGAGCTGGGATTCTTGAGGATACCCACGTCCTAACTCCCAAAAATCCTTCCTGTGCTTGCATTCCATCTGAATTTAGGCTGCTGCAGCTTACAAATTCTGCATGTCCTTCTGGCAGCAACCTTGAACCCTTCCTAAGAAACACCGTAAGTGTTCTGATCCACCCAGCGCCAATGGTGCAACGTGGCTGCAGAGGCTGCTGGCAGGGAAGAGGCTGCTGCACCACACACAAAGATGAAGGCCCTTCTCCACATCAGGGTTACTGCAGCCCTGAACAGGCTCAGAAAGACACCTGAGCTCAGAAACAGGCCTTCACTTTGGGTCGTTTTTATCTCACCTTGATTTTCAGGGTGAATACCACAGTTTTTCAGCAAACTTTGCCTCAACAGCATCATCCAGAACCCCCTTGAAATAAGGTATAGATTCAATTGGGATATTTAAGATAAAATGGTTCCCACTGACCTTGCTTAGGTTTACTGCACAGGTGAAGCTTCACTAGGTTTCAAACAAGTTGAGGGTAACTGTGCTGACGTTCTAGCCTGCATCTGCAACTTGTGCCTCAATGGAAAATATTTTAGTGTTTCACCCCCAAAAAGCACTGAAGACAACTTCATTTAGCTCCCTCAGCCCTACTCATGTACTTCCAGTGGGGCAAGGAGCGGAGTAAGAAAATCTCCAGGTTTACAGAAGTCAGGTGCAAGACAACTCCATCCCTCCCTTTCATCCAGCACCAAACACGAATCAGCTCAGGGAATGGGATAGTAAGACAAACTACTGGAACTACCAAAACTTCACCTTTTTGCATCTGGCAGGAGGATTCTCAGAGACTGACACGTGCCAGAGCAAACCTGTTTTCTCCAGCTTTTTTTCACAGTCTGGCTTAACAGAAAACCGGTCCAGAATCGGCAGTGGCAGCCCCAGCGCGGATGAGCATCCAGGCAGCTCTGCAGCCACGACTGCATCCCGTGGCGGTGCCTGGCGCTTTGCACCGTGCTGCTGAAGGACCGGCCACTGGCACGTCACTGCTTGTGGACGCTATGTCAAAATCCATTGGAGAAGACCTCAGACCTTGACTTCGAAGAACATATTTCTGGACAATAGGAATATTCTCATCTGTTATTCAGAGTTAGGAAAGATGGACGGTATTATCCAGCCAGTTTTTAGCAGAAAAAGTCTAGAGACTGTGACCAAAAAAAATTCCCAGATAATTAGAAACACTAGTATTGGGAGTGATGGCTTTCTCTCGTTATGCTATAAAACAGAGAAACTTGCCTTTACATGAATTTCCAGTAACCTCTGTTTTTCTTATTCTTTTATACACGTTGTCCTCATAATATTTTTATAGGACGTGACAAAGAAACTATTTCAATAAAGCTCTTCTTTCTTCATGTACTGAGGAGCTATAACTTTTCATTTAGCCTTTTAAGATACAACACATCTTTTGACACTTCCTGACTCCCAGTACAAGGCAAAGTCAACTTCTGAGCTTGTGTTTTGGTTTTCCTTTGCTTTTTGATCTGTTTAGCTGAGCCCTTGTCAGTTGAGAAAGAATTTTTAACTCATACACTTCCGGATGCTGAAAAAAAAATTGCTTCTCAGTGACACCCTAGCTGCTGTGGGTAAGAGCTGCAGTGGAGCTCTCTTTTCCACTACACAGGAATGGATTCTGTTTGTCCTTTAGTCCTTCCTCAATTAGTCTATAACGCCCCACTTATCATAGCTTTCCTACGATAAGCTGCCTTTAATAACTTTCTTATTACTCTTTATGACCGTAGCTATTGGCCTTGATCAAAACTATAACCCTGTCTGCCCTAAAGATATCACTAATTCCATTAATAAATATAAGCTTACTGTTTTTTCCCCACTTTCTCATCTACTTTAGAGCAAAACCCACAAATACCCAACTCGTTAATTTTTTTTTTTTTTCTAACATTTACACTGGCCATTTTGGATCTTTAAGATTGAAATATCAACATTAAATTTTCCTACTTTTTTGTATGAATGTGCTCCTACAAAGGCTGAGAAGGAATAGGCTAATTTGCATACTCAACTAAGAAAATTTTTAAAATCAAATATCCTGTCCTGGATATACAGTAACACACACATACTACTTTTTGTAGCTGAATCTGTGTTTGATAGGTTAATTTTTGTTTCGGGTTAACATCAAGACAACATTTTGCCCAGTCACACCCATATTCATTTACAGAATTTAGCTCTAAGCCAATTCAGATATAATTACTATTATTTCCTCCTACTTCCCTTTAAAGTACTGTAGGCATAGTTTGCTTTGAAATGAGCTGGCCATTTTTTTTTCCATAAAGTACATAAAATAATGCACTGCTTACAGCACTGACTTATTTTCTCTCTCTATACAGCACATGTGGTTCTCATGATGAAAGAAAACAGGAGATTATTTTTCTCTCCTTTTTAATTAATCCATTTTGTACCAAAGCCATAGAAAGAAGGCAAAGATACCTTAGTCAAAAGGTTTTTTCTCTCATGACCTCATCAGTGACAAGTTACAATTAAAATTGCTTGGAATCAGAGGCTGGGTAAGGGAATGAACTAGCCTTGCATCTTTATTTGTTTGGCTCAATTCTAGTTCACATCAGACACATAAATTAAGTTTGTGGTCTCATCCTGATCCTCATTTGTACAAATCACAGCTCCAAGAGGGCATGATGTCACTCACCCACAGGGGCAGCTGAGAGAGGCTGCCAGGTGCAGGTGCTCTATTTCAGCTGTGGTCCTCGGGTCAGGCAGTCTCAGTATTTCCCACCAGCATCTCATTCAGCCCCAGTCTCACCTCTTTCCTCACCTCCAAGACCATCTCCCTTCCAAAAATCCCCACTCCTCTTCTTAAAAAACCCACATTTTTAATACATGAGATTGAGATGCAGCATAGAAGAAGCCATCTGCAATGGTTGAAGTGGGGCAGTTTATGAGCAGCTGACAGGAGGAAAGTTATCTGGCAACCCTAAGTTAAATTTGCTCTCCTGGCTAATATCATTGTTAATTATAATAATATATAAAAAAATCAAATGCCCCACTGAATTATCACATTGCACTGCATATAATCACACTGAACTGAGGCAAGTGAAACCTTTATAAGAAATTCCAGAGCCTTAAAGGCTGTTTCAAGGCAGGAGTTGCTGTGCTGGAAGAAGAGTGTGGTGCTGTGAACTTCAGAGACTTTGCCTCCAGGACAACACCGGGGGAGCTTTCACACAGACATGTTAGAAATTCTGCCCAAACCAGCTCATCACAAGAAAACGGTAAATAGATAGTAACTCGGAGGAGAAAGAGCAAATAGCCAAAGATATTAAGATAAACAATACATAATTATACAAATAGACTAAACATAAATAAAGCTGCCTGTGTGCCTCTGTAGGCCCTCCAGGTCACTAGGGAATTAAGGACGCAATTAACAAGGATTAAGACATTTTCAAGAAGCTGAATTTATTATTTGCATTTGTCTTCACTGTAGTGGGGGATTTGGAAATTTATGGAAATGATGAGTGTGATATTGTGAAGATAAACATTTCTGAAGAAGAGGTACTGGAGCAAGTTAAGAAAACTCAAGTTGATGAAGTTAAAAGAATTCAGGAAGGTTCAGAAGAAGCTGAACAAAGCAACTGGCAAGAGCCTACAATGTGGCTTTGAAAAAGAAGGGTGTTTCCTGAGACTAGAGAATTTCCCTGTCCCAAAAGATGAGTCAGAAATGAATGTCAGTAATGCCGACCCCAGGGCCGAGGATTCCCGCTGTGTGCAACCATGGATGAGGTTAATTTGGGGGTGCAGGGTCGCGCCAGCTGGGCTGCAGCTCTCTTACCTCAAACTTGCAAAAAGTCACAGCAAATTAAGGAAGTGGGAAGTGTCAGTGGGTTTTCAAAATGCTTTTGACAAAGCTCCTCATAGCAGAGTGACGGGTCAAATGACAAATTGTGGATTAGTACGCTGTGTTATAAATGGATTAAGCGATAGGAAACAAATAATCTCAGTACAGTCCTGTGTGACAATGGTAAATGCTAAACCCCTGATGACTTAAAGGTTAACCCTCATGTCTTCCCATTTCCATTACATCTATTTGTTCACACTGAAGTTTCATGAAGACTCTGCCTGAAGAAAAGTGGGAACATCTGCCTTCAGGAAATCTAGGTTCTCCTTGACACCAGCACTTGCAGGACAACACTGCTAGGTTGAACAGTCATGCTCAGGTTCGTACTAACACATCATACATTCTAATTTCTTACTATCGGGGACATTATTTCACACCTTGCTGGCTGTGATTTTTCTTCTGCTGTGTCACCCTGCCACCTCGGAGCCTGGTCTGGAAAAAGGAACAGGCAAAATGCAGAATGCCCCGGGTCTGGTGCTGTTCCTTGGATGATTTTTCACAATGATTTAGAGAGGAGTGACAACATGTCGCTGAAGTTTATGCACGCTGCTAAGACTGAAGGGCAGCATAAATTATGGAAGATGGCGAGCGATTTCAGTAGATCACACGTAAACACCCCAGGCATGTAAAATGTAGTCTGAGGAATACAACATAACATGCGTGTAGGTGAAATAACAGTTTATTGACATGAAATGGCATTCTCTCTGTGTGGTGGTTCCAGGGAAAGTCAGTATTGCTCACGGAAGGCATCCCTCTCACCTCTCCTGGGATGCAGGTAGTGACACTTAAGCAAATAAAACACCGTGATAAACAGACTGACACACGGCAGGCAGTTTCAGACTTCTGTATCTGGCAGGCTGTATCCCCTGTGCGGAGATCATTGCTAAACAAGGGCTCTGATTTGGGTTTTGTTCTGCTGTTTTCCATAGCTGGAGAGACAGCTGAAGAAATCCTGGGAAAGCTGATGGAAACAGAGTCATGGGTGATATTAGGTATGACAAAAGCATGGAGAGAAATGGGCCTTATCCAGCAAAACACACATATGCCCTACCCCACTCCTCAGTCAGGCTGCTTGCTCCAGCCCTCACTGTGTTCCCAACCTGCCCAGTGCCCCTGCCTTGCACAAAAGGGGCTCGAAAGCTTCCCTGCTCTCAGCCTGCAATAAGCCACTGCACTCACCATTTTTTCTTTACAGTCTGAGCCCGCTGCCCCGTGCCCTTTCCCCCCTGCTCTTCCCTTCCCCATCCAACCAACCTACCGCTCTTCCCTGGACTTACAGCACTGCCCCTTGCTAAAATGCAGAGGTGCTGCTGGTGAGCTTCCATGCTGGGGAGCATCAAGCAAGGCAGAGCACCTTCTTGTGGGGTGCCAGGCTGGGGCAGAGGTGCCTCCTTGCTGGACTCTTGAGGCTGTGGGTCCACACAAGTCCAGGGGGCCTCTGCTCTGTTCCCAGCCTCCCATTCCCTCTCCTTCCTTTGCGCCAGTCCTGGTCTCATCTCATCTGCTGGTCAGCTGGTGCAGGAGGTTAAGTTGGCAGAAAACTAATCCTGCAAAGAAATGTGCAGTCACTTTAGCTCCTGAACTGGCTTACTGCAAGGTCAAACCAACACCAGTGCCTGCCCGAGGGTCAAGTGACAGTTGGGAGATGGGAAAACACAGCCAGAGGTCAGGATGGGATGGCAGCAGTGGCCAGGAGGGCTGCTTGGAGCTGTCTCAGAAGCACACCCTTAGGCACCAGCCTGCCACCTTCAAAACTGAGTTCTGTCTGCACCCACACAGCAATGACAGCCTCAGGTCACCAAGGTGAAGCTTCGAGATGAAAACCTAGAGAGTTCTGACACTTCCCTGTTTAGGAGCTCAGGGTCATACCTTTAGGCCTAAGGACTTTGGTCCCATGGGGAGTAGTTAAGCTTTTTTTGGATCTCCTTTACCTTCTGGTATTGCTGTTATGGTCCATATGCTGGATTTAAATAACCATTTTGTGATGTACACAGAAGAAACCCACACTCAATGGGGAGAGCACAGAGAGGATTATTACTCTGCTGTAATGGAGCCGGGATCACTCCACAATGGTGCCCAAGGTCAAGCAAGGTCATGAAAGAATGATTTGAAAACATCGCTTGCATCCTTGCCCAGGAGAGCAGAAAATCTGGAGTAAACTGGGAAGGAGAGGAAGGGAATCTCACAGGCATCGCATGTTTTCACAGGGTAGCCCAAGAGGAGATCCTGGTGCTTCATGAGCAAGTGCTGGAAGAGCAGAAAGAAGCTGGCATCACTGCTGCCTTCCATGAGCTTCTCCCCTGCTCAGTTCCCCTGCCCCTCTCTGCCCTCTGCTTTGCAACAGGCAGCATGGCCGGGCAGCATCCTCTGCCTGCAGGCAGACCTCTCTCGTACCGAGGTGAGGTGCACAGAGCAACCTGTCCAAACCTCCTAGAAGGACAGAAAATGGGAGCTGCTGCCCTGTGCCAGCAAAAGAAATCTACCCAAAGCAATAGTTTTGCAAGTGAGGGGTGGGAAAGAATTAACTGCTTCAGTTAAGGAGGACTCCAGGGGGAAAGGAGTGGTAGCTTGGATATTTTTCATCTAGACAATTAGGTCTGATCCTCGAGGCAGTGGGTGTTAGGCCAAGGCTGGAAAACTTTCCCTAAACTAGCAAAGCACAAAGATTTCACGTAGTGTGTGTGCAGTCCCAAGAACTTCCTGGTAACTCAGGTTATCGAGGCAGATTGTTGATTAGGATCCAAGAGAGGATTAGAAACTCTTTTAAGCATAAATAGTATTTGCAACTATGTGAGTTAAGCAAACGGATACAAGGGAAATCAAACCTCACGCTTCAGGGCATAAACTGCTCTCTTGTGACTCAGGATCAACCTTTTATTTTTTTTTTTTTTCCCACTATGCATAGCATCTAATAATTAGCTAGGTGCTTGCTGTGGTTTTGATTTGTTCTGCAGCACCAGTTACTGGCCGCTGCCAGAGGCGGGATGCTGGACTAGATCGACTCGTGGTGTGTTTCTGCAGGGCAACCCTTTTGTTTCCACATTGGCAAAGCTTTGTGGGAAAGCTTTGGTGATTCATGTCTTCAGCAGCTCCTGGTCTTACCGAACACTGGCCTCTCATTTCCATAAGCATTAAAGTCACTCTGTATTGCTACAGAAAGAAAAAGGCAAACTTGCATAAAGACTTATTTATCTACATGGTGCAGACAGCATTTATTTACTAAATGCAAAGATGCTTTTAGGACCTGCATGGCTCACTTTTGCTAGCAAGAAACTAATTATTTTCTGTATTACATTTCAGCTGCAAAGAAGTCACACAAATTCCAGAAGGTTTTGTATTTTGAAAAATACATTTCTCTGTGTGTGTGTGTATACACATACATGTATGCATGTATACATATAAATATAAGTTGCTCCAATAAAAAGGTTTGAATTACTAGCATTTCCTTACAAATTAAAGGCAGGCAAGGACCCGTAATGCAGGTGACAGAGCATGCACTAACAAAGTCTGCGTCTCCATGCTGCCTCTTTGATGTACCTCATCTTTGCCCTGAAGGAATTTCATTATCCTATGGCAAGCCGGTAATGAAATCTGTACTCAGAATCAAGCCTTCATAGAAAACGATATCTTGACTCTTTGTTCTGCACAGACTGGCTGTGTGTGGTAGGAATATGTTTCTATTTGTGTGTGATCTGAGCGTACTTTGAATGCTGATCTCCAGATAAAAAGGATAGAGATCTAATTTGACAAAATATTAAATTCCTCTATCTTGCTTTATCTAACAAACTTCTGATGCTTATTATTTATTGTGATGAACATTCGGGGTGATACTTGTAGTGTTCAGCATGTGTGAGAAAAATCTCTCTGTGCAGAATTGAATGGAGTGTCAAAGACCCTGATTTATAAAGAGTGCAGAGGGCTCTTAAGTGCTATTTTTAGAACAATGCCGCAACAGATTTACACACAGAGAAAAAAACCCTCCTCTACAGTCACTTAGGAGCAAAGTAGCATTTCACTGCATAATAATGAGGAATTAATTGCTCTTTGTCATCACTTTTTATGTAAATTGCCATAGAGCATTTGCCCAATGTGCATTTTACCTTTTAACAAAGAAAGTAGTCATGACAAACTAGTCCAAATTTCATAAGCTAAAGACAAAAGTAGGCTGTACCATACATAAATTGCAGCTAGCAAGTCTATTCCTTTGAGGAACTCTATCAACTTCCCATGAAAGTCCATTAAAAAAAATAAAAATGTTTCTTGGCCTATGTGTCTAGTTAAATTAAGTTCAATTATTCAATGAGTGAAATTTCTTCTCATGGAATTTGCTTGTCACTCTTTACAGTCTTTGTTTATTTTTTTTTTAATTTTGGCTTGGGATAATCACCAAATATCACCGATTTTTTGTTTCCTTAATACCTGCTTTCAATCTTTTACTCATGTCATTATCGAACTTCAGATATCACCGGTTGCCAGTTTAAAAATGTTTTATTGGACTTATATTTTAAAGTAAAAAAACTATAAACCTTGTGTTTCACCTATGTTTCCACAACATTTACATTTAAACCGATGATTCCTCAGAGAAAACCAGAACCACAGCAGCTACAGAACAGCATTTCCTTTCAGTGTAAGAAAGAGAAATACATAATAAATCATCTTTGTTCTACACAAAGCTTTAATTTTTCAGTCATTCCACAACTGACACTGCAAATTTGATGCAAAAATTACTTAGATGGCAGACCAGGTCAAAATGTAGACATCCTAATGGACTGCATCATGTCAAAGCATTTTCTCCAGAAACATCTCAACATGTTTTCTTTTTCCTGAGAAATGTAGGAAGGATGCACAAGGATTTTCTGTCTTGCATGTGCAATGAATTCATTCAGTGAACTAGTGAGTCTTTTCAATCTCTAGTTTCTACCAACTTCAAACATAATA
This sequence comes from Streptopelia decaocto, assembly GCF_964273445.1. Taxonomy (NCBI): domain Eukaryota; kingdom Metazoa; phylum Chordata; class Aves; order Columbiformes; family Columbidae; genus Streptopelia; species Streptopelia decaocto. The sequence continues at coordinate 82,134,815 of NC_138656.1, forward strand.
GTGAGTTCCAACAGAGTCCCTTTTCTATTCATAGGCTATTCACAGCAGACCTTTGTAGTTCACAACTTCAAGTTAACATAGCAAAGAGCAGTTTTAAATCACTCCAGTAATCGGGGGTCACAATTATTTGCCGCAGCTACCAAAAAAAAAAATCACACACGCTGCAAGCCAATGCACTCTGCTTTCACCTCTAAGACAGAAAAATAACAGAGACTTGACCTCTGTCTTGAGTGCCAACACTTCAGCAACACTATCTATTAATCAAAAAATATATGAATGCATCTTATAAATCCCTCTGCATAGAAAGAGCCACCTTCACCCTTACAGAAATATATTTTCCGTCCAAGTTTTTGCTCAAAGTGCAAGAACGTCCTGCAGCCTCTTTGAAAAAATCAAAAGCAGTGGACGTGAGAAGTAAACGAATCAAACAGTTGTTAATTCTGTGAGTGGAAACCCGCATATTTGTTGGGGTCCCAAGTTCTTTGGTTAGTATTAGAGCTAAAAGCAAAATACACCGCCCCTGCAAAAGCCAAAGCCTTCTGAAATACTCCAAAACCCCCTCAGACCTGGACAGTGTCAGGGATTTAACCTGGAATAACAAGTCCAAAATACTCCATGGTCACCAGAGGCATTGGGAACCATGGTGTCAGTATAGCCAGTGTATCTGCTGAGCACCAGCACATTTGCATTGTCTGTGCTCCCCACCTCCCCTTGTGCTGGTCCTGCTCCAGCTTCTTGTTCAGCCAGAAGCCATCCCTGACCTCCACAAGCTTTCTTATGCTCCAGTCATCTTTCAGCTATATGAAGCACACGTTATTATTAAACCAAACAATGATCAGATTTGCCTCTTGAATTTTACATTCCCATATGTTGCTGGGTGTCACTTCCCACCTCTCCCTCTGAAGGCACACTGATGGACACCTTGGCCATGTCCCATAACACAGCAGCATCTACCAGTGCCTGACTCTGCCAAAGCTGGTGCACAATGGCGACCCAGCACTGAGGACCAAGGGAGAGGTCACCAGAGGCACAAGAGGCAACCAGGCATCCAGTTGGACATCCCTCCACCATTGCCCATTCTAAAGAAACTCCTCACAACTTCCTTGTGACAACAGCAAGATGTCCTCTGCTGTGGCTGCGCAGTCCAGCCTGGAAGGAAAGACATGTATTTGTATGAAGCCCCTATTATAGTTATCCACTGAAAGCAGAATCACGGGTGGTATAAAGTCAGAGCTGTTACCAGCTTGGTATCTTTCCTTGTGAGTAATAATTACCTCAATGCTTTTAATTAGTAGATTTGGGTCTATAGTCAGCCACCAGTGCCTGTGCAGAAACTCTCATTGATATTAAAGACTATGTGGAGTAAAAAACTCCTTAGAAATAGTAACTTCTCTCCAGGAAACAGTGGGTTTTTTTCAACTTCTGCTCCTTCCCAAAATTGTGACTTTGAATTACATCTTGCCAGATTACTTGTGTCCTGCAACATGTCAGAACTGGTACCTAGACCACTCAGAAATATCTCTCTGCTCTTGACTAGAAAAAAGACTCTCGCCTGATATTTACTGTCTAGAGGACGAATACCATTCTGTCACATCAGGATTAACCTCTGCATGCCCTCCTTGTTCTCCAGTCCCAGAGGATTTCCCTCCCTCAGCAGTGCTCAAGAGAAAAGAGCTTTTTTCTAACCCTCTTGTGCATCCCTTGATTTGCAAAAGGACAGTCTTGCCAAGGCAGATGCTTTGTCCGCACTTTCATGGTTTGCTGCAGACATTTTCACTTTTCTGGATAACTGTAAAGACAGAGGGATGTTGAAAAAGTGGATTACAAGGTTTTTGAGCAAGCTGAGCTAAAACAAGGTTGAGCTTTGTCCACAATTGCTCTCAAATGACTTTTGGAGCTGATCTGACTTTGCTGATTCTTAGTGATAGGGGAATATGAAATGAGGTTTAAATATATCATTACAGATGCCCTTGCTTTTGGAAGCAGACTCCAGGACCATTCTGACCTGCAGAATCAGTGAATTTGCCAGATTTGACCTTTTGAATGCTAAAAAATTATATAATTTTACATCATAGTTTAAAATACAATTCTAAATGCAAATTCTAAAATGTTACCCACAAATTGTAAATAATAATGAACATACTAAATTTAAAAAAAAAATGACAGCAGTAATAGAGCTGTAATGAAGATCTCAGAAAGCAGCACTGATTTGAAGACAAAGTGGGCAAGGACAAAGCCGTAACCTCGCTGGCTATCTGCAGGACTTGCTGTGGGCTGTATCTGGACAGTCTCTCACGGCACTGAACTTCAAGTCACCAGAAGGCTGTTAGGATTGTCTTTGTTCTGGGGCTGACAAATTCTGAGCTCCTGTAGAACCAACAGAAAGAAAAATCTATAGGCCACTCAGTCTGTCTAATGTAAGTGTTGCAATCACTCTTCCCAAATTACTATATGTCAAACCAAAGTCCAGCAACCCCAGCAAGCAGGCAATCTGATCTTTGAAAAAGATAAACACCAGAGAAGACCTTACCTTTTGACTTAGTGATCACAGAACATGTTTTGGACATAATGCGTAAACCTTAAGGACTCCTGACCCTCCATTTCTTGACATATGAAGTCAAAAGCTCCTTAAATTCCCTTTCTATCATGCTATCTGCATCTATTTTTTAAAGATCAGTGCCTGCCACTTTTTCCTGTCTTCCTTCCTGCCACTATAATTTTAGTCTCAGCAACAACACTTTGTTAATACTTCAATACATTTCAAATATTATATCTCGCTAGCTCCTCAAAATATCATGCCGGAGATCTGATGCTCCACGCACGGCAAATGTTCCTTTGTGGAGCTTTTGATGTGATGTCAAGCCACGTTGCAGAGATGTTACATCGTGGATCTTTGATATTTACGCCCCATGACAAAGCCTCCTTCATAGCCGTCACAGGCACTGACTCAGGGCGTGCTGTTCGTACTGTCGGTGCTCCTGGAAACGCAACGTACCTGGGGCGTGTTAGAATCCGGCTGTGAAAAGACATGCGGTGCCTGTAGCATAATCAGTAATCAACTGTGAATTTCTTAATCACTGGAAAGAAAATGATGCAATTTAATGAATTCTACCTGCACAGCCCAGGAGAATATGTGTGTAATTATCAATAATGACTTAGATCTGTGTGCAGGACCGGGACTCATCCAGGAAAGCTGATCTTCTTCACCTGAATGCTGCAGGGCAAAATGTACTTCAGAAGGAAATTTCCTCAATTAAAACCCACAAGATTTGTCCTTATTTTTCCTTTTTCACTCCTACATTACCATCATAAAGATCAAGTTGCATAAGATCCACTAACATGTTGCTCATTCACAGAGCTTTTGAGTCAGCGTGGTTGAAGCTGCGACTGCAACAGAAGTTGTTCTGTGCAGTACTTTCCCCTCTTCCCAAAGCACTTTAAACTAGGAATTACCTATCACCAGGAAAAAGCAATTTGTTTTTATAAATATGTGACTGAAATACCTTGCAATACACAGAGCTCTCCAACAAGTGGCACTATTAAGACTATTCAAGTTTTGAGATTGATATGCAAATGAGATCTCAGGAAGGGATGTTGGGACATGTTTTACAATATTGGATTCCATTTTAAATTTACATATGAAATATGATTTAAATAGATATTCGTAATTCAAGTATTCTGGAAAGTTTTGTGTTATCCATAAAGAAAACACTGAAAACTAGGTCAAGTGCTCAACCAGGCGGTCGTTTCTGAAGGGATGAAGTCATGGCAGCGTGGGGAAACCACTTAATTAAGACATTCGTAAAGGGAATGTGTAACCAGGAAATTTGGACATAGAGCTGAGCTAAAACCAGTTGCTGAATGTGTGGATGCAGCCTTTTCTCGAGGATACCACTGCAGCATTCACGGCGAGTTATCCCTCAAGTATTCATGGGATAACTTCTAAATTGTGCCTCTTCACATTTATTCTTACCTCATTTTCTTGTCGTTGCTTGACAAATTGTGGATCATTTGGAGAGAACACACATGACACCTCTTTGGATAATTCATATTTGTCTGGAATATATGTTTGGCTGTACTTCAGGAAAAACGGTCCAGAAATAGTTACATATGCAGAAACTTAGGTGTGAAGATAGTTGATTGCAATGGAAACAGGATCAGACTGGATTTGCTGCTGGAATATAAGCAGTTTGGAAACTAACTGGGAAGCTAATACATTTAAACGTAAGATATAGGATATAAAAACTGCATTTTTAAACAGTGTATTTCATTTGGTTAGTGTAATATTCTTTCTGTCTTTGAAAATAAACTCTGTTTAGTTTTTCCCCAGCTTTCTAGTGTTATATAAAGATATAATGGACCATAATAAAATCATGATCTGAATGATATACAGGAATCTGATCTCTGTCTTCTGTTATGAGTTGGTCACAAAATTATTAATAGTATTTGGGTACCAAAAGCTGCATAGAGGTGCTTGGTGAGGTTTCAAAAAGCCTATGTGCCCAATCCCTGCTTGGGTCCAGCTTCTTTCACTCTCTGCCCATCTCCATCCTGCACAAGTATGATCTGGTTCACACTGAAGTCACTGCAATTCTTATTACAGGGTAAACAGAAAAAATAAATCTAAAATGGAGATTTTCACTTTACACTTCCTTTAAGCCAAATAGTTGTCATTCATTTTAAAATGTCGGCCAAGTAAGATAAATGACACTTATGCCTTTCGGAAATGTGCGCTGTGGGCAGAGGTACACACAGAGCGCTTTGGTTTCTGTTTGGCTGGCTCTGACCACCTGGAACCGCATCTCCTGTAACGTGTTGTAAAGATCAGAATATATGCACTTGGAATGCAGTGGCACAATGGGCAAATAGCATGCTCACTGAAGCATTACAAATGCTGCATGGCTTATTTTTATCTCTCTGTCCTTCTCAATATAGTATTTTTATCTCTCATGCCAATACAAAATTATTTTTGTGTCTCTAGGGAAAACAAGGCAACCAGGAGACACAGTCCTGCTGGTGTTTAAACACATGACAAGTCTCCTTACACGGTGTGGGACTTTTCACTTGCTTAACACTACATGCCTGTAGAACCAGAACCTAACAGGTACTTGTGAGCAAGGCTTTATATGAATCTTGCTTTGAAAGGGAAAGTGAAGTTTATGAGTAAAATTTTTCAGTGGGGTCCCATTCTGCAGCCACATGTAGCTAGGAAAAGAGTAAAATGCTACTGAACTAAAAATCTTTTCACTTTACACATGTGAATAACCATGCAAAATGCAAGCCAGAGGAGAACTATGCTTTTGCAAAGTGACAATATATTTGCCGCTCAATACAAAGAGTTAATTTTTTGTTGGCACACGGTATTACATAGTTTTCTGTAGTCTAGTAGGCTTTGAAAACGCAGGTAGTCCAATGGAGCTGCTGCAATTTCAGAACACGGCAGTGAAATATCTTCACAGAAATTGCTCCTCTCTCGAAGATATGGAAAACACTATATATCAGCTGTCTGTAGTGACAGGGGGAAACAGAGGATGAAAATGTACAATAAAAACTGACATAAACAGAAAAAATAACAAACATGCACATGTTAATTACTGAACGTGCTTTTGTTAGCAGTAGGTCACCATCATTCTTTATTGACATTTACTGCAACTGCAATTTCTTTTTCAAGACCACTGACCCAGGAAAATGTAACCCTCTAGTTATCCAATGCCCTTTAATTAGAGATGTCTCCAGAGATAATCTAACTCACAGCCCCTATTGTGAATCATTTATTTTCCAACTTTCAGCAGCCGTCTTTCATCTTAAACGTTCTTCTGTTCCAGCCTGGCTGAATAACTTGGGCCTGTAGAATGCATTTTCATTCATTTACCGGTTACCCCAATTGCATTTCGCGTCTCATGACATTTGGGGTCTCGCTCAGAAGCGCTGGCTGCCGGCACCAGGGTAATTTGCAGGAATCGCAGCCTTCCAGTTGGCAAAAGGAGCCATGGCGCCGAGCCTGGGGGTGGGAGCGGGCTCGAAAACAGGCACCTTACACCCACTGAGACGAGGCGCAGAACAAACAACCCTCTCGCGTTGTGAACCCTTGATGGGGTTTTGTTTTTGTTTTCATCCTCGGGAGCGCTTATCTGCCCCTGTGATGTTCGGCACGGCTGACTCATGACTGTTGGACGCTTGCGGTCGGCAATATAAGTAGGATGAGGCTCCCCTGGGGGCGGAGCGCATAAAATATCATCAGGATCAACGCGGCGGCCCCGCCGGCAGCCAGGGGTGAGCGGGCGGGTATTTTTGGCCCTGTCCGTCAGACGCTGCCCACAGCCGTCTCTGGGCCACACACCCTCGCCCGCCCTCCGCACGGCCAGGCCTGGCGGCGGTTGGCGGGCCCCGGCCTCCCCAACAAGTGCGGCCCGGGGAGTTGCACACCCCACCCGGCCCCGCCAAGGCCACGACCGGCCGCCCCGCGGGGCACCCTCGTCCCGTCCCCCCGCCACCATGGCGGCCGCCGGCCCCTCGCGGCGGACTACGGCTCCCAGAGGCCCCTGCGGCCGGCGGCGCGAGCCCCGGCGCGGGGTCCACACATACAGACGCGCGCGCGCGCGCGCGCGCACACACATACATACACATACATACACATACACACGCGCGCGCGCGCACACACCCACACACACACCCCCCCCGGGAAGAGCGGGAGGGAGTGAGCCCGTCCTGCGCATGCGCCGCTCCGTCCCGGCCGGGGGGGCGGGGCGGGGCGGGTGGAATGTCAGCGGCGCCGCTATTCGCGGAGCGGCCGTACGCCGCTTGCTGTGCGTAGGGGCCGGGGGCGGGCGAGGGAGCGGGCGGGCGCTGCGCCGTTGGCGTAGCGTAGCGTTATTGTGAATGGAGCCGGGCGGCGGGGCGGGGAGGATGATGTCAGCCTGCGAATGTCAACAATGTAGCGATTGAGGGGCGGGGGCGGCGCTGGGCCGGGGCGCGCGAGGCGGCGGCGGGCGCGGGCGGGCGGCAGAGCCGGGCAGCAGCGGCCGCGGCAGCAGCGAGCGCCGCCGTCCCTCCTCCGCCGGGCTGACACCGCCGCCTGCCCCGGGTGCCGCTCCGGCAGCGACACAGCCCCGCGGTGCCGCTCACCCCCGCCTCCCTCCCTCCCACTCTCCCTCCCTCCGCTGCGGCTTTCTCTCCTCCTCCGGCCCCCCTGCCAACCCCCTCCCTCTCTCCCTCCCTCCCTTCCCCCTTTATTTTTCTCCGCAAGACTTTGGCTCTGGAAGCAGCTGGTTCAAAGCAATCGCCATGTGATGAGCGTCTGGGTCGGGTGTTTTTTTTTCATTTGGGGGGGGGAGGGTGCAGGTTTCTGACCGCAGAGAAATAATAAGAATTTCCGAAACAACAGCAGCAGCAGCAACAACAAGAGCAACCCCCCCTCCCCAAACCTCCTTAGCCGTACCAGCCTTCCCCCCCCCACCCCCAACCCCGGGCCCGCTCCACCCCGCCCCACGGCCTCCCCCCCGACCCCCAAGCCGCAGCGAGAGGGGCGACCCCCGAAAGTTGCGCGGAGGCGAGGTGAGTGCGCCTGTTCCGCGGCTCGGCAGCCCCCCGCTGGGGAAGGGGAACGGGAGGAGGGGGCGAAGTTTGGGGTTGGAGGCTGGCCGGGGTGGGGGCAGCGTGTTTTTTTTCCTCCCCGCGCAGCTGTTGCGCGGGGCTCGGCGGGGTCTGCACCCCCGCCGCCGCCGCGGGTTTTGCAGGAGCGCTTATTGCTTATTCCTTAAAGTGGGAAACACGCACGTTGCGTAACGCGGAGTGCGCGGCGGGCGCCCGAGTGTGCGTGTGTCCGCGGACGCGTCCCTGCGCGGCCGCCCCGACCTCCGCACCCCCGCCGGGCGGGCCGGGAGCCCCGGGGCGGGCGGGTGGGCGCCCCGGGCAGCCCCGTCCGGGAGGGCTGTCCCGGAGCTTTCCCGCGGCCACCTGCAGCCGCTCGGGGCAAGCGGGGACCGCGCCGCACCCCCGATTGTGTCCTATCCCCCCCCTCCCCACACACACACCCCGTTTTTATAGGTTTGGAGAGAGATGTGAACTCCGATAACAGTTTCTTGGATCGTTAAAACGTAGCGTGTAGGCAAGGCAGCGCTCGGCGAAGACGCTGGCTGTCATGAAAGACGCTAAGTGTGAAATCATGCCTCTCCTTTTGTGGAGCAGGCTATTTTTGTAATGCAGCGGGTGTCTTGCTTAAAACGCTTCAGTTATCGTGAGATCATTGTAGCCTTGTTGCTGAAGCTCCAGCAGCTCTGGAGTAAACCGCGTTTTTCGGTCTTGGAGAATAAACGTGAGGCAGGGATGGCATCTTACTAGAATTACTCTTCAGGATGTTGGAAAGACAGAAAAATTACTGTGTCACTGTTTGCTCTAGTTGAAGCCGTGACAGTGTTTTTGTGATGAAAGCCCATTTTCAAAGACTTTGGAACTGTCGCTAAACTTGTGCATGTTTTAGTTTGGTATTCTGGGGCTCAAGCTAGAAACAAGTCATTTTTTTCTGGCTGGGAATTGTCAGAGATTTCTGCTGCAGATGGTGGAATGCACTGCAGTTTTAAGAGGGTGGTGGTGCTTGGGTAAATTGACTTCTTCAGGTATGTAAATACTGAAATTTGAGATAATTGTGTTTGATGAGATGAATAGAAGTATAAGGTCGTGTGTTAAGCTGTTGTCTATGGGGCTGTTGTAGCAACAGCCTTAGGTTGGTGTTTTAGGAGTCTTTATATCAGACAGATAGAAATAAAATTCCACTTCAGATGTGGGCTTGTTCTTTTAGAAGTGGTGTTGCCTTTTGTATCCACCCGCCTGGCCCCCACCACTGGCATCTGGGCACTTGTTCAGCAAAACGGATCGGTGTTGTACTTCTCTGCGGCATATTGAACCTGTGCTTTCAGCATCGTTTTTCACATTTGACCCTCCAGCTTCAAAGGCTGTTCAAAAGGTGCTCCGCAAGAAATGGAAGGAAGCCGTGACTAATTGGAAAAGTAGAGGATTGAAAAATGAGGATCATAGGTCTAGTTTTTCTGTTAGTTTGCTCTGTAACACTGGAGGAGCCATTGATACTGATGTATGCCAGTACACCGAGCTGTCAAGTGGGCAAGAAAGGTCCCTGGTGATTTTGCAGATAGGGTGGTTGTCAAGATATTTGGAGATCTTTTGCAGAAATGCTCAACAGAAGCATAGTGTGCATTTCTGGGCAATGCTGTGCAGCTCTGCTCTGTAATTTGTGCTTAAACAACTAAGTATTTTGAAAACTTTTACAATTGTGAGGATGGGATGGGAAAGGTGCACACTGAAGGTGCACGGCTGATTCACATGCTGACAGATCCCAACTGGTTAATCATCAGCGATTGTTTACGCCCAAATGTCTCACACTGGGAAGCAGTGCTAGGACAGGTATTCCTAGTCCTTTTCTGACCTGGAGGCACATTTTGAACACGTGTTGCTATTAATGTCATGCACACTGGCAGGATGCACCGGTGGTGTAGGTGGGACACCCTTCTCTCTCTCCCTCTTTGTTTTCTGCCATTTATTTTGCAGCAAGAAAACACTGTTAGTTCCCTCGTCTGTGCTGAGCATGAAGGAAAGTTGGAGATAGCACCCAAACTGCTAGCTGAGAATAAAGGTCCAGATTCCAATAAAATAGGCATTGACATGGTGCTCCTAATGTGAAGACATTCTGGTAAATCTTTGACATTGCATAAGGCCTCAGAAACATATTGAAATTAATGAGTTTAATAAAAACACCATACTGTACAACAATCTTGCATATCTTTTTCTGTGTGCGGGTAATTAAAGACATAGCTTAAAAAAAAAAAACGCTGTATAGATGATGGGTTGTGTGGAATATCTGACAGAAGTTGCTTGCTTGCCTTTGCTTATTTCAAAACTTTCATTGCTTGATTTTCTATTCTGAAGTGCAATATCTATTTTTCTTAACAAGGCAACAGTGTGGTTGCTAATTAGTTATTTTCCTTAAGGTTTTCTCTAAAATATCACAAGCCATGGAAAAAAAGAAAATCAGCGAACATATTTTTTTGTTTGTTTTAAAAACCCAAGAAGAACAAAAAGAGTTGTTTTGTCATTGTCTGCCAGTGATATTCTTTTTGGTTAGGACTTCACATACATGCAGAAAAAGAGGGAACCTCTTAGAGTGTAGCTAAGAGACATTTACGGCACTAAGCTGAAAAATGAGTTGTGTAACATTAATATATGCGAAGTAGTCATTTCGGTAGTAATGTCATTTTTATGTAATAAACTGTTGGTGTAAATTGAATAGCCTTTATTGTGTGACGTGAACAGAGTCTCTTGTGATTTTAATTTAGGTAGCATGAACATGGTTTATATATTCAAATCAAAATGTACGTGCCTTCTTACTCGAAGGAATGCCCTCTGAATGGCTTCTCAGTTTACAAGTTGCATGAACATACCTGTAGTATTCAGCAGATCTGAATTACGTCTGAAGGCGTGCACGCTTCTCTCTTTCACCTCTGGGTCTGAATTTCCAGCTTGGCTTATTTTGGGTGTGATGGTCGTGTATTAGTGGTTTCTCGGTTGAAGTATGTGTGTTAGGGGAAATGTATCAGTCGTTCCATTAATGTATTGAAGAGAATTTGAATTTAAACTTAAAGCTTTTCTCTAAGTCCAAGGTAGTACTGCTGCTTTCAGTGTTCCTCCTGACTACAAATGCTTTAAGAGAATGTGGGAGAGAGTCTGATACTGCAGTTCTTTACTGATATTTGAGGTGCATAAATGATTTTATTGTAGTAGCTGAACGGACAGTAGATTTATACCACCAATAACTCCCTAAGGTTTTCCACAATAGTGATCAAAATGCTTATTTAGCTTTTTTTACAAAAAATGGTCATCATTCCTTTAAAATCAGCCAAAATGCATTAACCTTGGCAGCTGCCTGAGTATTACGCATTCAGTTGAAGCTTGCATCAAGAAGATGTAAAATGTATTAACATAGCCAGCTGAGTTACAATGTGTTCGTTTTGCGTTTGAGTTAGGCAGAAACATCTTTGTAGTGGATTGAAAAGAGTGTGCCGCTCTTGGGCTATGAATTGTAATTTTAAAGCAGGCAAGAAATGGAATGCATACAAATGCCTTTGTGGCCAGTGATGGACTCCTGAGTTACCAGAACTAATGGTATTGATCAAAGAGCAACCACATGTCCGGAATGGTAAATGACAAGGAACAAGGGAATAAGTTTGGAAAAACCCTTGTCCTAAAAGTTTACATCTATGGCATAACTTTGGTCTGTCAAAAATTGGGCTCCAAAGACTCCTCTGCTTGATTGTATTGATCTTTATGCAGAAACAGCCACAGCAACAACCTAGAGAGCAGCAGCTGTGCTGCGCTGGCATCTCCGCAGATCAATAGACGTGTCCCCGTTTGGCTTGAAACAGGTTGTCTGCGAATGCAGCGGGGGCTGAAGGGCAGCTCCTGCGTGGGTGAGGGGGCTGCCAGCTGTGGACCCTCTCCGAATGGAACCCCTCATCCCTTCCCTATCTCCTCTGCCTCTGCTCCCCCTTGGCTGTTTACACCTGCTTGGTGCAAACCTGCCCTCAGAGCAAGCTGGAGTGCTTGAGATCTAGTACGTGAAAGGAAGAGGAGAAGGAGGTGATGGCTGCAGGGGCAAGAGGCACTAGGACCTGAGGTACGCTGTTTTCTTCTTCTTTTTAATGTGAAAGATGATCTAAAAGGCGTCAAATCCTCCCAGATTTATTCCCAAGACCTGTAAGTTGCATATAGCTTGACCCATAACTTTCTCTGCTATTATATCAGTGGAACAGAGGCTTGAAAAACTGTTAGGAATGAAAAACCTGTGCATTTCCAGTTTACCTCTAATAGGAGTTGAAATGGAAGCTGGAAGCCTGTTTTATTTTTCTCTGGAGCTTTGAAAACACTCAGCCAGGCTGTGATGGGTAGGTTTGGTTTTGGTGCATAGCTTCAAAAGGAGTCTCCCCACGAAGAAAAACAGGAACTGTTTACTGCTTGTCACTTTGCAGGGCTTCTGGGCTGCGGACCGGCAATTTTGTTTTTTGAAAAGAGGAAAAGCAGCTATGTCTGTTTAAATAAACAAAATTACCCTTGAGACTTAATCATAAATATTTATTATACCTGACCTCCACTGAAGGTTTTTTCTTTTTTTTTCTCCTTTATTAGTGATCGCTTTAAAATTTAAACCTGAACTAGGAAAACAGGAACTGTAGGTGTGGAGGTGTTCCTTCACCCTGATTTGCATGCAGCCTGTTTTTTATTTAGTGGTTTAGGTGTGTTCAGTGTATGTGAGAGCAATTGAACATGTCAGCAGTTTCCTACAAGCTGCTCTTGCTGACTCACGTGTCTGGTGCAGCTTGGAGCTCCCCTCGCTATAAACTGTCCACAATAGGAGGCACAAGCAGACAGACCGTCGGTGCTGAGCTGTTGTTCAAAGGTTATTTTCAGTTCTCTGGTCACTGCTTTGCTGTGGTTTTCTTCCCCAGGAATATAAAAATACACGTCAGGCTGCCATTCTGCTAAGGTGCATGGCGTAAAGTAAAAATTCATCGTGCTGCGGTGGAGGTTGTGCTCGAAGTGCATCTAAATGCTGTGAGTGTTCAGCACGACTAAACCTCTGGAGTTTGTTTTCTTTCTTTTTTTTTTGTGAATGAGACATAACAACAACAACAAAAAGCCCAACCCCAAACCCAAGCGTTGTTCCCAATTTGGTTATGACAAGTCCAGCGTACAAATTGTGTTTTCCCTTTCCAGTTGCAAGCTGTACAGCGTTCTACCCTCCAGTTCTTTTTATGGCAGAAATTTTCTTTAAAGCCAGCAAGAAATTACAAAACTTTAAAAACCTGGGTTTAGCTATCTTTAATTTTCAGAATTTTGCTGTTTCTCCATCTATTTTTTTGTCTCCCGTGTGGCAATAGCGCTGGCCATTAGTGTGAAAGGATTCCTTCATTGGTGTGAAGATGAAAACTCACGCTCTTGTACAACTGCTTCTTTGTTTACAGACTCTATTATGATTACTCATAAGGATCCTAAACTGATAGCTTCTGCTGACTGATGATTTTTAACTGATCTTCTTGTTGTGGTTTTTTTATTTTCCCTCCTCTCTTTTTCCTTTTTTAGTTGATCACAAAAGACTTTTTAACAAACGGAGTGAATTATCCCTCTGCAGTTCTGGATTCACTGTCACAGAGTTTAGATTCATAGTCGTCTTTTCTGTATTTTTCTTCTTTTCGTGGAATGGGGAAAAAAAAATAAGTGTTCTCTAAAAGTGTAATAAACAAAATCAGCTGGTATAAAACAGACTTTAATAACAATAAGGTGAGTTCTTGTCACTTGTTTTGTTTTTAGTCAACCACTTCGACCAGTAATGAATAGAAAACCACATTGGGAGCTTTTAACACATGAAGAAAATGGGTGTTCTTGGTTTCCGCCAATACAAATGACTCATCAGTATCAGTAGGGTTTCTATTTCTAATAATAAAACTGTGGAAGACCTTTAAAACGTGTGGTTTTGGCCCCTACTCTTAGTGAAAGGTTGGAAAATATTACTTTGAGCTTTTTTCCTTTTTTTTTTTTTTTTCTAAACTTATGGAAGCTTTAGTGATTTGCTCTGCAACAGTGAAAGATCTCATATCCTCTAAAAAAAAACAACCAACCAACCTAATTGTGCTACTGCTTGCGGTGCTAAAATCTTCACCTCTCCTGTCTCCTCAGTGTTTCGGGTTCCAGGGCAGTGAGTATTGCTGACGCGTAGCCTCCAAGTGAGAGATGCGCATCTGGAAAATGTGATCTATTTATGTCGAGTGGGGGAAGACTTGGCACACTACCCCGTCTTGCCGAGCTGCTGTTCTCCACCTCTGTTCCACATTGGTAGAGGGAGGACAGTAAGGTTACAGAGTGACCTGTATTGCTGTTTGAGCTGGGATCAGAGGATCCGGAGAGGAAAGTAAACAAAAAATAGGAGTTGAAGAGTAAATGACAACTGCAGGATGTGTCTGTCATTACCTAGGAGGAAATGCACGTCTTCCAGTACTGAAAGTGATACTGAAAAAAGGGCAAATCAGAAAGTGATCTATTAAACTCCTATCTTTCTCTCCTTTTTTTTTTTTTTTTTCATTTCTTAATTTTAAGTAATAGTTTTCAAATGTGCTGGCATCTTTTTAGCTGCTTACCTCTGAGGCTGAAATCCTTTTGTAAAGATTCTGCCTTGTGTTCAGTGCACTGAAGCAATCCCTAGTGCACGCTGCAATTTGTTTGAAACTGTACCTTGCAGAACTCGAGGTTATTTTGTTCTTACAGAAGCAGAACATACCCTCCCAGCTGTTACAGTATATCAAATTTTAATTCTTTTATGCAAGGTACTGTACTTTTAATGGTAGTCCAATCAGTATCTTGTGATCTGCTGCATTAATATATAGTGTTTCTGCCTGCTTTCAAGTTGCCTGTGTTGTTATAAGATGTAAAGACCATAAATGAGGCAGAGCTAGTCTTTTTTTCCTTGTTAGAGTGAAAATTCCAACATTTATGAAACATCCATGTTTACTTTCTCTGTTGTTGCAATATTTATACCAGTAAGTTATTCCTTATAAGGATACGATAGTTCTTTGTTTTTTATTATTCTATTTTAAAAGCAAAGTGCTTTTTACAAAATCCTATTTGGGGCAGATCCTCAGTAAATCTAGACCTATCCCAGCTCCCTCAGTGTCAGCAGGCATTTTTTCCCACTAAATATCTAAATATATTTATGTAGTTAATTTGTATAACCAGACTGTGATGAAGAATCTTTGTCTTGTAGCTCTTACTGGGAGAGGCGCACTAAAAATAGAGATGCAGAAGCCTGTGGAGATGTAACTTTGAAACATATGAAAATCCAGTTGTTTGTTACACAGCACCAATAAGAGAGATTTTACTATTTTCAGATTGGTATAGCAGAAAAGGCCAATTTCCAACTTCAGGGATTTATTTATGGACAGTTCTTACTGAAGTTCACAGAAGAATAATTGGTAAGGACTGCAAAATACACTCTCAGTGGTTATTCAGAGTTCAGGAGGATATAAGTTCAGTGCTCTGATTTCAACTTGTCCTTAGAAAATCTTGCCATCTGAAGTGTCATGAGGGTTGGGTCATGTCAGATGAAAAAATGGCTAAATCTCATCCATGTTCTGAGCTCTGCTGACTTGGAAATGGGACTTGGGTCCAAAATCACTGAGGGCTGGACCTGTGGAGGGCAACAGAGGCTGTCGCTACTGAATTTTGAGACTCTGATTCTGCTCTGCATCGTCTCTTCTCCTTGTGCTTGCCCTGGCACCTATCTCATCACACAGCAGGCCAGCCCTGAGAGCTAAATTGGCAGAAGATTATTCATTGTGTGTAGAGTTAGTTTTCTGCTGGTTGAGTTTACCATAGAGTCTGCCAAGGACCTGGGTAAGGAATCAAATTAAACCAAAATTTGTTAAAAGACCTAGAGCCGACCATGCGACACTCAGCCCCCAAAGTGCAGTGGCCATCACAGCATTGCGTCCCGTCTCCTGAAGGCCACCCTTGTCTTGCTTTTGCCACGTGGTGGTACTGCAGGAAACCATTAGCAGCCTGTGCCCAGCCTGACCCGTAGCTTGGCAGTAAGACCTTGCAGCCAGGGCATGAGAGGTTTGGGCTGTGTAATTTTGGCTTGTGTTTGCAACAGACAATTGAAAGAAATGTTAGAGGAGAACAGAACTCAAGCAAGCAAGCCTTCTATGTTAACAAAATGCAAAAGTACTATGTTTTGCAAATATTCTAATTACTGTTATTCCCACCTGATTCTGGTTGCTCCTGGCGTGATGTGACCTGGTCATGTCACCTGTCTCCCCGTTGTGATGAGCTCTTGTGAATATAGGTTTTAAACCTAAGTTATAGCTGAGGAGATGAGCAGAACTGGTAACTGTGGCAAGGTTTTTGAACCAGGTGGCTGCAGTCCTAGACTCTGAGGTCTTCCGTGCAAGTGTTTATCACTCTGGGGACGATGACAACTATGTGCACTTAGAGATGTTGAGTAACGGGATCAGCAGATGATCAGAGCGGCTTGAATTTGCTCAGGTGAAGGAGCAAATCTAAACTCATCCTTCATAATGAGAAGGTGAAGTTAAGAGCTGGTAACCTCTTGTGCTGCTATGAAAGCAGGAGGTACTTCCTTGGCCATGCACTTGCTGGACTTTCCTGAGCTGATTCAGCTTTCCAACCTAGCAGACGTCAATTTATCATTTTCTTAGCCCTAGCTAATTTTCTAGACAAGTTGATGAGTAAGACTGCAGGTCCAAAGAGCAGCAGAGCTAAAGCACGGGAGATGGTGGGAGCAGTGGGGACACAGAGCCTTTGCCTTTGTGTCAAACCCAGATCACCTCAAGCTGTCTTGTGTATCTTCACCCTGTGTGGCTGCTGGAGCTGGGTGGCTGTTGTTTGGAAGGGGGACAGCGCTGCCCCCATTATCCCATGTTCCTGAGCAGCACCGGTGATGATTTTACTCGAAGTTGCATGCTGGCAATGTGTAGTGGGCAAACTTTTGGCCAGAACTTGACTAGCAAAAATCAAAGTGTCTGCAGACATTTGGTTACATCCTGCTCTTGAGGTGGGAAACCTAAATTCTGATTCAGGTCAACTTAATGTACCTGCTGTGCCTGAGGTATTAATACTTGTATTAATACTTGTATGTGTTGAAGCTGTAACCTGCCAAATGCTTCTGACTCTACTCAGCCATTTAACTTTGTTTCCAATCCCTTCATTTATTCCTGTAACTAAGTGTGTACTGAGGGGAAGTGTGGCACAGACTTCTTTTTAGAGAAATCCAAATTAATTGATGGTGTGAAGTAATAGTGAGGCATGTCAGTGAAGTAACCCCAGTGTAAAGCTCACGGTAAATTATAAAATTGTTGTGTAGTTTGTCACAGCTGGAAGTTCACAGGCAGTGCAAATATAAGCACTCTGCAAGGAAATTTTTTGTTTGTCTTTTTCCCCTTCTTGTTCCTCTTCATTTGTCTTATTATTAGACTAAAAGTAAAGTCGGTGATTCATTCAGTAATCTGTTTCTTGGACAGTTAGTCATCTGCCAGTTTGTGTTAACTTTCCACTTTGTTCAGAAAGTGAGTAATGCTTAATGCACTAACCACCAAATTCCAAGCTTAAAAAGCTGTAAGCATCACTCAGATTGTCTCCAAACTTTCTCTTCAATGTTTTTACCATTCAGTAAGATCAAAGCAAAGGTCTGGCATGCGGTGTTGTACAGCTGCAGTCCAATTGTTTTGTCTAGTCCCAGTTACTAAAGCAAAACACAAGGTTGCAAATGTTATACACAAGTTCTGTTGTATACCAACCCGTGTATTACTTAATCAGTGTAATGCTGCTTGTTTTTCTTTGCAGCTCCTACTTTCAACAAATAAATACTGCCTCCTTACTTCCCTCCCTTCCTCCCTCCCTCTCTCTCCAGACTGCCATGACTTCTTTAATTTATATTGTTCCCTACATCAACAAATTGTGATGCTATCAAGAGTAATTTAGTGAAAATAGCTTGCAAGGAAAGCTAGAATTGGTATTAGCTGCCTGCTGCAAATATTTCTGGTGCTTTTCATTATCCTTTTTGGTGGAGAAAAAAATGATTGTGCTGTTGAAGTGTTATCTATACAGAACTTGAAGCTATAAAGCCTTCCTATAGTGATCGGGTAGATATTTTGATCTCAAGGTGATGCCAGTCATTTCTGAAGATGAATACGGTGCTTGTTTGAATCACTTGGGAATTTTTTAGCTACTTCTTTTCTTTCTTATGGAAACTGGAGTAGCATAAAGAGTAACAAGGTTAGTAATGTCACAGGAGAACTTTATAGGGCCAAAGTCTTTACAGTCTGTTCTGAAATAACATGAAAGGGCCGACAACCCCACACTCAGCAACAAAGGAATGAGCGCAACAGAGGAATTCAAAGTGCAGGAGAGACCCGAGTGCTGGGGTGGGAGGGGGTGGTGGGTAGCGTCAGTGGGGTGGTAAACAGGTACCAAAAGTGGTTTGCTTGGCCCGATGCTTCGCTTGTTCCTTCTGCAGGCACCTGTGTGTTGCGCCACCCTTGCCTCCATTTCTTGCAGCGAAGTCATTGTCTCTGTGTGCTGTCATCTTGTGGTGCAGATGGTTTTAGGGTGTCCCCGGTGCCACAGATCTGTAAGCAGGCAATGCAAAAGCCAGTGAATGGGAAGGAATTGCCTTTGTTTGTAGGGTCTGTGGGCAAACCCTGACTGCCTCCTGCCTTAGAGTAATGGGGTCAAAGCAGAAGTCTGTCATGCTCTGCAGTTGTCAGAATAAGAAAAAAAAAAAATCCATCTTGAGGAAAAGGTAGGGGAAGATCCATTTCCTTGTTTCTAGAATCCAATTCCAGTCCATTTAAATACCTAAAATGTCCTGGTAGCCATGTTCCAGTGTGATAAATTATGACTTCCGAAAGGTTTTTCCCTGCAGTCTGACTTTGCACACCAGTGAGTTTGAATAGTTTGGTTAAGCTTTGGACATACAGCCATACTGTGGATGCTGATCTGAAAACCAGCCTTTCAGATTTACCTAACCTGATTGCCTGCAAATTTTTCCAGCATCAGCAGTGTTAGTTAATGCGCTTGCCTCTTTAGGCTGATTGTAACTATCATATTTCAAAAATTACATGTTTCTGGTTTGGTCTTAGTTTCAGCTGTTGAGCTATATTTTTCAGGGGCGATGCTGGATCAGAGTTTGAAAATTTCTTGGGTACGTCTGCTTCTTAGTTGGCTCAAGTATGAGTGGACCTTTTACCTGCTTTTTTTTTGAAAGGCATCCAGTAACCAACCTGGACAAGTGCTGCTCCCCTGCCTGATTTCAAACAAACAAACAAAAAAACCAAACAAGTAAGATTGCCTACAGAGGGACTCAAAAGTTGTACTTGAATAGCTTGAGATCCTCTCTCTATAAGATCAGCACGTTATGAAATTCCTCTCTTGTTTTCCAAAATCAAAATTTCCACCTTCCTACAAGACACTGACCTGATGGAGGCCGCCCTGCTGCCCAGTGTGGTTGGTGGCGCTGGGGACTGTGCCGCTGGCTCCCCCATTCTCAGTGAGAGGGATCTGCTGGTAGGTGCCCGGTCAGCAGGGCCATCGGCTGCTGGACCTCCCCTGCTCTCCCCCACCCCACATAGGGTATCTGTGCCCACACCAGCATTGCTTTTAGGCTTCTGGTTTAAACTTTCAGGGCATTACGAAGCAGCTTACCACCTTGGTAGTTTTGGGGTGAGGGGAGGAGATGAGCAGGGGCTGAGGTCGGGGTTGCAGCTATCAGGATGATTTGGTGTGCTCTGTGCATGTGTGACTCAAGCAATGGCTGATTTACTGCCTGAAGTTGGTTTAGATTTTTTTTTTTAAGGAAGTAATCTGCCCAGAGGTGGTAATTGGTGCTGTTTCCCTGGATTGTAAGTAAACCAAAACTGCGAGGAATGCCTTTGCTTCCACCCTTTTGCTCCTGATCTCTGGTGGTCAATGCCAGGTGGCAGACCTTGAGCTCTGAACTGATGCTGCAGGAGACGGACACCTGCCTTTCACAGGGCTGTGCAGTGTTCAGGGATCACTTAATTGCTGGGTTTGGCACTTCAGGTTTCAGGGCACCTGGATGGGGCAGGGGAGGCTGCAGGATTTATGGCCATACTTGTTCTAACACCTGGCACAGCTGCTTACTTTGGTTGGTTGACTATGGGCTGAAGGAGAGATGACCAGGCACCTGAGATGTTGTAGTTGTTGAAACCCAGATAAGAGGGCAGTGTTGACTGTTGCAAAGCTGAACTTGTATTCAGGATGTTTTTATCTGAGGGGTTTTTGTTTTGTTTTCTCCTTTCCCCCCCACACCCCCCCACGCATACTTTCCGTTTGTCACCTGACTGTAAAGTTTAGGACATTCCCATGAGGACAGGCACACCACTGTTGTCCTCCTGCTCAAAGAGGTGCCGAGGAGGTGCAGCCAGGCGAGGGTTCTCCCCGGTATTTATAGAGGGGTGTCTCCTGTCCTGACTCGCTCTGCAGGTGCACTGCTCAGTCGGTTAGAGAAACCGCGAGTTGAAATGATCGCTGGGGTGAAACAGTTTACAAATAGCTTTTCAGTGTTTGTTTTTAACCCCTCCCCTGGTGTACTGGCGAGGCTGAAACGGCTTAAGGAGGGAAAAATCGTTGCAGAATATGCAAAGCACCCCAAGAGTTTCCAAGGGACACTTGGAAAGAGAGTTGCTTTCCTAGTGGCAGAGATCCTGCACCTCTTCCTTCCCCAAGTCCCACTTGTTCCGTTCTGCTCCTTTTATATTTGGGGTTTACAGGGGTAAAACTTCTTTTTCTATGGCTGCTTTTATTTTATTTTTTTTTTAATTGCACGGGAGATTGCATATATTATTATTTTTTTATGGGCTGAAAAGTGATGAATAGATACCAATAGCAACGTATCTGAAGCTGGTGGAAGCAGGGTGCCATTCTAGTGCCTGCAAGGAGAGCCCCCCCAGCCAGGTCCTGCTGCCAGACACTGGCTCTTAGTGTCCCCAGCAGCGTGGTCCCTACCACCCGGCACCTTTTCTCAAGGCATTTGGCATGTGCCCTTTTTGCCCTAATTTTAGCTTATCATGAAGAAGTGATCTCAACATCTGAGCACAAGAGGAAATTTAGACGTTTCTCTCTCTTTTTTTTTTTTTTTAATTTTCCTAACCCGTGGTCAATCGCTTATGGAAAATTCTGGTCAAAAGGGTGAAATTTCTTTGATGGTTGTTTAATGTCAAAACCACAGCTCCAAATACCCGGGAGGTGCTAGTGGCAATGCCCTGCTTACAGCCTTTTTCCAGTGCTGCGTAGGTGTGGGTAGGTGTGCATGAGGGGGAGAAAGGGAAAGCGCACGAATGGGATGCAGGGGTCTCTCTTCCCTCCTGGGCTGCTTTTCTCATTTGTCTTTTAGATTAAGAAAAAAAGAAAGCAAGCCTGTCTGCCTGCAAAGTAGGTTAATCATTGCAGAAAGACTCGCCGCTGGTGCTCCATGTGTGTATTTTTCACACGTGTGCCCGTGGCTGCCTGCGCACTTTGCGGCGGGCGCGGCGGCGCTGGAAAGTATGTGGGAGCGCGTCTGCTTCCTCCGAGGCTGCTACAGGTGGTCGGGGAGGGTGGGGGGTGGAGGAGGAGATGCTTGGGGCGAGGAACGACACCCACATCCTCCGATGGCGCGTGTTGTCGTGTGCTCCGAGCCGCTGCCTCGCCGACAGCCCGGCGGCAGAAGGTCGTGCCTGCGGTGCTTCATCTTTGCTCTCACTGATTTGCTGTTGGAGGTTTATGACTAAGGTTGTGGTTTAATATGCCCTTTTTTAGTTATGCGAAGTGTTTAAAATTATCTAGCATTACATTTCTCTTTTTTTTTTTTTTGCCATGGCCTTTTCTGCCTTCAGAAGTTTCAGCAACTTTTAGAAGGCAAGAAGCATAATTTTATTTGAAAAGAAAAAGTTTTCCCTGATTGTTACTTGTTAGCTGCGAATATGCATTTTTTTGCCTTCCAAAGATCGTTTTTTTTTGAGATTAAACAATTTCATGGCCTTCAGGGTCTAAATATCTAATACAAACTGTTGGCAAGCCTTAGAACTAAATAAAAAGGGAGCTTTATACCCACAGTATGTGATGAGATTCTTACTCTCTCTTTAGACAAGGTGCCTGTCTTCTTCAACTGTACCCCAAAAAGTTTGGTGTTAAATTTGCAAGTACGGATTCGTTTCCTTGTAACTTTGAAATCTTTACTTGAGGACCTGTTAATTTTCATTAACTGTGCAGGTGCTGCTTGATGCCTCGGATATTTGTTGAGCGTATTGCATGTGTGCTCACATTCCCTTGCATTGCAGATGTAACTAGCAAGTTACACTGCTGTCATGCTAATGGTGAAGAAAAAACTGCACATGTTAGCATGGGGAGGAGGTGGGAGTGGAAGGGAGTGGACCTATACTTACATGTACATCTGATAGATGTGACAGCCTTTTTTCTTAGCAGATTGTGCAGCTTTAGTACCTACTGATTACCTGTTATTTCATTTCATGTCCTGTTCCACTACAGAGCGGGATAGAGTTTACCTGCTCTTCATACGGAAGTGTTTTCCCCATGGAGGTACCTGGAATATTTCATGGTTGACTCAAGCTCCAAATGCTCTGTTCCTGGTGACCTCCTGCAAACTGAGATGTCAAGTGTAGGTATTAAATATCAAGCAGAGGTGTAGAGCAGTCTTTCTGAAATTTTGCCATCTCCTGTCTCTTTGTTGATTGAGAATGCAGCAACAGGACTCAACAGTATTTCTAGGTTGTGAGCTTGACACTTTTGAAAATGTTGATAGATAACCATTGTGGAAGTCTTAAGGCTTGATACATGGGTTGAAAAGGAATAACTGTGTGGAAGTCTAATGCCCCACAAAGATGTAGCAAGATATGTGAAGTGTTAGCAAAGTTATAGAGAATTAAATTGATTTAATTTTGGAGATCGTCGTGAAAGTCTTACAGCACTCTGGGTGAAGTTCATCTCCTGCAGAAAGACTGCCAAGATGTTGTTTCTTGTGTATTATTTGCCTCGGAATTGAGGTGGCTGGGTTTTGTAACCTTGCAGTCTGCTCACTGAAATCCTCCTATGGGTGAGATGATCTGGGTGTCCCTCCTTGAGTGATTACTGCAAGAACTCCAGGAGCAGCTCAGGTAGAAGGTGCCAGTCCTCTGCAGGATTTGCTGCTCGGTGCTACCTTGGAGCTGCCTCGCTCTTGGTCCTGGGGGCTTGGCAGCTCCTGGGGACTTCACCCATCTCAATGCCACCAGGGTAATAGCTGGTGCCTGCACCAGCAGAGCCCTGCACCTCTTGGATGATGCAGTCCATGAGAACGGCCCCTAAATTGCTCGGGAAGCAAAGACTTGCCACCCTGGTTTAGGGGCTGTTTGCAAAAAGGAACAAGGTGAGGGAGGTTGAGTTGAAATAGTCATAAATGTCATGTGCAGCTGCCAGGCTGGAATCGTTGGATTAGAAAACGAGACAGAAGTTGGTGCAAAGCCAAGAAGCAGCTGAGGAAAAAAAAAAACAAACCAGAAATTGCACAAAGAGTAAAAAGGAGAAGACAGTCAAAGCCCTGTCCTCTGTCACGTTGGAAAGGGGATCATAAAGTTAAAACTCCTATGTCAGAGTAGGTAATGCAGGAATTAAAACACGTAGCTCTTCCAAGCTGCTGCTTTCTATGCAACCTCATTTCAAAATTAACTCTACCCAAAAAAAGAGCTGCTTGCATACAGGAAAACATGTTTTTGACTAGAAGATACAGTAAGAAGACAGGGTGGGGCATACATGCGCTTTATTGTATGAAAGCAAAAGGAGAGGGTATGCTGCAGAGCAATGTAAATGAATCCATGTTATTTCTCTCCCCCTTTCAAAATGAGTTCAGAAGGTATCACACATTCAAGGTACACCACCAAGGCTTGAGCAGGTGGTGTTAGAGTTACCATGTGCCATTTAAACGCTTACATTTTACCATTCGTTTGGTGAAAGAGACCTAACAGTTATAAAACATTTAAATCCCCAAAACCAAGTATTTAGCTCAGCACATGGAACTTGCATTCTAATTAAAACACAATTGTAATGTATTTTAATTTTTTTTTTTTAGAGGTCCTACTGGTAGACATAAATGAAGCAGATCGAGATCTCTGTGTGATTGCAAGCTGTGGCAGAAAAATTAGCACCACACTTTCCAGTGGAAGCAGAACAAAAATGTAAAGTCTGCCAATTAAATTGGAAACAGCTCTTAATTTCCCCTCTCCTCCTCCTCCCCCAAAGGATGAATGGCTTACTCTTCTGGATGGAACTTTGTGTAATGACTCATAGTTTTATATGGATTAGTATGAATATGTAGGTGAGAGAGATGCTGGCATCTGAGAAACTATATATAGTGTCTAGGAGAAGTGTCCTGGAACACAGAATAAATGAATGTTTGATCTATTTTTCTTGCTGAATTAAAGGAAACATAAATGCACAATATCTTCCTCCCTTTACTCCCTCCCCTCCCAGTTGTGCTCAGCAGATACAGAGGAGGCTCATGATGCACGGAGAATGTGCCTATGTTGATGACTGAACTCGTCACTGAAATAGGAGTATCCCCTTTGCCCTGTGTGAAATACACATGGACATGGCCCCAGGAGCCAGAAGCTGTGTGGACACCAGCAGTGAGTGTGCAAAGCTTCTGTGGTGCCCTTCCTGAGGTGGTTATTGTTCTGTAGGTTTCCAGCAGGGAAAGAAAGGCCCTTTCTACCTCTTTTCTCCGTGCCTCTTTGGTCAGACAATGCTGGTCTGTACGTTACTATGGCAGCAGCCAGAGGTAAGAGCATCACACACCTTGCTCTTCTGGTGGCACCTGAACGTGACTGTGTCACCGTCATACCTGCTGCTGGAAAGCCATAGGTAGGGCAGCTGTATTTGTGCTCATGACTCTGGAGTCATCTATAGGTGGTAACTTAAGCTGAAAGTGTGCGTTCACATGAGGCTTTTCTAGAGGACTGTGAAGTTTTCCATCTCAAGGCTTCTGTTTCAGCCTCTCCTCCCTACAACCATGTACTGTGCATCCACCTGCACTGTAATAGCTATTAATAGCAGGACTAGGGGACACAATCATCCCCCTGTACTCGGCACTGGTGAGGCTGCATCTCAAACACTGTGTTCAGTTTGGGACCCTCACTACAATAAAGACATTGAGGTGCTGTAGAGAGTTCAGAGGGCGATGAAGCTGGTGAGGGCTCTGGAGCGCAAGTGTTATGAGGAACAGCTGAGGGAACTGGAGTCGTCTAGTCTCAAGAAAAGGGGGCTGAGGGGAGACCTTATCGCTTTCTACAACTACCTGAAAGGAGGTTGTAGCAAGGAGGATGTTGGTCTCTTCTGCCAAGTAACAAGGGATAGGATGAGAGGACATGGCCTCAAGTCACACCAGGGAAGGTTTAGACTGGACATTAGGAAACATTTCTTCACTGAAAGGGTTGTCAGGCACTGGAACAGGCTGCCCAGGGAAGTGGTGGAGTCACCATCCTTGGAGGTATTTAGAAGATGTGTAGATGTGGTGCTTAGGGACATGGTTTAGTGGTGTGCTTGGCACTGTTAGCTTTACAGTTGGACTCTATGATCTTAAAGGTCTTTTCCAACCTAAATGAGTGTATGATTCTTTGACTCCAATAAAACCCCTATCAATGAAGCATTTGGGTTAGACAAAACAAACAAACAAACAAATTTTTAAAAAGGTGTTTCAAATGCAGCCATTTCACTGTGTTGCTCATAAACAAAGCTACAGCAGTTTAAAAGTAACGGGCCAGTGAATTGTGGTAGAGGAGAAATAGGATCAAACCGACAGGAGAAGATGGGAATATGTTGAGCTGGCATTGCTGCAGATACAGGCAGTGAGCCGTGTACCCTTCAGCATTCTTTTTTTCTTCTTAGTGTGCAGCAATGCCATTTGCTCCTTGCGGAAAATGGTATTCTTTGTGAAGTCTCCATTAAGGGCAAAAGAGAGTGAGAAAACTGTTCTTACATCCTTGTATGACAGTCGTACCTTAAAAAATGACCTTATGGAAGAAACTGCCAGCTTTGAGCAATTGTCCAAAAATCTGACATAGTTGGATCCTCCTTTTTAGGTTGCTCGCCATAAGCTTACTTGAGCATTTAATTGTAGGGACCTTATTTTTACATCTCAGACTTGCAGATGTTTATTGTGCTAGCATAACAGTTGTTATTAGGTAGGAAGACTGAAGATTCTGAGGTCAGTTCTGAGCTCCTGGCCTCTGCTTTCCCCTTGGAGTGTGTTGCTGGTCTTCTCTGGGAGGACCCTGGCTGTGGAGTCTCTTCAGTTCTCTGTAGGAGACAACTTTGGTTTTCCCTTCAAGCAAGATGCCACACAAAGCTTACTCTGAGGATGCCAGGATACCCTGGGAACATTTTCTGGAGAAGGGGGAATGCATTTACGTTAAAAACAGGCAACTAGCAACAACAAAAAGAAGCAGCCGCTTCTTATATAAGTTGGGGGAATCCCACAGTGTCTTCGGAGAAGTAGACTTATTTGGTCATGTGCAGTATCTCAGACCTCCCACCTTCAGATGTCAAGGAGGTCTGACTTCCATTTTAAAACTGGTACCTGGCATGGAATAGAGTTTTATTAAAATCTTACCGCCTAGAAACCCAAACATGGAGAAATCAAGAATTCATGTCATTTGGCGTAATTTCTTGAAAAGAGATTAAAACTCCAGTGTTTATCTTGGATCCCCACTGCAAGGAGCAGGAGGGAATGATGAGGGTATTTTATGATTAATGAGCCTTTCTACATATGTTCCTTGTGCCTCTTGCAATTTAGTAGTCTCAGTGACCTAGCTTTTTATTTAATTTTTCTTTTGTTGGCATTCTCATCAGTAGTCTCCTGAGATGCAAAACTCTGCCTTCAACCAGCAGGTCTCTTCTTGGCTGTGAGGATGTGGGCCAGTGTGCTGTCCTTGGTGTCCACCATTTCAGTAGCTTAGCACTGCTGTCCCATTCCTACCATTGCTTCTTTTGTTTTCCACTTTGGCACAAAACAATTCCAACAACACATCACCTTCACCTTGAAAACAGGATCCAGGTAAGATGGGGGGCAGCGTTACACTGCAATTGCCAGCCTAACTGAGAATAGGTCAGTTTGGGACTGGAGGAGTCCAGCCACAATACTGTTCAGGGGGAGCCAGGTTTGCAGCCCAGGCTGGCCCCCATGCACAGGGCTCTGGTGGTCCCAGCTGCGTAGACCTGGCCAACACCAAAACAAAGGCCATAGGAAGAACTCTTCAGCTGCATTTCTCTGTCCTCAAAAGAGGAGAATCCCAAGGCAGCAGCACATGGTTCCTGGCATTTACATGCGGAAGACAGCAAGTTGGGGGGAAACCGCTGTATGGACCAAGCAGCACAATCTGTTGCAATCAGAGTTCTTTTCGTTTATGGATGTGTGATTTTTATGGATAGAGAGGGGTTTGGCTTAGGATTTGGGACTGATCCTTTATCTAAGACAATGTGAAGAACATCTGATACTAAAGATAAGCAATTTATCCTTTAATATGGGAGCTTTCTCAGCTGGTGGCCGGCCATACATGGCACATCAATAGCTCTGCCTCCCCTGGGGTTTTTCCTTCCAGCTGCAGACCATGTGCTTGTGAATGTGTGCGCACTCACCAAGGAGGTGGGGGGGAGTATTTAACCAGCTGCAAATCAGTGAATCAGTGTAAGGAAAATGATTTCCCTGGGGCAGAGGAAGGCTGTGCTGGAACGGAGGCTGACTTTGGCAGGCCCTGCAGTGGTTCAGGGAACCTGTACCACCACGCTGCAGTGGCTCACCTGGGCTGAAGAAGGGACTCCCAGTTGCGAGGTGCACTGAAGGAGTCCTGGGTGCTTTACAGCCACTGTGCAGCCATTCCTGTCGTTTCTTCTGCCACTTTGACCAAGGTGTGGAAGGGCTAGACAGGAAACATGGGTACAGAGGACTGGAGCGTGAACTGGTGTCTGTTAACAACCAGAAGTTAGTAATTGTGTGCTGCAAGTCAGATGACAGCTCTGCAAGGAGTGGAGCATGAGTAGAGTATGCTTTTGCTTTTCTAGCGGTACAGTTTATGCTTCCTTTCCTGCCTCTCTCCTTCCTTGGAGAGTAGGCATAAGAGAAGTCATCTGATTGACCTGCTGGAGGCCCTTCTTCTTGCTTTTGCCCAGCTGAAGAGGCAACAGTAGAAGTTTCCCTATTCATTCCTAACTCTTCTTTGTTGGCTGTTGATGCCTGAGCAAGTTCAGTCTATACTGGTCTGTTTTACTTACATATATGCGCGGTCTATCTATGTAGTAAGTATTTTTTGTCTTTCTCTAACCCCTGGGTGCAACACACCTGTTTTCTACAGTGGTGTGTGCCATTTAACTAATTGCGCCTAAATGGAGGAAGTAAGCGAGTAGATGGAGGGTTTTAATTTCACTGAAACCATTCAGGAAAAGCAGCTGGATTTCTATTCTGCATATGTCCCTATTCCACCCCATGCTTGACTAGTTTGGGAAGTGCTGTGGTGAGCACCCAACATGGTGAGTTCTGTCACGTGTGTGAGCTCATCACAGAGGCTGCAGAATGAAGCGTGCTTAAACGTCTGGGGCAGAGAAAGTGGCTCAGCTTCATTTTAATGGAAGAAGCATCCCAGTGAGTAACCCAAAGGAGTGAGGCTCTTGCTGACAGCTTGGTGCTCTGGGCCATAAGCATACTCGTGAGAGCTTGGTTTCTAGCAGGACGAGGGGAACAGAAGAGACAGGATGGGGTAGGTTTTCCTGTGATTGAGCAGTGTTCGCCTTCTTGAACCTTGCCCTGAAGTGTCTGTAGCTCTGTTGTCTGAAGCTGATGGGGGGATGAACCATCAGTATGCTCTGAGAAGACATTTTCTTGTGTACATTATAAACTATTATCATACAGTTACTATTAAACATTTTCAGTATTTGGAAGTCTTATAAAGAAGTGTGTAAGTAAAAAGTACTGCTGTGTGGGGAACGCTTAGCTTCTATAGAAATGAAAATCAGCAAAACTAAATGCAGTGCATTGCATCCTGCAGACTACTAGGCTGTATCCAGTGAAATCTGTAAGGGGCTTGCTGTTGATTGGCAGGGTCATAGATAGATGCATTGATCTGTCCAGATTTAGGGCCCCATCTCCTCCAAATGGAGTAGAAGAATTACAGTGAACATTAGCGCAAAAGCTGGCATTCATGTATGGGACAGCTAAGATCGTGCTTTCAGGCTCTGACCCAAATAATGAAATTATTTTCAGTGTGGTTTTTTTTGGTGATTATTTGCCTGGCAAGGGCGTTGCTTGAAAATCACCTGCTCATAAATATGGACAGTATTATACTGCTCTGAATAACTTAGGGTAAAGTTGTTTCAATATGTTTCTTCTTGGATCCTGAATATGAGGAAGGTACATCTGGCATAGGCTAGTGAAAAGAGGAGGATAACTGGCCTAGATATGTTTATGTAAAGAAATCCCCCCTCCAGTATAATGCTTCTGGTAGGTCAAGGGGACAGCAGAGAGTTTGGAGCAGGTCATAACATGGAAGTAAAGCTTGAGTGTGACCATTAGCTGTTGAGTCAAGCAAGGAATGTACCCTATTTTGTTTATATTGCATGTATTGTACTTTTCATTTCTTGGAAAACAAAACAAAAACAACAAACAAACCCCATATGTAGCCATTTTAATATATTGGACCTTTGCTTAGTAATATATCATATTTCTGGAAAAACCTATACATAGTAGCATTGTTCTAGTGGGTACAAATCCTTGCTTGGGCTACAAGCACATGTTTTGGACAGGACGTGCTTTGGACACTGCATATGGAATTTTATATAGCAATTGTCCTCTTTGCTTCTGTGGGTAAATTTTCTAGTGCTAAAATATCAAGCTACAACACTGTCCTTCATTGTTAGACTCACTGACCTTTGCCTTTAGTTGGAAATGGGGCAGGAAATCTGTGTTTCCTAAAAGCTGCCTGAAGTCACAGAAGAAAGCAGTATAGAATATGGAATATGGCATATGGAATGACCTCTGGGTGCAAACAGAAATAGGCAGCCACATGAAAGCTGTACGGAGTCTTGGCTGTGGGAAGTCAGTGATGATGAGATGCAAATAAACAAGAGGGAACTGGATATTAATGTTGGTGGTGTCAGATATGTAAACTCATGTAGGTTGCAAAAGTTCTGCATATCAGGATCCACAACCCGTGTCTCATCAGAGCAAGTGTGAGCCCACGGCGCAGATATACACGTGCTGCTTCGGAGGCGAGATCCAGTTGTGGGCAAAAGAAAGGTGATCTTACAGGGAAGGGAAGTTGAAGTTGTTGCTTCTTCCCTGGCTCTTGGACTGGGTAAGAAAACAAAAAGGAATCCAGAATGGCGAAGACAAAACATCTCAGCCGCTCTTGCCAGTTGGAGAACTGCTAATAGTGTTTGTAGTCTTGGAACAAAAGGCAACAAAACAAGTTACTTAAGGAAAGAATCCATCATTCTGACAAAAATAGAGCTTTCAGCTATTTTTTTGTCTGAGCCTGTGTTTCTCCAGCCAATCAATCCTGTTACTGAACAAAACTCTGGAAATCAACTTAACAAGATTAATGTCTGTAAATATTTGTAAAACCTATGTGTTATACAGTCTCTTTAAATGAGATTATGTTGTGTTTATAATACTAACTCATATTTTGTACCCAGTCTGGTCTAAAATGTAATAGTTTTCATTAATTTTTCTTTCTTGTTTAATTTCATGCTTAAACCAGTAAGTTACAAATCTGCATGACTGCCCACTTATTGTTACTCTCAGCATAATGGCACTGAGTCACTGCGCATGGACTCAGATTGCCATAGGGTGTTAATACTTGGTATTTAAGCAAGCATGTTTATCTGAAAGCTGGCTCATCAGTCCATGGAATGCAGTGTTTACTACGTGAAGTTCAGTCTAGAATGACTGCAGTTAGGAGATGTAGTCTGTGATCATTAATAATGCCTAGAATTTGTGTTCCCCTTTTCAGCGGTGTTTGGGAAATTATCTGCTTAATGTGGGAAAATAAATGCAGGGAATGTACATGGTAGGCTTTGAGAAAAGGGGTTTTGTGTGCATTTAATAAAGTCGTCTTAAAAGATTATTTTTCTTTCCTTTCCTTTTCTTTATCCCAGTGAGTATCTGATTTTGTCTATGCTTTGTCTTGAATGTCTTGTTTAACTAGAGAATTTGGGATTATGAAAGCTAATGATTACCCTCATAAACTGAAAGATTTGTTTTTTCCTGTCCAAGTTTATTTCTCATGTGGAGTTTCTTTTTTTCCTGGTGAAATTTTCCTCTGTGGCAGAAAGAACCCCAGGGAAACCAACATCTGAAATGCCATTTCACCTTCGTTTATTTTGCTAATGTGTTTTCAGGTAGTTAAAACACCCAGAAATTTACTGGCAGCAGCACCTGGTGGAGTGTGTTTTATGGAAGGAAAACAAATAATGAAGAGGGGTAATGGCTGTTAGTTTACTAGCCAAGTGTCAGCAGAGGGCTGGTTTTAATTTTTCATGGGAGAAGCATCTCTGCGGTTCTGCAGACTGAGATAGAGCAAACTTCAGATTGGAAATCAGATGAGTTTGTCAGTCGGAATAACGGTATTGTAGAGCTACAGCTGAGGAGTCAGATAGCACTTCATTCTTTGCAAAACACAGATGCAAGTTTTTTATGATATACCGCTCTTTCACACCAGCAGTATTTATTGCTTTTGAACACAGTTGCTCCTGACCAAGGTGATTTTGTTTTCTGTTACTGCAGTTACCTGGAATATTCAAAGGAATCGCTGTTATTCAGAGACCATGTCTGGCAGCTTAAGATTTTGTGTTTCAAGTGGTATTTGTATGTCCATGTATCATTTATAAAAAACATTTGTTTTCCTTTTTCAATGTATGTATTACAATAAGAATGTAGGGAAAAGGACTGGAGGACATAATAGTTATAAATATGCTTTCATTTATATTCTCTTATTTGATGATCTCCTGTTGATCTTTTGCTATCTATTCAAATAATGTTTTAGTAAACAATAGCAATCTTGTAGAGAATGTAGAGGAGTATGTGTGTGTGCAAGAGGCTTACGTCTTTTTTTCAAGTACATTAGACTTTTTTTAGATTTTAAGTACTTTGCATTATTCTTAACAGCGATAATACATGGAGCATACTGAGATACATTACACACATATAATTTGTTCTTGGGCACCAGTATAACATATGTGGGTGTCAACTGCATAGCGCCGTGATTTTTAACCAATTTATGATAGTTTTGTGCTGATGCAAAGCCTAAGTATGCTAGAATCAGAATTGCCACCCACTTTAAATGTTGTTGTTAGCAGATAACATTTATTTCAGTCACTTTAAAATCTTAACGTTATGAAGTGGTTTTAAAAGGTTTATGTATTTTTAAAGCCAGTTCTATATTCTTTTGGATAATACCTACCAGCGTTGGTACTGGAGATCATTCTCCCACAACATGTACCGTGGGTGTAGAGTTCCACTGCATTAATGAATTAATTCCACTGAGGTCTCCGACGTCCTAGAAGAGTAGGGTCATCCCTGTCAAGTGTCCAAACAGGATATAACCGACTGAACAGCAGTGTTCTCTCAAAGCTCTCCTTGATCCTCTGGATGGAGTCCAGGGAGCCCATCACTTCGAGGAATACACGTGTCGGACCATATGACCTTATGTAATGACCATGCGTGTGAGGAGCCCAGAGGGCAGGTAATCCATGGGATGTCCAGTGGTGATGCTGGTGAGTTCCTGTGCCAGAAAGGTTTGCAGCTGGCTACCTCATGGTTTCTGCAAATGGTATTCTCCAGCTTTTGTTTGTCTTCCTGCCTTTCCTTTATAGCGATTAGGCTGGGAGAATGGGAAGTGTGGCTCACGTAGTCCATGCAGAGATTTCAGAAGGAAGCTCACAAGGCTGTGTGGATTGCTCCTATTGCCTCTGGTCAATTCTTTGGCTGAAATTAGCTTGAAGATTAGAGGAGAGGATACAGCCACAAGCATGTACACACAAGCTTACAGAGCAATGAACATACCCAGAGAAATTGCCCACAGTAAAATTTTGTGTGTCACATAAGCAAATATATCATAAACATTCAGCACCTGCTTGTTATGTTTATTTGGTAGGTTACCCGGTATTGCTTAAGAGCTTAAGTTAAAATGCTTACCAGTGCTGTGCTTGATCTGTGGGGATCTGCTGAAACAAACAGGCTGAACTTATTCACCCCTTCTTCCATTTCTGTATGTGTAAAATGGAGGCTACTTGCCTTCCCAGGGCTTAGGGAGGATTAGTTGCTCCTTACGGCCGGCTTTGCAGAGGAGAAGCCCTAAGTAGGGTGGTGTGACGTATGTCTGCTCTGATGGAGATGGGAAGGGAGGAGCGTTAGCCAGTGAGGACGGGGTCAGGAGAGCCCCTGCGTGGGTGGAGGGAAGGCCAGGCCACCAGCAGCCATGGGGACACCAGAGCTGCCTGGGGATGGCTGGCTCTTCAGGGACACCTGCAGCCGGCAGAGTGAGACAAGCAGGGGCGAAGTACACAGAGCATTTCAGTAAATACGAGCACAAACCTGTTTGTTTTAGTCAGTCTGAGAAATGAGCTGTGCCCAGGATCTGCACATGCTGGGCTTGCAGGGCGAGCTCTGTTGTGGGCATGTGTGTATGCGCATCCCTGCATCCTCGCCTCCCTGTGTCCTCCCTGTGCGCATGCCCTGGGGTAGGGGATGCTGCCTTTGGGCTCCATCACACCGCCTTGTGCCTACCGGGCCCGGGCCTCCCCCAAAAAGCCTGCCAGGAAAGGAGGGCCTCACCACTTAGCATGATCAGGCTAGGCATGAGGAAGAAATTTTTTACAAGGAAGGTGGTGAAACACTGGCCCAGGTTGTCCAGAGAGGTGGTAGATGCCCCATCCCTGGAGACATTCAGGACCAAGCTGGACAGGGCTCTGAGATACCTGACCTAGTTGCAGATGTCCCTGCTTATTGCAGGGGGTTGGACTAGATGACCTTGGAAGGTCCCTACCGACTCGAAACTATTCTGTGATTCGTCACAAATTTGGTGTTAACCTGGAAAACCGTGCTCAGTGCCTGCTTCCAGACAAATTCAAAACCTGGTTCAGGACAAACTACCCTCATGTAGCAAAATCAATGACACAAATGCTTGTTCCACATCCTTTGGGATTTAACTCTATATATTTGGGCTGGATAAAGGCCAACAGATAAAATGAGGTCTGAAACTGGGCTGCAGAGAGCTCCTGCATTATGCAGACTGAAGGGGTTGCCCAGGCACATCCCTGCCTTCCAGAGGACTCTGCACATTGCTTCAGATTTCTGTTTGGTTGTGGTTTGTTGGGGTTTTTTTGTTCTTTGTTGATGTTACTTATCCCTCCTAAGAAGACAAATGCTGTAATATTAAAAGATAATTTTATAAGTCCAGGGAGAACATACTTTTTCCTTGGTGCAAATTATATTATTATTCTGTAGTAACTACCATGTAGGAATTTATTTTCTTCAGGTAATGACTTCATGGGCTTGATACAATAAAGTAATAAAGCTCTGCATGTTGTGTGTAACCCCTGCAGTATTTCAGGTCTGTGTTAGAAACAGCCTTTATCATGCAAGAATAGCAATTGCATTCCAACATTTTCAGGTTTCAAAGTGTGAATGTCAAACATAAGAACAAAAATATCTGAAATTCATCAGCCATTTTCATTGGCGTTTACCAGACCCCACACTGTGAGGTGGTACTTTGAAAGCTATGACAATTCAGTGTAAAAAAAAAAAAAAAAAAATCATCCTCTTGGAAACAATAACATTGGAGAAAAACAAAGGGAAAGACTCTTAGCATCTGCACCTGTGATGGGGCAGCTGATTTCTTTGTCATCTTGAGATTCTGCCTAAATTTGAGACAGAAAACCTTGGTACTTCATTATCATCAGGCTTCTTGCTGTCTCTTTTAAATGCGGTTGATGAGCTCCTCACATTTCCCTTGTAGCATAAATGGGCAATCTACAGCTCACAGAGGCTCTGGGAGAATGTGTAAGCACTTGCACAAGTCCAGTGAGGAGCCGTGAGGTGTGATCTATAGTGAACAGGAGCTCATTGCAGCAAGGGGTTGTGCACGAACAGCAGACAGTGGTGATCCCTGACACAGAGGATGAGCCCTGTAATTCTGGACCAGCAAGTGATGTCTAAAGAGTACTTATTGTATCCCACTCTGCATCAGCTGAGAGGGTAGAGCATGTAGGGAGCTGCCATTTTGTCTGGCTACACATGTGTCTGGTACTTGTTGAATTTGGTTTCTAGAGCCCACATAAAATCTATCCATATGTCTGAGTTATTCCTCTGTGCCCTGGAAGACCTGGAGTTAAGACTGAATTCTGGCTAAGCCTACTGGGAGCCTAAGAAAATGGTGCTGGTCTGGGGACAAAGGGGAGCAGGACTGTGATGTTCCATTTTGAAGGAAGCCAGCGAGGAGGGTGACTTTGGGAGGTGCCAGAAGAGAGGCCAGCGTTGGTGCATGCTTGGGTCAAGACAGGGCTAGCACAGGGAGAGGGCACACTGATCAGGCGCTGTGATTCTGCTGGTTGCACAGGTTGTGGTTCTCCTGCTTTTACCAAGAGATGTTTCTTTAGGGAGAAGGTACTTCCCGAAGTTGTAAGTACCTGGCAGCAAGCAGATGCAGTTGCTGGCTGGGCAGAGCTGAAGGGCTGTGTGTAGCTGTTACCTCCTCTTCTGGCAATGGGGTGATGTCCAGGCACTTGCGCCCTGTCCCTCCCTGTCTATGCTGCCAGTGCGGCTGTTCTGCAACCAGCTCTTCTCAGTGTGGCATTACTGGTCTCCTCTGTTTTGATGGCTACATTTGAAGTACCTTGTTGCTGATTATGCAAAGTACCTGCTTTTCATCAGGGTGTCATTTTGTATGGACGCTGTGTTGAGCCTTCAGTATGGATTTAATATTTTTTGAATATTATATGCTAATTGCTTCTAGTTTTCTGTTGCTTTGTCTCTTGGCCACTTCAACTTAGTTGTTGTTGTAGCTGCCCTATCGGGGCTTCACAAATTTTTATTACTGCTCTTCACGCAGAATTTCATCATGGCAGATTACCTGTGCTGTTCCCGTAGATTTCTACAGGGGCAAGAAAAATCGACTGCATACTCATGTTGAATGAAAAGGTGCTCCTTCAAAAGGCTAATGAGCAAAACTGGACCTCAGCAAGAAAAATGCATCAAGATAATGTATCTCTTAAACCCTGACTCTGAAGTTTATGAGGAGCTTCCTTCAGTGGAGTAGGAGCTGCTGGAGTCGCTCTGAAACACAGTGCTGAGTGTCGTGACGTCCAAAAGAAAACTCCTCTGGAAGATGGAGCGGCAGAGAGGAGGGTGCAAAATTTAGAAGTTTTGAGGCACTGGGAGATGGGAGTGATAGGCACAGAAAGCCACGTAGATGGTAATGCATTTTATCTCAGCCCTCTTACAGAGCTTGAAGCCCCCCAGGGTTTGTTAGTGACACAGTGACAGCTTTTCTGAGCTTGTCCTTTTAGAGAAGGATGGGAAACTTCTGCCTAGGATGTGTAGGAGCCAGACTGGGTGAATCAAAGGGTGGTGGGAAGTGTCCCTGCTGGGTGTTTTGTTTAATAAGACAACTGTGCTTGAACCTAAACATGCCAATGCCTCCCCACAGTCTCAGACTATGTCTTTTGTGACTGGGTGTCTGTGCAAATCCAGGTCCTGCTGTTTACCCTGTGCAGAAAGTATTTGGCTGTAAAGGGGATGAGCCCACATAGAGACTTGTGTGTGGAAATGCAAGATCTCCCAAAGATAGCGCGAAATTGTTTCTTAATGAGTCTTCGGTATGGTATTTCATAATGGACCTTTGGAAAAGTATGAAAAGTATTTGCCTTGATGTCTTAACAACCTCTCTGGGGGAGGGAGCGGTCTCCTTCCCGCGCACGGCTGCTGCCAGCCAGAGCCTTGGGCTCCTCCATACGTCGGCTGCCACCACGGTGGGCAGCCCCTCTGCTTCCTGCACGTCATCATTTCCACCCCTGAAATCTTGTATTTAATAACGAGGTCACTCGCAGGCTAGGATTTGATGGTGTCTTTTGTAAATTAATGTTTGGAAAGGAAACCAACGGGCTTCGCTGGATGCCCATGAATTGGTCCAGGTGCTTGTTTCTAATGCAGACAGTAGCTCATTCATGAGCGTAACCCAAAGAGGATGTAGTCAGTTGTATCTTCTTTTTTTTTTTTTTTATAACTGAAAAAAGTATTTTTGTAAGTGATGCATAAATGGCATTAGGTTAAAAAAAATCAAGCAGGTGTTATGCTAAAATGTGAAGTGCTTTTATGGTTTCACAGTATAAACCTTTTTTTTTTTTCCTCTATATTATCATTTCCCACAAAAGCAAATGGATTTAAGACACTGAACAAATGGCTGATCATAATATACTTTAAGGTGCTAGATTATTGCTCAGATTTATGCTGCTTTGTGGTGCCTGTTGGTTGCCCACTGACTGCAAAAGAGTTTGATTATCTTAGTGGTTGCAAAGTAAAGAAGTGTAGGACCAAAAGCATGGGTTACTGTTGAGATGTTATAACCCCAAAATTAAAAATGAATATGCTTATAATGCCTTCCATTTCCATTCCTACTGATCTCTTTCTAAAATAAATTAAAACAGGGTTAAACAAATATCCATTTATTTTTAGAAATTTCTAGAAAGCACTGGACTACAAGGACATGAGCATGACAGTGCTACCAGCCCACTGTGAAAACGCATGAAAGCATTAATTAAATTGAGACCAGTTTATTTTGTTTTCAGTTATAGGATGTTATTTAGAACTGATTGTAGCTTTTTGTTTTTAAAGTCGGCTATTTTTGGCCAGTAACCTCTAAATGCCGCCTTTTTCGGCTGTGTCTGCTCCACACATGCCTAGGCTGGGAGAAGGCGAAAGGGGCAGCCAAAACTGGAGCACATTCCCCCCTATGCTGCTGTATTTGTACACAACTGGTGGTCCCACCCTGCAGCTCACTCCCTGCTTATTCCCTTCAGTTTCCTAATTCTTACTAATTTTCTCTTCCATAAATCATCAGTTCCCTTTCCTAGCAATTAATCATTTAGCTTATTATTTTGTTCTGTATTTAATCCTTCCCATTCATCCACTCACATATTAATCTTCTGATAATAGAGGAGTTGTGTGCATTTCTGTGCCAGTTCAGCTCCAGGTCCGTATACCCCGATTTCCTCTCTTTATTTTGGTGACCAGCAACAAGATGCTCCGGAGGAAAAAGCAGTATTCCTGCCCCACCTCAAATGGCAAATAGAACATCCTGACAGCCTGTGGTGGCTTTACCCTTTAATTATTGGGTCAAGACTGAGGCATGAGACGTCCATGTTCTTTTCCAGAGTTTGAGTGAGATGGGTAACTCGTGTCCAGTCCTTTTTGAATGTAGCTGGACTCTTGGCCTCCCTGGTATAGGGGGGAATGAATTACTATTGGCTAAATTGCATGTTGTATAGAGAACATTTTATTTTAAATGTGTTGGCATTTTGTTTGGTTGAAATTTATTTTCTTTTTATGTTACAAGATAGAGAAACACAATCTCCTGTTTTATCTTCCCAGTTTGTTTTCTAAAATATGTATTTTAAGCAGACCAAATGGAGCATGTTTTCTAGAGGCAGAGCACACCTTCCTCCTGCTCAGCAGTGCTGCTGCGAGGGTTTTGCTGTCTCCTTTTTCTTTTTGCCCCTTGGGGCTGGGGTGCCCCTGTTTGGAGCCCAGGCGTGGGGTGGCCAGGCACTGCCCCTGTGCTGTCCTGCCACCCCAGGAGAGCAACCCAAGCCATCCCTAATGGCACCACAAACCATCACTTAGATTGGAGTAGTGTTCGTCAAATGATTTAAAAATCCATCACTGTGTGCATGTGTTTCTTGGGGTTCATTTTGCCAGGGCACAGGAGAGGTGCCTATCAGCTAAGTGGCCTGACTGAGCGATAGCTGCTTTGTTCCGAGATCTACCTGCAGCACATGTAGACTCCTGCCTGTTTTATTTTACTTTTATGTGTGAATTCCACAGAAACCTTTATAAAAGCTACTTCATGTTTCTTAAGTGATTCTTCAAACTAGCCTCCTGACTTAAAAAGGGATGAAGGGATGTGCTGAGGTGTTGTCACCTGCAGCAGCAGTTGGAAATTAAAGACCCGGAGCCCCATGTCCAGCTCCCTGAGGGACAGACCTGGCCCAGAGACCCTACAAGAAGGTGTCTCAAGGGGCTTTATAGCTCTGCAGCTGAATGCATGTATGCAATGCCCTATCTTTGACAACACATGCCTTCATCTCTTATCATTCCAGGACTTATTCAGACATCTGAATAACTTCCCACCTCTTGGCTGCAGGTTGATAGCAATGCCCTTTGTGGGCTCATGTGGGTAAATTCTCTATAGTACACAGTGTTGCTCTGCCTTTTAACATGTATACGCTCAGATAAAATAAATTCGTTGTAGCTCGCCACAGCTGTCAGTGAAAGGAAATTGTGCGTTTTTCCCTTGGGTGTTGGGATAGTTTTTCTCCAGTCCTTCTTTCTTTGAAATCTCTAGTAGCATGCTACTTCTCAGATCGGTCTTTATGGAGGTAAAATCACTTTCTGCTTTTCTTGTGTTCAGAATTATGCAAAGCAGTTGCTGCACATAAACATGCAACAGTAAGTGCCACAGAATTGTAGTCTACAAAGATTCCACCGTTAACCACACCAAAGAAAACAAAAATGCAAGGTTCTTCAAATTGATGTCACATGCGGGAAGTGACATTTAAATTCTTACTCATATAAATTAAGCTGTCTTAACCATTTTCCTCTTTTAAAGTGTAGGAGATTTTTCCATTAGTTAAAGGGTTGTCTAGCAAGCCTTCAAGAATAAGTTTTTCCATTTTTTTAAGAGGCTTGAGGTATTGGGCTTTTTTAATGTGATGGTATATAATTCACGGGAGCGTAACAGCTTAATGAGCACGTTTAATTGGCTATTTGAGAACCCGCGCTAGAGGACTGACCTCAGAAGCGTTAGGAAATGGTAGTCCCACTGCTTATCTTTACACTTCATAAAAAGTATTGTTTAATTCTTGGAAGAAGAGGGTGTTTCAGTCTTGCCCAGTTTTTTTCTTTATTCTGGTATGCTTTGCTCCTGTTGGTGTTTTTCCTGGTCTTCTTCATTGCTGGAATATAGTATTGAAACAACTATGTGGTTTATGGCTTTTACTCTTAAGTTTGTTTGTTTTGGTTTTTTTTCATCATGTGGAAGCCTCATGTTGAGCCTCCAGTAAAGAGATTTTCTCGAATCCAAACAAAAAGTGAGGGCTGCGATGTGCAACCAGTTTTGGCTGTGAAATCGAGGTCAAAGCCACTTGCACACATCCAGTCCCAGCAGCGGTGAGCTTGGGCTTGCCCAAGGGTTGATCTTCTCTGTGCTCTCAGCTGAGCTCACGTCTCAACAACGAACAATGTCCTGGACCCATCTGGATGGGTTCCCTGCACCACTGAAATTGTCTGAACGAGCTTTTCCTCCTTTCTTTTCGAAGGAAGAAGCATCTGTCCTTGCTCTTCATGTGAATTGCTCATCTTTGTGTGTGCTGGGTGCGCTGTGGGTTGAACACAACTGTTGATGCTCTTCTGAAGCATGAAAGGACGATGCATTTGTTTCATTTCTCGGGTGTCTGCCGGAAGTATTTGATAGCGCTGAAGTGTCGAGATGTTATCCCAATCACTTAAATTCTGTACTTCAGCCTTTCCCCATTGCTAAGGTTGATAACAAAGCCACCAAATTTAGAGTATGAACTTTCTTTCAAATTAAATATAACATTTAATGTACTTTCAGCTGGTAAAATTATCACAGTTGCTAATTGGTATAATTTTTATCATTACAGTTGAATCGTCTTTATTAGAATGTTTGTGTTCCTTTTATCTACCACTTCTCCGCAGCATTGTGGAAAAAGAAGTCTTTATCTCCTGTGCATCTCCTATATATTATTCTGTCAGCCAGAAGTCTCTCTTTGGTATTCTGGAAGTATTGGAAGATTTAAAATACAGTCTATTAAAGAAAAAAAAAAAAAAAGAAAAAAAGACACTCTGTTAAAAAAAAAGCTAAAATCCTGTTAAATAATTAAGATGCTTTGGGCTTTATCAGGATTGACAGTGTTCTTGCCATAATATACATATGCAAAAACTGTAAAAAGTTTAATATTTTATAGCAAGGATAAGTCCAAAACCTAAATCTGCCAGCTTGTTTCTATGGTAACAAATATTGAAATATGTCTAGCCAACACTGTAGGTCCCCCCCCCATTTAATTTCTGTCTATGGGTTCCAGGAATTCATTAATACTGTAGAATCCTTTTAAAATTGGTATGTTCTGTTGTAAAATTCCCTAAGATTAATGTTGAACATAACTTTAAATTTTAACATAAACATTTATTTGAAAGAGATTTCTTAGCAAGTGAGGTATTATAGCTATATTTCTAAGACTGTATGCTCACTGATCTGGTATTTTTGTTCTTCACTGGTAAGTTGATTTTTTTTTCCCTATGCATAACTATACTTAAAAAATGGAGTTTCAGTCTATGGATTCTGTTGAAAATATGAAAGGCTGCTTAACTGGAATGATCTGGCTGGAAGACAACAACAGCATGAAGTCAGCACCTGCAGGATTAAATTTAGCGGTCAGGACCTCTTGGCAGAGCTACTTCTTAGAGATTGTGTCCTAGTTTTGAGATCAAAATTATGACTTACTGGGAGCTCCAGCCTTCATTTCAATTAATTGCACTTAATGTTTCATTTATTGCAGAATATTTTCTAGGTATCTGATTTAAGCTATTTTGTGTCTGAAATCTTCTGGTTGTTTTTCTTTGAGGGCAGCCTGGCAGCGTTGGGAAGTAATCTGAAGGGTTGGCTGTGAGTTTCCGTTTCCCCAGTGGTAACTCAAACCGCAAGCACCTAGTCCCAGCAGCAAGAGAAAAATTCTGAGACTTTAAAGTGAAACATCAGGTTGATTCAACATTTTGCATCTGGTTGAATAGCTAGCATTAGATGCAGCTGGAAGCATAAAGACTTCCTCTGCCTGCGGAGACTCTGGTTTCTGTTGGGATGTAGTAAAGATAATGAGACAACAGAAAGAAAATTTCAGAAACTGAGACTTGCGCTTAGCAGCTGTGTTTCAGGAGCCCATGGTTACGGACCAAATGCATCTTTTCTCCCAGGGCTAATAACGTCCAACCTTTTTGCCTCAAAGAGACTTAGAGCTGGGCACTTGGAAATCAGACCCAGCAAGATTAACTGATGCCTCAAAGGTCAGGAAGGTGCAGCTAGAACCAGGAACCAAAGTACACAATAAAGGCAGAAGGCAGCATTCGGAAAAAGTGAAGTTCATTCATTCATATCCTCCCATAGCAATAAGGAAGAAAGTGGGATATTTAACAGGCAAAGGATTATCTCTGTGGTCCTGTGCAGGAATGAGTGATTTTGGTGCCGAGCTCGAGGCTGGTGTAGGCAGCATTTTGCTCAGAGAGACAGAAGATTTGGCAGTTCTGCTCCTCAGATAGAGCCAGGCTGAGGGAAGCAGGGCAGTGTATGTGCACAAGTAAATGTCAAAACAACAGGCATAAATATATTCAATGAGACTGTGAGCAAAATATCCTGTCACCCCACAAGCCCCTGGTAAATCTCCTAAACCCTTTTTTATGAGTGCAAACATTATGTAGAAGAAGAATTGAGGCAGCATTCTGTGAAAAAGTTGCTTTGGGTTGGATATGAGAGGCTTGGGAGATCCCAGCCCCCAAACTGCCTCACTTATGGAATCATAGAATAGCTTGGGTTGGAAGAGACCTCCAAAGGTCATCTAGTGTGTGTATTTACCTGTCCCTGGCCTAAGAGGCTCCTTTTCCTTCCTTGCACGTCCTGTGGTGTTCTTTGAACTGGCATGGGTTGTGGAAACAGGAGCTGCAGGGTCACCAGCAAGAAGGTTGTCAAAGTTTCTCTCCATCTCGTGTGATCCCTGTCACCCACTGTACTGTGTGAAAGCCTGCGTGAGCGTGGGCTCTCCTGGTACCAGGAGACGTATGGCTGGGGGAGGAGTTGTCCCTTCACACACTCCCACACCACACAGTAGAGAACAGCAGTGTCCACCATCAGCAATATTTTGAACTCTCCAGACTTCATCTCAAGTCCATGGAAAGACAACTTGTCTCTGCAATGAGCTTCACCCAAGAGGCCAGTGGAAATGACATTTTTCTTCTGGGCTGCTTGCTTTTTTTTGCCCGCTTTTTTTTGCCTCCCTTTTCCTCCCATTTTTCCCTTTCCTTCTCTTCCCTGCCCTTTTTCTCCCCCTTCTTCCCCCCCTTTTCCCTTTATCTTTTTTATCTTTTTTCCTTTTTTCTTTTTTTTTCTTTTTTCTTTTTCTTTTTCCCCTTTCCTTTTCTGCCCTTTTTTGCCCTTCTTAATTTTTTTTTGAATGATAACTTCTCCATTTTTTTGACCATAAAAGCAAACAACCTCCAGTTTTGTACCTACAAGATGAAACTTGGCTTTTCAGGACAGAGATGTGAAGTCGCTGTGCATGTGTAGAGTGCCTAGTGCAGGGAGGGTGGTGGCTGAGGCCCCTGGGAGCTGTGGTGAGAGCGTTTTTGTTTTTAAATCCAAACACAAATTCTGAGAAAAAAAGTATTCTGAATGAAACTGACACACGACTTGTGTCCTGGTTTTGTTAAAAACAAGTTTCTCTTTTAGTGAATTTTGCCTGTCAGCTAAAGCTTTCATAGTAGCTGCATTTTCCTGGAGAACCAAATACATGTTTTGGTAAACATAGCAATGGAATGCAAAGTTATTGATAAGCATGGATGGACATCTCGCAAGAGGGGTGACGAGAAAACAGGTGACCAAGAAACTGACCAACTGAGTATAACATTCCATTCATGTGAATACTTCATATAAAAGTGGGAGATCATGAGGATCTTGTCCCTTTTC
The DNA here is from genome assembly GCF_964273445.1 of Streptopelia decaocto. Lineage (NCBI taxonomy): Eukaryota > Metazoa > Chordata > Aves > Columbiformes > Columbidae > Streptopelia > Streptopelia decaocto. Next base: position 82,178,455 of record NC_138656.1, read on the forward strand.
CTTCTTTCCCTTTTGCTTATGGCCGACATTAGGAGAGGACCTTACTAGTCGTCCCTGCGAACTGAGGCCTAGTGACAGACTGAATCCAGCTCCAGTTGGCTGCAGAGTCCAATCCAGGACTTTGGGTGCCAGCTCTGCAGTTGCTGAGACTTTCAAGATTGTTTTTTTATATTTTGTATTGTTTTCTCTATTCTTTTTAGTAGCATTAGTAAAACATGTTTAATTTTTCCAACTCTCTTCTCTCTGTCCTTCTTTCCCTCCCAATTGCCTGTCCTTAGTGGGAAGGGGAGAGAGAGAGGGGCTGAAGCGGGGGGAGAGGGGGTTAACAATACATCTGCCACGGTTTTATTGTCACCCCACAATCAAAACCCACAACAACTTGCTACAAAATACTAAAAAACTTTTGCTCTTTCATTTCTTGGGTTCAACGTGGACCTTGGAGAAACCACAGATGTACTCCAGCCCTATTTTTTTTTTTTTTAGTTTAATAAATTTTTCTTAAATAGGTACAAGAATATATGTAGCAAAATGAGTTCTGCTTTGAGGCTTTCTCACTTTGTAGCAATGGACTTGTCAAGTTCTTTTTCTGGAAAAGTGAGCAGGATTGAGAGCAGGATTATACACAAGCGTGAAAGCCATCAATACTCCGTTCGATTAGGGTTTTACTGTTTTGCAGGCAGAGCAAGGCTGCTCGCGGCAGCATGGCCAGTTGGTAGCTGTCGGGAAGCTTTCACGATGGACAAATGTGTCTGCACCACTTTTTTCACCTTACTGTAAAACATCTGGTAGATATCAGGGTCCTACACACCCTTTTTGACTCTCAGAGTTGTGAACTGAAAAAGCAACTTGTGTTCTTCTGTGATCAGCTCTCACATTCTCATATGGTGTCTGTTCAATCAGACACATCAAATTAATACTTTGGCTCACTCCTACAGTTTGGAATATACTACTGTCGCGTTCACATGAACTGTTCAGTAAATTCTTGCAGAGAGGGAGTGTGAGTTGAGGGGAAGTGCACATGAGAGGTAAGTTGCCAGCAGTTGTACGGTCTGTTTGGTGCAAGGCAAAAGCAGAGTTGAAGCCGCAATTGCTGCTATTTAACTTTTGTGACATTTGTGCAGAACCAGAGTTGGTATTTTTTGCAGAGTGAATGTCCGTATTTCCTTTAACATAAGCAATCACGTAGGAAGACACATACCAGAGGATAAAAAAATCATAGGCTTCATGAGTGCATGCAGAGAAAATTTGCTTTAATACAGGAGTGTTTGTTTCCTGCAGGAATTATGTAGCCCCTTGCAAGAGGAGAAACAGAGATTTGTAGAGCTGTATTCATTTTAAATGTCTCTGAGTGCTTAGTGCTGTCCTGATAGTAGGGGAATTTTTTTTCCAATAGGTTTTTTGGAGACCTACAATTTGGAACAGAAGGTGGATAGTACAACTCCATAATGCCTTTTATGTGGTATTCCCAACTATAATGTTACTGAGAGTTAGTCTCTCTGCCCCATTTCCCTGCTGATTAAGAATTTGATTTCTTCATTTTGAGTCCTCTGGAGGCAAAATTTCAAGAGGTTAGGGTTGGTTCTGTGGCAGCTTCTTTTCTGTCCTCAATTCCCTAGCCTTATAGCAGAGTGTTTTTCTCTATAGTGAGTTTTGCTATAGCAGTTAAAGACAGAAAATGTTTAGCTTAACCCTGAGGCAGCTCAAACCTTGTGCTGGATTAATTAAAAAGTAGTGCTGTGCCCTCCACAGCAGCAGAGTGTTGTTTGGGAGGAGAGGGCAGGGAGGGATGCTGTGCCATCCTGCCTCGGTGGGAGATCCCTGCGTCTCAGGGGAGCGGGTCCCAGTTCCCGGATCTGCCGTGCAGCTCCCTGAGATGGATTTTGCCTGCAGCACTCTGTTTATAACTCCGCTACTGGAGTGTTTTGATTTCTAAACTTGTTTCAACCCCCTTTTCCATCCTAGGGAAAAAATAAAAAAAAAAAATTCAAGCCCTTTGGAAGAGGGGCTAGGTAACAAAACCATGCGTTTCTCCTCCATGTTATGTACTTCATACAAGTGAAAAGGCTCATTCTGCCTTTCATCTTGCAGACTGTTTTCTGCAGATATTTCCTAACTTTTCCCATGACGTTTTCGCCTGGTTCTTCAGAAGATTGTACGGACTGAAAGAGACTATTGTTTCCGCCAGAGCACAAGCATGTGCACATCAGCTAATCTGGTTGGTACAGGATTTCTGGAGTGGGTGTTGGACTGAGGAACAGGATTGGGATGTGTGCGGTTACGAATTCTTGCGAACGGCGTGCTCTTTTATTCTGTAAATAATATCGCATTTCACTTTCTAGGTTCACCATACGGGTTTCTCCAAAAGTACCATGAGATGTAAACAAGGAAATGGCATACAGGAAGATTGCAAAAGCTTTGGTTAGCAGAGATTGGAAAGCTGGTTCAGTTTTCAGTCCTGTGCCTGGAGACATATCAGCTACTTGATTGAGTAGAGACTCGGCGCAGTTATTTTTCACAAATGTCATTGGTTTAAAATTGATGCTTCATTGTCTTTCTTGCTTTCTCCTTCCCCATGTTTGGGTTTTAATTTTTAAAGTACAGGATAGGCAAACACATACTTTTTAGCCTGGCATTTAGGAGAGTGATTTTGGCAACTGAGATGTGTTTTCCAGCTCTTGAGACACTGCAGTCTGAACCTAGCATTGATAACAAATCCTTTCTGCAAAGAAGTTTGCATACATTATGCATTATGTTTTGGTTTTTTTTTTCAGTTGGATGGTATCACCAGGGAGCAAATAAACTGCCGGTGGTTGTTTTTATTTTACACCTGGGATCTTGTCAGATACAACCTCGCCACAGATTTGTTTCCCCTTTCAAGAGTGTTAGGTAGAAGATGGTGCTGGGATAATTCCAGTTTCCTGGTGGTGACCCAGATCTCTGCTGACGATGAGATCTCATCTCCGCTGAGCACAGAGCGAGAGCCGCAGTTGCATTTTCCACTGCTGGTCCGCAGGCATGTTCCCATGTGAGGTTTCCAGGCTTGTCAGCAGCCTTGCAACGCCTGGGCTGTTGCTGCTGACGTCCCCATGTCTGGCGGCGAAAGGCGGGGTTTGCTTCCATGGTCTGGTTTCACGTTGGTCTCGTAAGAGCCTGTGAGGCAACTCCAGGGTGTTTTTAAGTACCACTTTATGTTTGTGTGAGGCAGCTTTTGAGTTTTTTTAGCGGCAACAATGTTGTATAACTGACAGTTCGCTGTATCTTCATTTTAGTACAGTTTCCTTGCTTGGGCTGGACTAGTTGCTGCTTGTGAATGACTGGTTGGAACCAGAGGATGCAGGCTGGAAAGGCTGTGGCTTGCTGGTAGTTTAAGAATTTATGAGGATTGATACTGTGGTTTGTTGATGGATTTTGTCTGGCTGAGATGCTTTCTGATGGATGCACAGGAATTCCCAGGTGTTAATAGTCAATTGACCATAGCAAATTTTGTAAGAGGATGGAGAAGAGAGATTGTGAAGAGGAGGTGGGGGTTTTTCTGATTGCTTTTCATCTATGGGCTACCATATTTAGCAAAGAGCTTACAGCTTTGCACATAGTCATGTGTGGTTTTATCAACTCTGTACCAAATTGCTGTGTTGGTTGTCCTTGAAGGGTTTTTCTGATGCGTACATGGGGCTCAACGTGGGTCACCTACCTTTGGGTGCTTCACAGAGTGCCTGACTACTTGCCCAAGTGATATTTCTGAAATTGCACCTCCATTTCAGCAGCTCATGGGTACAGTATGGAGCACTGGAACCAGTATGTGAAGCTGCCTTTTCCTATCCGAGACTCCTTTTCTGTTAGACAGAGCCCTTGCTGCTATAGTCAGGAATATTTGAGCCGTGTTTTTGCTGATGGTTTTCTGCCCTGCACTCCAGAGGATTGGATGTAGGGCAGTTTGGAGGGTTCCTAGCAGTGGAACTCCCTATTTACAGTCAGCGAGTTCATTAGAGCCCTAAATTATTTACCTTAAAGAATTCAAGCCTTGAATTATTTACCTTTAAGGTCTGCCTTCCTGCGTTGCACATTTGGTTGACTGTAGATCTATGCTCTGTTATAAGCCATAAATGTGTAAGGCAGCATAATATCTAAGGTGGTTTCAGCTATTTGCTGTTAATTTTATTTTCATACACAAATACATTGCAATATTATAACTAAGGTCAGAGTGCAACTCAGTGGGATGTAAAAAGGATTTGTGCAGACCTAATTTTAAGTCTTGTGAACGCATGGACAGTTTTGATTACGTGATCACACCCTGCTCTTTCCACGGGTCCCCTGCCTAGTGCTGAGCCTGCAGCTGTAGCTGCAAGTCCTGGGCAAACGCTCTATTCAGCATCTCATCTTGGTTTTTCCCTGCTGTTCTGTGTTTGGCCCCAGGCTTTTATTTATGGCATACTACTCAAATCCTGCTGAAGAAGTTTGTCATTTCCTCACAAACTTCTTCTGTTGATTGGTGTCAGGCTTGAGGGTTTGACAAATGGTTTGGGAAGCGTTGCCACTTTACAGGAAGAGCATTAAAATGAGGACAAAGGATCTTGAGGATCTTGCAGCTTTGCAGCTGAGATATCTCTGTACTACCTAGTATTTCACATAGTGGAAACAGGGTTGCCTTTTGCTGTAAGCATTCATTAGTTTTGCTTGAGAGAAGGCAGAGTTTCAGGTGGGTTAGTACCTCGCCATTAATGGCCACTTGGGACATGCTGGGTGTAAATGACTGGAGCAGCACAGCATCGGAGCTGCGTGGCAGCTCTCCAAGGCACGATGGCTCATCTGCCTGAGCACTGAGAGGGGTGGCAGGGAGTGGTGGGGTGGCTGCCGTCTTTGCTGCCAACAGCTGTCAGAGTTGCCCTGCACTGTGGTCCCACACGGCTGAGGGACATCCCGTGTGCCGAGCGCGGTGGGGATCTGCTGCAGCTGGAGAGAGCGAAGAGAGCTGCTGCGGCAGCGCTCCCCTGCCACGTTTCCCTCCTATTTCAGTCTCTCAGCTCGACAGCGTTATCTCTTGCAATGGAGCTTTGCTACACATAAGAAAAAAAGGCAGGATGCAAACCAATGGCAAATGATGTCCATCAGTATTGTAGAGGCTTGAAGATGATGCATTGGCAGTGCTGCCACTACACAGACCTACTGCAGCTATCCGTGCCCAGCCAGGTTGTCACTCTCTCACCATCCTGTCTCCAATTTTCCATCCCCATGAAGTGAAATTTCCCATTCTGACGTATTTTTCCCCACCATTCCCTGGCTCAGCTCTTGGCCGCTCTGTATGGAGAGTAGATGACTCCAGGCTGCCAGGGCTCTGGCTGGGAGGTCACCTGGAGCAGGGGAGAGAGTTGGTCCCTGTCTTTGCTCAGGAGGTGGCCCTCTCTGGTCAGGAGCAGATGCCAGAGGCAAAGACCAGCTCTCTCCTCCTCAGCCCTGGACTAGACCGTGATCTTCGCTTTGCGTGGCACCTGGCTAATCCCAGGTTTAAACTTCCTGTTCCAGAGGTTGCCAGAATTTGTCGAGCCTTTCCAGCCACGTTTTTTGGGAATGTCTGAATCAGACGACTGCAGCTGAAACCTTGCAGCAAAACTTTCTGGCAAACATCCTTGTTGATGATGGACAGAGTATGCCAAATGCCTGAGCCCTGAAATGGCAGGAGGGGTATCACAGCCATATTCCCACCCTGTGCTGTGTGGCTGCATTTAATTCATATGTCCTTATGGAGGTAGACAAGGGGTTATGTGCAGATGGTTGAGTTATATCTCCGTAAGTGAAGGGGTTTGTTTTGTTTGCTTTCAGAGAAAGCGATGAAATACTGATCAATATTAACGGCATTTCCAGTACTGAAAATCCAGTTACGTTTTTTCTTTACCTATGATGCATCTTTTGGCCATTCAGAGAGGCTGGTGGGGGTTTTTTGAGGTTATATCTTCCGTTGGTTTTTTCACCATATGGGCTTTTTTCTTCTTTATTTAAGTATGGACATTTCTTACATGAAGTGTACATTTTGCTTCATTGGTGTATTGGCAGGAGAATTTGACACTGAAGTTTAAAGCTACTAATATGTGAAGTGGGAGTAAACACAGACACTGAAAGAACCTTTTGAGAATTTTAAGTGGAGTCACTGCTTATGGTGTTGTAGGTGCAAAGTTCAGGGAAACTGTAGGATTAAGTAATTTACTGTTGATGTAATTTTGCAAGTATTATTTTTACATTGCTGCTGCAGTTATTAGTGGCTTGTATTTACTATTGAAACTGAAAGAAACTTAAGCAGCTCTCTCTTCCCCCCGTATTTCTGCTTTTGATGGCACCGAGTGTCTCCTTGGCATTGGTCCCGGTGCTGCCAGGCAGGGTGCCATGGGGAAAGGGCAGATTATTTGGGCACAGGAGAGCTGTGTTCTCCTGTGCAGGTCTACAAAGGATGGGCTGTGGTACCTCGTTCACCCCTCCAAATTGCTTGTTCTCTGTCACTTCTGTTTGGTCAGCAAGCAATTTTGGGGAAAGGACTTTTTCTTTCTAAATATCTTTATGACACATGGCAGGGAAAAAAAATACCTAAACATCTGCTGGGAAAGCCAACTGCTGTAATGCAAATAATAGATAATCACATGCAGTTAATCAATTTTCTCTTTTGTGTTGTTTTTCACACAGAGCGATGAGGCAAGAGAGAAGTTTTTAAAAACAGAAAAATGTGATTGCGAAAGCATCATTGTTGGCAGGAGGACTCGGTGGATTCAGGTAATAATGTGGCACTGCTTTTTATTATGCTTTAAAAACTGGCTGGGTTTCAGGCTGACAGTAGCCCTTTGTCAGGGACTGAGGAGTAGAGGAAGGTGACAAGGTATAACAAGACCCAGTGGCTGGCTGTGAAATTAATTCAGACCAGGCGAGAGGGTGTGAGTGTTCCCACAGCATGGGTGATTGCTGAATAGGACAACATTGCTGGGGTTGCGGGTGCTCCCTTCCTTATGTCAGGCTGTTAAATCTGATGTTCTTTTTTTGTTTATGTTTTTTTGGGGTGGTTGTGTTTTGTTTTGTTTTCCCCTAAGAGATTCTCTAATTCAAACTCTTACAGCTGCATCATTGCAGGTAGGGAAGCTTCGTGTGTGTTTTATCATAGAAAGTCAAATGATTAGTTGTCCCTTCAGACTGCGCAACTCTGAATCTATTAATATTTCCCTTGAATTCCCCCTTTTAAAGAGTTCTGGATCAGAGATGATCATCTGCTAGAAGACCGAGATCTAGACCTCTACTGCTTTAGAGGACTACCGCTGGTTGTTTTTTCTGTGTGTGAATGAAGACAATATCTTGTCGCATGGTTGTAGGAAACCATTGTGTGACATTTAAGCATGCTACTAATATGTTTGCAACAATCTTATCTTAAAATAATGGACTTTAGCATACATAGATCCTATTTTGCAGGAAATGTAAGTTGCTAGCTAAAAGGCAACTCTTATGTTTTTAATCATTTTAATTGTTTCCCTCACTGAGGGGGAGTGGAAGATGAAGGAGGGGAGTTTACAGTGCTAATTGCCCTCCCCTTTCATAATTGGGGCCAGATCCTACCCTCAAACTTCTTAGGCAATCCCAGTGAAGTCATCAGGCTTTTCACAAGCACATGGGTTTTCCCCACGCGTATTTGATTCCAGGGTAAGGGTCTACAGCATGCTTTTTCATGCACTGATTTCTCACATGTATGAGGAGATTCGGAAAATGTGCATCTTTTTCAACATAGCCTCTTGGTTTCCAGCGCCTGCTGGAGTGGCAGATCAGCAGAGCTGGTTGCCTTAGACTGAGCTTGTTTTAACTGGTGAGTCCTTTGCATTTTCTTTGTTAGGTGCTAGGTGGAAAAAAACAGAGTTGTGGCTTAGCTTTGCTATATTCATGAGCAAGAAGGATATTTAAACAGCATATGAATGAGTGTGGATTTGATATTTCCTAGAGCCAGCTTCTTTTTAATATTAAATTGCATACTCTGGGAAGATAGTTGCTGTATCAACATTGGTATAATGACACATTATTAAAAAAATCAATATCCACTCATAGAAACAAGTCCTGGTGTAAGCAGTTGGGTGCTTACAGCTGTGATTTGTATGTATTTGCAAATGTAATGGGCTTTTTTTTTCCTTGTAGCACTGGTAACTTGGATAAACACTGTATGTGTGACTCATTGCAGAGTATAAACTTATTTTAAAGGAGCAAGTGTGGGATTTGCTGAATATCCTATTGCTTGCATCCCTGAATACTTGCATTAGGTCATGATTAATCTTAAATTGGCCAACCTGAGAGGAACATAACTGCTGATCTCCCATAGGTGACTTCAGAAATAAAAAGAAATGTGGAAGTGCTTTAAAAACATAAATAGTAGTTAGAATTCATAAAATTGTAAAGCAAACATGGTACAAGGTCTTCTAAAATATAGCACTTGAAAGCTTTTTTTATAGTTTCAGAAAGAGCTTGTTTAGTAATCACATGGAAAATAAATATTTTCATTCTTCCTTCTTCAGCACTCTCATTCCATTCCTCTTTCTTTTTCTTCTTTTTTTTTTTCTTTTTTTCTTTTTTTTTTTTTTCCCTAGAATCTTCTTAATTTGGTGGGATGGGGCACCAACACCCAATGTGCCTAGAAAGCCCTGTTTGGGGGCAGGATATAACACTGCTAATTGTCCTTCTGTTGTTTGGTTCATCCTTGAATTCCTTCTGCAGTGTCGGGATGGAGTTGATGTAATCCCAGTTGAATGCTCCCTGTGCGCGTGTGTGTGAGTGGGATGTGATAGGCGCTGCAGTGGCTCTTGGACTGGTTAAGAATGTGCCTTTTTTTTTTAACGTGATACCCCAAGCATTGATTCTGAGGGGTGCAATCCCTGTGTGTGTGTGTGTGTGTGTGTGTGCAGGGGTCCAAGCTCATGGGGGTTGGCATGTCGCAGCATCCTCACTCTTCTGCCGCATCTTCAGTGCGGCGGCATGTGGTCCCCAGCGCTTCGAGCATCACAGCGGGGAAACGAGGCCACCGCTGAAATGGGGTGAAGGAGGAAGACGGGGGAGCGGAGGAGTGGGGGGCCAGGTGGGGAGGGGGAGCCGGGGAGGAAGACACGGCTCCAGAGGGAAATACTCTGTGCTTTGCAGTTGCTTGTGTGGATAGAAACCAGATGGTGCGCTGGAACACCCGCTCGCTCGGGCGGCGGCGGAGCCAAACATATGGTTAATGGTTAGGAGAAAGAGCTTTGCAAGCCAGGGCTTTGCTGACTGCCTCGCATTACAGATTGTTGCAGTGTGTCATTACATTGCCAAACTAAGTGCTTAATACCTGCTGCGGGCACTGGGCAGGCGTTTGCAGGGAGGATACTGAGGCTCCCCGGGCAGGGTGGGAGGCTGACATCATATGTGTCCCCCCGCCACACCCCCCCAAACCCCCTTTCCCCACTGGAAACGCCATAAATCTCCCCTTCTACAAGCTCAAAACCTACAGCAGGCAGTTTTCCCATTCTGCGTGTCTTTAATCCGTTTATTTCCAACAGCGTATGGTTGGGTTTGCCCTTTTTATTTTGCCCTTAATTTTTTGTTTTATTTTTTTGGGTCCCCAGGCAGCCAAGTTCACCTCGACTGCAGCACCGCACTTACATGCCTGGCATCCGAAGTTCCTGCTCTGGGAGCTTTGGGCGACACCAGGCCCATGTTATCTAAGGAACTGCTGAGCTCATTCATCTCCTTTTCACGGCCCGCTTCCTTTTATTTTTAGCCAAATCCGTCAGGCCTGACAGGCGGGTAATTTGAGCCAGAGAAAGGGCAAAGCTCCAGGTCCTTTCCACAAAGCAATTCTTCTCCTCCCTCCTGGGAAGGCTCCAAACTTGGCCTGCTCCAGGCAGATGGATTTGTTGAGTCATGTGAGATCATTTACACAAAAACACAGCAAGGCAGTGAAAAGGAAAAAAAAAAAAAAAAAAAAAAAAGGAAAGAAAAAGAAGAAAAAAAAAAGGTGGGGGGGAAGGGGTGGGAGAGCGTGCGCTGCCGGGGCTGCTGCGAGCATAGGAAATGTGCTGCGAGGCAGCTAGACAGAGGAATGCAGCAGATTCATTCTTGTATAAGGTAATGTCTCGTTTACAGTACAGGGTGGAGCCACCGCTGAGGAGAAATCACTCGAAAACAGATTACTCATTGAAAACAAAAATTCTACTTAAAAATAAATAATAACAATTAAAAAAAAAAAAAAATCCCAACAAACCAACCAACAAGCAAGCCGTGCGCAACAAAGGCGGCGTTGTTGACAGCACCGGATTACAGTAGCGGTAAACTCCGGGCTGGGAGGTTGCTGGAAAATGAGTTTGCTCCGTGATGCAACCGGAGTTTGCTTTGTCTTGCCGCCAGCACGAGCGGGGCGGCGGGGACGGGGAGCCCGACGGCAGCAGCAGCGCTTCCCTCTGTCCTGGGATGGTTTCAGGCGGTGGGGAGGGATGGAGGAGGGAAGGACGCAGGATCCCGAACGGGCAGGATGCGCTGGGGAGTCATTAACAGTGAAAATGGGGGGAATATGTGCATGGCGGGGGTGGTGGAGAGCCTTTTGTTTTGGTTTTGAACTGGTTATGGCATGATCTTCATTACATCGGGGAGTAAATTGCATGTATTCAGTTAAATGTTGATTTTGTTACTGTTTGCAACCTAAGCTAACCCCAACATGTTGGTTTTGGTTTTTTTAAGTGGGTGGTAAGAGAGATCCTCAAACTTGGGGCTTTTTAGATGTTGATGCATCCTGGAGAATTAGGTTGGGTTAATTTATGCAGTGTTCTAACGAGATGCATTCAAACCTTTAAATAGACATGGGATGTATTTAAATATTGTTAATAGAACTTCCAGTTACTCCAGATTTCTTAGCAGGGCAATATCTGAATACTAGTGTTTTGTCCCTGTGATAATTAAAAATCAGAGTAGGAGCAGAAACTGGAACTGGAGATTGGAAAGCGTACAATCAAACAAGTCCAATGCAAAGCATATCATTAAATTCTCGGCTGCAGTTAAGGAACTCACAGGAGCGTGTAAATGTGGGTTTATATTTTAACTTGACCCTTTTGCCCACTGAGCAGCATCTTCTGCAGACTCCACACTGGTGTCCACTGAGGTGTTTTCATCTGGGGAGGATTTGTCGGGAGCCTTCCTCCCTCTGCTTGACCTTGTCTTCCCTTTTTTTCTCCTCCTGCTTCTTTTTCACACTTTTGTCTGAAAGATGGCTCACTTTCCCAGCCCACTTGCCCTACCCAGCTGAGCATGTTCGGCATGGGGAGAACTTTCACTTCTCACACTTAAAAGTTTTCTCATTTGGTGGAAACCTTTTGTCTTCTGTGCCTCTTGATCAGGCCGCCTCGTTAATTATGTTGAAGGAGCACTTGGCAGCACCCTGAGTCCTGGCTGGGGTCCTGCACTGCACAGACCCACAACGGCGTCCCTGTCCCTCAGCTTACAGCTGGTGTCCGGGGTGAGGATGACGAGGGGGATAAGAATATAAAGATGGCCAGGCTTAGGACTGGACCCAGACCATGCAATAAGATGTGGCCATAGCACAGCAGCTTTGGAAAAGAAATGGCTATAGATTGCTCTGAGATCCTCATAAGGTCCCAGGGAAGGACAGTGTTGTTATTTATGCTGTTTGCATAGTTACCGTAACTTTCTTTCCGCTCTCCCCCAAAATGCCTAATTATCCTACATTTTCTGTTGCTGTGAGCAACATTTCCCGTCGTTACCCAGAGCTGCAATTCCAGTTAAATTCTCACTTTATGAAGCTAATCTCCCAGCAGAGACTGTGGGATTTCCAAAAGAAAAGAAGGTTGTGGGGAGCCAAAGTTTTTAAAGATTTTTTTGTCTTGGTGGACAATTCTGCATAACTCCTCTGTTAACTGTTCATGTTCATTATCAGTTGAGAGCTCAGTAGCTTTCTCTCTATTTGTGGCACTTAGAAGACCTGTAGGGTTTTTTTTTAATTCCCCCACAGAGTGCCTCACTCCCCAATATCTCCTTTTTCCACCCCAAAGATGCTGCATGCCTGGCTTTTGGCATCTTTACATCGGACATCCAGCCTGACTAGACAGATTTCAGGAACTGTTCATGACCTGACTATCGGGAAAATCAGCCTTACTCTTCCTTCCCCCTCTTTCACGGCCACTCAACTTCCTCCCCTTCTTCTAAAATTGTGTTGTCTGTAAGATGCTATCAGCCCCGTAATCCTTTTATCTCACTTCTCCTATCGTCTCTATTCTTCTGCTACTATTGCCTCTTCCCCTCTCTCATGATTAGACCAGAAATTTCTCTACTGCCAGTTATCTCCCCTCCTTGCACGTACTGTGGCGCTGCCTCCTTTGGGATCTGAGGAAGGATGAGTTTGGATTTTGTACGTGTTGTGTCATGTCCCAGGCTTGGCTTCAGTTTGCACAGGTAGAGGGCATCGTCTATGGTAATTTTCTTTCATTGCTGCCTTAAGCAACCAGCTCGCTCTTCATGTAGATTGGAGGATGAGCAGGAGGTCCTTGGTGCCGGAGACACCAAGCACCTCTTGCTGAGGTTGCTCTTTCCAAAGTTATGTAACTTTTGTTGGTTTGTTTGCTTGCTTTTCTCCGCGCTTGAGAGCACCATGTTTCCTTCCAAAGACCTTATTCTGTGCCCTAATTGTATAACTTTCCTCGATCTGAAGTTGTGCCAAGGAGAGACACTCCGGGAATGAGGAAACCCTCTACTTTTGAGCTCAAATTATCCTACTTGACAGGATCGGATAGCAATTGCCTCTTGCAGAAAACTTGGGCAAGCTTTATAATCCTCCATGGAGGGACAGACAGGCTGAAGAGTGATGTCTAAGATGAGCTGGATGGTGACCTCCATGTATAGCAAGTGTTCATTTGTGTGACTTACAGAATAACCTCGAAAGAAAGAAATCTCTAGCCTGACAGCTTCCCCCTTGCAGAAAGTCACAGAAGTTATGGTGTAGCGGTGGCAATTTCCTCTTCTTCATGTATGGAGCTACAGGGCATCCCAGGGGGAGAGGTGATTTTTGTTCTAAACAGATGAATCTACATTTTCATGGAGTTTTTTAAGGCATTACATCTATGCAAGTTTTTCTCATCCAGCGATGAACTGGTGCAGCAGTGAAGTGCAGGACTGTTCGTAATGTATTCGCAAACCTAGTTGTTTTCTGGTTGCGGCCAAATCCCATTAACTCTGATTTCCCTGCTTCCTTTTCCTCCTGTCGAGCCTTCTGGATAGCAGCTTCTCTTAACAGCTTGTTTGCAGAATCTGCTCCGAAAAGCTCCCAGGCGCTCCCACTCCTCTCAAAGCAAGGGAAACTCTGGGAGCAGCTTATCACCCACTGACTTCCATTTCTGCGAGGAAGTCTCCTTCGGCCATAGACCAAACAAGCATAAATCTCCTTCCCTTCCATTTGGTCGAGCGCAGCAGAGGTAGAAATCCTTCTGGAGATTAAACTTTGCCTGTTTGTTTAGTGAGACATCAATCCTGACAGCACAAGCCTGTATAAAATTGGCTTCTGTAATTCCCTTGGAGCATTCTTAGAGATCCTTGAGAGTTGTCTGAGAGTTTCTGGTGAAGGATCTGTGAGCACCCTCTGACACTGCCCTAGCAGGAGCAGGTTTTTCAAGTTTGTGTTAAAAAATATCAAGTTGTTCTAAGGCTCTGTTCACTCCATTAGCTTTTCACTCATAGTTCCTGTATCATTACTAACTGGTAACATGATCCTTTAGTTTTTTGCCTTGATTCTGTTAGAAATTAAATTGGTGTCAGCAAAAGCTGCTTCTGATCACTTGCTGTAAAAGTCTTTTTCACTGCTTTGCAGCCTTTGTGCGATTAATGGGAATGTACTGTTGCTCCCTGATAAATTCATTCATGTTTAATAGGTATTTGTGAGCCATATTTGCCTTTAAGTGGAAGTATCACAGCTCGTGAGGCATTTTGGTGGCTAAATAGCTGGGATCAGACACTCCAGTTACTCATGCCAGTCGTTCTCCTGCGTCCATACCAAACTTTGTGTGCTGCACAAATATTTTTAGTTATAGCCTTGTCAGATTTGTTTAAGGAGAAGAGATGTCCTCATTTTTTAGAGATATTTATCTGTGAATGAGTGGAGTTATATTAGTGTTGGGTTTTTTTTTCCCAGTTGATCAAATTCTCAGTACTAAGATGAAAGGTCCTCTCTTATTTTCAAAAGTAAGACTTGCTTTTGCAGGAGTAGAGTAATTTATCTTCTGTATCCGCTTCTCTAATTGCAGCCTGTAAAGACCCTAAAGAGTCCTGCTAGTCAATGATTTCCTTACTGCAACCAGTGAAAGATCAGATTTAAAATGCATGTAACTGATGCTCAGTTCCACATGTAATGCCTCTTGATTACTATGGTCACAGCATAAATAAATGCATTTGATAGCTTACTTGATCATGCAAATGTTGAATGTTTTCCTCCTTCACCAGAATACTCTTTTTATCAAAGGTATCTGCTGTCATAGAGCCCTAAGGTGTTGATTAGGTAAAAGGGAATGCCATATATGGGAAAATAAACCAGCACCCACAGTGCAGCTTCTTACTAGAAAAATAATCAGATTTCTTTTACCAACTTCAGCTTGTTGTTTCTATTTGGATACTTTCTCAAACTTAATAATAAAATACTGAAAAAATAAAGTTGTCAGGCCTTCTTGGGGGTATGGCATAAATAATTAACGTGGGATATCTGTCTACTCATTTTAGGGTTGGTTGCTTATTGGCTTCCACGTAGTACCGCGAATGGGTTTGAAGCCCCTGTGGTGGGTTTGGGTTGTGCTGAACCAGCTCAGACTTGTTGCCGCCCTTCTCAATGCCATTCACTGTGATTAATGCTGTTTGGATGGATGGCAGAACCCAGGTGGTTATTAATTGTCTTCTCCTTGGAAGCACCACTTGGGTACAAGCCAGGGAGGACATCTCACATGGGTAGTATCTCGCATGGGTGGCACTGCTCTGCCGAGGGTATGGGTGGCACAGCCAGACTCGCTCAGCTGTGCTTTTTGAGAGCGAAAGGTGAAAAGGACAAGGGTACACCACTGTCTGAAGCAGACTCTTGCATCTGGCGGGCCTGTTCTTGGGTGACGCTCATTTGGTTACGCAGCTGAAGTGCAGCGAGAGTTTCACCCCTGCCCACGGGCTGACAGTCACATGCTCAATGGGAAGTTATTTTTCTGCTGGGTTTTGCCCCTTGTGAGTGTTGTCATCAGAAATAACAGCAAATAAAGGGATGGAGGTTTATGTGGTATCATGGCCTGTTTGCCATTTAAAATGAATCTAATGTGATTAATTCTCTGTGGGGCAAAGGGGCAGAGGAGTTCGTGCCCTAAACTCTAGAGAGTTTTTTGTATTTAATGCTAATATTAACCCTGGAGCATCAGTGAGTTCAGTAGAGCTCAAAGTGCTACATTTAGCCTCCATCGAGAAACACTAGATAGCATCACTGGAAGAGCTGTGACAGTAGGGACTTCTAACAAACACACAGTGGTACTTCTAAAAGAACTAAAGGTTGGTATTTCCAAACAGAAGTAGAGATGCACGTGAGGTGGTGACACATATTTTGATTTTCAGTACAGTAGGTGGCAGGAGAGACAAAGCAACAGCTTGGCTGAGGTGGCTGCTTGTCCACATGCCACAATAACAAATGAATGCCGCCCCACATCTACACCCAATACCCTGTAAAGAAAGTGATGTCGTATTGCCAGGTGCTTTTGTGAGGTCTGTCATCTGGTGTGATGAATGTGGGGACATGAGAATGTGGTGTGGGTCAGCCCCAGCTGGCAAATGAGCACCACACAGCCACTCACTCACTCGCTCCTGGTGGGGTCAGGGAGAGAATCAGAAGGGTGAAAGTGAGAAAACTCATGGGTTGAGATAAAGACAGTAAGTAAAGCAAAAGCTGCACATGGAAGCAAAGCAAACAGGGAATTCATTCACCGCTTCCCATGGGCAGGCAGGTGTTAGGCCATCTCTAGGAAAGCCTGGCTCCATCATATGTAATGGTTACTTGGGAAGACAAACAGCATCACTCCAAACATCCCCCCCTTTCCTTCTTCTTCTTCCTCCAGCTTTATATGCTAAGCATGATGTCATATGGGATGGAGTATCCCTTTGGCCACTTGGGATCAGCTGTCCCAGCTGTGTCTCCTCACAGCTTCTTGTACACCCTCAGCCTACTCGCTGGTGTGGTGGCATGAGAAGCAGAAAAGGCCTTGCCTCTGTGTAAGCTCTGCTCAGCAATAAATAAAGCATGCCTGTGTTATCAACACTGTTTCCAGCACAAATCCAAAACATAGCCCTATACCAGCTGCTATGAAGAAAATTAACTCTATCCCAGCCCAAACCAGTGCAGAATGTTAGACACGTGTATGGCAATGCCCATGTTAAATGCCACACTACACACTGTATCTTGTGTTTCTCTGATGTCTTCTGGTAGACATCAGGCACTAAAGATTCAGTGGCAGCCTAAACCAGTGCCAGTTATGGCTGTTCATCCTCTTTCTCTCCCCACTGTGTCCTTGACCAGGACTTCCCCTTCTTCCCTTTTGCACCTGTTTTGGTGCTCATGAGGCCCTACCATGAGATGCTTGATGGAGTGAATCTAGCCAACAGCTAACTAAACTGAAAACATGGTTGGATTTTAGGCCACTCAGCAGAAGCATCTTACCTCATTCTCATGAAACTAGAGTTGAGGCAAAGGAGCAAGTGATCTTAAAAAGGGACTGATGGCTTCAGGCTGCAGTAGACCTGTAACACTTGATCTGCCACCCCTGTCAAACTGAGTTGAAGACGTAGTGGATACTGAGGTAGATACTAGATACTTTTCTAAGCAAATATCTGATATTCTTTGACTTCAAATCTTCTGATAAAGTAATTTTAAAAGTCTAAAGAACATGCCCTTTCTGAGGATACAAGAGTCTTTCTTAATGGAGAGGCAAAGTGAAGTAGTGAAATTAGTGGTGTTTTCCCTTCTCTTATGTCTCCTTTTCAAAGGTGAAAGGGATGTTCCTCATCCCACTTCAGTTAAGATGAGCAGATTGTTTCATTTCTTATTTGTGGGAGATTTGGCCTCCCGTTGCACACAAGGACAAACTCTGCTCTGGTGCTGTGTAACTTGAGCAAAGTCAATGAAGTTGCATTTGTAAAACAGAGAAGGTGGTTTGGCTCAGGGTTTGTAACTGGAGAAAGGAAGTACTTTTGTCCATTGATTTATAGGGAATTAGTATATGGCTAAAATAGGTCCACCCGTTTGCTGTGCTTTTTTTTCCAATGATTGTTTTCTGGAGGACTTTTGGAAACAGCTTTATTGTGTAGGCCTGCCAGAGGGTGTTGAATTTGCCTTGGAGCCAAAACGTATGGATATTATTTGATTCATACTTGTCAGAGGTACCTTTACATATCAGCTTCCAATTATTACTTCAGTCCTTCTTTATCTGTATTTGAATATAAGCTTTGAATTCTGACATATCAAAGCAGGCAGCTGTATGGTGGCCTAAATTCTGCATATTAATTTGTTGAGAAGCACTATTGAACAGCTCCTCTTCATTGCTTGTATACTGTTTCTGTGAGTGCTGGTTTCATAAGATTTTTTGTCAGCATTTTACAGAATGTTCGTGTTGTTTCTGTCATTGAAGTTGACTGAGAATTGAACTAGTGTTGAAGTTTTAAAACTGTCAGTGTGATGTAGTGGCAAGGACAAGACAGCTGCTCAGGTACTTGTTTAGTTGTCTTGGCGGGAGAGCTTGACTGACCCATCGATAGAACCTAAGTACATCTGGACATCTCAAAGAGCATGAAATGTCACCCTCATACTGGTTACAAATGGAGGCAAGAACACAGTGATTTATTGAAGGTCGTGGAGGAAATCAGAAAGGTTAGGATCTAGGTCTTCTGCACCCCAGGAAGCTGAATCTTGTGATTTCTAGTATGATGACATTTGCTTCCTCTCCCCTGAGAAACGTGAGACTCTTCCCATTGCTAAAATGCCCGTTCTTGTCACAGGAGGCGTACACACACATTTACAACTTGGGAATTAATTGCCACAAAACTGGTATATTCAGAGAGTAGCTAGTTGTAGCTGTAGTGTGCCGTATTTCAAGGGGAAATGGCCTGAGGGGCACAGCCAACAGTTAGTAGCTGCTCTGTTGGTGTTTACACAAAATGCAGTTTAGTAGCTGGACCAGAGGAGAGACCTGGGCATACACCGAGTTTGAACAGCTTTTGGGCTGCTCCAACTGTGAAGCCATGCAGTCCCATGCAAGGACAGGTCCTTTCTCATACAAAATTAAAGAATAAGACCTTGTTGGCCAAATTTTCCTTAGATAGACTAGTATCTTGCAGATACTGATATGTTGGTATAAATTGTATGGCTGCAAATAGTTAATTGTTTCTGTAACCAGGCTTAATTGCGGAGTGCTCTGCTTGGTGAAGAGGATCAGGAAAGGAGTTCATATTACTTTAAAGCAGTAGCTGTCTGAGGCTAATTATGAAAAACATGCCAAGTTGAAATATTCATTTTTTTTAATGAATTTCCATAAGCAGCTCATAGACAGATTTATGCTGTGCTGGAAGACGTCTGACTGCACTTTAATGTAGATACCTGGTTTGGTGATTAGGAAAAGATTGTTAAACAACTGGAATTTAAATACCGGTACAGCTTCATTGTAATAATTTCCCCAAAGGCACTTTGGTAATTCTGCTAAATAGAGAGTTTAATAGACTTTAATAATGTGTACTTTGGAGACCCTATACACAAAGGAATTATGCATAAAACATTCATTACGGTAAACTGCTACCTTTGCATGTAACAAGGAATCTGTCAAAAACAAAACCGGTATGTTGTGTGTGGCAACACATTGTTGAGTGTCAACGGACAGAAGTCATTATCACCACGTTACCTATCAAATCACCTGTTGTGATCGAAGTTGCAGCTCATATCGTTTTACCTAACAGTGAATGAATTATCTGAGGTAGACATGAGTTTATTTTCTGAAAAGTGCTTTGCCGGCAGGAGGGCTGTGGTGGTTCACAGGGCTTTGTTTTCCTTTTATGCTCCTGTTCGGTGTCAAGAGAAGAGATAACCTGGTAGGAAATTTAAAACTCAATTAAAAATAAAATAAAATAAAGAAAGAAAACAATAACAAAAAAGCAACCTTAGCAAGCAGCTCTAAGCAAGTTTAGCGTTGGATTTTTATTTTATTTCGCTGTGCTGCTGCTGAGGGCCCCACTGGAGAACAGGCAAGAAGGAGGAAGGAGCAGATGCTTTTGGTAGAACAGTAGGGCATTTATCTCTTTTAATGAGGTAACATCATTAGTGCTGACAAAGTGCTGCAAATCAATACGTGTAATGGACTGCTGCTGTCTTTCAGTAGTACACGGGGTGTTGTACTTCTGAACATTCAAATCTGCTGAATCACAGGTCAGGCTTTATCTACTCTCTGATACTGTTTTGTTTTGGGTTTTTTAGCCATTTTGTTTTTTCCCCTCCCTAATCTTTATCTTTGATTTCCAAGAACTGGCACACACCTCCAGGATATGTGTTGGGGCAGCAGAAGTGTACTGATTTTACAAGCGTGAGAGTGCATTGAAATGCTGCATATGTCTATTGCAGTGCAAGGACCTTCTCTTTAATTGGAAAGAGTGGGGTTGCTGATGTCTATTTGAGCCCGATTTCTTCTGCCTAAAATGGCTGCAGGTTTTGTTTTGGGTGGTGTTTTTTGTTTTGTTGTTTGGTGTTTTGTTTTTTTTTTTTCCCTTTGCCCTCTGCCTGCTTCCTTTAGAGCAGTGGTGTGGTGTAATGTCAGCCACACTAATTGTGTCAGCTGGTGGCACCGATGACCCTGACGTTCAGCAACAAAGAGCTGTAGAAGAAAGGGGAGAGCGAGGTGGCTGCGGCACTGGACAAGCAGCAGCAGCGGGTCAGGAGGACCTGCAGGTCAAGCATTTCTCTGTATGTGCTCTGTTGGTGTAAAAATCTTGTGCCCAGTTGTATGCAAGGTGTCCAAGGGACAAAACAAGGTGGATGTCATTGGAGATCCATCATCCTTTATTCCTCTTCAGATGGTAAATGTAACATTGCATGACTGTAACAGTATGAAAATAAAAACAAACAAATGAAAAAAACAGCAAAACTAATCTAAATTTGAAAAAGCCTGGGGGATATAATAATGTCTCTGTTAAAAATTACTTAATTCCCCCAGAACTCACATCAAAACCACATCATCCTCCATCACAAACAGGTAGCATAGCCCAGATGTTTGAGGTACGCTGTCTATTTATCGGAGGGCCTGTGAGTGACACTTGGGTGTCTGTGCTGATTCCAGGAAAAGAGCCTGTCGGTAAAAAAGATTGATCTGAATAGATCACGCACGTCAGAAAAAACGTGGTTCCTCTTTCTTTTTTTATCTGCATGCCCCTCCCATCCTGGGCTTCCCAACACCTGCTTGTGGTGAAAGAATATAAACAGAATTGCAAGATTCCTCAGTATTAACTGTTGCCTGACAGCTCCAGCTAAGCACTGCGAGGTCATCTGCTTTTTCCTCTTTAGATCTGCTCCTCGCCACACATCCAATGAGCCACTGCAGCATCCTCAGCTGGTACCATCCCTGGTGGAAGGCCTCCACATGTTTTTACCCTGCCACGCTCTGAAAGTCAGTCATGTTTACCTGAGCTGATATAAATCCAGAGTTGGGGTCTCTCATTGCCCATCCTTCCCATGTTACTCTTGGACCGAGCTGGGGGACACGACTGAGAGACAAGGTTACAGCTGGTGGGGCCACATGTTGGCGTGTACTGAAGTATCATCCAGTAGTAACACAGCTGAGCATTGGTTTGTGTTGATACTAGGTAAGGCCCTGTTAATACTTGTTACTTTTGTTAAATTTAATTGGGGTTCCCACTGGGGAGATCAGAGGGGTCCGCTTCAGCATCAGCCAGGGTACGGTCAGCGTTCCTCACTGCTGAAACGACAGCGTGGTTCCTGCAAAGCAACAGCCTCACTAGCAGCCTGTTACCTCCTCGTGCTCTCAGATGTCTTGAACTGACAGAAAGTAATGTCCAACAGATGTAGTAAAGGTAATCGTCTTGGAAAAGCGCTAAAGACTTGTTTTTGGTTTTCCCCCCACGCCCTGACAGAACATCCCTTTTATAAATCAATGTTTCTACATCTCATACCACAGGCTTTCTGTGTTATTTTACTCTAGCAGTGAAACCAAAGTTCACTTACCTCCCTTCCAAGGTTGGGATTACAAAAACCTTACACACATCTCGCCCTCCTCTCCCACTGCAGTCACACCAGTCCAGTAAATAAATACTTGGCTGAGTTTTACCACCCTTTACCCAGTTAACTAAAAACAAATGCCTTCTGCTTTGTGAAAGACAAGTCATGCCTACTTCTGTTGCTCCAGCCAGCAGAGTTTCTCAGCCAGCTTGGCCGCCAAGAGACTGATTTCTTTTCAGTGACTCTGAAACAGTTACCACATCTTTCTGTGATCAATGTATGAAAAGAAAATAACGTAGTCGTGGGCTCCGAGGAGGGGAAATAGCTAGTCATACCCTTTCCCAAGACTACAGATGACCCACCATTGCTCGCCTTTCCTTAGTAAAACCGGGGCAAAAGTGTTGTGATGGAGAGCAAAGGGACAGGGGATGGAAGGGTTTGAGAAGATAAGAGCTGTTCATATTACAGGCTCCTTTATTAAGATTATCTACCTTTTTGTTTGTTTTTTGATGTGTTTTGGTTTTTTTTTTCCTCATGGATAGTACATTCAAAATATTTTAGCACCCCATCTGAGCTTGGCACAGCTTGTCAAGAGGAGAAAATGCAGAGCTGCTCCTTAGTATTATTTCAGAGCAGACACAGAGGTGACCCTGCCGCAGGCTCGGCTGCTCGTAATGCTTGGTGGTTGCCTCTCGTCACAAATAAAGGGCAAAGCATTGATGGAGAAGCGCTGCTAGTGTGCAGTTGCAGCACTGGTGGGCCAATTCGTGTTTGCCCGACTTTCCTGGGTGGTCGCCTGGCTTGTACGCAGCACATGGAAACAGATCTTCTGGAATGTGAAACCGTGCCTTGTGCTTTTCTCCCACAAGTATTTTATAGTTTTGACTGGCATGCGCGAAGGAAACAGAGAATAATAGAAAAAAAAAACAAAAACATATCTCTTCAGCTGTGCTTCCTTTCCATACCAAGGTTTTGCATTTAAAGTAAAACAACCAGTCCGTGTTATTGTGTCAGTCTTTTTTTAAAGTTTAATGATGAGTTTTCTGGTAAATGACTGAAGAGGTATTTTTGTGTCCTTAAACTCATTTGCACTTTAGATAGTGGATACTTCTTTGTGTCTTCACTCAGATAAACTGAATCCATGTGAGTTTAGTGATTGGCTAATCCGATTCTTAAAAATTTGGAAGATCCCTTTGTCCAAGTTAGATTTATTTAATGCCTGGTTTTACAGAAAAAGTTTGTGAAGGGATCTTGAGTGTCTGAGATTTTTGTTGTTGTTGTTCTTTTCTTTTTAGTAGTGATGTTACAAACCAGTAAGCATCCAGGCTTTTGTAAGTCTCGTGTGAGTGCTGTACGTGGGATGAGGAGAGAAGAATGTATGCTCAGCATCTCTTTCCTTGTCCTCTAGATGTGGCTAACCATCTACTTACTAGCTCTGTGATCATTGCTCCTAACGTTTGGTGTAAGGTAGAAGCAGCATGTTTTTTCAGTCCCTTCACAGACAGAAAAGACAGGACCTTGGCAGCAGGACTCCTTTCTCCATCAGGTTCAGCTGCACAGCCTGGGAAAGGCAGCCCACAAACCTAAGTGGTCCTTTCAGAGCATGTGGAGGATCCAGCTTTGGTCCAGCTGTGAATCAACCACTTAAGGCTGAGGATCCTTTGTACCACCGGAGAAGTCACCTCCCTCTAACAGTGGGATCTTTGCCCTGAAAGTGGGAGCTTAAGAAGACACAAGAATTTCAAAGGGGCATTGGAGCAGTAATGGTATATACATTAACGGCAGTAAAGTAGGTGTAGGAGCATGGAGGGGTGAATGGGCATGTACAAGTCAAAGAGAAGATGCTTGCTTTTCCCACTCCTCTGCTTTTCCCACTCTCCTACTTGGAGATAGCCCCATCCTCCAGGGGCATGGTCCTGGTTTCAGGAGGGATACCTGAGGTCTCAAATCACTTAGCTTCTGAGTTGTGTGAATCTGAAGATAAGTGTTCTCATTGTTTGCAAGGTGCCTTGCAGTCCTCTGCTGGGAATGTATACCAAGTATACATGTAAAAGGCACCCCTGCCTTTGCAGCAGCTTTCAAATTAAATCTCTTGTGTTTCTTTACCACGGCAGCTCCCTAGTCTGCTTTGTCAGCAACTCAGTGAGATGCTTCCCAGTGGTTTACAGCTCTTGGCTTCATCTGGCAAGAGCGATCTGTAATCCAGGGGTGTACAGGTAAGGGAGCCCTTCAGAGGCTTGTGGAAAAGGAACGATTCATTCAGCTTAATACTTAAAGAAGGTGAATATTCTGATGGTTTCCCGCTGTGTCGCGCTATTCAGTTTCAAAAATCGTGGCTTGCATTTATCCTCTCAGTAGAACGAGGCACTCTGGCTCCTGGAGGAGACCGAGGAGTGTACACTTAATTGCTTTGTGAATGATGTGAAGTCTTGGAATGCAATCTAGCCGTTGCTCATTAACTAGCTGAACCTATTAAACCTGGACAGCAAGCAGGACTGAGTCGGCAGCCCTTGATTGCAGGCAGCTAATGGAGCTGTGGGAGCAAGCTGAGACTGCAGAGCGGAATTGGCAGTAGACTCCCGTCAACCTTCTCTGTTTTGAACTCACCCTACACTCCATTTAGGCTTCTGGCTTGGAGACAGATGATTTCAGAGCAGCGAGGAGGGGGAGGAAGGCGGAGGGTGGAAAGCATTGTCTTCCCGGCTATGTTAGCTTTGATCTGAAGTTAAAAGAGAACCACAATTCAAATGGCATCGGTAATTTGACATTTAAACCTGCAGCAGCAGCGAGATTTGTCATCTGACTGTGGCTGGCTTTGATTATTGATTGGGTCTCATGCAGATAGTTCCACTACACAATGCTAAAACAAAAGAAAATGCCCAAATAATGTGACTTTGCATCTAGTCAGTGTTTTTTAGCTCTGAGGGAATCAGCTGCTCTTACAAAGCACATGTATAGGTGGTTTGGTACTCATGAAATATATCCTGTCTTGCAAAAGAGCACAGTAGCACTTTGTTGCATCTTCGTGCTACACTAGCAGCACAGAAGAAAACAAAATTCACTAAATGTTAACTGAATAATTGAGGGTTTGTGGTGTTTGGTTTTGTTTGTTTGGTTTTTTGTTTGGGTTTGGGTGGGGTTTTGTGGGCTTTTTGGTTGTGTTTTGTTTTGGTTTTTTTTTTTTTGGTTGGTTGGTTGGGTTTTTTTAGTAGCTTGAAGAAAAGTGAACAAAATTGGGATTTGCCCAGGAAATTGGAAGCGTTTAACCTTTTAAACACATGAGGGCCCCAGCTGGCGATGAATACAGCCCTGGCTACATAGCGTTTACCTCCAGAGCACTCTTGGCATTGCACCGGAGCATTGTTTCAGAGCAGTTAGTGCTGCTTGCTCAATTGCCAGCATCTCATCCTTCTGCACTCGCATGCCTCCCATCCAGTCACACTTTGTGCCCAGCCTTGTTTACCTTGTGGGTTTTGCCAGGATCACAACTTGGTGGTGTGGCTTTGGTCCCAGTCATACCGTCTGTCAAGGAGAAGGGGAGAAGTAGTGGTTTTGACATGTTGCCTGAAGAAGGGCATGTCGAAATGTGCTTTAAATTCTTTGTTCTACCTGCTTGTTCGATACGTGTAAGCTGCTATATGTTGTGGATTTTTTGTTTCTGTTGTTTTGCCTTAATTTCCCCATTGTGAAGAGATCGTTTCATTTCTAGTCTGGATTTATACATTTTGTTTGTGCTGCTGGCAGATCCTATCAACACCCACTTTTCTGTGATATTTAAACTTTAAAAGATAAAATAAAAATCTTTGGTGTCATAGAACACTGACTTGCTTATAAAATAGTTCCATATACCAGAGGTGCTATTTAAAAATATTGTAGGAGTCTAGTAATACATTAGCATTTTATGCATTTCGCTCCAAGCAGTCCCAAAGTATAATACTGAAACTGTAGTGCACACATGCAACACTGCTGAGATGCAGTCTCTAGGGCAGAGGCTCTAAACCAGCCCTGCATTTGCTGAGGGTGCAGGGAGCAATGGATGCAAGCAGCTTGAAACAAAGCAGCCAGAATAAACTGCCTTCTGGAGGAAAGTGCTATGAAAATCATCAGTGTTGATATACAACGGCCGGGGGTTCAGCGCGAGATGCTGTCAAAGTTGCCCACCCTGGGATCACTAAGCCGTGTGTGGACCTGTGCTGGGATCCTGCCCAGTGCCACAGCTGCAGGTATGCACTCAAGGCGAAATATTTGGAGGAGTGTCCACGTGGGCTGTGTGTTAATCATAGAATTGTAGAATAGCTTGGGTTGGAATGGACCTTCAAAGGTTATCTAGTCTAACCCCCTGCCACGAGCAGGGACATCTTCAACTAGATCAGGTTGCTCAGAGCCCCGTCCAGCCTGGCCTGGAATGTCTCCAGGGATGGGGCATCTACCACCTCCCTGGGCAACTTGGGCCAGTGTTTCACCCTCATTGTAAAACGTTTCTTCCTCATGTCTAGCCTGAATCTCCCCTCCTTTACTTTAAAACCATTACCCCTCGTCCTATCGTAACAGGCCCTGCTAAAAAGTCTGCAACTTCACTGCATTGAAGGCAAATAACCCCTTTTATTTCTGAGCAGCTACAGATGGAGTACCCCACTCTAGCTGTAGGCTGAGCTGGCTTGTGGTGGCCGAGCACCAGGAGCAGCAGACAGATGGGCAGCTGCAGCAGGTACTTTGGTGGCTGGTGATTTCTTATGTGACACCAAAGCACTTGTGTCCCCGCACATGCAAAGCATGTTTCTCTGCCTTGTCCTAGACATCCTTCAGCCCATTTTATATCTGAGTCCCTTTAAAACCAATGTGTGAGTTGCTCTCAGATTAGCCATTTTATTTGTATCTCAGCAGGTGGGGATGTAGAACTTTAGTGTGAGGACAACAAAACCATTTTCAGATGATTTTGAGACACCAGTTACTTCATTCTAGGAAATTCAGCCTTGTAGAGTCTAATAAAAACTAAAATTCAAGCTTTTATAATGTTTAGCAGAACTAATACCACAGTACGTTTTCTGGTTATAATTTCAAAACCTCGGTGACATTTTATCTGAATGTTCCCATACAGACACTATTATTAACATGTGAGAATCTCAGGAGCAGCTGAGGGGAGCAGCAGCCTCCCTGGTGTATGAGCTCCGTCCTGCAAAAGGAATTACATCATGTCCAGCTGTGATGCAATAGCTCAGGGTTCAGGTGGCAGCCTCCAAGTCCGCTGTTTCTAACCAAATGGCACAGCAGCCTCTGCTCCTTTTTTACTCTTTAAAGAAAATGAAGTGATTCATGCTTTCAGTTTTAAAATATATCGTGTCTAAAAGAGAGAAAAGAAAAAAAAAGAACTATTTTATTTTCATTTGACATGACTCTTAGGCAGAAAGAGCCTTCCGATGCATTAAGTTGGGAAGTAATTAGTCTTGGGAGTGTGAGATGGGTTATAATCTTAATGTCATTTTACCATTACTAAAATAGGCTAATTTTGTCCTTTGCTAATCCATGCAAATCCCATTGATTTAACAGTGTCGTATAGATGAAAATAAGAAATGCAGCTGGCCTATATTTTGGGATTTCCTTGCCCAGTGTAAAAACTTACAGAACATGTTGTTTGTTGAAGCAGCTGTCTCTCTTGGGTGCGGGAGCACTACTACCAAATGCTGGCACAACCTGGGGCATCATGTGCAGCTGTGGCAATTTCAGAGCTAGCAGGTGAAGCACAAAACCTTTTGTTTCTCTAGATTCAGCAAAATACGCATATGTGCAATTTGTCACTATGTTTATAGCAAAGTAGGTGAAGAGCAGAAAACATTTCCAGAGATGGTGAAACCTGCTTTAAATGAAATGAGAGGCTCTAAAAGCTTACACAGATCTTGAAAAATAGGAAAGGTTGGACCGAATGTAGCCATTTCAGTCACATTTAGAACCTCCACATACTTAAATGGGAACACATTTAGGTCAGTGCTTTGTGCTTTGCAAAATCAGCTCCTTAATCTCCTTCGGAGCATTTCTGACTGTGATTTAGGTGGAAGGGGGAGGGAAGTTGCTTCCAGGCTGAGACTTGTAGCTAAGTTGTCATATGGAGTTAATCTGTTGAAAGACTGAAGTGGTGGAGATAGATAAGTCCTGAATTCTGAAACCTGCTATTTACTGGTGAGTATACTTGCGTGCAGGTACTCGTTATTTGGAAGCATTCAGCCAAGGTATCCAGAAACTTTTGGGTTTTAAACCATTTGCCTAAACCCTAAATCATGGAGGCAAATTCTAGTTACCTGGGTTGATCTTGCTTTGTTTGTGTGTTTCAGCAAGATTCAAAGAGGTTGTGTCAGATGATCTCTTTTATACACAGTTTCTTGCATTCATCAAGTAAGTGGAGCAGAAATACGGTTTCCTCCTTTCTCTACCCCCTTTTTCATTTAATGAAATGGGAAATGTTGAAGGTACTGGAAACCTTGATGTGACATTTCTTAATGCAATGATGCTGTCTCTTAGATTTGGGTCCTGTAAGCAAGTTGCAAACATCAAAAGCTCCTGTATCGCTAGTCTACTTTAGTGTAGTTTTGTGAAGTTGGTAAGGAATAAGTAATCAGGTTAGTATATCAGACTAATATATGCTTTAAAACACGTAACGAAAAGTACTTCCTTGGCGAATGATATTAGTGGTAATAGTGTTGGTCAAGCTCTCTGTTACCGTAAAGGATCCTGAGTTTGAGTCTGCTGTCAGAGGACATGGGATAATGGGGGAAGGAGTTGGGATTTAGGATATCTTTAACCAGCCTCCTGCGAGCAGAGGCTCCAGGATGACTGTAGCTGGTGCAGTTGTGATTGCAGTGTGAACGTGGGTGTCACATAAGTGAGACGGAGCCTCCTGGGACTGAACGTTGGCGCTCTGTCTTCCGTGAAACCCCCATGTGCTCACCCACGTCGCTATGTATGGCTGTCACCCACCCGCTAATGAGGAACGAAACAAAAATGTTCTGCAAGGAAGTCTTCCCTTGGTGTTCACCCCCAAGTATTTCTTCTTCTGTCTGCTCAGCAGGTGCTAAACTCAGAGAGTTACAAAAGAGGAGGAGTTAAACTAAGGATGAGATGACCTTGTGTGCTCTCTGGGCTTCCCACATATCTCAAGTGCTTGGTTTTGGGAACAGAGATCAAGCCCCATTCCTGTTTGGGTTGGTGCTTCAGTTCTTGCCTCTCCATGTCCACACTTACTGATTTTTCACAAGCAATAAAATCAAAAGCTGACAATCAACCCAATTTTGATGGAGCATTGCGGTGGCAGCCCAGCTTATCTGGAAGTACAGATAATATTAAGATGTGCTCTGTCAAAGAGTTCTAATTGTCGAGAGGGAAAAATGAAAGTGCAGCACAGTCATGCACAGATTTGTTGTCTAGCCATTATGAGGCCAAGCAAAGAAAGATAGGTATCACAAAATTAAAATTCATAATCAAAGCAAATGAAGCAGTATTGTAATTACTTGGATCAACAGAAGCCACGATAGCTGTTCTCTTGTGAATCTGAAATAGTTATTTCAGTCTTCCTTCAACTTCCTCTTTTCTTTGTCTGATACCTAACAGCTAGAGATTTCTGTGACACCTCTATTTACTCAGACAGCTGTTCTTTACTAGCAAAAAAAGTACATTGGGAGTTTCCTTGTGGAGACTTGGTGGGGAGTTAGCGCAGACAGGTACCAGCTCTGTCCTCTATCTTCTTAACAATGGCTCTTCCTCCACGGAGAGTGACTCCGCAGCACGATAGTCCATGTTTCAGAAAGTCTAATGGTGTTTCTTATGGTATTTTAAAGTCTGGATTTGACCAAGTGGATTCAAGAGTCTCTCTCAGTTTCAGAAGCAGAGGGCACTTTTAAATGCGCTTTGTTCTTTGTAACAAGGCTGTATTTTTTATGGAGAAAACATGTATCAGGTAACCACAAATGGCAGAATTACTTACTTTTCTCAGGGTTTTACACTAAGCAGTACTTTAATCACCAAAATTTTAGTTAAATCCACCTATTGCAGTATACACAGCTTTTGCATGTGTGTAAGCTGAGGCATGGTGAAGTTGCTCAGGGTTATACAAGAAGGTTCTTAACACAACCCTGGGACTCCTTTTGTTTGCCTCAGCCTCTACCTGCCTGTTTGTTTATTGTGATATGTTAACAAGAAGAGGTGAAATAGGATGGTTTGGCTTTTTTGAGGCAAGCTATACATTTTTTACACTTGCTCAGTCTATATTTATACTACTTGAGAGCTGGTTGTCTGTGAATATCGTTGTCATCTCCAGTTTTTATGTTATTCTGAACGTTTCTTCTTTGCCTTCCATGTTTGTGTCTTCTGTCTTGATTTGGCATGATTTAAAGGCTGACACTGATTTCTAAATATCTCAGCTAATAGCATTTTTGGTCTCTTTTTTTAACCAGAAGACTGTTTTAACCCTGGACTTTGTTTTTCCCTTCTCTTGCTCCACTCCATCTCCCACCCCATTCATGAACCTGGCTGGTGCCAAGGATGACACCACCAGTGTGCAGAGTGCACTGACCTAATCTGTTGACCATCCTGCAGATTTACAAAGCAGCTTATACCATCCTGATTTGGTCTGGCTTGTACATCTCTTGTATGGTTGATAGGTGACCCCCACAATTTTACTCTGAAAAAGTTAGCAAGTCCCAGGTACTGGTCCTCTGGGTTAGATTTCCCTGGTCTGTGGAGCCTGTCTCCCTGAAGGATTTGGCTTTTGCAATGTTGAGCTACTGTTCTTTTCAACATTCTTTGCCCATTTTGGCCCTCTCTTGAACCTGACTTTTAAATGTTAAAACTTCAGGTCTGTGGCTTGACCATCCAGGTGCAAAGTCTGCTGTTCCCTTACGGTTCACCCACTGTTGGGTCCAGAATGACTTTGTCACGTGGGGCCTGAGTGTAGATAACATCTCTCCTGTGAGGTGGTATAAATTGTTGGCAAAAGGGACCTTCCTTTTCATTCTCCATCTGCTGAACCAAATAGCACCATAAGTATAGAAGAATATGAGCTAGTTCAGTAGCCAAAAAAAAATTTTCTGAATTTTTTCTCCCAGCTCTGATAGGTGTTAAGTTTCTGTGTTTCACTGTATTTAGGGAGTCCTAACATGAACCCGCATCAGATTTGGATGGTGATAACTACTAACATATTAGCATGCTGGGACAAGGGAGGGAGGCATGCAAAATGTTGTGCTGGAAAATGTATGAACAACTCACAGCAGCTCTGGAGACAGAACGCAACTGCTTCTGAGACAGAAGATGTGGTTTCTTTTTTAACCCAGGTATTGAAATGGCTGCTGTTACTGTAAAATATGAGTACTCTGTGATCTTTTCATCTTGCAGCATCCTTATCAAGTAGAACATACGTGTTCCCTTAGCGGTTGGCGGTGCATGGATACCACTTAACCCAACAACCAAAACAAGGTGGCAACCAAACTCACTGGAAGCAAGGTTGTAGAGTCTCATGACGGAAACTGAACTGGCCAAATGACATGGTTGAGATGAAAAGCAGTGATCTGACACTCTGTATTTGGGGTTCAGCTACAGGCAAAAATCTGTTCCTGGAAAAGAGGCAAATTAGATGAAGATGGTGAGATAGCTCTTGCAGCAAAGCACGTGCCAGGTAAGTAACAGATTCTGTCTTGGGTGAAATGATACAACCTGCTTTGGTGAAAACTGTGAGCCAGGCAAGCCTCTGAGAAGTTCTTCATGGAAGGTTTTTGGAAAAAAAAATAAAATCCACTGAAAGTAGGTTTCTGGAACACTGGAAGAAAGGCTGCAACAACAAAAGAGGTGCAGGTGAAAGAGATGGACGAATACATCAAGTAAAATCCTTTGAATAAGCAAAATGCCTGTGACCGGGAATTGATGAAGAGCAATCTAAGAAAGAAAACAAAGCTATAATATATTCATGAAGCAAGGTGATTATAACTCAGAGGGAGTAGCATTAATTATGACTTCCAAGGCAGAAAAATAGCTTATAGACTGGGAACCAATTAGCGGTCGATTGCTCTGAACTAGATTTCAAACAGTACATGAAATGACAATTACACAGTGTTACCAACAGGCAACTACTATGATGAGATAAGAGCTGTCAGCAGATTTGGACCAAATTCCTCAGCCTGACATCTGCTTGCTAACGGAGAGACATCCTTCTCGGGGTTAGGGACACTGACAGAATGGAGGAATCGATGGCCAAGCATCATCTTCTGTCTCCAAAGCCATCACGCGGGGCCTGGCAGAGCTCTGCCTGCTCTCAAGGCTCTTGGCGATGCGTGGACATAGTGTAAAGATGTCCCCAGAGCAGCTGGTGGAATCGTTGTGGTCTGAGTGTATTGGAGGCAAACACAGCACATCTCTTCAGGTCTCCACATGCAGTCAAAGTGATTGATATTTTTTGTGACAAGAGCAAAAGGAAAAAAAGAAAAAAATCCTCCGCGGCAGAATTAGTAAGGGAGTTGTTTCTTTTGGTTTTACTACCAAGTGAACAAAATTTGCTAAAAATGTAACTGGTTTTCAGCTAAGCAAGCCCAAATAGTGAGGTTTTCCAAGGATGGAAACAGCAAAGCAAATAGCGGACGTTTAAATGCATCCAGCAAAAGCAGCGGGAAAGTCAGTTTCAGAACAAGAGCAGGGGACCCCAAGAGAAATAAAGCAGGTAGCCTTGCTCAATAGGCTGATCTAGTTGCTGAAAAAAACTATCCCCTTCACTTTTGTCTGCATCCGCTCAACAGGTAAGGTGCCACCGCACAGTGGGCCTGTCTGAGGTTAACAAGTGAGAACTGTTCAGTGACAGGAGAAGAAGGACGGCAACGGGAGGAACTCTATGACTTTGCCAGAGGAACTGAAAGTGACAAATTAAAGATGCTGTCCCACAGCACAAAGGCAGATATGAAAAACTCACTAAAAACAAAATTTGGAGAAGCTGCAGGTAGAGACCATTGCTGCAGAATGACTGAATGAATAGTTTCTGAGTTCTTTGAGAAATATGGGAATATGACAGAAATAATAATGTGACTGATGGTGAAATTGTATTCCAGTTAAAACATCCTAGAAAGGTGATAAAATTGCAACAGTTGAATAGAAGTTCTGTTCCTTTCAGTGGTACAGTCACAAAAAATGAAACAAACAAACAAACAAAACAAAACAAAGAAAAGAAGAAAAAAAAAACCCACCAAACAAAAAAAACAACAAACAAACAACAAACAAACAAAAAACAAAACAAAACAAAAACAAAAACAAAAAAAAAAACAAACAAAAAAAAACAAAACAAACCACCAAACAGAGATTCTGATTTTTTTCTCTTATAGCTTCAGCTCAGCCATTTCAATTCAGGAGATAAAGAAATGGCCAGATTTTTTGATAGCCTCTTCTGTTCCGTGGCTTGAGGCAGATTGACTGCCAATCTGATACAGTTGTTTGTTTCATGTTCTTGAGGAGGAGGGATGGTGTTTTAATTACTCTTTTCAGGACATTTATCTACTCATTTCAAGTATGTATTTGTAATAATTGTGAAGCCTTGACAAGACTGAAGTAAGCACAGAGCTGAGTAATGGTTTGTTGTGGATAACACTGGTGTAAAACAGACATGCATTCTGTCACCTCTTTACAATTGCTGTTGACTTGATGTTGACATGACCAAGTCACCATGAGAAAAAATACAGCTAGATACAATACAGTGAATTGCTACATCAGTTAGATCCAGCATCTCGAGCATAGGGTGCTTAAGTGGTAATTCAGAAAACATGTGAGTAAAGACTGTCTAGCACTGCAGGGCTAAAAATTACTTAGGAAAACAAATCTCAGGGGACCTGCAGCAAATCCCAGCTGAAGCATTGTATGAAAAGGCAAAGGAATACAAGGAATGAGTCAATTTACATGTCTTGGCAGAAGCACACCAACCAGCGGGGTAGTCCAAAAGGAAATGTCACCAACTGGCGAGGCAACAGCTGCGTTTACCAACTTAAACAAAATTAGTCATTGAAAATACAAATGTAAAGACCAAACTAGGAGTCTTCAGCTCAGATGTTATTTCCATTTTAACATGTGGATGTGAGTGTTGGAAATTCACCAAAGGCACAGACATGCCTCCAGAAGTAAACACCTGGGGAAAATACTAGGTAACAGAGGGAGTGAATTTGTCACAAATGCAAAGATCTGTCACTTCGTCACCAGCATGTTCCCTAGATTATCCAGGGTAAGTGATGGGAACACTTGGGTCGTGTGCTGAGAGTGATGCCAGCAAGCCCGTCCAAGCAGATGGGCTCTTGAGCAGCTGGAGGAACATGCAAATGGTCAGACCAGATACTTCTTGGAGTGTGAACACTCACTGGCACTCAATGGTATAGAAAAACTGTAGAGAGTGGCTAAAGATGGGCACAGACGGCAGAGCCACATCAGCTTTCCAGAGCATCAACTGTGTGTGCAAGAAGCCTATTGGGGGAAAAAAGTTACTCTTGGTTCACTTGAGGTAGGGGGGGGACACTTAGATGGTGTTTTCTCCTTTGCAAATTTAGACTATTTAAGGTTATGTTACTGAGAGGAACCGGAGCTTGCCAGTAGCTGCTTTTCTGGCCCTGGCTGAGGAGTGCTGCATTGCACACTTGAGCCAAAAGATCCATCATCTCTGGTCTAGCGTGCTTTTTCTGTCTGACCTCCAGCAAATCATGTGACCTCGCTGGTTCTCCAGAGCTCTCTGACCACAAGGCTATGGGATTTTAATTAGGAACAGTGGACAGTACACTACTTTTTCTGGTTTCACAGCCATCCGCAGGGGCTAGTAGGTGAAGCAAGCTACTGTGGAAATAGGAAAAAAGCACATGTTTCACACACTGCACTGGGAGTAAAGAATTTTCTTGTAGCTTTATTTAAAAGTGACCTAAGATGATGTAACTGTAGCTACAGATCATCTTCAGGGTTGAACGCTGGCCCTCCTCATTTATGGCTGCTTGCGTGTTTGACTTAATACAGTTTTGCATTTTTTTCATTTGGTGTTTTAGATGACGGCAGTTACTACAGTAAAAAAAATGTTTAAGTTATTGAGTTTTAGACCACTTTCCACAATGTGGCTACAAAAATAACATACCACACTCTTTTTTTTATCCTTTCTTCATTTGTACAAATAGCACTTCAGTTATATGTTCTTTATAGCTCTGGTTCCTTTACGCTTTCATAGAAAAGTGATCAGACCCTGTTCATTCTCCCTGCTCTTATCCCTGCAGCTCAGCACCTTCTCATGTCTCAGGGCTGAAGCAGCTGGGTCTTCTCTTGCTAGGCCAGTCATGCCACCTCACCCCTGCTGCTCCTGTTCTGACATCAGCACTGGGGTGCAAACAGCCATCATTTTTACTCCTAGTGGCAGTGTCATCAGCCTCTTGGATGAGAAGCTGATTTTTCAGAGTTAGAAATTTAAGACAGAAAAGGCTTATTTGATCATCTGCTTGCTCTCTCCCTGCCAGCCTCCTATTATTTCTCATCCAGCCTAGCTTTAGAAGGTTGAGGCGAGAAGATCCCAGCCCTGTGCCTGGGGAGACAGTTTCAGCACCCAAACCAACCCAACCTTTCCGCCACAGAGTTCTTTGCAGTGGGAATCCCAACATCTTCCTCCCAGATTTAATCTTGCTGTTTTACTTGCCTCAAGGACATTAATTGCCATTTGCCATGACCTTCCCAGCTAACCAGGTTTAACCCTTTTGGTTCTTCCTCCAGCAGTCTTTCTTGGCAGCCTTGTAGGATAACTGTGGCTCCTGGTATTGAGAAGACTGTGACTGGGCATCGCTTTTGAGGGTTTGCTTTCTGCCTG
Source organism: Streptopelia decaocto (assembly GCF_964273445.1). Classification (NCBI taxonomy): domain Eukaryota; kingdom Metazoa; phylum Chordata; class Aves; order Columbiformes; family Columbidae; genus Streptopelia; species Streptopelia decaocto. Next base: position 82,213,551 of record NC_138656.1, read on the forward strand.
CCATTTTACGTGCCACAGAGCCCCCCTGCAGTAGGGTGAGCCATGGCAGTAGGTGCAGACAGACCCCCGCACTTCATGTGACACCATCCTTTATATCTGGAGCGGCCAGGTGACAGAGTACGCTCTTCTCTTTGCCAGCCAAGAGCCATGTTCAAGGTCATGTGTTTTCCCTGTGAGAACTGATAAGCATCACAGGCAGCTGAGTGAAGGCACAGCATTTTCCTGCGTCGGTGGTGGTGTGGGTTATGCTGCCCTCCCTCGCCAGAGATACTCAGAAACCAGGGTCTGAGCTTGGTAGCGTGATCAAGGAGCCCCTTTCCAACCGCAGTGAAAGGCAGTCTTTCTAAAATTATTCTGGTCCCTTTTGAAAACAGTCTGCTGAATGCCAGCGAGGGCAGCCGCTGTGTGTGCTATCCATGCCAAGGAGCTCATCTGGATTGCATTTAAGAGGGAATTTTGGATGACAAGAGCCTAAATGAACACAGGACCTGCTGTATTTGAGGTTTTGAAACCAACAGATATCAGAATAGGGGTTGGCACCAAATCCCATCAGTAGGTTTGGATGCAGCAGAGGCCAGTTGTGAGAGCTGGGGGCTTGCCGGGGGGCAGCTCTGGATGCCTGAGGGCTTCCCCAGCCGGTACTCCATGGAGCCACAGGAGCATCTGGCGAGGCTTCTGCAGGGCGCTTCACTTGCAGAATCTCAGCTGGAAACCCTGTTACATTGCTAGCCAGTCTCCTTGAGACCACTGCTTTTCCCCCACGGCCCAGCGTGGACGTGAGCAGCCCTGCCTGCCTAGCTAGGCTGAATCAAGTCATTTGGGCCCTTCACATAAGTGGTTGTAGATACGTCCCTAGAACAAAGTCGTAATGCATACTGGTCATGGCAGCAGCGATGAAGTTCAGCAAGAGTTAGCCTTTGGGGTATTTTGTCAAATTTCTGAAGCGTGAACTGTTGGTAAACCAGAGCTAACAGGGCAGATTCATGATCTGTAGTGAGAAGCAGTATAAAGCAGCTGCAACCCTGCTGCTTGGTGTTAGATTTCTTCTGCCCTTAGTCTTGCTGTTGCTGTCACCATCCCAGCCGGGGGCTTGGGGCGCATTGAGGACCCCAGTCCAGCTGGAGATGGCAGAGCTGCTGAAACGCTGCTGTGAGCGACCTTGGCCCAGAAGACTAGACCCAGCTCTCCTGTTGCCAGATGCCCTGGAGCAGGGGTTTGTTTGTCCAGGTGCACTTGGCTGCAGTGGAGCTCTTAGTCCCTTCTGTAGGCAGCAAAGGGGTTTGTTGACCTCCTCAAAGGTGGGTACCTAAAATGGTGTGACGTGTGCCCTGGAAGGGACTGCCACTTTGCATTGACAGTAAAGGAAATCTGGAGAGATGTGACTCGGCTGCAAGTTTTTACCTTGCATCTGAATCAGATGAGATTAATCCTGTTGTAAACTGCTGGAGTGACGAGGCCGTACAAGTAGCTAGGTAAGTAGTAGATAGCTAGTTAGATAATATTTTGCTTTGTGAAAGTGCACTTTGTATGTGAGTATAGCAATCAGCTGAAGTAGAGGGGTGGGTGTGAAAGGCATAGTAGTACTGAGATTCTTGTCTCTTTAAGTTGTGGTGCTTGATAATATTGTTTATTAACTGGCAGCAGATTAAGTATTGCGGTAGTCTTGCACAATTTAACAGAGAAAAACATTTTACAAATACACATGGATGTTTTCTGAAAATATAATGATTTCTGCAGGAACATCATAGGTAGCTTTCTGTTTGTGCCTAGCCATTTCAGGATTGCAGCAACTTGGCCCAAAATCCAACTTTATTTGGAGAAAGCTTTTATAAACCTAAAGCTTAGGTTTTTTTCTTCTTCTCTTGTATCCTATGGAAGATGTTGGTTTTAAACAATAATAATGCATGTAGCGCTTCAGAGCCCCAGCTTGATTTTCTTACATCAGTTTACTTATTTCTTGCATTCTGCTTGATCAGGACAGCAGGAAGAGCTTTCAAGATATTTTTGTTCATACAAAGTGATATCTCTGTTGTTGCTAGGACTGTAAGGACTTCTCAGTTGGCTTCCACATCCTTTAATGTTTCCTGGCTCATTTTGTAATGTCTCAACCCAACTGGATGTGAAATTAGAAGTTGAGTTGACGACCACAAGAAGTACTGAGAAGTATCGTACTCTCTGACTGCCTTGCTTCCAGGAGGCAGTGGGTGGGAAAGAATAAAGGCATACCTTAATTGTACAGTCTAACTGTTTATTTTCACAGCTGTAGCACCGCTGAAATGTGGAGCAGACATCCAAATTCCACTGAGCGTGGTCCCTGGATGTTACACCTGCCAGTCCCGCAGTCTCAGTACCAGTTGTGGATGTGTGTGTGGCTGAACAATGCAGGGAGACTACAAGAGATTTATCCCATTAGAAATAAATTACAGTGTAGTGTAGCATGAAAATGATGTGTCAGTGAATACAGAACACAGGATTACCTTCTGTCTCTTCCCTTCATCATAGATAACAGAAGCAGTATGGGAAGGAGATTTATATTGCTCTCATTTGAAGCTGACCAAGCAATTTAGATGAGATGAAATAGGGATTTTATTTCTGGAGAGAAAAATGTGTTCCTGCTAAAATGTCATTAATTGCTTTATTATTTAAGGCACAAATTACATCCAGCAATTTGTTGGTCTCCTATTTTTTCCAGTGGAAATAATTCACCGTGAAAAGATTATTCTGTCAAAAAATGATGATGAACCTACTAACAAATTAAGTTGAAAGACGCTCAGCTTTCTATCCCCTCGTCTCTCTTTCTAAGCACCGTGTGTGTGTGAATTTCAATAAAAACAGTAGTGACTTTGCTAAATGTCAAAACCTTAACGAAACTCATGGCAAATACCATTGCAATGCTAGAATTACAAGCATCCTCTCCACATGTTAGGAAGCTGCTGAGTGTCACACTATTGCAAGCAGAGCTTTGTTATGCTGGTGCGCGGAGACAAGAGGAGCTTAGAAACAGTCCTGGGCTCTCCTGGAGGCAGAGACGCTCACCAGGGTGCACCAGACCCTTCCAGGTCCAGTGCTGAACTCTGCTCCTGCTTTCCTGCCCTTGTTTTAAATATACCATGTGGAGTTTTCTCTGCAAGCACTGTCCCTGTCTGCCAGGCTTCCCTTCTTTGGCCCTTTTTTTTTTTAATCAGTCTCCATTATCTGCCTTTGCTCCTGTTGGTGCATTTTTGTTTCCCTTTATCTGGTTCCCCCGTCACCCTGCCGCCAGCAGCGTGGTGGCCTGTCTCCATCACCCAAAGCTGTGCTCTTTCTTCCACGTCTTCATGGCTGGAATTGGTCGTGCCAATATTAACCCGTTGGTTGCCCATGGTTAATTTATTTGCCATAAAGATAAATCAAGCTGAGGCCAAAGGAGGTGCGCTTCCATGCAAAACACAGTTGTCTTGTCCTGCTTGCAGAAGCAGTTGCTTCTGCATCATGGCCAAAGCACAAGCTTTGAAGTTTCTGCTTTGCTGTTGGCTTGAGATTAAGAAAGATTAGGGGGTTGTATGGTGAACAGAGTCTTCTGTACTGTTAGTATGCTCTTAGAACCCCTGCAAGCATTGCTTGCTTTGGTCGTGGAACCAAGGATTTCCTTATATCAGGGGTGGAGGACAAGGAAAAACACGACTAGAGGTGTGCAGGGTGTATATGGGGACCCTCTCTTTGCTCTGCCTGGAGCTCAGGTCTGTGGGCTGCAGCAGGGGTGTCTGTCCTGGTGGCAGAAAGTCCCCCACATGCAGGGCCTCTTGTGTCCGAGGTTTAACTCAGCTCTTTGCCACACCATGTTAGGTTTTTTTGGCTAAAAGCAGGACTCAGTCATAGTCTAACATGGAAGCATCCTAATCTCCTATGTCCTATCTATACAGGGCTTTTTTCAAGGGAGGTCTGAATTGTACTTCATGTGGCTGCTACCCTCATCCTTCTACTACTGCAAGCCGAGCAGTGACCATGGTAAATTAGATCTGTCCTTGCGCTGATGGACTCTGAGGCTTTTTCTGGAGAGACGTGATAATTATGTTTTACTGTAAAAAAAAACAGTTGCTCCATGGAACAAGAGCTTTGTGGCCATTTCTTGTGCTTTTCAGTTCTTCACAAATAGAAATGATTCCAAGAATGACAGCTTCATATATATAGGTAGATAGATAAAATTCCATTATTGCTGTTTTCCTTGCGAGACAGCATTACTCTGTGTCTTGGTGGGTGTTTAAAGCTGCTGCGAGACCCTTGAATTGCCAGCAACTCTATATAATTTCTGTCACCATCGATAGGGAAGAAGAACAGCTTTTAGAAAAATTATTTTTGTTACAGATGTGTAGACGTGAATTTATAGCTTCAATCGTGCTTCCAGCAGAAGCATCTGTGAAAGTGAGATAGTTAGAAAGCTCGATGAAAGAGCTGGCAGGAGCAGTAAAATGTAGGGGGGCACCGCAGGAGGAAATAACACCTGAAAACATCTATCGGGAGAAGCAAAGCTGGGGAGGTATGTAGCCATTAAACCTCACCAGTCCCTGACCAGCTAATGACTTCTTGCTTGCTTTTTTTTTCTTTTTTTTCTTTTTTTCTTTTTTCTTTTTTTCTTTTTTTTTTCTTTTTTTCTTTTTTTCTTTTTTTCTTTTTTTTTAATTTAGATTCAGTATTGCCTGGTGTATTTATTCCCACCCCTGTTTACAACAGACTTTTTTTATAAGGCTTGGAAGTGAGCGAGCACTTTTTCCAGCTCCCTGCTCTCCATGCCTGCTGGAACATCTGTACACACACACTTTTCCTGTCTAAAGATAGTTTGAGCTAGCATGCCCAAAATACAGCTTCAGGCTTCAGTTTGTTGTTGTCTTAGTAAGCATAAAAATATGTGCTAATATTATGTCACACCGGTTATGTGTTTCAGCAGCTGAACTCCATCTGTGTCCAGTTTGTCAGGAGCAGCCTTGATTCCTGGGATTTGTTTTTCCACAGCCCGAGTCCCAGATCGCTTATGTTGACCAAGCCTGTGTGTTGCCCTCTTTCTGTGAGGGTGATCATGCTTACCCAGTAGGATAATTCTGGCAGGGTTTTCTGCAGGAATGACAGGACCTCCTTTGACTGGCCTCACACTCTGCCAGCAATGCCATTTGAGCAGCATCCCTTCCCACCCCCACCGCTTCCCCTGCACGTTCCTGTCCCTGCAGGCCTTGCCGTGGTTGTGCAAAAAAAACTCCCTCCCCTCTTTCTGCAGTGATTTTTCCAGAAATTTCCTGACTTGACCTCTCCTCCTCCCTCCATCCAACACAGATGCAGGCCAGTACTTCCTTCTGCGGATACGTATGTTCCTGTGGTGTGCACTGGAGAAAACGGAATTTGCTTAGAATCATGGAATGGTTTGAGTTGGAAGGCACTTTAAAGATCATCTAGTTCTAGCCACCCTGCCATGGGCAGGGACACCTTCCACCAGACCAGGTGCTGAAAGCCCCATCCAGCCTGGCCTTGAACACTTCCAGGGATGGGGCACCCACAACTTCTCCGGGCAGCCTGTTCCAGTGCCTCAGCACCCTCATGGTGAAGAATTTCTTCTTTATATCTAATCTAAATCCACTTATTTTGGACCTTTCCTTATTTTTATTTGTATTTTGTTATATTTAGTTTAACATATTGTAGCCTGTGCTGTGTGGTCACAAGTCTTGATCTCACCATCCCATCCTGTGTTCCCAGGTAGGAAACTGGGACAGGAGCTTTGTGCAGCTTGGGGATGCAGGGAAAGGAAGCTCTGCTATGTGGCAAGTTGTGCTTCAGCCACAGTTCTGGGTCGGCTGGTGTTTGGAGAGCTGAAACATGCTCAGATGTTTCAGAGGAGGCTGATGGCAAAGGTAAAGAGGAACACAGAAGTGACCAGGATCAGGAAATGCATACACTAGATGCTTTTATACATAAAGCATAAAATGTGACATGATCATGCGGGGTTGTAAAAGCTTTTATACTGCTGTAGGTTTGGAAATGTTAAGTGGCAAAGTGGATGAGTTATGTGGGTCATCTCAAGTGAGTGCCTATAAAAAAGGGCTTTGCACCTCATTATCGGTTATTCTCTAAGGGTTGCTTTATGGAAAAGGAAATCTTGAAACTTTGAAGGTTCTGATTTGTATTGGTAATATGCTTCATCTGTCCTTGGAGTGGCAGAGACAGGCGCTCCTTGCTGCAGGGACCCAGCACACTTGATCTGAAGGAAGGTAGAGGCATCAGAGCTTCCCTAAGCAAGGCAGGCAGGTGTCCCCTTGCTGCTGCTGGCCCGTTGGAGCCAGGAGAAGGAGGCAAGAAACCATACAGCTGGCATCCTGGTTATGACTCTTAGTGGCTGCCAAAATTGGTTTAAAATAGCTCTTACTCAGAGTTTTGTGTTTGAGCTATTTGGACTTCACAGGGACTGGAAACTGAGATGCCAAACAGCTTGCTGTTTTTTTGATGCAGACTTTCACATCGTCACATAAATTTCTGTTTCAAGCTCTGGACTGCAAGGCGTTTGCTGTAAAGCATGCCATTGTTCCAGGACTGAATATTTGCCCTTCTTTGGCATGCGGGTTATCCTCGTTTATGTTGCAGTGATGCCCAGAGGCCAAGTAGGTCGAGTCCCGGCTGCGCTGCTGCATGCTGGGTGAACACAGGATACAGCCCCTGCACAGGGAGCTGGCAGCCTGATGTACTGGATTCAGATGGTCACTGGTTTCAGACGGTCACTGGTTTCAGATGGTTGCTGCCACCAGCTGCTTGGGAGTTTCGGCTGCCGGGCCAGAGCTTACTAGGGGCGGATAAAGCGGGGATGATTCAGGTGAGGCAGCGTAAATGCACTGTAAATGCAGTTTACAGTTAAGATGTCAGTACTGCCTCTGCCTGAGTCAGCAGGTACAAACTCACAGCTCATTGTGGCGGTGACTATCGTTATGTATTTCAAAGTGTTGTAAGCCCTAGCCTACTGCTTGGTCTCTGCCAACACCAGTTCCAGTAGGGCCAGCATGAAAACAAACTGTTAGAAACAGGAATACCAATTAGAGAGATGTATACTCTCCTTCCCAGCGGGGAATCCTTCTCCTCTGTCCTTCTGCGTGCTCTGTGCGCAGCATCCCTGGATGAAGGACAGGGAGTGGTGTCCATGGATTTGAGGGAAAGGTTGAGCTCTAACAGTGAAGTGCTGGGAAATTTTTCCATGTTTATAGTATGCCTTAGTCTGAGCCATGTGAAAGTTGGAAAAGAAAATAGGAACGTTGGAAAGAAAACACAAGAAAACAATTGAAAATTCTCAAATATATTTCAAAGCCCATAGGGTGCTATTTGTACATTGTGTAGGAGAGTGTGAGTTGGATTCTATAGCGTAACTTCTCAACCGTAAGTGTGATTCAGTTGCGCCTTTGCCAGTTAGGACCATTCTGCAGTCCTTGGGATGTAGGGCGGGTAAAGCCCTATCCCCACCTTCCGTCGCCAGGCAGCGTGTGCAGTGCGCAGCACCGGTGCGGGTACAAGCTGATGGAAAACTTCATTATGTTTGACAGTGCCTTTTTAGCTGAGATACTGCCACAATTGGCATGACAGCAGTGAATCCCAAAATTGGTTGATTGCCGAGAGAGACTTTAAACTGTGAAGACAGACACGAGTGATAAAAATAATTAAATGCTTAATTAATGGGTTTCTACTCAATATTTTGTGGAGCATGACTATTTTTCATCTCTCCTGCTTTGTTTACTTTAAGGTGGCATGTGTTCCACTTGCAGCTGTGTAGAAATTAGGTAAAGAAATCTGCACGCCAGGGTTAAGAGGGTTCTGAATCAGATGATCTACTAGTCAAATCCTGGACCTTTTTAATAGCAAAATATTTTGGGCTACCAACATATATAGGTCATTTGGCCAGTGTTCTGTATCCTAATGACAACTTCTATACAACTGTGCAATTACTCTTGCTCCTAAGAGACTAAAATGAACCTCTTGCTATAACATTAACTTCTTGTTACAGAAGTTCTCCCCCATTTTCATGTATTCCTGATAACATTTTTCATTAGAATTCTGGTTACGAATGTCTCCTTCTGTTAGTTCCTTGGATTCCCACATGCTGTTTTATGTGAAGGTCTTTGTGAGTTCCTTAAAGGAGTAAAATCCTTCATGGTAATGGAGATACTAATGTGCATGACAGTTCTTATCCACCCAAAATGGCAGCAACTGACTTGTAGTTTTTCATAGAAACTGATTTTTCACTCAGAAAAGTTTTCACTTAGAGAACGTAGCTATTAATTACTTATCTATCCATGTTTCAATATGCCACCATCTCATTAAATAGCTCCCTTGTCTGTTTCTTTCTGAAACTATAAAGCACTCTTTTCTGCAGAACAAGCTCAATGACATCTTGACACTTCCCTAATGTTTTCAAATCCTAGTGGATTTGAGTGAATTATTGGATTTATTTGAACTTCAGATTCAGGGCTTGCAAATACACACAGATAAAAGCTAAAAAGGTTGACAAAAAAGCACTTGCAGTTGCAAGTGCTGTATTTGGCATAGTTATCTTTGGCACATGAGCCTTATCAAGTCCAGGAACTCGAGTGATCATAAATCTGTTGTGATACCGCTTAGTTGTCTTGTACTACAATACCACCTCCAGTATTGTTAGATTGGACCCTGGGGAAATGCAAAGGAAGGTGCAAGTCTAGCCCACAATGGTTTGGTACTAAGCAAGCCAAGCACTTGGAGAAGATCCTTATCTTCACTTTGCAGACAGAAGGTGAGGTGAATGTAAGAGACCAAGTTGCTGAAGAGGTCTGATGCAAGTGTTAGTTGGTGGGTTCTTGTCTTCCAAATGTTAGTTTAGAGCCTTAATGCAGAAGGGCCCTGCTTTCACGGAACGGTACACTACTTTTCTCTTTCTGAGCTGCAGTGCTGCTACCCACAAGAGACCTGGAAAGATGAGTCCACCCAAGCAGTGAAGCTTTCAATTGTGGCATTGCTAAGGATGATTTCAAGAGCTGGTACTTTGATGGTTCAAGGATTTGGAAGATCCATTAAACCCTTCACTATGGTTTTATTTTAATGAAAGTATTTGTTTAGTGATGTGTGCATGTAGCCATTAAACAAAGAGAGCAAGTAGACAGCACGTCTTTTGCTACTACTTCTGCTACTTCAGTTTTTGAATATAATGTTTTAGTTTAAGTGCTCCTCCCATATCACCAGCTCCTGGAACACAGATGTTTGTTACGTGGCTCTGTGCAGGGGATGATTGGATAAAAAAGTGATCAATTTATAAGTTTCACCCACTCATCTTGTTTTCTATTAGTAACTTTGTGGTTTAATCCTATAAATATATTGTGCCATGCATCTGTCTATTTGTGGAGCTAATCCTGTTGTGGTAGGCATCTATTTCAGCAGCAGCCTAGACAAAGCACAGTATGTTCGAGTTCTAGCCTCCCTTATTGTCTGTAGTGGGTTGTATTGCTGGTATTACTGTAATGTCAGAGTTCAAAAAGGGAAGATGTTATTGGCAGTGTCAACTCACTACAAATATTCTGTACAGATTTTTCCAAAAGAATAAACAGACCAAGCACAGTGAGTCCCATGCCAGGGTATGTAATAGTCTCACATAGCATCGGTTGAAGCTCCAAGTTGGATAAAAGGTAGCTTTTTATGGGTTTGTTGAATATCCCTTTAAAAAAAAAAAAAAACAACACAGGTTTGTGTACAGAAGTAGCAAATTAATTCAGTTCTATCAGAAAGTAGGTCAGTGACTGACCTCCCAATAGCATGAGGCAGCAGTTTCTAGCAGAAGTGACAGCTCAGCAGCATGAACCCGCTGTGTCTCCAGGAAACTTGTTTTGACAAATGTAAACACATTATATCCTGTATTCTTCTTACTTATTTATTTTTTTGCTTCTGCATTAGAAACCACAAACTGTCACTCTCCATCCCCTTTCTTCACCCCTTCTGGTTCCCAAAGGGAAATGCCTTGTAACATAGCTAATAATTTTTGCAAGGCTGTGTAATGAGTAAGGCATTCCAGCAGAGTTGTTTTATTTTTTTTTTTTTTTTTTTGACAGCCAAAGTTGAGCACTGTAAACCAGACTTGACTAAAATCCAAACCAAAGGTTTTCCAATGGTGAGGGAAGTCACTGGGAAGACAGGAACTGGACTAATTTAGGATCCTTGTGTCCTGGTCTTGCTTTGCTTTGTGCTGAAGTAAACTTTTGCATATGCCCATGTGCCTTTTCAACTTCTGTATTGCCAACATTGGCATCTGCGCTGCTGAACAGGTGGGGCTTTGAACACGTCCTCACTGCGGCCCAGCAGCTCCTGAAACTGGGATGCTTTTATAATTTAGGGGAAATACCAAAGAGTTGATAACATTTTCCCCGCCATGTCTCACCACCCCATAAAGGGGGTGGTGGCTCCTTGAACACCCTGTAAAGAAAAACAGCCTCAGAGAGGCTCTTGGGTGGAGCATGTTCATCAGCAGGGATAAAAGATGGACTTGTTAACTACTTTGACTGGTACCTTTCCTGCAGTGATTTCTCTTGTGGAAATCACTGTGGGTCAAAAGGTCAAGCAAGGCTTCCAGCCGCAGCACCATAGGTGAGATCAATCTCTGAGCTCATTCTTTCCCCTCTCTTGTAATTGGGTTGCACGCAGAAGGTCACACCACATGGAGTAGATAGGAGGATTTCACAAGGTACTAACCAAAATGATCTGATTTAAACATTTTTGCTAACGGTCTCATAAAACCTGGCATGATTTGCTTTGTTACCTAGTTACCTTTCTGGCCTGAGGTGGCTCAAAAACATCCAGAGATTCCTCCAGTCACTTATACAAATGCTGTACAAAGAGTAGTTTTTGCCATGTGATAGATAAACCTCTAGAGCCCTTCAGCTATGTGTTGCTATTTAACTGATTTTTTAAGTTCATTTGTTTGGAAGCATTGCACTACAATAAAAGTTGGATGACATTGTCTCAGCCAGAAATAGAGATTTGATTTGGGAGCATGGGAATATATTTGCTAGAAACAAAATGCTTCCAGCTTTAGTAAAGGTTTGATCTGAGTAGACACAAGTCAAGCAAGAAATCAGATGGATTTATTTAGCAATAAATGGCTATGAGAAGTCGGGGAAGAAAAGAGTCCTATTTCAAAGAATTACGTGTTTTGCTTCTGTGGTAATGCTGTAGCTAATGCTGGCATTGATTGCTATGGACCATGTAACAGATGTAACGCTGAGGAAGTAATGAAAAATATATTAATGTATGCAGTTAGATAAAGGCTTAAACTGTAAACCAAAGGGGAGGAATACCCACATGCATGCATGTGAGTGCATTGGTGGAGGTGGCAGGAGGTTCCCAATCTTCCTCCTGAAGGGTCCTTGCACTTTCCTTTTTATGGAGCTGCAAAGGGGAAACATGGATTAAACTCTTGACAAGGCCACCAAGTTCCTTCTGCTTGCAAGGGCTGGAAGTGCAATGTGTGCTCTGGAGAATCAGGGACAAAGATCTGATGCCTTTTCCCACCGTTTCATGCTTACGGAGCTACCGCTTCCCATTGCTTCTCCAGCAAGGGAGAAAGAATTAGGAATGGGACCTGGGCTTTGTTGAGCAAAGCGTGCTGTACAGTGTTGGTGCGGGTTGAGATCCTTTCAGTTCAAAGTACTCTTAGCATTTCAGTCCTTTCTGAAGGTTTAAGAATTGGAACCATTTTTAAGCTTCCTCCCCCCCACCCTGCTCAGTGGAAAGCTGCAAGGTTTCCCCCCACCCCCAAATGCTCGCAGGAGGTCCTGCCAGACTGTCCAGATAAGCTCCTTCCCTGTTTGCTGGTGGGCGGCAGACCTCAGCGTAGCAGATATGACGCTGTGACCTTTGCAGTGACGTGAAGACAGGCACAAAGCAGAGACAGGAAAATTGCCCACGGTGTGGTTAGTCACAGCTGCCACTGGCTTTGGGAGTGGAGAGGCCCTATTAAACACCGCAGATCTGAAGCATTTGGCTTAGTGTCCTGTCCTCGTTGGCTGGAAGAGTGGTGCTCAGGGAATAAGAAAGATGCAACTTCTGGGAGTTTGTTTCATACAGTCTGCATTCCATGCAGGCAGGGGCTGCCCAGTGCATATGCAGTGTAAATATTCACTATATATATTTACACCTTTGGTTAGTTGTGTCCATCATCAAGAGAGCAGGACAGCTTCATATATTCCCTTTGGGTTTTGAAATCTTGGTGAGGGTTTGTGGGGCACATATCTTTATGGCATAATCTCCCCAGGGAAGTGGTGGATTCCCCAATATTGGACAATTTTAAGATTCAGCTGGACAGGGTGCTGGGCCATCTTGTCTATATTGTGGTTTTGCCAAGAAAGATTGGACCAGATGATCCTTGTGGTCTCTTCTAACATGGTATTCTATGATTCTGTGATTCTTAAGGACATGTTTTAGGGGTGGACTTGGCAGTGGGAGGATAACAATTGGACTCGATGATCTTAAAGGTCTTTTCCAACCTAAATGATTCTATGATTCTATAGCTTTATTCTATTAATAATGCCCTGCAAATAGCAGCATGAGGGAGCACAGCTGTGGGGTCAGCCAAGACTCTGCCATGCTCCCTATGCCAAAACCTGAAGGGCAGAGCAGAGAGGGATGATGCAGGAAGGCCACAGGAGATCCTTGGTCTGCTTCTCTCAGATGATGAACCTTCTTGGCTTTCCTGCACTGTCCCTGCATTGGTCAGAGCGGGCACGAGCTCACATAAGGGACTTGGCAAGAAAGACCCTTCTGCCTGTGGGTGGCTCCTTCACACTCAGAAGTTGGATCCATCAGGAAAAAACTGTCACAAGTAAATAGATACTTTTTTTGCAAAAAACAAAAGAAACATGAAACCCCAAGTCCCACTTTTTTCCTAATAGTGTTCTTCATTGGGTTAGTGAGGATGTCTTGGGCTTTTTCCATCCTTAAAGTAATAAAGTTTAAGTTCTTTGTGTTTTCTTCTATACAGTAAAGAAGTAAAAATGCACCGGAGAGATTATATTTGGCCAGTTCAGGTAACTTACAGTAAAACTTAGGATTTATCAGTTTTCCTACAAGGTAGAAGAAAAGGAGTGTTACTTTCTAGGTAGTTACACAGCTGAAGTTTTTGACTTAATAGTTGCATCATCTTTATTTCAACTTCGTTGACTCTTGGGCTGAATCCAGTGAAATAAAGCATTTCATATGATGCACTGAAAATATTTATACATTTTTGTTACTTTGGGGGAGGGAGGTAGGAGTTGCCACTTGAATGCTTTTCTAAATGTACAGCAGTCTAAGCTAATGATATCGCTCCAGTCAGCAGCACAAGATAATGTCCATCCCGGCTGTAATGACGTAAATGTTTTTTACATCCATTAGATCGATCAGAGAGTAATACATGTGATTTGTCAGAGTAGCATCTCAGATGGTAGAGAAATTCTGTACAGGGCGTGTGGGCTGTGACCAAATGAAGAATCCACATGAAATTTCATCCCCCCTTAAGGCATTTAGACAAGGTTCGTAGGGATTTGGTTTAGTGCTAGAGTTAGGTTAGGTTATGGTTGGACTTGATGATCCTGAGGGTCCCTTCCAGCTGAAATTACTCTATGATTCTGTTTTGCAGGAGTTCTTTTTTTGTTGATGTTATGTGTTTTGAGTTTTGTAGAGAAATTACACAGATCACTCTTGCGCTGACGGAGGCATGGGGCAGGTGAATTGATTCTGCACAGGTACAGCATTGCCCCTCCTCAGGACCTAGGAACCGCTCGAAGTATCTCTTCTTTGTACAAGTCCTAAGAGGGTGTGGAAAGCAAATGAATTACTTGTATTGCCAAGTTAATTTCCTGAATGCATTTCCTCTGCATTCTTGCGCAGTGTGTGCTCTGAGAGGGGATGGAGCTTAGGGAGAGGTATGGGAGCGCTGGAAGGCCGGGTTGCTGGTGCACAACATAAAGTGGTGGCTTTTTAGTGCCCCTCATAAAGCCCATTTGGCAGACCCTGAGAGTGTAAAGAATGCAGAGGAACTTGAACCTCAGAAGACAAGAAAAATAAAAATAATGTGAAGTTGTTGACACGTCAGCCAAATGCACGCCTTGGTTATCTCCTGCTGATTTGGTTCTCTCCATCCTTGCCCTTCTTTGCCTCAATTTATGCCTGTGTGGGCCTAATGTTTTACGGTAGCATCGCCACTGAAACAATGCTGATTTCAGCTGAGACCACCTTTGTGTCCATTACTGATTCCAGGGTGTAAACTAGACAGATTATTTGTCCTACCCTGAGGAAGAAGAGGAGGAATTAAGATTTAAGAGCTGCCCTGGGCACAAGTGCTGGCTAACGCTTACTATCTTGAGTACATGGAAATCAATTTGGACCTTGTCTGATGAATGCTGTTGCTTTTTTTTCCGTATAGAGCTATACAGAAGAATCAAGAAATAAAGGAGTTCACTTAAGATAACATTGTGTGACAGCTGAGAACAATTAAAACTCTTACTTGGAGCTATATTTTTTTCCTTCCTTTCTGCAGGAGGAGGGTGGTGTCTGCAGCTCTGAGTAATTGATACAAGGTATTTGTCACTGGATGATCTTATCTAGAAAAAGTATCATGCAAGGTGATTTATTTTATAGCCTTTTCTCCTAGTTATGCACAACACACAGATCTTGGTAGATAAGAAAGTGATTTTTTTTTCTTGCTAGAGTCTTTTTGGCAATAAACACGCGCATAGCTGTAGGAGAAAAAATTTTCACAACCAAGCTTGTTTTGTGAAGCCCAAACATTTGTGAAGCTTACAAACCCCCAAACTTTGCATAATGTGCCCATCCCTGGTCTCAAACATGAGGTGGCAGAAGAGGGAAGTGTTACTTTTTTTAACCAACAACTTATGACTGTGTCAACACATGACAATTTGTCAAAGCTTGCTGTTGCGGTGCTGTAAATTAATTTTTAGCATCAGTTGTGAGTGGTAAACACTTTGTGCGGTGTGAACAGCTCTTAGTACAGTGTGAGTTGTCAGCAGCTTGTGAACTACCCTAAAAGTAAAAAAAAAAAAAAAAGAAAAAGAAAAAAAAGGAGGGAAGGATAAAAGCTCGTTTACTAGTACAAAATGGATCTGAGTCTGCAAAAAATTCTACATGTGGTGGTATTTTTTTTCTCCTCCGTACCAGTCAGCTCAACCTTGAAAATTTGGGTTTTCCATTAGTAACAATCACCTGGAAAGCTGGGAAATCGCAGCTTTCCATCTGGTGCACCAAGCAGTGCCTGAGAGCAAATAGGTTTCTCAGGCTCGTGGCTAGATGAAGTGGAGCCTCCTTGTTACTCTTGGATTTTGCCTTTGGTTGCTTGTTTTTAAAGCAGAACATGTCCTGCAAATGTGAGTGTAGTCCTTTGTTGAGAAGTCTTTTGTAAACAACAAAAAATGCCTGGAAAAATAAGATGGCAGGCCAAAGGGAAATGTTGGGGGCTGAGCTCTCTCTTCCTTGCCTGTCCCCCTTTGCTGATTCTCCTTGCTTATCCCAGCTGCAGTGGTGTAGCTGGCAGAGATGGTTCATACAATAGGAGTTGATGTGACGGAAGAAAATTATTTGGTACGAAAAGCTGGGGAATATGTGTTGGAGAAAACAACTTTTCAGATACAAACCTATTTTAGCTTGTCACTTTAGCAGAACAAGGAGTAATAACCTCCCAACCTAACAATGACTGTTAAGTTGAACACTAATTCATTCAGTCGTTGAATTGCTAACACGTCTGCAACTTAGAAGTGAACACCCACTCAAGAGAGAGAAAAAAGAAGTTGGTGCCTGGAATTTCTGGCCTCGCTGAAATCACCTACATTTTTTGGTGCTAACGCCAGTATTTTGTCTTGTGTTTCCTGTGAATGCTTTAAGTAGAACTAGATGAGAAAAGCAGCTGTGCACGTTTGTTCGCTGCTTTGATACGCTCAGCATGGGGCTTTTTTCTCAAGCGCAGCCACTCTCAGCTTCAGCACCCAAGGTCGGCTTTGACTGCGCCTTGGAGCTTGTTCCTGTAAGCGGACAGCACACATGGAGCTTGGCATGAGAACTTTGATCAAGTCCTACTAAAGCTAGTTTTAGCCTGGTTATGGTTTTAAAAAGAAAGATGACTATATTTGCGTATTTGCTCACAAAGAATTTTGGTTTTATTTCTTTTTCTAGATATAACTGTAGGTGCTGCTTGTATGAAAGAGTTGAGCGACACCATCCAGTAAACCGTCTAGAGCAGCAGGTGGCTTGCTTGGAAATTGCTTCCAGGACTGTGTTGTAAGTATATTTGCAAAAGCAGCATGAAACGGTTTCTTCAATTTGGGGGGCATTTTTTAGATGTTTGATTGTTCCTTGTAATTTCATAGTTTTACTCTAACATCTAGTAGACAGTAGCAGTGCATGTGGGACCATGAGCACTCCCATGTCTGAAGTACAGAGCTAAAGTCCTTCTAAAGGCTCTTTGCTGACCTACTCTGAAACTCCGTGACACAGTACCTGAACGCTTCTGAGAAGAGGCAGCTACACATAAGCCCAGAAAGAAATTTGCCAAAATACATGTTGGTGTATGTTGCCATTCACTGTGTGGCATACATGTTTCTTGAGTGTTCATCCCTGCCTGTATTTTTACACTTCAGTGTTTTAGTTATACTGGTATAGCCCTGCTAGGGCAAGTGCTATGTACATAGACTGTGATCTGCCAAACTCAACTCAAAATACTCCGTGGGTAGGTGCACCAACTGATCAGAAAAGAGTACTGGTTTATCTCTTCAGATACACTGTGAGTATAGCTAGGGAACCTCAGCAGGCTGTGCACAACAGTGAATTTGGTCAGCTCTGTCTGTCTCCATGATGAGTGTGTTGATGAAAAAGACCCATTTCAGGTTAAAAGCCAGTTGCATTGAGTAGGGCATTGGGAACATGTTTGCGCTTAAAATGAATAACAACATCTTTCAAGGTGTACACCAAGGAAACCTCATCATGCCATTTATACAGTTCCTTTTGAAAGTGTAATCCATTTCAGGATGTTTGTGACCTGAAAGTTTATAACTGTTTTATCTCTTTTTATATTACCTTCATTTTTCTGCTGCTGCTGATGCAGATTATGAGAAGTATGATACAAGAAGTATTTATGACTTAAGTGCATTTCCCTTGAAATGGCATCTGATAATAAGGTCACATCAGAGAACAAGGGTGGGAGGGTAGGTGACCTAGAGCTGAAGTCACTTAAAGTTAAGCATACTATGCAGGCTGCTCACACTGCTCAGAACCTCACAAAATATTCCCTTCAGGGTACATTTGCTGTACATAAACTAGTTTTAAAACAAACAAAAAAAATATATATGCTAATTGCAAGTCCTTCAAACCCTGTGGTAAAGCAGTTGAGTCAATCTTTTGGAACAGGTTTCTTGTTTGTGGATTTTTGTTCTGTGCAGGTAGACTGAGATGCCTGGATCACTCTCCAGGTGAGGTGTTGTGTCAGACAAACGTCCTTGCCTCACCTCTGCTAGGAGTTACCTGCCAGATGTGCTGACTGGCATTTCATCCTTGCTTTGTGCCTACTTGACCTCTGGGGTGCTCAGCCTCATTCTGTGTAGATGGATATGAATGAGATGAAAAAAGGACCTGGTTGCTGTCGTCAATGTGGGACACCTCAGCTATGGCAAGTAGGCAGAGTAAGGGAATTGCTTAGGGGAAATTAGGACTTAGAAAAATCATAAGTTCTAAGAAAATTTATAATGAGAAATTTAGCAAAAGACAAAATGTTCATTTGTAGCATCCTGTAAATTGTCTGCCCAATTCTGGAACTTATGCCCTGACTCAAGTCACTGTTGCTTTCACAGAGTCCTAGAATCATTTAGATTGGAAAAGACCATTAAGATCACTTAGTCCAGCCGTTAACCTAACACTGTCAAGTCCACTACTAAGCCATGTCCCTAAGTGCCACATCTACACATCTTTTAAATACCTCCAGGAATGGTGACTCAACTGCTTCTCTGGGCAGCCTGTTCCAATGCCTGAAAACCCTTTCCATGAAGAAATTTTTCCCAATATCCGACCTATACCTCCCCTTGAGGCCATTTTTGCCTTGAGGCAACTTGAGGCCATTTTCTCTCATCCTATTGCTTGTGACTTGGGAGAAGAGACCAACACCCACCATACTACATTCTCCTTTCAGGTAGTTGTAGACAGTGATAAGGTCTCCCCTCAGCCTCCTCTTCTCCAGGCTGAACAGCCCCGATTCCCTCAGCTGCTCCTCATCAGGCTTGTGCTCCAGACCCTTCAACAGCTTCATTGCCCTTCTCTGAACTCTCTCCAGCACCTCAATGTCTTTGTTGTAGTGAGGGCCCCAAAATTGAACACAGGATTCAAGGTGCAGCCTCACCAGTGCCAGGTGCTCGGGGATGATCATGTCCTTAGCCCTGCTGGCCACAGTTTCAGTGCGGGAGGCAGGACCGAGGCTCCTCTGGGAGTGATGCTGCTTCTGGACTTTTCTTAGAGGGCTCTGTGGCACTTGCCATCTGGAAGCCCCATTGCCACCCAGCCACAGCTGGGACTGCTGTAGAGTTGCCCATAAGCCTTGAGGCTGTTTCAAGGGAATTTTTTGTTCTATTGCTGTTAGCGCTCGACTTTCATTCCATTTGTCATGGTGTTTGTGTCGCTATGACACCAGGAGCTGGAGCTTTTTGTTTATTTAACTTACCCTGCAATAGTCACTGCTACTCTGATAGAGCAAATTCAGACCTGGTGTTGTGTGGCACACACTACTGAGGCAATCTCAGTTATACCAGTTGCTGAAGGATTCACTATTCCAGTGTGGCTTTCTGCCTCATGTCCTTCTAATTTATCTGAATTAGTCTGTTTAATGGTGCCAGAAGGCTACGTATTGGCTGTCCACGAGGCCCCAAACAGTAGATGTGTACTTTCAAATAGTTAAATATAAGTTAATTATGATTCATGAGTAGTTTTTCCCCAACTATTAAGTAATATCAAACAATGTCTTTTTCAATCAGTAATTGTTTTTTCAGCTGCTGAGCAGGACCAAATATTCAATATTTTTAAAGAGTTATTTTTGCAGCTGCTCAGCTGCTTTAAGCATAAAGGTCTCATGTTATTTCGTCAGGCTTAACAGCTCTGGATGCACAGTGGGCAAAAGTTACTGAAAGCCTGTGGTGGAAGTGGAATGATGACAATCTTCTGATGCACCTTGGTTAGACGTGGATAGTTTAGGCTGCATTCAGATAAGCTGAAAATAGCATATTGGGCACTTTTGAAAGTTTGTGGTTTTGCAGCATTTTCTCACAAAAGTCTGAAGTCTTTTTCTTTCTCACTGTGCTAGTTATTACACAAGTGGAAATTAGGTATTTTTTCCCCTCTCAAGATCTTGAGACTTTCTGTAAGGGATTCAGCCAGTGTGAATTATTTAATGAAATAACGGTTTGACTTGTTGCACATCCTTGCAAATAGTATAATACCACAGAATTTCATCTTAGAAATTCATATGATGTGCCTTTCACTGGTGGATCCTAAGACATTTTCAAATATCAATTAAACCACAGATCATCATGATAATGGAAGAAACACTGTTCTCACCCACCATGAAGACTACCCTGGCTATGAGTACATTACTCACATTTTCCCAGTGATTCATTAGCCAAGACAGTGAAACATTCTAGGCAGTCTGATGCAGTGGCTTACTGGTAGCTGTTCTTCAGCCAATGGCTCATTTTGATGTGATGCCTGGCAGCACTGGAGCATTTACATTGGAGCTTACCTTTTTTGTGCATCTCCTTTCTCTGGTTTTCCCACCAGATCTGCTCTGCTGTCTCACAATGCTGCTGTTTGCATAAGCAGTTGCTGTAATTCTTTGAAACTATGAATAAGACATCTCCTTCTAAATATCACTGATGTGTTTGGATGAAGCCATAGTTGTCATGGCAGAGCATACAAATAAAGGACACTTAACACTGGGAGCCAGAGAGAGGCTGATGTTGGTAGGGAAGAAGACCAAATAGTGAAGGTTAAATTCTCATTTTAGTGTTCATTTGTGTTGATTTTTTTAAGCCAAAACAAAAGAGAAGTAGAATAAAAAGCTTCCACAAAGCAGAAGTGTGAGTGAAATGAAACGTAGTGGCTAGACAAATGAAAAAAAAACCCCATACATTCATTAAAAATCCCACCAAACTTACGTTTCTAAGTGCCGGTAGAAGAGGTGATCTGTCAGTCACCCAGCTTGGACTGGGCACCCAACTAGAACTCATGGTCTGGGTTCAGTTCCCCACCTCAGTCACAGGTTTCCTGTGCGTTCTTGGGCAACCTCCTTCATCTGCCCCATGACCGACTTCCTCATTTTTTCAGCAGAGACCATCCTCCTCCCTTCCATCATGAGGGTGAAGCCTTTTGATACTGCCGAAAGACTTGCAGGTTGTGACAGGGGGAGCCAGCCTGAGGACTAGTGCAAGAGTGATGTGCTTCCTCACAGGGGATAACAACCTGTGCTGCTAGTATTTCAGTGTTTAAGAGTAGTGGAAATTATTTCCAGACCTAGAAAGGGTTGTGTTTTTTCTTTCTGAGTCTTTCAGGCCCATTTCTCATGGAGTTTGGCTGCACCAGTACAGCAGCAGGCATTTGGAGTATTCCCTGTCTCTCGCCTTTCTCCTCACAGTCTGTCTCCTCATGGCTTGGAGTCATTCCTGTCTGCTCGACATGCGCAACCTACGCAACCCAATGAGATCAGAAACGCGACTTCTGTCATCTCTCGAGTTATGCAGAGTTGACTTTTAAATACAGTTGTTTATAAGAAAGAAATCAAAGAATGCTTGAGTTTGGTCAAGGGGTGACCTTAGCAATTGAGGAAGGTGGTACAAGGGAGCAGGCTGTCACCTTCCTGGCCACCTGGCAAGGCCACTGTGCTCTGACACAGTGTTGCTGCACCTGCTGAGGGTGTCCACGTAACCCTTTACCACCATTTACCTTCAGCGCCTCTGCTCCTTCACTCAGCCCCTGATAGGCAAATATTCATTTTATATGTTTTGATACAAATCTTGCTCAATGCTAATGCTAATTCTGAGTATGGAATCAGAAATGACAAGTCACATGCCTTTGAGGTGTCCTTCTATCTCATGTGGGTTGACAGTTTAACTTTCCTCAGCCCTTACAGGATTATTTTTTTTCCTGTGGGAGGGCACTGTGGAGCTCCATGCACTCTTTTTCTTCTCCAAACATTAGTAATCCTCTTCCCCAACCACTGATGAGATCTTGAAAGTACAGAGAGGTTCATATTCAGACCAGAGCCACATTTTGTTTTGTTTGATTCCGCTACAACAGCTCTTGCTGCTTCCTGTACTCCCACATTCTTACTGCCTTCCCTTCTTTTCGGTCTTGCTTTCATGAACCTTCTTTTGACCTGACCCTCAGTTTTCTCCAAGCTGCCAAGGTTAATGAGATCTTCCTCTTTGGGAGCTGCATAGTACCCCCATCCCATTATGTGTTTCATTCCTCCTCCCGTGGCCACAGAAACACTTCCACAGCCTTGCTTTGAGATCCATACTCACATGGACCTCTTTCTGCCACCAATTCTCCCTGTGCTGACCCTTCTGTGAGAAGGTTCTTCTCTATCATGACTCATGTCTGGTAGGATACAGAAGTGGCACAAGGTGCTCTTTCCTCCAAAGTCCTCCCTCCTGTACTTTTTCCTTACTCCCAGATGGCAGCCAGCCTTGGTCTTGGACAGGTTGGCTTTTCTTCAATAACTCTCTCATCGAGTTACTTTCCTCTTCCATTTTCCCCACCATTTCACTGCACCCAGATTCCCCTCTTTCTTCATTCATGAAATGGTTTGGTTTGGTTCTGGTTTCTCATTGAGACCCTGGTTGAAGGCAGCCCACAGCAGCCTAAACTCTGAGCTGGGGTGCAGAATGAGGGTCAGACCACAGGTCCACCAGCCCTTCCTCTGACCGTGGCCAGGAGTGGACGTCCGTGGAACCTGCATGAAGAAGGCAGGTGAGGGTAGCACTGGGCACTGGGGGATGTGCTGAAGAGGCTGTGATTTGGAGCCCTCCATAAGGCTTGGTGGTCCAGGGAGCAGCCCCATTGATTCTGGTTGCGCTACTACCGTTTTAGATTCATAAAGAACTCGCTTATCACTTGAAGAGGCACAGCAAGGCTCCAGGTTGGCTGCTGTGTCTAATCCAAACCTCTAAGTATGAGGATTCTCAATTATTGGAAAAGCAGTGTCGCGTCTCTGCCGAGGCTGGTTAGCTCAGAGTCCCATGGCAGGAGAAAACAGGGCTGGTGTGAGATGTGATGCTGCTGACACTATGGGCGTCCCTTCTTTGCCTGCCGTGCCTATCCCTTTTCCCAACTGGTAAAACTGGGAATTCGGTCTGCTTACATAGCTAAAGGACTGGTGCTTGAAAATATGGCAACCACTTAGTTGTCCATTGCTGTTTCAACCCCAAGCCCAAGCTACAAATAATGAGTTATTGAACTAATTTAGCTTTATACAGAAGAAGTGATTTTCCTCCTGCAAATCAGGAAGCCGGCTATTTAACGCAGTGTAATTGACTTTAGCTGTAAGATTCAATATGCTTATCTAGGATTACAGTTCAATAAAATCTGACTATGCCGAGAGCAATGGGAATTGTAGAAACACCCAGGGATTGTTTTCTGCCTTTGCCGTGGAAAATCTACACTGGATGTCTTCTGGGCTTGGTGGTTTGGGTTATGCTGCTGCTTGACTTGCGTGTTGGCAGGAGCAGCTTAAGGTGTCACCGTTTGGTGCGAGGAGGTGAAGCCAAGCGGCTGAAATGATGGGTAAGCCTTCTTCCGTCAGTTTTACGTGAGTGACTCTCTTATTTCTGCGTGCCCTGCTGGTGTCGGGCTGGGGGAACGGGAAATAAGCTGTGTCTGCTTTCATTATGATGGTGGTGATAATAGGATCAACGAGGTATATGAGATTAAAAGCCCTATAACATGGCAGGCCAAATCGTGTGCAGAGAACAAAACCTGAAATCAGTTCCGTGCTTAAACATCCTTTTGTCTTGCCTCACCCAGTGTAGAAATAAATACGGGAAAACAAATATTTACTCATCATTTCCTCTCACTGTTTACCAAGTAGGAAGCTGTGTTAAGCCAGTTTCTACATAGAAACATTTACTGGCCATCACACATTGGCTTTTATAGCTGTGTGCTGCAATTGTGGCCAACCTTTTTGCCTAAGTATTAATTAATGGGTTTTTCTTCAGCCACTCTGAACAAACAGGAAAGCATTAGATTTAATTTTTCGATTGCAGAGCTTCAAAGAGAAATACAGACTTTTTCAGTGGGATGAGGACACTGGCACAGGTAATAAATAAGTAATTTGGGATGATGGCTGAACAGACAGCCCGGCAAGTGTCCTTGTCACATGCTGAGACACAAACTTTGTTATTCTTTCTTCCTAGAGATATGCCCCGAACTGCAAGCCTTGATCCAAATGTGAGCTTTTGTCATTAGGAGTGTTTACCTACCTCCATGCTTATTTTCTCCATTATTTCTTCCAAGTATTAATTGTCCTCTTGCAAGCAGGAAAGGAAAAATATACTTTCAAACCAAACTAATAGATTTGGCTGGTTCTGGTACACTGACTTCATAAGCAATAACATATATAACATTGCTTGGTTACGGCACTCGCTTTACTAATCATTCTCTGTGCAACTGCCGTTTTTTTATGTAATTTTAAACAAATGCCAGGACTACAGAGAATAATAAAACAAGGTAACTCAAGGCAGAACAGGCAGATTTGGTGGTATGCGTCAAAAAGAAAACAAAAAGAATGCTCCAAAAGCCATGAGAATTGGGAAGAGAGGCTCTTTCACGTGGCAAAGTTAAGCTATGGTTACTGGCTGCAAAGAACATTATTTACAGGAATGAGCGGTGAGCATGGATCATGCCAGAGATCCCTGAAGCTGGTATAGCCACAGTTTAAGAGTGCAGAAGGGAGCTTGCTAAGAAAATCATTCTTAATTCTGTTTGTGGAGTTGGCTTTGATTCTGACCTAAAGTGTGCTAGTTCTTACTACTGCGTTGGGTGTTGGTGAACTGGGATGGTAACAATACTGATATTAACTTCTGTTTTTAGATGGCATGAAACTGAAGAAGAAGTTCATGTGGTGTCCAAGTTTTCTATTTGAGTTGAGCTGTTAGGGAGAACTAGACAGACACATAAAGTACAGTCTTTCCTATTTTAGTTACCTTTCTGTATGAGGTGGTGAACCCTATGCCTTAACTTTTTTCATTGTGTCATTCAGGAGTGGGTGCAAAATGAACTAGAAAGCAGCCATGGCAGATACAATTCAAATTTTGCCCTCCTAGCTTGCATCAAAACTCTAATGTACATTTGTACGTGACCTGCTGGTATGCAGCGCCAGACGGCAAATGGTTTGTTAGTATTGGCAATGCTCTCACAAAGCCAAATATGAGTGCAAAGTGCTTTTAATTCCCATTAATTTTTTCTCTGCTTCCCCTGCCTTAGTATTGCCACGCTTGTACCTTGGAATAATAAAACTTCCAAGAGTTTATAAAAGTCACGCTCAAAAGCATGTGTTATCCTAGGTCAGGCAGATAAAATCAGTACTAGCTAAGTGCAGTCTCTTCTTTTTTATGTTGTTCCAGTGATTTTGCTGTTCCAGGGCAGATTGCCTGGCAGAATACCTGTAGTCCGGCTGTGTAGCATCACCCTTATCCTGGTAGTAGCAACTATCCTGTTTTGTGTCACCTTTTCTTCAGAAAACACCACTAGAGGAAGTTGCAGGCTCACTTGATCTTTCCCTGTTTAGAAGATGTGAAAATAATTAATGAATCATTTTGGGGAGGTGTGACCTGAGGGATGCAAACACGTGGAAGTGTTTGTTTGTTGGAAGCACTGGAAGGAGAATCCCTCAGTTATCCCAGTAATGGTGTCAAAAGGTGAGAAATCACCATGCTCTGAAGTTTCATCGAACCTTGATTCTTCTCACATCCTCCTAGAATATACTTAATTTTAGAAAAGCACAAGAAGAGAGGAGAAGAGAAGCTCTTAAATTCCCAGGATTTCCTTTGGGGGAAGAGATCCCACAGGGGAAGGAGCAAACTGTTGTAATAATCTTTGCAGCATTTAATCCCAAGAAAACGTAATAAAATCAGTGCTTCCACTGAGACTTGGCAGCATATTCTTTCCGTAACAAGACCTGGTTTTGGTTTCTTTGTATTACAGTCTGATTCAAGCTGTACTGAGTTGACTGAGGAGAGCGAAATCTGGTTTTGACAGATGTTACCCATGATCTGGTGAATACAAACACTCTTGCGAGATGACAGGTGGCTTGTTTACATAGGAAATCTATTTTTAAATTTAAAAAAAAGAAGAAACACAACAACAAACAACACACAAACACAAGGCAACATTTGAATCAGTCATTCTGATCAAGGCAGTGTCAATTATTAGGCTGTAAAGGGAACTGATGACTCAACTTAGGCACAGCACTGCGGCCGTCTCCGATTTTCGGTTTCATAACAGATTCTTTTCAGGAATGCTTTTCATTCATATCTGACATTTAAACATGTCTCCGGGAGCATGTATCATTTTGTGATTGGGTTGCGAGAGACCAGCATCAGTGTGCTCTTTAGTGGTTGTGCAGAATTTGGAGGCATCCCCATATCTCGATGGGATGCCCAGTGGGAGAAGTGTCCTGTGACCCATCGCATCGTGCGCCCAGACACCCGCACACCACCAGTGGTGTCAGTCACCGTGTGAAACTTACAGATAAGTTCACATCAATAAAATTGAAAAGCACTTCGATTCAGAAAGCGAAATGTTTTGATCAGATCCCGTGCTTAGTAATTCCAGCGAGTGCGCTTGTTAAAACGGGTGAGTCAGAAATGGAAATGCAAAGCATTTCTCTGAACGGTGGCCGGAAATTAGCTCTAAAAACTGAAACAAAGCCCAGACCGCAGTTTTATCTATTTACCTAACAGTTTTAGATCTGTGAAAATCCCTTTGTCTTTGGGAGACATTTTGAGTCCTCTTCTGTAGCGCTGGTGAGATCCTTAGGCTGGATGATCAACCACATCAGGACTGCCCTGCCATGTCTTTATTTTTTGGTTTAAAAATAATTAGTTCTTTGTAAGTGTCTTCATTGCCTGTGGTGCTGCCTGATTCTGTCGTGGTGCGTGGTAGACGTTGGTGGAAGTATCAAGCAAGATGGGATGTTGGAATATTTGAGGTCATATAATACTGAGGAAGAAATCCAGGGGAATTCACTCAACTGCTTTTTGCCTAATGGTTATGACATATGGTTATGACATATATATATATATATGCCGTATATATATACATATATATGGGGCTATCTGACTGCTCTGGCGCCAAGCACTCATTGGTTTGGGGCTGGCTGCTCGCCAGTGTAGCAGGGAGAGTCCGTGGTGGTGACAGCCTCTCCATTTTTAAGGATACAGCCCTCTGTCCGTGGACAGAGAGTAGAGGGGGTTATCAGAGTTTTGGTGTTAGGTAGAGGTAGTCTTGTTGCAAAAAACTTCAAAATCAGTATATTGGGTGACAGCTGCATTCCAGACCTCATCCTGCACCCAAGATGTTGGTACTTTTTTCTCTACTGATGTCTGGGCACCTGCTGCTGATCCTTCAGAGTGAGTCTGGATGCTTTGGCCTTGCTGCTTGGCCTAGGACAGTTGTAGGGACTGCATTCCTGACAGCTGTTGTGTGATCTAAGGCCCACGAATGTAAATCACAGCAGAGGAGGACAGTGTAATATATGTGTTTCAGGGACTTGCAGTTCCCATGGCAAGGCTGATGAAGTAGTGCTCTTTTCAAAGACGGTCTGGGTGATTTTTCTTAATTACTGTTTACCTAAATAAATAAATAATGCATATTCATGGCTTTAACTAAAGTAACCCGTATTGAAATGTTTACCACTCCTGAGGATAATTATTAAGGTGGGGGGGAGAGAGTGCAGCAGTTAATAATAAAGCGTTTAGATGAGATTACAGAACGTTCTGATTGGAATAGTAAACATTGTGCTAGAAATAAAAGCAAATACATGGAGCTGTCTTGAATTAAAAAAAAAAAAAAATGTTGCTATGAAAAGAAATGTGCTGAAAGGAAGTAGTTCGAGTGAAGGGCCGCAGCACTTGGTCTTGGAGCTCTTCAGTGTCACACAGAGGTTCCTTCCGCATAAAGTTAGATTTGTTGGTAAGTTCTCCCTCAATTCCAGTCCAAAAAACCTGACACGAATATTGGCATCCGCAGAGATCAGTGTGGCAGCTGTAACACCCATCAGCATGGCTTAGAGGTTGGTACACATTGATTCTTAAACTGAGTGGTAGAGGCTGCTTCAGCTGTTTACACCTGTAGTAACCAGAACTTCTGTTTGTATTGTTATGAAGCTTTTCCCCCCACTCTCCATTTTGTACAGTCCTTTGAAAGAAATTCTTTGATCAGCTGAGAGTTTGAAATTTGGACCCATCCTTTCAGGTCTTTTGGCTACAGTTCTTTATCTGGTTAATCAGCTCAAAGGGAGCCACCGATGTGTTCAAAGATTTCTGTGACAGCTGCATACCATTAGACTGAAAGATTTAAAAAAAACCATAACTGTAATTTAGCACAGTAAATACAGATTGGTCTTTTGGTTTAACATACAGTAGCAAGCAAACTGAGGCTTGGACAAAAGCGAGCTGCTACTTAACCTCATGCGGACAAAGCTTGCGGGGATGGTGGAGCTGGTCTGCCCTGTAGCCTTAACCTGCCTCCAGCTCTTTCAGACCAGCAGAGAAGCACGATCGAGCAATGGGGTGGAACTGCCTTTCTGTGCTGGGTTGGGGAAGAAGAATGGTGTAGAAGCTGGGCAGAAAGTAGCTGGGAACACCAAGAAGGTGCTGTAGCCTCAGAGCTCCTGGTGCAAACGGGGTGGGCTCTTCTTTCTCATTGAGGTACCTCTCAGCCATCCTTAGAGCAGCAAGCTGCTGTCCTCTCCAGGCTGCTCTCTGACTCACATGTCTTTTGGGGAGGAAGGCTTCCAGACCTCCTCCTCTAGACCAAACTGGTCCCTTCTAAGTTAGCATCAGAAGTGCTGGGGACGCTTGCTGGCACCTAGCGCAGCCGGCGTGCTGCTGGCATGTGTCCCCAGGATATCTTCTCATCTAGAAACCGAAATGCAGCTTTTCTTTGACTGGAAGTGTGGTCTGATTATTAGATGTGGTGGAGTCTTTGCTCTTGTCTGTTGCTAGTGGAAGTCCCTGGCTGTGCTGTGGAACAGAGCAAGGTGTCGAGGAACAAGCGCTGGTGGCTGGGCTGCCTTGTTCCCAGCACAGGTGGTGGGAATGCCCAGTTGACTTTAGTCCTCCTGAGGCAGCTCCACAGCTGCTCCTGGCTGATGAATTTCCTCAACCACATTTTCTTTTCTTTTCTGCTTCGGTAGGTCAGCCTTTTTCTGACCGAACTAGTTGCTCTACAGGATCTGTGAGTGGCATCTATACCCCAGAACATGAGGGTGCAAATGGTTGCACAAGTGTCCTCTTGGTCCATCTCGCCTGCAGCAGAAGAGCTGGTTTTATAACCATGGTGCGTGTTCCCCATTGAAAAAATGTTTGTGGGTTTGCCTCAGAAAGATTTCTGTGGAGCAGAAATATCCATCTTCACCTTTATTTTTATAAGGGTTTCTGGGAGTTTCAGCCCACACCTCCCGGTGAAGCCAGCGGCAGTGAGGCAGCCAGAGCCTTATGTGGTGCTTTGCAGGTTGAGGAGACACTGCACATGCGGAGTGCACAGCACAGTAAACCTGATATCAGCTCGCGACTAACTATCTGTGTATAAAAATTCCCCTACTCGCCGTTTTGCCGTTAGAGGCTCCCTGGTAAGATTTATGACTCTGGCTAAAACGAAGTACCATTTCCTTTTTCTCAGCATTACTGTGCGTGGCCTCTCTGGCTTTTCTTGTTAAACAGACTTGAGCTCACCCAACTGGGAACATATTTTTGAAGCTCTTTCCCATCACAATTCTGCCTTTCTCTGTTTGTTACGACCAGTGAAGATAACCCACAAAACACTTTCAGGTTTCTTGACTTTCCCCTGCTTGGTGTGAGTGTGAAGATGGAGAAGCTAAGATGCAGCTCCTTCACATGAGGTGCAGCACTGGCCCACTCAACCCCACCACAGCTTGTGCAGACTCATGGTAGACACGCACCTCCATCAGCATGGGCTCCCTCTTCATAGTTTGATGCACAACTGTTGCTTTCAGTGTTTATACGAGCTACAGGATAACTCCTTCACTTCATGTTAGAGAATGGGGGACCAGCTGTACATCTCAGGAAAAGGTTGGATTTCTCCTGCCCTGGTATTGCACACGTATGTTCTCATGTCATGGGCTGATGAAATTGAGACTGCGGACTGGACTTTCTGAACTGGCAGATGCATCGCTGACTTCACCCTGGTCTGAAATCACCTGAAAATTCGTTTGTCTGATGTTGTAAGACAGTAGGGTTTTTTTTTTTTCTGACTAGAGGGAAAAAGGGAGCAATGTTGAGCTGCTACCATCTCAGTCGTCGGTAGACATCGTTATTTTTGTGTTAGATCTTGGAGAAAAACTGGTAGAGATGCCAGATAAACCTTCCCCAAAAAACCCGTTTGTGTTAATAGTTAAATATTGTTCATCTTTCACAGCATCTACTTATCTGTTTCCCACATGCTGAACCTTATGGGAAGTTTTTGTGGTTACCTGTGGGCCATTTTTTCATTCTGTATGTTAACTGTTTTCTCGATTTGCATTTTTTAAAAGAAATAGGCAGTAAAAGTCTGACTGTGATAATCATTCAACGCGGGAACATCCTTTCTGCAGGACAGGCATGTGTCCCTGTGGTTCACATGCATTGGGGTAGGAATTCTGGACCATAAACCCACTGAGCTACATCATTTTGTGCTGCCCTAGGAAGCATCCTTACCTGCAAGACCCAGCACTGGCTAATCCAGTGTCATCTTCTGAGATGCCAGCCCTAGCAATTTCATTCTTATCACTGAACCATCTTGTTTTCTCCTGTTTGCGTGTGTGTTAACCAAAATCTCTAGTCCTTGTGGAGAAATACACCAGATATCTGAATTTTCATCAGATCTGACGCAAAGTATCAGACCTGACTTTTGCTGTGTATTGGATTTACTGCGTGGAGCATAAATATTCAGCTTGTGTCGTTTTGTAATATTGTTGGGTGAGGTTCTTTCTCACAGTGTATATTAACTTCCCTTTTACACCTAACCATTCTTTCCTGAGTCATACCACCAAGATAAAATATTTTCAAAGCTGACTTTATTTTAAGTTGAGTATATTCCAATGATAAAGTCATTCAGATTTTACATAAAAAGATTACAAGTTCCTATGGTAACACTCTTGATCTACAGTCTCCTGCCTCTCCTAGCCCAGCCTGGTTGATGTGTCACAGAGATAACAGCAACCAGAGGACAAGAGGGGGTGGAAAATTCCCCTCACCCACATCCCCCAGCTCCTCTAAGGGTTTCCCCTTTAAGCCCAGTTAGGGCTGTTAAGTGTAGCTGGGGAAAATCCAGTTTGCAGACCCTGGAGCACTTCCCTGGCCAGCACAGGGCAGCAGCAGCTGCCTTCCCTGCCAGTCAGTCCATGGCCCTTATCTTGTTGCTTCTTCTGATGACTTCAGTCATGGTTTTTTAGCCAGACCGATTCCTCACGTGGTTTTGCCATTATCTGAAAGAAACAGCTCAATCTCATCTCCACTGACTGTTGATACAGCTCACCGAGATAGGGACACGCCACAGAGACAGTCCTTGCGGTCCTGGGTACCTCCCTGCCTCTGGTCCATGCTTCCTTGGTGGTGGTGGTCTTCTGCATCCCACTTCTGCACACTGGGGAAGAAGCTGCTGTGCCCTTCAGATTCCTAGTTTTGGCTGCCCCTGGCCAAACAGTGCACACGGGCACAAGCAGGAGTGTTGGATGACCATGTTCCTTCTCTTTGGCAGAACCGAGCAGGTTATTAGGAGGAAAATAAATGCACTGATAGTGAAGCCAGGCCGTGCGTCTTTTCTGGCATAGGTATTGATATCATCTTGGGGTTAATTTACAGGTTTCAGGGAGAGATCCTGCACTAGGTGTCAGGAGCATTGCAAATGCCTTCTCAGCCTTGGGCAGTCCTTCAAGCAGTTGCAAGCTACAGATGTTCCAACGAAGCTGTTTCAACCAGAAAGAAATATTCCTCAGCTTCACTCGAAAACACACAAAATGTGAAGAAAACACATTTGCTAATCTGTGATGCTGTTGCATGTAACAGCTTTGAATCCTTGACTTCGCTGGGACTAATTCCTGCACGCATTTGTGTAAGACGCGTTGCACTCCACCAAGCAAGGCATCGCTTCAGAAAACAACAGTTCTGTTTGCGCATCTGTGCTCCCTTCTTCCTGCTTGCTGGTGCGCAGCCTTCCTTAAATATTGTTTTTCTCCTGTCCGTGTCTGTGAGCAGCTCACCAGCTCGTGGGGTGGGTTAATTTTACTCAGCCCTAATTTTATGTGCCTGTTGTGAACACTGGTGTTGTTGCTAACCCAGCTGTGAATTTGTTGCTTTCCTCCCTTGTTGTCTGCCCAGCTTCTCTGGTTTTCTTGAGCATGATTACACGATTTGCTGTGTTTGAAACATCCTTCATGCTAACCAGAGAAATACCCAGGTACATTCATCGCTCTCTTCTCAAATTGTCTTTCTTGGTTTGTTCATTGCAAAATGAAGAACTTATCAGTTTTCCTCCTCTTAAGCATCAACATTCTCATTATTTTACATTGGCAACTTCTCTTTGAAATGCACCCTCTGTATAACAGAAATCCAAGCTGGAAGGTGTTTTCTTGAAGTAAATACATTTTTAGCTTGGTGCCTCCGTCTGCCAGTTACAGTGTCTGGACCATCTTTGCATTTGCTTTCTTCAGTGCTAACTTGAGCTGCCAAGTAGTACTAGAAGCCCTCAGAAGGGGGAAAAAACAGTAACCTGGTTCAAAAATGTACAAGGGGTTTTTAAACAATGTAAGGTTTTTTTAAAAAAAAGGTCTGGTTGGAAGTATTGTTCTTTTTCTAGTTCTTTATGCAGATGTGGAGGCAGATGCTGCTTTTAAAAATAAAGTTTCCTTGCACACCCCATGAGCTGGGTCTTCAGCTGACATTGAGCAACGATGTTATGGCCTCTCGTGATGCTATAACTGATTGCCCACATGTGCAAGTCTGTGCTGAGAGCCAAGACCTTGTTATGAGCCCTAGAGAGGAGAGTACATCTTCCCCTGCCTAGGATCCAGCTCTTCCCATGCTGTAAACCTGGCCGGTCAGCACGTTAAAATGCTAAAACTCCTCTTCAGGCGGTGCACCGTTGGCTCCTCATTTTGTATAAGCTCAGTTTTCATTTATTCCTTGTAAGCTTACAGCTGTAGTGGCTGTTTTGCTTTTAATCATTTGACTGTTTCAGAAAGAAAATTCTTTTATCGAATGGAAAGCATGAAGAAGCCCTTGTGTTGAGCATAGGCGGGGGTTTAGGTTTCAGTCTACCCTAAGCTGACCCCTGGGCAGAGAGATTCCTGCTTTCATGTTTTAGATCATGTGTAAAACCTGATGCTGGCCGGATCGTCCTGCATAGGGCAAGAATATCTGGGGAACATGGGGAGAGATACGGCGTGAGACATTTGTAGAAGGGAATGAAATGTTTGGGATGCAGCCTCATGCTTTCTACAGCAGTGAACATCAATCACACCTTCTCAGAAAAGTGTGGCACTGAAAGTCTTCCCCCTGCCCCCCCTTTTCTTTTCTTGTTTCCCTGTCCCCCACTTCTGTTTAGTGTCCTTTTCTTCTGACATGCTGTGGCAAGTGCAGTTTTAGCTCAGAAAACCAACTTGTCCTTGAAAAAACAGAGCCTTCCCTGGCTTTATTCCTTTAGCCATTGAGTAAGCAACAGTTATTTTTATTCTACCAGTGATTTATGACTGCACAGATTTGGAGTTTATATTTTTAGTTTTATAGGCAATTTAGATAATACATATTTGTGACCATAAATATTTGATCCTCTTACAGTCTGTCAACAAATGTTATGCCCAATTGGAGAAAATTATATAAATTGAAGAGCTGTGAGCATTGCATTCTTTGTGTGGCCTTGGGATTCTTTTCAGGTACGCATATAGGTAATCCTTAAATGTAGCAGTATTTTGAGCATCTGTTGGTAAACCACCTAGGAGGGTGCCATCCAGAAGAAATGACCTACTTTTCATAAGTGATCCAGTTCTCTGTAAGGCTTGGAGTAAAATGCTGTAGCATCAGTGCTCAGAAAGTATTGAACTTTTTTTGCCAGGAACAGCATATTTATAAAAAAACAACAACCAAACATCTTTCGTTTACACTCCTTTGTGTTATTTTTTTTTGCTTTTTTATGAACTCAATAGACATTTATTGAGAAAGCAGAAGTTTTTATTGAAGAGTTTGCTTTGCAAGTTTCAGAAAAACAGTAATAGTTTAGAAAAAAAGTCTAAACTTTTGGATTTTATTTTAATTCCCCTTTTCTCCCTCTTTATGTAGCTTTAGTTTGTGGTAATTCTGCAGATGCAGCCCTTGCAGTAATCCCATGAATACATGCCCCGGCTTGTACTGCTGCTGTCCCCTTCTGTTCAAAAGAAAATCATCTTCCTTTCCACTCTCAATTGCCAACTTTATTGAAGTAAATAGTAGTCAAGCATTCAAATGTTTTTTTCCAGGAACACAGTAAAGTGTTGGGCACTGGCAACTTGAAAACTTCGACTTGAAAATCCCTGTAACTTAAAACTAATTACTTCTCCTTCTACAAGTATTTCCTTTCCACCCTCCTCCCCAACCACTTCAGAGGGCGAGCACTTCCTCAGTAGATGGGGAAGCCTTTTTGGAGTCAGCTGGGCCTGGGCATTGGGTGTGATCAGGGCTGTGTGGGGTTGCAGGGATTTGGGTGCTAGGGGGTTCACCCTTCTTCCAGCCCCCTATCAGCAGCTCCCCCGTCCCATGGTGCCTCCCCTCGGGGGGCTGAGCCCCAAGACCTTTGCATGGTGCTGGCAGCACCATGAATTTGCTGTGGGCACACAAATATTTTACTCCCTCTCCAATTTGCTCTTGACACAGACTAGAATGACAGGTAGCTTTGTTTTAGGGTGGATGGAGGAGTATGACACACTCAGGGATACTGAACTACATTGATGGTGTTTTTTATCTGAAGTTCTCCAGAATAAAGAGGAAACAGAAGAACAAATTTGGTGTTTCTAACTTAAATTCCTTGATAAAATCAAAGCAAAGCTTTCACAAAAGCCAGTAATTTTTACTTAAAATCTGTTAGATCATTTTGGTAGTTTTGTTGGAACACCGTTCTGGCATGATGTGCATTTTCATAGAACCACAGAATGGTTTGGTTTGGAATGGACCTTCGAAGGTCATCTAGTGCAGCGCTCTGTGATGAGCAGGAACATCTTCAACTGGATCAGGTTGCTCAGAGCCCCGTCCAGCCTGGCTTTGAATGTCTCCAGGGATGGGGCATCTACCACCTCTCTGGGCAACCTGGGCCAGTGTCTCTCCACCTTCTTCATAAATAATTTCTTAATATGTGTGTATAAGCATGCCCAAACCCGTGCTATGATCTGGTGTAATAATCACAGAAGTG
Organism: Streptopelia decaocto; assembly: GCF_964273445.1. Classification (NCBI taxonomy): domain Eukaryota; kingdom Metazoa; phylum Chordata; class Aves; order Columbiformes; family Columbidae; genus Streptopelia; species Streptopelia decaocto. The sequence continues at coordinate 82,248,243 of NC_138656.1, forward strand.
TTAGTTTATCTATTCTGTAATTCTTCTCAGGGCCTTCATATGTCTTGATGCTATATGAATTCAAGAAAAACATAGTCTTTGTTGTAAGGTGTTAGAGCTTAAAGATAAGAAGAAGTATGTAATGGGCATAACATAACTGTCAAGTTTGACGTAAATATCTTCTGTGTTTAAAAGAAAAAATGACCCCCAAAATGTTTTTAGAGTTAGAAGGGGGAAAAAAAAGAGGGGGTTTGCAAAGATTCAGTGCTTGAATTTTTTAACACCTGCCTTTATTTAATTTTAGGTTGCTATCAGCTGAGTTGCCAGACCATTGCCCTACAAAGCTTTGGAGGGCCACTTCTTAATGGATTGCTGCAGCCCCTTAATTTCTCCATTGATCCTGTTCCCTGCATCGTGAGAACCTTTTAGCCAGCACAGAACCTAGAAAAGTTACATGTAAGTCATAATTCAAATTCCTTTCTATTTAAAGAAAAAAAAAAAAGAAGGTCTTGGGAAGGCAAGGTGTACAGTAAACATTATACTTTAGAAAAATACTATAAAAGCTGTAATTCAGCAGAAAATATTAGGTGATGAATGAATTGTTATTGAAGTAGTTACTTGCTGTTTTAACCTAAATGGTGATTGTCGTTTTGAAGGCTTTTCTAAGTGTTCTGCTACCATAGTAAACCATAGCGAGAAGTACTTAAAATAGCTTCTTTTAAGCCCATCCCCCAAATTATGCTTAATTTCTCTCCACAATTGGGTAAGTGCATCTACCCCTGTGCCGCATATGCTCTGTTCAAGTTTAGAGGCCACCCTTTGCTTAGCAAGACCACAGGCATCCCTGTATTTTTCCCATCATAAAGCTCATGTCCTCCTCCTTTGCGGTTTCCAGAATACTTCCCTTGGAGGAGCCCTGGTGTGGCTTCTCCTTTCAGCCTGCTGCCCTGAAAGGCTTTTTAAGCATCAGTATTATCTTCATTGCCACCTCCAGCTCCTTCCAGGTGGAGTTAGCTGCTCCACCTGGCTATAGGATGGTGGAGAAAACCATGCACAGATCTGATAGGGACAAAGGGGATTGAGGGGGCTGCAGACCCCTTTGTATCTCCTCAGTCTGGGTAGTAGCTCCTGGTGTGTGTTCCGTGCTTTGATTTTTCCTCCCAAGACGGAAAGTGCCTGTGGTGCTGTGCACACATTTCCTCCCCCATCATGGCTAAATCCTCCTCTGAAACCTCTCATAACATCAGCCCGGCATGGAGTTGGTGGGCTATTCTAGAGGGGAGAAATTAGTTTGACCCTTTTTAACTTGTCAGCAGTTCTAACCCTACTTCTGGGATGGATCTGCAGGTGGAAGAAGCCTCTGAACCTTTATCAGGATGGCATGAATGTGGTGCTCTGTGCTGTCCAGAGGGTGAGACACCCCAGAGCTGCCAAGTTTGGAGAATGGCTTGAGCACAACTTTATTGTGTCAATTTTTAAAATAAAACCAAATCTCATTGTGGCTAGGAGGTTTTAATCTTCTGGATGGTGGTATAGAGCAGCTTGACAAAAGGCCGCCTGGGCTAGAGATGATACAAAATTGTGGTTCACAGGGTGTCACTGTGCATGTCCCAACCCTTGTTCGTTCACTGCAGTAATAAATTCATGTGACACAGTTTAGTGATTAGTTGGGACAGGGCAGTGAAGCCGACCACAGCACTTGGTGCTGGTCAGTTTTTCTTGAATGCTTATTAACACCATTTTTAGTCTTAGGAACTGATCTGTGATATTACTTCTAAAAAAAATAGGAGTATTTTGGAACTGGAGAGTTTATGTTAGAAATATACTTGTGTTTGAGGTACTTTATCTGCTTATGTGACACTAAAATTATTATTTAAAACAAGAAAAGTCTGTTGCAAAAGGAGGACAAGGGGTTTGAATGCGTATAGCAATTCGATTTTTAAAGAGAGGAGAAAATTTTTTCTGATGTGATTAATATCAGCAAAAATAACAGTGAAGTAGTAGGCAATGGAGGAAGGCTGGCTAGTAACAAAATTTGCTGTCAGAGGCCTTACAAGGTGTTGATTTGGTTTTGTTTTCCGAAAAAGGGAGAGCGTTTCCATTTTGTTGTGAGCTTGGCAATATATGGTGCAGTCATTAATCAGCATCCCACCAGCAGGAATCATCTGACTACAGGAGAATTTTGGGTCTGGCTTGAAACTTGTTTCTAGTGCTTGTCTTAAGGGAAGAAAACTTGAAAATACGAGTTGTAACAGCTGGGCAGGCAAAAACAACGTGTTGTTCATTACTCCTACTTAGCACCATTCCCACGAGGTTTGGAAGTCTTATTCACAATTTTTTGCAGACTTTTCTCATGATGCTTGAAAAGCTGATCATTAGGCATCTTGCAAAATCATTATTAAAAGCGCCTTCAGAGGAACTAACTTCAAAAATGGCATCCTTCTTAGGGGACTTGAGAAATCAGCCAGAAACTGAATGGACAAAAATGGAAAAAACCCTCTGTCATTCCAAGAAACACATAAGAACTTTTGTCCTGCTGCCTCTTGTGCTACAAATAATCCAAAGTCTCAATTTCCAACAGTAAAATCAGGTCTGAGGGGCAAAGAAACTTGAAAACTAGTGGAAGGATATAGGAGCCAAGAATAAATATGTGCTTTTCTTACTTTTCTTTTTTTTTTTCTTTTTTTACTGTATTTGTGTGCTCGGGAAATGCTGAACTTTTAAAGCATGATGTGTACTCTAAATCCTAGAAAACGTGTATCGCCTCGCAGGTTGTTGGCTGGTGTCAGAGGTAGATGTGAGGGTAGATGCTGGTTGCTTACAGAATTTCTAGGTGTTTCCTGCTGTCTGGCTTTTTTTAGTAACAAACTCTGCTTGTAACAATTACCTTGTTACAGCAATTCCCATAGAAAGAAGCAAACTTTCCCTTGTTCGTGAGCCCTTTTGGAAAGAACAGTTGCACAAGGTTGACCCAGCTGTAACAACTGTATTCTTCTTGCTTTTCTCAGGCTGCAGTGTATTCCGTAAACAAGTACACCCTCCCTCTCCTTCCATTTGTTTGTTAGTTTTTGTAATATTATTATGATGCTGATTGATGGGTTCTCCATAAAAATAATACGTATTGATGTTTGAATTCAAAGCAGAATGTACCTTCCTTGTTCTGACGCAGTGGATTGCCAAACCCTATTATGGTACTGAGATTTGAAAAAATAAAGAACATGTCTGCAGGTCCCCTGGCAATTAATCCTGGGCAGCTTTGACTACTACGTGTATTATAATGAAAGGGTACAGGAATTAGGGAGAAGCCGTGTAGCTCACAGTTCATTATCCCAAAGGATCGCTAATGGCAGCGTAGGAACGGGGCTTTGCAGGGGTGCTGGGGATGCAGCCGTGCCCTGGAGCAGATGCTGGGGCAGGGCTGCGGGCATCCCAGCAGAGACCGGCAGTGATTCCTGGCAATTTCCATGCTCTGCTCACGATTCTCACTTCGGTTTACCCCCATGTCTTTTCTTTTAAAAGAGGCAAAAATACCATCCTAATCAAAGGCATTCTGCCTCTAATTGTCCTGATTTCTACTGCTTATGCAGTATTGAGAATTTAGCCATGGCCTTTAAGTGCTTTGTTCATGGGGAAAAAAAAAAAAAAAGGCAACCCAAAACTCAGCTCTGCATGTAAATTTTGTAGTTACTAGATAAGAGTTCTTCAGAATATTTAAAAAAAAAATTTAAAAGATCTCTTGAAATCTGTCCTGTGACCATCTGTAGGCAGATGTAAATAATGTAAAATTTTAAGATGCAGATTCTGGTGATTAAATGTCTGCTACCCGCCTACCACTACAACCTGGGAAAAATGTATCTTTTTAAAAATCTGCGCTGAAAGGTCAGGTAACTTGATTGGATTAAGAAGGAAATCAGATTTCTGAAGGTGAAGTCACATCCCTTTGAACACCGACTTACCAAACACTCCTAATTCCTGGTACCAAACCCACCTCCCAGGTGCCCCAGCCGTAGCCGAGGACACAGGTGGTTTTATCCTACAGGCTTCTGGTGCAAGATGTGGCCATATCTGGATTTAATTATTTTTCTGGTACATTTTCCTGTTGAAGTGCTGGTTTTATGGTGGAGAAGGCATTTTCTTACCATTTTTTGGTACCAGCATAGCAGGGCTGGATGTGGATGTGGAGCATCTCCCACCCCAGGAAGCTTCACAGTCTTCCGTGGCACCCTGTCCTGGGCATAGTGCTTGCAACAGCCAAAAAGCATTTTCCTGCATCCTAGGGGAATTCCTCTTTGCTGCGAATTAATCCTGTTACTCCTGCTGCCCCCTTGTTGAGAACACATGAAGCCATTGACGGCTGCTGGCACTGCATCGGTCCCTCAGTGTGATCAGGTGCTCCCAAGCACCGTTGGTGCTTCTGTCCCTGAGCCTGGGTGGCTGGGGATGGCTTTGATAACTGTTTGCTGCAAATATATCTATTCATTAAATGTATTTTTAAATTTATATGTATCTGTGTGTATACATGACACGTATGTATTTTATATCTATAAAAATTATATTAAAATAGATATTAAAAATAAAATATATATCTGGATAAATATATTCAATATGGTCTGAAAAGCGCCAGTGTAGCTTCGCGCAGAGCGGCTGTGCATGCATACGTGTGTGGGCAATGAGCTGATGTTCCCTCTCTTGATGTCTCTGACCAAGAGTCCTGTGCCGGGGGCATCCCTGTCCGGGGACACGTGGTGACTGCGGGCCGTACGGCCAGGAACAGCACCCTGCTTGTGTTTAGATGGTACGATGATGGATGGTGTTTGTTGCAGTATAGCGTGTGGTACGAAACCAAATTATTCTGGCACCTCTCCCCTGTGCTGCCATTGTCCGCAGGTTTGTTTGTTCATCACCCCAGCGGTGCGAGGGGCCGCGTGGGCGCGCGGTGTCATTGATCTGTTTACTCGGCGTTTCCCACGTGGCTGCCGTGTTGTGGCAAGGACTTTTATTTTTCACCGCAGCAGGTGACAGCCCGGGTGCGTGTGTGTGTCAGCCCGTGGGACTGAGTCACAGCCCTCCCGCCGCCCAGGGACGGCAGTGCTTCCCCTGGCCCAGGGGAGTGAGATGCCAACCCATCTCCACGGGACACCTTACCTGCCCTCGTTTTGCTTCATTTTTTATTTTCTTTTAAAGAAAAGATGAGATAGTGACAGCGAGATCAACTTTCTCTGTAACCCAAACCAATGAAAAGTAAAATCCGTCTCACCACATCAGTTTTGTTTTCACTGCTGGTTCAACCCGTCCTGTCCCTCTGGCAGAGCCTTGCACAGTCATTCAGCGCCCGGCTTGGGGGTGGTGTGGTCGGTAGCTCAGTGGTGTATGACCCGTTTATTTTCATAATACTTAGATACCCGTGCTTCTGTAGCCTTCAGCACACGGGTCCTACGACCTATATCCTCGCCAGAGGAGCGCACGCCTGATGTCGGCGGCGGGTGCGTAGAGCAGCCGGCTCTGCGCTCGCCTTGCTGGGGGCTGCGGGAGGGTGATGGACCCTTGGGTCTAGCGGGCAACTCATGAGCAAGTGCAGGTAAAGGTGCATTTTTCTGGAGCTGGCACTTTGCCTTGGATTATTTTGTTAAATATTGATTGCTAGCTTACGGGACATGTTTCCTGTTATGATTTGCGAAGAGTTGAGAAGTAAAAGTGTTGTAATGGATGCTTTTCTGGCTATAATAACTTGAATTTTCAGAGACAACAAGGTAATTCATGATATAAGATTGCTCACTTTCCTTTCCCTATTCCTAGACGTGGCATCACCTATACTCTTGTTGAGTCTGATCTTAAAACAGAACTTTTTTCTTTATTTCCTTTTTACTCAGCTAATTGGGTTAGCTTTCCGCAGCTTTCCAGATTCATAATTAGGTACATGCTTGTGTTGCTTTTGGTAAATTGAAAGAATCAGGCATAGAACAGACAGGAGGGTAAACTGGCATTGTAGTAGACGTGGGAGCTTTAGGTATAAAATTAGAAAGTAATTTGCAAAGCAACTTGAAGTGGATTTAAACACAATGAAATCATCCTTGACACCAATTTGTTTGAAGTTCTTCTACTATTATGAGTGTAAAGGGATTTTTTTTTTTAATTGCCAGTTTCTGGGTAGAGAATTTGTCATAATTTCTCACAGATAAGTGAAGCACTAAGTCCTTGTACCTCAGTAGTCTGGACAGTGCGGGGAGAAACTGAGAGTTAGGGAGAGGTACCTCCTCCACTTAAGCATTTGAAAATCAGTCAGTGGTCAGCTAACCGAGAGAAGGGCTCGACCAGGTAACTGAGAGAAAACAATTAATTAAACGTGTGGAAATCCAGCAGAATCCCAGACAGTAGATACACACTGCATTGGCATAGATGTCCTTGATGTTTAACAGAATAGAATGGCACTCTAAATACAAACTGGAAAAAAGGTGATAGCAGTTAGCTAGTTTGCATCCCTTGTTCAGATGAGCCACGAGTTCTGAGGTTTTTGCATTTATATACTTTTGCTGTAGGTGTTGGAAGTGTGGGTGGCTATGAAAAAGCAGTGGTTACAATAAGATTTTCCATTTATTGCCCTTTGTGTACAACTAAAAATAAGATTCAAATGCTTCAGAATTTGTAGAGCAAGCATAATCCTTCTCTCAGCTCTGATGACTGGCTCGCCTGCAGCTTCGGCTCTGTCTGGTGAGTCCCAGTCTTAAATGCTTGTAAATGGGTCTGTGTTGGAAGGAGGGGCAGAATTTACTTGTGGTGTGGTCTAGCTATGTTAATTCATCAACTTCTTTTTTTTTTTTTTTTTTTTTTTTTTTTTGGGGAAAAAAAAAAAAGAACAAAAAAGGAATTATGCTTAGTTCATAAGTAAGAGGTAGTGATGAAAGAATTTTGGAAGCAGAATTGTTCTGCTCACTGGAAAAAAACAGCTTTGGAGAGGACTGAAAGATCTTTAAAATCAGTCCTCCAAAGCTTTACTGGCTTAATGTCAACTGTTGATCCAGAACTTCATCTTCTGGCAAAGAAAAATTAAAAAAAAAAATAAAGAAAAAGGAAATCTGTACAAATCTGCTGAGTCTCAAGAAAAAAAGTTCTCAGGGTTAACTTTTGGCACATAAAATCCTTCTGGTTTGGTTTTTTAGGGTGACAATATTGAAATATGCTGTCTCAGTACCTTTTCCAGGTAGTTGCACTGGTTAGGAATCCGCTAAATTAGTTGCAATATCTTGAGCTGCTAAATCTGTTCTGACCACATTAATTGATATGTCAGCTCGCAGCCAAGAGAAACATTAGAGAGAGACGTTGTCAGCGTATGCAGGGAAATTCGTAACTTCATGGTGTAAGGTTTGGTGCTGTCCCAGCTTCACTCATTAAGTAGCCGTGGCATTTCCAGAGAATGAGTGTGCCTGTGCAAGTCAAGCTTCTCGATTTGATGTCATACTTGCGATGGATGAGTAGAGAGAACATCTATCCAAGAGCTGCAGAACCAAAGGTAGAGGCTGAAAACTTGCTTTCTGCTTTGGGGAAGCTTGAGCTTCACTACTTTCTTGTCGCTTGGTTACTTTTCCAGGTTTCCCAGGCTTGGCAGGGGAGGGAGGGGCAGGTGTTGATTTTGAGGATCGGGCTGCGTAAGACAATAGGTTTTCGCTCTGAGTAACGCCGCGTGGCATGGAGGATGTGTGGTGCTGGGGGCACTTAGAGGCACATGTGCTTGTTCCACGGAATAGCCATGCTGTCGGCGGTGAGTCTTTTATTATGCAATATGAAATCCCTTTAAAATAGCTTGGGGTAACTCTCCACCTCTTCTTAGGAGAGCGCAGTGCCTGTCGTTGCTGTGTTTTTGCTGAAACACACATTTCTGCTTTTACATCTGTTTGTGCCCGTTGAACCGGCTCCTGCCTTGGTGCAAAGCACGAAAGGCAAGAGAGCTAATGTGGTAACCAAGGTTTTAAATATTGCAGGTGCAAACGGGCAAAACTTCAGCAATAACTAGTTTTCACTGTGGTGTTTGCTGCAGGGAATTACAATGCATCTGTTACAGTCACCTGCATGTCTCAGTCCTGTTGGTGACCAGATGCTGCCAAGCGGCGCAAACGTTTGTTGTCATTTTTTCTGTGGAATTTTCCCTTTTCAGTACAGATGTAGAGGTGGGTTTTTTCTCCTCCTTGTCATCCCCCCCCACACCCGCCACTTTCTACTGCTGCACTCAATGCAGATGAGCTCAAACATGATGGCTTTGAAGATAACGTCAGGAAGGAGTGCGTCATGCAGCGATGGCACTCGTGCCGCTCGCCGCGTCCACGCTTTCCAGCTGGATGAGACATGCTGGTCTTTTCCAGGGGTATCACCACACAGGCTATTTTTAGAGATGGCACATGGGACATGTTGTGCAACTATCAGTGCCTGCTGCTGGGTTCTTCATTTTTTCCCTTGTATGGTGATGAGGCTTTTAAGGTGTTTACCTTTCTCTTGAAGAGGTAGATGGATCTCTTTGATTCTTTTAACCACTTGCAGATCTGCTCCGTGTGGTTTGTGGAGTTGTGTATTCTGTATACAGTCCAAAGGGAACAGTCTTGCATGTGGCCACTAAATTAGGATTAGTATAAGTGGCCGAAGCAATGTGGTTGAGATTTTCAGCTGAAGAGCTCTAACGACCTCTTGGGTTGCATAGCAGAAGATCTGCTACTTCGGAAAACCCCCAGCTTGTTTTTTTTTTAACTTTCCCACAGCAAACAAGCTGCACTCAGGCATTTTCTACAGTTATCACAGACTCTTTCTATGGCTCAGTTTCTAGAGTCCTTTAAACAGCCACCTCAGCTGTTGCTGCTCCCCAGGATGTCAGGGAGGTCCTGTGAGATGTTGGCGACAGATCCCAGTCAGGCGGCGATCCCCTCCTGCGCAGCCGGTGGATGCTGAGGGATGCGATACAACCCCATCCCGGGAGCAGAGCCTGACATAGCTGTTGGTTGCTGGTTATGCCTGTCGCATGTTGGAGGAACAGAGCTGGCTGGTCACGGGCTCCTTATTGCGTTGCTCAAAATAATGCAAAAACATGAGCAATGGGGGTTTGCTGTAATGAAGCATTTTAAGTGCGTCGCTGCTCTGCCAGCTTCGCTTGTAATGCACTCGGTTGAGGAATGCTTTGGAGGTTGCTGCTAATCGGTGAATCTTCCGGAAAACTGGAATTTTCAAATGACTGACACTTTGGAGTGAGAAATAGAAATTTAATGAGAGTATTTCAGCAGAGGTTTGTAATTAGCAGTGAATGGGGGGAATTTGTACGCGCAGCCTGCAAAAGGGCACAATGGAAGGTGAAATTGCACCCTCTGCACTGAATGAGGGATGAAAGCCAATGTATCAGTGTCGTGGCATGACAGCCTAGACTATAAATGATACTGTCACTGAGTGCTGCAGAAGGTATCAAGGGAATTCCACTCCAGTAAATTACATTACTTAGACAGACCTGAAGGCATTGTGTCTGAATGATTGGAGGGAAAAAAGGTTGTCAGCACAAAGCAGAAGATATTATAGAACAACTGGCTGCAGGGTTGGAAGGCGGTGTTTTTCTGATGTTTACCATGCAAAGCTCTTTGGATGCTTTTTAATTTTTTTTTGTTGTTGAATTACAAATGTATTGATGAAGCAATAGTAATTTTTGAGATGGTGTTCAGAGTGGATACCAGCCTGCAGCAAACAATTGAACATGCAGAGCTCCCAATTTTTCAGAAGGAATCAGGACTCCTCCAGGCTTGGGAAAAATCTAGTTGTGTGTTCCCAGCTCAAACAATGATCTTTATGCATCGCTTCATTCGGCCAAGGACTTGCTTTTGGGGCTGGATATTGGTTATGGGGTGATTCTAGCATATGTTTATTGAGAGAGGAAGGCTGTTACCATTCTCACTAGCAGCATCTGGGGCTGGGTGGTGGTGAGCGGCAGCAGATCATGAGACACAAACTTTATAGTCTCATTTAGAGGCACTTGGACAGCACAGCAAGGTCTGTGATCACAGAATCACCAAGAAGTTTGGGTTCGAAAGGACCTTCAAAGCTCATCTAGTCCAACCCTGCTGCAATGAGCAGGGACATCTTCAACTAGATCAGGTTGCTCAGAGCCCCATCCAGCCTGGCCTTGAATGTCTTCAGGGATGGGGCATCTACCACCCGTCTGGGCAACCTGTGCCAGTGTTTCACCACCCTCCTTGTAAAAAATTCATTTATGATGTCTAGCCTCAATCTCCCCTCTTTTAGTTTAAAACCATTAGCCCTTGGCAAGGAGCATGATGTCATGGTGACAGTGCAGAGACCCCTTTTAGTGTACATGCCCGCACATCATACATATGTGTCCCTCACGCTGTTTTACTCATGTCCCACCCAAACCCTCTGCTAGTGCCACCTTGCTTTCCCCAGGCACAGCAATGGTGTTGAGTGGAATGCTTCTTCGTCACCTTCTTTTTCTCTGTAATGACCTATTACATCCACCCTCACAAGGGAGGTACCTCAAAGACGGGGCTTAACTGCTTTTCTGTCTCTGACCATACACACAGACACCACCTACAAGCTTATCATTTCCTAGTTTGCTCATGGCTGAGGCAGCCCAGCTCCTACAGTACTCTAGACTGATGCTTGACGATAAAAAGGCTTCTCCCCAAAGATACTACGTTTTATTCCTGTGGTGCATAATAAGCCCTGCCTGCCTTGGGGCTTTTTGTAAAACTTCAGCAGACGTTGTAGTGCTTAAAAACATGTTTTTCCACTTGCCTACTCATGAAAAGCATCACTGAAAGTGCATGCTGTAAATAGTGATAAGGGAGTGGGCTACGGTTCTCCTCTCCAAAACTTGATTCTTAGCAAAGCCCACACATGGCAGGAGGATGGACATGCAGCACAGTCAAATTAGCGGTCCTTAGCATAGGCTTCTTTACCTGGAAATACTGTTTCAAGTTTTGAGAGCATCAACCAGGAAATATAGGCAAACTGAAGGGTACTAACTCTGGGAAGGTTGCGGGTCAAATGCTTCCATGGACATGGACCGTCCTCCTCAGGATGCAGGATTCTGTCCTTACAGCCCATAGCTGGAAACTGAAGCATCAAACCTACAGGCAGTGTGAAAAAGCAATGAGGCATCCGTGGAATTCCCTACATGGAATAGGATTTGATAATAGAGCAATTCATTAGTGGGTCATGATCATAGCCAAAGATGAGTAAGATGAAGCAAAGTGTAATTTGTATCTATACTTCCCACGTTAGAACTGGGCTGGAGTGGCCCAGGGTGTAGAACTGTGTCTATCTGGATAAAAAGGGGAGTTAAGACGTAAAGTTTGTCTTTAGTCTTAGATGGTCCTTAGACCATCATTGCCAGCTTAAGCACCTGTTTGTGGTATTATTAAAAATCTGCCATCGCTCACTTCTTCTGTGGTATTTTGTATCAAAAGCTGGAATTGTCACATGTTTAGGGGTTTTTTTTTGCATGTTGGGAAAGCAAATGCTGCTTCTTACATTCATTTCTGTGGTTGTGCTTGAGCCACGTTTTCAAAATGCAGCTCTTTGTAGTCATCCATCAATCCACAGAAGACCCATTTGTTTTTGCTGCCTTGGCTGTCCATATGATGCCATTTTCTTCTTCCCACGCTGGTCCTGCAGCACCAACGCCTATAACCAGCACCTGTGAAGTCACCAGGGTCACTTGTGGGAGCAATGGATGCAAGACTGGACTTTAAATGCTGCAAAGTACCGTGATTGCAAGAGTGGGGTAGAGTGGGAGAAAGAATGACCTTAGGGGAGACTGAGGGACTAACCAGTATTGCTTTAGCTGAGAGAGATATTGAGCCTGCTCAGTCAGATTTGTATCCCCTGGCAAATGTATTTTGTTGTGTAAATGGCTCCCTGCTGTCCCAGAAGACTATCGCTATCTCTTCCTATCTGGTACAATGGATTTCTAAATAATCAATCTTTGTGCTGGAAGGTTGTGGTTCAGTAAGCCCAGCTTGCTAACGAGTCAGTGGTTTAATCTTAATTCTGACTGCTAATGCTTTTGATAACACAAGGCTATAAAGTTCAACATCACAGAAACTTCTCTGTAAACTCAGATTTGCTTGCCAAAAAGTCAGCCCATTACCGTTAATTCCCCTCTTATCATTAGTGTTATTAAACTGACGATTGATGTGTAAAAACTGCCATTTGCATGAAGTTCCCAAAACAGCAGTAAGAGAGACTTTTGTTCTGACTTGGTAAGGGGAGGGAAAAAAAGGGCAAAATAACGCTAGTTCTAGCAGCAGAGATGTTCATATAAAGACATGTTCTGAACAATAAGATCGTTTATCCATGTATGACATAAATACATCGGAATTTAAATAATGAGAGATCTTGTGAAATACAGCAAAACGCACACCAATGGCATGGTGAAGTTTCCCTTCTCTAAAGCCCTATTCTCACTGAAAAGCAGCTTTACTTTTGCTTTGAAAATCCATTATCATAAGCCTTTTTTTTTTAAAACCACTTGTCTTAGTGCAATATTAAAGCAATTTTATATCCTAAGAGCAGCTCTTTCGTAAGGTAAAGTGTAATTGTGGTTTATAATACTTTTCACAATCCTAATTTCCTCAAAATTAAGAAAACCACTCATCTTTTTAGGTCTTCCTTTTCCAAATTATTTTTTGCTCTCCCTGTTTTTCTTCCCCAAAAGATCCGTTTTTAAAAATCCCTTTTTAGGAGAAAAAAAAAAAAAAATGGAAAGAACACTTTCTGGATTCATTGCGAAACACTCCTTGAAGGAAGCGTTTTAAGAGTTTAGGTTAAAAAGTTTCTGCCTCTTTCAAACTGCATTGGTGACATTGCTATTTTGGGAGGTAGTGCCATCTGCTTGATCAACCAAAAAGTGGGGAAGACATTCCTAGTTGTAGCATAGACTTCTGGGTTGATTTCACATGAAGTTCCCAGCCGATCTTTGCTTGTGCTTGTCCTATCTATAAGCTGGGGAGAGCATGGCCACTCACCTCTTCCACATTCGTAGCTCCCAGGGAAAGGTGTTCTTCTCATAGTCCACGATGTGCAAGTAAGATGAGGTTGTTCACAACAGGCACAGTTCGTCATGATGTGTGAGATCCATAATTCTTCCCCACAGGTGTTCACGTTGTAAGAACTATAATGAGGAGAAGAAGAGAGCAACGTAGCACCCAACACCTGACAGTTGGCTGCTACCTGCAGGTGAAGGAGAGGGCGTTTGAGGGAGGCTTTGTTGATTTTTGTTGGAGGAGTTGGGCTTTTGTTTGCTCTTGAGTAAGAAAGAGGTAGGAAAGGTTTTCTGGGGTTTTGCTTGCTTTACAGGTAAAAAAGGCAGGAGGACACAAGTTTCCTGGAGCACAGATCAACCACCTACCAGCTAGTGCAGGTGTGGGAGCTAGAAAGGACAGTAAGACTAGGTGGGAAGGAAGGGCACGACTTGCAGGGAGAGCAGGTGGGTTGAAAGAAGAGGCTGACATGAGGAAGAGCAAAGTGGAGTCTATGTAGTAGATACTGTGAGTCCATGGAAATAGCACGAGAGAACATGGAAATGTAAGGTTACTTTCATCCTCCAGAAATGATAAAGACGTTTCTCTGAGATAACAGAGGTTTAAGTCTATGTTATATTGCTGGAGTATTTGCAAATATGTATGTATCATCATTACAATATCTTCCTTACTGGCAAAATGTTTCATCCAATCTCTGTTGACAGAAAAGATTGCCTACTGATAATTGCTTTGCTTAAGTGTCTGATAATATGCCAGAAATGAGAGCATTCTCTGTTAGGTCATCTTTAATTATGTATGCACCACCTGTCAGCTTTAAATCTGGAGATTAGTTTTCTCACTGGATTTAGAGTAGGGAAAAGAAGAGAGCCTTCAACAAGAGGACTAGGCTGTTGCAAACAGTGTGCCTATGGGGGAGTTTCACAAGCAGTCTCCTCATCTTCCCTAGTCAAGGATACCACCGTTGGCATATGCGAAAATATTTGAAATATTGCCTAAGCCAGCTACAGTAGTGTTAATTTTCGCAGGAAGAGGATTTCAGACCATCTGTTGCATTTCCTAGTTTTCCCTTTTTCCCCATTTCAAAGGGAAAGGGAGCGCCAAGGTGGGGGAGGACACATGGCAAGTTGTGGCTGCTTGGGCAGTGCTGGGAGGAAATCTCCCTGGAAGCTTTGTGAGGGGTTTATTTGCTTACCATTTAAAGCACTCAATAAAACTAGTCAGGTCAATGAAGACGTGCCAATCTAGTGGGAAATTAAGGGCTCAGAAGACTGAAAAACAATGAGGATGGGTGCTTTGTGGAAAACCTCAACAGGCACAGATAGTAAAGGTCTCTGGGGTTACTAAGTTAACAGGGTTGCCATTACCAGGCCTACTCATGATATTAAAAATCACCTTAGAGAGAAAAATTATCTTTGTGTGGGGTGGAGAGGCAGTAATTGTTTGGGAATAATTGAAGGGATTTTCAGTTCACAAGAGATACTAGCTGTTTGTTTGGTATGGAGACAGATCTGAGGAATCTCCTTGTTTTTATGGTCTCCTCTACTCCGAGGCCAGTCTGGGGAGCAGGGAAAAGATAACTCTCTCCCCTGAAATGCACCGTTTGGTCTTTGTTAAACTTCTCGCCTGCTTTTGGAAGAACAGAACATTAGTTGCGCTGTCAAATATTGGTCCTGCTGCTTCTTGCCAGTGTATCTGAATGGCTCAGGCTTCCCCCTTTGGTATTTTGGTTTTCCAGCTTCTGTCATCACTGCCTCAGCCTCCTGGAAATAACTCCACAGTTGCACTGCTTAGCTGACGCTGATGGTTTTTCCTGGTAATACCTTCAGCCAGTGCTATTTCTGAAAATCTGGGATTTGGAACAGTAGGTCAGATTGTAAAACAACAAGAACAAGCGAATAGGGACAGATGGTTTTGGATGTGAGAGTTTCTTTTCATCTCCCATTTGGCTTTTGCTGATGCTTCACTGTTGCATGAGCATTTGAGGCTGTCGTTGTGCATTGGTGAAGTAGTAGTGCTCCTTTGCTGCAAAGATTGGCCTGTGGCACTTGTCATGTCCCCATCTCCAGTGCAGGCTCCCTCTACAGAAGTTGGCAGCATGTTTGCACCCAAGCACATGGAAAAGTTTTGGGAGATGAGTGGATTTTCTGTTAGGAAATCTGGCTGTGTTTTTCCTGACCTTTTCTGCCAGCAACTCCACTGGACGAAGCTTGCCTGATTATTCCTCTGTTTGGGATAATACTGCTGGACTCACCTTCTTTTGTTATTCCTGTGTAAAGGCTGACAACTTCTCCATCCTCTGCTCTGCTGTGGGATTTTGCTCAATGCTTAGACAGAATCTGATTGCTCGCTTCTCTCTGGATAGTGGTTCCAGCAGCACCCCTGGACATAGCTGAACTTCACCAAGCTGAAATGGAAAAGCGTGGGAGTGTGCCACCACCTTCTGTGCTCTCCCATGATTCATCCAGCCTTTCTTTCCACCCTCCTGTTACATGCTAAAGGGCACTCCAGTCTAGCAGTGATCACGGGTAGACACCTCTTTCATACAGACTCCTTGACACTACTGGGCACTGCAGGAGATGTCCTGTTCACCAGTCTGAGGAACAACCATGCCTGAGTGAATGCAATAGTCTGCTTTTGTCTCTGACAAGCTGGGCAAGTAGATGAGATTTAAGGATATGTCTAAGGATTAAATAATACTTACTTAAATATACTTCCTTAAAACCAGACTTGAAATAATGAAGCAAAATTGAAAAGGAGAAGAGAGGGGAGGGGAGAGGGAGGGGAGAGGGAGAGGGAGAGGGAGAGGGAGAGGGAGAGGGAGAGGGAGAGGGAGAGGAGAGGAGAGGAGAGGAGAGGAGAGGAGAGGAGAGGAGAGGAGAGGAGAGGAGAGGAGAGGAGAGGAGAGGAGAGGAGAGGAGAGGAGAGGAAGAAAAAAGAAAAGAAAAGAAAAAGAAAAGAAAAAGAAAAGAAAAGAAAAAGAAAAAAAAGAAAAGAGAAAAGAAAAGAAAAGAAAAGAAAAGAAAAGAAAAGAAAAGAAAAGAAAAGAAAAGAAAAGAAAAGAAAAGAAAAGAAAAGAAAAGAAAAGAAAAGAAAAGAAAAGAAAAGAAAAGAAAAGAAAAGAAAAAGGAAAGAAAAAGGAAAGAAGAAAGAAGAGAAAAGAGAGAAAATAACAGCATGCCCTAGCAAAGATTTTTCTGAGCTCTTCTGTTTGTGAGATGTGACTTACATAGTCCCCAGGTCTGGCTGGTCTTGGGGACTCTTTCTTGCCCTGTATTTAACAGGTGATTACTTAAACTACCCGAAGCAATTTTTCTGGAAAGCCTTTCTGAACTTGAGCCCAGGATGGCATCAGCTCCCCTGTCCTCTTATGACTACCTGCCTCTTTTGTCTCCTGACCTCTTCACTGGAGCTTGCCCACTGCCCTGATCACGGAGGGGCTTCAGCTTTCTTCTCTGCTTCTCACAGGGATGCTTGTTTAACATTTCTCTTGTAACCTTTGGTGTGTTGCTGTTTTAGGCTTCACACCATTTGTCTCTCATTTCATTCTTTTAAAAACACTACAATAAAACTTTTCACATGTCAGATTTAGTATCTGTTATAGTAGAGAGTTCACACAGGATTCATACATTTCCTTCCATAGCAGTGCAACAGTGCTTGACAGTGAAGCTGGTGAAATTCAGAGCGATGTGTTTACATTGAGATATCTGACTGCATACACTGCTGACTTTAAGAGGAAGGGGAACCCTTCTTGGGATAATTACTTTTGCCATATTTATAGAAGCATGTTTTTCCTGACTCCGAGTCGGCTGCTGACAGCCGGTATTACAAGAGTTCATTGCGAGTCTCGTGGTCCATGTGTGCTTGTGTATACACAGCACAGACCAGACGAAGCCACCGAGAGATAATAATGGAGGCAGCGAACCTAAACCCTGTAGCAGTGCCCAGCAGTGAAGCATGTGAACAACCAACATGGGCCAAATTCCAGCTCCTGTTCTAGGCTATAACAATCAGGAGAATTGCCTTGTCCTTTAACCGATGGCAGCACTTCTCTGCTCTGTGTGATATTTTGCACATTAGAGAAAATTTTAAAATGTAAAACTACATATTTACATTTTTATGTTAATAGTTTCAAGTGGTTTCATGCTTATGGCAACAAATGCTGCTTTAACAATAAATGACTGTGTAATTTGAAAGTGTCTGTCCATCTGGACTTGTAGCCAAGAGTAACCAACAAGTCAAGGTAATTGGCTGGCTCTGACCCACAGCACTGGCAATGGCAGCACAAGTTCCTGCCTCGGGAGATTTGCCTGTACCCCCACAGCCCGCTGGTACGTGGGGATGATGCTGTACTTCCCGTGTACACTTCTGAGGCATAGAGGTGAAGTGGTGTGTGGATCCCGTAAGTATCACAATCAGGTTTAAAGGTCTTCCTGCTGCAAGTCAGCTGGCAACACAGTACTTACTGTAGATTGATGGTAAATAAATGCAACCTTCTCGAGAAGACCAAGTGGGCAATGAGAGCAGAGAAAATGTTTGCTTCTACACTTTGGTTGCAGAGCATTCGTGAAGGGATTTCAAGGAAACCTCTTGGTAGCAGGAAGCTGCTGCTGCCAGCATTCGATGAACGAACTGCATAGTCGTCTTCTGCACCTGGTGCCTCTTTCCCCACGCTGCCTAATAAATACATGAGCATGCCATTATCAGCCAGGCTCTGTTTCTTTCGCCTGTGCTAATGTGCTGGTATTTTATGTCGCATCGAGTGAGAAGGGTAAGCGGTGATACGAAGCCTTTTTTCCCTTCCCTTAAATAGGATTGATGACCACAGCTTAACAGCATTCCAAGAAAGAGACATTTGATTGAAGGTGGCCACAGCCTCCCCTGAGGTGCTGCATAAGGACATTTGTCATGAAAATAACTTCCCTTTGCTGTTTTCAGAGCAGACATTCCTATTGCGAATCCTGTGTTAGCTCGCTGCAGTTAATACACATGCACATATATAAAGGCACCTCTTTGATTTCCCTCCAGGTTGCCTCCCTCCACCTCCCACATGGGCCCATGGGCTGCATGGGATGCCCGCACCACCAGCAGCTCCATCTCGAGGGTGTTCCTCCAAAAGTACCCACTTAGTGCCCCTTCAGCCATGAGGGGGGCTGCTCTGCTGTGCCAAGCTTTCTGCACACCGCAAGCTTGAATTCCCTCTGGGCTGCTGCGATGAATATTGCAGAAATCTCACCAAGCAGGGGAAAGCATCGTGCTTTTACGTGCAAGGGCTTGCCAGTTTGAATCATGTCTCTTGTGTTGCGGAGGTGAATGTTGCTCTGGTTGCGGTGGCTTAGTGGAGTAACAACAAGTCTCATTTGCAAAGGGTTCTGGGCTTCAGTCTCATCTCATCTGTCACTGAGAAAAGGAATCTACTCTGACAACTTCTGCAAATGCTGGTTTCACTTTTGTTTTTTGTTCCACATCCATGTCCTTTGTTTCTGAAAAACTATTTATGTACTGCAGATTTTGTGTGTGTGCGAATCAATTAGCTTTTATTTATTTCTCAACTACCTGATTTTTATCCCATTGCTTCACCAGCATCATCTTGTTAATTCACGTGATGTATGATAATGCAATGCGATATCCCTCCCTAGTTGGCAAAATGTTAGAATAGCTGCTGGCAGCTTTTGGAAGAGTAATTAGCAAGTAGGAATTACTCAAAGATGTGCATACTTGCCTAAGTAGGCATTTTCCAGCTGTCTGCAAGCTCAAAAACTAGTAGGGACCTTTCAAGCTCTAACACAAGATTAAATACTTGCTACTAGAAAAGAACATTTGCAAAAATGTGCAGTGTGCAATCAGGGCTACTGTATTTCGTTTCTTAATTTTGAAATCAAGGATCACAAAGAACAAAAATTTGACAGTATTTGGTCATCATTGTCCTGAGGAGGCAAGCCTTTTTTTATTACAAGGGGATGTCAAGCTTAAAGTCAACATAAAAAGCCGCCTAAGAAAGCGCGTAGGGCTTTGAGCACATCATTCCTCAGGCCGCTGGGCGCAGCGCTGCCTTGCACAGGGATGTGGCGATGCAAACACCTTTGTGCTGCCTGCCCGAGTCAGGATCCCAGGCCCAGCACACGTCCTGGCCTAGCCCAGGACATCAGCCTTGCCTCTTGTGTCTTTCTAATGTGCCGGAGTTTCTGTCCACGATGCTTTCTTTAGAAAGCCATTTGCACTGCCGTGCTTCTGTTTTGCATGAAGAAGCCCACATAAATCAAATTTAGCCATGCAGCTGTGCTAAAAGCCTCCTTTTTATCCATGGGCAGCTATTGTCAGCTGGCTTTTATTTCTCCTCTTTCCTATTCTGTTCCTCCTTCAGGGTCAGCCAGAGGGTGGCTGGATTTTTGTTTGCTCCCTGCTGTAAGGTAGCTGGTCTCTGACAGTGCGATGGAGAGAGGGGGCAGGCAGGGAGGGTGCGTGTGGCTGGAGCATTCGGACTGCTTGACAGGTTTATTTTAAGCTCAGGCTCTCTTGCCACCTCTGTAGCCTCCTCTGCTCTCTGCCTTTTGCTTGACATCTCTTGTGCCTAATTCTCTAATCAGCTGGATTATTGTCTCTTGGCACTGTGTCCTCACCCACTGTGCAGCCTCTCACCAGCGATTACCTCTCTCTCCCCTTGCATCTCTTCTCCCCTCCAAGACTTCTCCCTGTTTGCTTCTCTGAGTAACTGCAACTTTCCCTCCCCCTCGCTTCCCATTGAAAAAACATCATCCCACCTCCCTGTGGGGGAACAGACAATTCCCAGCAATGTTTTTCTCAGTGTTGCCTCCATTCCCACTGCTCTTTCAAGCCCCTTGGCAGTCGTCGTCCTCTCTGGTTTGGGCAGTGCAACCACTCCCTGCCACCTGCCGACTCTCTTCTGCTCCTTCCCGGCATCCTTACATACTCACTGTAGTATGCAATGGCTTTATCTCCAGCTTCTTCTGTTTCTTTTTGCACTCTGAAAACACTAGAAAATAGCCACTCTTCCCCACGATTCATTCCCCTGTTCGCACCTCTGCCCCTCTGCCCTCCACCCCTGAGCAGGCAGCAGAGGCAGGACTGGGCTCCTGCCCTTCTTCCTTGAAACATCTCCAGACATCCCTCCTCCGCTTTTCCTTCTGTATCATTCTTGATCTGTAAGCCCCCAGCCTCTTCAGCTTCCTTTCTCTCCAAGGTAAGCCTGGTTCTTTCCCTTCTTTTATCTTGGACCCTTCCACTCATCCATAATAACACGATTTTTAGCATCCTTGTGTGTGTTGCTCCTGGTTCTTTCCCATCCCTTCGACTTTTCACCATTGCCTCTGGATTAGTCCCACTTCAGAGCTTTTTTACACATCTCTTTAATCCTTTATTATTACTAAAAGCGTTTGCACAAACATGCTTTTCAGGATTTTAATTTCTCTTGCTCCTTTTGGAAAAATTCTTGCCGCATGCAGTGGAGAAAAATACATGTGTGTATAGGTACTTCAGGTGAGAAATGCATGGAATGACACCTACAAATAATACTGAACCACCTAATTTGTACAGAGTTACAGGAGTGTTACCTCCTTCATATAAGTCGGGGTAGCTCTATTGATAGGACTGGCCCAAGGACCCTTTTAATAGAGATCATGTCATTTTTTCATGTTCAGAAAGCTCATGCCAGGCAACATGGGCTATTCCAGAAACATACAATGACAATAATACATATTTTCTAAGAGATATTAATTAAACATTGTGCATATGTGTGCACGTATGTATATACACGTACATGTATATACCCATATGTAAGTATATGCACATATGTGTCTGTTTTGGAGCATAGTATGCTGTGATGGAAAAGCATCATGTCATTAATAACAAAGTAGTGACTGTCAAGCAACAAGTATTTTTTAAGGCATTTTAACATTCCTTTGGGCATATAACCAAACTCTGTCTTACTAGGCCTTAAACTCTTGAAGTAATGGCATGAATCTGTAGGTATACTTACGTGATTTTCACTTCTGATAAAAATAAATTAACTGAGTGTATTTCTACAAAACTTGAATTGTGCTGATGGCAAATCTTCAATTTAGTCTGATAGTAGAAAATTGTCTCTTCCTTCCATGATGCGGTGTCACTATGTGGTCAAGTTTGTCTAAAAAAGACCGGATTGGGTCCTGCAGAGCAATATTTGCATTCTTCTGACAGCGCAAGAAACGCAGTACAATGATTTAGTTAAAACATTTGTGGAGTGATTTTTTTAAAATTACTTTTTTTTATTGCGGCCTGCAATATAGGTCAGGTACAGTTAGGGTAGGCAGAAGTTGAGGGGGAAGAAGGAAAAAGTGTGCTTGTTTTTACATTGCGGACTGTTCTCTTTTACATATACACAGAGAGACAAGCTCCCTGGCAAGCACTCGAGTTTGCCATCTAGGCTGATCCCCTTTTTAGCACAAAAATTGCTGCAGGCAGTTGCAAGCCCTGGGAAGTATTGATTGTTTCTTACCATGCTATTTGTATTACATATTTTCGTTAATAATTAGCAGTGCTTTTAGATTAGTGTCGTTTGAAATACTAATCAATGAGCTTTATAGATTGCCCACTTTATACATAGCTATATCAGTCTCCAATGGACCAGAAGAGTTTTCGTTTATCCTAGATTGTTTGTACTGTATAATTATTAATCTGTAGGTTAATCTCCTTGTCTTCGTGCTTTTATGGCTTGATCCTGCTTGTTGCAGGTGATCTCAAACCTCATTAAAGGACATGGATTAAAAGTACTCAGCACCTTGCCAGATAAATACTGGAATGTGCCAGCTATGTCCCGTTGCATGTAGACTTCCCAGTGCTTCTCCCTCTACATGTGTGCCAGGAATAGGACTCTCTGCCTTGTATCTTGTCATTTCCTTCTACAAAGCCTTGTTCTGAACCATGCTAGATTTGCCAGCTTCACATGCACAGGGTCACAGTTTTCTTGCTGTGATATTCCCTCAGCCTGTAGTTGGAAAAGCACCACCAAAGTCTTCCAGCTGATGGGGAAGTAAATGGGAAAATAAAACTTGAAATTATGTGCTGATTTTCTGATGAATATTTTTGAGCTCTTCTAAAGCTCTGGTGCCCCCATGCTGTGGAGCAAAGACACGGGATCTCAGCTGGAGGGTGGGTTTGGAGTCACAGGTGCAGCCATTGCTGTTTTTATTCCCATGGAAATCCATCTGACCAGCCAGAAACTTTGGAAAAGAAAACCCAGTGCAGCTGATGGCTGTTGCTTCACGCCGCAGAAATCTGGTTTCTGACAAACCAGGGGGACCTGCAGACCTGCATTCTGCTCACTCCAGTCGTATTTGGTGTGGTGCTGGGGACTGCTTGGTTGTGATTTTTCAGACCAGCGATGGTCAGCCAAGAACCACTTGACAAGCAGAAATCTCCTGGTTCCTGCCCTGCTCCTGACCTGCGTGGGCTCGAGGGTCAGGTTACACAATGGCACCTTTAGTTTGTTTAAGGTAAGGAAATTATGCACAGAAGCTGTTAAAAGAATGTAAGGTTGTCAAGTCAAGTGAGAAATGTTATAACATCACCTGCTCAGCCTTCAATTGGATCCTGTGTGCATGCAAATTTGACAGTCTTTAATTGCACGTCTCCAAGATCTATGGAGAATATAGCTTCTCAATTCACATCAGAATAAGCACACAGACCTTTTTCTTCTCAGAAAAGAAGCATTTGCTTGTACATCAAATATCGTTATCTCTTAAAGATTGTCCAGGCTGTATGTATGGGCCACATTTCTTCAGCCAGGCAAAGCTTCCATAGGTCACAGCTGCCTGAAACATGGCCCTGAGCAAACCTGCCGTGGTCCTGCAAGTAGTGTGGCAATGGTGATTGCCGCTGTGGGGACAAGGTTCTCACGCATGTGTTTTCTGTTGCCCTCCAGTATGGTAGAGTCAGGTGTCCTGGAGCATCTGTCACGTTGTGAAAGGAGCGGGAAGGCAGGAGGCAGCAGCAGGTTGCAGTCGCCATGCTGCTGAGTGTGGATAACGCTTGGGATTTTGCGGGTCTCCAGGCTATGGTCTGCAGAGACTGTGGGCAATGTCTGGTTTTGGTGGCCTCTTTCTCTACCAATAGTACCTTCCCCTTGATGAAAGGTGGGCAAATGGGGGCTTTAAATGAACTATGGAGGGAGAGAGTGGCATCAGTGCATACCCAACTGCATAAACCAGCCTTATAGTGCTCTTAGTATATGTAAGTCTGAACCATTAGGGTTGTACAAGAATCACATTGTTTTACTTTTTATTACGCAGGTTCTTAGAGAGTTGGAGAGAGTGACGCATGAGCAGGAATCCAACAGAATTTTAGTGGGAGTGATTGTCTTAAAAACAGACTGGAAAATAAAGGTTTACAACTTGTTGCATGAGAAGGGAAGCAGTTTGTCAAACACTATTATTTGTGGACAGTCTTAAATAATGTGAATCACGGGGCCTCAAATCCTGTACCATGACCTTGTGCAAGAAGAATGCACCAACTACCAAGAGATTATAAATTTATACATGTACTTTACTCAGAACTTAAAAAACTGTTTTCCAGTTAGAACCTGTTGTGTTGGCATAACATTACATTTAAAGTAAAAAGCGTTGAACGCACTGGGAATTGTTGAATAATATTCTGCCAGCTGCTCAAAATTATGATTTTACACTGCCATCAATAACAAAAAACGTTACACTAATGAGAAGCCGTTCTGGTTAAATGAAGACATAGAAGTTGTCATAAAACATTAGTTAATTTAATATCAAAAAAGGGAAAATAGAAAAGGCATAAATGTTCCCTAGGTGTTTTTTTAATTTGAAACAGTGGAAGAGGTTTTGTCCATCCTGTGTGGTGATGTGGAAAGAAGAGAAAGTTTGCTGCTTATAGCAAAAGAGGATCTGAGACAGGCAGGAGTGGTTAAAATTAAACATTTTCACATCCTAGTAACTTTTACATCCAGGAATCTTAAAGGAGGTAGCTGAAAATCTCTGTTAAGTGCCTGTTAATTTATAATAAATCTTGGGAAACAGGGGAAATTCCAGAAAATTGGAGGGCTGCCAACTCTATTTCCGATATTTCAAAAAGATAAAAGGGATGTCCCGGAGAACTGAAAGCTGGTTTAGCTTGATGTCAGTCCAGGGTAAAATAGAAGAGCAGCTATTCCAGGTCTGTCAAGAGAGAACTTGGAGGCTAAAGGTATAGATAATTCCAGTAACAGCTGAAGAGAGAACTTGTCAAACAAACCTCTGGTTTTCTTTGTTCTGTCAGGGTTTCAAGTCTGTGATAAACGCAACCATGGATGTTGCCTTGAGGAGGCCAGATGAAGTGGTCCTTTCTGCCTTTCGGGTTTGTGAACCATAGGAGGAATGTCCTGAGATTAAAACTCCCATGACAGAGTGCTCTAATTCCAATAGAAATAATCAAGCCACTCTGTTTCCCTGGGATAAAGCATGGCTTAGTTTTGGTTTTGCGTGTTAATCTCCTATTTGATTTGATTTGATGGCTTTTGCAGCTTTAAGCGTGTTGAGTACATTGTAGTTCTGTAGGGGCAAAGAAACCAAACAAACTTCAAAAAGCTGCATGAAAAGCTCAACAAATTATATAAGTATCCTCAAACAAAGATAAAATCCAAGCTCTTCTTATAGCAGCCTTTGCAGCTTTAATCCCTCGTTCTTTACCGTGGCAAAGAAGCTTTTATAAGCTCCTCTGGATCTTACAGGAGAAATAAAACTTGACTTTGCCTTCTGCTGTATTTGCAGTCCTCTGAGAAACTATAGGTGCAGATGCTACATGGGCTGTGCTTACTCTCAGAACCAGGACTCAAATGCATCAAATCTTTTCTTTCTCTCTGGGCTCCTTCAGGCTGCAGTTGCACTCAGACAAAATGTTCATTTCTGTCTCTCATCCTCTCCTTACCTTGGCGGAAGCCTGCTAGGTGTTGGCAGCAGAAGTGGTTGCTTTCCCTGCACCTTTCTTTGTGGAGTGATTTATTGTCTACAACAGGAAAAGCAGTTTAGTTCCAGAAAAAAAGGCCCATCCGTGGATAAAGGACTCTATATAGGAATCTAGACATGTACCAGACTCTGAGGATGATGGGAAGACTTGCAACTTCTGCTTAAGCCTTCCGATAATAAAATGGCTATTTTCAGATCCTTCAAGGATCAAAACCACTGCCAGCATCCCATGGTGTAATCTAGGTATCCCCTTGGCACTTGCTCTGAGAGTATTTAAATGGTCATTTCAGTGACCTTCTGATCATTGTTTTTTGCATATGTTGGTAGGCCTTGCAAGGTTCAGGCCAGTAAGTCTGTGGATCCTAATGCCTTAGTCTCTAGAATTCATTTATTTATTCATTTATTTTTAGATTAGTAAAAATCTATGATATAACCATAAGGAAACCTTTTTCCTTCAGTATGTACGTCATCAAAGGAGAATATGATTGTTGTTATCCATTCGGCTATGGAAAACTCTGCACAAGCAGATAGCAGCAGTCTCCAAGGAGAAGGCAACACATGTATTCTTTCCCAAGAGCAGATGATGTGACGTTACAGCCTATGAAATTCTGTCCCAAGTTTAACCCAGTGACCCGCTGCATGCGTCCCTGCTATTCACACATTAATCACAACAGACATGTTTCAAAGGACATGCCAGTTTGTGTCCCAAGGAAACATAAAGGGTATTCTGAACACCTGCTAACTTGCAGCAAAGATGAAGAGCTTGCATTTTAGGAGAAGAAAAAAAATGAGAGCAGATTTTTCCCATAACTGCTATGTAGTATGATAGGAGAAAATGAGCTTTTGTAGTTTTTTGCAACCTCTACAGTTTGAGAAGTCAAAGATGCTAGTAGTAGTTTTAGCCATACCCTCCTATGCAGACAGGACCTCTCCCACTGGTTCTGCAGAAAGGCTGGAAAACCAATAACTAGTACAGCTTGAGAAGTGAAGAGAAAATTAACAAGGAAATGTAATTCTGAGAGAGAAGTTTTCTATTTTCTTCTGAAGAAATTTTACCAAAAATGCTTGTTTTAGAAACTCATTCAGCTGTAAATACTGATACCAACCAAAAATTTCAAGTACAGAGCTTTGGCATTGAACTCTGATGAAGTTTTTAAAGGCCGGGCTTCCTTGAGAATAAAGCATAAGGGAAATGAATAGCTCTTTCTCAGATGACTTGTTGGCATAATCTTTCATATGAAAAGGCCACACAAAGGTGCAGAACAGCACCATTGCTCATAATATGTAGCTTCCAAACACTGGTGCTATTGGGTAAATATTGGCCTCGCCTTTGTTTTCATAGTCATATTAGCAAGAGATTTCAAATAGAGAAACACATTCTTTACCATCCGAATCTTTTGTCATACAGGCAAGTTGCCTGGATACTTGACCAAGCGTTTATGCTTCAACAATTTCATCATTTCAGATGGCATAGTAATGCAAATTATACCTACATACCTGTGCACATATACCCATAGAGGTACACGTAAATTATTTAAAAGTTCAGGAAAAGGAAGAAGACGGTATCACTGTATCATCCCTCAACCAAAGCTCAAAAATACTCATTTAAAGTAAGGAAAGTAAGACCTAAATCTGGTGGGTCCTTGCCAGAATTTCCAGCCTCCATTTGTGTGGACAGACCTTAAACCCTTTCAGAGAGGTCACCAAGCTGGAGGGCAAGGAAAAAAAATTCCTAGCTCATTTTTCCCTCTCTGATGCTTTAATCTGGCAATCCAGTTTACCCAAGAGTAACCCAAAAGGTCATGTCTTTTCCCCGAGGTCCTGAAGCCATTGACCACTTCAGAAATACATAATATGTTGTTTGTTTTGCTTGGTGGTTTCCTGGCACTGTTTCAGTGCTGGGCATTCCCCATTCTGTTTTGAATAAGCTATTTTGAGTAGCAGACTTGGTTCCGGTCCCCTTCACCATGGCCAGCTACTGTAAAGAACAATGTGAAAGCTATGAGAAGAGACTTTATTGGGGAAGAGTTTTGTGTTTCTTACTTTCCACGTATGTATATGTCAGTTGAGTGTCTTCTGAGAAACAAGGATGGAGGACAGTTCTTCTCTTGTTCCTTCTCTTTTCCTACCTGGTCTTTATCTTCCCCCACTCCATCTGCTATGTCTCTCTCCTGAAGGCATCACCATTTAAAGGGTGTTGAAAATGTGTGTTAAACTAAGCCTGGCTTACTGAGTGTAGGACAATTAGTACTATAATTATATAATTTTTCCTGAGCGATAAAAAGATATACGTGTATACTTTGTTTAGTAAGTCAATGCATCTACCATGTGTAAACATTATTTGCATGTTAACTAAAGTCGTAAAGATTGTGAGTGATCATTACCTTGTTCAGCTGGGTTATTCTCTCAGAAAACAGCAATGATACAACCCTCTTAAATCAAGAAATAGGTTTTATCTATATGTGGAAGATAAATCTATTTGGATGGTTCAAAGCAGCCTCTACTGGGAATCCCTGCCTCCGTATGGTACCAATTTCTGAACAACCTGAAGCACAATTTCTTTAGAGTAGACACCTGGGGTTTAAATAAACATTCATCATGGAAACTGTGGACATCCTGACACTAATTAAGGAAAAAAAAAAAAAAAAAGAACAGCAAACAAAAACCAAGATCCATTGCAGAAATGAAGCTGTAGTACATTTCTGTTCATGTGTCCATCCTGCCAATAGGAAAATCAAATCATTGTCAGTAACCAAAATGCTACAGATGAAAGCTATATTCAGCAGTTCTGTTTGAAGGTCTGCAGGATCAGAGTCAGACTTTTTTTTTTCCCTAGTCTCTGTCCAGTTGTGCAGTAGGGTCTAGTGCCAGTATAACAAAAGCCAGTAAGTGACTTTTGCAATGGGGCTTACTTCCTACATCAAAGCCTCTGTGTCGTGACAACGTATAGGCTGTGCAAAAGCGGCTGTTCCATGGTCTGGAGGACGCATTCCTGTTCCTGTCAGTTTAAGCGGAGGAATGACCTTCCGGTGTTCTCATCCCTACTCCAGAAGCATGTGAAGCTTGCCATACAGCAGCAGGGCTCGTGGCCCAGCTCTGCAGCCAGCCCAGGAACTGATGTTCCTGCTCCCTGGGACCCATTTGTGGCCCATGAATTGCGTGCAGCTCTTCAGCAATTCAGAGGGTCCTCCCTGGTCTGCAAACGCTCCATGTGTTGGAGCCGTGTGGCCTCCTCAGCAATGCGAATTCTTGCCTTTAGGAGAGTTACTGAGTGTCTGTAGGGCCCTGCTGCATGCCCAACCAGACCTGCTTAAATCCTCTCTTGAGCTTCTCGTAGCCACCCATCTTCCCACTCATGCTCAAACGAAGGTTTTGCTTTATGTTGGTAAAGTCAGAAGCACCAGCCATCGCTATCAGCAGCAACCCATGTCTGCATGGGCCAGCCGGCCAACGATTGCTCTGCAACGCCTTTTCCACTTGTCCGTGTGTCATCTGCTTTACAGCAGAAGTTACTTAAACAACGTGAAAAGCTCATTTCTGGAGACGTTCTTGCCAGTGGCCCTGGCACCCAGCATCTGTTTGGCAGGAGGCGAGCCCGTGCAGCCTGGCGGCCTGCTAGTCTATTTTCAATTATCAAGGGTGCTCAGAGAAGAAGACATGAATATTGCTGAGGATGACATAGCAAATTACTACTGCTCCCTAACCTTTTTAAATTGCTAACACTGTTGTAATCTGTAATTACAGAAATCAGTGTGAGAATTGTGGCACAGTATAATTATCTTTCCTGATACTTTATTGCCGTATGAATTATTAATCAAAATCAGTCTTGTATAGTATTTGCAGCAACTAAGAAGAATAATGTATAATTAAATTTCATTATTTCTATTTTTGTGCTGGTGTTTTATGATGTTGTAATTGATAATTAATTGGTTAAAAATTCACACAGTTCTTGGGAGTTTCATATGACTGTGACTGCTCAGTATTCAGCATTTATTAATTGAATAATGGGCTCACTGAAGAGACCTTTGTATATAGTCTTCTGTCATTACAGAGAGCTCTCAAAAATGGTGAATTAATCATTAGGCCTTTCAATAGTTTCTTTTTAAAGGAAAGCAGTGACAATATAATCATATCCTTTGTTGTTATAGCTATAATTGAGAGATCGTAATAAACAATTATAAGAATGGTCATTTTAGGAGCTCTGAAGTGTCAGTTATTGATAAATTTCTTTAAAACCAAAGTGTTGATTACACAGAACAAGTCTTTTCATAGAAAAAAATATTAGGAGATGGGGAAGGAAGCTTGGAAAATTATTTTCCTCCCACTTGCCACTTAAAAACAGTGCATGTTTATCCCTAAGAACTGTCAAGTCTGATGTGCTTTTGCTGCCATTTGTCAAGAGTATGAGTTCATCTCAACTTTTTCATTCTTTTATCATCGTTCTCCCCATTTTTTTCCTAGTACCTTTTGCTAAATTGTTAGGGGGAGAAAAAAATAGAAAACCTCAGAACAAAAGAGTATTTTTTCACACTCTCTGCATCCTATTAAAAAGAAATACTGTCAGACGTTCACATGCAAATCTGTGGTGCAGACTCTCCAGCTACCTCTGACCAAAAAGACTTAGTTGCCTTCAAGCTGACCACTTCAAGCTATTCCTAAGTGTCTTTTTTTGACTGTTAGTGGAGCTGATTGGAAGAATGTGAACTGGAACTAAAAATAACTCCAATTCAAGTATTGATCCTCTCTTTACATGATCAGGAGAAAGGAGGGAGTCACCTTGTGTAGGAGGATATAACGCGACCTCCAGCTTATGCTTCCAGGCAAAACCCGTGTTTCATTTTACACCGGGTCAGGAACCGTGATTCCTAATTGAGAAAACACACAATGTTTTCTGTTCCCTCCCATACTAAATGTTGCATTACAGGCATAATGAGGAGCTACCGATAAACGTTTTCAGATCTTTACCGTGAAGTTGCTGGAAGTCTGTGCACTGTTGTAGATCTGGTGTACTGCTTACACCTCCTGCCGTACAAGTGAGCTTTTGTTTCATAGGATGATACGATGCCTTTAGGCCCCCTTTTTGCTCCCATTCCCTTTCTCGCTGGTGTTTTGCCGTGGAGAGGCTACAAAGACACTTCCACTGTAGTCTGTGCACCTTTTTTTCTGTTGAATTTAACATCTGATGGCTTCTCATGTCCTCAACCCACCACTCTGCTGGAGCCAGTGGAAGGGGGAGCCCCTTGTGTCAGGGACACCCAACACATGCAGTCTTTGGACAGATGTTTTCTGCCGCTGGCCCTCAGCAGCTTGGTCCCTGCAGCCTCAGTGCCTGTTCGAGAGAGGGGAGCGCAGGGTAAGGTGCCTATTGCTCTCTCAAAGTGACAGATTTGGGGTTTCATCTGTATTGACGTCTATCAAATAATTTGTTTCTGAGACAGTGGTCAGTAGGTCAGGAAGGACGGATAATATACTTGTGTTCCTCTGCCCAGCAATATTGTTGTTGGCCAGGGAGCTGGAGCACATCAGTATTCATCCTGTGTAAACTTGCACCCTGCGTAACATGGCCCTGGATATTTTTATTAGAAATGACTAATCTTTTTACAAATCCAGTGAGTTCTCTGCCCAGTAACATGCAGCAGTGCCCGGTTGTATATATGGTATATTGCAGTGGCTGTGAAATCTCTCAGGAAAAACAAATATGCTTTTGTGAGTACAGGGTACAATTTCAGTTCATTTCTATGGTCAGGAATCACAATTCTTCTTCTTACAAATTCTGTGTTTTTCTCGCTTCTTT
This sequence comes from Streptopelia decaocto, assembly GCF_964273445.1. Taxonomy (NCBI): domain Eukaryota; kingdom Metazoa; phylum Chordata; class Aves; order Columbiformes; family Columbidae; genus Streptopelia; species Streptopelia decaocto. Next base: position 82,278,998 of record NC_138656.1, read on the forward strand.
TATTATAGTTGGCTGTCCTCTCCTATTTGCAACACTAGAAACAATAAATAGTGCTGCTTTGACCTTTTGTTTTGTATTATTTGCATAGTGTTTATTGAATTAATGATACACATTGAGAAGGGCTTTTTCTCTTTACTTGCCAATAATCTTTTTTCATTGTTCTCCTGAGGATTTCTTTTCTCCCTGTTTCAGCGTCAGTAATCAGATGCAGACACTGCAGAACAGTATACTACACCAGAAGTAACCAGAAAATACATCTCCTTATTAAAATATTTCTCTCTATTTAAAATCTGTCTCTAGGTGATGACAGTCTGTTTGTCTCCAGTCTGTCTTTTTCATGAGAGACTCTAAATTACAATTGAGATTGCAGGTCAATGAGTTCCTTTTTTACTGTGGCAGTGGTCAAAATGCACCAGGTTGCCCAGAGGTGTTATGGGGTCTCCATCCTTGAAGATACTAAAAACCCAACTGGACAGGGTCCTGAGCAGCCATCTGTAGGTCATCCTGCTTTAAGCAGGGAGATTGGACTAGTCAATATCTAGAGTTCCCATCCAGCCTCAACCATTCTATAAAATTTCCTTTTTTTCCTCTAATTGTCACTTGTGTGTAATAGAGGGCCGAGGATTTAGTGTGACATTGGCGTCTTAATTCTTTTTTATATTAAGTTGTTCTGAAATTCCCAACAATCCCTATTACCTTTGACATTTGAACTAATTTTATTTATTTCAGTCTCCCTATCATGATCTGTGGACTTCTAGGTCACTAATCAATGTAGGATCATCAGATAATTCATCTCAGGAGGTCCCTAGCACAGCCACTTGCTCAAAGCAGGACTACTCTGAGATCAGAGCAGGTTGCTCAGCACTATATCCAGTCTGGTCTTGAAAACTTCCAAGGGTGGAGATGAAATAAACTCTTTGGGCAACCTGTTCCTCACTGTTTCCTTATGTCTAAACCTCTGTTGTTTCAAGTTGTTCCCGTTGTCTGGCCCCATCTTCTTGAGGACCTCACTGCAGGAGCGGCAGGCTGCTGTTAGGATCCTGCTACACCCGAGCAATCTCCCATCCACATGTAATACAAAGCTTGCCCAACTCTGCTTTCCCTTCAGAGATCAGACGAGCTCAGGTGTGTTGTGCAGCATGACCGTAGGCAGGTGTGAGATGCCGGTACTGCTGCTGTTTCATTTCTGGAGGAATTTCACTGTTAACCTGCGGAAAATCGCCCCTGCATCTCTTCCCTGTTGAATACAATTTAGCCTAAGTGTTTTCCAGTCTGATGCAACTTCTCACCTTATGACAACTGAGCTTCTCTAGCAGCCTTTTGTAAAGGTTTTGTCGAAGGATTTCTGAAAGTCAGCACTAATTACATGTACCAGTGTTCCTTACTGCTAATTTGACACACTTCAGGAATTCTAATAGAGCCCATCAGAGACATGACTTACCCTCGCAGAAGCCGTGCTGCTTTCTCACGATGGTAATTTGCCTGGTTAAGTGCTCTGTAGCTCTGCCACGATTGAGATTTACCTTTTCACGTAATTAACCCATTTCTGATGCAGGACTTTCTGCTCTGCCGTGATAAGATTTTCTGTCTCCTAATGTTTCCCTTTTAAAACAGACAGCACATTGCCAGCCCTCTGGTCTTGTGGGACAGGAGCTAGTTTTTTCATTGTAGGTAATGTACATTTGTTAGCAGCTCAGGGAGCTTGTTCACGAGTTCCGGGAGAGTTTTGTGCCAGCACCAGCCAGGAGAGACAACGTGCTGCAAACCGAAGTGATTCGGATGTTCCATGAGCAACTTTTTTGGTCTCCTGAGGTTTCACCCGTGCACAAGGGCTCAGTGGGATCTCCCACCCATGGCTGTGGAAGGACCATATAAGCGATGTTCCAGTTCACTTCACTGCAGTTTCTGGCCTCTACCAGCAACTTTTTTTGGCAATGTTTCAGTGGTGCTTTCCTTGCCCACAATAGTTCGTGCCAGTTTCTGGAAACTTTTGTTTCAAAGAGGCTTTTTCTGGCAGTATGGTGACCTATATGCAAACAAATGCACAGCATGTTCTTTTGAGCCGCAGAAAGGCTTGCTAAGACATTCTCTTTTCAGTTTGAAGAAAACCAAGTGTGTAACAATGATTTCCATGAAGAAGCTTCTGCAAACTCAGCATAATACTGAATTCAGAAAAAAAAAAATATGTGGTTTGAATTAACACTGTATAAAAGACTTGCAGCACAGCTTGCCTCAGAGTTAATACCTAATCCCTGCTTTTCTCTTCCGAGGTGGGGAGGGAAAGTTGAATTCTGCTAATTTTCTTGCTACTAGATGCCAAAGCCCTACAGTGACCTTTTCTCTTTGCACTCTAAACTCTTTCCCTCTGAAAATGAACAATATACTTCCCAGTGCGGAGTTTCATCATCTTGCTCCTGTCCTGCAGGATAAAGCTGTTTGGAGAGGAAATACCTTGTGCCTAGAGGTCATTCAGTTGGTGGCAGACCGTGGAAAAGGGAAGACCGTAAATCACTTGTGTTGAAACATTAAAAGCTGATAAATAGGTGGTCCTGAGCCATAACCCAGCCCCTGCTTCCCTGTGCGCAACGCAGGGCTTGGGGTGCTTCCCGTGGCAGCCAGGGGCATGGCCAGGGGAAGTCTGTGTAGGGCTGAGATTGCAGCTGCCAGCCAGGGCATCCACATGGGCTCTCCATGGCTGTGGGAAGGGGCACGGCATGGATCCACTTTCAGGAAGACCCCGGAGTCACAACAGTAGCCTTGGGAAAGTGTGGTGGTAATAAGCAGGTCCTTCCCAGGGGCGTAGCTAAGGATCTGCCGGAGCAGAGGGTGCGATTTCTAGCACCAGCATATCAGTACCGCGTCAGTCAGGTTTCCTAGCATAGAAGGCAGACTCACTCACCGGCAGGGGAAATACACTGTGGCATTTTAAGCATTTCGCAGGGCATGCGACGAATTTTTCTTAAAAATACGCTTGATGAGAGATGTAGTTAAAAGTGGGAAATTACTAATTAGTAACCAAGTAATTCAGGGTTTGATTCACACAAATTGCACTATTACTGTAAAAAAATAATTGCAATTTCAGGCAAACTGTTTTGTTTGGGTTTTTTTTTTCTAAAGGCACTGAAAATATAATTCATGTTCTGTTCATTACCTGCCAGGTTTCAGGTTTCTTGTACATTTTTTCGTCATCTGAGACGTTACAGGCATAAGACGTGCCTGGAAAAAAACAATGAACGCGTTTCCCTTTGCATTGTCATTTGCAACCGTCAGGTTTTCCCACTAGATTGTTCTTGTAAACTCTTGCGTTTCATAGCACGCAAGAGTGACCACTTAGAACATCATTAACACTATCATTAGCATCAGAGTTCAGTTACACAGAAAACTATGAGTGGGATGAACTAAGTATCATTTTCTCTTTTACCTTACCATGGTGTTAATAAAAAGCTTGCTGTCAATTCTTCTTGTTAGTCTCAATTTATGAGGAAAAGGAAAATGAAAGAATGAATTTTCTCCTGATTAAAACGTCCAACTGATAGCATAAAAGACCCCACCGTGTCTCCCTCCCTCAACTGTGTGCAGGTCACTAAGCAGGTTTGTGTCTTCTCTCTAGATAGGAAGTTGATGAAGGGCTAATGGATACTGGCTTGTTTGTTTGGGTTTTTCGTGTTCATGTAGGCATTTCAGCTGGGTACTCAGAAGAGTAACATGAGTCAGCAGTAAATACTGAAAATACCAGTAAAAGAGAATCTGTAAGCATCCCATTAAGAATTCCAGTAATATTGCAGTTTTGTAATGTTGGCAAAAACACCTATTTTGTAGAAAGAGTCATCATAGCCACTAGCTTAAAAATGCTCCTATAAAGGCTGGAGTTTTGGGAAGTCTAGAAAAGACATACAAGTACTTGCACAAGTAGCAAGCAGGTCCTCTTAAGTTCATTTTTTTATAGATTCTTAGTATCTTTCAAATGACACTATAGGAAAACGGCACCCTGGTTTGAACACATGGCAAGAGAAATAGTTTGAAGTTATGTTGTGTCTACATGTGTACCTGTACATTGTTCTAGTGAAGGAAAATACTACAGAGATCTACATTAAAAAGTAGCAGAGGAGGAATTTTGCTTCTACTTTGTACAGTGGTCAGATATTTGCCGTGCAGCAGTATTATATCAAAATACCTCCATCTCTTGCAATTAGCCCTGTATTTCTCTGAATCTTACCTCTCAGAAGGTGGTTGTTGTTTGGAAAAATAATGTCTTGAAGTACTTGAAGTGTGTGTGTTTGGCAGCAGATGGAATGCTTACAAATAATCCTTTTTGCCATATAAGCCTTAAAACAAGGGTATTTGGTTTGTTTTAGGGTACATAGTGTGTTTTTTACTCAGATATATTGAAATGGGAAAATATTGCAAAGAGCCTGGATAGAAGGTTTTGGGTAAGCGAAGAATGACTTCGGTGTGCCCAAGTGCAAAGTGGGGTCATGCAGTGTTGATGTTGGGGGAAGCTGAGCCGCCACCACCACCACCAGTCCGATCCCTGTGTTTAAAGGCGATGCTGGTTGCAGAAATCGCAGAACAGCAGGCAGGGAACTTCATCGCTGAGGTGGTTGTGATGAGTCTCTTGAATCCTTCCAGCCTCTGCTCTGCTATCAGGAGGGGGAGACGTATCTTCAGGCAGGAGTGGCCCCAGCACCCACATGCTGCCCTCCACCTGGGGCTGGACCTCCACACGGGTTGCTGGATTTTTGTGGGTCTGGGATTCGGAAACTGCTCTTTTCTGTAAATCACACTGGACTGCTGGTGAAGGTGTGTTGCTTTTGCCATGCCTGCAAAATGGATTTCTTCTAAGCCACTAAAGATCTTTCTCCCCCTCTTTAAGGCTTAAAATAGCTCTAATTCTGATTGAGAGATGAGGTGACTGTAGTTAGTGGCTTGTCTTTGTTGGGTACAGTTCCACCTTGCCTTTCACTTGAGCCAAGGCCTTCAGTCTAAACACACAGCGCTGCCTGTCAACTGGAGAACAGGCTGGGGTTTTAAGGGTTATTTCCCTTAATCTGAAAATAACAGAAGCAAGCACAAAGCACTTTTTCACTATTAGAAGACCTGACAGTCACTCTTGCTTTTTTTTGCTAAAATCTTCTAAAATTTCCCGTGTCCTCTTGTTATTGCCTCTACTAAATTGAAAATCATAGATGTGTAGTAGGTGGTTGAAGGAAAGCACTTAGCAGTCCATCTAAATTCTGCTTTGGTTTTGAGAGGGGAAGCCAAGGAGGGGTTAGGTAGTCAAAGCACCATGGGGTGAAAGCTGATGGCAATGAGTGCTCTTCCCCATACCTTTCCTCAGCAACTCGCTTGATTTAAGAATTAATGGGCTGCTTGGCCATGGTCCCAGGGTATCCAGAAATTGGGCAGCATCCCACTGCACCGTGTTTGTCTGGTGGCTACATTGCTCCTCACCGCCTTGTTTGTGTTTTCTTCCCTCCCTTCTCTTCTGCAGGGTGTGAACGGCATGTCTGTGGATGAGAAGACTGACTCCCCCATGTATGTGTATGAGTCAACGGTGCACTGTACCAATATTCTCCTCTGCTTAAATGACCAGCGGAAGCAGGACATTCTCTGTGACGTGACGCTGATCGTGGAGGGGAAGGAGTTCCGCGCCCACCGGGCTGTGCTGGCTGCCTGCAGCGAGTACTTCTTGCAGGCCTTGGTAGGGCAGACGGAAAATGACCTGGTGGTCAGCCTGCCGGAAGAGGTACAGTATGTCGCCGTGCCCCCACCACAAACACGAGCCCCCTCTGTCCCACACAGTGAGGAAGACCTCCGTGGTCTGCTAAGGTGGTCAAGGGGATCGTGGCATGGGTGTTGGTTCCTACTCCAGCATGTAGTTTTGGTGTTTGGGTGGGTTGCGAATCACTGAAGATCAGACATGCTCATACCACTCTTCCCCACCAGCAGTAATTACTAATGGTTGCTGTGGCAAAGCTTTAAGGTGCTTCAACTCGCCTTCCTCACCGCTGCCAAAGGAGTTGTACCCAAACTCTTAATTACTGTAGCTTCATTCAGGGCATTATCAGGATGCTGATATTCTTCTGCTCTTCCAGACAGAAAATTTGAAAGGGGTGATACGGCTGCTAGACGGCAGGTTATTGATGAAAAATCATTTGAGGCATCATGTTGTTGGGAAGTCGCACTGCTCTCAACCTCTGTATGGCAGCTCATATCCTTGTCCTCCTCTTTTCCCTCTCCTGCACCTCATTCGGCCTTGCTTCCTCTCACCCCCCCTCATGACGAATTTGGGATCTAACTGCTTCAGGCTGTGTGTTTTCCACCAAGAAACCATGAACGCAGTCTGTCAAAAAGCAGGGTTTTTCTCACACAGCATGGCTCCCACAGCAGGAAGCCAAGGGACGTAGAAAATACCTACATCACTGGAAAGTTTACTTTATTTTACCACAAAATCTCACTGGCTGGCTTCCACCCCCACTGTAATTTCCTCACAGCTGTACAGCCGTGACAGCACAGCTACCGTAGGGCACGCTGGTGGCCTTGCTGCCCACGGAGAGGAGACGTGTGCCTGCTGGCCAGGGCTGCTGTCACCCGCCGCCTCGGTACTGCCTGCCTGGTGTCTCTGGCTGGGACTGGCAGCACAAGAGGGACAGCCATGTCCCCAGGGCATGGGACTGAAGTCACTCAGTAGGAAGGTACTTTGGCATACTGAGGGGTTTTCACCATCATTTGCTGAATGCCCATGAAGAAGCACGGTGTGTTTTTAAATGGTGACAGGTCCTGAAGTGTTACACATGGTTTTTCCACTCTGGTTTAGCTCTCCAGAGACTTCAGTGGCGTCGTGATGTTGTCATGGCACAGGCTGGAGAGCATTAGAAGTAGGTCACTGGGTGTGACTTCATGAGTCTTGACACTGAATATTACTCATGAAGAAATTTCAACCCAGACATTTTGCATAGGAGTTCAGAGATATTGCAGAGGATGCGCTAGGATGCACACTATGATTCTGCAGTGTCCACTAATAATTTCCAGTGGAATAATCGAGTCTCAATTATTGTCACAGAATCACAGAATGTCAGGGATTGGAAGGGATCTCAAGAGATCATCTAGTCCAATCACCCTTCCAGAGCAGGAACACCTAGATGAGGTTACACAGGAATGTGTCCAGGCAGGTCTTGAATGTCTCCAGAGAAGAAGACTCCACAACTCCCCTGGGCAGCCTGTTCCAGTGCTCTGTCACCGTCACTGAGAAGAAGTTTCTTCTTAAATTTAAGTGGAACCTCTTGTGTTCCAATTTGAACCCATTACCCCTTGTCCTACCATTGTTTGTCACTGAGAAGAGCCTGGCTTCATCCTCGTGAAACTCACCCTTTATATATTTGTAAACATGAATAAGGTCACCCCTCAGTCTCCTCTACTCCAAGCTAAAGAGACCCAGCTCCCTCAGCCTTTCCTCATACGGGAGATGCTCCACTCCCTTAATCATCTTGGTTGCCCTGCGCTGGACTCTCTCCAGCAGTTCCCTGTCCTTCTGGAACTGAGGGGCCCAGAACTGGACACAATATTCCAGATGTGGTCTCACCAGGGCAGAGTAGAGGGGAAGGAGAACCTCTCTCAACCTAACATAGCTTTCACACTGCAAAGCAAGGGTGGGAGCAGAGAGGTGACAAGACATGCCCAGGGGTGCACAGGGACAAAGAGGCAGGAAAATATCAGTGCTCTTCTACAAAGCCTTGGTGAGATCTCCATGTATGATTCAGGTCCAGTCATATTAAGAAAAACAACTGAAATTCAAATAAATATATACAAGAGTGACTGAGATGTTCAGAAGGACCCTGGTTTGAAGGAGAAAAGACCATGGAAGGTTTGTCCTGCTGGTGTGACGACTACGAGATTCTACAGCTCCATGTAGGCAGAGGAGATGAAACGGCTGAGGAAGGCAGTTTCTCTTTATTACTAAAAGACAGTGTTGGCAAAAACATTGATTGTTTTCAACTGGCTTTCAGTAAAAGTAGACTGGAAATGAGCAGATTTCTAATCACAGCAGCAGTGAGGTGCTGAGCCACAGGGTGGTGAAGGGATCATCATGGGTCTGTACTTGGTGACCCGGTCCTATGTTTGTATGACACTGAAGATTTAAAACACAGAGGTTTGTGTATGTGTTTTACATGAGATATTATGTAAAAAAAATACTCCAGTCCAGCCACAAGTTATTTCTATTTAAGTGGATAAATGAAGTATTGAGGTTTTACATTTTAGGATAAATCTCAGTGAGGGATCAAAAAGTTTTAGTGACTTAGGGTTACACTGGATTTGCAGAAGGAGTGAATCTAGTTCTTAAGGCTTTTTCCAGTACTCTGAAATTGTCATGATCCACCTAAGACTACCAGTGTTACTTTGCCGCATGCTTCAGTTAGTTGCAGCATGCCAGGGCTTTAACTTTCTCATCCTGGAAAAGAACTCTTTTGGCCTATAAAAAAGATACCTTCAGTTACCAAAGCCTACTTGTACAGATATTTTCCACCTGCAAATTAATTGCTGGTAACTCCATGGAATCTAATTTGCTCAGTGACTACTTTATTTGAATATGTGAGGTGATCAGTTAAATAATTTCCTCACAAGTGTTAGACGCTTGGGTCAGAGATCTGCCTGACACAGTTTGTTATCTCTTGGGTTTTGCCTGGTTAAGGTGCACATCTCTGCTCCTGGCGTTGCAGGAGCTGCTTCAGAGTGCCTGTGCACTTTGTTAGGTGCCTGTGTGTTGACATGGGAAGCACCTCCAACAAGGAACCGTGTTGGAGCTCCCCGTGAAAAGAACTGAAACACTCCTGTTTATTTCTAAAAGCTGATGGAGCGGGGGAAAAGCCATCTTAGTTATATTGCGTTAGACGAAGTTAGCAGGGTCTTATCCAGTTCACAAGCTAATGGCTCTTCCCAAGGCTATTGTCTGCAGAGCTCTGGCATCCCATGAGTTATTTCTAAAGGTATCTTGTGAAAATTGACTTAATCTGTCATGTAGGGCGTTATACCTCCAGTAGAAAAAATTCAAACAAACGTTGAAATTAATGTCCTGAGCCAATACCTTTTTCAGGCTTAGAGACAGTTTATGTTGGCATGTCATTGTTATAGAAAAACAGAGATCGAAATTCATTTTTAAATATTGTCTTCACAGTTCAAAACTTTTCTGAAGGTGATGATCACTTCTAAATTAGCAAAGATATTTTTAAGTCAAACATGCAAGCATTGAGTTTTGAATTCTGGCGTGGTTTGGAAACTGCTAAAAGTATACAACTGTGGAGAAAGGACATTATTAGTATTATTTCTCAAAGATTTGATGTTGGAGCTGGATAAAGCTTTATATATAAAGCTTTTACACTCATGTAATGTTGGTATGAGGGAGCTTAACAGCAAAACACAAAAACGTATTTTTGATTATTCAAAGCAGTCGATCTGCCTCTAAAGTCTGAACTGCAGACTTTTTTTTCCGTCTTAGCATGTTGAGGTCTGTTTGTTAATCTGGCATCCAGACATTGTTAACTGTTGTCTAGCTAAACAGCGAACAGATGTTTTTACATTATTTCTTGTTTATATCCAATTACAAGTGAGAGCAGTCTTTATGACATGCCAGTCATTTCAGTAGGGAGACACTGTGCACACACGGAATTGGGACTAGCTGAATGCACAGGGCTTTCAACCAGTGCAAAACCTTGTGTTAGGCATTTCAGGTCAGTTCAAGCATGACTTAATGTGCCTCAGTTCAAACCTTTCCCTAATCAACTTAAACTAAGTCAGTATGGAGCTAATTCTGCACTGATTGAAGAGTTTCCATAAACCCTTTTGTGCTAACCTTGGTAATTTGATTTTGTACTACCCCTTTTGTTAAAGCAACGTAATTTAGTGTGTAGATAAGCACTTGGAAAAACAGCCATCTAATAACAAGGGCTCATATGTGGCCATGGTTCGTGAACTATCAGCCCTCAGAGCAGAGTTAGAGGAATGGAGTGTGTCAGCTGCCTGCAGCTAATAAAAAAAGGACCCTATTAGCTCTTCTACATTTTTTTCTTACTTTGCAGGTTTTGGGCGACAAGAACCTTGCTTGCTTTTCACCCGGGGTGTTTTTTAGCAATTGTGCAGTTTTCCTATAGCAGCTGCTGTTAAATGCAACCCAAAATTAATATTTTCCAAGAACTGAGTTTAAAGCTATAAGGCAGTCATTCACTCCATACCCCTAACTGTTGTTTTGTTTTATTTAATCATGAAAACTGGTCTTCCTTCCTTTAACAAGGCACTTAATTAAGCTTTTAATTCATGATAAGAAGTTAAATGGCACTTATGAGGCTTTTTTAATGGTTTCCACTTCCCATCCAGATTACAAAAAAAGGTGTGATAGAGAGAGACACGGCTGTCAGCCAGGGGTATTGTAGGTCATGCCAATATTAGCTGGCAGCAGGCCATTATCCAATTAACATTGCTTCATCGCGGCAAGTAATAGCTCTCAAGTAGATGATTGAGTCATTCATGCTGTAGTGGTACTCTGCGTTCCTTGAGAAGGAGCCAGTGCTTCGTTGAATAGGCTTTTTTATTCACTATTATTCACCTGCGTGGTGTTGCTTATAGAAGTGCACAGCGAGTCTGTATGGGCAAGCTGAAAGCTGTGCGCTGGGCGGAGGAGCAGCATCTGTGCAAACACCTCATTCACCTGGTTTTCTGAAAGCTGAGGCTGCAGTTAAATAGTGGAAAAAAAAAAAAAAGCAGAAACAGCAACAACAAGTAAAACCCTTCAGTTGCATGGGAGTCCCACAGCTTACAAACAAGATTCCCGACCTTGCTTGGATTTTTTTTACTTTGGGGCATACATTAAAAATAACCATGAGAGTACCAAATGCCTTTGTCTCTGGTGACATTAAGTGCAGGTCTTCAGGAGCAGCAGACCTAACTTTCTCTAGCACTGGTCTGGTACTGTCCTTTCTGTTATAAAACCAAGTTGCTTCTCAGGTAGGCTGGTTGGTTATACCTATAACCCTTGGATTTCTTGAATCTATTTCAATTAGTCGATAACTGGTGATTTTTTTTAGTGCAGTGAACTGTCTGCTGGAAATGTTGCCTTCTTAAAGCAAAATTATTAGACTGAGTTGTCTGGGGCTTCTAAGTCTTCCAAGGGGCAAAGGGAAGCAGCATCTCTTTTAGCAAGAAAGGGTGGGATGTATTTGAGGAGCTTTTTGTTTGCTTATCCACACAGCTCTTTTCTTTGCTATTAAGAGAATGATGTTCAAAGCAGATGTTAGCACACACCACAGGCTGAATTTCTCCGTGTTCTTACTGCTTTACTGCTCCTTGGCGGCTGCTGCAAAACCTGCCGTTTCCCCATGAGGTCTAGCCCTGTGAAATCTGTCATCTGCTTCTTCGGTTGACGTGGGTTAACTCCCTCACCGGTTAATCTTTGCAAGGAGAAAGGCAGGACGGGAGCTCGATTCAGGTTCAGGGCTGGCAAAAGCTGTGTTACGTTGGAAGGCAAAGGCATGCGGCACCCTGGGTGGGACTGAGCCAGGCATCTAACATTAGTAGAGCTCGTAGCTGACAGGGAGGAGAAATACTGGCAGCTGCTAACCATCCATGCCAACCCGCCAGCCTGGGGGAAAAATGCTGGGAATTAGCCAACAAAAGATGATTGCGTTCAGGGGAAAATGAAAGGCAGGATGCAGGAGGTCAACTATTACATACCCTGCTGGCTAAAGGCAATTAATATTCCTTTTTATCTCTCTAGAAATAAATGGTATTCTCTTACTTTGTCTCTTTGCTTTCTGTGTAGTGTGTACATGTATAAATATAGTGTCTTTAAGGAATGTGGTGACTGAGCTGGGAGTGCTCTGCACAGGCACTTGGAGTGAAAGAGGTGATAAATGTGGGAAAGAGGAGCAAGAGGGCAAGAAGAAAATGTCTGCTTGGAAGTTTGTTTCCCAGCTGGAGAGATGTTATTACGCAGTAGGGAGCAACAAAAGACCCTTTTTCTTTGGCACCCCATAGAGTATTAGGAGTAGCTAAGGTTAGTTCTTAGAGAACAAGAAGCATTAGTGTGGTTTTCTTTTACAGGACTGTACCAGCCATTGGTGTTCCACACAGCACTGGCCAGAATTAATTCTGCTTTGTCTCAGGAGGTGGCAGTGACCTGAAAGCCTTCCTGAAAGCCACCACCCCCTTCATCCACAGAGCTTTTTATAGTGGCAAGAGGTTTTATCCATCAAGTTTCAAATAAAGTCAGGCTTCTAACTCATTTACGCTTCTGCCTCACCTCAGCAGTGCCGCATCAGTGAGTCCGTATGGGTGGAAGTTGGGTCTTTGGTTTCCTAAATTCCTCCTAGGGAATGTGTTATTTTTCATGCTGATTCGCAGTGCCACCACTGACCTCACAGAAGGATGACTGGAGACTGCAAATCTCTAGTGAGAGTAAAACTGAACATTCAGGTACTTTTTGAGGTCTTACATGATATGGTACTAATTCAGAAGAAACCGTGAGACAGGAATGCACACTGGTTTATGTGCATTGTTTACATAGCACAGTTCAAGGTACAAATGACATATTTTGTTTCTAGCAGGTGAACAATAAAGCAGAAATGAGACCATCAAGATGTGATATGAAATTCCATCCATGTCTCACTTCAAAAGCTTCCGGCACTGCCTGATTTTTCATGCCTCAAGTATGATGAGGAAACGAGCCACAAACTTTTCATTCCATGGGGTGTAACTTCCATTATCTTCTGATGAGGGCTGTCTCACTATTGATAACACTTCTCTGATCCTTTCCAATGGAGAAAAGTGACATAAACCTCTGTTGTGTTGTAGGGAGAGCTGGGTTTTAAAAAGCACACCAAAAGCCATGCATACATGCATGCTAAGGGGAGACAATCTTACAGTAATTCCTTTACCCTTCCTTTGGTGGTAGTTATACTATTTATATTTATTTGAGTAAGCATATAAAAATGTACTGTTGAAGGGGATATGGAGATGAATGCACAGGATGAAATTCACCACTGCAATAAGTGGACTCAATTTCATTGCCTTTGTTAGACTCCTGCCTGCTGCTAGTGCTAAATCGGGCTGATTGACTCTGATTGCACTCGCAATTGAAAAGGCAATTTGCGGTGGGGAAACCTTCTCGCTCAAATATGGCAAACATTATCTAAAATGTAAAAGGTATCCTGAAGATTAAGTCCTAGAGGTAGAGTATGTTACGGGTGTGAGCAGAAGCAATAAGCATGTATAACAGGGGCTGTGGTTGGTTTGTTTGTTTATTTAATGTTGGGGGTTTTTTGCTGTATTTAAATATACATCTGGGCATGAATGAAAATGAAGTGGCTGAGCCATGACTGTGTTTCATTCCTTAACTCTGTGAGCGCTCTGACCCTGAAGTCTGTAAGATCTCTTCCTCTCCTCACCTCTTCACCCTTGTTTGGCTTTGCTTTTTCTCCCTCTGAAAAAGCTTTGAATTTCTTTATTGCCAGGAAGCTAAGTATCCGCTCTTTTAAGAGTCCTGAAATACACGCTGAGCATTTGCTGTTTGAATAAGCAGACAGATAGGGCCCAGATAAGACACCCCTCAGCTTCACCACATCAGACACCACAACCTGTAAGGTACTTTCTGATCCCAGTACCAAACTTTGCTTTATTAGCGTTCCCAAGACCCAAAGAAGATAAGGTTTTATCTCTGTTCAGCACTTTCTGACAAGATTTCCCCGGTGGATAATGTCAGACCGGCTGTTTTTCTCAGCTACCAGTGAAATTGAGCATGTTATGGGGTGGAATATGGCATGTATTCAAATGATGCATTGCAGCAGTCAACAAACATTAAGGCTGGAAAGTACAGTTCAATTTGAAAGTGAAATACAGGTTTTAGGTGAGCAGAAGGCAATTGAATTGTACTAGAGTTTGGGAATGAGATGCTCTTTGTGAATTTTACGAGCACACTGTTGGGGTTTTTTTAGAGGAATGAGCAGACACACTTTCTGTTACATACATGACACACGCTTTGAAGGGAGAAATGGCTGGTTTATTCCAGGACTCTTGTGCAGCACTGACTTTTCATCTGTTTTGCTTTGATGCGAGACCACCAGCAAACACCTAGTTAGCACAGTCTGACACTGGTGAAAGCTGTGTCCTTGCACACTTTATTAACTTTAATAAAATAAGTAAGTATGAGCAGCTGTACTTGGTCAAACTACAGCTCTGTCTAGCCCAGGATTGGTTTGTTTTAAAAATGAGATTTAATTTCTCTGAAACAGCTTGAGAGGAAGGAGGCTTGGGTGGTTGCTTAAATACTTAAGTGAAAATAAAGGATCAGGCATATCTTTAATAAGCATGTTTTAATTTACTGGAGAAAGATACTATGAGAGCCACTGGCAGGGGTTTTGAAGCCAGATGAAAATCAACTGAAAAATTTGGCATGTGTATTCAGCAACAAACTGCTCGGTGATGTGTGTGACTCCATGACGAGCTTTAGACACCCCTTCAAGAAGTTTGGTGCTCAATACAGACATACTTGAGTAAAACTGAAGATCCTAAGATAACGTAGATCAGATTGGATAATAAACCTTATGTCCTTCACTTTGCTTAAAGTGACCTTATAAGAGCAGATGTCATCAGTGTGCGGTTAAGTGTAGCTGTCTGTATCCCACACACAGAAATAGCTGAAACCTTTTTTTTAATTTTGTTTTGTATTTGGGGAATGTGTTGTGTTTTGTTTTGCTTTATGTTTGCATGATGCGTCTTTTGGGTGACCTAAGAGCCAGTGATGGAGGCTTTAGAAGACTCTGTGGAGAAGAGAAGGTTGATTTGCAGTTGAAGTGGCTCTGGGAACTTCTTGCTGTGACCCAGGAACTGCCACTAGCCAAGGAAGGGTCCGCAGTTAAAATACCTGTAGCTGGGCTGAAAACAGCAGAGAATCGCAGTACTAGCACTTTCAGTAAAGCCAGTGTGTAAACAAGGTGTCACTGAACAGCTGGAACTGAGAGGTATCAGCTCTGAAGTTAAATAATGGTAACATAAAACCTTCAGCAGCAGATTTTTGAGGTCTCTTGTGAACAAATAAAATCCCGTCATCACCTCCCTGTGAATGCTGGGGTGGAAGCTGATGCATCAGATGGGAATTACAGCACAGGTCTGTGCATCAGGTCAGTAATGATTAAATCACCTTGTGTGAACCACTCGGCTCTGTTTACCTCTCTCTAAATGCTCTGGTTCACATTACCTCACACAGAGGTGAACAGACTGACCCGCAGCTGGCACAGCTGCTGGTCCCAGAGCAGCCCGTGTATCTGAAACCAGAGATTTGAGCTTATCTCTCCTCAGCCAGCATTTCAGTCTCATGTTCTTCCCTCTGTATCTTTTAAGAGCACAAGAGGCATTGAGGGGATTTTCCGACTAGTTGGAGCATTTCTTGAGATGAATGGAGTAGGATGGAGCCACTCGCTGCCTTAACTGGCCAATTGGTCCTGGGTGACCGATGGGCTCTAGTCTGTGTCCTCTACCTGTTCTTCCCGTGATGTCCTGTTTGCTGCCATCGAGAACATCTTCTGAGACTTCCACATCCAAGAGGGAAGTAGACTTGGAGGCGTGGAGCAGGTCAGAAAGAGTCTGTGAATTGCTGCAGACTTCTAGTCCCTCACCGGGAGACTGGGGCACTTTGAGGATGCTTAATTAGGAATTTTTGCTTAAGTGACAGAGCTGTTGCAGACCTGGCTTCAAAAATAAATTCTTAACTTAAAAAAAAAAAAAAATAAGTTCATACTTAGAGCAAGATGTAAACATTTTTTCTGCTATTATTGTAGCTCTTGGGCATCACATTTATCCCAAAGAACAGGCAAGCAGGTACCTCGCAAGACTTGATTTTTTCCACAGTGAGCTAATCAGTCTTGGCAGATGGTAGTTTTGGGTTTTCAGGTCCCCAAAAACCAGGCACCTTTGTTTTGTTGTTGAAGCAGCTACATTTAGTTGAATACATATTTGGGTTTGGTAAGGCATGTCCTCCGCAGCATTCCCTCCAGCAGCTGCTTATCATTTCAGAACAACACTTCAGAGAAATGAAAGTTTACAGAGTAACTGAAAGAAGTGCAGACAGATTTGGCATATGTGGTGTATTCTCAGTGCTTCCTTCTGCTCCTGTGGTGTCCGATGTACTTCCCGAGGCCAGGGCTGAAGTGGCTTTGTTGGGGTAGTAAAATATAAAGGAGACCATCCAAATAAAAGGATTGAGCCAGAAGTGGACCTGAAAAGTGCTAATAAAGAGGTGTGGGATCTAGTTAATCGAACAGTTCATAATACCTTACTTGAAGTTTGCTTGCTTTGAATTGTGATAGGACCAAATTCCTTACTCTGTGCATATACATCTTACTTTATGGCCCCAGAATCGGTGGGGATGCAGTCTGTGGTACTGTTTCAAGGTAAAAAGAGCAGATTTAAAGAAAAAAAAAAAAAAAAAAAAGTCTGTTCAAACTTTGCCAGTACAGTTCTCAGTTTCAGGAAAAAATGCTTTTTTGATGAAGTGGTTTGGATTTTCGTCAGACTGTCGGGAGGCTGAGGCTACGTTTTTGGCTGTGTAAAGCTTTTGCTTGTGGGAAAAGTGTTGGGTTTTTTCTTTCCTTTGAAATTCAGACCTGTGATCCTCTGTTTCAAGGGCCTGCAGCTAGTAAGAAAAAAGTCTTAAACAACTCTGAAAGCAAAGTATCTTTCCATCTCTGACCACACAGCAGTAGTACAACATGCCCGTCCACCTCTCTCACCAGATACACAGGCAGCCTTCAGTGAAAATTTCCCTGTCAGGGTGATCTTGGTCAAGTAAAACCAAAATAAGCTCAAGTTATTTCCTGTTTCTTTCAAAGGACAGGGTTGGAGCCAGTAACCTTTCAAGACAGGAAGAAGCTGGGGAAAGCCAAATCCTGACAACTTCCCTTCTGCTTCCCACAGAGGACTAGTGCTCGTTTCTACTTCTGGAAGGGGAAGCTGGACTTGAGGTGGATTGGTCTCTCCAGCCATTCCATCTGCCTGTTGAAGTGAACTGTTTTTTAACCTTATTTTTATCTGACTGCAGTTTTCTGTGTTCCTCTGTGAATGGCTTTCCGTATATGGCGTTTTTGTCTGGACTTAAAGCCAAGTCAAGCAGTTTCTGTCTATTCCTTTAACTTGTTAGTGTTCAGGAGACTGGGCACAATCAAACCAAGGCTATGTTTTAAATGTCTGAATTAATTTGTCAAATGCAAGGCCCAAAAAATAGAGATTTGCCTGTCTTTTGTAAGAGCCATCTATCCTTATCATTTTTGCTCGGTTTATGTAAGCAGTAGCCATTGAGGACAAATAATACCTATACCATTGTCCAAGGAAGTGAAGAATGAAGAGATGTCCATTACATGTTTAGGCATTTTGACATTCTATAAATAAACTTCTGTGCATTTATGAAGTCATCATAGCATGCAGAAAGAGTCACTTTCGGTAGTGGCAGGAACCTTGAAATCAGTAACTCCTTTGCTTCATTCCCTGTCTTCAATGTATCTTGTAGTTGGAAAACTGAGAAGAACACCCAGTAAGAGCTACTTCAGGCTTAGTTTAGTTCTGCTTCCTTTTCAAATACGAGCGCAATCCTTCTCGTATAGGATTTATTTCACTATTATGTATGAACTTTCCAATTGGAAACCTCAGTTGAGAGGGGATGGGCAGGTGTGTTGTTGAAGAGAAGCATTTGATCACGTTCTGGCCTCTGGCATCAGCTGGTGCTGCACAACCAAGGCAACCCGACAGGAGCCCCTGGCAGGGCTCTGCTGGACCTCCTTCCAGCAGCTCTGTAGAGCAGACCGGCCCTGCACACCAAAAGCTGCTCTTTACAGCAAGCTTGGGGGGTTTCAAGTCAATTCCAGCCTGCGGGGGCCCAGACTGTTTGCATCATCTGCTCTTGGACTCTTGACTTAGTTCTCAGATACATTTGTAAGTATTTGGTGAGGTTACAAGCCAGTTCTGAAGCTGGTTTTCTGAAGAGAAATTGCATGGCTAAAGCAGTGTGAGAATTCATGGTCGTTTCTTGTCACTGTGCTTTTTACCTCTTGGTTGATTAGTAAGATGATAGTAAAGACCTCTCTAAATATTTTCTTTCAGGAATTGATGTTTTACTCCAACTAAGCTTTTCTTTTCCCAAACCATTCTGATTGCAGGTAGAGGAGAAGAAAGGGTCAGGTGTCGTATGATTCTTAAGAGACTTCGAAGGTATCTTTGCTGTTGTAATGAGCAGAAGAAATCAACAAAGTTAAATCTATTTGACCAAATTATTTCCCTCCCTATATTAAATTTCTTAAAGCCGAGGTTTTCATGAGGCCTTTTTGTAGCTAATTATGTGTGCTATCTTTTTTTTTATTGAAGGGAAGGGAGAAACTCTTTCCATTTGCAGCTTGCAACTCTTGTCCATCTGTCAGATGGATGTATATTTACAGAAGTTAACAAATGCCTGTTTCTAATTTCTCCCCTTAGAACAAAGGTTACACCATTGTTGTATTTGGAAAGCTTTTGGATCAGCTTGCTTTTGTGTGTGTGCACCATTTTTTGGTACCATGCCAAGCACCATGTTGAAACTGTAGTAGTGATCAAAGGAACAGAAGGAGATTTTGAGGTTTGGAGATAAACCCTATTCACATGACTAAAACTGTGTAAAACCTCCACAGCATTGTACTGGAGAGCAGACGGAGAGCCGGGCTCTGCATTTTGTGCTCCCTGTGCCCATCTCTCTGGTTGTGGAACAGCTTCTGCCTTGCCACCTCTGAACATGGGGTCCTCCAGCACCAAATGTGAGAAGAACTTAAACTCCACCTGCTCTTCAGGAAAGCAGCCATCCCTGGGCAGGATGGCGTTTCCTCACCCTCTTTCTACTTGTGGTATTGGCACATAAATGCTCTTGCTCAATCCTATCAGCTGCGTATCGTTCTATTCTGGGGAAGGTGAGAGCAGTGCTGGGAATGACGCAGCTCCAAAAGGTTAGTCCTCGCCTTAGGTTTGTACGGTAACTACCGTACAAGGGGGAAAGCATCACTTTTTTACAAAACAGAGAGCGATGAGAAATGCCGCGGCTGTATTTGTCATTTGGTGTTTATATGGCTGGTGAGCTCTCTGCGCTTCACCAGTGCTCTGTTTTGCCAGAATTTTTTAAAGGTTGTTGAGAAGCCCTCATGGCAAATGAAGTAACCTTGGCAAGATCCTGCATTACACTGTGCCCTGCCCAGCACTGCTGTAGTTCTTGCCATTTCCTCCCTTTATAACACGGGTGTGGCTTTGGACAGCAAGCACATTTTCTATTTCCCAAACGAATCATGTTTAAAATGTCATTATCTGTGAGGGTTTTTACTCTGTGCTGTGGATTTGTGCTGGGTTGAGGGGATTTTTGCTTTGGGTGACTATGTGCTGGTTTGTGGGTCTGTTTTATTTCCCCTTTCATCCTCCTCCCCCTCTCTCTTCTACCTGAAATGTTAAATTAAATCTAACATAGCGATACAGTTTAGACAGAGGCGGCACTTGTCTCTGCCAGCTCCCCAGTGGCTTTAAACTGCTGGCTGCAACACTGCAAACAAATTCAGACCCTGGCTTGGCCAGCAGTTCCCCCGCAGCTATCTGCGTGTTCGCTCTCCAGGCTTTATTTTACCTACACTATTGGAGACTGCGGAGTCACAGCCGATGTCTCATTGTTATGCATGGATGGGAAATATTCCTGTACTTATTTGCATTCATTAGCTGTTGGTAGTTCCTCTGTTGAGGTCTCTAGCCTTGTTTTTACAGTGCTTTTGGCAGTGTTTCTGCACTTGGTGTGTGAATTTTTATGATCTGTTGCATGTTATTCATGCAATTTCCTGCCCTGTAATGGTATCAGTTTTCCAGACACAGAGGAATACAAACGAAAACCCAGGAGCCTGTATTAGCATAAAATGTCCCAGTTCTGTCAGTTTGATTAATTTGTCTCTTTGTCTCCACTCTATATGATAAGTGCTATTAATGGTTGCAACACTTCATATGTCAAAGTCTTTCTTCCTAATGACTTGAAAATGTGGTTTATTTCCCTCTTTTTTGTATTATTTTTCTCATTTAGCATTCCACTCAAGTATAGATTTATGCCATGCTCTTTCATTATCTTACTGGTTGCAGCACTGGAGTGATTACATATGGTGCAGGGTATGAGCAAAGATGTGATCCCAGGGGCAGCAGCTGCTGATGCAAGCTGAAAATAGATCCAGCGTATGCTCAGCACTTTTCCCAGAGGTCTTTTATTTATTAGGAACAGTCTTGGTACAGGACAGCTCGGACCCTCATTTAGCAAGATGACTTTTTGCCTTTCAAGAACAGTGCAATGACTTTGCTCTATTTACTGACTGCTGTGTAATTTTTTTTCACTGCCTCCTATTGAAGCAGTGACTTTACCTAACATAAATTGCAATATAATCCTGATTTATAATGAAGTCAAGAAACGACATGCTCCATTTGAAGTAATGGAACTTGATAGATCTAAGGTTTAAATTAAATAATCCTATTTGTAAGACAGCATTTGTACATGGTACACTGATTTAAAATGAAGTTCAGTTCTTCTTCAGCAGATCCTGTTTTGCCTTCCATGGGGGCTTTTTGGGGAACAAAATTCCTTTGCAGAGAGCATGTTTGTCTTTGTAAACCTGTGTGGAATAACACTTCCGTTTCTTTCCCTTAGCAAAGAAGTCCTCATGAATTGTTTCACAGAAGAATCCTTTAATTAAAGAGGAAAAGTGAATGTAGGTGACTTAGGGCAAGCCATGTCTAACCTGCTTTGGCAGCCAGAAGAGAATGAGGAGAGGGAGGATGCTGGAGGGAAAACGAAGGCTGTGGCTCGACTCTTCCCCTCCCAGCAATGGAGGTTCATGCTGGCAGTGATTTGTATGGAGGGGGAAGATCATCGTCTCCAAGCTGTCCTTCTGGCAGAGGGGGACATGCGAGGATGACGTTCCCTCCTGTCCCTGCACCCTGCTTGTGTGCAAAATAAGTGATGGTCCCGCCGTGGCTGCCTCCTCGGGGCTGGCAACAGGCACAGAAGTGGGGTCTGGTGGAACAAAAGGTTTGTAGACAGGAAGAGAGACCAGGCAGGGAGCATGAGATGCTGGATAAACGGTGGAAAACAACACAGAAAAAGGGGCAGTGGGATAAAAACACGGAAGGTACAGTGCAGGATTTTTCTGGCCCGGATTAAGGAAAGCTATTTTAGAAAATGCCCCTTTCCCTTGCCTGTCGCTCAGCATGGCATTTTTGCCTTCCTGTCTGGTTGCATTTGTTTGCTACTGCCCCTGTCTGTCATTTTTCTGATTTTCCTTCTTACCTGGCTGTGATGTGGACGTTTCCCCAGGACCCTGACAGACACCCTTACCCTGGGACAGCCTTGCACGCTTAGGCAGAAACAGCCCAGCTCACGTATTCAGCTTGGTAATGTGCCTCATACTAACCATGGCCCCTCACTGTCACCCAGATCATCAACTTCTTCCCAAGCCCTGATGGGAAAAGTGTCATTTTCGCACCCATTGCTCTCGGGCAGTGTCAGCTGCCCTCAGCCCTTGTGGTGGCTTGGGACAGCAAATGCTTCCCTGCCCACAGCCTCCCCCGGCCCTCACTTGTGTCAGCCCTTGTGGTGGCCTGGGAAGGAAGAGATGAACAAAGTGGGAGCTTTACTTGGTGATTTCCTGGGAAGACATCTTTAATTAGGGCTGGGTAGTTACTAACCCACAGGACCCAGCTCAAAAGAGGGTGGCTGCTCCTGAATCAGGGTGGTGAGACCAGCTTTCAGGCCCAGATATCTTGTTTCTCCTCATTTAATGAGCTGTACTAATGAACAGATGATGACGCCTCAAGAAGACTAGGTGTAAAGACTGACCTGCAACCTGCCGAGGAGGGTGTTGCTGGGGTGCGGGTGCTGGAGCCTGGCCTGGGGACATTGGGGCGAGAGGCTCCTGCTGCCGTCTTCTACACTTCGAGCCATTAAAAACTATTTTTCCCAGTGTTTGCAGGGAAGTAATAGCTTCTATTAATTAGAAACCAAGCCCAAGTTCCCCACTACTGTCAATAAAGGACAGGACTCGAGAGTATTGCTGGGGAATGTGAGAAAAAATGAACTTGCAAAGCTGAAGCAGTGGAGGCCAGTGGAGGAGGTGAAGGCGAGGAGGATCCACGCAGCAGACACTGAATTGACATGTTTTGGGCCCTTGCTCCTCGTTTAGGGAGAAAAAGCAGTGAGGCCCAAGAATAAAAGTCCATCAGGAGGTTTTGGAGTTGCTGCTGGTAGCTTGCACACTGCCCCACCTCCCTCCTCCGACAGATGTGTGGATGGCTAGAGGCACAGCTTTCTGTTCACTTGGAATTAATGGGATTATATACAGTGGGAAAGGAGGCGGGGTACGCTGAATTCTGCAAACACAGGGCTTCAGCCTCTGCTGCTTGATCTTTAGAAAAATAAATAAAATAAAATAACAAGAACCAATTCCAAGATGATTCAGTATGCAAATAAACTGTTTTTCATTACTCACGGCACACATAAATGCACACCGGTGACTGAGGCAGCAGAATAACACTTCACTGTTCATTATTTTATCAGACAGTGATAATTGTAGTTAATATTTTCTTAGTAGTGTCTCTGAGAGTTTATTTATACTGTTAATAATCCAAGCAGCTGTAATGATGCTGGCTGCCAGAGCTGCAGCCTTTTAGAAGCACTCTAGTGTGACAACGGTATGACGGTAAGAGAAACCCAAGGAGAAAATTATCTTTTCGGAGCAGATGGGGCTAATTCACTCCCTTTCACACACATTCACATTCTCTTGTCTCTTTCTCACACTAGCATGCGTGGGTGCACGTGAGCATATGTAGACACACACACACACACACAAATAGCTGTAAAGTCCCAACTTCCACCCTCCCAGGACAGGGAAATCACATGCCAAGCTGGAAATGCCATCGTTTTTCTACATGGAGAGTATTTCTAGGATTTGTAGGGTAGATGGCATTTTCTACCCCTTGCTTTCCGGGCTGATCTTAAAAATCCCATGTATGAAGCAGAAACGGGGAAGACAGTTCCTTGGGGCCAGCCCAGAGCGGGGCACAGGGTTACGGCTCTGCTGGGATGCCACTGCCCATCCTTCCTGGGCTGAAAGAGCCATTTACGTTTCGCTTGCAGTAGACATGAAATCTCAGCGAGGAGGCAAAGGCCTCCATTTATTTCTCCTGGGATTTATGGAGCCTATCTAACCT
This sequence comes from Streptopelia decaocto, assembly GCF_964273445.1. Lineage (NCBI taxonomy): Eukaryota > Metazoa > Chordata > Aves > Columbiformes > Columbidae > Streptopelia > Streptopelia decaocto. The sequence goes on from NC_138656.1 coordinate 82,302,275, forward strand.
TTTGGGCCACTGCGGGAGGAGTTAACTGCTCCTCATGGAGGACAGGAGAGGACCGAATTCGCCAGCTCAGCAGTGGCTGGTTCTCCTTGCTTTGCTGAGCTGAGCAGACGTCGTTGATGAAATGTGAACACCAAGCAGTGGAACAAAAGCCACTGTAATCCTTAGATCTGTTAGTAGGCGTGCAAGAACAAAAACGAGATGAACGCAGAAAAATTGTGTGTCCAAATACCGGAAATTAAAAGGCAAGGCAGGGGAGGAGGGAAAGGAAAACTGGAACAAATGCAGCATTTGGCAGGTTCTGTTTCAAAAAATACTATGCCTGCAGGAAACTGGGATATTTACACAGGGTTTCAGACAAACAGTTAATAACTGCAATTGCCTAGTTACCTGTATTGTAAAGCCCTTGATATTCCATTCCTTCCACAGCCCAGCAAAAGCACCTCTGGATTTGACACATTACGATATTTGCTGGGCTGCACTCTCCACTTCCCTGGCATAAGGATGCCAGTGATTTTAAATGCTGTCCCGTGCCCGCGCCTGGTCACAGGCAGCGCTGGAGCACTGGCATCATCAGCCCCATGGAAACCACAGCAGAGCATCCATGAGCTGCATCGGATGTTATCCGGCCCCATCTCCTGAGCTTGCTTCTCCTCCAGCTCCTTTGTCTTCTGATTCAGTTCTCTTCCTCAGAGCGCAGCCTTGTGTTTTCCTAAATCATATCTAGCAGAGCCTGTTTCTTCCACTCCTACGCTACACGAACTATAATAGAGGGCGTGTAGTGAGATGCCTTGCTGTGAAGTATTCCTTGTTTTTATAAAGTAATTACAGTGTATTTAATGCACTGTGTATTTAATACACTGTATTATATAGTTTATTCGCATAAATAAATTTTGCCATGCTTGGGAAAGAAGAGTATTGGTGTAATTTACAAGACTTTGTAATTTTTCTGTATTGTTATGTTTGCTTGTATGTTAATTGCAGCTTTGGAAACTCTGAACCATTCCTCTAAGCACTCTGTGAATTAGCGAATTTCTACATGTATCTTCTTTTCCTGCATATTACCGTATTTCCTAATGTAAGTCAGAAGCTACTGGAGTTTCTATTTTCATTCTAGAAGTTCTTAAACTGCTTTTTGTTTTCCCTTTTTCTGCCCACTTTGGCTGATGATTTGAACCTAAGCAGATCTTTCACAGACTCTGCTCTCACAATTCATATTCTGTGAAAGTTTTCCCACTCCTTCCTTCCCCCTCCTCATTGCTCAACACTTTCTCTCTTTTTTTTTTTCCTTTTTTAATCTGAGGGTCAGTTTAGTTTTCCTTTTGCAAAAGTGTGGGACTGATTTTAATTTTAAATTACATTTACACTTTAATGCTGATTATGCTCTTGGGTTAAAATCTGTTCGTTTCTGCTTGTGTCTTCCCCGCTGGTTTCAGTATGGTTTGCATGGGCGTCCAGGGAGAGAAAGTAGCCTTTCTGCTGATCCACCCTCCTGTGTCATCCTCTGCTACTGTGTTCCAGGTTCCTTAAGGCACGAGTCACATTGGAAAACCAAATGTATTGCAGACTGCCAGTTATCACAGCCGTATTTCCCTTTGCTTTATCTTCCAGTTCATGGCTGAGTGTTTAAACCGCTAATTAGTGCCACTGGCTTTTATGTGTTCTTTGTTGATTCAGTCATGTTGTGGCTGAGTTTTGCCTTTGGAGAAAAGGTTATTTGAAACATCCTTGTCTCTGATTTACTTTCTAACATCTCGACCAAGAATCTGACCTCGGCAGTCTGAAAGTTTTCCTCCAAGCTTTTTCACCTATGCTTGCCTGCAGGTACTCTCTTGGCCCTGATTTTGAATTGTCTGTGTTCTCCAGTTATGCCCTGGGCAGCCTCTAACATCGAAAACATACCTCAAACCACGTAATTAGTTAGAAAAAACATACCTCCTTCTGCTGAAGTTCATTAAGTTGTTTTCTCCAAACAGTGGCACTTCAGCTGTCATGCCTCCAGTTTGATGCGTAGAATTACAGGCAGTATTCTCTTAATGGTTTAATAAACTAGTGTTCCAGTCCTGTAGCCTTTCAGTTTTGCAAGCATATTCATCTATGTTTGGTTAAGATGCCTTCTGTTTCCTGCACCAAAATGTGTCAGCAGCAAAGTCTTATGCCTGGTGATTTCTACCCTCCCTCTCAATAAACAGTGTGTTTTCTGGAAGTTGGGAAGACTGAAAGTATGGCAAATTCAGGAAATTAATTTCCCATTAAAATTTTCAAGGGTGGGAAGGATGCTGAAAATGCCCAGGGATACTGTCAGGATTTCCAAAAGTAAGTCCTTCTTTCTAATTTGAAACCAGTCTCACTTTCCTAAGGTCAGAAGAATTTCAGTTAGACTCTGTGGTGAAATAAAAGTTGAAGTCATTGATTGTAATAAGCATTGTAGTTAGATCAGATATTACTTTATTTTTGCTTTTATTACTTGATTATTTTTTTTTTTTTTAATTCTTAGACATCTTCTGATTCTGTTTTCCCTTTTGGTTCATCTGACATATTGGCCCCATGCTTGGGGACCTTTTTTGAGATTTTTGAGAACGCTTCGAAGTTGGGGCCCCTACTGCAGTGAATTTGATTCTGAAAAACACCAAGTGTGTGGGCACCTTAACTCTTGTGCTTCGCCCTAAGTCACGTGCAGTTGAACACTGACATAACCAGTAACACGGGCATTGATCTGCTGGCTGTTTACGCCATCCTTGCGCTTGGCAATCAATTCCGAGCCACTTGCCCCGCGCCATCAGCGCTGACGCACTTCTCACGGGGCAATGGATGCAGTTTGCAATTATTGTTCCCGGTCCTCGAGGCAAGTCTGGCGTGAATGACCTCTCCTTCCTCGCCACCTCATCTCCTGCGGTCGCCCCTGCCACCCGGGAGCATCGCGATGCTCTCCGGGCACTGGGGGGGATTGGTCTCTCCCTCCCTTTCCAACAAGGAGGGAGGAGGCCCCTTGAAGTGCTGCCCCTGGACGCGTTCATTATACTGGAGAGAGGAAAATGAGAAGTCATCTGGTTTCCTCCTCCGATTTGTAAATACTCTAACATAGGCAATCAGGGATTCTGGTGTAAATTAATCATCTGGCTGGGGCTTCAAAGAGGAGGGGGCACCCCTGTTTTTGTTCTGTTTTTTTGGTTTTTTAAGCACAAAATTGGAACTTGAATGAGCACCTCTGACATGGCATCTTTTGTCAAAGTGCCATTAAAGGGAGTTAAGCATCTCCTTGAAGCTCTCAGCCTGATGCCTCAAGAGGCTCTTTTGCAGGATGCACTGGAAAGATATCAGGATGCCCCTTAGCCCGGCCTCAGTGTGGCTTTGCAGGTGGCAGCTTTTTCAGTGGGACTTTTTGCTATAAAAATAAATGTAAAAAAATAAATCAGGTAAATCAGCCTCTCAAAGAAAAGACCTGTGTGTCTGGGTTCTCCCATCCCCTGGCATGCATTTGTGTCCCAGGGGTGTCTGTTGCGGTGGCGGTGTGGTGGCCTCCCACCCCTGCCATGTGATACAATGCGGGAGGTGCCTGAATGTCACTTGGACACTGGGTCACTATCCTGCCCAAACCTGTATGTGCTACCTGAAGTGACAGAATGTGAAACTGAGGCGAGGAGGGTATCTGCTCAATTCAATTTAGAGTGGAAACAAAGGCCACTCTTAGTCTCCTCCATCAGCGATTTGTACATTCCTTTCTTGTTTAAAAGCCCAGATAATACAAATACCTGCATCTGTTGCTTCTCACCCAAGTTGAATTTTAAAGAGTGATTACTCATTTTAGGAGGTCCACAGCTTTATGGGTAGATGGGGGAAATGCATCTGTAAGCTGCTGGTGAGAGGACATTTAAATATGGTTAAGTTAAAGAGGAGAAAAATGCAGTAAAGTACTGCCATGGCACTGGCTTATGAAAGTACTCTGCTGTTTATCATCTATTCTTCTGACTTTTTCCTGCCTCCTGCATGTTCCCACCCTATGTAAAAGGATCACAGTTTCAAAACAATTCCTGGCTGTGTGCAGGCTTGCTTTGTGCATACAGAGAGAAACAGGGATGTCTAGCACCATTGATTTTGCACATGCGATTGACCTGTTTGAGCCTCATAATATATTTAAATCTTTCAGAGAGTTTTCCAAAACCAAATAAGCTCGAGCTAGTAAAAACATGATCTGCCAGGATCCACCATCCCAAATAAAAATAACTAATAAATAACTAGGAAGTCTCTTAACTCTTAATGGAATAACAGCTTTGGTGACTGATTTTGGTTATCAGATTACACTCTGAAAATAACTTGTGCGCTATACTTGCAGTTGGCTATAAAAGAAAAATAATACAGTATGCGCTAATTTTAGCAAATAAGATTAGAGTTAATATTTAATCCCAGAGACCTTCTTTAGGCTGTGGAGAAAAACAGCAGCAGTTAACTGTCACTAATCTTATCTTCTATTTCTAGCATGTGTTTGATTATATAAGTTATAGTGTTACGAACACACTGGCCGAGTGAGAAGTTAGTCGTTTGTTTGCTACAGCCTTGGGCTTATTAGACAAACTTCAGGGCTGAGATGGATTTAAAAGATCTCCACACACACCTTTAGACCGCAATAGCAACACTGAAACGTTAACAAAACGGGTACCACAGCAGGCCTGCTATGAAAACAGTATGCGAATAACAATGATTTTGGGTTCTGCAAGAAACAGTCACATTTCTTCTATGTATCCATACAATTTTTTTAATTAATATTCAGCATTAGAGGTTTGATTCAATTTTCCTTTCTTGCTTCCCCACAAAGTGGCTTAATAATTAAATCGATGTTTGGAGATTAGAGATGCAGGGTTTGTAACTGTTTTTAGATGCCTGGCGATGAACTTATCCTCAAAATCAAAATACTAAAATTATAATCTATAATCCTACAAGCAGCTTGCATGCTTCACAGAAAACCCATCAGTACTATTGATTTCAACAAGACTATTCAAGTGCATAAATACAATAATCTGCACCTGTGCCGCTCCATCAGGACTTTTATGTTCTCAGTGGGTCTGAAGGTCTGACTGATTTACCCCCAATTCGATGGGATTAAGCAACTAATGTTCTGCCCCTCTTATTGCATCCCAGGAGGGGAGGAGGGGGCTCTGCCCTCCCACGCCCCCACCAAAAAGCCTGTTCTTTGAGCATGCCCCAGGTGTTCTTTATTTGAAAAGAAACAATTTAACGTGCATTCACTGTTGAATTTCTGTGCTGTTTACTGGAAGATCATTGGCACTGTGCCCTCGTTAGCACAGGAATTACAGCTGGAAAAGCCTACCAAATTATCAAAGCCCACCAAATTATCAAAGCACACCTCACCAGAACAAGGTTATGCTTTGTTAGTTTTGCTTTGCAATAACTCAGACATCAAGTATCCATCATCTTCCCAGGAAAGCCTTCCAAGATGTCACTGAATTCGCTGTTAGGTTAAGAGTCAGGAAAAAGTCCCTGAGTTTTTCATTTCTTCAGTTTTTTCTCACTGCAATCAGTAATAGCATCCCATAGCAAACTAGACAATCTTTCCCTGTTCTCGATGTGTTAGTATGCATCAGATTGTTGTAAACATTCTCTCGCTCCATTTTAGATATTGCCTTGCCAAGTTTTACATTCCTACATGTTTACAGTGATCTTTCCTTGCCCATAATCACTTTTCCCTTCTTTAAATTGAGCTCATATTTGCTGGCGTTTTGCAGGGGTTGGTTGACCTTCCCGGCTCCTGATGCAGCTTTTCATACAGATGCCATTCGGAGCAGGGTTACAAGACAGCCATGTTTCCTTTGGAAATAACCTCTTTTTTTCCCCCCATAAGAAATACTGTCTGTGCAGAACTGGAGGATTTTATCTGTTTGGCTGGGATTTTGAGACATCTGGAAGTCTGGGCAGCCAGTTAATGATCATGCACTGATGAACTCCACAGTGCACAGCGAGTCCAGCTCCATCCACAGACATGTCAGACCTCTGCATGTGCTCTGAGGCCATGTCCCGTGTGTTCAAAACAACGCGGAGGCCTCCACAGCGTGTGTGATCGGCTGTCATGGAGAAGACCCGATCCAGTCGGGAGCCAGAGAGAGTTCAGCCGCAGTGCTGTGTCTCCCGCAGCGCCTGTGGGCGTGCATACAACTACATTTAAAATAGAATTTCTGCCCTAGAAGTCCCTTACGATGTTCCAAATGTGGAAGTGAGCTAACCCTCCTCCTAATTTTAGAATAGTGCGTGCCCAGTACTAAAAAAATGTTGTGCTAAAAAAGCTCTGTATTGGCATCTGTAATGCTGCCTTTACTAGCATTTCCCATTGCTTACTCTCATCTCATCTTCTTATTCTCCCATCTGACAGTGATCAATATTGTTTTCCTTTAATTAGCCAGTTTTACATTAATGATACAATATCAACCAAAGAAGAAGGGAAGGCAGAGAGTACAACGATGATACTACTTCTTCAGAAGGAAGAAGCATTACCCAGAATGCATCGAGGAAATATAATGAGAGGTGATGGAGGAAAATAAGGGAAGGGAGATTTCCTCATGGGGAGGTTTTAAGTAGAGTCTGGCAATGATCTCCCAGAGGAAGTAGTGGAAGTCTGGTCACTTAAATCAATTAAAGCTAACCAGAGCATCGCACTCCACCGGACTCTATAAGGAGAAAAGCATTGTCGGACTGAACTAAAATAGATTTCTCATGCTTATTTTCTGCAGGGCTGCTGTCTGTATTTTGCCAGTAAATTCAATATGGCTAATGCTGATTAACAACTCTCTTGACGGTGATTGTATCATTGTACTATTTCCAGCCCGTTCCTCAGTATCATAAACTCATGAGAGCATAGACAGACAAAACACATCCCCTGGCTCAGCTAGCTCAATCTGAAAGACAAGTGGCAGATAAAGGGCCGGAGAAGTTTCTTTCTTTCACCTTAGCAGTGGTCAGGCTTGTTACTGCCGCTACGCTGAATTGACATAGACCTCCATAGCACACACTGAGCGTGGAGTACCTGTGGCAGCATGGCAGAGGCAGGAGCTGTACCTGTACCCCCTTGTGCTTGATCTCTTGGATTGCTGTAGAGCAAGATGTCCCAGATGACTTAGGTAGGCTTAAGTAGGGCTGCAGTAGCCGTGTCCTCTGTGCACTAGGCGTGCAGAAGGTTTTTAATGCATACAAAAGCAGACGGGGACAGGAGGAGGACAAAACAAAGTGATTCATCCTTAGACTTGGCAGGGTGTTTGGCATGTTTCAAGTACATGAGAGTACTCTCCTGGCCTGCCTTGAAAGATAAGGGAAAGCAAACCTCCAAGAAGCTGAAATCTTCGCTCTGCTCTTCTTGTCTGTGTGGGCATTGTTGGTTTTATGTATGTTTTACCTTTCCTCTGCCTGGTTTTCTTGTAGCAAGTCAATTCCATTTAAACAATAGAAATGGGTAGAAACTGGAGTAAGGCAAATGATCAGAGGGCAGGGGAAGCACTGACTTGGCATGTGCGCTTGGACAAGGTGTCCAGTGGAGGTTCCCACAACTTAACCTGCCTACTTAAACGCTCATTTATATGGAAAATAAGGTCTAAAAACAAACAGATCTTGGACATATGGCATCTTGTTTACAGTAGGGGAAAAAATAAACTGAGATTTTTGCTGGCATGTGTTTTACCCATCCAGGTCTCTCTCACGTGTAAATGGAGACTGCTATATCAGAGAAATGATCTGTTTCCTTCTGCAAACACAGATCAACTTGGTTTCACTAGCTATTTTTGCTGGGATGCATCAGTCAGGTCAAATCATTTCAAAAGGCTGTTCTTACCTCTTCCTACAGAAATGCATGTGTGATGGTAATACACGCAGCTTCAAAGCTTTTTCTTTCCCGGTGTGTGGTGCTCATAGCCATGCTCCAGTGCCTTGATTCCAGCCTTCCTGCCAGAATGCATCAGATGCTGGCGGTCCCAAAACTGGTGGGGCTGAGGCAGGGGACTGGCCATGGCAGCCAAATCAATATTTAGACATCTTCAAGCAACAGAGTTTGTGCTGGCTTTCACAGTTGGCAGCAAGCTTCGCATGCATTTGTTACCAAAGTTATTGTTTCTGCAGTTTCAAGCATTCACACTTGAGAGATTCCTCCCTGAGGGCAATGACAAGCTCCGGGTGCTTGATAAGAAACTTTCCTGCTCCGGATCTGAAAATCGTGAGATTGTGGAAAATTGTGTCACTGCGTAAGATCTTGTAATGAAGTCAAGGCGCATGTTTGACCAGTGTTTTCATCATCCTTCCCTTGAGGCATCTACCGGGCATCATGGGGAGCCCATAGCGCAGTCTCAGACTCTGCTTCCGATGCACCCATCACTGAACAGCTGCAACAGCTGTCTTGCTGCTGTCTGTTATCACAGTAGTTTATTGGGAGTGAAAACCTGAGTCAGCGTGGGAGACAGCCTTGCCGTGGGCTGGTATGAGTCAGCCTGGGGCTCTGCAGCGTGTGGCAGGCAGGCAGGTGAAACCCTGGCCCTGCACGGAAAATTATTTCGATTTGCTTTCCAGCCATTCCACCTAGTGGCCAAGTGACACAACTGCCGGGAAAGCTGGGTTTGTGCTCCACGGTCCCTCCTCATCAAAAATGGACCCCAAAACCCCAGGTGGTATTTATGGTTTCTCCTACAGACCTACGCTGCTGCGGAGCTGACAAGATGTGTAGGAATATGTAAGCCCCCACACTGAAGATCTTATCAAAGAGAAACATCAGCCTGCGAGTAGCTCATTAAGTTCCCGAGCAATTTTGTTAATCATGCTGCATAGATAAAATGCAGATCGGCCTTTAGTGAGCTGATAATCTAACAAATAGGCACAAAATGTAACACTGATAAAGCAGAGATGGGTTTAATAGCCAGCTGTAAATCTAGGCAATTCTGTACCAGAGACGCATTGTAAAACAGGAATGTGCAAGTATGTAAGTATGTGCATGAAAATGCACTGTTTCTTAAAATAGCAGATACAGCAGTAATATTATGTATGGAAAAGCTATTGAGAGCAATTTTGGAGGTGTTTTAAAATATTTTTCTCTCCATCAAAGTCTGCACGACTTGTGGTATCTCATAATCCAGCATTACAAGTGCAGATCTGTGAATAACAAAAGCTTGTTTCTGGAAGTCGGGATTTTCTATAAAAATCTGTGAGCTCTAACACTGGTCCTGAGGCAGTATAGGGAATTTATAGGCTTTTCATTGGGATGAACCAAATTATTCACTCAAGATTTATGCTAATCACGAACAAGACCCATCACAAATTCATGGCCTGATGTCTTACCAACCTCTTGAGCAACTTCTTGCTCAGTGGCATTAATCCAACTGGAAGGACAGGGAAAAGCAGCTCACCTTCAGGGTATCCCATACCCACTAGATAGCATATCCTTCTGAGGAGCTGGGAAGTGTGAGTCTGAACCCACACAGCCTGGGGAAGGGACCTGGTTTCTACTTTCTAGGTCCCTCTTCTCATTTTTAGGCCATTTTACAAAAAGGGGACAGTAGTACCTCCTCTTCTTGTTTTTTTTTAAAAAAAGAAACTAAGCTGGGAACATCTACCAGAGATATCTGCGGCCAGAAGCAGACTGCAGGCTCTGCACAGACATGTAGGCGTTTGGGTGCTCTGAATGCCATCTAGATGCCTTTCACTGGTATGCAAAACATAGGGAACTCAGATTTATGAATACAACTTGCAAGCAAGGCAAAAAGGTGTCTTGGTGAATCAAGACTCAATGGACTTGCCGAGGTTGTGTAGAAGGTGTTTGATGCAGCGGGAAATTGAGTTGTGGTCTCCTAGGTCTCAACTTAGTGGCCAAAGCACTCAATCTCCTTCTTGTGGGGAAAGCTTTATCCTTGATGGTGAGCCCTGATTTTGAAGCAGGTTCTTGCTGCTTCATGAAGAATAGAGTTTTTCCAGTACATTTGTTTCACATATGTTGCGGGGGAAAGAGTGCAACAGAAGTTAGTGCCAGTGCATTTTTGGTCAAAAAATAGACAATATCAATACTTTATTATGTGGCTTAGCAAGTTATTTGATAGGTATCTGTGAAGATGTCACTGTAAAATTCTGGGAAGAGGAAGCGTCTATTTTTCAGTATATGACATGAGAATGTAAAATATTGCATAGATTGTATGAAAAGAAAAAAGGACAAATAGTGGTGCATAAATCAGACCTGGAGATCACTCTCCTGGAAAGTTGTTACTCTTTCTACAAAGAAAATGGGGGGAAATTATGAACTGAGATGGGACTCAGAGTGATTTATATCACTTGAACTATGAATGTGGATTTCTTTCCTGTTAGCTGTACCTCAGACTCACTGAAATCAGGAATGGTATAAGGGGAATAATCTCCATGGGATGGAGAAAAGAGCTATGCAGTCATTACTTGCCCAGTGTTTATTCAGCAATGACTTGCAAAAATCTGAGAAGAAAAAGAGGAACCAGTTTGCCCTTGAAAGAGGCAGAAGGATATTTTCTGTGAATTCTTCTATAATATTAAATGTTTCCTTCCCAAGACACTTTTAGTATTTAAAGGGTATCTTAAACTTGAAACTACTCTTCACTAGAGCTTCCACTGGGGCAGAAGAATAGAATTTGAATTGGTACTTACGGGGTGGTGGGCTGCATAACAGTTAAAATAAGATCCTTCCAAGAATTAGCAGCATCCAAAACAGCTTGGTTTTTTAGTCTTTTATTGCAGCAGCAGAGGCTTAGTTCACAGGTCTTCAAGATATTTGGGAAAAATAATGCTGAGCTCAACCTGTACAATGATGTACAGGAGGAAGATAAAGGGTGCAGTGCTAGCTACTGGATGTACCATTGTTGCTGACCTGATAGACCAATAAATGGCACTGAGCAGGATTTATTTCTGGACACTAGATCTGTTAGGTTATCTAAGTACACAATAAAGGACTTGGGATGACAGCAAGAGCTGATGGTAACACTGGCAATTTCTCTCTCTGTTTTTTGCAGGTCACTGTCAGGGGATTTGGTCCATTGTTACAGTTTGCCTACACTGCTAAGCTGTTACTCAGCAGAGAAAACATCCAGGAGGTCATCCACTGCGCCGAGTTCCTGCGCATGCACAACCTGGAGGACTCCTGCTTCAGCTTCCTTCAGACACAGCTGCTGAACAACGAAGATGGCCTGTTCCTGTGCAAAAAAGATACCACCTGTCAGCGCATGCACGATGAGGAGAACTCGGATGGAGACGAAGAGGAGACGATGGAGACGTCAAAAATATCTTGCCCAAGAGAGAGGATGCACCAAGAGCCCTTCAATTTTGAAACCACTGTTGCTGGAGCAGACAAAGGCAAAGGAATGCTGCCTGACTCGGACATGCTGAGAGATAGCAAGGACAATTTGGACAAAGATGCAGTAACACGGTACCCTAGATACAAGAAATACCAGCTTGCTTGTACCAAGAATGTCTACAACACATCACACATCAGTACCTCAGGTTTTGCAAGCACATTCAATGAAGAAAGCTCTGGAAATGGCCTCAAATCAGGACTGGCTATGGGGCAGATAAAAAGCGAGCCTCAGAATGAAGAGAACGATGAAGAAAGCATCACACTTTGCCTGTCTGGAGATGAACCTGACATCAGGGATAAAGAAGGGGATGTTGAAATGGACAGGAAGCAGCCAAGCCCCACTTGCGTCGACAGGCCGAAAAGTGGGTCCTCTCCTTCTTGCTTGCGGTCTTTCTTCAACAGAACAAAAAGCATAGATTTGGTTGGCTTCCCTAGCACTTCCCAGCAGCACTTTGGCAGGAGTCCAGCATGCCCTTTTGAGAAAGGGACAACTCAGGGTGACCACAAAACTGATTACGTCCCTTTCACAGGGAACTACGGACAGTCCCATGCCATGCAGAAGGATGCTTCCAACTTCACAGTGGGATCACCACTCAGGGGGCCCGGCTTTGAAACTCTCTGTAAGCAAGAAGGGGAACTGGACAGGAGGAGTGTTATATTCTCTTCAAACGCTTGTGACCAAGTAAACACTTCGGTGCATTCATATTCCGGCGTGAGCAGCTTGGACAAAGACCTCACTGAGACTGTGCCAAAGGGTCTGTGGGCTGGCAGCAGCCAGTCTCTCCCCAGCTCCCAGACCTATTCGCACAGTGGACTGACAGCTGATCACTTGCCGGGAAGGATGCGGCCAAACACCAGCTGTCCGGTGCCAATTAAAGTTTGCCCTCGCTCTCCTCCTTTGGAAACCAGAACCAGGACCTCCAGCTCGTGCTCTTCCTACTCCTACGCAGAGGACGGCAGCGGTGGCTCTCCCTGCAGTCTGCGTCTTTGCGAGCTCTCCTCTTCCCCATGCTCCCAAGGCCCCCGATTCCTGGCGCCCGAGCACCAGGAGCCCGGCGTGGTGGGGGATGGATTGTACAACCCAGTCCGAGCCCAGATTAAATGTGAGCCATCCTATGGAACAAACTCCAGCGATGAGTCTGGGTCATTCTCAGAAGCAGACAGTGAATCATGTCCTGTGCAAGACAGAGGGCATGAGGTAGGGATTTAAGATAAGTACATATATCGCAGTTGTTGTGACCCAATTAATTGCTCCTTGATTCTCTTGAATGACTTGGCATTTCTTTGTTTATAGGGGCAAAGAGTAACTTCTATTTATTCCCTCATCAGCGGAGTGTGCATGGCTGACTTCACGTAAATGGGTCTGCTTGACCTCCGAGGTGTTTGGCACTTATCAGAATTTGGGTGTGGGGCAATAGCGAATTGCTGACTGATGAGAGCTCATTCCTGTGCTTAGGAGTCTGCTAGCAGTGTCCTGCCCTCCTCCTTCCCTCACCCGTGGCACAAAGCACCGTTCCTCATCCTTAGTTTGCTGAGGTGATTCCAGCAACCTCAAGCCTTCGCTGTCACAGGGGGTCGGGCAACCCACACCGAGAGTAACTGCTACCTACCACTAACAGCTTGAGTAGAGGAGGGAGACTGAGTGGGAAAAGAGAGGTGTGAAATGAGTGTAACAGTTGCATAGCTGGCCACCCTTGGCTGCAGGAATGGTGTTCAAGTCGTCTTCCCTCCGTGTACATGTGTCTGTGTGTCTCTTGCACATGCAAGTAATGGGCTTTGCCTCCATTAAGTGACAACTGAGATCATGTTTCCTGCCTGTGACCCCACTTTGTTTGGTGGTGAGCTCTATCAGCTCTTGCATAAGTGGTCTTGAAGAGGAGTTATCCTTTAATTTCCAGCACTCTTAGAAGAATGGCAGGGAGACGGTTGGGGACTGAATAGCAAGCTATGAGTTCTCTGCAGCTCTCCCACAAGAGGGAGGAGGAAGAGGCCCCTCTCTAAAACTAGAGATGGGCCAGCTGGAGATGCTGCAGTGATAACTGCTAAGTGTGATCACATAAACCATCTGTGTGAAGTTACTAGTTTTAGGGAAGACTTACATTATGTAGAAGTGTTGTGGAGTCCAGAAACTGAAAAGAGACTCAATGTGTTATTGGAGTTTTATTAGGAAACTGCATAACCTGGAGAGCATCTGGGTGCAACTGTGTATCTGGCTCCTCTAGTAATGCTGAAGTGCTCCACTGAGAGCTTATGCTTTAGTATGGGGGGCAGCAAGTGGAAATTTGGGGGGTTCAACATGCTGTGAGCACCCAGGACAGAATCAGTTGGGCTCAGCTGTGGGCTAGAGATGAAAAGAGTGAATTTGATTTTATCTCTCAATCCTTACATCAGCTACATCCCAGGCTCTGGAAGATACCTTTCAGAGAGATGTGGGTGGTTCCTTTAGTTGGTTACTTAGCTCTAAGGAAGGGCTGAACAGCCTGGAGAGCCTCTGGTGTCCTAAACTCTGTCATGCTGTACTGATGTTTGTGAAGGGATGGTTCCTGTTTGTCCTGATGTCCTGAGCTGGGGACTATGCAGGAGGGAGTTTCCTTGGAAGGCTGATGGGGATACCATGTGTAGGACCTCATTTGGGAAGCTCTGCAGCAGAACCACTCTGCTTGGCAGTGCCAAGGTTACCTGGTGAGGCTCCGACTTTACAAGGGGTGGAAGGGAGGAGGGAATAGGACCAAGTTGAACATCAGATCTCCACCCACATATGCTGCTTGCTCAGCAAAGGCTAATGCACAGCATGAGGCAGCAAAGAGGGCAGGAGGTTAGGCTTTTGGGGTTAGATGACTAATTAGCTGTCATAATTGGCTAGTTGTGTGGAGATGCTGGAGCAAAAATGAGCCCAGAAGAGTCAAATGAGAAGGATACAGGAGACTGTTGGTGGTTTCCTGAAAAAGTTTGTCTTATGTGTTCAGGAGAGCATGAATGAGAGGAGGGACATTCACAAGAGGAACAGGCGGGTGGGCTACGGGAGACCATCTTGGTTTGCTACTGTCAGGCAGATGTGTCTGCCTCTGGGGCACAGCTGGGAAGGGTTTACTCCCCAGCTGGTTTTGCCATTGGCTTCCTCCTGGGAAGATTTTCTACACTGTGCTGAGCAAGTTTTCTCCCTGAGACTGCTGATAAAGTGCTTTTTTTTTTTCACTTTTTAAAAATTTCATTTTATCTTTTTTTCCCCTGGGGCATTTTGATTAGGACTGCTAGGCATTAAAAATATGGTGAGGAAATTAATGCTTCATGATGTTGCACTCCGCTATCCTGAGCAAGCAAAGGGTAGACAGATCACACCAGTACTTGGGTATGGATTTTGTCTGAAAAATTAATTTGTAAAAGTTGTCACCGATACAAGAAAGGACATTGCAGCCTCATTAGACAATGTTGTATTTATACAGCGACTTGGGGCATGTATCCTGCAATCCTGTGTGGAAACCTCATTGCAGGGTATGTTAAACCAGACAGCAGAAGATACCTAATGGCAACATGAAGTTCTTGTGTAAGTCCCTCTGCCCACTTTTTGCACTTTGCCATTGAAACGGCAGGAGAGACTCACAGCGGTGTGAAATGAACTGCTTTCTGTCCTTGGGATTCCTGCATGGGAATCTTTCTCCTTTCCTGGAACTGTCAGTTTGCCCTCACTGTCCTAACAGCTTTCCACATAGTTCCCTCACCCCCTGTCTTATTGGGTCACACAGTGTTTGCTGGGCTTCTCTTCCAAAAGCACCTGATAAGATAGCTGGGGGCGACACACAGGCACTTGCTCCTCTGGAGATCGGCTGTGCAGGGTCTTCTGCTGCGGGTGGGCTTTCGTTTGGGTGGGACGGCCTGATGGGAATAAGCCTGATGGACTCTGACCATCAGTTATCTCATGAGGCTGCTCAGTTCCTCTGGAGTTTGGACCTTGCTGGTGTTGATTTGAGTCCCAGAGTGCTATTGGTGCCAAAATTAAGGTCACAAAACATCATTTGCCCGCGTATCGATTGTGCGAGAAGTAGGTGAAAGGTTTCTTCTCTCTGCTTTTTTAGGGCACTCTACTTTCCCGTAGATGGATGCCATTCAGGAGGACATGCCCAAGTCGTTCAGTGCCAAAAGTGGGGTGCTAGGGCTTGACGTGAGTGCCATGTGGGTGAAGGTGACCCCACTTTGCAGCCAGCCTCTCTGTCCCATACAGGGGTGCAGGCTGCAGTTGGCAGTGCCAGGGGACGTGGTGGTCCCCGTAACACCGCTGATAAATCCTCTCAGGGTTTCTTTGCCTTTCGTTTTCCTTCCTGTTAGGGCAGCCACCCAGAATCTTCTGAGATTTCCCTTTCTGAAGGCTTCATGCTAGAAGCAGCAAGTGCAATTGGGGGTGTCCCCATGTTACAGAGTTGCGGGAACGAGGCCATTACTTGGTCTGCTGGGACTTAACAGAAATACTTAACAGTTTGTGTTGCTCTTTTCACGTAGCTGCCTCAGGCCTCCACAGGTTGTTAAAAATCAATTATTTGGATATAATACTAGAGACTTACGCTTGGTGCTTGCAGGCAGGTTCTGACAATCCTGCTTAAAATAGCAGCAACAAAACAATAAGCCCTGAAATAATGAATTGTTAAGAAGGAAGTAGTCTGTCAATCTGTTAACCTACTTAGGAACAGAAACTTCAGCACTACTTGCTTTTCTTGATATTCAGTTTCTTCAGCAAGCATCTATGCGTTTGTGGGTTTTTTTTCTGCTAGGAAACTCGTAAAAAAATATTGTACTACTAAACCAGTTAAAATGAAATCTCAGTTCAGTCTAATTTGATGGGTGAGTTTTCTTAGGAAAAGAATAAACAAGGGTAGGAGGAGGTAAAAGGTGGAGTTTTCCAAGAATTATTACTATCTAGGGAATTCCATTCAATGTCTCTTTCATTTATATTTTAAAATAAGTTCCTGCCTGGGTTAGTGACTCACTTTTCAAAGGAAGTTTTCATAAAGGCAAAACTAATGCAGATGGACCACTGAGGATATTGTAAGCAAATAACCTTCAGAGAGAGTCCAAAACCCTCTATGTTAAGTGACCGGCCGCCACCCATTCTGTGTTTGACTTCTGATGCTTAGCAAAGTCAGAGCCCTAGTAAAAAGGGTAAACCAAACTTGCCATACCAGAAGTCTACTGGAACTGTACTGAGTTATCTAAGATGAGTCTTCATCACTGGTTTGTGTTGCTACATAATGAAGAGTATGACATAGAAAGGACAACCAGGAGCTTGCTTTGGAATGTAGTTCCTCCCCAGAATTCAGTGATAGGTCATCCCAGATTTCCTGATATTACTGGGTTTATAAACTTGAACGTGAGGAAGTTACTCTCCATGTTTTAGCTATTGTGATATTAAGGCAGGCTTAGGAAGTTTGTTGTCTTACTAGCACTTGGCAGCTGAAGGAAGATGATGTTGAAATTTAGATATAAAGAAAGTGAAAAAGCTAATGTTACTCATGAAATAAGGAATACGGGGCCTTGTACCTTTCCTTTATTCCAAAGAAAAAGAGAAAGGGGAGAGCAGCAGCAGTAACTAGTACTGTACGTGAGCAGCACAGCAGTAACTGGCACATGATCCAAGCTGGCACTAACTAGTGAAGCTTGAAGGGATTAATCGGTTATATATGGGCGTTTTATGTGCTGAGTCAATGGCTATCCCTGTCTGTCTAGACCGCTGCTGTGACTTAGACGCTCAAAGCAGTGACATTTACACTGGCATCCTAATGCTAATACGGGCAAAAAAAATGCCGCAAAATCATAAACGAGTTTTCTTTTTCACCAGACTGGCTTGGCTGTCCTCTCAGGAGGGCATCAGCCAGAGCCAGGGGCAATAGAGCCTGCAGTGGTGACAGAAAAGTACCAGTTTGTTTGTTGTGTTGGTGTAAAAATGCAGGGAAAGAGTAATTGTGCTGATAGGGAATATTTAATTGCTCTGCAAGGTTAGCTCTGGCTGAAGTAACTCCTGGAAGGAGCAGGGATCTCACTTACTTTTCTAACTTGAAATAGGCCAAACTAAAGAGTACACAGTCATTTCCTGTATAAAATTCATAGTTGCTAAAAAGTTTACGAGAAAACATACTTGGTGGATTTTCCTTACACATCTTAGAAAAAAATGACTGTCCTTTTTCAGCCACCTCAGGTAAGGTTTCTTCAGTTCTAGGACAGGGAACTGCTGGAGAGAGTCCAGCACAGCCACGAAGATGATCGAGGGAGTGGAGCATCTCCCTTATGAGGAAAGGCTGAGGGAGCTGAGTCTCTTTAGCTTGGAAAACAGGAGACTGAGGGGTGACCTCATTAATGTTTATAAATATGTAAAGGGTGAGTGTCATGAGGATGGAGCCAGGCTCAACCAAGGAGGTTCCATTTAAATTTGAGAATAAACTTCTTCTCAGTGAGGGTGACAGAGCACTGGAACAGGCTGCCCAGGGGGATTGTGGAGTCTTCTTCTCTGGAAACATTCAAAACCCACCTGGACACGTTCCTGTGTAACATCATCTAGGTGTTCGTGCTCTGGCAGAGGGATTGGACTGGATGATCTTCTCAGGTCCCTTCCAATCCCTGACATTCTGTGATTCTGTGATTCTCTCACCTGCCTTAGATACTGTAAGATGCAGCATCTTTTCTAAGTCCTATATTGCTCCCTCCGCAGCCAGGAGGAGGGAGAAGCTGTGTGGGACACATTGCCATCCCGAGGCCTCCCTGTCCCCCACGCCAGTTGCAGGGACCTGGGCATGACCCAGTCCCAACCCCGCACTTCAGATGCCTCTGAGTGGGTCAGATGAATCCCACTCATGGCACAGTCATCAGCGCTTGCACGCTGACTTATTGCTCTGTTGTGATAAATAGGGGAGAGTCCTGCCCTGCACCGATGTGAAACACCATTAGCTTCTCTCTGCAGCAATACCCCGCTGTATTTATTCACTGTGTCCAGGCCAAAGGCTTGGTGAGGGTTTTTTTTCAGTTGACAGCTAATTGCAGAGAGGGAGACAGGCAATAAAAATGCTGTGAATGGTGAAGGAAATGAGTCTGACTCACTTCCACTCTCCCTTTCACGTTTTTAATCCTGAGCAGTGCTGCCTGTGACAGGAGTGGGATTATGTTGGGTTTACTGATAGCAGTCTCTGGCCTGCAGTGTAGATAGTTTTATTTTCAATCTTTTTTTTTCTTTTTTATGACTCTGTTTCTATTTATTTTCCCGTTTCCCTTCAGCAACTTCTACCTGACAGATTTAAGTTGCTTCTCTTTCATTCCCATTCCAGCTGTAAGCACATCTCCTCCTTGCAAGTAAATATGTTTTGAAAGGGAGAGGGAAGGAGAAATAAAGTTAACATCGCTTTTCACTGTGGATTTAAGAAAATAAGGGAAAACTGGCAACGTGAAAGGGCTGTTTTTGCTGTGAAACTGTGGTGTCTTTCAGAGGAAAGCATGGGTTGTTTTCATTTTCAGGCCCTGGTTGAAGCTTGAGAAAAAAAGGAGGTGACACTGAGTTTATGTTGACCGTACGAAGCCTGGGGAGAGGAAATCAAAGAGGTTTCATGTCATTAGGCAGCAGTCTGTAAACAAGGTTGTCCACATCACCATGCCTAAGGTCAGCCTTCGCGTGTACAAGCAGGAGTTTGGGGGAATTGGGGCAGCGTTTGGTGTTTCTCACTGGTTTAAATTGACCTGTCAAGTAGCGTGTTACAAAGCGGTGTCTGGACACATGGGGCAGAGGGCAATGTTCAGGGCATGAAACCATCTGAAAGGATGCAGTAGCTGTTTGCACTGAATTTCACGTTGCCCAGCTTGGAGGTGTGCAGAGAAATGATAGAAAAGGACAAGGAAACACAAGCTTATGAGCAAGGCAGGTCCAGGACTGTCAGTGCCAGAGGCCACTAGTGTGTGTTTGTGTACATGTGTCCTCAGCAAACTGTTCTGCATAAGCAAACCCAGCTCTCCGATGAAAAAAACTTCTAATCTGTGTTGTTATTTATCTCTAAATAATTAAAGTGCACTGTTTGAAGACGATAACCGTGTTTTAAATATCAAAGGAACCTTTTCAACCCAAATCTTTTGCTTGGGTGGAGCAACTTAAGTTAGTCTTCTTTGGTAGCCTGCATGCAGAATAGTTTCCTTGTTCGAGAGGTTGGATTGTCCTAAACAGGGACAGAAATGTAAATATTTACTGCCATCTTTTGGGCAATGTGGGTATGACTCAGAAAAAGAAAGGCGGTCAATCGAATTACTCAGTTGTCTTCTTCAGCTTTGTCAGCTGACTCTTATTCTACCACCAAACACAGCAGTCTGCCAGGGAACACGATTTTTTTTTATAGTCATGTTATTGGTCTCAAGTTACAAGTGAAGCAGGGTTTGTAGGGAAAGGTGCTCACTTTGATTTGAACAAGTTGATAGGTTTGGGGAAAAAAAGCTAACAGACGTCTTTGAGCACGTCCTTCATTCTCTGGGTTTTGGGACAGTGTGTGGTTGTTGCGCCAAGTTGTTGGTACCTTTGTGTTTTGCTTTGCTTTAATGCATAATTGCAACAAGTTGGAGAGATGGTTGGAATTCCTGAAGTCAGAACCTGGAGATACTGTCACATGGTTTGTGGTCAAAATGGGATGGCAGTTCATGACCTGAAGGAAAAATGTTTTACCGCAAGTAACTGAGGGTTTAGATTGTTTGTTTGTTTGTTTGTTTGTTTGTTTGTTTGTTTTTTTAAGAAGTGCAACTCGGGTGCTCTTCAATCTACAAAAATATTATTGGTTTAATTCAAAATGCATTTATTTTAGCAAGGTAGGGTATGATACATCACACTCTTGACCCTTTCTTCCTGTGTGATGTACTGCTCAGCTGAAATGCTGATTAGACATCCTTTCCTAATTGCAGTATGGTATTTTTCATCCACCTGAGGTGTCAGGTTGCATTTTTAAACTCGCACCTAATCAAACTTTCGGTCCTGGAGGCCGTGCAGAGGCAGGTTTCCTGCTGCGGTAATAGCCCATTCCTTGAAACTAGTTTGAAATTAATAGCAGCAAGCTCCTTCACTGTTTCCAAAAGGCCATGTCTCTTAGTGGACAGACCCTTATTTTAATGCAAGGAGATCTGTTATTAGAGCTTTTTTAGAAATTTGGATTCACCTATATTGCTGATTTCGGTACAATTATAATCTGATCCTTACCAGCTGGACCTACACAATGTGCCACAAGAGAGTGTTAAGAACTCGCTCAATGTCAGACTTGGTGTGTTGTTTATTTAGGGGGCGGCAGCGTAGGTTATCATCCTTCCACTCACAGATGTTCGGCTTGCTTTCAGCAAGCAAAATGTGACTCTCTGCTCTTGTCTTGTATTTGTTTGTTTTAGGTGAAACTTCCTTTTCCTGTTGATCAAATCACAGATCTTCCAAGGAATGATTTCCAGATGATGATAAAGATGCACAAGCTAACCTCAGAGCAGCTCGAGTTCATCCACGATGTCCGCCGGCGCAGCAAGAACCGGATTGCAGCTCAGCGCTGCCGCAAGAGGAAACTGGATTGTATTCAGAACCTAGAATGTGAAATCCGCAAGCTGGTGAGTTGTGTACTCTCGCCACGGCCCCACTCGCCCTCGCATGGCAGCTTGCAGGGCACTGACAGAAATTCCTGTTTTAATCTAAGGGAGTGAGGTAACCGGAGCAAGGCTAAATGATGCGCAGGAAATTCCTCTCTCTTTCAGTCATGGTGTGGACACCTCAGGTGTGGTTTGGGTTCCTAAACACAGATGTCTGCAATATAGACACGCGCGCTGGAGCTATTTGTCCTGGTTTCCTTTGTAGTCAGTGAAGAGAAATAGATAACCTGTGGAGTCTTATCTGTCTCATCCCACAGCAGAGGAGGTGAAATACAGCCCAGAAGTGGCTGTTCCTCTCCATTGCTAAACAAGATCACCTGGAAAGCCATGTCAGATGTAGACATCTTAGCTACAGGCACCATAACTGAAAAATCTCCCCTCCCTTCTGACAGTGCCCCTCTGGTCTGAGGGCCCTGCTCCTCTTCCCCTGCCATCTCTTGCCCATTGAGAGAGCAAGCTGGTACACAGCAAAAAAAGGACTTGAGACAAGGGTCATGGAGAAAGACATGTCTACAGGGCGTCACTCAGCTGGAGGAATGCAGCACTGGAACTTCAAAGTGGGTTGGCACTTCCTTATCTGCTTAAAAGTCCTAAACACTTTCTGAGATGTCAAAAATAATGTCATACTCCCAGTTCAGCTGTTATGAGGAGTGTGGGTGTGCAGCATGCAGGACCAGACAGTTTAATTGCATTACACAGCATAGATTTAAGAGTCCAACATTAAACGCAGCTTTTGAATATCCAGGGGTTTGAGTGATATATTCACACAGATAAAACAAAAGGAGCTGAAGCTCATTTCCTTACTCAAATCTCTGTGTACTCGGTTTCCATTGAAATTAAAGATTATTTGGAGTCTCTTTGGTTTCAGTGTCTATGTGCACATTTGAAACATGCTGAGTTGTAGGTTGAACTTGGTGGGTCTGAGGAGCAGGGTACTTCTTGTTCTTGTCATAACAGGTTGCATGTTTAAAGTGGCCTTTAGTACAGGCTTCATTGTGCTTCATTCTCTGCACAAGCTGTAGCAAACGTAGTGTGAAAGAAGCAGGGATCTGTTGGAAGAAGCTGAGTTGCCATCACCTCACAAGTGGCAGAAAACTGAGTGACTTCGTGTTACTCACTCACTGCCTGTGCCTGTCTGCCTCCTGTCTGTAGCATGGAGGTGACGCTGACCCCGCAAGCTGGTTGGGAGGCTTAAATCATCAAGGCTTGTGAAGCCTTCAGATGCCATGCTGCTGAAGCCCCAGGGGAAAAAAAAAAAAAGAAACAAAAATCAAAACATTGTTCAGAGTAGTGCTCCACTGATGCAAAACAAACAAGACATTGAAGATGATAAACAAAATCGTGAGCAACTGCTTCCTGCACTGAGTGTAATCCACAGTGCGTGCGGGGTGAGTCAGGGGTTCTGCAGGTTGAAAGAGCAGCTCCTGGTGCAGGTGGTCAGGAAAAGCGATTCCAGGCTTGGCTGCACATGCCGGGCCCTCCACACCAAGCTGATGCTGGGGAGGAGTACATGTCTCTTGTTCTCCAGAGCAGAGCACCAGGGGCAGCACTTGAAGGGCTGGACTAGCAGCAAGGAGGGGTTCAGCTTTATACATATGGCCTTCACTTGAAAATTAATTTGGGCTGTATGCAATCCCGTCGCATTACTGTTATTGTCTAACATAATCAACTCTTTGTAGGCAAAATAAATTTTTTAATTCCCCTTCTCTCGTCAGCATACACACACATCTCAGAGAAATGAATGAAAGGCAAATGAGTGACCTTTGCGGTCCTGGTCCCTGATGAATTTCATTAAGCAAAAACCCTTTGAGGTGCAGGATTCTTCAAAAGAAAAGTTGAAGTTTCTCTTTAGCAAGCTGGAGTATGTAGTGATATGGTGTAGCATTCTGAAAAAGGGCATTCGTAAAAAAGACAGTCACGATATGCAAAAGTATAAAGCTGCAAAATTCAATTTATGCAACCTTATCTTGGCCTCTCAAACACTCCTGCCCTCCCCCCACAGGCATGCTGTCCAAGCAGGTAGTCTGCTTCAAGGTCTTACTTTTACTCTTAGAAGAACCAGCTGGGAAACTCCAGTTGACCTCACACAATACATGGTCGCTGGGAATTCCTTTGTCATCTTTTTCCACTTTGTGGCCAGTAATTTCCAGTCTCCTGAATTATGTAGTGGTTCTAGGGTTTAAGGGTTTTTCACTTGGTTGGGTCTTTTTAAGAAAGATCCCTTTAGTCCCCTGCACTTAATTCATGTAAGTCACCCATCTTCTTAACCCAGATGGTTTCACGCAGACACTGAGTGAAATGGTCATATTCTCTGAGTTTGATAGGTAATTTTTTGTACCGGCTTTCCCTTTATTCATCCATCTACCCACTCGCATTCCATTTTTTCCCTGCAAACTCACAGCATATTCTCTTCCATAATTCATTATCTCAAGATGTACTTGAGCATCTGTTTATTTTTTTATTATTTTTATGCTTTCTTGATAGATTTATCAATATTTTAGCAGTTGGTTCTTTTCATGCGCACTTTCTCGCTTGCCCAGCTGTATGCTTCCAGTGCAGGATTCAGACCCTGGGTAATACTATCAGCTGTCAACAACCACCCATGGTTGGGTTATCCGAGTTGTGGAGTTTTCATGCCTCGGATGCCGAAGCAGCTTGGGTTTAGCAGTGTTACTGGGTGAGGTACGTGGCTGCACCGCTTTCAGGCTCAGCTCAGCTCCAGAAATAGCTCTGGTACTCTACAAAATCTCATCTATACCCTCGAGCTGTATGCCGATCTTCCTGGGGTGGAAGGTGATGCAGTAAAACCACCCCAGTTGTTCTACACTGAATCAACGGTGGTTTTTAGAGGTGTGACTCCAGGCTGGGTCTCCCTCTGTGCCTGACCCCTCTGATCTGCCTCCTGAGCACAGGGAGGGCAGCGCTCACCCCATGGGGGCTGGACCACCACATCAGACTTAAGCTAGAATCACAGAATCACGCAATAGTTGGGGTTGGAAGGGACCTCTGGAGATCATCTAGTCCAACACACCTGCTAAAGCAGGTTCAGCCAGAGTAGATTGCACAGGAATGTGTCCAGGTGGGTTTTGAATGTCTCCAGAGAAGGAGACTCCACAACCTCCCTGGGCAGCCTGTTCCAGTGCTCTGGCACCCTCAAAGTAAAGAAGTTTCTCCTCATGTTTAGGTGGAACCTCCTGTGCTTCAGTCTGTGCCCGTTGCCCCTCATCCTATCACTGGGCACCACTCAGAACAATCTGATTCCATCCTCTGGACACCCACCCTTGAGATATATATAAGGACCGATACAATCCCACCACAGAACATCACACAGCAGCCTGCACTAGCTGGGGCTAGGGGCCTCACTGGTGCTTTGTCGGATGCAGAACAACCTGAGCTCCTTTTCCCAGTTTTTGAATCCTGCATGAAAAAACAAGTCTCACCAGACTCTCTCGCTCTCCCTCCTCACCGATGCTGTCCTGCCCCTAACCCGGCCTCCTCCTAGAGCATCCCGCTGACACAGTGACACTCTGAAAACACTTGAGCTAGATGTTGGTAGAGGAGGACATTTGGGAACACAGGAGGCAGAGGCTGAGCAGAACAAGGGGGAAACGACACTGAACTTGTACTGAGTGTTAAGGCACCTACTGACCTTCAGGGTTTTCATATACATCTTCATAAAAATATCTTGATAAGGTGAAACCCAAACCAATAAACACCAGGACAGAAGAACATGAGCCACAGTCCAGGCCACAGAGCACACATTGAACCCAGATCCTCTCCTCTGATTAACGCACCTCGCAGGGATAACAGAGGTTCAGCTGGCACGTGGGCCCAGGGGGTGCACCCAGCCTGGCCGA
Source organism: Streptopelia decaocto (assembly GCF_964273445.1). Taxonomy (NCBI): domain Eukaryota; kingdom Metazoa; phylum Chordata; class Aves; order Columbiformes; family Columbidae; genus Streptopelia; species Streptopelia decaocto. The sequence goes on from NC_138656.1 coordinate 82,327,109, forward strand.
CCGACCCGGCAGGTAGAGGGTGAACCAAATTTCTGCAGCATATCCTTGCTTCAGGAACTGAACCCTGGTTTCTTGTTTAGGTGGATAATGGCTTTTCCCCATCAAAATGTTTCTTGCAGAGATTTTTGTATCGTCCATCAAGCATTTTTAGGTTATTAAAGGAATTAACAGTCTCTTGAGGTTAACTTGTGACTCTGTCCTTCCAAATCAACTGTTTTTCTCCGGGTGTTTCCCAAACTGCAGTCCACACAAACCTTATGGTGGTCAAATGCCTGACATATTTGTGACTGTTCCTCTGCCCATATAAAAATAGCTGTTGCGTGTTGGTGTTCTTCTTGGGAACCACTGTATTTGTGACCAGAGCGTGCAGCCAGCAGATATATCCAACCCTTCCTCAACCTAAGATGCCTTCTTTCTTTTCCAGGTGTGTGAGAAAGAGAAATTGCTCTCAGAAAGGAACCAGCTGAAAGCAAGCATGGGAGAATTGTTAGACAACTTCTCGTGTCTTTCTCAAGAAGTGTGTAGAGACATGCAGAGCCCGGAACAGATTCAAGCTCTCCACCGATACTGCCCTGTTCTCAGACCCATGGATCTACAGCCGGCCACCACCATCAGCCCCTCCCCAGCTGGCGTGGAGCAGAGCCTGGTGACCTCCCAGTGCGTCGGGGAGAGCATGCAGTGCTGCTCGGAGCAAGGCTCGGTGCAACTGGCAGCACCCTGGCTGCCCAACAACGTCTCAGAGAATTGTTCGGCCGCCGGGGGATTGGATGGAGCCGACACAGGTACTTACTCCGAGAGAGAGCTTCCGCCAGAACAGAGCAGCCAAACGGTCACGGTAGACTTCTGTCAGGAAATGACTGATAAATGTACAACAGATGAACAACCTAGGAAAGATTACACCTAGTGACTTGTAACCTTACCGTTACACCTGGTCAGGTGTTCTTCAGTCAGCCAGTGGCAGTGTTCATTTGTTGTCTAGAAGAACGTATTTGGTGCACACTACAGTGGTCTTAGCAGCAATACTGTTTTTAAGTATTCCCTCCTCTCTACAAGCAGGAGTTCTCTTCACAATGGTGCTATCCCTTGCTCAGGCAGGGAACGAAGCAGTGGCAACACTGTCTGTTTTTGTATGTTGATTTCAATCTTAACAGGGATGGACATAACACCTCTGAGGACCCAACCGCAGCTTTTTTTCTCAGTGGCCCATGTCACAAAACCCTAACTCAGGAATTTCCTCTGAATGTTCAATTTTTCATTGAAGACAGCTTCTTTACACATCAAAGTTTTATAGCTAAACTGTACATATTATATATAATATATATAAAATATATATATCCATATGCAAAACTCCCTGCATGCCTCAATTTTTCTCATCCTACAAACTGGAAGCTTTCATTTCTATTGTATAAACAAGTTCCAACATTCCTTTTTGTCTTCAATGCTAGAACTAGTTTGGTAACTTGTTACACGATAATTTTTTTTTCTCGGTTCGCAGTTCAGCAATATCATTCAATTTGTACTTATTTATAAAATTTTAATGTTGGAAACTTATTTGAGATTTTATTATAGACAATTTTTTTCGGCACAGTCATTTTGTGCCACTTGAGCAACATGGAGTTATTTTATTTTCTTGCAGATACTGTACAGTAATGGTCAACTTTGCCACTTGCACTGAGTTTCTGGTCAAACCTCTTTTCATAAATGAAGTCATGACTTCAGTATAACTTGAGTATATGGTTTTCTTTGCTTTATGGCTTAAAGAAAATAGAAAGGTTTTAGCTAATAGACAAACACTCAGGAGCTCATTATGTAGTAAAAACGGTCTTGCCAAATACTGAATTCACTATACAATTTGTAAAGAGAATCTGCTTGAATTATTTTTATATTCAGACTTTTTTCTGTTTCACAAACCAAGTTTAAGTGCTGTTAATGACGCTTTTGGATTCTTATAGGGGAAAGTATATTTCACTGTTTAGAGAAAAAGTATTTGACAACTGGATCAGTTCATCATACGTTCCACGAAGTAAAGCAAACGGAGATCACATCGATACAGTTGTGGGGGGGGACTTTTTCTCCAGCCCCGCTCTGCATCCTTTACTCATGGAAGCAACTGCTGCTCCGGCTGGTCCCCAGAGCCTCACCTCAGCTGTCCTCAGACATTACCTGTTTTCTCCAGACCCGGGCTGCAGAGATGGGTCTGGTGAAGACAGTGATCCTGCCTTGATCCTGCCTGGGTAGGCAGAGTTGCAGGATCAGACCCCTAGTTGTTGACTTTGGTTTCCTTATAGAAGTCGAGTTAGCACTGTATCCTCTAATCACAAAACCTACATCTGCCAGCACCGGATTCGGTGTCTTACCCATCCAGTTCTTGTGTTCCAGGATCCTCTGGTCCTACAGCATTGCCCTCAGCACAAACCACAGCTGAAAGAGCGCTGTCTCAAAGGAAACTACTCAGTGAATTGGCTTAGTTGTGACTGTATTGGATTTGTATCTTAGGCAATGTTGACTCATGTTATGACTGGGTGAGACAGCAGCTTTCCAAGCATAACATCTGTATGTACAGTGTAGACAGAATAACGTCCTCCTAATGCTTTTTTAATAATAATTATTATTATTCTAAGTGTACTGAGTTTTTATTTTGTGGTTCTTTGCCCTACGTGTGCCAGGTTGCGTGGCTTTATCCTGGACGACAATTGTCACGTGCTTTACTGGCTGAGATTTTTCTTGCTGAAAAAAACCAACCAGCTGTTCACACCTATTAAATAAAAATAAAAATAAAAAAAAACAGGTTGTAGGAAGCAGCTTCTCAGAAGCACTAAGTGATAATGTGGTCTTCTGTGCTAACGTTTACACTAGAGGTGTGCGCTGGTGCTTTTTTGAGGCACATCAGCATCTTGACCCTGGAGGAGGAATCAGCTCCCTCTCTCCACTTCTTCCATCTTCAGACTCTGCTCATGGACTGTCGCCCACTCGCCACAAAGTCTTGCTTTTACCCTCTTCACCCAAACTATTGTAGCCAAGCTACCGAGGAGGAAATGCATATAGCATGTGCCATGTTTGTTGAGAATACTTTTTTTTTTTTCCCCCCGCATGTACAAAGAAAAACTAGTATATAATGTAGGAGAATATTTATGTTTAAGTATTAATCATTACTGTACAAAATCCTTACTTTTAAGTGTTCAAAAGTATACAAATGCCATAAACTCCTAGTTCACACAGTTGAAAAAGGGGGAGGAGTCGTCCTTTCTTTTTAAAAGAGCTTAACCTAAAACTATCTGAGCCCCCTCCCAGCCATCTTTTGCAGGTAACTGACTGAGAAGCTCTTTGGCAGGGAAGAGGGATTTGATTTTCCTTGGAATTTGTTGACGTTGCAAAGCAGTTCTGTGCTTCGCAGAGAAGTTTTGTTTCTATGAGACCATGGTGAAAGCTAGAATTTAAAACTAAATGTGAATCACATTATAGAGTCATAGCTACTTGGTGGGGGGGCTGGGGTGGGCGGGAGGGAAGGGTCAACTGACACAGTATTTTAAAGGTGTTTTTCTGTTGCCTTTTTTATTTTTTAAGTGACCTCTTATATATATGAATAGATAGAATGTTTTATGAGTATAAAACCAAGTTTTAACTTGCTTCCTGACATGAAGATTTACTCTACTAACAACTCATGTGCAACTGGTACTCTTGACCTCATTCCGACGGTTTAAAAAACCCACCCTCACAACCCATTGCGCTGCAGCTCTGAGGTTTGACCTGGCTTCATACTGGTGCTGGGTCTCTTGATTTCCTCTACCTTGGGAACTGATATTTAAAACCACTGCTCAAATAAGTGTCTCTTCCTCAACCTTTCTCTTGTCCGTCTCTCTTCCCCCCCACCCCACCCCATGGCTTTTCTGGATGTTTGATTTCCTTCTTTCCCATTAGAAGTAGCTGGTTTTGTGTCATTGTTTCCTATATTTACATGTATCATGGTTTTTCAGTGAGGTTTTTTTGGTGGTGGTGATGGTGGTGGTTGTTTTTTGTTTCTATTTTGTTTTGAGGGGTTTTTTTTGCTGTTCTGAACCACATGGCTCCTAAAGTGGTTACTGGGCTAAAGTCAAAGGAAGATTTGGGGAGGATTAGCTTCAGAACTGGACACCACTTGACATACCTAATGGTTCTCTTCATGAGGTCCAAACAACTGACCATGAGAATACCATTGGAAAGACAAAACAAACAAACAGAAGAACCTGACTGCAGTATTCATGAATTTTAAGAGTTTGGCCAATGGTCACCATGATCTTACTTTTGTCAAAGAGGATTCGTGCAGCATGGGTCCTGCCAGGGATCATTTGGGAACGGGGTGGTGAGACCCCATTTCCCCGCGGGATGCTGCATCACTCTCATGGGTGTGCGAGTCCTTGGAGCTTTGTCCAGTCTGTATCTAGTCCTCCTTTTCCTTTGCCATTGCTGTACTTGTATCGCCAGGAAACCTCATTTCATTTAGGCTTGTTATGCTTTGTCAGGTGAGTACTACACTATATAATGTGTTTGTTTCTCTGCGTTCTCTGGGGGTGCCTTGAACACAATTAAAGCTCATTGCAAGCTGATTCTGGAACAAAAATGTAGTGGAAATAAAAATTAAAAAAATGAAAAAGAGATAACAAAACAGAAAACAAGCAAAACAAAAGCAAAAATGTTGGGTGTGTTATCAGGAGATCCCATTATTTATATCATGGACTTCCTAACGTGATGACTCAGGCGTCAGAGTTTGATGCTGCAGTATAAAACTATTATTTTATATATTGTACAAGTAATTTATTAAATGTCTTTCTAAGGGTATATGCTGCTTTTAAGATGCACTATATTTTTGGATCTAATCCTCGTATTTTTTTTTTCCCAAGGAAGTAAAATGTGCTGCAAAGGCAAGCCACAGTGATTAGTATGCTAACCGCTACTTCTCTTTAAGAAGGAGAGTGGGAACTAGATACGTAACTTTGCAAAATGGAATAATTGCTGCCAGAGAAGTGATTAATACTGATAGTGCGGTCGTTAATCTGGAGTCCAACGCTTTGTCAAGTCTGTATTCTAAAGAGTGCTTAAATGAAAGTTAAAATTCCTAGATATATAGTTAGACTTTTTAATATGTAACTTTATGATTGCCTAATAAATAAAACAAATCTGCATGCTGGAATCACTATAATCCTGTAATAAAATGAAATCTGATCCACTAGGAGAAAGCAGGGCGAAGCATTGCAATTCTAGAATCAACACCACATCCTCACTTGTGTCTTGAAATCCACTGCTGTGGTGGTTAAAAAGGAGAGAGGGGTGGGTTTGCAGAACAGAAGAGCTGTGCTGAATTTTGCAGTGAGACAAAGTGAACATTTGCCAGGTTTACAGGAGCTCGCAGTTTACTCCACTTCATGTCCTCGACCATTGCAACAAGGAGCGCTGCTTTCACTTTTTTGTTGTTTTTCCTGATCTGAAATGCGTTTGGAGGTGCCTCCGGGTGAATGTTGTAGCCCATGGTTACAGCATTTTGAAAAAAAAAATCTCTATTTTAGGGCTGCCTAGAGGAGGTTTAGCTCGGTATGAGCGGCAGAGCTGATGGCCACACATAAGGAGGGGATCTGCTAAGTATGGAGTGGTTTATTTTTATTCGAAGTGAGGTGAAACTAAAACCATTAACATAAAGAACTTATGCTCTCTTTCCTGCTAGAAATTTTCTCAACAGATTTTGACTTCATTTCAGTTTTGTCTCTGCCAACACAGTCCAAGTTAATTTTATATCCATATATAATACATGTATGTATGTATACATACATCTATAATTCTAGTCAGAGTGTGTGTTTGTGTATTTTCCTGTTTATAATACCAATATGTATATTTATAATACTCCTTGGAGTATTTAATGACTCAGGCATCGGATCTGATGCTGTAGAATACAATATATGTGTATATGCATATGTCCAAATATTGTGTGTATATTTAAAAAATCTATTGTTGGTGGTCTGTAGAATAATTATTCCCTTCACTCTCAAAATTTTAATGGCATTACTTGCAATGACTAAGTGTGCAGTATTTTCCTACACTCCACCAAGATAGGTATTATTTATATCGAAGTCAAATATTGATATGCATTTTAAGGTATTATGTGGATAATATTGCCATTTTTGCAAGTAAAATTGCTTTTTGGCAGGAAGGAATGCTAAAAAGAAGCCTTTTTATAAGGTCATTATGCCAACCGAACGACTGCTAAAAAGCCAGTTAGATGACTCCTGTTCTTGCACGAATTTTAGCGACTGTGGTCAGAGCCCTTTCGGTAGATGAAAGTCACTGCATGGCCCATGCAGTGCCACTGTTGTCCCTTCTGGCTCATTAAGGGCATGCAGAAAGAAACCAGTGTCCTAAAATAGAAATGGCAGCTGGCAGTGTTTGATTTCATTGATGACTTAGAAGCAGAGACAGTCCCAGGCTGCGAACCCAAACGACCCCTCTGCATTGGCGGGAGCCGAGCAGGGGCTGCCGTGGCTGGCCGGGCTCGTCCCTCTGGGGGACACGGGCAGAGGAGGGAGCAGCCGCCCCACGCCGGGGGCCGTGGCTGGGATCCCCCCGCCAGGCCAGTGTTATCCTGAATTTGTGATGGACTCCAGAGACAAGTGTGTGGTTTCAGGCCCGTTCTCACTCCTAGGTCTGCTCTGCCTGGAGCGATCCGGATCCCTCCAAGCGGCAGGAACGCTACTAAACACTTTGGTGATATTCGATGCGTGGTTGTTTACTCGTAGTTCCGAGCATCGCCTTTGATTTCAAAGGTTGGGGAATGCCCTAAGAGTTTGTTCCAGAACCAGTTGGTTGCAAGTGCACCTCTTATCTATGCCTTACAAACTTCAGAGGCCATATTCAAAACAGGGTTTTATCAGTGTATGCAAGGGGGTGCAACCCCTCTTCTCTTCCTCCCCAGGTCAAACAGTATGGACAGTTTTCACACATATCTACCTGTATAACCCTCTGTACCTCTCATAACTGGTCAATGACTGTAACAGGTTACATCAGGTGTTTTTTCTACATACTTTTTACACAAATTCTATGCGATTAATGTAACTTAATTCAATGCATCATTTTATTGTACTAGTTCTTAAGCTTGTCTTTATTTTTTTTCTAGGTGACTGTGGTTTCTTGTGATTTTTATTGTATAAATAAATGAGGTGGCTGTTGATGCTTACTCTCTGTTACTAAGAATTTTTACCTTTTTGGAAGAAAGCATTGCTATGAACTAATGAATTTAAAACGTCATTTACTCATTGTAAATACAGTATTGTGCAAAAAACAAAAATGAAAAAAAAAAGAACACCCGACCCTTTTCATTCATTTGAATTGCTAGTGTTAACTGAATTTTGTCTAGACACCATTTCTGTTGATGAAATAAAGACATATCATTATGTATTGTAAATTGACTCATCTTGACTCTGAAATTGATGTTGCAATTCTCAGTGAACATGGGGGTTGTAGGTGAAATTTGGGAGGGTGGGCTGTATGTGGTTGATAGTGCCTGGTGGATCTCTGGACTGATGAAGAGACCTCTGCTCAGGTGGTCCCATTGCTCATTCACTAGTCGTCTTTGATCCAGGGATCCAGATATCTTTGATCTGCTGCAGGAACAGCCGAGGGTATTTCATTGCAGAGATGAAATAAGTTGTTGTGGAAGATCAAATAAGCTGTAGCTATACCCATTCCCCTAGTGCTTGACTTAAGGCAATTCTGCTTTGTTTTGGTCTTCTGAAGTGTCAGTGTATGTTTTGGGAGGCAAGGAGAGAGCTTGGGGTTTGTTTCCCCTTTACAGAAAACCTGAGAGAAGTTGAAAGAGATTTCTGTAGAAAGAAAACTATTAGCTGAAAATCTCTGTGTGTAACCCAAATATGTTAGTGTTCCTTTATAAAGCAGGAACTTGTGCCATTGACCATTAGCATCACTTAGTCTGCAGAAGATCCAGGAAGGACAGAAGAAATGATAACAGCCTTGAATGCTATTCCCACAAGCAGGGTGTGGGATCTAGCAGGGGGTGTTTGCTCTCTGGGACTCCCAAACAGGTGGGAGCCACCTCTCTCCTTTGGTTGGATGCAACCTGAGACCCTGCTCAATAGCTTGACAGGGGAACACCTGGGAAGCGGGGAGAGGCATGACTAGTTGTCCTGCCCTGGCCCATACACTTGCTGGGACACTGCTGTGGGGAGCAGGGAGGAGGGCAAGCTGCTAGAGGGAGGCCCCCAGGCTTTTTGTCACCAGACAGAAGACCCTGGATCACATGCCCTGGGCCACCATCCTTAGGGACTGAAACTGTGTCACCCTCCATCTGCAGCAGTGAAAGCTGCCTGCAATTTTTCAATCTTAAAATTCTCCGTGAAGAAAATCAAACATGTTACTTCACAGAGTTTCCTGAATTTTCCTGTTGAGCGTATATGAAGAAAGCTTCCCACCCCCTCAAATCTGTCAGAAAATGTAGCATCCACCGCATCTACACATAGCCTGGCCATGGCAAATGTACTTTAGCAATGCTGTTTCTCCGTTCCTATCAGTTAGCTGATGCTCAATGGCCTTTTCTTTGCCTTAACATCCTAAATGAATGCATAGGCAAACTGTCAATGAGTTTGTAGTGACGCGGAAAAGGAATGTAAATCACGTGCACTGGAACGAAACCTCCATAATCCCATGTAATCCCTACACTTGACTTTTTTTTCTTGCTGTCCTGCTTTCTACTAGCCTTGCCTTAGTGGATTTTTATACTTGGTGAAACTGGCATAGCAAATGACCTTGTTCCAAGCATGGTTTGCCATGGAGGTGATAGCAAATGCAAGCTATGATAAGCTTGAAAAACAAAAGCAGCTAAAAGCATGTGGCCAGAAACAGGGTCAGGGACAGTCAGAGGAATGTGCTTTATTTTCCAGACAAACAAGTAGGACTGTTTTCTTGGGCCACATAGAACCCAGAAATCCAGGCCTCCAGAGCAAGTCTGTCCTAGCAAACAGAAAATGAGCTCTTTTCGGCTGTTTGTCCTTCAGTTGCTCTATATGAACTAATGAGACAGTGAAGGGAAATAAGATTTTCATGACCATGAGGTGATACCTTGCAGATTTTCTTGAACAGCAAACTGAAGAAAAGCACAAATATTTTGCACTCAAAATAAATTGCCCAGTTTTACTTCGTTTCAAATTTCAAGCCAAAAATATTAGCTATGAGGCTACATTAGCATAGAAAGTCTATCAGAGCTTGAGGACTGCGTTAGCACAGACTGACAAACAGCAGCATATTCTTCAGCTGGTTTTTTTCTCTCTCAAATTCTTCGTCCCTTCAGATTCCTTGAGGTTTTTTTCCATCTTTTATTCATCAGCTGCTGAAGGCTGGGGAGATAAGAGGCCACGTAGCCTTCCAGGTTGCTTTCAGATCAAGCTAACCCTTTCTTGTAGGTGCCTTGGGTCTTCCACTACCTTGAAGGTCTATGGATCAGGCTGGTTTCTGATATGAACACTACTTGCATGCACAACAAGTTGTACATCCCAAAACGTTCTCCCAAAGACACAAGGCTATTTCTGCAGTGGCAGCACACACTGACCAGATCTGTGAGAAAAATCTTGAGTCGTGGAGCGAGGTACCCATTAACACCAGCTATCAGACTATGGTATGGTTGGGATTGGCATAAAACTGAGGAATAAAGCGTTTGATTTCTTAAACTGTGTTATGAGTTTAGCATTATAGCAGTGGGAGAGGGGAACATAGCAACAGATAATCTGCTTTTCAGCTCTCTTCTGAAGGTGTTTTGTGCTCAATTCCTTAGTTTATTTCTTCTCCTCAGAATGCCATTACTTTTTCATGATAGATGATAGTTCTAGGAGCATGCTCTGAAAGATAACAAGAGAAAGAAAGCATGAAGCTGAATTGGGTTGAAGGAGAAAAATAAATGTTACCATAGTAATTAACCCAGTTTCCAATGTACACATAGCTGGAAAGGTGGGAATCCGGCAGTTAGCTGGCAATATATCTCCCTCGTAGGGCTTTGTTCAATGCTAAGTGAGGGTGGGGAGAGGGGGAACACCTTGCTGTTAAACCAAAATAAACACATAATCACTGAAGTAACTTGCTTGAAATCAGTGTATCCATCGTAGAGACCTTGCTTTACGTGTTATGGGGTTTTGCGTATTTTTTGATTGCTTTGAAACCATAGAAAGATGGACCCAATTAAGCAAGTTCCACTTTCTAAATTGTTGTTGCTGCACAAGTACTCAGAGGGGTTCATTAGTTGTCACCTGCTGCTGAACCCTAAGTTTATCTGTGCTTGTGCAACTGGTGAACTGGTGTTTGTGCAACCTTTGGGTGACCAAGTAGCTTTTGCAGGATAATTGGTACACTGGCTGTCATCACCAGGAGCTTCTCCTGAGTGCTCCATGACACAATAGAATACAGCTACTGTGGAATTTAATTTTTTTAGGAGGTATTTGCATGGAAAGCTATAGAAAGCCAGAAATAGTTACCAACAGATGTGAATGTGAAAACTTTTAAAGATTCTCATACATCCTAAAGACACACAGGATTTTACCAGTCCTTTACCCCACCTGTAGACTTTCCTGGTGGAGCTCAGCTGTCTAAATAACTCCTCCGCAGTTATGAGGTTTGTTATTTCAGTGCACATTCACTCTGATCAAACTGCTTCCAGTCCCAGGAGTGAGAGTGGGTGAGCTGCTAGTTAAACGAGTGGATATTTATTGTTGAAAGCTTGAGTAAACACGCCTTGTTCTGGAGAAGACTGCAAGCATTCAGGCTGAATAGCAGCTCCCTCTTTCATATTCTGCTTGCTAAGGAGTATTTTCCCACTGGGTAAAAAGCTCAAAGCTGAATGGAGAATTGAGAAGTAGAAAAAGAATTGAAGAGCACAGAGGAATAAAAAAAGCAATGCAGTGAGGGAAACTGGACCCAGTGAATCGTAAAATTTCCCCAACTTCAGCAGAGCCAGGATTTCAGCATCAGAGACTTCATTCTCTGGAAATGAATAAAACCAGCAGCCCTATCTCAGACTGATTCTGTGAGCTGGGAGTACCCGCTTTACCGTCTGCTTCATTATCAGCTTTATCTCCCTCATTCACCATGCGGAGGGAGCCTTGCTTTTAAAGATAGGTTGATTACTTTGTAGCCAAAAATAGAGACTTAGATGACATTCTGAAAGCACGGGGCTCTCTGAAGGAGAGGGTGGACTAATGAACAAGGAATGGACATGAGGGTGAGGAAAACTGAACACTGCTTGAAGAACAAGATTTTGAAGTTGAGTGCCCAAAATACCTAATTCTTTCTGAAGATCTTGATCTAGTAATTTTGGTTTCCCAGGAGAGTGGTTTAGCTAAAACATTGCTAAAAATATTATAAATCTTCTAATCACTTCCAATTTTGTGTTGTCATTCCAGGGACTTATCTTGGCTCAATGAACAAACACAAACAGCAGATAATATCAAGTCTCCCCATCTTCTTAGTATACCCATGGGTACTCTAGCAAGAGGACCAGCACAGTAGTTCTCTCAATGCAGGTTTGGGTTTAGAGTGCAACTGTGATGACAGTTCCAAGTCATCTGAAAGATGGTGCCTTTGTGAGAAGAGCTCCCAATCCCAGTTAAATTAAAACTCATAGGTTTTTAAAGCACATGTTATGATTCTTTAGAAAAATTACATATAGGCCAAAAAGAACTGATGCTGGTCATGCTAAGGAAGCCTGCACCTGGAGGCCTCTGCTTTAGAAAGGCGGGGAGAGGCACAGCTAACAAAAGACTTCAAACACAGCTAGCAATGAAATATCACACAGCCTCCCACTTTTGTAGAAATGTTTGCATTCAGCTGCTGAATTGTGATGACCCTGTGATACTCCGAAGATGCAACAGCAGGCTGTGGCCATGCTCAGTTGAGCTTTCTGATGTTCTGCAACTGTTTCTTTGGTTTGTAGAAAATGGCCAAGGAGTAAGACTGGTTGATTGTTGCAAAGGGTGACTTTGCAAGCAAAGCTCTCTCCTCTCTCCCTCTTTAATTGTTCAATCTTTTATTTTCAACTCCCCAGAGAGAAAAAGAGAGTCATTTGATTGTCCCAATGGCTTTACACAGCCTTGTGCACATCAGGCAGTCAGACAATACTCCTTAGTGCAATGCTCCAAGACTAGATGCTGGTTATACACTGTGATTTCTGGCCCTGCCTATTTTCAAGAGACCAAAGATTTTATCTGTACTAGTTATATATTGATCTGTGGCTGCAACAGCCTATTAATTTTATCCAACTTAAAAATGAACCATGTGCCAGTCAAAGGCCTGACTGGTGCAGATTATGGTGGTGTTGTTTTGGTGTTTTTTGTTTTTTTTTCTCACAATGTCATTAGGTGCAGAATCCTATCAGCAACAGTATAATTCCTACACACCTTTGTGAATCCAGCTCCCAGTTCTCATTGTTGATCATAGTTACACTCAATACAGAGCAGGTCTTTTCACAGAGTTTCTTGGGAAAAGCAGCCATTTAAGGCCTGCTTGCCTAAGGGAGACTGGCAGCCTGGGCCCATGCAGAAGGTGCCCCTTTGCTCCATAGCTGCATCTCCCCTTAAAAGTTAAAATGCAGCAAGAGATGCAAAACTTCGGGCAGAACTCTGTGTGTATCCATGTTATCTCTTAGAAGATAAGACACCACATATTCTCTAACATGTATCCTCTAAGTGAGCCTTGGAAATTATTAGCTTGGAGATCAGTGAACAAATTGTTCACTATCACTACAAAGCATGCTGACTGTGTTCCCCAGTACCAAGGTTTTGGAGGCTTGCAGATAGCCTGTTCTCAGCAGTGCACAGATTCTGAACTGCCCTCTCAATGTAGAGTTTTGTAATGTTATTTATCCCGGGTCTCCATCGAGTTGAGATTGGCTCACCCATATACTTGGTGATGCTCTTGTCATTGTGGTCAGGTGGACTGAAATCAGTTGGAAATTACCCTCGTGTCATGCAGTGACACTTTCCTCCTATGCTTTCCCTGATGGAATGAAGGTCCAGTTTCGGTGGTTTACCCTCAGATCCTAATAGATCTAAAGTCTGACCAGCAGTGGCTGAAGGAAAAGAGGTTTTTTTCACAAAGGATCAGAGTCTTTTGAGGAGCCTTTATCCTAATAAGTTTTTTAAGATTTCTGCCTTTCACATTTTTGCTTACCAGTCTGAATAGCTGATAACTTTGGACAATGCAATGACCGAGAAACTGAATGGAATATGAAGAGTAAGTAGTTTGGGTGTAAAATAAACAGTAATTTTTTTTAAGATTGTATACCTCAGTTGGACATGAAATGAAGAAATGCCTCTTCACCTCCACCCGTTCCAGATGAGGAAACTTTTAAATAGATTTGTTAGTCTGTATTATGGCCAAAAAAATGTTTGGTCTGTCCAAATCCTACCAATGGGAAGGTCACTTCTTCTTCCGTATGTATAGCTGGTCCGGTTTAAACCGAAGTCTGAAGACCAGAGGAATCCTCATGCCAAACATGCATTTTGTATTCAGTATCTTATTGAGCTGGTTCATGAGAAGTTTCAGTGAATGATTGAACGCTTTCACTGTTAGTGGTCCAAAGTAACCTTTCATCTGAAGACAAAGCCCTAAGAAGAATTTCCTGTTCTCTATGAGGGATGCAGTTTTGTACTTTCTTGTAAAGAATCAGTCGATCATGATTTGGCCAACTGCTATCCACCACCTGGTTTTCGTGTTTTGATCAAGAGGATGCAACACACTATGAGAAGTAACTTTTACAACATTTTGTTGTCCCTAATCATAATTATTTATCTGTTAGAGACTCAGGTTTAGTGTGGAAATGGAATTGATAACATTGCACACAAAAAAAATCTCATCACTGGCTAGAGGTCAATCAACCATAATTGTACTATTAGATCTGTTAGGTGCTTTCAATGTCATAACTCACAGGATGCAGTTGACTTGTATGCAGACTCTTACAGCATCAGATGGATTGGTTTTGTGGGGCTTTGAGATTTTCTTTCAGCCAAGAAAGCTACAGTGGTTGTGGGAAGTTGCAGTTGTCCTGCTATCAGCACAGAGCATGGGTACGTGTTTGATTGGAGGTTGCTAAAGTGGTTGTTGAGGTATAGAAAGTGATATTTTCAATGTTGAGTTGACAGTCCTCTCTCACTGAGCAAATGCGAAGAATGCTGCAAACAAATGCTGACAGAATGATACAGATGAAGGGAAAAAGAAAACATTTGAGCCATTATGGAGGTAAAGATTACAGTTTGGGAAAGTTATCAAAGAAAACTGAAGAACAGTGCCAGTTCCAATATGTTTTGGCTCCATTTGGCTATCCATCTTAGATTAGTAAAATCCAGGTTAGAATAGACTGTATTTTGGCTGTTCAGAAAAAGTTTGTGCATGTGCATTCATTATTATGTCCAAAAGTGTTTGTTCCTTCTCTGCATTTCTGTTGCAAGTCACTATTAGTAAAGGCATGGCACTAGATAAAATTTTTGGTGTGTTTCAGATGGATTTTTTAAAATGTTCCTTTTAAGTACTTTTTTAGATAGGATCACTGATTTTTGAATGCTGTGGTCACATAGATAAATCTAATCATACAGACTTTTCTCTTATCTGAACACTGATACATTATGATTGTTTCCTGGAAGTCAAATTATAATAAATGAACCCAATGCTGACTGCCTGTGACAACCAAAATTAAATAGCAAGTGTAGGAACTGAGAAATACAGACCAGGACATGCAAGGTTTGACAGCCAGATTCAACACTTTTATAATGCACCAGATTATTTGTATATTGAAATTCATATTCATAAAATGCCTTAGCAATGCTAGCACATTTGCTAAAATATTTACTCAGTTGTATATAGAAGCACCTCTACTTTAGAATATCACGTGCTGTCAACAGGAAGCAACAGGTAGAGATATCCCTACATAAGTCACATTTTAAAATACTTGTACAAGTCCCATACATAATGATCCCCAAAGGCAGCATGCCAGAAGAGAGTTACTTTGCAAACTGGCTATATTTCTCTAAAACATCTCCCCTGGAAGACAGCGTCACTGTCATTAAACAGTCGCAGCTGCCAGGCAACTTCTGTGTGTCCTCAACAGGGTACCACTGAAATTCTGAATTTTTGCACTTCACCTGTTTAAGGAGCCTTCTCATCTGAATATCAAAAACCAGCAGAAGATTGACAGATTGGGCTCTAGGCCCTTTTCCTATATTAGAAACAGTGAAGTGGAAAGTGATAAATTGCATCTAAGTGGCATTTTAGTACGGCTTATGCTGAATATTTATATATTGTAGAAATTATAACTCTGTGAAAACTGGAACTCGTGAATGGTTTGTTGACAAGCAATCTCTAAGAGTATCTTCTGCTGCTTAACACAAAATATTTTAGGGGTTTTGTTTGGTTTTGGTTTCTTGTTTTCTATTTCGGAAAAGTATTTATTTTTAGGAAGAGTGAGAACAGATGGAACAGAATTGATAACTCTGAGTATTGCGTAAAGTGATCTTCTGTTTATTACATGCCCTATAAAAAGTTACTTAAGGACTTGCTTCTGCAAGGAATTTTAAAGGACCTTTTTGGTTCTCAGAGGACAAATCCTGTGATCCAGGACAATCAGACTCAAATCCCCTAAAAAAACCCAAAACAACAACAACAAAAGCAAACACCCCCCCCCCCCCCCAAACAAGAAACCTCATTGGTTCTTCAACGCAAGCACTGTATTTTATCAACACTGACTGTAAGCAAGCTTAGAGTGTGTGGCCAAAGAATAGGAACAGGTGCTGAAAATGCCATGTTGTAGTTAATGGCTCTGTCATTGTTATTATTTGGTGTTTTATATGTAGATCTTTGGATTTATTCATTGAGCAATTATTCAGCTCAGTGATTGCCCTTGGGAGAAACCCCCAGAAGGTGGCAAAAGTTAAGCTGAGCCATTGAACTCAACACACTCAAGACTTCCCCTTTCTCTCACAGTGTCAAGCAGGCTGGAGCTGGACAAGTTTCCCCTGGGACAGTCCTTGTGGAGTCGTTTGGGGTGATGCAATGAGTACAAAGAAGCTGAGGTTCCGTGTCTCAGACATCCTCGGGACTGAACATCCCCTAGTGATGTTTTCGCTTTCACCACAGAAGGGGACAAAGCGTGCGGGAGCTCAGCTCGACCCGGGAGGACGCGAGACATTAGGGCTCCGTCTTAAGTTCTGCCTGAGCCTCCCTGCCCCCTGACTCACCCGCTCGTCCCCGGGGCCGGGACAGGCAGCCGGGGGTGCCCGCCCAGCCCGGGGGTCCCCGCCGCCCCCCTCCCGCGGGCCGTCCCGGGGACCGCGGGGCGCTACTTGCCATCGACACGCGGCGTCCCATGGCGGCGGGCGGCGGCGGGCTGCTGGGCGTGCTGCCCTCCTCTCGGCGCTTCCCCTCCGAGCCGGAGCCGGAGCCGGAGCCGGGGCCGGAGCCGCCAAGGGAGGCGACGCTCTCGCTGTCGCTGCCCGCCCGGCTGCCCGTGAGGACGCGGGAGAGGAAGCTGGATTTGCGGGTGCCCGGGCAGTGCCCGCTGTCCGGGGAGTCGCCGCGCTCCTCCTCCAGGTCGCGGCAGACGCTCACCCGGCTGTGCTTGCGGGGCACCCGCCGGGCCGCCCCCGCCGCCGCCGCCGCCCCGGGGCCGCCTCCCGCCGCGGCCCGCGGCGCCTCCTCGCTGCTGGAGGAGGGCGGCGGCTGCTGTCCGTGGTGCTGGGCCGCGCTGTGCCGGCGGCGGGGCGGCGGGGAGCCGCGGAGCTCTCCGCGGTGCTGGCGGCCCGGAGGCCCCGCCGGCGCGGGAGCGGGAGACAGGGCGGCGGGGGGAGCGGGCGGCGGCGGCCCCGGGGCGGTGGCGGGGCGCGGCGGGGAGGCGTCGCAGGCCGGGCAGGCCGGCGGCACCATGGAGCTCTTCTTGGAGTTGAAGAGGCTGGTCTCCTCCTCGGTGGGGCCCACCGGTGGCCACGGCCACCAGTAGAGGCTCTTCTGGATCTTCTTGAGGCCCAGGTGGGCGATTTCTAGGATGTTGAGGAAGAGGGAGACTGCGGCAATGCTGTTCATGAAAACCATAAAGATGGTCTTCTCTGTGGGTCGGGACACAAAGCAATCCACTGTGTTAGGGCAAGGGGGCCGAGTGCATTTGTAAAGGGGGGACATGTGAAACCCATATAAAAGATACTGACCGATCATAAAGCCCACTTCGACCACCGACCGGGTCAGGATATGTAGGACATAAGTGCGCAGCAGAGACCCTCTCAGGGGTGCCTTATTCACTTTCTTCTGTTCCTCCAGCTTACGCAGCTCCCTCTCCACTCTCCTATGTTCCTCAGGCATTGGCTCCAGATCTTCCAGTTGAGCCCGCAGGTGGGCTTTCCTCTTCTGTCGCTCTTTCTCGAGAGCCCTTAATCTATAGAGTGCATGGCCCATGTAAACTAGAGATGGAGAAGAGACAAATATAATCTGCAATACCCAGTATCTGATCAAAGAGATGGGGAAGGCTTTGTCATAGCAGATATTGTTGCAGCCAGGTTGCTCTGTGTTGCAGATGAACTCGGACTGCTCATCATCCCAGACATCTTCAGCAGCCACACCCAGCACCAGCATCCGGAATATGAACAGGATTGTGAGCCAGATTTTGCCAACTATGGTGGAGTGGATGTGCACTTCTTCAAGGATGCTGCCCAACAGGTTCCAGTCCCCCATGATCAGAAGTTCATATCTGAAATACAAAAAAGGATGTTATTTTAATACAATACCGAGTTTATTTTGTAAATGGCCTTTTTTGGGTGTGGTTTTTTGTTTGTTTGGGTTTTTTTTTTGTGTGTGTGTGTGTGTTTTCTTGGTTTTTGTTTTTTCTTTTTTTTAGATAATGATGTTTCATATACATACTTCTGATAGTAAGAGCGCTCTTAGAAGTTCATCATTATTTTCTACTTAACGGATCTTCAAATGAAGGCAGACTTTATGATTACTGCTGAAAGATGGAAATGTAAGATTATTTTAAGCTTAAAAGGGCTTGATTTCAGCTGTAAGCCATGGTACTTCTTAACTGCCTACAGTTTCACACTATTTTATTCCCACTAGGAAAGAAGACTTTTTTTTTTCACTTTGCAAATCCTTTGCCAACTATAGTTAAATTCTACACCCACTCCATCCCACTGTCTGTGGCTGTGCCATAGTTTTTGAGTGAAAAAATGGCTAGAATAATATATAATGTTCATGGTTCTCATTTGTTTGATAAGGTCTTGAGAAGTATCCTATAACCGTGACAGAAAAATATTTCATTTTGTACCCCAAGGTAGTAGCATTGTTAGTGCCTTCCATCCAATATTTTCCCATCTACAAGGGTAAAAATCCACAAAATTCTCCTTTCGATTTCTAAAACTACAAATACAGAGCTAATTTACACATAGCTGTACATGTATAAACAGTCTCAGTTCCAGGATAATGTTAATAAATGAAGAGTGCTTTCAGGATTAATATCTTTAATTTTATGCATTTCTAGTCTTAGTGAATCACCAAGACTTTATCTTAATCATAAATTTCAACATACGTGATACATAAAACAGGGCTTACATAATGAAGTGATGTGCAGGTTTTTAGCTGTGAGTGTAAGACAATCTTTTTAACTACCTCTTTCCCAGAAGCTCCTTGATTCACCAGCAAATTGATCTGTTAGATAGCAGCAAATTGATCTGCTGCTAGATACTTGATTTCCAAGCGACATCCATGGAAAATATTCGGGAGCTCCAGGTAATGTGGGGAATTTAAATGTAAGGTATTTGGCTGCTCATTTGTGAATGCAACTCACGTTCAGTGCTGTCTGCCCAGAATTCTTTCTGCAAAGTGGTAATAAAATATTGAAAGTAATGGGGATCACATCTGTCTTAAGGTCTGCACTTAAATTTTTATCCTACTGTGCTTTCAAAACTTCCCAAATTCCACTAAACCACAACCTTTAGGAAAGTGTAACTTCTAAGCTTTTTAAGAGTGGCTCATTGCAGCACCCAAAATCTTACATGATTTGAACTGATGGCACAGCTGGGAGATATCACCATTATCCATATAGCTTGGTTATGGTTTATGATATGACCCTGTGTAGTACAATTCTGCTTGGAGGTTGTATTTATCCACAACACAAGTAAAGATTTTCAGTTGTAACCATCAGTGCAGTCATTCTCTGCATAGGCATCCTACAGGCTTTATTATTACATTCCTGGGATTTGGGTTTTCTCTGCAAATTTGAATTTTCACAATGAACTTCCCTTCTGACCACAGGGAACTGGTTGAAGAAATGTAGCTGAACAAGTAATTTTCTAGGTGTTGTGTGTACCTGGAATATCTTCTTTCCCCATTCTTTCCCTCCCATGTGTATAATTGAAAAAAGATACACGAAAAATAAAAGCCAGCAAAAATTATTGTAATCCATTTTCCTCATCTTTAAAGAACAATGTCAGTTCTTTCTTCTGACTTCATATGGATTTTATTCAGAGCAGATATCAAGGTGTTGCAACTTAATAGGTTGGGTCAATGTAAATATGTTCATATCTTGAAATGTTTGCTAGAAAACGTTGTATCTCAAGCTAAATATGTTGAACCTGTTTTTCAGAGCTTGGAAATGCGGATACAGCATAGTGCATCTTCAGTAAAGTGAGATGTAGGGGATTACATAGAGCAAGCTCCCACACCCAGAGTCCTCAAGAGGCCAAGGACGAGTGGGTGACGCTGATTTCTCTGCACCGCTTCCCTGAAAGGCGACTGAATGACAGCAACGCAACAGTTAAGCAAAGGAGCTTTGGGTATATTTGCTACCTTGTGAATGGCTGGTCCCTCACTGAAATTGATAGACTCCGCAAAACAAAGGAAAACAAAACAAAAAACACAAAACAAACAAACAAACAAAACAGACAAAAAACCCCACAAACAAACAAACCCACAAACACCCCCCCCACCACCAACAAAAACAAATCAAAAAAACCCAACAAACAAAACCTACACAAAAACCCAAACGCAACCAATAAAAAACTCAAGTAACAACAAACAAAAAACCAAAACACACCAAGTGAGATGTTAAAGTATAAATGCAGGAATAAAAGGGAAAGGAGACACGTTTTAATACAAAGATGAAATGAAAAGACAGCATTCCTCTACCAGCAGGAATTTTCATTGCCTGTTTTGGAACAGAAAGTAGAAACCATTTAGGGTAAGAGAGGATACAAAGAGAAGCATAAACATATCACTCTGGATCTATAGGTGTTTGTTTTTTAAGTTGTTTCTATCAGTATTTAAACAACTCTACTCTCATCTTTCCTTTATAATGGCCGACAGGGAAGAGTAATTATAGGAGTGGTCTAATTCCACTCTCTAAATGAGCTAATCATCCCTCAAATCAGCACTGGTGAGAACAGCAGTATGAATATTGGCGAATGTCGCATATAAAGCCAAGTTAGTCTGGAGCCAGAGAAGCCAGAGTTTCTAAGAAATCAGCCAAAACTACTTTACAACCTTTTTGAAGCAATGTGCTTCTGATTTTTCCATCTTTCCCTTCCTTGATCTTATTTGAGCTCTGTGTATCAGAGTATTTCAGTTTACTGTAAGAGTGTAGTCTGAAATATCAATGAAAACATTACTTCCAGTCTACTAGAAATTCTACTATTCTAGTATATGAGCCTAGTATACTAGAACTATATCATTTTTAGTATAGATTGTACATAACTGAGACATTTATCATTATACCATCTGACTACCTTTGCGTCTGTCCAAATATTTTTATATGGTTATTTAAAACAATAAAAATTCATGCATGTAATCAGTCAGAAACAGGTGGAAATCCACCACTTCTCTTGAAGATAGTTCCTTTATATCTTACTTCCGTTACTTCTTTATTTAAAAGTTCTTTTGATCATTTGCCACTATTCAAAACACTACTAGATTAAATGTATGCCAGGTTTCCATCAGCTATGATTTGAAAAAGCAGAGTTAAATGTTGAATTTCTTGTCAAAAAATGCTAAGATGCAAATACTCCTGGGTTTAATTCGCACTGCTTTGAGTCTGACGGGGACCTGCCTGTTCCGTACTGCCCTACAAACAATTATTTTTCTGCCTCTTACCTTAGGAGAAAGCCCTTCGTTAGTTTATGTTAGAGCATTGCAGAAGGAGGACGCAGCGCTGCTGGTTGCTATAGATCAGAGACCTTCCTTCCACAGTGGTAGGACATTTTCTTTCATTTCCAAGAGCCAAAGCATAGACGTGGTGCGCTGAGCAGACTTCTTGGTTCTTCGTAGCTGGATGCCAAGATCGCTCTGTCTAAACTATCCGCTCACGGTTTAAAAATCATGGGATGATAGGATGGTGCCTCTAGCCAAAATTATCATGCGATTATTTTAGTCAGTGGCATCTAACAAAGCCATTCCCTGAAGGCTCAATCTGTACGGCAATAATTTGCAATGCCCCTATGTCTTGTTTCAGTCATTTCTTCAAACAACACGCCTACACCCAGCTCCCAAATAGAATTTTATTTTATAAAATGGCTAAACAGGCAGCCTTTACAGTACGATAGATTCTTATATTTTCTTTACATTCCATTAGTTTCGCTTTGAATCAATGCCCAAGGATCGATCGGTCATGTCCGATTTCATAGTCTGTTGCCTGGCGAGTTAATTTAGGATGTGTTAGACTGAGCCTTTGAAAATGGAGGCCACTGGAACTAAGACTCGAGTCTTTGGTTAGAAACAGATTTGTTGACACAGTAATGCTTCTTCAGCTGGGTTAAAGAACCAACCCTACGCTCATTCAGAATTGGTATCTGTGAGAAACAAGGTTTAAAAAAGGAAGGTGAGTTGCCAAAATGGGATTTTGTGAGAAATCAGGGCCAACAGACCTGAGGCTCTCATACAAAGAGCTTCTGCTGCTTATTCCTGCCCAGGTACTAATTTTATACAAATCCCAAATATCCACTGCTCCAGAACTTCTGGCCCTTTTGTTCCACCCTACAAGGTGTGTGACTGATTTCCACTTCAGCCTCTTCTCCCTGAAGATATTCCAACTAACCACTGGCCAGTTCTCAAAAGACGCTAACCCCACCTCTTCTTTGGGATTATCCCAGATTTCTGTACCAGCGCATCCCTCTCTCCCACACAAGCTGTGCTTGTCTCCCTGGAAGTCCTATTTAAATAATGTCTTCAGAGCCTTGCCCTGCATCAGATGAGGTGGCTACAGCATCTTTCCTCCTGCCTCAGTCTCATGCAGCAGATGTATGGTTAATGCCTACATTACAAATGCTTTAGGGGTGGTAGTGTTACACTTTACTCCTAAGAGACACGTTAATATTCATGCAAACCACCCAGACTTCCACAGGCTTTTCTCATCCATGTGTTTGTGCTCTCACGCTTGCTCTCCAGCCCATGTACTCTCATGTACCTGCCACTGGCATTTTATTTTCACGTTTCTTCTTTCCAAATTCAGTCACAAAGTCCCTGAGGTTTTGCTTTACTCCTTCGTGTCAGAGCTTTGACTCCATCCTGGATGCCCTGTGCTGCCTCACCAGGTGGTGGTGTTGACATCTCCAGTGGCTTCCACAGCTCCCAGGGATTTCTCAGGAGCACCCTCTTCAGCTCTGCTCACTGAAAACTTGACAACTGGGCAAGAGCTGCAGCATCTGTCATTTATTCATCGCATCGGAGAATGCACTTTGTCGCTTGCTGCAGAAGCAGCTTGTTCTTGGCCCAACACATTTCTGTCCCACCTCTTCTCCCCATCAGCAGGTCATAGCACCAGAATCACAGGCTGCCCACCTCACTCTGCCCTCAGGCACCTGGGTTAAGGGTTTGGTTTTCTTGAGGGACATGTGAGGTTATGGTAGGCTGCTGAGGGACAATTTGCTGTGTTTCTGGTTTTAGCAGAAGAATAATTGGTGTTGTTGAAGGATTGCTCATGCAAGCTTATTAATGGACCATATGATTAATTGTACGTGGAAGGGATGCCGGGCCAGGGCACAGAGGTGGTGGGAGGAATCAGGATGAAGAACAGGAGAGCAGTGTAGTCCTTTGCATTTGGAGATGAGCAAGAATCTGTGGCATCTGAGGACACTTCCTTACTGTAAGCACCTGCCATAGGTGAAGTCAGCTTACAGCATGCATGTGTGCATGGGGGAGATGTGTGGGTGGGTGTGTTGCAGGGGGTGCAGGGAATATCCTGGAGATCAGAGATGGGCCCTTGGCCTGTGACGCCCGAGATGGGCAATGGTGAGCAACGACAGAGCAGGAACCAGTGCAACCCCATGTCTGACCTTCCTGGAGCAGAAGCAACCTCCCTGCTGGGAAGCAGAGACCCAGGGACCACAGTGCTGGGGCAGGAGCTGGAGACAACCAAGTAGGATAAAAGCTCTCACCCAGCATCCAAATCCAGTATGGGGTCTTGCCTGTGACATCACCTGAATTGTAAGTGGCAGCTATTACAAAATAAGTTCTCTAAATACTAGGTCCAAATACAGTTTTTTATAAGCCTGCAGCTTTTGATATTCTTGTCAGGGATCCACAGATTTGAAAAGCAGAAAAGGATATATGTGGGAACTAATTGCAACCTTCTTATAGCACAGACAGTAGCATTTCCTTGTACTAATATATTACTATTCTGACATTCAAAACAGCTAACATTACATGGTCAAAACCACTTCAAAGAGCACATGCTTTCTGTTGTGTCACCAAACCCACCATAAAACTTCAAGCCTGATGGATGTGGAACCGTGAGTCGGCCAACAGGCTGCAGCTGAAGCCATGCAGGTATAGGCAAACTGAAATGCCAAGATAACACTGCAGAATTTTGCCAAAACCACTCCATGTACAGTGTAACCTGACTGGCCAGAAACCCCTTGGTTTATTAAAAAAAAAGGCACCTCACTTGAAGATGCCGACATTTCCATTTTACTGCAGAAAAACATTACTAGCAGTAGACTTGCTTCTTCTGGGGCAAGTTACCCTGTGCAGGAAGATGAAGGCACCTTGACAATATGGAATAAAACAGGCCAGGGACATCTCTGCAGCCCTCAGCACTGGGACAGCTGTACCCTCGGATGCCACATCCAAACTGCCTCCTGAGACCTGCCCCTGCTCCGCACTGCTGTCTGAACCACGTCCAGGAGAGCTGCACAGCTTTGGACTGGGCTAATTACCAAAGAACACACCAATTAATTTAATAACATGGACAACTCTGTTCCAGTTTGCAGATTCAAACCTCAGGCCTCTTTATTTTAACAAGAGCTGTACAACTTCTTTACTGTTAAAGTATTTATCTATTTATTTTATTCCCCATATTATCTCTTGTGACTCGGATGGCTTTGCTTTTGGTAGCACAGCACGATAGCACTTTCAACCTCTGGTGGGAGAGGACGTGCCAGCTACCACTGAAACTTTATCCATCTTTCCTGTCAAAGCCGGTTTTGGTCCTGAAATGCCTCTTGATTCATTTCATAAATTCTCCTAAGAAATCCTTAAATGTCTTTCTTGGCATGCTTTATTACTGCTGTCTCCCTTCATGAAGGCAAATTGTTGAAGATTATTCTGCAGCTGGTTTTAGAGTGAAGATAACTAGATAACTTAATAGAAAAAACTATGGGTTGCTAGACGGACATCTAAGAGAAACACCTTTAGTCCAGTCAGCTGGCAACAGCCTATGCCTTAGAGAATCCCTCAAAATTCAATACCCAGTGCTCTATGATTTCACTATTGTGCACATCTCCACAAATCCTGTTCTCTGAATTCCAACTTCAAATACGCATGTTGGATAGAAGCAGACCTATTCTTTGGTACCAAATTGGACTAAGACTCTCAAAGGGCTGCCAGCTACACCCCTCCAATCAAAACCTTGGATACAAAAAGCTCTTTCTCCTTTGTAATGTTCCACTCAACCCTAACCCAATGTTTCTAGAAAAAAAAAAAAGGAAGTTGTAGATTCTAATTCATAAATGGCTTAAAGGTTTGTGAAACTGTCCAATTTCTGATCCAGTCACATCCACTAAGAAATAAGCATTATGTATTTGGAGCAGTAATCAGAGCAGCAGCTGGTTACTTCCATGTTTATTGGCCAGAACATCAACATAGCTACTGATCTATACAAACTAACAGAAGTAATTTTTAATGCTGCTTCACAGCATTTGCAGTTGTCAAGCCATTAGCCAACAGTTGTAGAAAACGTTTTCATTTACCTGAGGTTTCACAAATTTAAGACTGCAGATTTACATACAGTACATTTTGCATATATGTATCAAAATTTTTGTTGGAGAAATAAATTACAAACAACGGTACAAAACTACTCCAAGCCAACCTTTGTTCAACAAGAACATCTATGTGTGAATTTTACAGTTTTATTTTTTTGCATTACTCTTACAGTAAGTAAACTATTCAGTTTATACAAAATAAACCTGGAGTTTTATATAGTTAAAAAAATCATCTTTGGCCAAAACAAAGCTCTCTATTTTTATACATATATTTATATTTTTTTATATATATATATATATATATACACACGTCGGGTATTTTACATGACCATGTAGGAACCTGTACAAATACTTACAATAGACAGATTGTTAAAAAGTTTCATAATTTACAAAAAAAGAAATCCAAGTCAGAAGCAAAACAGTCAAACCCATCACCTGTACAGATAAGAAAGTACATAAACACAAACAGGGAATAAACAACTTTGTAATAAAATACTGCCTGCTGTTTCGAGACAGAGAGGAAGAACTTAAGTGGAGAGAAGCTACTTCCCTCAGTGCCTTCAGTACTGCGCACATTCTGATCTCTAAGGGTATGGTTAAAAGCATACTCTTCTTAGTAGAGCGATTTCCTACAAACATGAACACTATTCTGCAAACCGTTTACTCTGAGAACAGATTCAGTTAGACGTTAATCTCCAATATGCAAACAATTGTCACAAATGTTTGTTAAGAACAAGCATGGGTAGGTACGCCAGTGGGTAGGTACTGCCATTGCTGGGCCCTGCCAGCGTAGCAGGGAAGATGACACTTGATCATCACAAGCAAATGTCTGAGAGGCCAGCACATAAGACAGAAGACTGTCAGAACTGACATCACCACCTATTTAGGTCATTCCTTCTAACAGTTTCCCAAGCACCGCTTAAAATGATGATGATCTGTCTGGCAGTGTGACAATCCATTCCATAGGTCACGCTTATGATACTCCAAAGGTGTCAGTGGCAACGTCACTGACAAATTATCTGATGGTTTCTTAGACTGAGAAGTTTGTCCCATTAGTTGGAGAGGGAGTAAAAAAACCATTATGCTAAAACTGAAGGAGTCATTGGATTAGGAAAAAAGCCAACTTAATCCAAGTTGAAAGGCAATGCACTTAGGTGGGACTCAATTAAAAGAAGTAAAATCAGCAGCTGTTCTAACTGAATAAAGACTACAGCCATTCCAATCCTCAACAAAGAATAAAACCTCAAACATCAGTGAATTCATAGCAACAAAACCCGTGCAACTTCCACGAATGTTTCTCAGGGGGAAAAAAAAACCAAAACAAAACAGCTTTTTAGAAATCTGCAATAAAGCAGCAATATATATGAGGTGTGTGTGTGTATATATACATATACGTACACACTTAGTATGTACTCATAAAACTGGAAGCAGTCGTAGGAGTTCTTTAAAACAGAACATAATGAATTTCTAATGTACTAAACAATTTGTAAAGATAGATACAATTGCTGTCAAAACATGCCAAGTTGACAAGCTTTTGAAACTGCTTGTTTTTACAGAAAAGTTTTTCTCCTGCTTAGTAAGTATAAAGTCACATTTTATAAAACTGTTAAGGTCTTACTCTAAATTAATTTTAAAAAGAAAAATCACTTGTAATTTTTTTTTAACAAAACAGAATATTCATGATGTTGAAGACTTAAATCAAATATTACACCTTTGCCAGATGCAATTTGGAACAAGAAAACATTAGCCTTTTCTGAAGAAAAAAAGAAAAAGAAAAAACCTCAACACATTTTTCACGGAAAAAGAAAACTCCAACTATTCAAAATTCAATACTAAGTCAGGACTGCAAAATGTTTTTAACTACAAGACAGTTTTTTGTAAATGAATTCTCATTACAGCATTTCACAACTTAAAAGAAACTGAAAAACTGCTCACTGCATTAATGACCGGCTTCGCCCTCTCACAGAGGTTGGGACTCATTTTATTTGACTTCAAAAACTGGCAAGTTAGGAGTCTAGACTAGACAACTGGCTTAGATTTTCATAGACAATGATGACAGATGGGCGCCCTCAAAGAGAAATTCACTCATCTCTGTTGAACACTGGAGTCATTAGATAATGTGCTTAAAGTTGAAGACAAACCTTACACTCGATGCCAGATTCTCTTCTCGAAACCCACTATGAGCAACTGACAAAGCAGCAAGAACCACCTATTCCTCACTGGCAGAATCCAATTACCAGGCAAGCAGCTTTGGAACCAATGCTATTGTTGCCCTGCCTCAGTTTAAAAGAAGAAGGCCCAACTTCTTAAAATATGTTTCAAGGTAACCAAAGATAATGTACCTGTCATTTTCCAGGGTTATCTACCAAGTGGATTCCAAGGCACCCTTACTTTTTAAAATTATAGCTCAACATCACCATACACAATATTTCTAACAAGTTAAGCAAGACCCACCATCTTCACTTGACTGCATGCCCTTATCTTTGCTTATAGAACACATTTAACCAACAGAAGATGTTACTCCTTTGAAATGACACTGCTCTGGTTGTACATGCCTGTTCTTTCCCAGCCAGTTTGTTTGTAAAGTTGCCTCTGTGTTATTCTGATAAAGCACTTCAGAGGAAGCACTGAAGCAAATCATTAGCAGTGCATCAGATTTACCCAATTTGGTATTCTGACTTGAAAATTCCCACTAATCCCATCACGTGAATGCAGTGGTTGTGGCCCATCATTGCTGGTAATAGCTAAACCCTGTCACCATGAAGTAACTTGGTGGTAAGTTCACTTGCACTTGGATTTCTTGAACAGCTTCATTAACTGCTTGAATCTTTCTGAAACCTAAGGGAGGACAAAAAAAAAAAAAAAAAAGACATATCATTGAGGTCCCAGATTTCCACACTTACCAGGACAGATTGATCTGACAGCATTTTTTTTTTAAAAGACCATTATTTTGTTTTTTATTTGTTTCCAACAAATTTTAGAAAGAGAGTTTTAAGAGCACCACTAACAGGTTAATTTGATGAAGGAATTCTTCCTTTTGACATACGAAATAGCCTCCAGGTTAATTATGGAGACCTAGAGCCGACTACTGGTTTAACACCTCGTCACAAGTTATCCTCACAAAAAGGAAGGAAAAAAATTAAGGCTTTAAAGTCAATTAGACTTGAATTTTGCCAGGCATAACTAAAAGATTCAAATGTAATGACAAAAGCTTGTTTTGTACTCAGAAAGCACAATTTATTGGTTATTTTCTACCCTCTTGTACAACTGTTGCTTGAGGTATTTATGGCTCATTATGAAGTAATTTGCCTACTAGGGATTTTACAAAATCTGGTCTGTAGATGAGAGTCAAACACCTTTTTGTTGAGCATAGCTACAGCTTACATAGTGACCTCATCCAATTGCAAGCTAGTATTTCTTATTGCTATAGCATATTGCTATAGCATATCCACCAAATAGCCAACTGGGAAGAGTGGCATAAACACAGAGATAACACTGTTTTATCCAACCATCATCCCCAAGCCTCTAAACCCTGCAAAGACTCTGCAACCGCAAATACAACATCCTAAAAGCCAAATCCCAAGCACGCAGGATTTCCTAACTTAGTCAAATGGGTGTTTCTCCCTTTTTAAATTTGTAGGATAAAGATAGCAATTCAAGACAAGTACAAAGTTATATGCAAACCTCTGGATATATTCTACATCAATTTGACATCTGTGTCTTTTGAAGATTCTTAATCAAATAGTAAAAGAAAAATCTTCAAGAAAAATGTGCTTTCTGCAAAATCCTGATATTTTTCTTCCACCTCTAATTTTAATCATTTTATAATTTATTAGATGTGTGCAAAGGCTTTGGGCCTCTCCAAATTACCTTTCTTTATCTAAGTGCTGATTCAACAACACAAACAATCCTGTTGTCCCTGGCTTATGACTGGACACAGCAGGTTCAAGGTACCAATTAAACAGGTATGGAAAAATCCTTGGACCATAATATCCCTACAATATATATTTTTAAAAAGTAACAACTGGGAGAAGCTAAGATTATTTTTCAAGAACACCCCAAAAAAGACAGGAAAAAACAACTCGAAATTGGCAGAAGACCTCTGAAGGTTTTTTTCAACCGCAATCTTAAATGTAACAACATAGCTGTTATCAAATACAAGAATGATAGCACCTACCTGATTTGGGCTTTTCTTCAGTCTAGTGGCTAAGGAAACAAAGGTTTTGCTTGATGGTCCTTTTCTCTGACATTCCAGTAAAATTTCTCGGTCATCGTTTCTATAGCAAAAATGTATTTTAAAAATATTAATACATATATATGCACATGCACACAAACAAATATATACATCCAGGCATATACAAAATACTCAGTATTTCCAAACTATGGAAAATGAGTTCAAACAGCAGTGAAGAACTTACGGAGGATCCTCCCCTCTACCAGCACAGAGTAAGAGAGTCAGTACAAACAAGTGGTAGCGGAGATTACACTGCACTGGTAGGAAGGGCAGGATTACTACAATAGAGTTAGCCCAAAACCAAAGTACTCAAAAAGAGTTTTAAGTTTCTAAACCAGACATTTGAACTGGAATTTAAAACAACTCATATATTCAACAATGTGCAGTAGCTCTAGGTGGACTTGCCTGAGGTTGCATGGCCAAGCAGCAGTTTTCACCTAAGGTCCACTGATGTTCAAAGATGAAACAGAGAGGCGTAAGGTGTAATTAAGCCACTCCTGTAAGTGGCTTAATATAACAAATGTACGCCGAGCACATCCACCATTCACATGAGATTAAAGGACCAGGAGTCTACTTTTAGGTGTGCCACCCATTTGCTGCTTGTCTCACTAATGAATTTAAATGTATGTAAAATATATGTAGACACAGTCATCATACAGTAGCTATTATGCATCTTTGCTTGAAACTTGCCACATTCCAATAAATTCTATTTAATTTCCTCCATGTAAAATAAAAATGTAATCACCAGTTTTTTAAATGAACTATTATTTTTTTTTTTTCTGGCATAGTTCAAAGATGGATAAAGACTGTAACACAGAAAAACTAGTGAGATTCATACAGAAAACTGTAATAAACTCTTCCTACCTCACTGGTTTGCATATTAAAAATCGTATTAGCTTGTGCAGTCTTTTATCCATGAAGTAGCTAGTTTTCTTTTAAAATGCTACCTAGAAACTTACTTTATATCTGGACTTATAGTTCAGAAAAGTCTGTTGTAAAAATGTTAGGAGCCCCTTATAAAGTGTTGATTGTATCAAGTTGTAGCAAGAGCAGCAAAACCTACTAACTATAGTTCCTTAAGGACAAGAACGCACCACAATAACTTTGCGTGTATCTTCAACACATGCAGTCATCTAATTTGTCACCCCCATCCTACCAACTGGAATATATGGGCTGAATGGTTGACTAGTACATTTCTGCAGATTGAGCAGCGTAGAACCCAAAACAGAAAAGGGTTTGCTCTCATGCCTTCTCTCTGTGGGGGAAATCTTTAGCTGCTCTTCTTTACCCAGTCACCAACACTTCCAGGCCTCATAGGAACACCAAAGACCTCCATCCCCTACCAAACATGGCCAGAAATTTTGGACAGAAGAAACAGGCAGGGGAAACAAAAGCTACAGACAGGGCAATATTGTGCAGTCTTGTCACCTCACGTTAAAGCTTTAAGAACAAAAGCAAGAAGTACTCTTGATTTGGGAGATCTGGGTAAGTGACAGAATTAGTTACAACGTATGGAAGCCACCTTCTTTAAGGCAAACGTGATTCAGCCTACTAAGAAATGACTAAAAATTGTTCTTTTCCAAAGGCCGTGAGCAGGATTACATGAAATCAATTTCTCTTAAATTTGCTTCCTCTGGACTACTGTTCTAGAAAAAGGATAAAATAAGATTTTGGCGCCTTTCAGTGGTGCTTAAGAGAAGGTATCAATTCCATAAAGCCATCTTGTACAAACAGAAGGAGGCTCCCACTCCACTATTTACAGAACGATGTAGAGCTACCAAATAACTTCAGCCATCAGTTAAATATCCTTTCCTTCCCATAGTATTTCACGTTGTTTAAAACAGGGGCATCAAACTAATTTTCACTGGTGGTCATATCAGCCTCGCGGTTGCCTTTAAAGGGTTGAATGCAATTTTAGGATTGTATAAATGTAACTATTACTAGGTGAGTTTTCCTGGTGAAAATGAGTTTGACACCCCTGGTTTAAAAGAAGCTAAAACAATCAAATGGATCAAATCAGAAATTACCTCGTCCAGGAAACTACTACTTCTCCCTTCTTTTTAATGATGTTTTTGGCATACAGACTAGGTGATGATGCAGATGAAGCCACAGGAGAAGAGTCTTTGTTCTGCTGCAACTCATTCTTCTTAGTGGAACATTGTTCGGGTGCTGAATTTACCTCTTCAGACTTTGCATCGCTTGCATTGCTCCCTTCACCTGCTGATTCAGTTTCTTTTCGTTGCCTTTTTGAGTTGGAATTCTCTTCAACAGCCTCCTTTTTCCTTTTTTTACTAGTTTTATCACCTGTACTTATCTGGCACCCTACACCAGTATTTGAAGTGGATTTTATTTCAAGATTACATTCACCCACTGCAGTTTCATTGGAAAGCTCTTCTGTTAAGTTTATAAATGCATCAGAGCACTCTTCTAGTTCTTCCTTTTCATCATTGATTTCTGAGTTTCCTGTAGAAGTTTCCTGAGTTCTGTTGTCTGCAGTGGATTCCACTGGATGACATGAAGTTTCAGTAATGACATCATCTGTTGAGTCTATGTATGAGTCTATACTGCAAACAGCAGGAAGAGAAGCTTGAGATCTAATACCTATTTCATTTATGTTTTCAGGTACTTTCAATTTCTGTGCCTGAGATTGCTCAGAGCCTTCATCTAGGTTTTCAGCATCATGGCTCTCCATGCTTGAAGGTTTTCTACAGTGTCCATGCAACCCAGCAGTTCCTTCCTTCCCAATACTATTATGCAACTCCTTTAGAGGTTGAGGTAAGGCACGATTTTGTTCTTGTCCAGTGCTGACATGATGCAACTGATCTGTCTTAACCAGATCTAGTTTGACAGTTTCTTGCACAGTGGCTGCTGTGACAGTCTGACCATCCCTTTCTTTTTCCTCACTTCTCGTTTCTTCTTTTTCAATCTTGGCTGAGGATGCCTGCGCCTCCTTCACTACAGCCACCTGATCAGATATCAGTGAGGCAGACGGCACTGCACGCCTGATCTTTACAATAAAATGATCGTTGGATTTTTCCATGATCACTGCTTGCATTGGTAGGCTGGGGCGACACTGAAAACCAGGAGCAACAGGCCGACCCGTCCACGATGAAGAACAACTTGATTTACTGCTGGAGTTATCAGATTCTAAAGCCAAATGAATGTCTTGTTCAGTGGCATCCTCCTCTTCAAGAAGAGCGTCTTCGCTGTAATGTGCGCTGAGAACACCCTCGGGTGTTGAGCTAGAATTATTCTCAGGTTTTAGGAAGCTGAGGTGAGCATCTGATTTCAAAGGTGATGGAATAGTTAAGGAAACAGCCAAATCTTCAAGGAGGACAGAAGAAACAAATGATTTACTCTTTTGTAAATTGCATTCATCCTCTTTGCAAGAAGCTGCATTGGTAGGAACCTCAAACATGCAGCTTTCATCTAGTACATCTGGATCAATAGACATCTGAAGCTGAGATACTAAAGAAGGAGCTCTTACAGGTGAAACAACAGGCCAGTTAATATCTTCTGCTGGTCGAGAGTCCACAGAAGCCTCCTTTGGAGCAATCTCTTGCAGTAGTCCAGCAACATTACCTCTGCCTTTATGACTGTCTAAAACTTGTTTTTCCGGAGTCCTGAATTCCCACTCATTTCTGTCGATATTGCCACTGTTTTTTTCCAAAAGATCAGAACCTTGCAACAAGCTTTTGAAAATTTCACCCATTTGAGCATCACTTACAAGATTAAATGTAAGACTGGACGCTTGCTGTTCTGTGAGAAGCTCATAACTAAGATCAGACTTGTTAGCATCTCTGGATAGCTGGAATCCTTCCTTTTCGTATTTTCTGCCCTTCAATGGAGTGAGAGTGCCTTGCAAATTACTCTCTTTACAGAGGTGCACTTTAGTTTGGGAATTCCTTGTGTTATCAATGGAGTTAAGACATTTTGTGAAGGCAGTTTTTGGTGCATCTGTTTTACTTTTCTCATGGTGACACTTCGGTTGTTGACAATCAACAAGTTGCTTCGAAAGGATATATTCTTCAGGCTTTTGAGATCTGTCCTTCAGAGACTTTTTTCTAGATCTTTGCACATCATTTTTATGATTGATCTTGTGCTTTTGCTTTCCTGCTCTTTCAAACTTGCCCTCCTCGCTTTCATTTCCCACATTTACTACATCACATAGTTCTATTATAATTCTCCTTATCTTTTCAAATACGTAATCAAGCTGTTCATCTACAAATTTCCATAACTGTTTTTTCATATCTGATACTTGTTGTTCAAAAAGACGATCAACTATTCCATTCTTTTTAAGTTGCTTAAGTTTGGACTCTATAATATCACAGATATTCAATTTTAATTTCTCACCTAATGTAGACATCTTGGAAAAGTTCAAGTATTTTATTAATGATGTAAAATTTATGATACCAGATTCTATAATTCTGTGAAAATGCTGAACTGGGAATTGTACCTTGAACTTCATATAATTTTTCCTCATCTGTTTTCGTATAGCTCTGAGCATCTGCATGATTTCTTGTATATTTGAAGGTTCAACAATAACATGAACGATTTTTTCAAGAGAAGCAAGGCTCACAGTTTTATTTTTCTTCATATCCTTTGAAGACCTGCAAGTCTGATTTTTATGCCTCTCTCTGTTCTTCTTTGTACTTACTTTGACAGAAACAAATTTTCCATTATCTTCACTGCAATGCACAGTTTTGCTCTTTTGATTCTGCGGACTGCTGGTCAAATTTCGTGTCTCAGGAGAAGCTTTAGGTCTTGAATTCTTTGTATTTTCAGAGCACCTTTCTGGTTTAGGTTTTTCTTCATCTTCATCGCTACTTATGATTTCTCCTTCCTCTATTTCATCTGAAGAGATGCTTAGCTGGGACTCCATCTCCAAGTGTTCATCAGACATGCTAACCGGCTTTTGATTTTCTTTGTTTACCTCCTTGGACAAATTCTTCGAGGGACAGACAACAACTGTACTTTCAGGAATTAAATCTATAAAAAGAAAACAGTTTGCTAATCACCATAAAGAATTTAATTATAAACAGACACTTTCAGAAAAACTTGGAAGATTCTCTTCTGTAAAGTGATAGTTCAGAATTGTTTGTGTGAAATTGCCCATGAAAACTCAGGAGCTATAACAAGTTTGGGTGGTTTGCTCCAGCAGCTGCTAGTTGAAGGGATTTTTCTGAGCTTCAAAGGGCAAATAAGACCTCAACATTTCACCAAAACCATGTGATCTGTCTCACAAATAAATCATTTGAAAACAGAAAAATCTAGCAGTTTCCACCAGTTTTGAACTTCTCTCCATTTACTTCAAGAAGTTTTCTGAACGCTGCACAAGCTAAATTTTAACTCTAACATCATTATGAACTAACATTTACATACCATAGGTGGCTTTTAACATTTTCATAGCAAAAACAAAATAAGAACAAATGATCTATTAATAATGTTTTCATTCAACTATCTTTTTCCAGAGAAAATGTTATTTGAGTCTTTCAGTAAATGGACTTATTAAACAAAAAAAGAGTACTAGGCACCACACATATGATAAAACTTCTATCCCAGTTTTTGATGCATTGAAGATTACCAGCACTGTAACTAAGCACAACAGCATAGAAAGCTTTTTCCTTAGAAATTTTGGGGAAAGCCTCCAGTTCAGGTTCCTGAATGACAGAAATGAGATATGTGAGAGGAAGGCTAAAGCTCTGTTGAAGGTAGCATACTTTACTCTGTCTCACAAATAAATGGATTAAAAGTTTTATATTTTTGAGATATCATTAAATACATATTTAATCATTATTTAAAATTCAGACCAAATGATGTTTTGTTAAGAAAAATAAGCAACTACAATTAGCTACAAAGCAGCATGTCACAAAAGACGAAAAGGCAAGCTCATTTCCCTTGTATAAAAATTCCACTGAAGTGCATGTGTATTGATTAACGAGATTTTACGCTTGCTGGGCACTCTAGTTAATAAAACACCCATGTGTTCAATCACACATAGATTAGACTGCTTTATGACCACTAAAAACATTTACTCTCATAAAAGATCGTATCTAAACTGATCTCTATAAAAAATGAACGTGTGACTAACACATTAAAGTAACATTTGAAAATGTTTACTTTACACAGGAGCAAAATTCTACAGGAGCAAAAACATATTCCACCTCTGCCTCCATTGCAGTTTTATAAGGATCAATAGCTTCTCAAAATAATCAATATTTTCACAAACCAAATAATAAAATGAAAGTGGTCAAAATATAGTGTTAATATATGTATCTCTGTCCTGCAGAAAAATAGAAAGGTGAGCATTGAATTTCAAGGCCAAGAAAAAACACAGCCTCCTGTCAGTTTAACAGATGCAGAACATTTGACACACATATCATCAGTCAGATCACAAAGACAACGAGGCATGTAACTTCAGACCTGAAAAATCACTGCTTTGTAATTTAGCAGTAAGTTCTGGACAGGATGGATTCCACTCATAAGTAACTGAGTGAAACACTGTAAAATCAGAAGACTACTTCGATGTTCATCTATTCTGATCCCAAAGCTCTCGTGGCCCCACAGATATTTCAAAGAATATCAACTACTGCAGGAAGGAAATATAAACTGCTAAAGGAATTCACAGTTAAAAGAGTAGGTGTCTCAAGCACAAGAGACAGAATTCCAGACTAAGATTTGTGAAAAGACAAAAGGATTATGCTCCGAAACATAAGAAAAAGGATTTAAATGCCACTCTACCATTCCTCTTCTAGTAGGAACTCTAAACTTCCAAGAAAACTTTTTATTAGTTGCAGCAGGACATCACAGGAAGAGTTAAACTTGCACAAGTAAAAGATTTAAATTTTGGGTCACCCATTTTCTCTTCTTGTGAGTGCTGTCATCATATTTTATCTCCATGACATAATATTTAGGAGGTAGCTCTTCATCAATGCTAAATCGTAATGTTCTATTTGTTCTATTTTTTCCTCACCGACTGACTCACAGCTATAAAATATATATAAAAACTCACAGTTGAAACTGATTCAGATGGAGAGCATAGCCTTCCCTTAGCTGACATTCCTAGAAATTAAGTCTCACGTACTCTCTCCAGCTTTCTCACAAATAAATACTTGAAATAATACGATCCTAAGTAACTTTTGCCTCTACAATTTCAGAGAAAAACCTAGTGAGATCTACTCAGAACTGCAATTAAGAAACTTCTATGCATTTTTTTAGAAGTTAGTACACTAACTCTTATTTCAACCACTCATCTGTCAGTAGTGACCAACTCCAATTTTTATAGCACTAATGTTCAAATGGCTATAATTATGGCTGCACTGTTAAATGGTTCCACCACAAACAAAAAAGACCACCGAGACTTATACAGCTGAAGAAGGAAGAATTTATATTTTTGAGAAAGCAGTTATAAGAAGTCATTTCTGCTTTCCATTAATGGGTCTTCTAAGCCTTTATGTAGAAAATAAATTAGAATATACATATACAAATACCTTTGTTATAACTCTTCACAAGACCTTTACAGGGACTTTCCATCTTAAGTGCTTTAGCCAAAGGGCGCATCGGACTGTTCAGTGGACTGATCGCCTTCGGAATATACCTCAGGTGATTGAGATCGATGCTCAGTATTGAGCTGTCATCATCAACAGGAACAGGGTTACTTTCTCTGTCCTTAGTTCCAGGATACATCTCAGCACTAAGAGAAGATGCTGCAGTACTGATTTCAGTTAGGTCTGGCTCCAGATCACAGGCATTCTGGTCAACTAATGGTTCATCCTTATCAGTTAACATAGTTCTGTCAGGTGACTCAGATGCATGCATATTGATTTCACATATACTCTTTTCCTCAGTGGGACACTCAAGATTTTCTGCAGCCACACGATCATCATCCCTCTCTACTTCCATTAAAGAGTCCGGTTTTGTTTCACAAATATCATCTGCGACATCACAGGAATTCAGGTCACCAGAACTTTTGGCTTCTGAGACATCTAAGACAAGGCTTTGAGAGCCGCATTGGTCTGCTGAGCTTTCTAGCAGCTGGTCAGCAGCTAGCCACATCTGATCTTCCTCTTTCTTCTCTGCTGCTGACTCTGGAAGGGCTTCCATACTTTCACCAGCAGGTTCAGATTGTGCCGCTTCTGCTACTGCTACATTATCATCCTGCATCACACCCTCTGTCACAGGCAAGTTTTCACACTCTGACGCACTCCCTGCCACCTGCAGGGGCAAAGAAGATTCAGGATGATTCAGATCTGTCACTGCTGCTGCTGAGGCTTCTGACTCCACCAGATCACAAGCTTCTGCTGATGCTTCAGCCTGCATCTCATCTGGAACCAACACCTCTGCTGCTCCTGGCAAGGCTTGGGGGTCTACCTCACCCAGTTCTCTTTCTGGTAAGGTTTCTGAGCTCAGTTCATCAGTTACCACTGCTGGCAACACTTCAGACTTTGCTGGATCTGCTGGTGCTGCTGCTTCCAAGGCTTCATTTTCAGAACTGACAGAAACAGGAAGTGCTGGTTCCAGGTCACTTTGAACTGTGCTGTCCAGAACTTGTAGTGTGGAATTAGTTTGCTCTGTAGGACCACAGTTAACAGGGTGGGCAGGACTGAACAGCTCTGCCTGCAGCGTGAGCTCTGCACTTCCCTCATCAGTGGCCTTTTGGGAAGGTGTTTTAAGTCCATCTGGTGGAGATCGACATTGTTTCTTAGCAGGAGAAAGAGTTAAATTTAGCTTTTCCATAAAGCTAAGTTTTAAGTCTTTGCTTTTTGTCCCAGTGTGATCATCTTTAGTTTTGGAAACTTTACTGTCTTTTACGTTATCTGCTACTCTGCATGTTTCTTCTAGCTTATAGAACTTGTTTCTCTGACTTTTTGTAACATCTGTACCTTTCTTGGATTCTTTTGCAGATTGGTGAGAAATGTCTTTTGCAACTTTTCTTTCATTTCTAAAATGTCTATTTTCATCCCGATTCTCTCTCTCTCTTTTCCTTTTTTCTTCAGTTCTGTGTCTTTCCAATTTGGAATGTGCTGTTTCCCATTCATATCTACTATTTTCCTTCAAGCGTGCGTATTTATGCTCTCTGCTGTTGGAATCAGAAGGTGAAGTCTTTCCTTCTCGAGAAGTATGATCATTTGTTCCCCTGTCTCTCCTGTAGTCCATGTCTTTTCCTTTTCTAGACTCTTCCAGGCGACATTTACGTGATTCATGAAGACTCTTTGAATGTTCATTCTTTGAGTGTGGACTACTCCCTCTACCAGATTTCCTTGGTTGCTCTTGTAGCTTTTCATTTGGTCTACTTTTTTGGCCAACATTTTTTTCATCTTTATCATGTGTTTTAATGTCTTTTTTAAATCCATTTTGTGATCTCTCATCAGCACGCAATTCATCTCTTGTTTGCAATCTGTCTTTACCAGTAGCTTGTTTCTCCCAGGAAGAAGTGCCCCTTTCTAGTCTTCTTTCTGCACTTGGACTGCATTTGAGTTTTATGCTCTGATTTTTTTGTTGCAACTCATTTTTACTAGCCTTCTCCGAAAGGGTCTTCAGCTTCTGCTGAGGATCTGAATTCCCCTCCTCACTGTCATCATTTCCCGTGCTCTGATGTACGTCTCTCCTGTATTTGTTGACATTTCCCCTGCTATACTGTTCATCACTTTTAATTTCTTTTCTTTCCTTTCTGTTGTCCTTGTTGGAACTATGGTCATAGTTTGGTAGACACGCATGAGTTCCATCGCTGCAGGGCTCTTCGGGAGGGTGTCTCAGTAAACTTGGAGTGCTTCTTTTTTCAGAGCTAGACTTCCCATTGTCCATATGAGATGAGTAATTGTGGTATGTATCTTTCGAACAGTCATTTTTCATTCTGTGCTCCATCTTTATACCGTCACCTAAATCAGAAGGCCTGAATCTTGAATCTTTCGTTTTACACGTCTCAGAGCACCTTCCATTAGTTGATCCCGGTAGGTACATTCTGGTGAAATTACTTCGATGACTGGGAAATTCCGATAGCCTGTTTATAAAAAGAAGAAAAGCTACGTTATTTTAAAATTTATTTAAAAATAACAAAAGCCTAATTGTGATGAATCCATGCATCTCTGAAAACTGATCATGCTTTCCTGCAGCTTCAAGTTGAAAAAAAAAAAAGGGAAAAAAATAGAAGTTTAATAATTTCCACAAGCACACAGCATAAGAATATAATTTATATGCGTATTTTTCAAATTAAATTTATCTAAAGAAAAAACAAGAGCTGTGGGAAAACACTGTTTTGTGTCTAATTAACAATTTCAGTAATTCAAAATAGCATTTCATTGTCTAGCAATAAAAAGAGCCTTTCCCTAGGAAAAAGTTGCTCTTTACAGCATTAGTGATTAAAAAAAAAAAAAAAGCAGCAATTAAATAGTTTAATATTTGGTAAACTGCCAAACAAAAGAATAGGTGTAACTTAAAATACCCACAAAAGTTTCTTACAAGTATATAAACATGATCAGATAAAATGCATGTTTTCAGTTCCACTATCCAGTTGTACCTTTGATGGAGATTACTGATTTCTTCATCCTTACGGTTAATTTCCACTCTTGCTGTTTTGATAAGTGCTGAAATATTCTTTTTGAGAGCTTGGTTTTCATTTTGTAGAATGACATTCTGTTTTAAATATACACAAAAAAGAGAGCAAGAGAAAAAATTAAAGTATCAAAACATGTAACAAGAACAGTGAACTTTAGAACATATAGAAACTATTTCAGCGAAGCCAGAATTAAGTCATAATTACTGAGATCCAAATAGCTTTTTTTTCCCCTCCTTTTAAACATCATTCACATTTATGCTCCCATTTGTGTTCCTGGTAGTTTAGAGGTTTTAAGCACAGTTTATTGAAACTGAAATATGCCATAAGCCAAGAAACCATAGAGCTAAAAAATTGTAACCCATGCCTTTGCTTCATTCTTTTACTCAATCTACTGCTTCCTCTGGTCACTGCATCAAATCAGAAATATAGCTTTTAAGCACTTTAAGAGGGTAATTGTTTTTCTTTCAAGGTATCAAAACCAACTTTGTGTGCTCTATCATTCTAACATCTCTAGATATGATGTTCTAGAACCCTATCTGTCAATCCTAGAGTTAGTCCCTTCTCTTAACAATTGTGCTGAGCAAAACTGGCTCAGAAAGGCAGACAACTTTTGCAGAAAACAATGCAGCAGCATCACAAGGCAGAAGCTGTTTACTATTGCAAAGCACATTGCAGAATTGCCCAAGATAGTCTAACCATATAGAATAGCACACCATGGGGATACTAGTCCAAGCTGAAGAGCACTTCAGCTTTATCAAAATGGCACCATGTTCAAAGCAATGCAAACATCCTCTGCCAGTTCTAATGACAGTTCAGGTACCTTTGCAACACTTTCCCTAGTACATTAAAACCCCTATTTTTTAAACAAGTGAACTGGATAACTTTCTGATAACTACTGATATGCTTATTTGCTAATTAAGGAGACAGAAGACAGCTTTTAAGCAACTGAAGTCTTACTGCATGCAGCACTGTGTAACAAATGAATTTACCTACTGATTTTGTCAGTAGGCTGTCCCGGCAACTACCCGAGGCAGAACAAGCTCCCAGCACCTACGGAGGTGCTTTACAAATCATCTGCGCAATGGATCAATTCTGGAAAGCATGTGAAATTCACTCTCAAATAAATATTCAGTTTGCTCTACATATATCTTGACTGTCCTTTGAACTACATTACCTGTGCCTGTATTTCCTTAAATTTCTTCATCAACTCTTTAATTTGCTGCTGACATTTTCCATATTCTGTCTGCAACTGTCAAAGAGAGAAGAATTCGCAATATAGAAGTGGACTTAATTACACAGAAAAGTTACTCCTCTAGATTTGTAGTGAGTTCACACAGTAATGCATATTACAAAGCTCGGTTTTGGCTTTTTTTCCCAAAAGTAACATATTAAAGCCATATTAAAACAAAAAGCTTCAATATGCTCCAACAGGTATACTAACCTCTAAAACATCACAAACACTTAGATAAGAGGAAACCTATTTGTGCTTGCTCAACAGTAACAGGCTAGAGAGTAAAAGAAACCATATTACTGTGAAATTAAAGACACAATTATTGACAAGCAGTTCTCTGAGTCCTACAGATGGGGACTTGTTTATCAGATTTTTATATAATACAGAACAGATAAGGAAAAACCACCACAACAAAAAGATACTACAAACAAACCTGGACTGCAAAGGACATGCTCCTGTTGAGATCACTAAATCAAATAAGTATATTTGCCATGAGCCCTTCTTCAAAAGCAGATGGCAACAAAACTTTCACAGAAGAATGGACAACTTCCTCATTGTCATACTTAGAAGTCAACTGCTTTCAAACTTTCAAATTGGCATTTTCATCACTTAGTAGACTCCTGGAGGATTTGCTACAGCATCTTCTATAGCACATTATATCTGTGAATGTTGTCCCTTTTACTCCAAAGCTCTAGTTAAGTTAAGCTGTGTTGTATGGACCAGGATAGGTGCTACCTGAGTAAGAGTTCTGCTGATTTGCTAGAAGCAATTATCTACTGCACGGTTGTCTTCAGTCTCAAGGACAAAATTTAATGACACAGAAGATTAATCCATGACCTATCTGCTTTAGTCTGGTAAAATTTGTTGAGAAAAATGTCAAGACTAGCTTTGTATCAGAGGTTTGAACAGATATTTAACTACAAGGAAATCATGGTAACGTTTTCCCATAATGCAGCTGATACACAAACCGCACACCAAAGATGTTAAATGGGAACAGACCACATCACAGACTGACAGATACACTTAGTCCGACAACCTTGCTGACACAACAGTTTATTAGCACACTCTTGTTTTTACTTATTTTAAAATGTTCCCTATTTTTCCAATGATGCAAGCATATTGACAACATTTTTTACACTTTACACAAAGAAAATTTGGACCAAAAAAACTCCAGAATACCAGAATTATTTTTATCACATTAATACACACCTCATTGTAGGATGCTTCCTTTGCAGTCCCTTCTTCAATTAATATCTCATCAAACAAATTTAAGCTGTTTCCAGCTGGTGTAGAATTTGGAGCAGAATTGTCTGTAGGAAGAAAATCAATTACTTAAAGAAAAAGGTATTTTTCTAGCCAGTTTACATTGTGTCACTGAGGGAAACACATTACCTTATTTGGAGAAATTCCTATCCTGAACATTAACATCTATGTTAGTTTTATTGGAAATACTTGATCCAATTTACGCTGACATAAAAGGTAACAATGAAGTTCAACTGAAAACATCGTGTTAGGAAAAAGTGAGAGATATACAGGACACCTAACAACAAAGATGGGTGCATTTTATGACTGTCTAATAAGTTGTTTTAAGTCAAAGGAGAGCTAGCTCACAGTAAATCTACCTAATTTACAAAGAAAGAAAGGCTACACCTTAGGAGTTATCTGAGGTTCTGCAATTCCAGAGCCAATAGATGATAGAAAGACAGAATAAATGTGTGCATCCTACAGTTCATTCAGCTTTAGGCCTGACTTCACCTTGAAAACATTTGCAGTTAAAAAAAAAAAAAAAAAAAGAGAATACTCAAATGCCAATGACCTACAAATCTACAAACACAGATCTGTTGATGAGAATCAAATGGAGTTACTGTAGAGTCGGTATGAGGTTGAATAGCATGCTTCTTGTGTTGAATAAATGTTCTTTGCTGCTTTGTTTTCCCTCACAAACAGAAACTCCCTAGCTTCCCAACACCCAAACATCCCAATTCTTTTGTTAATCAAATACGCATTACTGACAGGACCTGACTTACGACACCCCTGAAATACAGATTCATTTGCAGACAAATAAATGAAGTTAGCTATGAAAACTGTGCTTCAGTCCTTCAGACAATACCATAATGCTAAGAGTATTATTAACTTGATGCAAGACAACATGCAAATAACATCCATATAGAGCAAAAATCGCACTGACCTTCTTTTCAAATTTAAGAAAAATAAAAAAATCCCTCAGAACTAAACTATTGTGCCGGGGTAGAGGTAATTATCTTCAGAGCACCTAGC
The DNA here is from genome assembly GCF_964273445.1 of Streptopelia decaocto. NCBI lineage: Eukaryota > Metazoa > Chordata > Aves > Columbiformes > Columbidae > Streptopelia > Streptopelia decaocto. The sequence goes on from NC_138656.1 coordinate 82,370,647, forward strand.
ATGGGGCTATGCTTTGTATTTGTGCTGAAAACAGTGTTGATAGCACAGGGATGTTGTTGGTACTGCTGAGCAGTGCCTACACAGAGTCAATGCCTTTTCTGCTCCTCACTCCACCCCACCAGTGCATAGGTTGCAGGTGAACAAAAAGTTGGGAGGGGACACGGTCAGAACAGCCGACCCCAACTGGCCATAGGGATATTCCATGCCATATGATGTCATGCTCAGCACATACTTTGGGGGAAGGAGGAGGAAGAGCAGGGGGGATATTCAGAGTGAGAAGAGGGGGAGGATATTCAGAGTGATGGTCACACATGACAGAGCCCTGCGTTCCTACAGCCGCCCACCCATGGAAAGCAGTGAATTAATCCCTTGTTCTGCTTTGTTTGCATGTACAGCTTTTGCTTTACCTGTGAAACTGTCTTTATCTCAACTCAGGAGTTTTCTCAGTTTTACTCTTTTGATTTTCTCCCCCATTCTGCTGGGGGTGGGAAGCAAGCAAGTGGCTGTGTGCTGCTTAGTTGCTGGCTGGGGTTAAACCGCAACTATACAAAACGTTTGCATTGCTTTAAGATACTCCTCCTTGCATCTTTCACGTTTACTAAACAATGCATCTCAGTATGTGAAATATAGACTTAGAAAATACTCTTACATGGTGTAACAAACACAAAATGGAGAGTGAGAAAATATGTATAGATGGTTTATATTTGTAGGATATAGTACCGTACTTCCATATAAATTCAGTGGCCTTTAAAGAGAAACACTTGTTTCAATACTAGGAACAGTATTTAATTAAAAAGTACATTAAGACTCCTAAAAAATAACATGTGCTGGGTCCTTTTCTTTCTTACCTTCAAAGAAGTTAGAAGAGGAAATTAATTTAAATTAGCATGTGAAATTATTGAGAAAGTAACAAAAGGTTAAATGTACTACTGAATGTACTGTATCACACGAAGTATGTTTTGGAGCTCCCACTGGGGATTTAGTGATCACTGACTGTTAATTCTGCTCCTGAAGCAATTTAAAAAACACAAAATAAAGGTGCTTTTTCCAAGTTAAAATATCCAATATCAAGGCACAAGTAGCTAAGGTTTCTCTGCGTCCCTTTATATGCCTAAGTCTCTTAAAATAGCCAGCATTATAAAAAAACTATCCTGTAATTATTCAGCTCATAGATTCAAGAATTGTCTGCTGTATTTATACAGAGTGTAACATATGTGTCTTGAATTTAAACAAGTAGCTCACCGAAGCATATATTCTACCAGGTAACCATAAACTTAAATCTAACTGTTGTTTTATTTGAAACCAGCCTAAGAAGCATAGAGACTCCATAATGGTCCAAGCCAAGCAGCAAGATACAATCAACCTACCAGGAACTGTCAAACCGTTGTCCAACCCATCATAAATATCCACTGAGCTCTCATCACCTTCCTTGAAGGGGGAAGCTTCAGCTAAAGAAAAAAAAAAAACAAAACAAAACACCAAAGTAAACATTTAGTAAACTCCCACCTCTAACTTTTCCATAAAGTAAGAAGTGTAGCTGTGATTCTAGACCAGTAGAGAGTAGTAAAAGTAGCAGCACAGACTAGTAAAAGACAGTATTGCCATCTATTCACACACTAATGGGTTCTGTAGAAGTATTTTAATCTAAATCTCCTCAGTCTGTTTTCATGCCTTCTTCCAATGCCTCTTATCACTTTGATCTCCTCTATGTGAATTTCTTCAGTTCTGCAACAAATATTACTATGAAGAAAAATATCAATATCCACAGTCCTTCTGAGGCTGGGAATCTCACAAATATGCACCAGATCAACTCAACTGTGGAGCTGGAAGTAATGTTAGGCTACCTTGATTGCTGGTACTATACCAGATGATAGTGCATTTGCTCTTACAAACAGCAAACAAAGGAACAATCCTCCTAACCGTCTGAATACACGCTTCAGAGATACAGCAAAGGTTATATACCTTAAAACACAGGGGAGAGATTGGTTCCAGGCATCCTCTTAAAACATATCAGAAATCCAAAGTACAGCATTATGGTTTTAAAATCTAAACTTACCAATGGTATATGGCTTACAATGACACTGTGCCACAGCTGTTTAATTACAGTCGAAGTATTTGTCCCAACCTTAACTGTTTCCATTTTGCTTTCTAAGTTATTTTTGGACATATTTATTTTCATAAGACTGCTTATTTCACTGCAAAACAGAAAGTAATCTAACACATCTTACCACCATAGCGGATATCAAACAATCCCAGTCCATCCTCGTCTGTTGCCATGATACAAACTCCCTATGGCTTCCCCATCTACGAGTAAAATGCCAGAAGACAACAGATTGATTGATGTTTTCAGAACAACATCATGAAACAGAAGCACATTGAAATAAGTCAGTTACACCTGAGCTACCTGTGGCCCTTGCTATTCAACAAAATCCAACACTACAGCAACAAAACTCAAGATAACAAATGAGGTTTAACAAGAAAAGTAAGAAATTATCTGTCCCATAAACAAGCATTCTGAATAAGATATTCAGCTGTACCTTTTATTCACATGTATCAAATAAAAATGCTATAAATCCTGTATGAAAACAAACGTGAACAGGTTACCTTATATATAAACGTTTATCTTAACCAGTTAAAAGAGTATGATTTGATAATTCTGATCTCTGCTGACCATTTAAGAGCAAGTTTTCCCTGCCTGACACCACCAACCAAACCTATAATGAGCAGTAGCAGACAATAAACATTTGCCTCCCAAGGTATGTACCAGTGCTCAGCTACAGGACGTGCAGCACCCACCACAGCAGCTATTGCAGGATGACTTTACAAATGCCCACGCTTGTAGCACCGACACACAAGCACCTCTGAAGCGGGAGTAGCAGCCTGCGACACCAAGGCACCCGCTGCACGGACCGGAGCCCGGGAAGGAGCCAGGGCAAGCAGAGGCACTGGCCGGAGACGAGCGGCAGCGGCCCTACCCCGCTCCTCAGGCCTCACCCCCCTGCACGGGCGGGAAGGGGCTCCCGTCGCCTCAATTCCTGTCACGGCGGTAGCGCCCGGGACCTCTCGGGGGGCAGGGCGGGAGAGGCGCCGGTCGCGGCCCGGCCCCCCAGCAGCCCTCACACGGGTGGCATCCGCGCCCCGCAACCGCGGACGGGCCGGCGAGAGAGCCCGGGGTGGGCAAGGCCGAGCCAGGCCGGGCCGCACCGCACCGGGCGGCGGGGTGGAAGAGGGGAGGGGGAGCGGCACCGCGCGGGGCGAGGCGGCGCTGAGCACCCCTCGCCCCCCCGCGGTGGAAGGAGGTGAAGGGACGACAGAGGCGGGAGGAGGAAGGCCCCACTCGGCCGGTCGACACGGCCCTCACCTACCGGTCAGCCGCCGCGTCGCGGCCCGCAGCCCCCGGCCCGCGACGCCCCGCAGATCGCAGCCGCCGCCGATCCCCCAAGGCCGGGCTCCGGGGCGGCGGGACTCTGGGCCGCGGCAGCCAACAGCCGCAGACGCACGGCACGTCCGGGCCGCGGCCTCGGCAAAACCCGCCCCCGGCCGGGAGCAGTTGGCGCCAAAGCCAGGAGCGCGAGGCGGCCGCACTCCGCCCCCCAATCTCGTCATCGCCCCGCCCCTTCCCGGCCGCGCGCCCCCGGCCCGGTCCGCGCTCCAGCCCGAGCCGCTGCGCCCCGAGGGCGGGAAGCGGCGCTGCCCCCAGAGCGTGGGGCGGGACGAGTGGGGCTGCTCCCGCCTTCGTCTGCCTGGCGGGCGAGGGGCTCCAGCCCGGTGCTGCGGCCGCCGGCCCCTCCGGTAAAGGCTGTGGCGGGTGGAAACGGGGGAGGAGCGGCCGCAGGAGGCTGCCTGGGCCGTGTGGAACGGCACGGCCGCAGCAGTGACACACACGCTCACCTGGAACCAGCTGTGTGCGGAGGGCCGTGCGCTGCTGCTGCAGCGGCTGGACGTGAGGCAGCTCCGGCAGGAGGCCCGGTGCTGAAGTCCTGATCCTGCTGTCAGCGGGCCCGCGGTCAGACCTCTCTGGAAACAGTGTCAGATACTGGGCTGAGCCCAGACTTACATTTAAAGGGCTCCAGGGCGGCCACCCTGGCTTGTGGCCATTGGCTGGGACCTCTGAGAGACTACAACTCCCGGCAGGCAATGGGCGCCAGCTGACCCGCGGGCGTGCGTTGCGCGGTGCATGTTGGGAGCTGTAGTTCGGCGCGGCCGCCGTCACGGCGGGCGGGCGGTGCTTGTCTTTGCCTGCGACGTCGCGGGCGCGTGACGCTGCCAGTGAAGCGGAAGCTGGGGCTCCGCCGCGCGTCCGCCTCGGGCCCCACGTGCCGCGCGGTCCGTGCTGCCGGCGGCTGTGCGCGTGGCTCCTTCCCGCTCCCGCCGCTCCCCTCAGCGCGTCGCCCGCGCTCCGGCGGCGGCGGAGGATGGCGGAGCTGCGGTTCTGTCTGGCGGAGCCGCTGCAGCTGGTGGCGCGCAGGAACGAGAAGAGCAGTGCGGAGCTGGGCAGGTTCCTGGCGAAACAGGTGAGCGAGCGGCGAGGTTCACGGCCTCCCTCCCCCCGGGGCGCGTCTCGCAGCGTCCCCCGCGGAGGGAAGAGGACGCGTTTCACTGCCTTCCCCGCTCCGCGCCGCCATCTCCTCCCGGCAGCTTTGTCTGCTGCCCGCCCCGCCCGGCGACCGCTCCCGCCCCCTCGCACCGGAGCCGCTCGACGGGAGCAAACCCTCCGCTCGCTTTCCGTGCGACCCAGTTACGGTTCTTTCCCCTCCTCGCCCCTTTCAGGGTTGTGCGAGTGGAGTCCTGCGGGGTGGGTTCTCTCCTGTCCCCTGGTACTCCTTCTGTTGCGCTTCCTGAGAAGGCATTTTGCCCCGTGGTTAAAATTTTCAGTGTCTTCCTTGTCGCTTAAGGTAGCTCTGAAAACATGATAGCCAAAGGTAGCATGTTATCCTGGCTATATGCACGTCTTCTTTAATTGCCTTAAAACAGCCTGTGGGGTAAAAGGTAGAGGACTGAATTTTCTAGGATTTGCTTAATTTTTTAAATCTCAGTGTGGTGCTATTCTCACTGGCTTCATATTTTTGTCTGCCTTAACTTTGCAAAGCACACCTGTATTCTAGGTGAGCTGAGACCTAGCTTGTTTCTATCTCTGAAATACTTGAAGGCATCTAATAACAGGATATCGATGCATCAGATGTTATATTATTAATACTTTTTGGGATAGAGCTTTTGAAGCATTTAAGTTGTGCACGCACTTTGGGTCTCAAAATCCGTATTTCAGTTTGAGTATCTAGGAAACATCCCAGTTGTTTGAAGATGATAAGGCTAAATTATATTTTTTTCAGACTGTTGCTTTCCACTCTGAATTACTGTCTCTTAGTTATGTTTGGGGAAGTCTTTCATACTGGTGACGAAGGTTCTCTGTTAGTAGACAGAAGGCTTTTTCTATCAGTACAAATCATAGGATCAAAGTAAAATTGACGTGAATGTATATTCCTGTGTTGGAGAGATGATGCTAATTGATGGGAAAGCAGTGATGAAGAGCTGCTATTCAAGAGAAAGACACAGCTGAGAAATAGAGATGAGGATAAAGCGGATATGTAGTGTAGCATACAGATGGAGTGGTGAACCAGAAGTGAGTGACCCAAGATCTGAGACTGGGAAAGAGACTGTGCCGTTTCCTTTCTGGCAACTGTTTTGAGATATGCTTCAGGTTTACAAGGCTTGCTAGGTGTACATTATTAAAGAGTGATTACATACAGAGAGCCTGGAACAGCACATTAATGAATAATGAGATGTTCTTTTGAAAACTGAATTGCTATTTCCAAGCTTGGAAGCTACAGATCTAGGAGTATGTTTGGCTTATCTTGCCGGTGAACCACCACTGACCAGTGAACCACCACTGACTCCACGTATCGTACCTGATTTCCTACCAGTTGCTTTGTATTTAACTTGGGAAGCATGCATTTTGCAAACCTAGAGCTCTCTTTGCTCTGTAGCTTCACTGTGTCTTTCTGGCATCTTATTTCTTCAGTATTCCATAATAGAATGGAACTTGCACTCAACTGCTAAGTAAGGAACAGTCTTTTGAGATTGATAGTAAAGCACTGTTTATGTGGTGATGGAAGATCTTGCTCTTTGTGCTTTAGTATGTAATAGAAACAGAACCTTTTCTGTAGAATGTTTGTATACCGTTAACTCTGCAAAGGTACAGCAAATTTCTCTGTTCTCAATGAGGAAAATTGGATGAAAAGCTCTCTAAAACAGTCCTTGTTTCCTGCTTATTTTGCGGGTAATTTAAGCAAACTGTATAAGCAGTAGGGCTCCACAAATGCTGGAATGTGCTTTTGCTTCTGCATGTTACTAAAGGTCTGTTTGAATCAGAACATTTTCCTGTGTAGAATTCCAAATGCAGATTTTGTGCAAATGAGTGTATTTTGGCTCCCTGTGATGGTGTAATTTCAGTAGAGAGGTTCATTAATGTGAAGGTGAAAATGTTAGCAGGAATGAAACTTTAGTACAAAAATATCCTTATTCGTCTCTGTCCTTTGAGTGTGCCACTATGCATATGTGCAAAGACATAAATCAGAAAACTTGACCCTTTTGGATATTTCCTCTATTTAGTCTATAGAACCATGTTAAGTGAACTGGCCGTCTCAAGTACGCCATTCTAGATCTTCTGTTCTATTCTGTTGGTGTTTTAGCTTGTTATCCTTCATTTTGCCTTTCATTTTTCTATGTAGGCTCTTATTTATAGCCCTTCAGTCTTCACATTTGATGCTGAGAAGTGCCTTTATTCCTTTGGGTTTTTTTAGTAAATTTAGGAAAAAAAAACGTTGACCTAGCTGTCCCAAATTCACCCAGCTGCTCATTGGCTGTCAGAAAAATGTCCTGATGTCCTGGCAACTAAGACAGGCAGTTTTTGTCCTAAAATATTACTTTAGCTTTTTATTTGATAGGTGAATTAGGCTTTACATCATGTAGCATTATAAATAAGGGAAGATATCTTGCACTTTTTCTTCCCTACTGGAGTGTATTCTTGTCGCCTTCTGCTGCTAGTGTTTTTTTTGTTTGTTTGTTTGTTGTTTTTTTTTTTTTTTGTGGTTTTATTTTAATTTTTGCTTCGGGAGACAGTATATTAATAAATACAGTGATACAAAGTCAAAGAGAACATTCTCACTATCCCTGAAGGAGCGGTCTGTCCATCTCTATCAAATATGATGTACTGGAGGAGGTGTGGGAAGTTACAGCTTGTTCTGCAGGTAGTTGAAGCTATCTTGTTCTTGTGAGACTACGTATCTTCCTGCCTTTTAAATTTTTTTCTTGAAATATATGAGTTATAAGAACACTGCAGGCTCATGTTTTGCTTTATCTTACTGAAGTGGACAGCTGCCAAAAAGTGTTTTCTTTTTGCCTATTCCCAAGGCCAAGCACCACCTTTCTGTTGCTTCTCTTGTCCTGAAACTAGTGAGTGTACTGATGTGGAAAATCTGTTCAATGTTCCCACCCAGTGGAAGACTTTGAAAGATGGATTAATTTGGATCATCTTGCCAAATTGATTGCTGCAGAGTCATACAGTGTTAGAGCTGTTGTATAAGGGAATTGAGCCAAGAACACGTGTTTCTGTGTTGGAGGGGAAGAAGGATCTCCCATGTGCACCCGTTATGCCCTCCTGCTCTTTAGAAATGTCCCATTGTTAAATCTATGTATGGTGTCATGTTCTGTGGAAACACCTGTGAGCCACCATCAGAATTGTGGCTTTCACATAGGCACAAATTGTTCCTTGCTGTGATTTTTCTCTTAGTAATCTTGTGTTTTGGATTAACTCAGTTCTTAATAAAGATTTCTGTACGTTGTGAGCACTGAGTAAATGTAGTGTGTAGTTTGGGAAGGAGGTGTGCAACATGCTGCTGGAGGAACAACTGGGATCATGTTTGACTCCAGGTTTCACTCCTAGCTGTTCTTCTGTTTAATGTCTCTTTCATTAATAATACGCAATGTGTGTATATATCCTATATTTGGAGGGACAGTCTTATGTGATGTTTTCTTAAAGCAGCTGTTTGGAACTGTGGGTGAAAATTTACTATCCCAGATTTGAACACCAGAATTAAACACTTTCAGGTCAGCTGTCCTTTGCTACTGATTGGGAAAGTCGGGTATTTCACAAAGCCACCTTTAGTTAAAAAAACCCTCTGACAGTATTCTTCTTTTCAAAAAAGTTTTTAATTTAGATTCTGAAGGGCTCTGAAATCAAACAGATGGTCTCTTTGTAGAATGAGAATGTTGCCACTGTGATTTTTGAACAGTTTTATATGTCTGAAGGGTACTATACTACACACAATGATTAAAAAACTGCATGCTCTCACAAAATTGGTAATGGAATGGATTTGTTATACAGTAGGCATGTAACTGCAGAATTTTACTGAGTCAGTCACCTGATTTATTTACTGTTTTATTGTAACTGTTCCTTTTATTTGGTATTCAAAGCTCTGGTTAATAAATTAAGCACCTTGTTTGGATAGCCAAAGATGTAATTGATTTGAAGACCAAAGGTGGTACCTTTTTTTTTTTTTTTTAATGATGCAATTGGTCTCCAGTTCCTTTGAGAAGCCTTGGAACTGCTTGTCAGTCATTTTGCTCCTCAAAATGTGATCCCCTCTAATGAACAGTGTGTTGCTTGCTCTGTGATGAATGCAAACCTTCAGCTCCGTTTTTAAAATTATTGTTGATGCTGTTCTTATAGATGAGAGGTAGATAAACATTCCATGTTTTGTAAAAATAAACACAAAGCATTTAAGAAACTGCTTGCAATTAATGTAATGTTTTTGATGCTTGTAGTGTATATAGTGCAGTTTCCCTGATTTCTTACATGCCGTTATGGGATGAGTATCTTTTCAAATGCAGGAGACCCAAGGAACTTGAACAACAGTCTCCCATAGCATCCTAGTTGCTAAGTTGAGGAGGTGTGGTCTGGACAATAGAGTAGTGAGGTGGGTTGCAAACTGGCTTAAGGAGAGAAGCCAGAGAGTGGTAGTCAATGGTGCGGAGTCTAGTTGGAGGCCAGTATCTAGTGGAATGCCTCAGGGGTCAGTACTGGGCACGATATTATTCAATATATTCATTAACGATTTAGACGAGGGAATTGAGTGTACTATCAGCAAGTTTGCTGATGACACTAAGCTGGGAGGAGTGGCTGACATGCCAGTGGGCTGTGCTGCCATCCAGTGGGATCTGGACAGGCTGGAGAGTTGGGCAGGGAATAACCTGATGAAATTTAACAAGGGAAAGTGTAAGAGTCCTGCATCTGGGCAGGAACAACCCCAGGTTCCAGTATATGCTGGGGAATGACCTATTAGAAAGCAGTGTAGGGAAAGGGACGTGGGAGTCCTGATGGACAACAGGATGACCATGAGCCAGCACTGTGCCCTTGTGGCCAGGAAGGCCAGTGGCATCCTGGGGTGTATTAGAAGGGGGGTGGTTAGTAGATCGAGAGAGGTTCTCCTTCCCCTCTATTCCACCCTGGTGAGACCCCGTCTGGAGTATTGTGTCCAGTTCTGGGCCCCTCAGTTCAAGAAGGACAGGGAACTGTTGAAGAGAGTCCAGCGTAGGGCAACCAAGATGATTAAGGGAGTGGAGCATCTCCCTTATGAAGAAAGGCTGAGGGAGCTGGGTCTCTTTAGTTTGGAGAAGAGGAGACTAAGGGGGGACCTTATTAATGTCTATAAGTATATAAAAGGTGAGTGCCATGAGGATGGAGCCAGGCTCTTCTCGGTGGCAAACAATGATAGGACAAGGGGTAATGGGGTCAAGCTGGAACACAAGAGGTTCCACTTAAATTTGAGAAGAAACTTCTTCTCAGTGAGGGTGACGGAGCACTGGGACAGGCTGCCCAGGGAGGTTGTGGAGTCTCCTTCCCTGGAGACCATCAAAACGCACCTGGACATGTTCCTGTGTGACCTCATCTAGGCGCTCCTGCTCTGGCAGCGGGATTGGGCTAGAAGATCTTTTGAGGTCCCTTCCAATCCCTAACATACTGTGATACTGTGAAGTATGCATGTATTGAAGAAGCATGTCGCCAGTGGTATAACCTTAGGGGGTCATCCTTTCAAAGGCAAGGTGTAGGACCTCTGCAGTCCTAAGCTTTTATTTATCTTCTAACAATGAAACCATCCCATCTGCAGGCCCAGGGGCAGGTTTACCTGCATAACAAATGTCTAGGAGAAGCAGAAATTGGCTGCATGTGTTACTAAAATGAAAGTCTACCTGAATATTTGTGTAAGAGTTTAGTAAGTGCTTGTTTTGTTTGGAAAGGGCCTCGCTGTATTTACTGTTTGCCAAGAAAGCTGCTACAGTGCAAATTCATAATCCTGATTTTTTCATAAATCAAAACTACTTCTACTGTATTATATGCTAAACATCATGGAAGTGGAGAAATGCTTGGATAATAACATGAACTCAAAGACCAGATAAATGTAAGCATAAGATACAAGAAATGGGTGATTGTTCTTCAGTAACAAAGTTGGAAAAGTTGGAGGAGATATGAGGGGAGATATGTGTGTGGGTGGGTTGGTTGGTTGGTTTGTTTGTTTGTGTGGTGTTTTTTTTGTTTAGCTCCCTGATTCCCCCGCCCCCCCAAGCAGATGTGAATATGTTTTCCATCTATTTTAAAGCCTAATATTTTCTTTTGCACTGAAAGACCATTTTTATATAAAAATAAGAAAAACGTCAACTTCAAAACTGCAGATACATGCTGCTTCTTGTCTAGAGCATTGCTCACTGTAATTGCTATCAGAAATATGGAAATAAGGTTGTGATCATGATTGATTGAATGCTTTTGTTTTTTTAAAGAGATAGTGAACATGATGCAACTCAAACTATTTTTAGAACTTGGATTCTTAAATGTCTTGTGGTTTTCATGAGACCAAGCTGTTGAGATCACTGGGAATTCTATTAACAAATATGTACTGTTATAACATTTACCCCATTTTTTCTTTAAAAAAAATTAATATTATTTGCTTTATCTATCATTGGTATAATATAATTTACTATTTTGGGACTTGTATGTAATTTCTGTTGTGTTATTCTGCATGTCACTCATTTTTCCCAGTTTTTTAAATATGGAGAGCTGTGTAAAGTACATACTTCCATTGGGAATTTTGGACTCGTTTCTGTTTTCTGAGAGATTTGTTCCTATAAAATTCAATATGAGTCCTGCATGAATTGTTCTGAAGCTAAAAGTCCAAATCACTTCCCATTTAACCAGTTCTTTCGTTCCATTCATCTAGATTTGGACTCAGCAGGATCGGCAATGCATCCTCGATACTTTAGCACAGTTACTACTGGATAAAGAATGTACTCTATTGATTGGTCGTCAAGTTCGGCCGATCTTGTTGGATTTGTTAGAAAGAAATGCAGAAGCCATTAAAGCTGGTGGCCAAATCAACCATGATCGGCATGAAAGGCTGTGCGTAGCAATGAGCAAGCTGGTTGCTGACCACCCTGATGTTTTGCCGTGAGTAATGTCATGTCCTTTTGTTTGATGTTCGAACGTAAGGAGTAAATGCTTGTCAGAGTTCACTGGTGACAGAGGTGAAGTTAGTTTGGATTGTCTCCCACAATAAAAAATGTGTTTTGAATTGAATGATTTAGAAAACATGAGTCTTAAACACAGCTTATTTAAATTGTGTTGTAAGATCTAATGTTATTTTCATCTTGATGATCAAAAGAAAAGCAAAACAGCTGGCATAAAACTTGCTCACAATGAAAATCTCTGCATTTAAGGTTAGACGAATCAGTATTTTTCAGTAAACAAGCGATCGAAGAGATTTCTTCAAAGGCAGTACTGTTTCCCCTTGATAATTAAGTAATGATTCCTAATAAGGAAAAGTATCTGTTGTCAGCTGATTGCTGAGGTGGTTGTCTTTCCCAAGTATGGACAAATATAGGCCTTAGGTCTCAGTATACCATCACTCACTGTCTCGGGACCTATGTTCTGACATTTTTGTTAGTGGCTATTTTCCTTTTCTCTGGCTTAGATGTCTGTGTTCCATCTCTTTCTCTCTTCTAAAGGTTTGCTTTAAGGTATTTTAAGAATACATCACCAGTTTTCCAGAGGCTTTTCCTGGAGAGCTCAGATGCAAACACAGTCCGATATGGACGCAGGCGAATGAAGTTACGGGACCTCATGGAGGCAGCCTATAGATTTTTACAAAAGGAGCAATCAGTTTTCCGAGAATTATGGGACTGGAGTGTGTGTATTCCACTCCTAAGGAGTCATGACACTTTAGTCCGTTGGTAAGTTAAACACCCCTAGATCTTCTCCATTTAAAAGATGTATCTGTATCTTGAATTGTATTTAACCATGTTCACATGCAAGTAGAAAAGAATCTTCTTTTGTACTGATGGTATCTACTCTACCTGTGCTTCTTACTTATCTCTTGAAAGCTGTAGTCATGTATCACAGAGTGAAACTTAAGCTAGCTCTTAGTTGTGATTAAAGCTGTGGTCTGGAGAATCCTTTCAAATAACTTCAGTGTATTCAAGTTGAATTCATGGGAGATGGTGAATTTATCACTTCACCTCTACTGTAAGCCTGTTGGTGTATTGCATGCATTTTAGCAGGTTAGCCTAGAAAAATGTAGACATGAATGTACTCTTACTCCAACTCACATTACAATATATTATACTGTTCTGCATTGATATGCTATTAAGGAGGTTGTTTGTTTGTTTGTTTGTTTTCTATTGCTTGTGTATAGACATTTCAGCCACTGAAAAGCTTGGCTTATTTAAGCTATGCTTCCGAATTGGCTTTGTTGCAGACTTTGCATGTGGTTTTGGTCAAGTGTTTTATGTTAGGTGTCTGCCTGCAGGGTTTCAACCTAGTCACATAATCTACCTTATTTATGTGAGTAGTAGTATTGGTAGTGCCTTTTATTAATTTAAGAAAAGGTCTTGAATAGTAAACATGAATTCAGAAATATGGTAGTAACACATAATGTTAACGTAAGGTGTATAATTTAGGAAGGGCAGAAACAAGAATAGTGACAAATCTGTTGGCCATTTAGGAAGCTCTTCAGGATGACATACACTTAAGTAGTCTCGGAAAAAGAAACAGAATTTCTAATTCATTGACTGGAATTGGCTTACCTATTCAGCTAATAATCTTAAATGAATGCTCTGACTTTTAAATTTTGTCATGAATCAATCTTCTGGCAACTCTTTTTCTTCCCCCACTGCCAAGCTTATTGAAAGCTTTGTTCTTGGAAAGTAAAAACAGTGGTATAATAAATGAAAAGTGTTTTATGATTTGTATTAAATGTCCTCTTTTTGCAAGGCAGATTTATATAGTAATGAAGTCAAGACTTGGGAGTTGTTGGCTTCTTTTGGCACTGAGTCTTGAGTTCATGGTGTTAGGGTTATTTTAGAAATGTCATTAAATAGAAAGCAATTTTGAAAGGGAAACGGTAGTAGGAGAAGAAAAATGTCAAGCAAAGAAAACCCAGTTTTCATTGTCCCTATATTTACCTTCATTTATTTGGGAAAGTGCTCTCCTTTACTATACTTCTGTTGATCATTCAGTCCTTCAGAGAAAGGTTAGCTAGTTGGTGTATAGATGATGAAGTGTGCCATGGTAGAATTGCTTTTCTCAGTTCTGAGGTATTTCTCTAATCTTAAAGAACAGTACACATAGCCCTAAAATTATTTCTATGAAGAAAGTTTTCTGTATGTTTTTCCAAACTTGATATTTTGGGTTGCAACTGACAGTTGTCAAACTAAATTTCATAAGACTATGTTTTGACATGCTTTGTTCTAAATATAATTTTTAGGTATACTTCAAACTGTCTTGCTCTGGTTACATGCATGAATGATGAGCATAAATTATCTTTCCTGAAGAAGATATTCAATGCTGAGGAGCTGATACATTTCAGACTAAAGTAAGAACGTTTAAAATCTTGCAGTCTTTGTTTTTGTTGATGGCTTTCAGTTGAGTTAATAAACATGGATTTCACAGGCTGCTAGAAGAATGTCAGCTGCAGAATGTGGAACAAGCCCTTGTTTTGGCCAATCCAGACTCCTCATTTTGGCAGAAGGAGAAAGAACTTCAATATTCACAAGGGCATATTGTATCGGGTGACCTCTCTGCAAACGTAGTAGCTGTATGTGGTATCGTGCTGCCTAGACTACAGCTTGTTAGTGAACAGCAGGTATGTAACCCAGGGTGCAGTCTGTGCCTTTTTTTAAGAATTCCTAAATGCAGTGAACTGACTTTATTTCCTGCTTAAATGGTGTTGAGATACCATGGGTAATGTGTGTATCTTTAGCTTTCTTGATATGTGCTGTAAGTTAGAGTTGCATAATATTGACACTGCAAAGAAGCTGTGCAGTGGAATGATGCAATGAAGACATAATAGTGCTATTCATGTTATCTTCATGTAGAGGTTCTTATGAATATACTACAAAAGAATGTTCAGTCTTATGTAGTATTTCCAGTCCAAGTCAGGGTGATATTCCAGAGCTGAGCAAAGCCAGGATCAGGCACAGTTGCCTTTACCTGCATGAAATAGTTTTTTAATGCTCTACAGACATCTCATGAACAGCCTTCCTCCAAACATATTCCTAGTTCTTCTCTTAAAACAAAAGAAAACAAAGCTGCTACTTACTCTTCTAGAAGACAGAAAAAGGAGAGAGGAAGTGAGCAAGAACTTGTTTTCTCAACTTGAGTGAAGTAATGCAGAATTCAGTGCCTTACAGTTTTAGGAAGACCATTGAAGGCATGAGCATTTTTAAGCAAGCAGTATTTAACCTTTTTTCTCTTGAGATGGTGTTCATTTTGAACTGTTCGGGTTCTTCTTTGTAACTGCAGCCACTGTTCTTGACTGTTTTAGCTCTTAGCTGAGTATTTCTGTTTGATTTTGTGACACTGATCTACAAACAAAGGACAAAGAACAGAATGAGGACTACCAATATCCAGAATTCCTTGAGTAGCAGAAGCAAGGAAAGAGGAATTTCCTCCCAAATTCTTCCCACTCCCCAACTTCTGTAGTTGAATTTCCTGTATTCTAGCTTTATGTATAGGATTGAGAGTGTGGTTTGAAATTCATTGCAGCAGCAGAAACTGTAGAGCTGTTTAAGGAGAGTTTTACTCCCATGCCAGACTTGCTGCTGCAGCTGTGCTGAAACTGGGCCATGCTGTAAACTGGATTACTGAAAAGATACTCTTTGTCTATGAGGGAGGAGACAACTTCCTCAAAAGGCACACTTTCATTTTTTGAATAGCCACAGGTATTTCACTGATCTGGTGTGCAGTGTAGTTCAAGTTTCATTAGGGAGGTGGTTCCAGTTACAGCTGAGGAGGTGTGATGAAGAGGTAGGAGCAAACTATGAGGGAAAGCAGGTACTCTTGAAAACTAGCAGTGTTACCAGAAAGAAGTACCTGAAACTATATCTGAAAAGAAGATGAAACTTAAATACAAGACACTCGTTTCGGTGCAGTATGTACTCTGATTTCTTTTCTCTATGCCTTTTGTCAGGAAAGCACTAATTTTTGTGCTGTATACTTATATAGAAGTGCCTGTAGGAGAGTTAAAATACTTGGAAAGTATCTGTAGCATTGATAAATTACCATTCAATAAACTACATTAATTGTATTTTGGATAAAATCTAAATGTTATTGAATTTACGTATTTTTCTTTTCATGCACTGAATTTGATGATCTTATACTTTGGCCTGTGCAGAAAGAAGTAAATACAACAGTTAATATTCATACATGCATCATCTGAATCTAACTGCTGTTTGATTTGTCCTGTGATTTGGATCCATTATGGTGACTTAATTTCACTTATATTGCAAAATGTATTTGGTTGGCGTATGTTATGATTGAATAGTTACTATGCCTGTACTGACTACTTGGTGTGAACTCGCTTTGGGAACAAATTGTACAAATACTTTATCAAGTGTTTCACCTATAATAGGTTTTTGATGAAATATATTTTAATATCTATCATTAAATACAGCTTTAGAATCCTTTATTTTATTTGATATGTGTTGACAGATCTGCAGGCCAAAATTTTCAAGTTGTCAGACTCACTTTTGTAATTGTTCTGTGTTGTACAACCTGGAAAAAAGTAACAGTTTCAGTGTAGTAACTCATATTTTGTTTGAACAGGAAAGTAACAGCAGCCATTTTGTTTTGGTTGAATCTGCCTTCACAAATCTTCAAAACCTTGCTATTGCTGTAGCATATCAGAATCCTGTTTTATTAGAAGGACCAATAGGATGTGGCAAAACTTCTTTAATTGAATATTTAGCGGCAGTTACAGGAAGAGCAAAGCCGCCTCATATTTTGAAAGTCCAGCTTGGGGATCAAACTGATAGTAAGGTAACTGATGTTGCTTTATATTTGGATGATCGAACATAATTTTTACTTAAAGCATAGACTTAAAGTTCTGTATAAAATAATGTTTAACTTTTTACCCAAAGACCTCAGACGGCCCAACTCTGTAGTATAGATCCTAGTATTGGTGAGAATAAATAAATGTGAAGAAAAATCAGAGTTAAATTTCAGTAGGTTTTAAATTCTGTGCATAATTGTGCTGTATCTGTTTCATTCAAATTATGTTTTATTGTGGTTGTTCTATGCGGAAGAGCCCTATTGATTTTTTTAAATAGTATCATTTTTAATTTAAAAATTATTTGTATTGAGAAAAAATTATTCCAAGATTACTCAAGCTGGTGCTGAAGGTTGTATGGACACTTATTTCAGTTTAAGTGAGCTAATGTCAGTTTAATCTTTTTTGTGGTAAAGCTGAGATGAAGTAAGATCTTGTGGTGCTGAGGACACTTTTAATCACGTAATAGTGATCTAGCTCTACCTGTAGAGATAAAACCAGAGGTGAAGATAATTTCACATTCTTCTGGATTTGCAGATATATATATATTTTGATATTGAATTGATTTATGTTGTTTGGCTCAATTTATAT
The DNA here is from genome assembly GCF_964273445.1 of Streptopelia decaocto. Lineage (NCBI taxonomy): Eukaryota > Metazoa > Chordata > Aves > Columbiformes > Columbidae > Streptopelia > Streptopelia decaocto. Next base: position 82,387,611 of record NC_138656.1, read on the forward strand.
TTAGTTTTCCAAGGTGATTAATGTCTACCAGAAGTGCTACATGAAAGTTTTTATTAGCATGCATAAGCACCTTCTTTACTTGCATAGAACAGCTGATCTCACCATCTCATGACTGTTCTCTACAAAAGTATCTTTTCATATACATGAGTATGACCACGATATTAAGAAAAAAAATGTTAAAGTTCAAGGTACAAAATATGAAATGTAAATTAAATGAGAAAAGTAGTGAAACCATAAAATTAATTATTTAAGGAATGCTTAAATGTGGAAGTTATGACTTTACAGGGAAGCAACACTTGACTGGTTTTGTATGTTTGAATAACTTGCTTTACAATTCCGCTTACAAATTTCTCAAAAATGTAAAATAAAGTTCAGTGCAACCCTAGACAGTTCTGTATGTTATACTATTAATTGTTAATTGTGGTGGCACAGCTGTGTAAATTGACTTCCAATTATCTGGTTCATTTTAATTACTATTTCAGTTAGATTATCATAGGTGGGGAGGGGTGAAACTTTTTTTCCTTAATTAAAAAAGTGTAATGATGGGCACAGATTATCAGATGGATTGTTTACTAATGTGAAGGCTAAGTAAGTGTTACTTGTGTATCAACTTTAGTAATTTTTTAAAGTTTTTACTCTGAGTTTTTAAGGGATGTAATGAGCAGGTCTCTAATTTACTGATTATTTCTGTTTTAGATGCTGCTTGGTATGTATCGTTGTACAGATGTACCAGGAGAGTTTGTGTGGCAACCTGGAACCTTGACACAAGCTGTTACTCAAGGTCATTGGATACTTCTGGAGGATATTGATTATGCCCCTCTGGATGTGGTATGTAGGTTCATGTTTGCTGTAAAGTACTAGTCTTAAGGCACATACTAGTAATTTTTGAAGTCTAATCACCATGAATTCTGCAGCAGCATGCTGAAAATACTGCCCCTTTTAAAACAGATCAGAAAGAATGAATCTCTGTCTTCATTCCTATCATAGTACACCGCATTAGTTTTTGTCTTCGTTTTAGAGAAGTCATGACATTGCCACTGATGCCATATTTCACTCTGAAGATTTAAACTGACACTGATAATGAGCTATGTGTCTTTTAAGTTGTGTTTTAATATTTGAAAACAAATGTGGCCCCAAGCACCACAGAATATCATCCATGTATTGGAGTCGTGCTGTTAAGAAGGTACTGGAGGGTTTTTAGTGTTTTCTTGTGTGGGGTTTTTTTAGTTTTGTAGTTTGCTTGTTTTTCTTACACATTTCTTACCTCTGGCTTGGACATTAAAAGTATTTTTTTACATTAAGCAGTATCGGTTTTAACAGATTTCCTATTTCCAGCTCCAGAACCATTAGCTAGACTGTCATCCTTCACTTTTGAAGTAATGGTTGCTGAAAGCATGTCTTCTGCAAGAACAACGTCATAAAGATGTTTTGCTATATAGGCCTGCTCGACATTCTCCAGATACTTATTTTATTTCATATCTGTTTTCATTTTGTATCATTTCATATGAGGCATTGTTTCTGTGACTAAATAACCTGACAGTTTGTTTACTGAGTTCTGGGCTTCAGAAATATAGGGAATTCATACGAATGCCGAGACATACTGCTTGTATATACTAGACAGTTTTTCACTGCCAGAGGGTCATGCGCTTACTTGCTTCTGTGGACTTGGTTTGTTGCATTCCCTGTGTAGTATCCTGCATTCATTTCTCCTTTTCTTCAGGTCCTCCCTGCAGGCATCCTGTCTCCTTTCTCCATATCAAAGTCTCCACATTTGCCTCCCTTGGTGCTGAGGGATCATTGTTGTCCTACCTCCCTTTTTTCTTTCCACCATTATTACTGTCCTTCTGCATGGAAGTGTAGATTCATTAAACAGATACCGAATTCTCCTGGGAGTAGCAATGTATACACTGAAAAATGTTGATGTTTGAGAATGTCATCTTTGTTGAGACGAAAATAAGGCTTCTGATGCAAAAGTGTCCAATAATTCATTTGACAATTCAAAAGAAATACTTTTAATTTGGACTTGGCAGTGTAAAGATTGTAATTTCTGTTCTCTTATCATTAAATCTGGATACAGGAGAAATAAGATATGTAAACATTACACGTGTGATTTCCACTGCTAATTAAAATTATTGGCGACTGCAGTTCCTGTTAGCATCACTTGGGAGTGCAATCTGTGGGCACAGCAGTTGCTGACAATGTAGTGGAAGTGCTGGAGCATCTCAAGTGTGGAATGAGTGTGGATGGGTGTGCTGTCTGTACAGCCTCACAGGCAAAAAAATGTTTTATAAATTTTCTTCTCTTCCAGATCTCTGTGCTGATTCCTCTTTTGGAAAAAAGAGAGTTGCTGATTCCTGGCCGTGGTGACTGTTTAAAAGTAGCATCAGGATTCCAGTTTTTTGCGACCAGGAGGTAGGCTTGTAAAGTTAAATGAGGTTAAGAGCATGGATATCCTATTTTTAAGTCAAAGACAGGAAATGCAAAGTACTTGGGCAGGAGTATTTTAGCCATTTCCCATTAACAAGCAATGGAAGTGATAGAAGTTGTGAGGGGAATTTTTTCACTTTAGAGCAGCCTTATATTACTGTTGGGTGAATCCAGTCTTTGTACAGAAAGGTCACTTCAACAGGGCTGAGGGAATGAAGCTTTCCAGGAGGAACCCTACAAAACCAACCCCTCACTGAAACAATATACCACTCTCAGCAATTACTGTGTGATGAAGGTTTATAATTGATATTCACAAGGTGTCTTGACTGGCTAGTTTAAACAGCAGCTGTGTAAAAGATTTCTTGGTTTTGCGGATCTTGGGGTAGTTGGTAGTCTGACTGATTAGTTTTCTGGGGTTTGTTTTTTTTTGTTCCACCTCTTTGAGCAGTTGTATACGTGTGTTCCCTGGAAGATATTTTGAGAGCTTCATGAATAATTTAAACAGAAACCTGTGTCTATAATGATATAAAGCTGTTTTATTTGGGAATCATGAAAAGAAAATAGAAGGTGAAAAAAAATAAAGAAAATCTGACTTGTGGAAGTTTCGTGTCAATATAGACATTTGTAATGTTTTCTAACCAGAAAAAAAGATTTAAGGTACTCTCTCTGCTTTCACTGCAGTAATGCCTCGTGCATCAGATGTCAGAATGTCTTCTTGTATATTAAGACATACTATTGTATCAAGATTAAAGGGTGGGATATCTAGAAATGGAATGGTTACATGGTTTTCAAATGTTTTATAGTTTACTTGAAAGCTTTTAACAAATTTTCCTGCTTTTATCTTCCTTCCATAAATTTATTATTTTCTTTTTTCCTTCTTTTTCTGGATTTGATTCTTTTGTATTCAACTCTCTTTTGGTTGCCATATATTCTCAGATTTTTTTCTTCTGTATACTTGGTAAACAGTTTATAGCAGCAAATTATAGTTTTGCATTAGGCTAGTTAGAGCAGATTCAGTAAGTCAGTTGCAGTTTCCAGCTGTGAAATATTATTAACAAAACAAAACAAAAGAACCAACAAACGAAAATAACAAAAAAACAAAACAAACAAACACAGACACAAAACCAAAAACCAAAACAACAAACCCACAACTACCACCGAAACAACCAAAAACCATACCAAACACCAAACTCAGTATGTAACACTTTGTATGTGCAAGGCTACTTCCACAGTGGGTGTAACACATAGCTGCATAGTTAGTTGTCAGTAAAAAAAAAAACCACCCACAGACCAAAATGTATAACAGAATCGACTGTGAGCCTGAAGAATGAGGAAAATAATCAGGAAAGACTGTAGAGGGCACAGGGACTAGAGATGCTTTTCTTTCTTCTCTGCAATAGAGCACAGATCCTTTAGGATCCGTGGAAGATATTTCCCAGGTCACTTCTGTCAGGCTTCTCTCTTTACAAAGGAGTCTTTATGTTGCTTCTGATAGACTTCTCGTCAGTTGTCTTTCTGCAAGTATCTCTAAGGAGATCTTGCACTGCAGGGTGAAATAACACTATGATAAAAGAACAGATAATTTGAAAAGCAGAGATAGGCAAGGTAAGATATGTGACAGTACAGTCTCAAAGAGTGGGTGATCTGTACACGCGCATTATGCTGTAGCAGCAGCATGTAACATTATTTGATGTACAGGAATGCCCTGAAAATGTTGAATTCTTCAGCAAGATCCAATATGCTGTGTTTCTTCATTTTGCCTTGATTTAGGATATTCAGTTCTGGTGGTGGTTGGTACAGGCAGCAAAGCGGCCATGCTGCTCTGCTGGACAAATATTGGACCAAAATACATCTGGATAACATGAGCAAAGGAGAACTCAAGGAGGTATGGTGTGTGTTGCTCTGTTGTGTCATGTGAATAATCATTTCAATTAAAGGTAATAAATGTTTTTCAGTAATAAATTTGATCCTTATTTTTATCTCCAAGTTCCACAATACACCTTTATAACTACAGATTTATCCTGCCAGTTTTGAAGTAAAATGGCAGTTTGTCAGGAAAATTTGAAGTGAATTGAACAAAGATTCCTGAACTTGCTTTGTCAAACACAGTTCTACTTTTGATGGATCCAAGAAGAAAATGACTTTGCCATTTTGTAGCCCACAGAGATTTAAAAACAGATAAAATTAAGAAAAGAAAAATTGAGCATACTTTAATCTTGAGTTCTGAACTTTGAGATTAAAACTAGTTGGTCAGTTATCAATGAAAAATAATCTGTTTCTGTCGATATCTTTTATAATCTCTAGGGAATGTTTGCTTTGTGTAGTCCTTCAAAAAATTAAGGGAGTCCAGGGCTTAAACTGAAATAGAATTCTCTAGAGATTCTTCTTTTTTAAAAGAGCCTTGCCTAAGGGAAAAGGGGTGAATAGTCTCTAGCAGAAGAGTTGAAGAGAAAGTTCTGATTTTTTCTAGAAGATAGTATTTCCATAGGATTCATTCACTCATTGGAACTTGTTCAGCAGCCAGCACAGTTATCGGTGACTTTAAATATTAAATATTTTTCCATTTTGTCATTTGTCTGCTAATTGTGTGAGGAGTGGGGCAAGAACGGCACTTATTTTGTACTCCTAGATTTTGTTGGAGGGGGAGCAAGTAGAGACACAGGAAGGCCTCTGCAGACAGTTTGCTGGAGATATACACACTTGTGTGCTGTGGCTGTTTCTACTACAGAGAGATCCACATGGGCAGGAATTCTAGCAAGCTGACAGTATTAAGAAAAGACTATCTGGCCAAACTGATGTGTCAAAGACAACCTCCAGGTTTTGACTGTCAAAACCTTAAGAAAAAAGGAAGCTTCGGTGCTAAGTGTGTCACCACTAGGTTCTTTCTGTTCTTTTTTGTAACTTGGTAGCTCAAGTCACAAAAACATCTAAATCTAACATTGTGCAAGATTCTGTAGTACTTAGAAGAAGAGATAGTGGTAGAAAACACTCGCTTGTCTTGAAAATAGACTTGCGTTCTTTAGGTTTATCTTAAACTCAGTTTGGCAGGGTGAGACCAGGGTTCCTGGCCTGTGTCTGTGAAAGGCTTGTTTTTGGAAGCAATAATTTTGGTTGGCAAGCTCTAGTAGAGAGAGCTGAGCTGAAAGGAAATTACAGAAGAAAAACTAGTCCCTTAATGTGTCTTTGTCAGCACAGTGAATAGACAACTTGAATGCTCAAAAAAAATTCGTCATAAGAAGACAGGAGATAAGAGCTTTTGTTACCAGTCATGAAGTTGTACGATTGTGATTTGAGTTTAATTAGGGCTGAATGTACCTCTTGTTCTTCCTGTTATTTGTGCAAACGTATTAAATGAATTAGACTTGGCAAAATTAATTTTTGGCATCCAAATCAATATCGTACATGTTACAATGACTTATTTTCTTCAGATGAGAGATTCCAAGAGAGCAGTTTTGTGCAGCTTGCTAGTTTGAGTATCTATTGAAGTGTATCCTATTAAAATCGGGGGGAGGGGGGGTGTTTTTCTTCTGATGCTAAAGGTTTGTGTTTGTTTTGTTTTCAGGTTCTTCAAAGGCGATACCCCAACCTTGCTCTTGTAACTGATCATTTGCTAGACATTTACATTCACCTTACGGGAGATAAGTATCAGGCATCAGAAAACAGTGCTTCTGGCTCCACAAACACACCAGATGATTCATCAGAATCAAGATCAGAAAATAAGAAACCAAATCTGGAAGGAAGAGAACTATCTCTAAGGTTGCTTTTCTTCCACATTTATGAGAAGGAAATTTAGTCAGCTAGCTTCAGAGATAGAACGGTTTATCTTTTACCACTATTTAAAAAAAAACTAAGAAAAAAGTTTGAATAATTAAACTGGAATGTCATAAAAACTGGAAAAATCAATTTTTAATTTTAAAATAATGGTTTATGTACATTGAAAAAATATCAATCTGAATTATTTAGGGCTTCCTATTTGCTATATATTTTTTGAGGAAAAAGTGTAGGTTTTGTCATATGTGGTGCTGAGTTGATATCAAGCCATATGGATTACTTTTCAGTTCATTTTAACACAAAATATCAGTTTGTTAAGAACTGTTGACTAGAGTGTACCGTATAATGTTCTCACAATAGCTAGTAGGTAATGTTTTCAGCAATTGTATATATTTGCTTATCTAGATAATTCTGTATTAGACACTCAAAGCATTCTAACTTAGAGAAGACTGAAAATAACCAGATCTGTAATGTACCATTAATTTCAGAATTTTTATGATTAAATGCACCTTGGGGTTCAGTTATTTCTTCCCCTCATACCAAATGTCAATTTACTCCTGTGGAATTTCTGTAGCCAGTAGTGCTTTGTGAATTAGTCAGTAAATACTAGGTGTGGGTAGTACCTAATATTTTTGTGAGGCATAAGAATGCCACTGTTTTTAAAACAGCATTTGTTTCTCTAGAATCAGGTGTTTCCTTTTCTTGCCTTTCAGAAGTTTGTGTTGTTGATAAGGAATCAGTATCTTGAAAAAATATTTTTTTATACATTTCTGGATAAAAAGCTTGCTACTTTTCATTTTTTCAATTTCATAATTACTGTATGGTTTAAGGGAGTATATGTTACCTACAGAGTGTTTCAGAAAGATGGACCCAATTTGAAATCACTTGTATCTCTGCAACCACTGCAAGGCACAGAGTTTCAAATTATTACCTCTAGGTTTCTAAAACTTCATAAGTCATTAAACCATTTGTAAATTTTTAGGTAATTGTAAGATGCTGCTGTCATTAAATATACTGCTTTGAAATTGGGTACATCCTTTTCAAACACCCTGTATTTCTAAGCAATGTATCTGAAACCAACACTGTTGGTCTTTGTGTGCTCAGCTACTCTTTAGAATTAGCATCCTATTTATATGTGTCTTCCCATGTACAACTTACACAGCAACTAAATGTGCAATTGCCAGAAGATGACATAAGACCTAAGCTGAACATGAAAGAAGGTGCTGTGTGTTTTGGTTTGATTGTACCAAATATTTTTTTTTCTTTTTAGAGACTTACTGAATTGGTGCAGCAGGATTGCTTACAACTTCGACAGTAATTCTTCAACCACAGCAGTGAATATTTTTCAGGAGGTGCGGTAAGACTTGATCCAGAAATTGCTTACCCAAATTTCTAGCATTGTCTCACAAATCTTTAAATATGCTATTTGGGAATGTGAGATGAGAATTTAGATTTGGTTTTATTTGAGGCAACTGGGCTTTAGTTGGAATATTTGTGATCCATCTGTTGGAGGCTTTCCTCACTGCTAGGAAAGTTGTTTGCAGTAATGTGCTGAAAGCCAGTCCAGAGTTATTACTGTCATACAAATAACATGCTGCAACATAATTTTAACTGATATGAGCTGGGATTGCTTAGGATGAAGAGTAAAAGTTTTAAGAGCTTTCGTTTTTCTTTTAATATGAGGCTTCTTTCCTATGCATCAATATATGTTCCAGGTTTGAAATTTTTCAGGTGGGCATCAGTCTGAGGTCATTTTAAGATGTGAGATCTCAGTGTGTTACTTCCTTTTCCATTTTGGTCCATTCATGTAAAAACAGCTTCTGTGACTGGACATGGAAAAGTTTTTACTTTCAGTAGAAACTCCCTACACTACAGAGTTCAGAAGTTCTTATTACATCCTTTTGAACTCCATTGTTTGATTTGATCTGTGGACAGTGAAATGATTTTATTTACCATGGCTAGATTGGATGCAGTCTCATGTAAATTAAGGTGGTGCTTGTCAGACGATATCACATAAAATTTGCATTGATGGAGTTCGTTTGTTTTTGGTTTGACAGGCATTGGACTGTTTCACAGCTATGCTGTCCAACCAAGGGAGCCGACAGAAAATGGCAAAAGTTATTGGAAGTAAACTAAACATTACCAAGAAAAAGGTATGTTGAGCCATAATTAATATTATGTGTGTTGATAGTATTCTATAGCTTGCAATTTTTGTAGTGATGAATTTAAATGTGTTGTTCTAATTTTCTTAAAAATTATGACCATCTCTCTGTCCTAATAACTTTTTTAGCATTTAGGGTGGATGCATGTTTTTCTCCTGTTATATTTTCAGCTGTGTTTTTTTTTTTCTCTGAAAGTTCCAGTGAACCTAATGGCCTCCTCATGCAGAAGAATAATCACACAGCTGGAACAGTGCAGTTGCCTAAGCACATGATACTGCTAGATGCACAGAGTAGTAAAAAATGTGTTTTTTCTTTGGTGGTTACAGTGAACTTTAATCACTTGAACAAAGACATCAGAGAGAAACATAATCTTTCTCAGTACTTGTTCCGTAATCATTGATTCAAAAATCAAGTATTTTGCTAGGAGGCTAGTAACTATATATTAATAGTGTGTGATATAAATGGCTGAGTTAGCTGACAAAGTAATGAATTAGTTTATTTCTGACTATAGAAGTTTGGCTGCAAAGAAAATTCCCTCTGCTACTTTAAGATGGAAGAACTTGTCAGCTGGGTGGACAGAAACTTCTATGGACTTTTCTTTGTCCTTCATCCTTTGCATTATTTCAATATGGGAATCTATTATCCTTGGTCAATGGCAAAATATCCTTGTTTATACAGAGATATTCACCAAGGTTATTTGGAGGGAGGTTGTTGTTTATTATTATTAAACTGTTCTCAGGTTCAAGTTTATGTAGTTGAACTACCACAGAAGTAGGCAGAGTAGAAATATAATGGCATAGACCTGTAACCAAGTTATTAAATGGAAAGTTGTTCTTACAGGCTGTAACACTTCTGAAGTCCTTCAGTATTTTAGGTGATGAGTATGTAAAACCTGCAAAATACAAAATAATGAAAAAATAGCTTGCTACAAAGTGCTACTGGTAACATAGCATGGATGTTCTTAATGTGATGTTGTAGGCAACTATAGTATTGAAAGTTTTGATGCTTCCTTTGCAGGTAGAGTTCTTTTGTGAACTCTATAAACCAGAAATTCTAATACGGGAACAAGAAGTCTCTATCGGAAGAGTGCATCTCAAGAAGAAAGAAACACAAGCTCTCACTGTACGAAGGTACAATATCTTGTAGTTTCCATGTGAATTGAAATATTTTGTGGTGGAATAGAATAGATTGGAAGTCACAGGATTTAAAAAAAAAAAAAAAAAAAAAAAGGCAAATTGTATATTCTCTCTCCAATGGAAGGAATGTGATGAGTTCTTGTGATCGGAGCTTTACCTTGCATATCTTAAAGGCTGTCTGCATCATACTTCTGCCAGCCAAAATGTGCAGATTTTCAGTTTCTTTTGAACTACAGTTTCTTCAAAGCAATGTGCGTCCACAGCTGTTTTAATAGTATGTGACACAAATTCTGCTGACCGGGAAGTTCTTTAAAAACTCCTGATTTTCTAGGTTGTGTGTTAACAAAAGTAAGTATCTTACAAGGGCATCTTGGAACTAATTTTTTCTACAAACCTTTTTTTTCTTAATAATAATTTAAAAAAAAATCCTAAATTGAACCACTCTTCTAAAAATAATTAAGGTAAGATTAAAATGAGATCCTTGATGAATCTTGGTTTTGAGTTGCTTCCTTTGTTTTTTCAGAGCAAAACAAACCTTTGCTGCCACAAGGCCATCTGCAGTATTGATTGAACAGCTTGCAGTTTGTGTTGTCAAGGGAGAGCCTGTGCTTTTGGTTGGTGAAACAGGAACTGGCAAAACCTCAACTGTTCAGTACCTTGCTCATATTACAGGTAAATCAATTGTGAAGACTTTAACTTACATGAAGACAATTAAAAAAACAGCAAAGGAGAAAAACCCCACAGGTTGATGGTGCTTTCTATTTCTGTTTCAAGGACACCATTTGAGGGTTATCAACATGAACCAACAGAGTGACACAGCAGATCTATTAGGGGGGTGAGTCACTGACTACTGTTTTGTCTGTTCTGCATAACAAACTGGCAGTATCAGAACAATTTTCTAATGCAAATATAGTTGTGTTGTGAAAGAATTGTTTTTAGGCATGTATCAGTTTCATAGTAGCATAAATATCTTAAGAAACATGTTTGCATGCAGAAACCTTGTCCTTGCTGAGGAACAGAGGCAGTTTCACTGAATTGTGTGTACATCTGTATGTGATGAAGTAGTTTAAAAGCATAACCCAGTGTCTCTAAAAATGTCTAAGCTGTTCAATGTAGATACAATATAATATTCACTGGACATAGTGGTTGGTAGTAGTAAAAATGTTACTTATCAGGGTGGTCCTGTCTTTATAAAATTGCCTCATAAAGTACATTTAAATATGTGCAACTTTACTTTGCTTATTAGTCGAGTAAAACACTATGGAAACCACGGTTCCTTCCTACACAGTGTTGTTATTTCAGTAACTCTTTTTGTTAGTTCACAGATGCAAGTTCCTGTGTCACAAATGAGTAACTATTCTTTTGCTTCTCTTCAGTTACAAGCCTGTGGATAACAAGCTGATCTGGCTACCTCTGCGAGAGTCTTTTGAAGAACTCTTCTATCAGACCTTTTCTAGAAAGAAAAACCAGACGTTCTTGGGACACATTCAGACCTGCTACAGGCAGAAACGTTGGCGTGATCTGCTAAAGCTAATGCAGCATATTCATAAATCTGCGATTAATAAGGAAGCAAAAGAAAATGCATCTGGTAAGAGTTCAGACTGACCAAACACATAATTAGTGGTGAACTGGTGTAGAGTAGATGATTTTTTTTGTTGGTCGTTTTTATCTTTCCTCCCTCTTTGTTGCCTTCTTCTGGTTTCAAAAAATGCAATCTCTGTCTACAGCAAGACATTCAAAATACTGTTTGAATAGTGTTTTCTTTCTAATCTCTCACTGTTGTCAGCCATGTCTAAGAGTGAAGGTTTGTTTGTCTGACCTATGGTGCCCTTGATATCTCAACTCCACTCAGCACATACTTGTTTGCTGTGTTGGTGAGCAGTTCTATTTTTTTGTGTGGCAGTCTTCCATGTGTATGCACTCATACTTTCAGTCCTTGAACCTCATTAGGTCTCACAAATACATCCTATTTTAAAAACAGCAAACCAAAACAACAACAACAAGAAAAACTCAAAATCCAAAGTAATAGCTTTCTTAGAGTAGTAATGATGTTAAAAACTTGCTAGGAACTTTGTGATGGTTTTGGTTTCATTGTCAGTGATGCTGACTTGCCTAGTTCTTTACTTTGTTTTGTTGTAATTTTGTCTCCAAATATCCAATATACATTTTTCTTGTTATATGATTCATTTGGGACAGAGGCAGTATTGTTACTTGTCTGGCATGGAGTGGTTTCTGTTTCTAGACCTGCTGAACAAGTGAAGTTGTTGTTTTCATTCAGCGTGGGCCAAGTAAACTTAATTATGAACCTTGTCTCCCCTCTTCTTTTAACTGATGCTTCTGAATAGCCAGGTATTAAAATAAATGCCCACAATTTTTTTTTTTTTTTTTTTTTAAAAAAAGAGATTTTTGGAGATCACTTGTTGCAAGTACTGACAATCCCAAAATAAAGACAAACTGAGATCTGTAACTTGCAGAGCTACCAACTGAAGACATGATGCTGCATGTACTTCAGGCTGTAACATTAAACAAATAGCTGAAACATGTGCAATAGTAAATAATGTCATAACTGATAAGCAACAGTGCTTTTAGTGATACTGAAGCCTTCATTATTAATCTGTTCTGTCATAAAGTTTCTGAATTTGGATTTATTTTTCTGAGATGCCTGTGTCTCTGGGAATTGCAGTCATGTTGGAATCAAGTACAGCACAAATATTTTTTTCCCTGAACTAGGAATGAATAGCAAATTATCCGTACCCATATATCAATAGTATTCAGCTAAATTTTTAAAAGGAGAAAAAAGCAAAAATTTGTTGTTGTTGTTAATTCATGAGGTGTCATATGTAGAACTTGAATGTTTTCATTGCTCAGCCAAACTTACTCTTGTATTTTTGTGCTTGAAACAGCTTGATTAAACTATGGCTGTTAAACATTTTTGTGCTATTGTTCTGATGGTACAAGCTTAAATTTGTTTTGCTTACAGGCTCACCACTGAAGGAAAAGTGGGAGGCATTTGGTCTTAAACTGAATCATGCTCATCAACAGATGAAAATGACAGAAAGTGCTCTTCTGTTTGCATTTGTTGAGGTATTTAGAGATTTGCATTTTGATGCTAGGATGAATAAGGAGGAACATTTAAAAGACTTTGCAATCAGTATTATATAAATAACTTCCTGGCAAGAATCTTGCTGTTAAGTAAAACTTGTTACATGATAACTCTGTGGAGTGAAGTGTGCTACTGCAAGGAGGTGGTGGTTAGATGGGGGGAGGCAGAGGGAAATGTTTTATGCTAACACATTACTTCAATGCTGTATAATATGAATTAGGACTGGTATGATAAAATAATATCAGCAGTGTGTCATATCGTCTTTTCAAGTGTATGAGACTAGAAAAGACATCTTGACCAGTCTCTAGTAGGACATGTTCCTGCCTAGAGTTTCCTGTGAGGGATTTAATATTAAGAATCTCTGATGTTTATCTAGAAGTGATGTTTTTTTTTTAAATGCTTAAAATCCATGATGTAATATTCTAATATCATTAAGTACGATTAGGGGAAAGTATGATGGTTTATGCACGTTTGTTCCTTGTCACCCTGTTAGTATGAATATATGCTTTCAGATTTTGTGTAGTGTGTAAAATGTTGACCATATAATCATTTTTTTTAGAAATAGGACTGAATAGTTGGGGAACCTTTGACTTTAGCAGAGTTGTAACTAATAAGACGAGGAATTCCTCCATGAGGAATGTAATATTGTTTGTGTCTTTGTTTGGATTTCTTCAGATTAGCTTTCTTTATTCTCATAGTGTTACCAGTGAAGCTTATGCAACACAGTGATGGATGTCACTGACAGGCAGCATTGCACAAATAAGAGCTTAATTCTGTTACATCTGGTAGCTAGTAGTGGGGATGACTGTCTGACTTCTGTGACTTGCAAAATAATTCCTGTTGGTGAGGGAGAGAAGTAAATCTTCCGTTGCTTTTAAAGGCCTGGAGCTGCCATTTGTCTAATCGACCCATAAACTGCAAAACAAGTATTTCCAGTATACAGATACTTCAGCTGATATCACTGCTGGTGACATGATTAACAAATTGATATCATTTTTAGGGTACTCTGGCACAAGCAGTAAAAAAAGGAGAGTGGATTTTATTGGATGAGATTAACTTGGCTGCAGCAGAGACTTTAGAGTGCCTGAGTGGCTTATTGGAAGGATCTTCTGGGTCGCTGGTGCTACTAGACAGAGGAGACACAGGTACTGTTTCTGTGCTTGCTTATGCTAATATCTTGCTATCCAGCCTGTATGGCTCAAAATAAGTTCAGAACACTTACCATTAAAATGAATGTGTGCAGAAGATAATAATGTTCTTTCTAGACTTCATACTTTTTATATGCAAGAAGCTGGAGTTTTAATTCATTGTGGCTCAGGAGATTTCAGCATGCAGAAATTGTTGTAGTTTTTGCTTCTTTGAAACCTACGAAGAGCAGGTCTGTCTAGTGCCCTCAGTAAGCACTGCTGTCTCTAAAAACAATTCAAGGAGGGTGTTTGTGTGTTTTTGTGGTGTTTGTTTGTTTTTGTTTGGGGTTTTTTTGTTTGTTTGTTAAGTTGAAGGTAAGGGCACAGGACATGATGTTCAGTTGTTACTATTAGGAAAAGGTTCTTCACCCAGAGTGGGGTAGGGAGGTAGTCACAGCCCTAAGCCTGATAGTGTTGAAGAAGGAATTGAACAACACCTCAGACACATGGTATGAATTTTGGAGTTGTCCTATGCAGGGACAAGAGTTGGACTCGATGATGCTTGTGGGTCCCTTCCAACTTGGGACATTCTATGGTACTGTAGTAATTGTCTTTCACTGATCCTGCAAATACATTCTCCAGCTTGATGGATGTGGATAAGGCCTTTCATTTTAACAAGTCCTTGTGGGTTGTCTCCAGCCACCAGCTAAGCACCCATACAGGTGCTCACTCCTCCCACCCCACCATCCTCCAGAGAGAATTGGGGGAGAGAATAGGAAGAGCAAAAAAGAAAACTCATGTGAAATGGGTGATGCAAAGGCAGTCACTAAGCAGCTCCCACAAGCAGACCATAGTCCAGCCAGTCTCTAAGCAACAGCCGCCTTGGAAGACAAAAATCACCACCTGCTTCTTCCTTTACCCCAGTTCTTGTTACTGAGCATGATAATGTGTAGTAGGGAATATTGCTTTGGCCATTTTGAGTCAGCCGTCCCAACAGTGTCCTCTCTCAGCTTTTTGCTTACTCCCAGCTAAGTCACTGGGGGAGGGAGGGCAGAGTGGGGAAAAAGAGAAAGCCTTGATGCTGTGCCAGCACAGGTCAGCAATAACCAAACGCTGGTGTGAAGAAAGTTAACTGCATCACAGCCAGACCCAGTACAGACCTAAAGGTAAAAAATGCAATTGCTGCATATTATTTTCTGGAGCTACAGATAGAAACAAATGTTGTATGAGCTTCCAAGGCTGGGTTTTCTTCCTGGCAAAGGGAAACACTGGCCATTGTTCTGAAAGAGGCAAAAGGAGCTACAAGTTTAGGGCTTATATAATTTTTGAAATATTTTGTGTTGTTAAAACATCCTGCTACACACGCATAAATGTCTTGGTTTCACTTGCCTGTGTCTGTTGTAAAGATGCAGATATACTTCTCATGAAATTACATGGGGTTATTCTCTGAAAACTTTTCACCCTGGCAGTTTCAGAGAATGTAGTAGTACAGTAATAGAAAGTTAGCTTAGAAGAAATGTACCTTATTTAACATAATAAATATCCTGGGTTTACCATTAACCTTGTGTCTCTAATTTCTGTTTTCCTTTAGAGCCTCTTGTCCGTCACCCTGATTTTCGCCTGTTTGCATGCATGAATCCAGCTACAGATGTTGGAAAGAGAAATCTCCCTCCAGGAATAAGAAACAGGTAGGAAATAATAAATCTGTGACAAAATACTTAGTCACTGTCTTTGTTTCAGAGTTTAACTAGCTTCATGACTTGACCCAGTAAAGAATGTCTGCTTTGAAACCTGAGGATATAAGTCTGAATTCAAATTAACTTCCTGTGAGAGGTGTTTTCCGCATCATGTTGAAGGTCTTTTATGAAATAGCATCGGGAAAATACTTCTGTAAAGTTGCTGAGCATGAACAAATGGTCTAGCAGTCATGTAGAGTGTTGTCACTGGAGACAAGGGATTTATCATTCTTTACAATTAAGCTGTCAGTGCCTGGGAGTGCTACTGTGGCAGTTTATGTTCCTGATGGGAGTAATAAAGACAAATACTTTGTGTCTGTTTAGCAGCCTTTCTCTTGACAACTCAGAAGTGTTGATGATCCTTGCAAAAAGCTCTATATCCAGCCTTGTTTGCTTAGAAGGAAGGTGGCTTGCATGGTGGAGCAGATGTATGCTGTTCAAAGTATTTGACATGTGGTCTTCAAACACCTAAGCTGTGGCCAGGAAATTGGAGTTGTGGCAAGTCCATTCTTCCATACTTACTGTTCCTGGGTACAAAGATGATCTGCTTGTATTTGATGCAGTTTCCCTCATGAATGATGAAAGTTGCACATGTTGTCCCTTATCAGATTCATAAACACGGTGCAAAACTTTAGAGATGCACTTACTATATGTAACTAGTTATTTGCAGTTACTAGTGGCAAAGTAAGGCTTTATTGCTATTAGCTCTCCTTGCTTAGTAGTGAAAGGAAAGAGAGTGTATACAGAAGAAAGGAGACTTCATTCATCTTAAGTTTAAATGAACTTATATTTGCATTTGTCAAAAATGTCCACCCCTCTGAAGTAAATGATATTGCTTGGTTGTATTGGGTTTGCTGTGGTGTGTCCTGAGCCATTATTTGCAGTTGTATTGCATGGTATGGAAGGGCTGCAGACTCATATTCAACATCCAGTGCAAATATACTGGACTAACTAATGGTTAGAAAATAAGTTCATGAACTAGAGCTGTTAGTGTAGTGTACTAAATGTGGAACACTCTGACATATTTAAAGATACTTAGAACTTCAGAGTACATGTTTTGATGCTAGTTTTCCTTCGCTTATCGTCAAGTTTTCTCATCTTATCATTGCTGAGCTGTGTGTTTGTAAAAGTAGAAAACAACCTGTATATACTAGTCATGACAAAATTAGAATGTGTGTTTTATTATAAGTGTCTATTTTTTAAAAATAGAAATAACTAGAAGAGTCCACTTTGAAAAGTACTACTGCTGTTGTCAGTGCCCCAGTGTTCAGTCCATAATGTTTGGATATCTATCACAAATTGTTTAAAATTTTAATTAAAAAAAATTACAATGCTGTAGTTAATTTTCAGTCTACTAAGTTAAAATAAATCAGATAAGTTACTTAAAAATAAGGTATTAGTAATATGTTATTTTAAATTACTCTGGTTCTTAAGCCTATCTATAGGTAGTTTGGCAAGTTAGTCTTCTGCTGCTTACAAAATTTCAGATGTATACCATGAGGATCATATGTAACATTTTTTTAATGTGGTCAGATTTCTAAGTGTTCTGGATTCTTATAGGTTTACTGAACTTTATGTAGAAGAATTGAGAAATGAAGGAGACTTGCAAGTTCTTATAATGGATTATCTGAGAGGCTTGAATGTGAACAAAAATACAGTACAAGGAATTGTAAAGTAAGTTAATTATAATATCTTTAAATCCTTGATGGAATAGCTTACATGTAAGAACGTATGTAACTGTAATCTGTGTTAGACTGTTTTAGGAAACACTGTAAAGGTTCCTATGCAGCAGTTTGCACAGCCTTAGGAAATGGAAGATGGTAGACATCCATCCCCTTCATTCTGAAGGTTTCTATACTTCTGAGGAGGAGAGGAGATTTACTTTCTTTTATTCAGAAGTGCTTCTTTGGGTGGCACCAGTTAAAAAGCGTTATCATTGCAGTCCTCTTTCCCATCTGAGAGACTGAAAGGGTTTGTTTTTGTAGATCCTACCAATGAAAGTTTTATATTTATCAAGTTACCAGTTACCCTGGTTTAAGGTATATTATTTGACTGCGTTAACCTGAAGAACTGTTATATTCTTAGAATACTTCGTGTTTATAGTCTTTATGTCAAGCTCTCTCAAAAATATGGTCCTAAAACAGTTTGTTGCTTTGCTTCAGTGACTATACAGGTGGCAGAGTTTGGCATGGCTTTCCTAACCTGGAGCTTTTAGAAAAAGTGACAGTTGGAGATAAGTTTAATCAGTTTAATTCCTTAGAGCAATGGTCTGATCAGCAACAGCACTAAGTAACTGGAACTGATGTCACTCTTTATTTTTGCAGCTTTTATTTATCTGTGAGAAAGGAAGCAGAAGCAAAGCTGGTGGATGGAACTGGACACAGACCTCACTATAGTCTCCGTACACTTTGCAGGGCATTGAGATTTGCAGCGTCTAATCCATGTTGCAGCATACCACGCTCACTGTATGAGGTGATTACCTATGCTGGGGTTTGTTTCAGTGTATGTTGACTGCAAAGACTTTTTGGATAAATGATAAGCTTCTCCTCGAAGTATGATATTGAACAGAAGTGATGCTTTAATCACCTTTTTTTTTTTTCCCTAATAATTATTCATTTTATCACTGAAAATAACTCTTCTTCTTAGGGCTTCTGTTTGAGTTTTCTGACGCAGCTTGACAGAAGTTCTCACCCAGTAGTTCAAAAGCTAATTTGCCAGCACATAGTCTCTGGCAACATCAAAAGCCTTCTCAAGCAGGTAGGTAACTAAGCCTCTATAGAGCTGTTTGGTATTCAGAGCAGAATTTATTTTGATTTGCCTTCTCTGCCTTTTTCCTCCACATTTGTCCTGTTATTCATGTTGTAAGGAAGAAAAATACTGTTCCTTCATAAGTTTTTACTTCTGCCTGAAATGCCCATATGTTATAGTTTATTTGTTAATTTGAAAAAATATTGAAGTCTGATTAGTTACAGCATTGGGGAGTGTGGGCAGCTTAATAAAGTAACTCCAACTGTAATGCTTTCACAGATTTTTGCAGAGCTTTCACAGGCTTTTTATTTTTAGACTGAATGTAGAACATATAGATACAGAGCAAACATCTGTGTTTGTTTCTGATGGATAACGCAGAATTTCACTAGTTCTAGGAGCCCAGCATGAGTTTGCATGGGGGACTGGGCAGGTGGTATGGGGAAGCCAGTTGTAGGAGATGGGTGTTTGTTTCAGAGTAAACCACTTCATATTAGTAAATATGGATGAATATAAAAAGATAAAGCCCATTTCCTGCTTGGAAGTGTACCTCAAAATTCAGTACTAGGACTTTCCTGTTGCATTCTGTGACAAGGTGACAATGCTTACTGCAGGAGTGCTCAGAGATTAATTTAAAATGACTTCTGACTTCTTACAGAGCGTTGCATTGGTGTTACAGAGTTGTCTTCATTAGCAAATTGAAATTCATTTGTATAGTCTGTTATTTCTGTCTTGTCTCCTTAGCAAATACCCAAACCCCAAGGAGGGAGATTTGTACTTGTAGAAGGATACTGGATTTCAGCTGGGGATAAAGAACCTAATGTAGATGAGACTTACGTGCTAACCCCTTCAGTTAAGCTTAATCTGAAAGACATTGCCAGAGTTGTGTCTGCAGGGTAAGTCTGTTACAACTTTTTCATTTAAAAAAAAAAAAAAAAAAAAATCTAAGTTAGAGATGTTTATTTGGGTTTGAAGTGTTGGTGCCTTTCTAGCCTTTGTTTGGCATGAGTAATGTCCATTTTCCTTCTACTTTAAGGTTAACTTTTCATTAAATAGTGACTTGAGTTTCTAAATGTTTCTTGTCTCCTTAAACCACCTTACTGCCATACGTAGTTTTATTTAAATGATATTTTAGAAATTTGCAGTTAGAATAGCCTGCTTATTTCACACTGTCACGTAAAGCTTTCTGGGCAGCAGCTAGCACTTGGGCGTAAAGTTAGTTGTGTTTCCCTAGGTAGTGTATGATCTTGGATATTCCAAGTGAGCTAAGTGGTGATATTTTGGTAATATATTTTCATAATGTAGATCTATGAAAATTTCAAATAATGTCCATGTCTGGTATATGAGAATTATATGACTCTGCTTCTGAACCACTATTTTTATCCCTTTTAGGACTCACCCAGTACTGATTCAAGGAGAGACCTCTGTTGGTAAAACCAGTTTAGTTCGCTGGTTGGCTGCTGCTACTGGGAACCATTGTGTAAGGATTAACAATCATGAGCATACTGACATCCAGGAATATATTGGCTGTTACACATCGGATGCCTCTGGGAAGCTGGTATTTAAGGAAGGTGGGTGGGGATATTATATTTAGTTCAAATTCCCATCTTACTTGACTGCTTTTTTTTTTTCTTCTTTTCTGGTTGTCTGTTTTATTACAAAGGAGAGATGACCTGTCATAAAGTTAGTAGTTGCATATTAATGATAATCACATATGTGAATTTCCATGAATTCTTAAGTGTTCAGTTTTATCTCACCATAGTTGTTGTATTGGGCATAAAATAATTCAACAATTTCAACAATACTGTTGCTTCCATCTATGGATTAGCATTTATACTGATTGAAAGCTTGTTGCTATAAGTATCTGAATGCATGTTTGTTAGATTTAGTTTTGTTTATTTAGATGTTTAACTAGAACTTTTTCTGTTCCCTCCAAGGCATTCTCATAGATGCAATGAGAAAGGGTTACTGGATTGTTCTAGATGAACTTAATTTGGCTCCCACTGATGTTCTGGAGGCTCTCAACCGTTTGTTGGATGATAACAGGGAGCTGTTCATTACTGAGACCCAGGAGGTTGTCAAAGCTCACCCCCGCTTCATGCTGTTTGCTACACAGAATCCTCCAGGACTCTATGGTGGCAGAAAGGTCTGTATAATCTCTTCCTTTGAGTAGCTGTGACTCTAAGGAGTTAATCTGTGTTGTACAAAAAGTGTGATGTGAAAAGTTTCTGATGTGTGGCACAGAATTAACACGAAACTTTCAAGAGGCAGAGAGTTCAGGTGGCTGTGAAACAACTTTCAGTACAGCTGGGTTCTGTTTAGGTTAGTTGCTTATTTTGCAGATACTAAATTTCTAATTCATTTTGAGTAGTTGAGATTTAAGTGCTTTACTGAGCTGGAGTTCAGATATGTTATATTTCACTCAGCATTTCTTGTTCAAGAGCACTGGAGAGAGAGTTGACTTAGGCTATTGATGTGCATTTTTTACTGGTTTTGGCTGGAACAGTAAAATTTCACCATAGTGACTGGTATGGTGCTGTTTTGGATTTGTGACCAAAACAGGATGTCTTAGCTATTGCTGAGCAGTGCTTGCACAGTGTCAAGGCCTTTTCCGCTTCTTGCACTACCCCATCAATGAGTAGGCTGGGGGTGCACAAGAAGCTGGGAGAGGACACAGCTGGGACAGCTGACCCCAGCTGCCCAAAGGGATATGCCATGCCATGTTCTTGTGCCCAGCAATAAAAACTGTGGGGAGAAGGCAGAAGAGGGGGATGCATGGTATTTGTTTCTCCAAATAACTGTTGGGCATGATGAAACCCTGCTTGCCTACAGATGGCTGAACACCCTCCTGCTGATGGGAGGTGGTGAATGAATTTCTAATTTTACTTTGCTTGTGCATGCACCTTTTGCTTTACCTATGAAAGTTGTCTTTTTCTCAATCCATGAGTTTTCTCACTTTTACGCTTCTGGTTATCTCCCCAGTCACCTTGTAGAGGGGTGAGCAAGTGGCTGTTTGGTGCTTAGCTGCCTACTGCAGTTAAATCACAACATGTTTTAAAGCTCTTGTCCTCATCCAGGCTGTCTCTTATGCTTTCTTTCAATATTTATGAGTATGTGCTAATTTGTATACTATGACACTATTCATATTTTCTTTGGGTGTATAGGGGAAGATATATAACATGAGGAATATCAAAGGAAAAAGTTCAAGCATTAGTATCTTTTCGTATTTTAGGTTTTGTCCAGAGCCTTCAGAAATCGTTTTGTGGAACTACATTTTGATGAACTGCCAAGTGCTGAATTGGAAACCATCCTGCACAAGCGATGCAGTTTGCCACCTTCTTATTGCAGCAAGCTTGTCAAAGTCATGTTAGACCTGCAAGTATGAGTCTTTCTTCTTTTTATAGAAGACATGCAAACATGTTTCAGCACAAAGTAATAACAATACCTTTTTTTTTTTTTGAGGGGGGGGAGGAGTGAACTGGCAGATATTTAAAAACCTAAACCATAATTGATGGAAGAGAATACACTGAAGTACTTAGTTCAGTGGTTAAGATAATAGGGAAGGTGAGGTCAGATTTGAGAGAGAACTAGCAGCAAAAGAACTAATAACCAGAGGCCTTGGGATTTGATGTGTAGAATAATCCCTTGCTAAGGATCCAAAGTAGTGTTAGATTTGTAGCTGTCTTTGGGTCATACTAAAGTTGGTATTATTTTTAAACAATAATTTTGGATGTGTCCAAAGACTTCCGTGTTTAAAAAGCTTTCAATGCTTAGTATCTATCTAAAACTCACATATTTAAAAGGAATTGCAGCAGCACAAACCTGGGCACACTTAAAAGTGCTAATATACATTTTGGTGTAGAACCTAATCTTTGCTTGGATTTTGTTTTATTATAGGTACCTATTTTCTTATTAGTGTTTTTATTTATTATTATCTATATTATTTTGTTTCTGGTACCTATCAAACACCTGCTTAAGGTAATTTGAGTTTGGGAGTCATGACTCTACTAGACTTTTTTTTGTTTTTCTGCCTCATGCAGTTTGAAGAAGTGTCACATCAGAGAGTTGTGATTAGCTTTGCTTTAAGTATTCAAACAGGTTCATGAAAAAACAGCTCACGTTTTGTTCTTATGACAGTCTTACCGCAGGGGCTCGACAGTGTTTGCTGGGAAGCACGGGTTCATTACCCTGCGGGATCTGTTTCGTTGGGCTGAAAGGTACAGATTGGCAGAACAGCTGGAGAAGGAGTATGATTGGCTGCAGCATTTAGCAAATGATGGTAAGCAGTGCTATCTCAGTTTTTTAAAGTGTCTGTAGTATTACTTTCTAACTCTAGTTCTTAAATATAAATTTTTATTGCTGATTAACTAGGTAGTAATTGTTTTCTCTCTTCTTCTGTTCTATAGGTTTTATGCTTCTGGCAGGCAGAGTCAGGAAACAAGAGGAGGTGGATGTTATTCAGAGTGTCCTTGAAAAACACTTCAAGAAAAATCTATATCCTGAGTCTCTCTTCTCAGAGGAAAGCGTCAAAAAGCTACTGGGTGAGTTTCCTAGAAGGACGACACTTAGTAGTTGTCTAGATGTGACTGAAGTTGATTGATGGCTTTGTGTTGTGCAGCTAAATCCTCCACGCAGATGTCAGTGATGGACAGAGATTTTAACCATATTGTGTGGACTCAAGGGATGAGGAGACTTGCCATTTTGGTGGGACGAGCCCTGGAGTTTGGTGAACCAGTACTGCTGGTGGGAGACACTGGGTAACCATGCTTTTTATGATGCAGTTCTTTGTAGTGCTTTACCAGCCACCAAATGATTGTGTGGGCTTCAGCGCTGCTTTGGTCTGGGATATTTAAGCCTTTGTCATGGCAGACTTGCAAATGCTGTTCTTCACAGTTCTCCTTTGAGGGAAGCAATTGCGTCTCTTGCAGTGCAAGTCTTTAATGGGATTGTCTGCACTATGTATAATAACAACATAGAAATTATATAGAAAGTAGTACAATTGAGATGAGCTGCTTTCCCTGCCTTTCACAAGGTGCTGTGAAGAATCTTGCTGTGCTTCACTGGAGAGGCTGCTTTTGGGGAATTGTGATGGTTTGTTTGAAAGCCCATTTGCTTTACGTGTTTTAAGAGCTTGTGAATATAGACTTGCTGCTGCTTCTCCCCCCTGTCAATGTCTCATATGCTGTAAAGGAGGTTTTAGAAGTAGATACTGTCTGCTCTTGTGCTGGTTATAAATTTGGAGAGTAAATTTTTGTTGGAGAGAAGAGAATTAAAACACAAGGGAAAGGGAGAAATACATACATAAGTAATAAATGAGAACTCTAGGTACTCAGCAGTTTATTCCTTTGGATTTAGGCTTGGTCTAGACATGTAGCATCTCCAGTTTAGTTAAATCTTAGGCTAGTTGAGTGCCTGTACGGGCAGGCTGAAGTAAATTTGACTTGGAACCTGCAGAAATTCCTCAATGCAGTTATTGATTTAAATTTAATCAAAGGCATCTTGTGCAAGTCAGCAACAGTTGTGCCAAAAATGGCTTCACTTTACATACATTTTTTTCAAGGAAAGGAGCAGAAGGAAATCTGCAAGCTGGACTTCTGTGTTATAGCTCTTCAGTGAAAGTATGAATCCTGTCCAAAGTGTGCTGGTTTTCTTTTTTCATTCTTCCCTTTCAATTAAGTTACTTTGTTGCAGGTGTGGTAAAACTACCATCTGTCAGATCTTTGCAGCACTAACAAATCGGAAGCTCTACTCAGTGAACTGCCACTTGCATATGGAGACTTCAGACTTCCTGGGAGGACTCCGACCAGTCAGACAGAGGTCAAAAGACCAGGTTTGTCTTACATCAATAATAATTTGGATAGTGTAACCATGGAAGCAAAAAAAAAGCAATTATTAATGGTTTTTCGCTTCCTTTTCCATTTCTTAGGAGGAATCTGATAGTTCTAGACTTTTTGAGTGGTGTGATGGACCTCTTGTTTTAGCAATGAAAGAGGAAGGTTTTTTCCTCCTTGATGAGATTTCTTTAGCTGATGATTCTGTTCTAGAGCGACTTAACAGGTATGTCTAAATGTGTTAGTATTAAGTATCCTCAATGTGTCTGTTCATTATACAAACATGAGCGTGGTGAATCTAGCTTCTTCCAGGCACATTTGTTTCCTGGACTGAGTGAGCTGCTCTCTTAATCATGTAGGTCTTGCTGAAAGAATGAGTGACCCAAATAACACTATCCCTGTTCATGTTTCAACGTCTGTGCCAGTTTGCATTGTTTTTCTAATTGTCCTCCGTCTGGTAGAGGTGCTAGTTTTAATTGTAGTAAATCTTAGATAATTTTTGCTGTTTATAATGCTAATTACAGTTATGGAGAAAGTAAGGTAAGACAAAATGAAACTGCCTTGTCTTGCCTAAATTTTGATATCTTAGCTTATGTGAAAAAAATAAAAGGTACTTCGATCAAAAAGCAGACAAGTTTTCTTGACGTGATGTTTTTGAATGCTTTGGTTAGTGCCATTACTTTCCACTTGGCTTTAGGGTACTGCTGTAGACTGTTCTACACTCAAATTGCTGTATTTCATGGACAAATATGATGAAAGGATTCACTTAATTCAATAGCTTATGTTTCTGGATAAAGAAATTAAGAACATAAACCCTAGTTTAGTTGAAACAGTTTATACAGTATTTAAAGACAATTTATAGCATGAGTCAAGTTGGAAAAATAAATCTGAGTAAAATCTCCAGTTTACCATCTGCAATATTAATATTTTCAGCTTGTGAGAGAGCAATTGAAACTGATGGATCTTATCAAATACCAGAAACAAAATCTAGTTATTTTCCTCTTTTGTGTGTGTGTAAAAATTCATAAAATGTAAATTTAATGTAATTATCTGCTTGCAGCAGTATCCCTCATTTTAGTCATTCCACTTAGTGGACAAATCTGATGAGGAGCAGCTGAGGGACCCAGGGCTGTTTAGCCTGGAGAAAAGGAGGCTGAGGGGAGACCTTGTCGCTGTCTACAACTACCTGAAAGGAGGTTGTAGCATGGAGGGTGTTGGTCTCTTCTCCCAAGTAACAAGTGATAGGACAAGAGGAAATGGCCTCAGGTTGTGCCAGGGCAGGTTTAGGTTGGATGTTAGGAAAAATTTCTTAATGGAAAGGATCACCATCTCTGGAGGTGTTTAAAAGATGTAGATGTGGTACTTCCAGACATGGTTTAGTGGTGGACTTGGCAGTGTTATATTTGCCATTGGACTCTTAAAGGATCTTAAATGTCTTTTCCAACCTAAATGATTCTATGATTACCTGTTATATTGAGGTGATTAGCAGCTACTTTTTCCAAACCTTCTTGTGTTAAAGCTGTTTTTTTTCATTGTATCATTGCAGCTATCTTTCTTTCATAAAGTCAAGTTAACCTTTCTGTTTTGAGAGTGATACTAAGCAGTGTCTTTCTGAAGGGATAACAGTTTAAACTTTTAACAGCTTTTAGTGTACACAGAAGTACAACTAATAAAACAGGCAAACAAAACCTCAGAAAACAACCTGCTAGAATGCTTCTCAGAATGTATAGTCTGTCAGCTTGAAGTCTTGTTTTTTGTGCAGATTTGCTCTTATGAATATAAATTTTGCTGTTGCTTTTGTAAGAAGAGAACTGTGAGATGTGGACTTTATTAGACAAGTCTTTTGACAGATGATTTAAATAGAAGCTTATCAACAAGGTTCGGGAAGAGTTTCCTTTGAACAAAATCAGAAATGTTCTCAATTATGGAAGATGAATAGATTTTTTTTTTTTTAATACAAATTCTGGTGCAATGAAAGTTTAATCAGGCCAAGTCATGTGATTTTTGTTTGTAAGTGACCTTTTGAAATGTGAAATAAAATTTAATTAATTTTTTTTTAACCTTACTTTAGTGTTCTTGAAGCTGAAAAGACATTGGTACTTGCAGAAAAAGGTGGTCAAGATGATGAGAATAATGAAGTAGAACTACTAGTTGCAGGAAAGAAATTTCGTATCCTTGCGACCATGAACCCGGGAGGTGACTTTGGGAAAAAGGAGGTAAATGTGAAAACAACCAGAAGTACAACATTCATTTTCTGGTCTTATTAGTTCTTACGTGAGTGCAGGTCCAATGCAAAAATGCACTGGACCAATTCTGGCATCCAGTACTTTCTAGGAGGCAACTGCTTCATTGCTGTAAAGGAGGATTAGGTTGTACCTGTTTTCTGTGACTTCTCTGTGCTATCATTTTGACAATGTAAGCCAATACTCACTAGAATGTCAAAGAAAACCTCAGGCCTCTAAATACTCTAGGTATACTTGATATGTAGAATACTTTACACATGGGAAATGTGGCTCATGAAACAAGTAAATCCAGCTCTAACATGAGTCTGGAGCAGCATGAAGTTGTGTAATAGATTATTCTCCCTAATATTGTTCAGAAACTGACAGTTGGAAGTCATCTTGTCATTCTCAATATGAAAATTACATTCCAAAAAACTTTGCTCATTAAATGAAGTTCTGAAGTTCAGCTTTAAGTAACTAAAGACAGGTTAAAACAAACAAACAGGACCCTTTTTAGGTAGTGTTGGGAGCTAGGACTGAAAAAAAAAACAAAAACAAAAACAAAACAAACAAACAAACAGAATGGGGAAAAAAACAAACAAACAAAAAAACCCCACCACTATGAGCTTTTTCTACCCAAATGAAGGTGAGTGAGTACTCCATTTGAAGGGATTTCTACAGTACAGGACAAATCATTGTAACGCCTTGTGTTTAAAGGGGATTTATTTCTGCATTGTGTTTGTGCTAATGACTTTTTTCTTGACTAATTCAGCCAGAACATGAGAGGAATTACAGAAGCAAGTTGTAATTGAAGTCAAATTTCCATGTAGTAGTTTGCATCTGTAAACAAAGGGAGATTACATAGCTATAGTTTGATACATGTTGTTCTGATAGAATGAAATGGAGCTTTGGTGTTTGCAAACCCACTCAATTTCTTTCCATATTCTTTGGATGTTCTCATTTATCAGCCATTTCCTGCATTGATGCCGCTACTACAAATCTTAAAATCCACATTCTAGCCAAGGTTTTGTCACAAAGTAGCCCTGTTGAAGTTGGAAGTAAAGGCCTAACTTGGTCACTGTGTTTATTGTTTGCAAGTACTGTGGCTACAGGACTATCACTTAACTGCAAGCTTAAGTAACATGATGTGATGTAACTTGAATTGCTGTGTCATTCTGCTTGTTTGCAGCTTTCTCCTGCATTGCGCAACAGATTTACAGAGATATGGTGTCCACAAAGCAATGGCCGTAGTGATTTGGTACAGATTGTAAAACACAATCTCCATCCAGGATTGTCTCTGGGTGGCATAAACCATCAAGGTGGGTGTTTGTTTCTTGGTATTTGAACACTCTTAAAAAAAAAAAAAAAAAAAAAAAAAAAAACAAAACTTGGAAGCTCCTGAACTTTCCTCAGAATTTACACCACTGTGTTACTCTTTCATGTAAGTACTTTGGAGTTTGTTCTTCTCTTGTTGTGCATATTCCATGGCTAGCCAGAAGTACGATAAAAGCTATATTTACTTCACTGTTCAGATGGTTGAATTATCCTGAGACTTCAGTGCCCAACCTTCGTTTCAATAGAAGGTGTTGTAAGAACTGGCACTTCATTTTCTGCCAGAAGCCTCACTGTTAGCATTAATAACTTTGTTCTTTCTTGTTACTTGAATTTAGAAGGCTGTGTAACAACAGCACTATCAGGGACTT
Organism: Streptopelia decaocto; assembly: GCF_964273445.1. NCBI lineage: Eukaryota > Metazoa > Chordata > Aves > Columbiformes > Columbidae > Streptopelia > Streptopelia decaocto. The sequence continues at coordinate 82,415,574 of NC_138656.1, forward strand.
ACTCTTCAGTTTTCCTGCCAGTTAGGATGTAGAGCACCCATCCACGTTACTCATGCGTTACAGCTCTGCCTACTTGAGTGATGCTTATTATACAGTGATGTAGTATATGTGACCAATAAAATTATTTGATAACACTTTTTTTGGGTGTTTTTTTTGTTTGTTTTTTAAACTCTTTTCAGGGGCAGACATAGCAGAGCTCATGATGGACTTTGTTGAATGGCTGACTAATCAAGAGTTCGGTCGCCAGTGTATACTCAGCGTGCGAGATGTCTTGTCATGGGTTAATTTTATGAATGTCTTGGTAGAGGACAAGGAGTTGAATTCTGCCAAGGAATACAGCCACCTTTACATTTCTCCAGTGATGTCTTTTATCCATGCTGCATGTTTGGTATACATTGATGGAATAGGATCAGGTAAGGTCTTTAGTGCTCATTCAATAGCAGAAAATATGAAGATATATATTTGTATACTTCTATATAGAATGCAAACAAAATACTTGGGGGCAGCATGGAACTCTTCTGTGAGAAGTTTTCACTTCATTTAACAGTATCCTATACTTCATGTGCCTTTTTTGTGTTTCAGTAGTAAAAGTCTGAATACTACAGGAAACTTAAATAAATTAGAGGTAGTAATAATAATATTACAAAGACTACCACACATATTGAGAAAGCCTGTGTTTTTTATTGAGTCTTCTGAGCTGATATGGTACTTAATTATGTGACCACATACTATTCTCTCTTTCTTACCCCACATGTCACCATCTGTGTGAGCTAGTCTATGTCATGTGCATAGCTCAGAATGCATCTTCGCATATTTGGCTGCTGGCGCAGCTGATAAATAAGAAAGATGGGCGTGGGGCAAAAGTGAAAAGTCACAAGAAATGCAGGGAAGGAAGACTGGGGAGGACTATGGCAAGGGGTCAGGATGATAGTGATTGTAGAAGAAAGGGGTTTGGAAATCAGGTGTCCTTAATTCTCTTGCTCACAGAACAATTTGTCCATGGTAAATGGCTTGCAATGGCAAGCAAAAGCACTAACATGAAATAACCTGAAACAAAATACTGCACAAAAATGGCATCTGTGAAGGAACTGAATTTCTTAATCATAAGATGAATGTGTCTAGTATGTTTGTGTAGCATGCTTAACTTTTCTAATTACAGGTACAACATCCTGCTCAGCTGATACAGCTTTATTAGCTCGTGAAAAATGCCTAACATTCTTATGTGAGAAAATGAGTCAATTCCTTGAGCTGACTGATTATCAGAAGAATGAACTAAAGATTTATGACAGAACAAAGGAGAGAGAATTTGTGTGGATGGACAACTTTATGGGAATCCACCCCTTTTTTATTCCAAGAGGCAAGAGACTTTGTGGGAGTGTGTGGACATTTGTTTTGTGGTTTTTGTTCCCAGTACTTCTGTTCTTTACTAAATCTAAGTAGGATACCTGAACCATTAAACAACAATCTAGAGTTTGTTTTCAAGCCTTAGAAAAATGCTTTTTCTGCCTCCAAGTGTGTTGGTTGCAACTCAGTTGCATTTAAGCAGAAACATCTGTTAATTGCTTTCTTTGACGTTTTAAAATTAGTGGATAATGGCCTAATATTATTGGATTTTTTCACCGTAACAAAACTTCTTAATTTTGACTTCTAATTTTCTGTCAGTTTGCATAGTTAGAATGTCTGCTAACTTCTACTAACCAAAGCTGCAGCTATTCCTGGCCTGTGTGTAAAGCATGGGAAGCAGGAATCCTGGGCACAGTGCTAAACAGAATGGAGACCAATGCCCTGCTTTGCTGTGACCTCTCAAAGATTCACTGCAATTTTTGCAGTTATATAGTCCCTGCATTTCAGTTCCTCATTTCACAAATTAATGCAAATGGAACTATCAAAATATTGCTTTTTACCCTTAAAATACAGTGATGGGACTAAAAAGCGATGACTGAGCTTTTGAGTTCAGCTGGTTAGTTTTTAGTACATGGAACTATGTGTTCCTAATGCTATAATAATAATTCATCTTTGAACATTTTGATATTCGTGGATTGTGTTAGTCATGCATAAAATTGTACAAGGTAATGCTTCTTTGTAAATTGCTTAGTTTCCCTTTGCTAATTAGCTCACAAAGGAAGATTCTCTTTCATACTAAAAAGGTATCAAGATGTGTAAGATAAATTAGTGATTAATGTCATGCATACCTGAGCGAAGCTGTATTATGGAATTTGGGGAATGATGTCCCAGTGAGCTATACTGGCTGGAATTCGACAAACAAGCTCTGTACTCTTTCTTTGCTGTATGTCATAATAACAATAGAGAAAATAGGTGCTTAACAGTGCACCCTAATTAAAGCATACTTCCTTCACAGAACTGGCAACATATGGAACAGATTAATACATTGTTCTGTAACATGACTCAACTGTATCCTTCAGTGCCAAGTTTTCAAAAGCTGCTTTTGAGTTTTAGAGCCACATGTGTGAAGGGCAAGGACAGATTTATGATTTTTTCAGTGATGTCTAGTTTGGGTCATGAACCAGGAAGTGTTGAAGTTTCGTGGCAAAATACATTGTATATTCACATGCTTTTTGCAAAATCCCACATAACTTCGTGAAGATGAGCTGGTCTGTGGGTCAAACAGAAAGTAAGTGTGCCTGATCTCTGAGAATGGGATACAGGCTGGGTCTCCATGGCTTGCTGTTGTGAGAAGATTAGCAATTAACAGACAGAATTATCTCATTTGGAAGCACACTTTCAGCAGCTCCAGCATAAAAATTCTGTTTTAATTGTTTTCTGGTTTACCTTTTGCTTTGTTTTAGGCCCTGTTCTCCAGAGGAACAGTGTTACAGATTATGCTCTAAATGCTGGGACTACAGCAGTGAATGCCCAAAGACTGTTAAGAGCCCTGCAGCTTAACAAACCTATTTTGTTGGAGGGGTCACCAGGAGTGGGCAAGACCAGTCTAGTTGCTGCCCTGGCAAAAGCCTCGGGAAACTGTCTTGTTCGAATCAACCTATCTGAGCAAACGGTAAAGTATTATCTTTCTAACTTAGTGTTTATGGCAGGGGGGAGGTTTTGTTTAACTTAAAAAGCATAGTTCTTTTTAACTTTAGCACTAAGTCTGAAATGTTAATTTTTCCTTCTAGTGTGAGCTTGTGTGAGCAAATGCCAATTCCCAGATTATTCTGTTATTTTCAAGTGAAGACATGAGTATCTTTGTCTAGTGAGTTTTTTATTGGCTTCTGCAAAGTTACTTCAGAACACATTTAAGCCTTTTTAGCTTTTCTGTCCTAATTTAATTTTTTGTTGTTATATGTAGTAGCTGGTCACTGGAGTCCTATCATGGAAAAACTTTTAGCATCTTGCAGTTACTCGAATTTTTCTTTTAATACCTACATTTTGGCTCTATTTAAATGGGAGGGAGAAAACATGAAGTGAATTTAACAAAGGCTACTTATGAACTTTAGTGGAGTTTTGTAATTTCTGACCCCCTCCTGATTGTCTTCTCCCAAAGGATGTGACAGACTTGTTTGGGACAGACTTGCCTGTTGAAGGTGGGAAGGGAGGAGAATTTGCCTGGCGTGATGGACCACTACTAGCAGCATTAAAATCTGGACACTGGATTGTATTAGATGAGGTAAGTTCAAGTTTGGGGCACAAATAAAATGAAATGTTCTGGAAGGACAAAGGTGATGATTTGGCATGTAGGATAAATACCTTTGAGGGCTGATGATTGAAATAAATTTTGCTTACTTTTAGTTTTGTGCATCTAGTGCCATGTTGAGGCTGATCATTCCGCTTAAGAGAAAAATGAATCTCCATCTGCTAAGTCCCTCTGCCCATTGGCCCTCCATAGAGGGAGCGTAAAATGCCGGCTTTGACTAGACCTCTTTTAGACAAGAGAACAAGGATCAAATCCCGGCATAAATTCATGCAGAAAGCCAAGGATAGATTTGATTTACATTTGAAAGTTTTTGGGAAGAGTGTCAACAGAAGTTTTGGTACACATGCTCTTGTATGGATATAATTTCACTTAAATAGAAGGCATTTTGCTGGGACTAATACACTGTGTTGTGTACTGATTTAATTGAGATGAAGAAGAGTTCCGTTTTGCCAGTGTAAGCTGTGCTGCCACCACAGGTTTGTTCATGTACCAAGTAGCAAGTGCTTTCCAGCTTATGCATGCACAGAGCTTGCTTCTTCAGTGTGCATACTAATTATTTCAGAGTGCAAAATCTTAAATTTTTTTAACTGTTTCTATACATTTTTTTTCCTATTGTGAAGAATACCACTTTAAACAACCATGATATTGAAATAACTCGGACTGCCTTAATTTAAAAAACAAGCACAGGAACAAAACACTCTGCCACGCATGTATGAACGTAGGTTTAGAAGCATCTTGAACATGCAGATTTTATGATGGAAAATTTTCTTATTGTGTTGAAAACACAGTACAAATAGCAAGTGCACATGAGAAAAGTGTTATAGCTTTGTTGCTCCAGTGTAATAAATCTAGCTGGAGGTAATAGCAGGTGACAGTGCTAGAACAGGAAAGAAATTCAATTTTACCTTCTGTGTATCCAAGACTAGAGATTATGCAAAAGTGTTTTGTAGAGCATTAATATTGTATCTTCTTTCCTCAGTTGAATCTGGCTTCTCAGTCTGTATTAGAGGGACTAAATGCATGCTTTGACCACAGAGCAGAGATTTATGTTCCAGAATTGGGAATGAATTTTCATGTACAGCACAAGAAGACTAAGATTTTTGGATGTCAGAATCCATACAGGCAAGGAGGTGGAAGAAAAGGTCTGCCAAAGTCCTTTCTCAACCGATTTACACAGGCAAGCTTATTTGTTTGGTTTAAACTATGTCATAATCCCATCTTGTAGTTTTCTGACGATATCAACACTCAGCATGCTCTTGATTCTACAGGTGTATGTTGATCCACTGTCAGCAGAAGATATGGAATTTATTGGGAATACACTATTTCCTGCTATTGATAAAAGTATTATTGCTAAAATGGTTGCTTTCAATAACAAGGTAAATATATATTTTAGTTTCTTTTGTGTAGAAGTAGGCAGAATGCAGTAAGATTAAAAAAGTTAAGTCCAATGTTACCTTTCCAAGTATTTTCCTAGACAAGTGCTTGGGTGAAAAAAGAGGAATGGGAATATATGCAGAAGAAAGTAAAGAACACCACTAAAACCCATCTGAATTCTTGTACCACTACAATCAGATTCTTGGTTGATATCTGAAGAGGCATTATTTTTCACGGAGGAGAATATATATTTATATAAGAAAGGCTTTGCTATACAACTGAAAACAATTATGGTTTGGTAGCTTGGTGAAGCGAGTTCAGAAATAATGATTTTCCTTCTCATGGATTATTCTTGAAGCACAAACAAAATGAGCTATATCTTAACAAGAACTAAAATATGTATTTCTGTTTCTGGTCAGAATTTTTAACGTGCTCTTTATTATGAGATGTTGTTAGTGAAAGTGGCATCTGATCTGTACAGAAACAGAAGCTTGTAAGGTTATGTGGCAGTGTTCTGGAACATTGAGTGACCAATAAAAGGAAAATATTTCCTGATATAATTTGTCTATGGCAGAGGACTTAGAGGTGCTCGGATATAAAATATTGCTAATATAAAAGGTTTTCAACAAGCATTGATTAAAAGCATTGACTTAGTAGCTATTTTGTTGCTTAAATAGTTCCATTTTGCACAAAATGCAGGATATAAAATTCACAGCAAGAATTTTACTCAGGGTCATGCTTCTGAAGTTGTGTTTGATCTTCATGTAATGAAACAAAGTCTAGTGACATTAAGAGAAAGTAGTATTGTTTGTCCTTACATAAAAATCTTTTATGGCGGCATCTTAGTGAATACTTATTTATAGAGTGCAAGAGTAAAAAGGAAAATTAAGCTGTTAGAGAATTAGTAGAGACAACTAAATCAAGCTTTAGTTCCTCATGTCTTCAGAAAAGTGAATACAGTTTTCTCCTTCTGTTGTCTTCTGTCTTGTAAGCAGTGCTAAAGGCAGAAGTTCAGTTGAATATAAAAAAAAAATATATATATATTTGAAGATCAGCACATGGGTGGAAAAGATTGTTATTATTTTTTTAAAAAAAATTACTGCTTTTTCCAGATTGACAATGAAGTAATGGTTGAAAAAAAGTGGGGACAAAAAGGAGGACCCTGGGAGTTCAACTTACGTGATCTTTTCCGCTGGTGCCAGCTGATGCTTGTTGACCAGTCACCAGGATGTTATGATCCAGGCCAACATGTATTTTTGGTGTATGGAGAAAGAATGAGAACCAAAGAAGACAAAGAAAAGGTGAGATGTGTGTTCACCTTTCTTGGTCTTCAGATTGTCAGGAAGTATTTCTAGAAATCCGAGTGTTAATTTGAAGATGCTTTGCAATTTATTTGTAGACAATACCCCTTACAAAAGAAAAATAGGTTTGTTTGAGGTTTTGACATTTAACATATGTACCTCTCCCCTTGTCATTTAAAATATCGACTTAATTAGCTGCTAGTATTAAAGCAGAAAGCTGGTGTAAATCAAGGCAAGTAGGACAACAAAGGACTTAAACAGAGCAAAACACAACGTGTTCTTATGTGATTCTGTATTTAATAACGTTCTCATAGAAGTGGCATGGGTTGCATGCATATTTGTGAGTGAAGAGGAGATGGGGAGCAGTGAAGAGAAACAGCACTGAGATATGGAGAGATGCTTAAAGTTATAGGTAAAACACAGCAGTTTTTAGATTCTTCTGGCTTGGACTTCTTTTATGGACTTATTTACCTGTCACTTTTTTCATCTGCCTGTCAAATTGCTCTCCTCGTTCTCTTAAAATCATGGCTTAAGGTTGCTCTAATAAAACACACTGCAATTGTTATTCCATCTTTGCCATCTACATATCCCTCTCTTGCTTAGAAATCCTTGGCTTTTGTTTAGTTTCACAACATTTAAATGGTGTTAAACTAAACATCAGTCACATTGTAAGATTGAAGATACAGACTGTATGTGACTGGATATTTTTCTCATGGGTTTACTTTCTCCTTCCTGTAGTATTATTGCATTTTTGTGTGTTATCAAAGAGCTTACTTATGGAATGGCTTTTTTACAAGAGGTTTTCTTTTTTTTTTTTTTTTAGACAGAAGCATTAGAGTATTTCAAGTCATGGGAAGGCATGGTTAATGAAGGGCTTGCTGTGGGCAGCTCACACTCACTTTGCTTGCTGCACTTCCAGTGAAATGATGCTTATGATTAAATTGTGTTAGTTACTATCACATAGCTGTTACTGTCACACGGCTGTGGAGCTGAGAGGGAAGGCTGTTTTAGGAGTAAATCTTTAGAATTATGGTTAACTTAAGCCTGATGAGTCTTCTTTTGGCTCTTTCAATTGTTTTAGGTTATATCTGTGTTTCGAGACATTTTTGGCCAGGAGGCTGATGTGTATACAGGAACCAGAGAGTTTCACATCACTCCGTATAACGTTCAGGTAGGCTGTTGACAAGAGGTTTTTTGAGTGGAGAGAGGAGGAGGCAACTTGGACTTGCCTCTTACTACTCATCCATGTGTCTCTTGTCTCTTCCAGATCGGTTACTCAGTTCTTTCTCGTGGCAACTATATTCCTCGACCTGGTAGAAGTCTCTCACTTCTGCATCATTCGCTGCAGTCCCTTGAGTCTATAATGAAATGTGTGCACATGAGCTGGATGGTAATCCTGGTGGGCCCAGCAGCTGTTGGCAAAACCAGTCTTGTTGAGCTGCTGGCCCATCTCACCGGCCATCGACTGAAAATCATGGCAATGAACAGTGCGATGGATACAACTGAACTCCTGGGTGGATTTGAACAGGTAAACACTGTTTTGGTAATATGGCAATATTTCTTGTTCCTACCCAACAGTGGCCAGTCCACTGTGATCTTAGTGTTTAAGCACCAAATGGAGCCTTAGGCACCGCAGTCTTCTGGATGAACTAACTCCATAATGGCTTGTTTGCAGGTGGATATCAATAGGCCATGGCAGCGCCTGTTGGAAAAAGTGGAGAATGCTGTGAGCACACTAGTAAGGGACAGTCTTCTTCTGACAGAAATTTGTGCAGATGATGCTGAGCTTCTGCTGCGTGCTTGGAGCAGTTTCATCCTGAATTACAAACCCAAATCTCTGGGTGAAGGAGGCAGAAGTGTTACAGCTGAATTAGTGGGCAAACTGGAGGGAATACTTGTACTGATCCAGCGACTAAACAACAAAATAAATTCCTACTCAAAACCAGGTATGTATGGTGGGTGATTTCACATAAGACTATATATTCCTCTGAAGAAAATAAGAGAAATAGATAACTCTGCAGTGAAAGCTTGAGAAAACTGAGGGGTGTTTTATAGGTTCTTTGTAGTCAATACTGTTGCTTCATACTACTTATGTAACAGCCTATCTTATGAAAAAGTTATTTGTGATGGTTCTTCAGGTTTATTTTTTGTGTTTGTGTAGTTACAGCTGGTAGCAATCAGTAGTCCATACTTGACACACTGCAATTCTCCTGTATTGAGCTATTCAACATATGATGCAATACAGCTCTTATCTTGTATTTCTAAGAAATGGAATTTAGATACTCTATTCTTGCATTTGTCCTCTGAAGCATTAATCAGCTGAGCTTTACAAATGTCACCAGAATAATGTATGGGTTATTTTTTTTTAAATCATCTAAAAGATTGCATTAATAGCCATCAAACTTCCTCTAGTGGGGGAGAGGGATGGAGGAAAAGTGTCTGTTTAAACAGAAAGGTGTCAGTGTAGTTTATATGTGCATGCAAACCTCATGTTTCCACATGTGGATTTTGCCCATGGGAGGCTACTTGGAGAGTTGGAGCCTCTGCTGTTGTTCCCCTAAAAAGTAGGAAGTATATATGTTAACAAAATAATTACCATTTTTCTTGAATGAAAGAGGAAGCTACCTCAGTGATGTAAGTCTTGATGCAAGATGTAATTCCTTTCAGAGTTTGCTCACTTGGTAGAAGAGTTCCGGCATTTCAAGCTGCAGCAGGCCCAGGCTGCTGACCTCAACAGCCATGGCACTTTCGAGTGGGTGGATGGGATGTTGGTTCAGGCCCTGCAGTCGGGAGACTGGCTGTTGATGGACAATGTTAACTTCTGCAAGTAAGATATTTTAGTGGCATCGTTTCACTGAGTAAAACCCTTGACCTCCCTAGGTTACTTGCCTCTTACTGTGTGGTTCCCAACTGAACATTTTACATTTGATAACAATAAATGAGAGCAGTAACTTAAATGTTCTGAAAGAGTGTCTTCCTTCTTAGCTTAGCAGTTGATAGTTTTCCTGTTACCTTTGAACATAATAACTGTTTGACTTTTTGCTTAAGACTGGTACCATTTTGATTTCTGATCAGAACGGGATCAAATTGTTACCTTTTTATAACCATTTATATTTCCTTTTAATATAGCCCTTCTGTGCTGGACCGCTTGAATGCTTTGCTTGAACCAGGAGGCGTTCTTACCATGAGTGAGAGAGGTGTGATAGATGGTACAATTCCCACAATAGCTCCACATCCAAACTTCAGGTGCTTTGCTTTTTTGTCTTTTTTTTTTCCTTTTTAAAATTTCATACCAAGTAGCAGTTTTACAAAAAAAAGGTCAGCTGTGAGCTGGTATTTTGAACGCTGTTCAGTTTGCCATGTACTGTAGTGACACTGTGTGGTAACCAAGAAAACTGCACTGTGGTGTGTGACAGAGAGCCTAAGGGGCTTGGCTTTGTATCCCTGTGGCAGCACAGACTGTTACACTGGAAAAATTATGGCAGTATAGCTCTGCCTTATCTCTGCCTTGATTCTCTATTTCTGCTTTACTGAAGCAGTCTATGGGGGAGTTGGAAGGGGAACATACAGAGTATTCTGTATGTATGTATTCTACCTTTTATAAATTCTTGAAAAGAACATTGGGTAGAATACATACATACAGAATGAAGATACGAATTTACTTTATGGAAGAGCAGATCTGGTGTTTCTGGAGTGACAGTTTAAAGCCTTAAGTTACATGTTAAGAATATCAGGCAGTTGAACTAGATAATCATTGTAGGTGCCTTAAAACTGAACTATTGTATTCTAATATCCAACAGGCTTTTCCTTTCCATGGATCCTGTTCATGGGGAAATATCCAGGGCCATGCGGAATCGTGGGATTGAAATTTACATTCCTGGGGAGAACGATGGAAATGCATTGGACAATCTGGATTTGAAGTTACTCCTGCATGGTTTGGGTTTAGTGGGAGGTGGCATCTGTGATGCACTTCTGGCTGTGCATTCAGAAACCAAGGCTGCAGTAGCAGGTAAAAGAACACTGTTCAGTATTTAACAGCTTGGGGTCACTACTTATATTTAGATTAACTCTTTAATATTAAAGCTTGGCATTTTATTTTGTTATGTCCCAGTATAAGTAAAGACATAAAAATATGATCAGATTGTTTTGGGTTGGGTTTTTTTTGTGTTCTCACAGGCCCAAATCATAAAAAGATGATACTTTGGGTGTTTTGTAAGGAGACATCAGATACTGGCAAGTGTCAGTTGTCTATTGCTTCAGGGAAGGCAATATATTCTAAGTGAAAATCAGCAAAATAGAGGGTTCTTTGGAGCAAATGACACTGAGTTTCGTTCATCTTAGCTGCTTGATGTCTTATTTTGAACTGGTCACCTGTTATTTACAGTCCTGTCAGATTTTCTTATTAACCTTGGGAATAACTCGATCAATTTTCAAGACTCAGCAGGATTCATGTGTTTTGAATCTTCCTCAGGGTGTAAAGTGGTGTTTGTCCTCAGAAGGTTAAAGGGCTGACAATTACTGACGTTCATATCATCCTAAATGCTATGTATCTTTCAGGTTCTGTGTCATCTTTGTCACCTTTGCTTCAGGCTGCTGTGTTAATTGTGCAGCAGATACAAAGAGGCTTTGGATTAGCGAAGTCTTTTTACAGAGCCTGTTGGGAAGTTTATGGTCGCTCACAACAACTGCAGATCAACCAAAAGGTAAAAAGTCCTGCATTTGAAAACTTTTCTTACATCATATAGATATGTGAAAAATACCATTTCATGAGGCCAGTGTGAACCAAACAATTTTAAACATCCTCTCAGGCATCTATCAGGTGATGAAGAGGAAGGATTAAGTGGCATTGGACATTTTCTGCATTTTTTTGGTCATTTTCAGCTGTCACCTGTCCTTTCATGACATGTTTTCTCAGCCTGGTGGCAAGTTACTGGAGAGAGAGGTCAGATGAGTGAGAGCTGCATAAAGACTGTCAATCTGGGATGTGCTTATTGAGATACTGTTCCCCAGGGATAAATATTGTTTGTCAGACAACTTGTAGATAGTGGGTCACTTTTTTTCAGCATAAGGAAGACAGAGCATATCCTAGGTAGACTCTGAGGCTTACTTGCTTTTTGACAGGGTCAGCTGAGACTCCAGAATATTAATACTGATTAATCTATAGCCTGAAACACTGTGTACACTGTCATCTGGAGACAGCAATATTCGCTTCCTATTTTAAACTGTATAATATGTTACTTTACTTATGGTTGGAATGTTTTGGTACTTTATCATGTAGGTTATATAGTGTTTGTAGAACATTTGGTTTGTAATGATTTCATAATAGATGCATGTAACTAAAGAATTCCCTGAGCTATTGTACTTGAATAAAATGATTCTAAACTGGTTTTTGGTTGTTTGTTGTAGCTTGTGTTAGAATTGGTTACGAAGCATGCTTCATCTCTGGCTTCCCATGAAACCTGGGGTGACTCCTTGCTCTCAATGGGATTGTGGCCAGACTCCCTGCCCACAGGTCTGTTTGCAGCTGAAGACTCGATTCTTTCAACAGTCTGGAGTGATGCACAGGTCCTAATGTATTTTCTGAAGAGACTGCACCTTAAAAACTGCAGGTAGGTGTGAAGTACTGGTGGCATGTCATTGTTCCCTGCAAAGCTTTGTCTTGAGCAAATTCTGGGGGTAGAGACTATGGTAGTCACACTCTGAGGCTCCTGTTACCTTTCCGTGCAACCACTATAAATACAAGTTTAATTATTTACTGATTTATTCTTCAGTCCAAAATACTTGACCATATTCAATCTTCATTAAGTACATTTGACTCATTTGGAGTTAAGAGTAGGCATTTAGCAGAAAATGTGAATGCAAACAGTAGGTTTAGAAGATAATAAGAGCCCCAAAAATCTCTTCCTTCAGTTTATTTCTAAGCTTTAAAAAACTGTGTGTAGTTAGTTTTGAATATACTAATGATCCTCTGTACTTTCTGCTTTCATGTAAACAATTTTTCATCAGTTATTTTAGATCCACTAGCTTCAGGTGGAAGAAAACAAAACCAACCAAACAAAAAAACAACAAAAACAACGAAAAGCCCACAACAACAAAAAAAAACACCACAAAAACCAAAAGAATCCACCAAGTTTCCTCCTTCAAACAGAGGTGTTCAAAAGAAGTCTTATGTGCAGGGGCCGTATGCAAGAACTCTTTTAATGATTTATTGGGCAATATAGCTGTAATTTTCACAACACTGGTGTAAAATCTTCCTGCCTGCCTGCTTTGCTTAGTGACCTACTGCGGACAGGTACTGTCATTTGCTTCCAGTGGAAGAACAAGCTGTAGAAGTTAGTTCTAAGATATAGTGTTGAAATTGTAAAACCTCAGCATCGTACTGTTTTTTCTTTTTTATTAACAACACTTTTCTCCTATCTTTGTCTTTTTGAACTTAATTTTGCATATCGTTCTGGTGCACAAATCAATTTCTCAGTGAAATGCTGTGCAGATTCACTTTTCTGGCACTGTATGAATTTTTGGCAACATTGAATTCCTAATAGTAGACACCCCCAAATGATTTGAGGTGGGAAACTGGTTTTAAAACTAAATAGAGAGGAGGGGTTATTGTATTGCTACCTCCTTGTCTAAAGATAGCTGCATGCTGAGTAGCTTCACTTGTAAAATATATTATTTCCTGGAACTTGGAGTTGGAGCCTTCAATTGCTGGATTTCACTTCTTTGTGTTTCAGGACACTACCACTGACTCTGCAAGATCTTAAAAAAATTATGCAGTCTACCAGTCCTGAGAGTCTCGAATTCGGTGCTGCTGAAATAGATGCAAACTGGATGGATAAACTGGAAGTTCTTCAGGCTTCAGTGAAATTTTTCGTAGAAAAGGCAACCAATCAGGATTGGACATTGAGAGTTAAATGGCTTAACTCCTTAGCCAAAAATCTGCCACAGGTGCTTGGTATGTAATTATTTAACTTTCTCTTTTGCCTAAGAGCTGGCTGATTTATTATATTTTCACAAGTGGTGAATCTTCTATGGAAACATCCAGAGCATTCAAATGATCTGATATGAAAGTTCTCAACTATCCACACTGAATCAAGGGCATTAAGGCTTCAGGGAGAGACAGAAGCAGATTATGTGTATTAGGGACAACAGGAGACCTTGGACTAAAGATTGCTTTTATTATTCAAGCCTGTGTGTAACTTGTACTGCTTCTGAATCAGTTATTTTTTATGCCTATTGGTCTATGTAAGCAAATATGCCTTTCTCTTCGCTATTTTTTTGATAGTGATAGCAAAAGCAGTAAAATGCCTTCTGGTTTTTTGGTGTTGAAATACAAAAGGTTAGAAAGCAAGGAAACTGCAGAACTGAGATGTCTGGAAGCTGCGTTTTCTGAACATTCAGAATAGCAGCCGAGATGAGGTATTTGTTGCTTAATTACATGAATCACATTAAACTTGAGAAGGATTGAAACAAGCATTAGTCCAAATAATTCACACACTTAGCTTCCTTGTATGGTGTGGAATCTCAGACTGTATTGTCCCTACGTGAATGGGATTGCTCCCCCTTGATCTTGCTAACTTTCCAGGCAGGTCTGCCTGTAAACTAGAAAGTATCTAGGTACTTACTGTCATGATGGGTATGCTCATATTTGTTTTGTGGTGGTGGGGTTTTTTTTGTTTGTGTTTTGTTTTGGGGTTTTTTGTTTGTTTGTTTCATTTGTTTGTTTGCTTGTGGGTTTTTTGATGTGTTTGTTTTTTGGGGGGGGAGGTTGTGGTTTTTTGTGTTTTGGGTTTTTTTTTTAATTGGGAGAAAAAATTAAAAACAGATGTACTGAGAGGAAGATTTGAAGGTATAAACTCATGGATTTTCACGAACTATATTTTTAATAGCATACATGAAGTATCACCAGTTTAACTAGAACTCTATACTGGATTTATGTCTTTGGCCATGATATTCTGACTAGTTTTAAGACCTCTTGGTGCTAATACAAAATAAGAGCAACCAGTATGTCACAGTGCATGCACAGATGAGATTCAAGCTGCTTCTGCTGGCTCAGTTGAAGTTATTTTTATTTATTTGTACTAAATGCTTTGTTTTTTACACCCATGCTCTTTCTTCTTCACCTACAGATCAGGTGCGGATTCAGCTGGAAGCAGGCGCTGTGGCCCTTGGTAGTTTCTATGCCAGTCCCCTCTCATCTGGAGTCAGTAACATGATCAAGTTGCTACAGCCAACTATGACAGGTACTACTGAAAAAAAATGATGTAAGACATTGGTGCTTCCTTTATTTGTTCTCTGAACACACTGCAGCCCTTTGTAGGAAATACATGTAACACAACAAAGGCTAAATTCTGTTGGTCCCTCTGAAACCTGTGTTGGGGCCTGTAATTTTCCCTGTGTGTTTTACAGGAGCCTCAGGCCTGTGGTTTCCTTTCCAAGCTTGTTAGGTGCATGAAAGCTACATACAGTGACACTGAACCCTTTATGCATGGTCCTAGGTACTCACCTGGACTGTGAAGGAAAAGGGATTTGGACTTGAGTTTCCAAGCTGACTTTTTGGGTACTCTGACCCCTGGTTAATTTACTTTCACTGTTCTGTTTTACAGAACCTGCAGTCAATTAATATCTTCCTGTTTGGATATCTGGATTGAGGGAGCTTAAGACTCTGCCTTCCTCTTAGGCTCCTTTGCCTTTTGTCTTTTCCTTCCTTTCCCTAATGTTCATGCACAGGCAGGTGGATCAGGGAAAGTTTTTCATTAAATAATGTTTCCACTGCTGTCCTCTCTTGTCTGCCTTCCCAGATGAACATGTGATGCCTCTGGACCCAAGATGGAATATGCAGTTTTTGGATATCATTAGAAATTCGATGAACTTTGATACAGAAATGGAACACACAGATCAGCTTCTAATCCTTTTGAAGTCTGTAGCAAATCGGTGGGTTACAAAAAAAGCTTGTGAAGATTCCCCAATGACTGTAATCAGTGCTGTATAAACACCTGTGATATCTGTCAAGTATGTTTAGGTTTTGATAGATGTGATCTAAAATACTAGGCAGAGGTTTTGTACAGGTATTTAAATTCTTTGCTTCTGTTTTCTGTAGAGGCAGACTAAAACAAATGACTTAATATAGAGAGCAGGTCCCCCAGTATTCCTTATAGGCTGGAGTTCTTCAAAGACAAACCAGAACTGTGGGGTAAAGCATAAAAGAGGCAGAAGCAGCAGTGTGAGATCTCTGACATAGAACTTAAATAGTTGCCCCGCTTTTGTATTTGAACTGCGTTTTCTAACAGGAGCAAAAAGTGCACAGATTTTGCAGTTAGAGTATAAGGAAGCAGGTGCTCACATATCTTACAGATGGTGGTTTTGTATATGCTTAATACCTCACTGCTTTTTCCTTCCTGGTGATCACTGCAGGTCAGGAATCTGCTCTTTCTGAAGCTTGCTTCTGCAGAAACCATATTCAAGCGATTAGTTATGCTGCACTTGATTCGTGTTTCATTATGCAGTGAAATATCAAATGACACTTTGTAGTTCACTATTCTTAGTAAAACAGGGCTTTAAAATGGTACTGAATTTCTAACAACTTTATTTTTAATTCAGGGCAGTATTATTTCTTGACCGAGAAAAAAGAAGCTACACTGAGAAGAATTTGATTACCAGCAAGAAGTCAAGAAATAGTGTTTTAAGAATGTCTCTAGATTTCCGCAAAGGTAGAACGATTTTCACTGTTTCTTTCGGTACTATGTTCAATTTGAAATATGGTTAATTTGCACTGTTACAAAATGTGTACTTTAAACATGGTGTGTCCTGAATTTGTGAAGGAAGATTGTGTGAATATAAAGCAACTAGATGGGTACTAGTATGATATGTAACACATTATTCTTAGATATACTTTATGCTACAGCATTTATGTCCCGCCTCTACTAGATAGTGAGTGCATGCCATTTCTCTACTAATTATCGAAACTTTAGGAAGATGGTGGAGAGAAACTGGAATTGCATTTTGTATTTAGCTAGTGAGAATAGCCAAGTTCTTCAGTTGCGCTTTTGTTCTGATCTTCTTATGTTAATCCTCTTATGCTAATCCTAATGTTGTTTTTTTTGTAATTAGGTTGTTTACTCCTAAAACAAATGGGAAAAAATTAGTGATACAGTTAGTACTTTTTTTCCCCCATCACAGAGTCTAGTGATCAGAAATTGACGCTTACTTGTCATGTTTTGTGGTTGGAATATTCAGTCTCCTCTTTCCCTCTTGCCCAAATCTCAGATCCAGGAAGTTACAACTGCCTTCCTCATCCAATTGTGGTCAACCTCGCTCCTTTCTTCGAACTTTGGGATGCGTTTACATTTCACTGGGTGAAGTCTAGTCAGGTGGCCCTAAGTGATGATGACATGCATGATGTGAGTAGACTTTTCATAGTACACTTACCAAAGTTATGTGAAATTAGACAGTGTGCAGCGCACTATTTTTAGTTTCAGGGACCATGAAATAAACTACTGTGTCTGTTGATATTTAGAATATACCTGACACCAGGCAGATATCATGTTTATTTCAGTGACTCTATTTGTGTTCTGTCCTCTCATTTCTTCTGTGCGGATTGTAGGCTTTCAGCCTGCAGATACTCAGGGTGGGAATTATCTTACCTAAATGTACACACCAAGGACCTAGATATCCATTGTGCCATAGGTTTGCCTGTTTCTCTCCACTAATAATAAAGGGAGTATTCACATCCATCTCAGTTAAAGATATCTGAACCTGGACTTCTGACATGCGTGTCAAAGGGGTGATTTCACTTCTCCCTCTCCCTTTTCAGACCATGAAGATCATTTTGTTGAAATCTGACAATGACATTGTAGACTTGGTGCAGGGATTACTTGTTTTCGACATGTCCTTCCACCTGCCGTCAGAGCCCTGGAGTATTTTTAGAAAACATATAGTGGAGCACTAGTTGCGTGCCACTAAGTATAAAGCATTGAGTGATTCAGAAATTAATGGAAGTGACAATGCTTTTGCATTTTCTCTTGCTTGAAGTACAAAGTGTTCTGTAACATGGAGGGCTTGGCAATGGGAAAACTGTGACCTTTTTGTCTTGTTGTTAGATTTTATACAGCTTGCTGTGGCGTGACCGGTTCTGGGCAGTCTCTGATGCTCTGATAGTGGATTCGGCAGGGTTATCACTTCTGTCTCTGCACTGGCACTGGGTTATGAAGCATCTAATTGACAGAATTCCTCAGATGCTTATCGGATCAGACCAGCACAAGTGAGTGGCTTTGTGCTTCTGTTAAATGACTGTGTAAATTACTCTCTTGTTAGTGTTATAACTAATTAATGTTGTTTGCTTAAGTGTCCAAGTTATGTTCCATTAGTGAACGCAACTGCAATGTATTAGAGAGTTGTTCAATTTTAAAATTCAGATGTCTTAGTATTGATCATCATCTTGCCCAAATGATCATAAAGAATTTTTACCCATTTTCTGTAGTTTAAAGTTAACTTGCCGCTTTAGTGGAAGGTTAAGAGAAGGGACCTTGCTTTATTTTGTCTCCTTTTGCCTTTTTTCTCAAATTTTTGAGTTCACTGTGTGGGCTTATTTCTTCTTTTTTTTTTTTTTTTTTTTTTTTTTTTTTTTTTTTCATCTCCAAGGGTTTCCAAGGAAATTCAATCTGTTTCACAGCAGATTCAGAGCTGCTTGGCCAATCCTGCTGGTACTTCTGCCAGTATGAAGCTATTACAGAAGTCTCTAGGAAGACCTCTTCCTTTTAAGGTATTGATACTCTGTTTGCAAAAGATTTGTATTTCCAGCAACATCTATGTATGCTTTAAAATAATCACCAAGATTTGTAGCTTTTATTTTCCAGGCTTGCAAAAATACATTCCTTTTGGACTTGTTAGATTGATTAGGAAAGCAAATTCAGCATATCTTAATGAACACCTTTTTTGTGAAATATATCAATTATGCACATAGCATTTCTACTATTAATTATGCTTTGTGTAGGTAGCAGTTATTTAATATAAAGTGGTGGACAAACATAAATTTCACTACTTGCTCTGTTCTGGAGACTTGTGAATATCAATATATATTTGGTGAACATATGTGTATATAGAAAAGAACGTGTACTTCCTTTTATACAGAATAGGATGGGGCTGCCTTCTGACTTACCATGGCAAGGCTTCTTAACTCAGCTTTTTCTTTTCTTATTTCATCAGCTGGTGTCATTGAATAAAAAATATATCACAGTAAAATTTTCTAAAGCATATAAGTCCCTTTTTAAAAGCAGAGCACAGTAGACTTGTAGGTTTCTCATGCTGGTGATTAGTAATTAGGCATAAGTTTTTATGGCCTTATCTCAAATACAGTCAAGCTGCTTAAAAATGCATGTAGTTACTTTATGGGACTTTAGAGATCATTCAGTGCTCGCTGAGAATTTTGGGAAATTTTTCTAGGCATCCAAATGTGTTTAAATTGCAGGTGTTTTAAGTGACAGTAGCTTCTGGAGTTTCTTATTAATTTGTATATTTATTGCCCTTAGTTTAGGTAAGTTGCCATGTTGAGGTATTGTTTGTCTGCATATTCTATGTAGTTTCTTCATGAAGGAAAAAAAAAATTTGCCAAGGAGGAATTGTGGCCAACTATTTCAATTGCTGTCTTCCTGTATTGAATAGGTCTACAAAAGAATTACGGTTAAGTTTTTGTTGCATATTCGTTTATATATACTTGTATTTTGCTCGTGTGCATGTGAATTTGAAACCTTAGTTTCTTGTTTTGTTAGCGCTACTGAAAATAAATGCCACTTGTTCAAAATGTCCTTGTGTTTCCAGGATAAACTGGGCATGGAATGTTTTTCTCAGTTACAAGTTCTCAGCAAACCACTTAACATGTTGGAGCTAAGATTGGTCTTTGCAGAAAGCAAATGGCAGGAAAAAATGTGCTGTCTGAAAATTGCTGCCACTGGATGGAAGATGAAGAAGGCGTTGCTGCAAGCTGATGGCCTAATAATTAGAGCTAACCATTTAGAAGATGTGAGTCTGGGTAGGTAACACTTTTGAAGAGCCTAACACAATGATTTCTGCCGTGTCTGTTCTTGTTGTGTACAAATGGAAAGGATGTGAAATGTTCACTGGTGAGAAGTATAGTACATGCATTCATGTGCCTCGTGTGCTCTGTCAAACAGGTCAACTAAAGAATTTTTTGAAAGCTATACATTCACAACTGAGAGCAGAAGGAGTTATATATAATCATTCAGAAGACAGGTTTCCTGAAGATACTGTCTCCAGCCAGTTAGACCCTGCTTTGTTAAACCAGCTCTGCAGTCGGGTTCAGCTGTGGCCTGCAATGGAATACATAGGCACACTCTGGCAGTACAAACTGACAGCAGATTATGTGGCCAAGGCTTGCACAAGAAGGTGAGAACAAGGTTTGAGAAAAAAATCCTATATTCCTTTCATGAGATTCAAGATCTCTAGCTAAAAGCTGTAACTGGTACTTTACATTTGCATGAAAATCTGTGTGTGTGTACATATATGTTAAGGTATTTGGCTGTGTATATGCATATATATATATATATATGTGGTTCACACATGCTTATTTATTTATGTATATAAATGCTTATAATGATGGGCAATAGGTACAAGTTACTCCTGGGGGAGATTCCAATTGGACATAAGAGAGAGTTTTTTCACAATGAGAACGATTAGCCATTGGAATAATCTCCCCGGGAAAGTGGTGGATTCCCCAACTTTTTAATGAAATAGAAGAGTTCTTCATGTTAGGAATTAATGTGAAGATGTTCATCAGCGTGTTGCTGGGCCTGCTGCAGAAATACTGAATTAGAGATGGAGAAGTACATGGGCATGCTTGCTTCCTTTTGTGTAAACTACACACATGTACTCATAGTTTAAATTAATGTTATTAATTTCAGAAGTGTCAGTGTTGGTTTAAGGGGCCCAGTGTATTTATTTTTTTTTTTTTTACTGTTTTACTGTTCCTTAGAAGAGAGCTTTTCATGTATAGATTTCAGTGGAAGTATTTTTTTGTGCAATGAGACTCCTAGAATCACTGATTCATTCTTGAATTTTTAAAAGTTCTGATTTGTGCAACAACTGTAAAGCTGGAAGACAGTTTGTCTCCAAATGTTTTGTATGTTTTGCTGAACACGTAGCTTATAACTACAGAAGATGCCATGTCTCCCTTTTGTATTTAGATTTTTCCAACTTTGAAGGATGCAGGTGGTTTGAGTATTACTTGAGTGCTTCTTCTTTTCTGTTTAAAATGTTGCTATTTAGCCTTTTAGGGATTCTTCATTATTATGACTTCACTTGCCATTCTGAATTTGTTTTACTGTCTAAATTATTTATGTCACGTGCCCTGCTTAAGCCTTTCTTAGGTTGTATTTCTTTTACCTGCTACAGGGAGAACTGCAGTCAAGAGCTAAGCACATGTTCAGATGTAGTTCAGCTTATAACTTTTGCCTTGAAATTGACACCAGCTGCTTCTCACCAGCTATCTGGACTGTGGCACTTGTTACACCTTAAAGAAGTAAGAACAAGTTTCAGTTTAATTAGTTTTGTAGAAGTTTTCAACAGACTCTTCAAAATAGGTATATCTCTAAGATTTTTGACATGCAGTTTTTCTACCTGTGTCCAGCAATAATTGTTCCTTCTTTTAATAAGAAAGGCTACTAACTGTGAGCCTGCAAAAAATGTAAAATACAACATTAAAACATAAATAAAACACAACGAAGTATTAAATAACATAGTTCTATATAATCTAGTTTGGTGCTATTGTTCCATTCATCTGTCTGTGACCTAATAGAAAACAGGGATTTGAATAGCAGGTTCCAGCCTGGTTGTATTAGTGTATTCAAAGTAATTTTATGCTGAAAAATACTTGCTGCTGTTCCTGAGCCTCAACAAAATGTTGCACAGGTGTAGACTAGAAGCTGCATTCTGAAAACTTGCTCTGCAAACACGCTGCATATTCCACAGACAGGAGAAGCAGTGCAGACCTTAGGAAGCATATGTTCTTTTTGTTGAGAAGAGAGATGCAAGCAAACACTACTTGAATTTGAAAAGAATCTTGAGGAATATCTTGTACTATCCCTACTGAAAAACAGTGTCATGCTCTTCTTATTTGTGTGTCTGTACTTGATCCTCTTCAGCTCCCTATAAATTATTCTCAGCTCTGGGTTCTTATCTCTCCTTAGATATCCCCTGAAGAACTGTCTATTCTGTCATCTCAACTAGTTAATGCTGTGTTAGCATCTTTTTGGAGCAGTACGTTCACCACAGACCCAGACTACTGGTTGACTTGGAGGCCGCTACCTGCAACGGAGGAAAAGACCTTTTCTAAATCGCAGATGAACTGTTCTATGAAGGTTTGTCTCTTTTGACCTCATCAAACAACTAAGCTGAATACTCTTTTATTAAAAAATTCAACAGCTTTCTAAAGCAATACTCTAAGTTCTAGCATAGTCAATGCAAGTTTCATCTGAACAATCTAATTCTTAATCTCTTAATTTAGGGCCCAGGTATTTTGACCCGAGCCGTTTTCTCAAAGTGCTTCTTTGAAATTCTAACTAGCAGCAGCAAGACAAGCCAGTGGGATGTGAGTGAGCTTCCTGTCCTGTCATCATCCCATGTGACACTGGGAGAATGGCTGGAGAGAGCACAGCAGCTTCATCAAGTCAGCACAGCACTGTGGACCAACCTTGCTGTCTCTTCAATAGCAGATTTTCGGTATTAAGACCTCTCTTCCACATACATGTTGTTTAAATCAGTCACATTACAGAAGTTTGCTTACCGTGTGTGAACTTTTCATTCCTTTGCCTCCAGATACACAGATGCTAGACTGCAAGGAACAATTCTAGGCAGACAGCTCTCTGCCCTGGTAGATCTGGTTCCAATGGATCTTCAAGAAGAATTTTTGGAGTGCTGTGAGAAGCTCTACCACAAGGATCCCGTTACATATGAGTACCTTCTCAAGATACTTCGAAGCATCACTGATCAGGAGTTACTTCCTAAAGAATTCCTCTTTCTCCTGATCACTTGCTTGCAGCAGTTCTTTGGGGAAGGACTTCAGGAGTTACCAGAGACAGCTTGGCGAGGAAGCCTCTGGGTGAATATTGGTTTGGTACAGATCCAGGTGTGGCTTCCACAGACCAGGTTTGATCCGGCTATTAAGAGAGAATACAAGCTCAAGTATACTAAAGAAGAGGTGAGTGTGGACTTGGCTTTTATCTCCGTAACCTGTTCTCTCACATGTTTGCGTTCCTCTCCTCTGGCTGCTGTTGCACAGCAGCTTTTTCCCCCTTCTTAAATACGTTATCCCAGAGGCGCTACCACTGTCACTAGTGAGCTCAGCCTTGTCCAGTGGCAGGTCCATCTTTGAGCGGGCTGGAACTGGCTCAATCGGACATGGGGGAAGCTTCTAGCAACTTCTCACAGAAGCCATCCCTGTTGGCCCCCTGCTACCAAAACCTTGCCAAAACCAGTAAGACCTACTTGGTTACCAAAACCAGAACCTCAGAGAATGTTTCTTTCCTTTTTAGTTATACCAGCTGGAGTGTGAATGGAAAACAAATGATTTGTCATCCCAGCTGCACACAGGAAAAAGTATTGAAGATGAAGCAGCCAGCAACTATATTCATCCTCATCTCAGGTAACATCTCAGGCACTTAACTCTTTCTTTCAGATTGGAAACTTAATCTTTGAATGCTCAGGCTCCAGAGCCTTTTCTTCGCAGCATAACAATTTTTGTGTTCTTCTGTGGGAATAAAGGTTGTTGATTTTGAAAGTGTCAGTTTACATATTGAGGTGGTAAAGAAAAGTACAGAAGCTGTTCTGTTTACTTGCAGTGACTTAGGAATTGTCTGTACACACTTTGTACTGCTGTAAATACAACAGTTGAAGCAGTGGCCTTTGTATCTTGATAAAACTGAAGCTGTACACGGAAGTGAAAATAAAGCCATATATCTAAATTATGGTAGTTTCATTAAAATGTGACAGTTATCAAATTAATGAAATGACATGGAATGTATATCTATCACTGTAAGTCTTCAAGGCCTTGATAGATGCCAGTGCTATTTGGCAGAGTTCTTGGACTGATTTGTCCTGGGTAGAAGTTTCCAGATGTCTATTTTAGCAACAGCCTTTGCCTGTGGTGCTATGGATAAATTAAATATCTCACAACATAGAGTACACTGACATTCAGAATTTGTAGCCATTGTTTTGTGATTTCTTTTTTTATTTTCTTTTTTTTTAATCAGAGGAACTTAAGGAGGAAATTTTAGATTTCTTCTTTGTGCACATTTCCAGGTGTTCCTTGTACATAAATATAAACTAGGTGGTATTCATAAT
The DNA here is from genome assembly GCF_964273445.1 of Streptopelia decaocto. NCBI lineage: Eukaryota > Metazoa > Chordata > Aves > Columbiformes > Columbidae > Streptopelia > Streptopelia decaocto. The sequence goes on from NC_138656.1 coordinate 82,439,250, forward strand.
TTTCCACCACTAATGGAAGTCTTCATTTTCATTGTTACACACATAGAGGATCTGATAGTCTATGCTATTGCTTAAAGAGAACAGTAGTCATTGAAAGCAAGTTCTGAATGGCTGAGTTTTAACAATTGCTTCCAGTAATGCTACTTTATCCTTAATGCTCACAGAGCTGTCAGGTAACAGGCAAAATAGTAACTGAAGTTCATTGAAGTGTGGGGAAAAAAGAGATGTACATATGCATGTTATATGGGTGTCACTTCTTGTTTTTTCCTTCTTTGCTGTTTTACACAAACTAGCAGAATATTTCTGATTAATCTTTTTTTAATGTATCTAACTGTTATGTTAGATATATAAACATGTTTACACATATGTCTAAACTGATCAATGTTATTTCTTAACAGACTGTTGCATGAAAGAATGCAAAGGTTGAAGGAGCAAATCAGCAGTCTTTCCAGAAAAAAGGCCTTCAGGTCTCCAGCTCCACCCTATGATTGCTTATACCAGGAGGTTCACCAGTACATCAACAGCATAGCACGGGTTTCTTCAGTCCAAGATCTTTTAGCCCGCCTCCTGCAGTTCCTTCGTGGAGAAAGACCTAAATCACTCCAGGCAATACAAAACCTGTTAAATGAAGAAGCATCTTGGCAACAGTCACATCATCAGTTTAGAAAACACCTGTCAGAGGAGTATGCTGTATTCCCCGATGCCATCATTCCACTGCAAGCTGCCATCTTACAGTTGCAGCATGGCATGCGATTAGTGGCATCTGAAGCTTACACAGTGCTCAAGAGTTCTGTGCATCCAGCTGATCTGACCAACCTCCTCACTTCTTTGTTGGCATTTCCTTCAGTTGGCCATGCCTTCCCCACTTACTTTGCTCGTGCAGAAATTTTATGCTCGGTGAATTCAGTTGAAGTCCTTCATGGACTTAAAAAGTTCTCTCTAAAGCACTCTGAAGTAGAATCGGAGGGAGTAGAGCAGCCTTGCCCAACTCTTGAACAGCTCTTGGTGAATGCTTTGCTGCATCTTCGATGCCATGTAGTATCCAGAGGAGAGATGGACAAGAAATCTCTGCAGCTCTTTAGACATCTGTGTCAGGTAGGAACTGAATGCCAGTGGCCCGGATCCTTGCCATAAACTAACTTGTCCCCAGTACGAGACAGATATGGATCTGTTAAAGTTGGTCTAAAGGAAGACCACAAAAATTGTCAGAGGGCTGAAATTCCCCTCATATGAAGAAAGGCTGACAGAGTTGGTGGTGTTTACCCTGGAAAAGTCTCTGGGGAGACTTCATGGTGGCTTTTCAGTATAGAAAGGATTGAAAGATACTTTTTATCAAGGCTTGTAGTGATAGGACATGGGGCAATGGTTTTAAACTGAAAGAGGGTTAAGTTTAGGTTGAACAAAAGGAAGAAACTTTTTACAGTGAGGTTGGCGAAGCACTGGAGCAGGTTGTCCAGAGAAGCTGTGGATGCCCCCTTCCTGGAAGTGTTCAAGGCCAGATTGGATGAGGCTTTGAGCAACCTGGTATAATGGAAGGTGTCCCTACCCATGGCTGGGGGTTTGGATTAGATGACCTTTGGAGGTCACATCCAACTCAAGCTATTCTATGATTTTTACCTTGATAATTGCCAGTACAATGTTCTAAGCTTTGGTTTTATTTCCATTGAATTGAAAAATGATAATTTTAACATAATCTAAAATATTCGCTTAACTTGTTTGGGTTTTTAAAGGCATAAAGTTGAAGGAGACTAGAATTTGGCCAAGCACTGTGCATACTGTTTTCTGTAGATTTTCATCATTGGTTTGTTGAGAGGGCAGTTTACAAATGTTCTTTCAAGTCAGATGGCTTTGATTTATACTGTTGTAGACTGTACAGAAGGAGAGAGACAAACAAGATAGATGCTGCCCCTTTGATGAAATATAGGTGATTTTAAAGATTAACTTCTGTAAAAACATGCTGCTTTGTTTCCTTAGGCAATTATAAATGAGTGGGATGAACAGGAACGCCGTGCTCAAGAGCAGGAGGCAATGGAACGCAGTCTATACAGATACAAAAGTAAAAGTCACGGGAAAGGACAGAGTGAGGAGGAAGAGGAAGAAAAAGAATTTAGGAGGAGATTTCCCCTTCATGAAAAGGTAGCAACTGTAATTGACAAATGCTGTCTGAAAAAGCACACTATGAGTAAAATGAGATGAGGAATAAAGCAGTTTTTCCTTTAGCCAAAAGAAAAATGTCCGGTAGATTTTGGTAGAAAGGTATTTAAGTACTGTGCTTTTAGTTTTTCCCTTCCACTTGTAGAAAGTTTTTTGAATTAACTTCTAGACTTGAACTGTACTGTGGTTCAGCTGAAGAATTCCACATTACTGAATGGCAATCTCAATGATTTTTTGCAGTGTCTTTTCGCTGAGCAATGTCATGCAGTACAGAAAAGCATGGGACAATTATGTGTGGCAATGTGTTGTTGGGATGTAACAGTTCAGGTCTTCAAGTGACAAAACAGTGTTGAGGTGATTTATCAGCAGATATGACTGCTGTTGCTTTTTCTGAGGGAGGTTTAGTTGGCAGCACATCAGGGCTAATGGTACCGCACTCTTACCTGCTGTGGTTATGCCCTTAATTTTTCTGTTCACCTGTGTTCTGTTTCAGACTGACATGTGAGCTGCAAGGTGTGCAGTGTATCAATATAGTGCTAGCTCCAAATTATTAGCGTATTGTTGCATGCCAAAGGGAGGTGGGGAAGCAATGTATTAAGGGAAGAAATTATAATTGATCTTCCATTATCATATGATTTGCAGGACTTTGAAGATATCACAGCTCAGCCAAGCCTAGAAGAAAAAATGGAAACTGAAGATCCATTGGAAGACAAGCTGGAAGTTGATAGAGCCCTTTTGTCCAAGAGCTCTATGCAAACAGTAGTGATGGTTCATCAACAGTTGTGCTTAAACTTTGCTCGATCCCTGTGGTATCAACAGAGTCTGCCTTCTCATCAAGACAAACATTACTTCAGTACATTTATTTCCTGCTACCAGACTGGTGCATGTTTGATGTCACAATTCTATCCTTTAATTGGTAAGATCGCTAGCAATATTTCCGTATGTCTCTTCTTCCATACTCTCATCCCATTGCTTATGTGTGTCACATTCTTATATCCTTGTAATACATGACATGTTGAGGCTTGGGATACAGGGGGGAAAAAAAAGCCACACACACAGAAACAAACAAACAAAACCCCCCAAAACCACTGATTCCATTTAGCTGAAAAGTGAATTAATATTATGTGTGTGATGCCTTCCTTTTTTTGCTTCCTAGGTGCTGAAATGAATGATAGTCTTTTGGGAAGCCAACTTCTAGTTAGCACTCTTCTTAACAATACGTTTTTTGAGGAATTAACTTCAGATCTTGTGCTGCAGCAAGATGGCCCATATGACTTCTACCAGCATCCTAATATTCAGCAAGTCCGACAGTGCCAACCTGTACTTGATAATTTTGCTAAAGAAGTAAATGGGCTCCTGCAGGAGTGGCCAGAGCATCCAGTACTTGTGCAGGTAAAGACACCTCAACAAATGTTTGGGGAAAACTGAAGCATTTTAAAATTGCTTTCAGCAATCATCAACCTGCCATACCTCAAAGATTTTTGAGGTCTGTTGCTGTTCTGGTTCCTGTTTTCTTCTGAAATGCTCCCTTTCCCAGTGCTTTAAAATTGATATCTTTGGTCCTGCTTGTGGGGCCTGTTTGCCTCTCTGGTTATATTTCTTCAAGTAATGCAGAAACTCAATCTGTTGGACCTCTTTGCTTTGGGTCAGTTGTGCTCCTTTCTCCCAGTGCACTGGCCTTCACTGAACTACAAGTGAGCTAATACTAAAATGAAGAAGCTGTTTAAAATTAAAAAAATATTCTTATCTCTTGCAGAGGAGGGTTATGCTAATTTAAATTAGCTTAACTTTATGACTGCTTCTGTTGAAGATCAGTTACTGTGAGTTGAATGCTTCTTTTTTATTCTGCAGCTATTAGTTGTAATGGACAGAATCCGGAGTTTTCCACTTTCTAGTCCTCTTTCAAAGTTCCTGAATGGCTTGGAAATTCTTCTTGCAAAGGCACAGGTAAGAAAAGGGCTAAGGAAAACTTTTTTCAATTTTGTGCTTCCTTTATTTATATTGGTGCCATGATAAAAACAACTGGAAGTGTATGTTTGCCAGGATATGGGAAACTGAACTTGATCAATGCCATAAGTTTAAGGAGTAGAAATGTAATCTGGAGTACTGCATGAGTCTTGCCATTTAAAGACTTAACTTCTGGTTTTGTATAAAAGGGAACTTTTTTTCCAGGACTGGGAGGAAAACGCCAGTCGAGCTTTGTCCTTGCGGAAACATCTTGATTTGGTCACACAACTGATTATTCAGTGGCGTAGACTGGAGCTGAAGTAAGAACTGTTGTTCCCTCTTGCTTTTTCTTAGATACTGTAAGCTTCTGTCTCTGTACGGAGACACATTCCAATGCAGAATTGCCTGAATCATGAAACATGCTTCTGTGTGTCTGTACATGACTGTCCTAGTAACAATGTGCGAAAAAACAAACAAAAAAACAAACAAACAAACTAGCAGCTGTATTGGCTTAGAATGAGCTTGTCCAGCCCATGGTGGCCCTACGTATGTGCCTCAGGAGGAGTAGAAGCAGGACAGATAACTATAGTACTTGATCCTAATACTTTTCCCAGCGTTCTTCTGTTTTCGTCTTAGGGTTTACTGAGCCTGCAGTGTTTTGTCTATTTAGCAAATTTTCCTTTAAAATTTTTGTCTTTTGCTAAGACCATATAACATTTTTATATCCACAGTTTACTATGATCAGGAATTCCACAAGCATATTTCAAGTTTTGTGGAAGAAACAAAACCAAAACCTGTCACCCACTAGTCTCTAGTTCTGCATTTCTTCTCCCATATTTAATAACAGTGGCAAAGCAGTGATCCTCAAGAGTTTATAGTGTATGTTTAGGGATATATGCAGACTATTTGATTTTCCTTTAGTTTAGTAGTTTTGGAGCCCAAACTACCCACAATATTTTTGCGTTATTTTTTTTCTTCTCTCGCCTTCCTTATTGTTTCCAGTTGCTGGTCAGTAAGTTTGGACAATATTATGAAGCAGCATGGAGAGAAATCCACAAAGCACTGGTTCTCAGTCTATCAGATGATTGAGAAGTATGTTCAAGAACAGACAGAGGCAAACACAGAAGGTAAGACCTGTCCTTAAATGAATATGTGATGCAGTTCCAGAAATTACTAAGGATGCATAATTAAGGTCCTAAATGCCAGAGTCTGACAAAGCACTTTCAGGTGTAGTTCTTGTACCCTTTGCCCTACAATAAATTCCATGACTGTATAGGATCTTCCATATAGAGTCAACTTTTGCTTGGTATTTATTTCTGGAACCACCTGTGTCTCTCATAGGGATAACATGATATGTAGTGTAAAAAAAAAAAATAAAAAATCTGTAAAAAAGCATCTAGAAGAAAGTAGAACTGTGGTAACTGTATGTAACGAACATATAAAGAGTCAAAACAGATTTGGGGAGTAGGAGGCCTCCATCTGCAGCTGGAAAAGGTACCTAATTTTTTTAACTCCACGAAGTATAATTCATATCCCAGCTGAACTACTTTTAACATCCTGTATAAAGCCTAAAGACTTCTTACAGTAAGTATGTTGTAGTACATACTATTCGTAGCAAATCTGTCTGCAAGTGTTCACATTATCTAAAATAGGGAAAAGAATATGCCTCTCAGTGCTTTGCCTCCCTGAAATTTTATGAAATTGTGAAGGTGAAAGTAGCATCCTCAGGCATGAGGCACAAGCCCTTCATTCGTAGAGAATAGCAATTATTCTTTAAATACTTGATGCACTCTGAAATTGGACATCTAGCTAGCCTCCTCAGTTGCTTACTGCTGCCTCTCCTTTCTTCCAGTGTTTTGTTTGTTGGTTTTACGTATTATTTTTTAAATTAGAATTCTTCCACTCATCCCATGTCCCCTTTTCCTAATAGAGACTTGATATTTAGTTGGAAGTTTTTAAAGAGCGGACAACAGTTTTAATTTAGAGGTTTTTGTTTGTTTTCTCCCCCTTTCCTTCTAAATTTCTGGCGCTGATATTCAGAAACTAATCAAATGGATTTGAAAACACTGGTCAGCACACTACAAGCTTTTATTGAAGGATCCACACTGGGAGAGTTTCATGCACGACTTCAAGCACTACTGGGTTTCCACTGCCATGTCTTGCTGATGCCTCAAGTGGCAGAAAAGGGTAAGTCATTAGCATTACACATGTTGAGTATTTTTTACAACAACGTGACCATGAATATTCAAGACTTGCTAAACAGATCACTAAACTCATAAATAGAACATGAGCTGATGCTATTGTTTTTCCTGTTTTCATGAAGAATGCTGCTGGTCAGTTTACCCCAGCTTCTGGTGTTACAGAATTGTTTTGGTTGGAAAAGATGTTTGAAATCATCGAATCCAACTGTTAAACCTAGGCACTGCCAAGTCAGCCTCTAAACAGAGTCCCTAAGAACCTCATCTACACATCTTTTAAACACCTTTATTAACCACTTCCCTGGGCAGCCTGTTCAACACTTCCCATGAAGAAGTTTTTCTTACTATCTAATCTAAACCTCCCCTTGTGCAACTTGAGGTCATTTCCTCTTGTCCTATTGCTTGTTACTTGAGAGAAGAGACCAACACCCTCCATGCTACAACCTCCTTTCAGGTAGTTGTAGACAGAGTTAAGGTCTCCCCTCGGCCTCCTTTTCTCCAAGCTAAACAGTTCCCTCAGCTGCTCCTCATCAAGCTTGTGCTTCAGACCCCTCAGCAACTTTACTGCCCTTCTCTGAACTCCCTCCAGCACCTCAATGTCTTTCTTGTAGTAAGGGGCCCAAAACTGAACACAGGATTTGAGTTGCAGCCCCACCAATTCAGGGGATGGCCCTACTCCTGCTGGCCACACTATTCCTGATACAAGCCAGGATGCTGTTGGCCTTTTTGGCCACCTGGGCACACTGCTGGCTCATGTTCAGTTGACTGTCATTCGAAACTCCCAGATCCTTTTCCTCCAGGCAGCTTCCCAGCCACTCTTCCCTGAGCCCATAGTGCTACCTGGGGTTGTTGTGACCCAAGTGCAGGAACCCGGCACTTGGCCTTGTTAAACCTCATACAACTGGCCTCAGCCCAACGATCCAGCCAGTCCATATCCCTCTGTGTGGCCTTCCTACCCTTCAGCAGATCAACACTCCCACCCAGTTTGGTGTCATCTGCAAACGTACTAAGGGTGCACTCAATCCCCTCATGCAGATAATTGATAAAGAGATTGAAAAAAGTGGCCCCAATACTGGGCCCTGGGCAACACCACTCATGACCTGCCACCAACTTGATTTACCTCTATTCACCACAACTCTTTGGGCCTGGCCATTCAGATAGGTTTTTACAAAGAGTGAGCCCAACCAAGCCACGAGCAGCCCGTTTCTCCAGGAGAATGCTGTGGGATATGATGTCAAAGGGTTAGTAAAGTCTGGGTAGACAGCACCCGCAGCCTTTCCCTCAGCTTCTTGCTAAGCTTCATTATTTCAAAAAAAAACCCCAAAAGGGATACATGTCTCTTTTTGATACTGAAAAATATCCTGTTTTAAAAGAAGCTTATTATTTTCTGTCCATTCTAGGTGTTCTGTGCAGCATCCTGTGGAATCTATACAATTATTATATGCAGTTTTCAGAGTCCGTTGAGGCCAGAATCCTTGAACTTCGTCAACCTATAGAAAAGGAACTTAAGGTAAAAGGAAACTTCACTCAGACAATATGCTGATCTACTCAAAGGAACAGTGGAGCAGATATTATTTGAATTTGTATATAATAGCTCTGGCCACTGAAATCCCAACTACACTTCACATTTTCTTTGGCAAGAATTTGTTTTTGAGATGGGGAGTTGGTTGAAGACTTCAATGTTTGGTCTGTCCAGTTTAGCCATGGAGACTTCTACCCAGTAAAGCCCCTTTGGATTTCGCAATTGACTATAAAGCAGTTTTAGTGTAAATACATATATTAATAGAATAAGATGCCTACGCAATAATTTGCTCATTTATTAAAATTTCTTGCATTTTAAGACCACCAGATCATCATAGCTGATCAGCTTTAAAGATCATATTTTATAAGCAAATACCTCATTGCATTTATATGAAGTAATTTTATTGATTCTTCATTTTTCTAATAGGACTTTGTGAAAATTTCGAAGTGGAATGATGTCAGCTTCTGGGCTATAAAACAATCAGTTGAAAAAATACGCAGGTAACTTGGAGCTTGGAAGTAAGGTTCATACCTGGAACCTTCCTTCCAGATAATTTCTCAATAATGTTGACCTTGAATGCAGGAATGTTTCTTCTGTTCATAACACAGTGGAAACATTTATTTCCAGCAGATGAGAGATTTCCAGGATTATAAAACTCAGTAAGATTTTTGCTTTTCTTTGGTAATTAGGACCCTCTTTAAATTTATGAAGAAGTTTGAAGTTGTTCTGAACGAGCCATGTCAGCCTGCCTTGGTGGAAATTGGTAAGGAAGAGCAACTGGACTGCTTGCAAAAGCAGGAAGAAGCTGACAACAGAGAGACAAAAGTTCAGAGGCTAAACAACACATTAAGAAAAATTCTGTCTGCTAAAACAGATGTTGCCAAGGTGATTGTAGTCTTTATTTGAAGTGTGGGAAGGATATTTTCTCTGTTCCTATCTTTGTGTTGCTTTTTCACTGATTTATGCAGAAAAACTCTTATGTAAGTGTCAAATCTGGAATATCTCATCAACTTTTTGGTCTTGCTTGTGTTCAGTGTTACGAAACACTGCAGATGGGTGGGAACGCAGCATGAAAAGACGAGCGTGTTCTGCATTGATTTGGCACAATATCTGTGCTCTCGAGTAGAGACGATAGCAGTTACATGTTTCAACTCCAAGCTGCTTGCATATTGTCTGTAGCAATTTGTTACTTCCTGCTAGTGCACTAATATGGACTGTGAGTTGAAATTCCCCTTTTTTTTTCTGAACAACAACCGAGGCAAATGATCATATAGGTGTAGGATTTGTACGTACATAAGCTCTCATTAAATGTAAAATTACTTTGAGCTCAAATCCTGATAGAATGTACTGCATTGTCATACATTTGCTGTTAGTTGACAGCCTGTGTATTGCAAACATTCACCTTGGCCTAGCTGATACATGGTAAATCCTACTCTACAGTGCCACAATTTAGCATGTCTCTAAGTTGTCCAGCACAGAGAGTATGTAGACTTATTTTCTTCCAGATATACTTTCCTATTCACATCCAGTAGGTTTTTATTAATAAGATGCAAAGAGACAATTGTAACTCATGAGAATCTGGGAGTGAGTGGGAACTGCTCAGTTTCTTTCAGCTTCCAAGGCTTTGCTAAGTTTCTTCAGACCAGGAGGGTGGCTTATCTTACTCTTGCCTGTGACAGCAGGGGGTAGAGAGAGGAGGCAGAAATCTGATGCAAATCTAATGTGTTGTGGGTTTAGTTTGTTGGTTGGTGGTTTGTTTGCAGGTCTGTAACTGGTAATCAACAGGGTTGTTGGGTTCACTTGTTTCAAATTAATGTTGTCTTTGGTAGTTTCTACTTGTGTACTGTTCTTGTTCTTTAGAAGTGAAATTAAATTTGCATGTAGTGCCAAGTGATGGTGTTATTATCTAATGTCCCTCTTGCATCTGTGCAAGAGGTTATGACAAATACCCAAGAGAGTAGGATCATAGCATCTTCCATTTGTTTGGCTGTTTTCAAAACTAATGTATGCTTGACATGCATATATTCTGACTTTCCTCAGGTGTTGGTACTGAACTGTTCAAAGAATCACCTGGGTATATTTTAGGTTTTCAGATGAATGCAGAATTTAGCCCTCGTTTTTGCAGTGATTTAATGGTCAAATAAGACAGCTTTGAGTACGTGTGTATAATTGGACTGTTTCTTTCATTTTTTTTCCTCAGAGGTCCCTCCCAGAAGAATGTCAAGATGGCATTACATTTCATACAGAATCTCTTCAGTATCGTCTGCCTAAGCTTACTCAAAAAATGAAGAAAATGTGTACAACAGTTACAGCAAATAATTCATTCTTAAGTCTGGTGGAAAATCTTGACGAGTTCACAGGTGGAGTATTTTTGCCATTTCCATACCATTAGTGACTTCTGTAACATAAATGGAGCAAATCAGGAAAAAAGTGTAGATATGTAGTTCCCTTCCCATTCTGTCTTCCCATGGCTGTTTTGTGTATGTTAAATTTTCACATCTTTTACCTTTCCCTGCTGTCTTCTCTACAGGTGGTATCATTGTTTCTGTAGTTGAACTGCAAAATTTAACATTTGATCAGACAGCAGATAAGGAAAAGCAGAAATCAGAGGCAAAGCATATTCAAATGCAGAAGCAACGAGCTTTGTCAGATCTCTTTAAAAGCCTTGCTAAAACAGGTGAGCTTTGACTAAAAATGTGCTTGGTTTAAACAGTACAAAGTTCTTCAGCATTTTACTATTTTTGCTAATACATCTAAACCTACCATACTATGTTGTTGAAGTCATAGAGCCACTAACTAATATGTAGAAGCATTTAAGTCTCTCTTTGTCTCTTGACTATGAGGCCTGATGTGTTAGCCCTTTCAAATACCTTCTGTGCTTACGTTCCGTTAGTTATGAAACAGTAGCTTTCCTGAAACAGAAATCTTTCTCTCTAGTCAGAAGTCAACTGCTCAGCTTTTAGAAACCAGAGGGAAGTTCTTTATCTTGTATCCATTCTCTAATCCAGAACTGAAATTAAGTTACCTCATGAGAATCAGAGCCCATCTTGATTGACAGAGTGGCAAAGGTGTAGTTGAGCCATGGAGATTGAATGGTCTGTTGATGGGAATCATGGGAGGCACCCTGTTCAGCAGCCCAGTCTCCATTGCTCCCCTTGCTAGTCTTAAGGTATAGGACCTGCTCAGACAATTAATTGTTGCCTTTTCCTTTAGTGTTACATTAAATTATTCATCAACTGTTCTTAGTCACTGAGCAGTTTAGAAACCAGCAGAAGCACTCTGGTTAAATAAACAGCTGTCTGACAGCAATCTGCTAAGTCATAGGCAGAAGTAGAAATTAATAGAACCTTGCCAATTTTTTATTCTTTTTTGAAGAGAGTTTAGTATTTTGATGTTTCTCTTGGAAGCCATAACTTCTGGACTGCAGTGATCCTAAGAACTTCTCTAAATAAATAAATGGTCCCTAATGGTTGCAGAAAGAAGCTTAGAAATGTGAAGGGTTCCAAGAAGGCATGATTTTGATAACACAGCACTTGGAAAATAAATAAAAGCAAAAACATCCTAAATGCTTTCTGGGAAGCAGGAGGAGGTTTCAGTTGTAGTTTTGAGTGTTTGTAGTTCACACTACTTAAACGAGTTGATCTGTGTACTGAGTAAATAGTTTCCAGAAGATTAAGGTCCTTTTGTATTTAGATGATGGCAAACACAGGTGAATCTAAGTGGGAGATTTCTGGCACACGTACTTTTCCTGTGTTTGGCATTTTTTCACTCACTGATGCCAAAGGAATATCTGCAGTTGCTGCCCTGTGAACTTTGTGCTGGAGGAACAGCATACTGTGATAATTTAATTAACACGTGGGACTTGAGTTATTTACGGGCTTCTGTCTTTGATTTCAGGTGATATCTGTACCTTCCTCATTTATCAGGTTTTTCATGTCTTAAAAATGAGGCAATGTTCACTAACTCAGCTTCCTGAAAGGACCAGGCGAAGTGAAAAGTGTTGCTCTTAAGAATTGTTCTCCAAAATGACAACATAACCTAGATAGCTAATTTGTTACAGGCTCTGCTTATCTTCAGGATACTTTGAAAGGAGTGTTTTAATTGTCTTGAGAGAAATTAGCATGTTTAATCCAGTTTTAAAAATGGCTAAAATAGCAGCCTTAAGACAGAGTTTTAAACGTATATAACTGTAACTTTCTCAGGCCTTTCAGGTTCAAGGCTTTTGGTTTTTTCTCTTGGCCACCACCACCAACAACCTTCTTTATACACACAGGTCTATGTTTGTCTTCAGCTGTGTTCAGCTGAAGATATCTAAGCTACAATGCTACATTACAAAAATTGCTATATGTTCAAAGACTTGCCAAAATCAGACAGTATCAGGAGATAAAACCCTACATCAGAAAGCTTTATATCTTAATACCAACTGTATGAATGAAAATTTTCATACAAAAGAATGAGGACATAAAAGGATGTGTGTTCAAATGTCATTTCAGGTTTGTCATACCGGAAAGGTCTGTCTTGGTCCCGTTCAAAAGATTATAATGAAATACTCTACCTACATCCGCTGGACTTGCGTAGTGCATTAGGTGTAGTAAATTGTACACATGAACTGGATGCCACGTATGTACACAGCATTTCTAACCATTAGATTGTATGAATTACAGCTAAAATATATATAATTTATTATTTAGACTGGAATTTCTAGAATGTAATTCACTGAGGATTTTAGATACTCCTTTCTCTTTCACCCATTACTTCTCAGTTTGAAAATCTTGTATATACTGTACTGGCATGTACAACTGAGAGAGGGATTTTTAATTTGCACTTTTGACAACTCTACCCTCAGTTTCATTGTTACTATGAATTAGATTTCAATTAACCCTCCATTGCCCTGCTTTGTCTGGGACACTTTGCTAGCATTATATTAGAATGTAGACTGGTAACAATTTTTTTAAAGTTGTAATTTACAGGGATTACTTTATTGTTTTGTCCTCATTGACTAATGGAATATTTCAGGAGAAAATAGACTTCAAAGTGGGCCATTTCTGGGAAAAAGAGCTGAAAGGAAAGTTGTTCTTTTAGATGTTTCTCTGTTTTTGTGATTTTTGTCATTGAGACTGGCCTTCTCAATTATAAGGATTTAGTTTATGGTATCTTCCATCAAGACCAAAATAAAGGCTTCTCTATCAAGCTGTATTTAGCTGCATGGAAAAAAAAAATCACTATTTAAGTGTTAAATTATATTCAGAGATCAAGATTTTGCTGCTATTGCTTAGGGTTTCCTTGGGGTTCATTTTAAAAATTAAATGTTTTCTTAAGACTAGAATACATATGGAGAAAACAAAGAATTACAAGATCAATGCATTTGCAATATAACAAACTGTAAGCAGACTTGTTAGGTTGAAGCACTGACATGATGATTCCAGTGTGCTGAGGTACTGGAATTATATACCTTTCTAATATCAGACTTATTTGTGCTCTGTCAGGTTGCTGACAGAGATTTCTTCTGCCTGGGATGGATGCCAGAAGTACTTCTATCGGTCGCTTGCACGCCACTCTAGACTTCAGACAGCATTGTTAGCACCTGCCAAGGTAAAACACCAAAATAAAACTAGAAATCCTAAATCTGTTAACGTTATTTTACCAGCTTGCTCTGAAATTCTCTAGTATTAAAAGAGAGTAAAAGGTGAGATCAGGCTGTCTTCTGTAATATGTTACAAAATATGATATTCTGGGGCTAATCATTAAATGCGGGATTTTAAAACCTGTTGCTTTGTGACTGGAAAGTATCATTTTAGTGAACTAATAATCTGTTATGTGTACAGAATCTTTCATCCCAGCAGATCCTAAATTGCCACTTTTTGTACATGAAGCAAACTCTAAAAATGCTGAATCAAAGCTCGGTAGTAAAACAAAACCAGGTTTAGTTGTTCCTCATGAAAAAAACAATTGAAGTTTATAATTGGACGTAACTGGAGCCCATGTCTAACACAAAAAGTGCTGATATATTTATTTGCTTAAAAGTTGGTCCAAAATCAGTAAAAGGAACAAATGAGTTCTGACAAATCAGTGCTACTTTTTCAGTGTTCCAGGAAAAAGGGATGTTTTCCAGATGCTCCTCACTATCCTTCACCCCTTGTTTTACAACATGATCTTGTGCAATGTCACAGCTGGCAGTGACATAAATAATGGACAATAGCTAAGATCAGTTTTGCTCTGTGTTGTAAACATTTATTTCAAGTTTTAAAATGGGCTCCTTTCTAATGAAAGGAGTGAAAGTCATTGTCAGTAAATCTGGTAAAACAAATTGTGGAAGTGGTTTTAGCAGGGGTCCTGAACGTAAAAATTTAGGCTAGTATCTATTTGGATTTTAATAGTTATTTATGGAAGGTAGCTTTACTATTGCAACCAGATTCCTGATAAGAATTGCTGCAGTGGAGTGCTATTTTATATGACTACTGTTGTAGAAGGTACTTGAAAATCAAATTTGTATGCAGGATATATAGAAGATGCAGAAAAATGAAGGTGGGGAATCTGTAATAACTTTAATTTTTGTCTGCATTTTAAGACTTGTTCAATTAAACCATAACCTTTCAGCCTACCCGGTGAAGTGAAGTGAAATGGAGGCACAGAGAATATTGTTGTCTGCTGATTAATCTAACTGTTCCCTCCCACTTTTTCTATGTGTTTTCTGTAGGAAATTGGACTAGGTAGCATTGAACGATGCAAAGGATTCACAGCACACCTCATGCAGGTGCTTGTCAGACAGAGACGATCTCTTACTGCATTGACAGAACAGTGGATCTTATTGAGGTATTTTTCATTTTCTGGCATTTGAGTGTTCACAAGGAGTTTGACAGTAAGCAGTTCACTTCAAGAAAAATGGAAAAATAAGTTAGAAGAAAATAAATTTAAATTCTTCCCCACTTCCCCATGTCTCTCCTCCCCTTAATTAAGCCTATAAAAGATTTAAGCAGGGGGGTGGGGAGGAAAGGGTATTATTTATCCTGTCATTGCAGCCAGTGTTTTGGAAAAAAAATAATGTGGGACAAATAAGTTAGGCATACATGAAGACCATGAAATAATTACTGTAGTTAATTACAAAGTTAAAACTATAGATGGTTAAATCTCTCTCCTTTGGTATTAGTGTAAGTTAATTCTGACTGTGTTCAAGTTGCTGCTTTGATTTGAAGCAAATAAATTATCTGGATGGCACTTGGAGCCAATATGAAGAAACCTCTACAGCTTAAAAAAAAAATTCTAGGAAGGTGGGAGATAGCAGATCTTGTGTCAAAACTGTAAAACAACAAGTGTACAGGAAATCCTTTCACTCGATGTGATTTTTCTCTCCATTGCTCAACTCATCAGTTTCACTGCAAACTCCACTGTTCTGCATGTTTGTGCTCATCACTGTGGTAATCCATAAGATTTCTTGAAGTTGGGTCAGGAGCTATTTCCTCTGTGCAGGGAAGGAAACCTAGAGTGGTGCTGCAAAATTTACATTACCCCTAGGAAACCTGATAAAACAAACAAACCCCAACAAAACAAACAAAAGCCCAAAACACAAACCCTCACCTTTACAATTGCATGAATAATAAAATTTCTAAGACACTTATCTGCATTTCTGTGACTATCATTGCAAATCAGATGGTTTGCTATGAACTGACTATTACCCAGCACTTCAGAGAATGAAGGTGTGTTAGAATCTAATTTGCTTTTATAATGGAGGAAAAAGAACAATATTTGAGTATCAGGCCAGGAGTTTAAGGATGGTTTGAAAACATGGTGTAGATCCTGAGAAATCTCACAAAACCCTGTTTTCAAGACAACACAAAAGTATGAAATGGAGAGAAAAGTCCAATAATTAAGCAAAACCTTTTTTTTATTTCCCCGAAAATACTATAATTTTAGTTTTTCCAGAAAGAGTTTGACTTCCACTGAATTAATATTATCTAGAGCTTTTATGAACTTAGTCTAAAGGTGGAGGTTTTCAGAGGGAAGTATTACACAAAACTTGGTGATTGTAACTTTTCTATTTTTCTTCCTAACCAGGAACCTCCTGAGTTGTATAGAAGAGATAGACTCTAGGTTGACTGCTGACAGAGAATATAACATCGCATTCCCTCCTCAAGACAGTATTCAAGGCTGGACTGACCGACTGCAGCAACTTTCCATGCAGTGTGTGATGGTTCTTGAGGAGCTGTCTTGGTTTGTACAATGCTGCCCAAAAGAAGAGTCAACAAAGTGCAGTGACGATGAAAGGACAGATGTCAAAACAAACATTTTTCAGAGTTCAGGACCTGAAATGGGAAGTGTTGTTACAGGAATACCTGACCTTATTCCCTTAGAGCTAAAATACTTGTCTCCAGTAACAACTGAGCAACTGCCTCCTGGATGCAGGATGCGAAATAAGGATCCGTTATGGCTTCAGGTAACTACACAATTGACTGCAATGCTGGCAAATGTGAAGGCAATGAAAGCAGAAGTGGACAAAATAAGACAACAGTCATGTGAGACCTTGTTTTATTCCTGGTGAGTTCTACATGTGTATAAAATGGAATATCTCTCTGTTCATATAAGATGCATGTAGTTTTTTGAAAATGTTTGCCCGTGCATATCTCAAAAAGTGTGTTTAGGTGCTTTTGAAACTTGTGTCTCTTTGGTTTTTCTTGCAAAATGCAGTGCCTGGCTTTTTAAACAATTGTATGTGTCTTCTCCCACTCCCCTGATAAGTTGGAAAAAAAAAGTGGTTCATCTTTGGTCTCCTGGGATTTCATCCCCATACCTCCTTTGTTAATGAGGTGGATTTCAAATGTAAATGCGGTGAAGAAATTTTTATTTTAAGAGCTCTATAGCCTATTTAATAGTAATAACAATATATATGCCTCTCATTTTCTGTCCATTTCAAGCTGTGGCACACCTTGTTGTCAAACTTCTTATTAAATAAGTTTAAGATGGAGATCAGCTGCCTCTCATCCCTTCCCCTTCTTTCAGTATTATGGTATTTCTTGTTGCAGGAGAGATTTTGAAGTTTGCACATCAACTATGAGTTGTTTGCTGGAAGTTTCAGCTCAGTTACAAGGCATAGAGTCCCTGTTTCTTCCAAACGGGGAACTCAGGCAAGCTGCAAATCAGATGGCCCTAATCAAGACCCTGAAGTATATACAAGAAGAAGTTAATAATACGTCTGCAGAATTCACAGCCTGGAGAACACAGCTTCTTGCTTCCATGTCACATTGCAGTGGTAAGGCGAATTCTTTTCTGCCCGTTTTGTAATTTAGATGAATATATAAGAATTCTTTAAGTTGGTTATTGCAGAAGGTGGATCCACATTCATTCAGGTATTCAGAAACACTTGATAAAATTCAGACTTGCAGAATTTAGTCCAGACTTTATTTGTGCAGTAATATTGTTTCCCCTCTTAGTCACTGTTGATGACAGATCTTACACCATAGCTGTAGGTCAGGGTTAGCAAGGAGATTTTAGTAGAACCATGTGGTGAAAATTGCATAACACTTATCATGCTCCTTGCATAGGGGACACATAGTAACCTGTAATTTAACGTGTTTCTCTGTAAAACTGCCTGTTCTGTGGTTCAAAAGGAAATCAACCATCAGATGAAGAGTTTGTGGAGCACTTCTCAGCAAAAGTGGAAACTGTTATCCGTGTTGTTCTGTATGCCATCCAGTGTTTGGTAGAGAGAAAACAAGAAGACAGAAAAGAGGAAGAAGACTCTCTGGGGGAAAATGGTAAGTTTGTTAATTTACTTAAGCGGGGCAGGGGGGCTAGTTTTTAAACTATGCAAACCTAGAAATTCCTTAAACTGTGTGTCTAGCAGAAGTACCAATGCACAAGGAAATTGCCATTTTAATAGAAGCTGCCTATTTAAGCAGATAGGATGGACACTTCTAGATATCTTGCTATAATATTTTTAGAGTGTCTGACTTGATTTCCATGTTCTTTATGTATTTCAAACAAAGAAGATGCAGCCTCATTTGATGTGATTAAAGCAAGACATATAACTAAACTTTTGGATGAAGATCTCTCTGCTGATTTGGATTCTTTGCGTGTGCAGAAAGCAATTTTAGCAGTTTCAGAACTCCTGGAGAACCTGAAATCTTATGGGGAAGATTGCACTTCAGATAAACACAAGGTAGAATTGTTCTCGAGAGTTTTTGTCTTAGGGGCCTCAAAAGATTTGGAATTGTGAACGTTGCTGATTAAATGTGTATGGTTTCTCACTGTCCAATACCTTAGAACTATAGAAGCATGTGAGAAATTATGGCCAAATATAGGTGCTCTTCTGTAGCACAAAAGTCAGATGTTCCTTTAGTAAAAAGGAATTTTTTAGGTTTTGTGAACATCTAGACAAAGCTTTGGAAACTTTAGAAATTGTATTTAAACTCATCCACTGATATTTCTGGTTTGGGTATCTGTTTTTAGTCTCTATCATCACTCTCTCTGAGGTGTATCTCAGTATGTACCTAATCATGTACATATACATAATCATGACAGCTGTTCTTTGGTTTTAACTGCAGTTCTTCAACCAGTCCTGCTATTTGCTGGTGCGTTTAAAGCCCATGCTCTGCAAGTATTCAGACCTTATCCTGTTCTACCTCACCATTTCACTGGCATCTCACAGGAGTACTGGAAAACTGCTTTCTGTTCTAACTAGCATTTTTACAGAGCTTGCCCAAAAGGTAAGTTGTTAGATATAACCTTGGATATATGGTAAGCATACATTAATGTAGACAAGTCTTAAGTAGAAACTAAGCCGAAATATGTACTACTATAGAAAGTTTTGTGTTTCTGTTTGCCTTTTTAGGGGTTTTGTCTGCCAAAAGAATTACTTGAAGATGAAGCTGGAGAGGGAGCAACACAGTTTCATGATTACGAGGATGGTGGTATTGGAGATGGGGAAGGCAAGAAGGATGTCAGCGACAAAATAGAAAGTGAAGATCAGGCAAGTGTTTGGGGTTGCTTGCTTAATTCAAGTCAAACTGAAAAAGCACTTGAAATCCATGTTGTGGTTAAAGTTACCTTCAGTCTCCTATTTAGGTTGGCTCTTATCATTGCATATGAGCTTTTAAATATTGTTGCGGTACTTTAAGTAAGCTTGAATATATAGCCAAGATCCACTGTAATTTTTGGCTTTATCAATAATTCAGATAGAAGACAGTTTTCAAAAGGGTGAAGAGAAGGAGAAAGAGGATCAAGATTCTAAACCTGACATTGAAGGAGAAGACAATGCAATTGAAATGTCAGAAGACTTTGATGGAAAAATGCATGATGGAGAACAGGAGAAAAAAGGTTTGGTCCTTCCACTGTGGCAAACTTATAAGAAATATTATAGATCAATCCAGTAATGGCTGATAGTTTTGGATAATGGAGCAAATATTAAAAGTCTGTGTTCTACAACAGAGTAGTGCCATTTGTATATGAATACTAAGAATTATTAATATGAAGGCTAAGAAGTGTACAAAGGAAATACTGTCTCTCTTGTTTTATTGTGATGCTTTTGGAATGAAGGGAGCCAGTTCTTCCTGTTGTGAGCTGACCTGCAGACACATTTTAAAATTAGTCACTAGCTTTGGAGAGCTGTTGAAGATCAACAGAATGCTTGAGAATATGGCTGTAGTTAATTTCAAAATGTGACTAATGAAGCTATTGCTGACATTTAAGCAATGAAAATAATTTAATATTGCCTTTTTAAAATGAAAAAAAATAGCAACATTTGGTAGATTCATTCAAGTTGCTACTCACCCAAAAGGTGGCACTTCTTCACTTTGAAGAGTAACAGCTTGAACATCCGAAACTGATGTGTCTTATAAATTACAGTAGTGTTAATCTACTTTCAAATCTTCGACGCAATGCCAAGAGTAAGTTCAATCTGCAGAAGAAGGGAAATTGCCAAACTGATAAACAAATACAGTGGAGTGGACCTTCTCCCTCCCAGTAATGCCAAAATGTTTTGAAAATGGAGGCTGGAGAGGGTAAAGAGTAGAGAGTTGAAATCTTCCAAGTTTTGCACCTTGGACTTGTTAGTCTGAGGGAGAGAATGCTCTGTGTGTCCGTATGTCCAAGAGAACACTCTGAACCATGTATTCAGGAGCCTGCTTTTATGGGTGTCAGTGCATGTGTGTCGTCTTCTGCATCGCTCGGTTAACTGCATAGGGTGTTGAAATGAAGGTGCTAAGTATGATTTCTTGTTTCTGACATTAACAAAAACAGCTGTGTCTCCTCTGTACTGAGCTGAACTCTGTGCATTCTGAACTGTACACAGATGATGATGAAAATTCAGATGAAGAGGAGGAGCTGGATAAGCAGATGGGTGATCTTGATAATGCTGAAGCTGATGATAAACTGGATGAGAGGCTCTGGGGTGATGAAGATGAAGATGATGATGAAGATGCCAGTAGTAAAACAGAAGAAACTGGACCAGGAATGGATGAGGTAAAGAAAAAAAGGAGTGGGAAGAAAAATGTCAAAGGAATTAAACTCTTTTAACTTGATGTGACCTAGACTGTGAACTGTTGCATAGCTCTTGGTCTTGGAAAAGGATAATTTGAATATATCACAAATTTTATTTAGTGTTGTGGGTTTTTTTGTTTTGTTTTTTTCTCTGTGGGAGATCATGTCTTGTCACTGAGACTTTGATAAGTGAATAGCATAATTGAGTTTTTTGGATTTGTTACTTAATAGGATGATTCAGAGCTCGTTGCAAAAGATGACAATTTGAGCACAGGAAACAAGGATGATAAAAAACAGCCTTCCAAGGATGAGGAAAAAGAGCAACAAGAGGAGGACAGTGGAAACAAAGAGAAAATCCATGAACAAATTGATGAGGTAAAAATGATTTGGACTACATAAAGTATCTTGCTGTTATACCATGTTCTGTTGCTCATATCATGTGTTTCTGAGAATTTGAAATAGTCTTTAATAGTGAAACTAGTTCATTTCGGAGCTAAAAGTAAACCATATTTTATCCGTCATATTATATTTTCTGATTCATAATACAGGAAGAATTCGTTTGTACTAACCTGAACTTGTAAGGGCTGCCAAAATAGGCTTTACTCTGAGTTGATGCTTTAACGGACAAAGCTTAAAAATTCTTGTTCTGTCGTGTTTAGTAACAGAAACACCTTAAGTCAGTGGGACTCATCCCAAAAATCTGTATACAGTATGCTTGAAGATTCTACATAATATGCAAGAGTGCATTTACCATCTGCAAGAGTGCAGGTTCTGAACACAAAACCTGCTGGTTTTAAGAAGTACCTGTTTATGTAAATGCATTTGCCTAAGTTAATCTTTTTCTGCTCTTTATACATGAGGATGTGTACCAATGGAAATTAGTTTTTAACTTATCAGAATGTAATGTTATAGTCAGTATTTCAATGTCCTAGAGAATTCAATAGTATCTTATTTTTTTCTTTGCCTTTCCCCTCACTTATTTCATACCTGTTGTTTCTCACCCCTCCTATTCTTTTGCTGACAGCGTGAGTATGATGAGAATGAAGTAGACCCTTATCACGGCCAGCAAGAAAAGGAGCCTGAAGTTGAACCTTTGGACCTTCCTGATAACTTGAACCTGGAGAATGATGCGAAGAGTGATGAGGATGAAGAGGATGAAGGTACAGCTGAAAATCTATCTACAGATTCCTAGATGAAAGCCAAGTGGAAATAGGGGGGAAACAGTCAGATAATGAGCTCTTTCTCTACAGAATAAAGAGAGGTGGAGGTAGGACTATGTATAACAAGAAGCTGCAATTTCACTTCTGTGTATCAAAATACCAATGTACCAAATGCAGGCCAGATTCTCAACATTACAGCATTTTCCTTTACCTTCCTTTCACACACACTGTGGAGCAGGCTTTCTCACGTTATCCAAGTGATACACCCTAAATAACTTATGCTAGACACTCCTATGTTAATTGTTCAGTTGCTTTTGTGGTTTCAGTTTTTTCAATGATACTTACAGGCCTTTGTTGTCAAAGTCAACTGGCCCTCAAGAATATTAGGTTAAAGGAAGTTAATAGGAATTCATCCTGCTGTCTTGTTAGTTACAAACTAATTGTAACTTAAAGAAATTATTTGCTATAGAAAATAATGGATTTTATGCATAAAATTCTCAGTATTTTCTTTGGTTTTTTGACAGGCTGGGCAGTTTTATTCCAAATATCTGTAATATTCACTGTTTCTGTACTTTACTAAAAGCTTTGTCTACCTTCCTGTTTTTTTGTTTTTTTTTTTTTTAATCCAGAAGGAGAGAATGATTTTGAACTAGATGAGAAACCTGCTGATTTAAATGAGGCAGAGAAGACAGAAGAACAGAAAGAAGAGGGTGCTGGTGAGACAGAAAGAGATGATCAAGATGCAGAACCAGCTGAAGAAGGCATTTCTGAAGATAAAGAGGAGAAGGAAGATGAAGGGGACAAAGATGCTGATGATCAAGAAGAAAATGCAGGGAACACTGAGGATGCAGCAGAAGATGATGAGGAAGAGTCACAACCACCTGATGAGGAAAAAAATGAATCTGCTGAAGATAAGGGAATCCCTGCTGCTGACCAAGGCCTTCAACCTCAGGTAGAGAGGTTTTTTTAATTACCATATACTAGACTTAAGAAAGGGATGTGTTCAATGATACTCTGCAACAATTTTGACGTTGAGTAGGTGTAATGTTAGTGAGAATCTTCATCAAGATAAAAAATGTGCTTACTATCAAACTAGTCTGTCATTTGTATTCCCGTTACCTCCTTGGCCTTCTGTCAGAATAGAATATTTCAGTTGGAAGAGACCTACAATGATCACCTAGTCCAACTGCAAGTTCACTTCAGCGCTGACCAAAAGTTAAAGCATGTTGTGTTAAGGGCATTGCCCAAATGCCTCTTAAATACTGACAGGCTTGAGGCATTGACTGTTCCAGTGTTTGACCACCCTCTCACTAAGAAAATGCTTCATCATGTCCAGTCCAAACCTCCTCTGGTGCAGCTTTGAACTGTTCCCATGTGTCCTGTCACTGGATCCCAGGGAGAAGAGCTCAGCACCTCCCCTCCTCAGGAAGCTGCAGAGAGCAGTGAGGTTGCCCCTCAGCCTCCTTTTCTCCAAACCAGACAACTCCAAAGTCCTCAGCTGCTCCTCACATGACATTCCTTCCAGCCCTTGCACCAGCTTTGTTGCCCTCCTCTGGATGCATTCAAGGACCTTCACATTCTTCTTAAATTGTGAGGCCCAGGACTGGATACAGTATTCAGGCCGAGGCTGCACCAATGCTGAATACAGCAGGATAATCACCTCTTTTGACCAGCTGGTTACCAGTTTGATGCACCCCAGGATGTGGTTTGCCCTCTGGGCTGCCAGGGCACACGGTGCTGACTCAGTGAGCTGCTGTTGACCAGCACCCCCAGATCCCTTTCTTCTGCAGGGCTACTCTCCAGCCACTCCTCTTCAAATTTATACTTGTGCCTGTGATTACTTCATCCCAGGTGCAGAATCTGACATTTGGACTGGTTGAGTTTCATCCCATAAATCGTTGCTTAATGCTCTGCTCTATCTAGATCCCTCTGCAAGGCATCTTGTCCCTCAGAAGTGTCAACAGCACCTCCCAGTTTGGTATCATCAGCAAACTCACTAACGGTGTGTTCAACTCCTGCATCCAGATAATTGATAAATACATTGAATGGAGCTGGCCCTAGAACTGAACTCTGAGGAATACTGCTGGTGACCGGTCACCAGCCAGATGTAGCCCCATTCTCTACAACCCTTTGAGCCCTGCCCTTCAGCCAGTTCTTCACTCAGCACATAGTGAACCTGCTTGTCCCACAGCTGGACAATTTGGTGGACAGTATAGGAAGTCTTACTAAAATCCAGAAAAACTACATCCACCCTCTTCCCTTCATCCACAAAGCATTATCCTTATCATAGAAGGATTTTGAATTTGCTAAACAGGACTTTCCCTGTGTGAACCTATATTGACTGTGCCTGATGATTGCATTATTTTTTTAAATGCCTTTCAATTGTACCCAGTTCCTGATGTTTTTTAGAATGTTAAAATAAACTGACATTATTTTAGGAAGAAGAGGGCAAAGATAATTCCGAGATGGATGAGCAGATTCCTGAGCCTGAGGAAAGAATGGAGCATGAAACACAAGGGCAGACTGGGCAAGAAAACCTGCAGAGTGACAGTGCTGTCGAGCTGGCTGGAGAGGCTTCAGAAAAAGACCAGTCTAAAGAGGTAAATTACGTGGAAGTGTCTGGGTTAAAAATATCAAACTGTTTAACTTCTGAAATTTGTTGCGATGGTCTGTTACAGTACTGATTTTTTTCACTTTTTTTTTCACTTTTTTTTTTTTTTTTTTGGTCTCAGGAATACGGAAGCGGAGCTTCAAGTGCAAATCAATCAGAAGGCCATGAATCCACGCGCATGGCCCGGATGGCTTCTCAGAAACAAAGCAGAAAAAATACCCAGGTTCCTATCTTCTTCTCAGTTTATTTTGTTTTTATTTTAATGTCTTAATATTAACCTGCAAATAGGCAGGACTTGGTTTCTTCTTGCTAGAACTCTTGTTCTGATCCGTGTTTGGTTGCACATCACTTGAAGTTCATGGTGTTGATTTGTTCTTTTTCAGAGTTTCAAGAGGAAACCTGGTCAGGCGGACAATGAGCGTTCAATGGGAGATCACAACGAACATATCCACAAGCGACTGAGAACTATAGAATCCAGCAGTGAAGCAAAGCAGGATCCAGCTCTGCCTAAACAAAACGTGGAGGAGGCTGATGCATTTGAACATATTAAACAAGGCTCTGAATGCTACGATGCACAGACATATGGTATAGTGGTATTTCTGGGTCTGAGAGCTGTCATTGCAGAATCAAATCCTGAAGCACTCCTATTTAGAGTGGTTTTTCCCATTACATTTTTTAAATTTATGGTTAACAATCCTTGCATTGGTTTCAGATGTAGCACCATTTGCATGCAAAAAATGCTACTCTTTGGCAATCAGGTTCAAACTAATGATAACATTTTTGGAAATACTAAATTGACTCATAAAAATTGATTTTAGTTTATTAAGCATATTTAAAATCTATTCTCTCCAAATCTTACTTCAGTTGTTTGGAAGCATAAAGTGCTACTATACATGCAAGATATTTAGGATAACACAACAGGTTCTTTATTCACTATGAAACAAATTCATGTCTCTTTAAAAATATTCCTCTAATCTAAATTCAGTTAAATAAATTGCTTTCTATTAAAGTAACTATTCAGATTTTTCAGGGCAGTAGCTCATTGACACAACACAGCACAGCACATTGAAAGATAGAACTGAGGTTTGAGACAATAGCTCAGATCCTTTCTGATGTTCACTGAAACTGATATGCAGTTGCCACAGAATGCGAGTTTTTTTTGCAATTTCACTACTTCTCCTTCCTCTTTCCCCTTAGTAACTGTTGTTGCCTTTGTACAGATGTAGCCAGCAAGGAACAAGAGAAACCGGTCATGCCTCTTGAAGAAAAGGAAGAGGAAGATTCTGAAGACACAGCTATGGAAACAGAAATGCAGAATGATGAGGATCTCAGAGCAGTAGACACAGAGGAACTGAAACCAGAAAAAAAGAAATCTACTGCCACTAAAACTCCTGGTACTTTAATTTAAACATTCTAAACATACACCGAGGTGCACTTTATATATAGGTATTTATACTGGCATGTAATGGATGTGTATGCTTTTTATAAGACTAAACTGAAAGAGGGTAGATTTAGGTTAGATATAAGGAAGAAATTAGTCTCCACGAGGGTGCTGAGACAGGAACAGGCTGGAACAGGTTGCTCAGAGAAGCTGTGGATGCCCCATCCCTAGAAGTGTTCAAGGCCAGGCTGGATGGGGCTTTGAGCAACCTGGTCTGGTGGAAGGTGTCCCTGCCGATGGCAGGAAGGTTGGAACTAGATGATCTTTAAGGTCACTTCCAACCCAAACCATTCTGTGATTCTGCTTTTAATTGACTTTTATACAGCAGTATTCTTACTCCTGCCAAGTATTAGCCTTTAGTATCAGCATTAGCCTTTGCGAAGCTCATTGAGTGACAGAGGGGTTTGCTGCTTTCTTTCGAGTTAAAGTTCTGTAATCTTTATCCACTTCTTTGAAGGAGTAAAAAGCAAACACTTTCCTGCTGATAGACACGATGCTAATTTGCTTGATTAATTGGCATATAACAATGCATTCCAGTGTCACCAGTATCAGCATCCCATAACTCAACTTTGTGTGTGTAACTTATGACAAAACATCAAGAAGTTGAGGAGCTGCTCTGAACAACATCCACTGAGGATGCACCAAAGTGTTGCTGTCTCACTGTTTTCTTCCTTCAGTGGTAATGAAACAAAACAAAACTGAGCTGCCTAACAGAAAATGGCTCTCAGATGTGAATGGTTGGCAGATGAGAAGAAAGGTCTGACTTGTCAGCCACACAGCCCACACAAACAAAATAAGCTATAAATAAATCAACATCTGTTGCCAATTGCAGCAGAAGTATTTAATTTTGATGAATATAAGTAAATGACACTGTATCTTGGAATTTTGAGTGGTTTTCCTATCAAACAATACAAAGGCTGGCTGTATAGGGGAGACAAGTTTTACCAGGCTGAATTTACCTCCTTGCTTCCCACTCCCTTCAGGTTTAATCTCTTCACTTAAACCTCTTGCTGGACTCATTAGCTTCATGGTACAGGTGTGCATGTAATCAGTCTATTTGTTTTTCCACATGATTCTCCAACAGCATGTTCTCAAAAACTGGAATCTTTGAAACATCTCCTGCAAGTCATATTTTTTTCTTAGAATAATTCTTAAAAAATAGTTGTTAAATGGTGTAGTATAGTAGAAACAATAATAAAAAAATCTTTAGTCCATGCCTTTATTTGTAAATTTATTTCTGATTTATAGGAAAATGTTCTGTCACAAAACTAGAGAGTAAAAGATAAGGTTGGCTTTTTTTAGTGATAATTTTCTGAATGTTGTCAAATTGTTTTATACCTGTCACTCTGGCAGAGAGGCTAAGAAGCTAAAAAGTGTATTTCACCTATGGGATTTTTCAGGTAGTAAAGATCCTCTTGCTAATATTTTGTTCATTTGGCAAGAAGGTTGTAAGAGAGAAAGTTTACATAAGGTAACGCATGTTTATCTGTTCCAGTGAGTTGAAAGGTATATTCATCCTATTCCTAGAATTGTCTTAAAATTTCTGTACTTCTCTTAAAAATAATGTCTGGTTTACATTACAAAGCATGTGAGATATTTTGTGAAAGAGTCGAGATACAGTACTGGTTCTTGTGTTATGCATGATCCACAAAGTTATTAATTACTTTTGTGACTGTAGCACCAGGTGAAGTGGAGCCAGAGACACAGACATTTGACTCTGAGGATGTCAATGACTCCACAACAGAAAAGCTACCAAGGGTGACTGAAGAGAAGCCAGAGAGAAGCAAGGACTCGACCATACACACAGCCCACCAGTTTTTGATGGACACTCCCCAGGTATGAAACCCAACATGTCTTCTTACAACCACAGCAGTAGAAACAATATGTTTTGTTTGACCTGTCCTAATGAAACTGTGGATGCAAACGTTTAGAATTACTTTCACTCAGACAATTTAGTAGCTTGAAAAGTAACACATAACCAACTGTTGTATATGCATCTAAATGACAAAATGACAAGTCCTCCCCATCCTTATGTGGAAAGGTCCCATCCTCACTTTTCAAAAACAAAAGCTTTTGTTTTTCTAACTGTCAAGAACTGTTTTGCTCAGATGAATCTGCTGATCAAATGCTTGGGTAGAGTGGAAAGTGATGGGCAAGGGTCTGTGGCCTGAAGATTAAAAAAGGGTTCAGAGTGGTGCGAGAGCTGGTCATCAATGACTTTAAAGCACCATTATGGACAAAGAATTCACCTCAGTTAATTCATTGCAATATATTACTTCCTAAAAAAAGCTGATTGAAAATATCATACAATCTTTTTAAGCCTTTTATGAATGTCTCGATTCAAAAAATATTATCATAGTCTAGAAAATCCTAGAGCTTCATGTAATGCTCCTAGTTTCCCAGTACAAACTGCTAGCTGTGCAAAAGCCCATTTTTTTCATAAAGAGCTCTGGTACAGAAGCAGTTGATGGTGGATAACCAGTTGATGAAGTACATTTAGTGTCTCTTTTTAAGAAGTATTGACCTTTCATGCTTATAATACTGTGTTCTGAGTATGTACTTGGAGGGTGATATTTTTCTGTGCACAACATGGAAAGGATTCTGTGCAAGCTGTACCTGGTACTTCTGTCTTAATGCCACATGTTGCAGCCCTTTGGAAGAAGGCTGCTGAATGCAAGAGTGTTCCATTCCCAGAATACTTAGGTGCCTATCTTTTTTTTTTTTTTTGGGGGGGGGGGGGGTGGGGCGGGGAGGGTCATTGTTAAGGTTTGCGGGTTACTCTGTGGTGGGGGTTTTTTGGTTTAGTGTTCTGGGTGTTTTTCAATTGACATGCAAAAGTTGAAACAGGAGGTGGAGCTCTTGCAGCACCTCTTAAGAGGAAGGGAGAAATGATACTAGAAGTGCAAGTTCTTACTTTTTGGCAAAAGGAACAGGGAAGAAGCTCCCACCATGTACATTCTTCCTCCCTTCTGTAAACCTGTGGTAGGTGACTAGAGAGGCCTCTGCTGCTTCTTGAGGAATGAGAAGTTATTGGTACTGTTGGATTTGCATTCATAGGCTTATTTTCCTTCATTTGTAAACCTGCAGGTTATGCAGAGCATATACTACTATTTGGCTCAACTATGGTTTTACAAGTCAGGAACAGAAGTTGTCACTAAAAGAACAATACAAGTAAAACAAGTGTAATAAAGCTTGGGTGTCCTTTAACAGAATAGTTTATCACATAGTATTTCCTGGAAGGTAAAGAGGAAGATGTCATTCAATTCCTTAAATGGTTTCAATGGAGCTTTTTTAAAAACTATAATAAAGTGAAGCATATTATATTTTGGAAGATACTACACAGGTAGTATTCAACAGTTTGATCTCCATTATGCGATCATTACATTTGGTATTTGTCAAGATCGTTTCATTGAATTATCTTGAAGTTCTGTATTTGATTATTTTCAGTGTCTGTCGCAGATGGTTCCTAGCTTTGTTTCTGTACTGACTGTGTACAAATGCAGGTATTTGTGGGGAGGTATTTATCCTTTCTGTACATGAAAACTATTAAAAAAAACCAGAGATTTAGAATCAACACAAGTTTTTTCAGGCATTTTTGTGTCTAAAAGAATAAGAACAATGCATTTTTACTTCCTTTATAGTTTGCTATAGTCTGGGGATCACCAGATGTGTGAATTTATTTTTCTGTCTCATAAATCTCATAACTACACTTCTAGCACATCATTAGAGATCCTGAAGAGCTAAGAAAGGAACTTGAACGGCAATTGGAAGCGTGGCAGACTCAGCAGTCTGGAACTCCAGATGAGGTTTGTGACCTCATTTTAACATAAAGCTGTCATAAGAACCCTTCATTGCATTACTGCATCTTGTTTTATAGCTGAAGCCCTGAGGAAGCCAAGCACGCTGGTACCTAAATATTCAAAATCGCATTATTTAGATGCTGTTTTTTGTTGTTATGCTTAACTTTTTCTGAAAAACTATATTATTCTTAAAGCAGGATGATGTTTCAGATCTTGGTTTGAACACGTAGTGTGCTTTATGCAGAAAGTAAACTCTGACGACTTCTAAAACTTGTATAGTTAGAAAACTTTTTCCTCAGTCTTGCCAAGCTCCTTCTGCGTTGAGTTGTCAGCTGCAGTTAACTGCTGGACACCACTTTCACAAAATTATGATCAACAGAAGCCATCTCCTTCAGTTGCAGTGGTGGAGTTTGATCTTAAAATTCCTAGTCAGGAATTGTAAACTGTATTTGGAAGTAATTCCTGAATGAAATGGCCAATGTAGAGGCTTAACAATTTTGCTGAATTTTCATTTTAATTTTTGATGGCCAATAGAGAACCTGGCAGACTATATGACTCCCCCCACTGTAATGCCAAATATCAGATGGTGGCCATTGCAGGATTTTTCTTTATCAACAGCAACATCAAAGTTGCTCTGTGTACTCCTAGAGGAACGATCATTGCATATTGCAGCTTTGTAGCAGCAAGAAGCATCTAAAGCTGAATGCAAATTGTCATCTTTATAGAGTGCTCACAGGACAACCTCACAGTTCCAACTGGTTGTTACCTCCCGTCTCCTCCTTAGTACACTGAGGTTTGTTTGTTTTTTTTTTCTGGCAGTGCGTCCCAACTTTTGGGGTTTTTTCATAATTCACTTGTATTTCTTTCTGTCATGTACAATATTTTAGGAGAAGGAAGCAGCACAGATGTGGCAGAGGTATTTAGTATTGACAGCTCCTCTATCACAGCAGCTTTGTGAACAGCTACGACTCATACTGGAACCCACTCAGGCAGCCAAATTGAAGTAAGTGGGGTCTTTGTGAGGCTTCTAATTTCTTTAAACTCCTGGTTTTGGAAGGATTTAACCTCTGTACAACTGCAAATCTGTGTTGTTCTTGATTTATAGCAATTGTTTGTGTTTGCAAATGCATGCATTTTACTTTTGTATGGGAATACTAGATTATCTTATGAAATGCAAATGTGATGTGGTAGTAGGTACCCATCCTGAGGATATTGCCTCGTGTTTTTTCTTCTGTGCAACAAGTGTTCAAATCAACTTAAAACCATGAAGTGCTGTTGAGTCAAACACTATGCGAAATGTCCAAATGTTCTATGTTTTAAAATTAAGTGATTTATTTTTAAGAAATTAGACTTGTTTCAAACTGGAGGAGTCTAAATTCAAGGTCTTCCTTCCATTTTAGGCACTAAACGTGAATATTAGAGCTACTCATTTTGTTTTTATTATAATTTACAAAATTTTTGTTACTTTACTGCATATGTTGCACAGGCTGGGATTTCCAGAATGAGATATTTGCTGATAATCCCTGTCATTATGTATTTTTTCTTAACTTTCAGAGGAGATTACAGAACAGGGAAGAGACTGAACATGCGCAAAGTGATTCCATATATTGCCAGTCAGTTCCGAAAAGATAAGATCTGGTTGCGAAGGACCAAGCCCAGTAAACGACAGTACCAGATTTGCTTGGCTATTGACGATTCCTCTAGTATGATAGACAATCACTCTAAACAGGTAAAATAAAAACCTTCAAAAAAGTAAGAAGAAACTGCATCTTGTTGATGTGTATGTCAGTTGCCCATTTGTTTCACCCAGAGCTGGTGGTTGTTGGAAAGTCTGACTCTGATTCTAGAGCAGTTATTTTTCTGGTCCATGCACCTGAGTACTTGTCACTTCATGCCAAAGAGATCTGTTACCGAAAGAGCAGTGAGAGTTAGCTGAAAGGAGATGATGTTAAATTTGTTAAACGTATACATATCCACTGGAAAATTATTTTTGCAGCCTATAAAAAGTTCATTGGAAGATCAAATATTAGCTCATTATAGCTCACTTGTAGGGGTTTTATTTATTTATTAAAAATCTGTGTTTCCTTCTAAGTAGTTATTTTGGTGTTTATTTCATTAGCCTGCCTAAAGTGGTGTCTCTAAATCTATCAGCTGAAGCCCTCAAGTAGAACTAGTGTATCTTTATAGAAATGACTGTTTTTCATAACTCTAACATGAAAAAGATTCATTTATTTTACTAGACAATGAAAAATCATTTCAGTAACATTCTGCATATTTAATATTGAGCTGTGAGTAAAACTTGGAATACTCTATTTTTGATGTAACTTTTTTCTTTAACAGCTTGCATATGAATCCCTGGCAGTTATTGGCAATGCACTGACTCTTCTAGAAGTGGGACAAATTGCTGTGTGTAGGTGAGTTTATCTGAAATCTTGACTTTTTGTCAAGACTTTAGAGCAGAATGTAAGGACTGGTTTCACACTATTTTTTTTTTTTTTTCTTTTCTAAAGCTTTGGAGAGACTGTTCAGCTGCTGCACCCCTTCCATGAACAGTTCAGTGACCAGTCAGGGACACGGATATTGCGTCTTTGCAAATTTCAGCAGAAGAAAACAAAAATAGCCCAGGTACACAAGAATGCTGCCTTTATGGAAACAAGTTTGCAAATCTTTTCCAGACAAGATATCAGCAGCTTCATGATTTCATGATCACTTTGTAACATTTACTGGTTGGTTGTATCTGAGAGTGCGATATGCGGTTAGCTAACAGAGAGAGAGAATCGTTGCAATTTTGCAGTAGTGGGAGCTTTTTCTTTCTTGAGGTTCCAGTGTATGCCACTTTTAAACATTCATCTTTCTCTGTTTGTATTGGATCTTAAACAGTACTTTGGGTACAAGGTATTGAATACCCCAATGCCAAATCACGTCAAAGTTTGTGGAAGTTTAAGAGGTTTTCATGCCATGGATTCCACTGTAGTAGTAAGAGAAAGAGGTTTGTATGTGTGTCAGACTCAACTGATTCCTGGAGAAAATAACTTTCTCTATTAATACTTCCTGACAACTGCAAAGTTTTCTTCTTTTAGAAAGTTTTTTGCATTCTCACCTTTCCAGACTTGAATAAGATCTGCCATTAATATTGAATGGGCAAGGAGGACACCCAAATAGCTCAGTGGTAATCTTACAAACACTAAAACTGGGAGGACTTGACAGCTGACGTCCTTAATTTTAATGGGGAGTCTGTAACTAGATACTTCTGTTGCAAGCCAAAGAAGTTCAACCTAGAAAGAGGATATGTATTTTTAATAAAGCATTTAATCACTTGAGCAATTAACTGACGTTTTGATAGCTTGGTTGGCATTGGGAAAACTTTAAGTGTAGATTGAAGACTTTTCTGAATGTTCTCTAGTTCAAAAATACTTGCTAAATTTGAAGGAAAATGCCAAGGGCTGTATCTGCTGTCCTGAGGAGCCCCATACCCCTGAGGCCCCAGAGGAAGTCAGGACAGTGCAAGAATTTGCCTTGGTTGATGAGGACTGGGTTAAGGAACAATTAGGCAATCTGGGCATTCACAAATCCATGGGCCCAGATGGGATGCACCCACAGGTGCTGAGGGAGCTGGCTGACGTCATTGCTGGACCACTCTCCATCATCTTTGCCAAGTCTTGGGAGACGGGAGAGGTGCCTGAAGACTGGAGGAAAGCAAATGTCACTCCAGTCTTCAAAAAGGGGAAGAAGGAAGACCCGGGTAATTATAGACCGGTCAGCCTCACCTCCATCCCTGGGAACTAATGGAACGACTTATCCTTGGTGCCATCTCAAGGCATATCAAGGATAAGAGGGTCATTAGGGGCAGTCAGCATGGCTTCACCAAGGGGAAGTTGTGCTTGACCAACCTCATAGCTTTTTATGAAGATATAACGAGGTGGATAGATGATGGCAGAGCAGTGGATGTGGTCTACCTTGACTTCAGTAAAGCATTTGACACGGTCTCCCACAGCATTCTCATAGCTAAACTGAGGAAGTGTGGTCTGGATGATCAGGTAGTGAGGTGGACTGCGAAGTGGCTGAAGGAAAGAAGCCAGAGAGTCGTGGTCAATGGGGCAGAGTCCGGTTGGAAGGCCTGTATCTAGTGGAGTGCCTCAAGGGTCAGTGCTGGGGCCAGTACTGTTCAATATATTCATCAATGACTTGGATGAGGGACTAGAGTGTGCTATCAGCAAGTTTGCTGATGACACCATGCTGGGAGGAGTGGCTGACACGCCAGAAGGCTGTGCTGCCATCCAGTGTGACCTGGACAGGCTGGAGAGTTGGGTGGGGAAAAATTAAATGAAATATAACAAGGGCAAATGTAGAGTATTGCATCTGGGCAGGAACAACCCCAGGTTCCAGTATAAGTTGGGGAATGATCCATTAGAGAGCAGTGTAGGGGAGAGGGACCTGGGGGTCCTGGGGGACAGCAGGATGCCCATGAGCCAGCACTGTGCCCTTGTGGCCAAGAGGGCCAATGGCATCCTGGGGTGTATTAGAAGGGGGGTGGTTAGTAGGTCGAGAGAGGTTCTCCTTCCTCTCTACTCTGCCCTGGTGAGACCACATCTGGAATATTGTGTCCAGTTCTGGGCCACTCAGTTCAAGAAGGACAGGGAACTGCTGGAGAGGGTCCAGCATAGGGCAACCAAGATGATTAAGAGAGTGGAGCACCTCCCTTATGCAGAAAGGCTGAGGGAGCTGGGTCTCTTTAGTTTGGAGGAGACTGAGAGGTGACCTTATTGATGTTTACAAATATACAAAGGGTGAGTGTCATGAGGATGGAGCCAGGCTCTTCTCGGTGACAAACAATGGTAGGACAAGGGGTAATGGGTTTAAGCTGGAACATAAGAGGTTCTACTTAAACATGAGAAGAAACTTCTTCTCAGTGAGGGTAACAGAGCACTGAACAGGCTGCCCAGGGAGGTTGTGGAGTCTCCTACTCTGGAGACATTCAAAACCTTCCTGGACACGTTCCTGTGTAGCCTCATCTAGGTGTTCCTGCTCCAGCAGGGGGATTGGACTAGATGATCTTTCAAGGTCCCTTCCAATCCCTAGCATTCTATGATTCTATGATTCTTCAGTGTGTAGGTGGTCAGACTAGACCATCTTGGCATTTAAAATACAAAACTGTGTTCTTTAAAAATGTTATCATTATTAAGTTTTATTCTTTTATTATGAGATAACTTCATCTTATGTTTCTTCTCCAGTTTCTAGAATCATCAGCAAATATGTTTGCTGCAGCACAGCAGTTGTCTCAAAATAGTAATCCAGGTGAGGGGTTTTTTTGTTATTGTGCTTGTTGCCATGGCAGCAGAATGCTCACCGCAGTCTGGAAGCAATATCCTGCGAGAAAGATTCTTAGCACCCAGACATCACTTGCAATGGGGCTTTGGATTTTGCTTTGTCAAAAAGAATGTTTGATTGAAATTCAGCTCAAAACCCAAAACACACCTAATTCATATTTGTCAATAGTTGACTAAAATTTTGTGTAAGCCTTTTTAAAAATGCATGTTTTACCTGCCTCCCTTTATGCCATGTTTCCAGATTGTGTTTAAGTCCTAGACACTGCCTGCTTTAGACCACTGTCCAGGTTCCTAGTGACCTTGACTCCATAAGCACTTCCGCTCTTGCCTGAGAGCTCGATTTCTGTAGGTATCGTATCCAGAGGCGGCTGTTCTGAGGGGAGGGTGTTTGTCTCCTACCTGCCTTTCACTGTGGTGCAAGCTTAGGTCATGAGCTGCTTGAATTTCCCAGAAAAGCTGGAAAACTTGTTTACCTCACGGCTGATCCATAGTTACGTTAAAAGGCTGCTTTGTGCTAGTTAAAAGCTTGTCACTGTGGTACTTTTAAAAAGTTCTTGTTAAAGTACTCTGAGAAATGGGCAGACTGGGATTTATAATCTACAGCTGCTTTGCCACAGGGCAGCCAGGCTGTCAGAATATTCCAAGGGGGAGCAGCATCCAGTCCTGCTGAACTAGGCCAAGATGCAGCAGCAATCAGCTCCCCAGAATCAGGGAGCTAGCAAGAGAAAAAGCAGTAGATACATCACTCATTTTTGTTAAAAAAAAAAACAAACCCTGTCACATTTGAGGCCTGTTTGTAGAAAAGGAGGAACTGTTCTGCATCCTTCCCCAGCCATTATGCTGTGGAAGCGTCAAGAGAGAGGTGCTTGCATTCCTGACTGTAATTACTGTTGTTTCCGTAATAATTAGAATATGATCGATATATAATTTAGCTAGAATGTCCCTTTAGAGGGATATATCTCTGACTCTGGGGGCAACATGGGTCGGGTAGCACATCCCCAGAAAATGGTCGGTGCTGAGGAACCCAGCAGCTGTGCTGTGTATGTTACAGGAGCTTTACTTCAGATGAGTTGGTCTGGTCCCAAGGGCTGAATGCCCTGTGGTGTCTGGACTGTGCCTCTGGAGGTGGCCTTCTGGTTT
The DNA here is from genome assembly GCF_964273445.1 of Streptopelia decaocto. Lineage (NCBI taxonomy): Eukaryota > Metazoa > Chordata > Aves > Columbiformes > Columbidae > Streptopelia > Streptopelia decaocto. Next base: position 82,475,021 of record NC_138656.1, read on the forward strand.
CATTTTCCCCAAAAATAATCCAAGATTGCTCTCTGATGGGAGCCAAGCCCATCAGAGTGGGGACAATGGGGAAACATGTTGCAAAAGTACAGTTGTGATCCAGTGTGAAATGCTAATGCAGATGCAGCCATAGGTACATGCTTCTGGAGGAATTTGTTTGGACTCTGTTTCCTTGCAGCTGCTGCTCTACTTGAGGTAGTGATCTAGTGGCTGGACTCTTATAATTCATCTGATATTTAACTCCCAGGCACTTACCAGGCATGAAAGACAAAGCCATGACTAAGTTCATTAGGTGTTTTCCATGCCTTTCATCCTTGATTATAGTACTAATGGACTGGGCTTTTTTTTTTCCCCAGTTATTCTCAGTGGTTTCACACAGTGAGGAAAACTTTCTTTCTTGGCCCATTTGTAACTGCAGCTTACGTTAACTCACAGAATTCTATTTGATAAAGACTTAATTTCCTTGGGAAATCTTGTTTTCCCATTGTACCGATAGGACTTAAAAAAAAAAAAAAAAAAAGTCTTTTTTGCCTTTTAAAAGGATTACTCTAACTTACTGGAATTTTAAATGTTCTTTGTGTTCAGAAACAGCACAGCTGCTTTTGATTGTGTCTGATGGAAGAGGCCTTTTCTTGGAAGGCAAGGAACGGGTGACAGCAGCAGTTCAAGCAGCTCAGAATGCCAATATCTTTGTTATTTTTGTAGTGTTGGACAATCCTAATTCCCGGGTAAGTAAGTGAACAAGGGAAATGTATTCAAGTGCAGTGAATGAGACACATACAAATCTTTTTCTTGGCTTTTGCAGTGCTTTACAACTATTGTATCTTCTGCAGAGGTCAAACGTATTTAACCCAATTTCAGTTTTTCACAATGTCTGTCAGATGATTTTTCCCTACTCTGCTGCTTATCTTCTCTTGTATTTAAAAAAAACATTCATCTTCTGTGCCACAGAAAGTCTAAGTAAGAGCTCCTGTCTTAACATATAATAGTTGTAAATTTTAGCCACCAGAGAAGTAGCTGGCAGGTTGACAAATTCAGACTTTGAGAGATGCTTTGTTCCATCTCAATTTTGATTCAAAGTGATCGTTTCTGACAGCAGTCTCCATTTCATATGGCAGGAGGAGCAAATATGAGTTGAAACATGAGACAGAAAGGAGCATATGAGAGTTATTTAGTGCCTGATTAGGAAAGCTGGGTCCTATATTTGGTAGCTGGGAAAGAAAACTTAGATCTCCTTGGCTAGGAAGCTGAAATATCTGGGAGCTTTTCAGGGTGACTCTGAGCAAACCTAAGCCTTGCTTTGCATTAGGTGGTGAGGCCTCTAATTTTGTAGTTGGCGTTTTCTTCCTAGATCTCTATTTTTCTATGCAAAACTCATCTGCTGTATTTATTATTGAAAAATTAACTGTTCTCTTACTGACAAACCATTTAAGGCTCTGATGAAACCTGTCTATAATGTTAAGTGAAAATTCTGGGCAGCTAAATGCATTTTTCATAAGCTTTATTAATTTTCTGAGCTTGTATGCTGAGCAGCTAAGAAGTTACTTTACAAGAAGCACAGCTGGACTTTAATCTGATTTTTGTCTTTGTAGTATTTATTGAAATATTATAAAATAATTTGCTAGAGAATCTTGTATTAGATCACTGCACAAATGCAGTTGAACTTGGCCCTAAAGAGCTTACAGATGACGGTGTTCTGCAAAGGCATCAAATGTATAAAACTCAAATAATAAAGTACTAAGGAAAGATGGGATTTATTTATAGAACTTGGTATTACAGAAGCTTAAGTTTGGTCTCTTCTAGCCTATAATTCATTGATTAGAGCACTTTTATGTAAAATGGCAAAAGCATCTAACTGCTTGGTGTTCAGCTTTTGATCTGATTTACCATTGAATACTTACAGCTTTTAATCTTGAAACTCGCTCTTTAGCTTTAATTTAATTGAGGAGGAATTATGCCTATTTGAAAAATAGGATAAATAATATCAAAAGCCTGTAAAAGATGCATGAGGTTTAGTAGTCCTATTGATTCCATTTCACAGGATTCCATTTTGGACATTAAAGTACCTATATTCAAAGGACCTGGGGAATTGCCTGAAATCAGATCTTACATGGAAGAATTCCCGTTCCCATTCTACATGATCCTTAGAGACGTGAACGCGCTTCCAGAAACTCTCAGTGACGCACTCAGACAGTGGTTTGAACTGGTGACTGCCTCAGACTCTTTGTAGACAAAGTCAATACCTGGTTGCTGCTGAACCACTGAAATACAGCAAACAGCATTTCATCGGATTAATGCGCAGGAGCTGCCCTCTGGCAGCCAGACTGCAGAACAAAATGGTTTAGGTGTGTCCTCCCATGTTTGTCAGAGGACAATTATGCAATGGTGAGACTGTCTTCTTCCTTCATTGCCTATTCCCACAAATAACGTGAAACTTTCTTCAACTTCTCTTGTAATAATTTCTTACTTCTAAAAAAACAAAAACAAAAAAATGTAATCTTCACAGAGCTAAAATTATTCCTGCCACTGTCTATCGCAATAAGAAAAATCAGTCTTGCTTCTGGGAAGGCATTTCTGCATTAGAAGAACTGCAGGTGTCTTGCAAAAAAACCCCATTTTTTTAGCTTCACCCATGTGGCTGGTGCCTCTTTGGGAAGAAGCGGAGTGGGGGAGCAGGGGAAGCAGATGGTTTTAAACAACCAAAAAAAAAAAAAGTACTTGAATACTAGAAACTATTCTGCAGTTTAACACATCCTATTTAATATTGCTGATTTTTGACTAAATCAACAGGGATTTTTATGAAAAATGTCATATGATCATCCCTGTATTATCAGTTTACACTGTGAAGTTTGCCCCTCTGTCCAAGGCAGACATTGAGGACATTTCATTAATCCAGTGTCTTAGAGCATGGACATGATTTTTCGTTGCAAAAGCTATGCATCTTATATTGTCTGTACTAATAAAAAGAGGTACCACTGTTTGTAATTATGATGTCTGTTCTTGCAGTTGATCAAAGCTTGAATAAATTAACCCAGATTGCCACATGGAAATGCTGTGCATTCTCTAGCAGTGCACAAATAGGAATTTTCATATGTGGTTCATATAACTTCAACACTGGCCCTCCTTCTCCTTTTATGAGAATATTGCCAGCACAAAGTTTGGATTAGGGGTCCAGTCTTTTTGACTCTTCTCAGTGAAAACCTGAGGGGAAACTTTGTTTAAATGCCCCTGGTCTAAGCAGTGGCAAGACCCAGAGGTGTGAAATGGCCCAGCAAGGCAGTTTCTTTGAGTAGCTTTCCAACAGCTAGTTCATGCTAAGCAAATTTCACACCTGAAAATCTAACAGAGGAACTCTATCCCATCAGAATTTAAATGTTAGGTACTATATAATGTTCTTCCAGGTTTTTTAAGCATTTGTATACATATATATGAGAGATCTAATGTGCTTTGGGAAATTTAACTGTGGAAATAGGTGGTCTTAGTTCATTAGGTAATTCTCCAGGATGTATTTCCATTTCAGACTTGTACTGAATATTCATAGTAGGAAACTTAGAGAAAATATATTTTAAAATATTAAGATTGCACGGACACACTTTCAGCATAGTTTGTTGCAGGGATGTTGTCGTAGCCTAAGCACAATTTTATCAGCAGTATTTACTGCACAAATGTTTTAACAAACCGAGTTTTTTCTCTGATTAACAAAGTGCTTGCACTTAGTTTTGTACAAGGAAACACTGAGTAACATAGAGAGAAAAAGCAATTGATTAACTGCTCTTTGGTGGGCCCCTCTGTGAGTGCATTGGGCTTGGACGTTCATTAGCATGGCTGTGTCAAATGAGCAGGGCTGGGCACTGTCAGCTACAAGTATTTAAAAACATCCAAAAGGCAGGTTAGTGTCCTGCAGACTCATAGATCTTACTGTGCTGTTTTGCTGCCTGTACAGTTAAAACATATTGGTCTTAACAGCTGCATCAGCCTTCACTGCACAGGCCTTCCACCAACCCTTCTCTGCAAGTGTCTACTACGGGCTTGGTTTATTGCTGGAGTTTGTTTGCTCTTTTGGAAGAAATAACAGCAGAGGATGCGCGCCCTCACGCCTCCCCTTCACACACCTCACAGTTTCTGGTGCCCGTCACTCAAGTGCCTCTGCCTTCCCGCAGCTGGCAGGGGCGGCAGCTGTGCCCGGTAAGTGCTCGCCTTGCTCGCAGCGGGGAGGCTGAGGGGCTGACCAAACTCGGCCGGCCGAGCCTCCCTGGGGCGTTTTCCCCGGCCGCAACCCCCCACTGAGCGCCCTTCTTCAGCTCGGGCTCGCCCGGGCCGGAGCGGCAGCAAATGGCTGCCGGTGGGACCCGCCCGCCGGGGGCGGGCTCTGCGCCCTGGGCCGCGGCGGGCGGGGCGGAGCTGCGCGTCATGGCCGCCAGTCGCCTCCCGCCCGGTGCCCTCACGCTGAAGCAGGTAAGAGCGGGGGCTCAGGCCGCCTCGGGCCCGCCTGGCGCGGGGGGCTCGGCGGGGCGGAGGCTGCGGGGCCGCGGTCTCCTCCGGGGTGCCGCCGTCTGACGGGACCCCGCGGCCTCGGTGTCAAACGGCAGCAGCGCGGCCGAGGGAAGCGGAGGGGCCGCGGGGGCTGCGCTGCGGGCGGGTGGCCCGGACGGTGAGGTGGCGCTCGCCCTTGTGCTGCTGCACTTGGTGTGTACAACCAGCCCCAAGCACCCAAACGTGTTGCACGTTTGGCGCGTCCCCTATACGAAATGTAAAGGGTGAGTGTCACGAGGATGGAGCCAGGATCTTCTCGGTGACAACCAGTGACAGGACAAGGGGCACTGGGTACAAATTGGAACACAGGAGGTTCCACTTAAATATGAGATGAAACTTGTTCTCAGTGAGGGTGCCAGAGCACTGGAACAGGCTGCCCAGGGGGGTTGTGGAGTCTCCTTCTCTGGAGACATTCAAAACCCGCCTGGACACATTCCTGTGTAACCTCATCTGGGTGTTCCTGCTCCGGCAGGGGGATTGGACTGGATGATCTTTCGAGGTCCCTTCCAATCCCTGACATTCTGTGTGATTCTGTGACATGTAAGCTTCCTGGACTGGGACCCTAGGGTGTAAATACTGCATCTGTTAGAAAAAGCGGTGGGGAACTTGGTGTTTGTTTAAATGTCCCTCGAAGCAAACAAAGCAGCTGGGGGTTCAGTGCTCAGCAGGGTGTCCTGGGACAGCGGACAGACAGACATCCCTCTCTCCTCAGTTCCTGAGGCGGCAGCAGGTTCTCCAGCTGTACAGGAGGATCCTGCGGGCCATTCGCGATGTCCCTGCTGAGGCAGATCGCTGCTATTTAAAGGACTGGGCCAGGGAAGAATTCAGGAGAAATAAGGATGCTACAGATGAGGTGAGGATTGGGAACAGACGTGCCTGCCCTAAGGAATGGTCTGTGTGCTACACTGTGCTTGTCATGGGGTTTTGGGTTGTAGGTGTCACTTCTAGGCTGGTAAGAGTGCACCTGTAACTGATTTATCTTAAGGAGCATTTGTAAGAAGAAATAATGCAGCTTCTCTCAATATTATCTCCCCTGTTGGCAATAGTAATGTTTCTCTGATTTCTAGATAATGATCTGGATTTTAAAAGGTAAAACCCAAAGAAACCCTGCCTACTTAAACCACGAATCAGAAAAAACGTACTGAATATTAGATACCTAACAGAAACTTCTGAATGCTCAGCCTTCAGTATAACTTCCTTTTTCATCTTTCATTTCAACTATAGTCAAGCTATTATTTCATCTTTAGTTTTAACTGTATTCAACTATATTAATCCGAAGTCAAATTGGATGGCTGTGGCTATGAAGAAATGTATGAAATGCAGACACTTGTGTGTCTCCTGCGCTCTGCTTTCTGGTTTGTTCCTTTTTCTAGTCAGTGCTCCAGGAACCGGTGGCTGCATCATGCAGACAAAGCATTATGGTACCTGGGTAAAAATTGTTTTGGGAGAGACATCCACGTGCTGTGTGGAACACCCGTCTTCATGGTGCCCCTGTGCAGCTGGCACTACTAACTTGCAAAGGTGGTAGACACGGGGTGGAAAGATACTATTGGGATGTGAATCTAGTTCAAAACTGAGTTTAAAGCAAAACCATAACCAGCCCCCAAACGCATCATTAAGGAATTGGGAGAAAATACATTTATTTTTTTTATCCAGCTGATTTTTAACCAGCTCAGGGACTCTAGTGTTACTTCACACAAAGAAACAGATCCCAACAGTGCTGGTAAGAATTGTATGTATTTTAATGTGTTAAAATCTGCCTGCTTGTGCAAAATCTGTCCTGTGCACAGACATTCAGTTCAGAAGATTCCATTTTGTTTTCCAGGATGCAATCAGGATGATGATCACTCAAGGCAACATGCAGCTTCAGGAACTTCAGAGAACACTTAAGCTGGCAAAATCCTGATCTTAATTTTGTTGTCAGCTGGACTTCCACCTGCTGTGAGCAAACACAGTGTTTTTTTCAGGATGTGGTTGTAATAGCGGCCTTTGCTTGACAACCTGGTAACGTGTTGCAGTGGAATCTACTATTGTGGGGGGTTTGTTTGGTTGTTTTCCCCTTCCTCAGTTTGGTTACTTCCCATGTGGAAATCACTCACACTAAGAGGACTCTAAAGAACTGAAGGGATGATGTAGTGTGTGCTGTGGGAAAAGCAGAAAGCACCAGGAATTACAACAGCAGTGTTATGCCAGGGAAATGGAAAACAAATATAAAACAGATTATTTTGCCTGTTTTCTATTGTGGTAACATTCATAGTAGTAACAGCTCTTTCTGTACCACACCAAGGGTTTTGTTACCAAAATTTGGGATTAAAAAAGCATTTTGGATAAATAAATGGGCTTGAACCAAATAAACATAATAAAACATTAAGAAAATGTTTTGTACGTAGTTGCTGATTTTCAGTTATAGCTGAATAAAACTTAAAAAGGCATGTCTTTATATGTGAAAATAAGACATTTTAGCCCCAGAAATGGTCTTAAAAGCCACGTAATTCCACAAGGCTGCTTTGCAAAAAGATGATGCCTTTTCCTTAATTCTTTTTCTGCAAGCCATTGTAGAATCCTTTCCCATTATGTTTATATAGCTTTGCGGTTAAGAATGTGGCTCAGGCAACCAGTGAGGCTGTTAAAGTGTTCAGGTTTGTATAGACAGAAGCCTTTGAGTGTCTATTTGGAGTGAAAAATATGTACATCTTGATTTTGCTAACAACATCTTCAGGTAGAATACACTGGCAGAACATCAGTGTGGTAGGGATTGACATTGTGAGAAAATGCTGTTTAGAAAGGAATTTTGACCAAGCAAAGCCATAATTGGAGATGTCTTGTTCTCGCGTGTAGCCCTCCCTTTCCCTTCAGCTGGTGGTTTGATTTCTGCTCCTTAATTTGGAAGCTTTCCCCTCCTGCCTCACGGCAGCGCTTCCCATTCGCACCGCTGGGCCTGCACAGCTCCTCTGACTCCCATTTGTATGTTTCTGTGTTGTGGTCACTTCATCCAGGTGTAGGTCTTGACAGGCAACCTCCTGGGCAGCTGTTGACCTCTACTGTGTGGGCTTGTCCTGGTAAATTTGCCTGCCAGAAGCCTTGAGCAGGCCAAGTATCCTTTGCAAGGGTAAGTAAATTTACTCCGTCTTTGCTGCAGAGAAAGACAGATAATGCAAGTATTTTGTAAAGAAGTCTTTCAGCTGTAGTAGCTTTGAAGGAGGGAGGACTACAGAGAAGAGTAGCAAGGAATTAGCAGAAAAGCGCTAAAATCAGTGCTCTGCAGCCAAGTTACTGTCTTAAATTACTGCTCCTGTGAGAAAGGTTCTTCTTCCCCTCTGCTCCGCCCTGGTGAGGCTGCATCTGGAATACTGGGTCCAGTTCTGGGCCCCTCAGTTCAAGGACAGGAAACTGCTGGAGAGAGTCCAGTGAAGGGCAATGAAGATGATTAAGGGAGTGGAGCATCTCCCTTATGAGGAAAGGCTGAGGGAGCTGGGTCTCTTTAGCTTGGAGGAGACTGAGGGATGACCTCATTAATGTTTACAGATATATAAAGGGTGAGTGCCATGAGGATGGAGCCAGGCTCTTCTCGGTGACAAACAATGCTAGGACAAGGGGCAATGGGTACAAACTGGAACACAGGAGGTTCCACTTAAATATGAGAAGAAACTTCTCAGTGAGGGTGCCAGAGCACTGGAACAGGCTGCCCAGGGAGGTTGTGGAGTCTCCTTCTCTGGAGACATTCAAAACCCGCCTGGACGCCTTCCTGTGTAACCTTGTCTAGTTGTTCCTGCTCCGGCAGGGAGATTGGACTAGATGATCTTTTGAGGTCCCTTCCAATCCCTAATATTCTGTGATTCTTGATTCTTCAGTGTGTATGTGAAGTAGCTCAGCTAAAGCCGTAGTCCTGCCCTTGTGCAGGCTCAGGAGCACGTGTGTGTGCGATCAGCTGCACAACTCAGCCCCGTGCCAGTCGTAAATCTGTCTGTGCTTCAGCCGAGGACTGGCCAGCAGCCCCTGTAGCCCCCAGGGCAGCCGCTGGACCCGGCCTCAGTGTTTTACAGCCACAAACAAAAGTTTAGATGTTGGAAGTCAAATTTTCTGCTCCCCCTTCTGAGTCAAGTGGGGGGGGGGGATTGTGTCCATTACACCACAGACTTTGGAGCAACACTTGTTTTAATTGCTTGGCAAAACATTCACTTTCTCAAGATGATACAAAACTTAAATAGCATGCTGCTGCATTCCTACAGTAGCTTAAACAAAACTGTAAACGTATGAAAGTGTCTATATTAGACTACAGAAGTCAGAGCAATAAAACTAGTATTTCCATAACTGCAGATATACATTTTTGTCTTGACAGTGCATTAACAGGAACTTTAAAAATATTGTTATATAACACAATCCTCTTTGCTTTTTACATCTGTTAAGAAAATGAAAACTTAATTACTAATTAGTCCATGGTGTCTTCAGTACTGTAAAATATTTTGTATTGATTTTAGGGCTCCTCAGTACAGAAAAAAAAAATCTTTTTCCTGGGCATAACAGTATTAACTTGTGTTTGAATTGGTTTGAACAACTGTTCTGTCATGATTTGTTAAGTAAACTTTTTTACAGAATCTGCTGGAGCCTTCTCAGAGGTGTAAGGAGAAAACCCTAAAGGGACTTAGATGCAACGAGTTACAGTGCCTCTAGTTTTTTTGGAGTCTGTCAGCCTAGACGACGTTGGTCATCGCTGAAAGTTTTGAGTTTATAACGAAACACATCCATAAAAACTTTAAGATGTCGTTGAGTTCTATTTTGTGAGACTGTTTGTGAAAGCAGACCTACGTCCTGCAAACTCAGCAGGGCCCAGCCTCTCTTTTTAGAGAGACAAGGGAAAAACCAGGGAAGGGAATCATTCAGAGGAACAAAGGAAGACAGTTGGACAAGGTGTCTGGGAAAAAATCCTGACTGCAGAAAGAATAAACATTTGAGTACAGGAAACCAAGATTTCACTTCTTTAGATAAAGGACCCTTTTAAGCTGCTTCAGTAGTATTCAGCCATTTGCGGCTTGAAGGAAAAGAGATTTACATAAAAGTTACACCCAACTAGTAGAGCATGGTCATGGTAAAATATTTGCCACCCATGCCCTAAACAAACCTTCACAGATTTCTGGAGTGCAGCCCCAGCAACTGTGTAACCACAAGGAGATTTGCAACCAGGGCAAAAAAAAAGATAAATGCTAAATTAGATTTATTTTAATTATGTAAAACCAAAAGCAAATGGAAGCGGCAGCTGAAGCCTCCGTACCTAATGGGTGACCCACCTTAGCAGGTGACTCTGTGGGAGACTGGCCTGCCCAGCTGGAGCCTGGTGTCCATCACCTACCTGGGCTTGTCATCGGAGTTGGTTCTGTAGCTTCTCTCTGCTGACTAGAGAGAGACCGTGGGGAGTTATTCTAAAATCGTAGCCCTTCATCACTACAGAATTTCTGTCAAAAGCTCTCAAACATCCTGGATTTATTTTAGTATTGGTATCACCAGGTGTTTACACGTAGCATAGAGTGGAACCCTCCAGCCACATGTGACCTATGTGAAGAAAAGGAAATACCCTTTCAGAAAGCTGTTTTGGTTTCTAAAGCAGTTTGTTTTCAAGCAGCACCTGGAAATTGAGAGTGCAACATTTAACGGACTCTTGGGAATAACAGAGAAATTATCTAATCTGCAGCATCTTGTCATTGGTACAGTCTGCATATGAATTCTTCTTGGTTATGGAGTTCCCAAAGTTATTTCTGCTCCTGAAAAAGAGCATTTTGTTGGGGTGTAACAGGCACTACAAATATATATATATAGATCTATATATATCTCAGTATTCCAGCTTCCCATACAGCAGGTTCCAAAATGAGTCCCATTGCTCGTCCTTCCCTGCCAGGTAGGCGCTAGCTCTCTTTCTGCACCTTAGTCCTTAATTTGCTGAGCTCCTCTTCTAAGCTTTTGATGTGCTCCTTGAGCGCAGCCTTGTCTTGCTGCGCTTTCTGGTTAGCTTGGCACCGGGCTTCTTCTATCTTGCGCTCGTACCACTTCTCCATCTGCGTGGAGACGGCCTCAAAGAAGTACTGTGTGATCTCCAGGGCCTGGGAGGTGTCCCGCAGCGGGGGGGCAGGCGGCTGTCCCGCCGGCGGGGCCGGGGGCTGCGGCTCCTGGCTCTGATGTGCCCCCGCGTGGTGCTGAGCTTTGTGCCTGGGCTGCCCGCTCTTGCTGGACTTCTTTGTCTGAGTTCCCTTGTCGATGAAGTGGCCGCTCTGCGGTTCAGCCTTTGCAGGTTCAGTCAAGGGCTGCAAAGCAGCTTGAACCTTAACGTGTCTTAATTTGGACCCCACAAGCTCGGAGGAGGGCAGCTCCTCCTGGAACCTGTAGAATGTGCTGGCACTAACAGTTTTGTCCTTCGGCCTGACATCTTGAGCAGGGGCAGAAGAAACTGGTCCGCCAGTGATTAACTGTTGCTCTGTACCTACAGAATAAAATATACACATACATATTTTTAAGAGCTCTGGGCATTTATTTTAGCATTCAGAAAACCTCAGTGTTTGATGAATGATGCGGTTGCCCGTGTACCACGCTGTGTATGCTGGAGAGGCCTGTGTTAGTTTATTGCATCTTCACAGTCAGCTAATATGATGGAGTCATTAGAAAAAAGCTGACTCGGGCTGCGAGTGGCTGCAGTGCAGCTACAGGAACAGACTGACAACGAGCAAGCAACATGTAACAACTGACAACAACCTTTAGAATGTGTAACAAAGATCAGGCCAGATTCCCAAAGCACTTTACGTCTGATGATATTTTTGAACCCCCTGCTTCTACAAGAATTGACGCCCCACTAATTTTGCAAAGATAACACATTTTGAAGCTTCTGAACTGTTCAAGGCAGTACAGCCTACACTCATGCTGCCACAAGGTCTCCTGTCTGGTCTTCTGCCTTTCTAGTCTTGCAGCATATCCATGTCCACACCTGTTCACAGTGTTTTGGGGGCCATATCCCATGTATTTTACAGAAGCCCAGGGCTTCACTAGCTCTCTCCCTGCCTGTGGAGACCTGGCCATTCTGCCTGTCTTGTCTCTTTTCTCAAAAGCTTCCCCAGCCAAGCACAGAGAGGTGGCTTGAACCAGAGTCTTCCATATCTTTGGGGGGCCATGATCCCTGAATAGGCTTGAATGTTCTCAGCTGGTTTTGTTCTTGTCAAATGAACTAATAATTAAACAGGCTTTTGTTCAAGGAAAAAGTGAGAGGCTTATTCTGTATCCCTGCAGTTTGAATATTAACAGGAGAAATTAGTATTTTAGGTTCACTTTCTTCAGTAGACTTTGGATAATCTACACGCCTTCCTGACAGACAGTGGGGTGGGAGCAATTCTGACTGGGAGTCTGGAGAAATTTCAGAAAACAGAGCGATGCAGAGCATCAAAGGACTTGGCTTCAAAGACACAGTGATGTGGAAGCATCAGGAAGAGCCACTGGAATCCTACCCAACCATGTCTTACATATTCCCAGCGGCTACCTTGAAGTATATTCTGGTCCCATGACATTATGCGTACAGGTGGAGGAAAGTACACAGCCAGAATTAATATCTGTGGTATTAAAACAAGTATCCCTCAGTGAACTAGCTCACCTTTGAATGAATATGACATCAAAGTACCTGATGAGGTTGTACCTGATGCACCGTCTTGTTGAATGCAAAACTGTTGCCCAAAGCTCTGTTCTGGCATCTGGACTCTGCTCCTTCCCCCGTCTTCCGAGAGGCTGTTTGGGAGCGTGATGTAGGAGTGCTGGTGGGAGCCGGCTGGCTGCAGCACGGGCTGGTTGGCTTTGCAGTCCTTGGCACTGTGGGGGTTGTTCTCAGTATCCAGGGTCTCGGTGAGAGACTCACAAGTAGACAAAGTTGATTTTGGTCTCGACGACCTGGAATCTCCAGAAAGCTTGAGCTCCAGATTCTGAATCTTCAACATGCACCAAGTCTTCAGCTCATCAACCAAGGAATTCTATGAGAAAGAGACTGTAAATTAGATGATCCTATTATTAGTTCCTATAGTTCCTGGGCTGCTGAGGACATGTGGCAGGGACAAAGAGAAACAAGCCGGGTATCTGTGGGCTTAGGCTCCCTGTACAGATGTGCATGCTGCCACTGGGAATACTCGAAGGACTGCAAATCAGAGAAAATTAAGAACAATGCATTAGCTAATGAAAGGCACCCTCTTTAGTCCAAGCTGCCATCCCTTAGAATTGAATCGGCTACTTCAAATGGAACTCTAAGTCCTAGTCAACAGTAATTTCTAAGTGCCAGGAACATCACATTTTTAGGAGTGAAACTCAAATTAGACACTTCTGGGGCAGAGCTTTATGCCATTACCAACCTCTGTTTCTCTGTTCATTGAGTGATAAAGATGAATCCCACACTAAATGACAAATTACTAACAGCCTTCAAATTACAAAGGTGCTTAATAGGTGCCAGCTGCAGAGGCATTTGCCAGTAATCGTTTAAAATATGAGCAGTTCTTTCACCCTCTTGTTCATATGACATTGTGAATTTAGGTCAGCCCCCCCCATGCACATGGACATTTAGTCCATGCATTTAGTAAAGCCCAACTCAGTTTTTCCAGTCGTTGCAATTAGACCCATCAGAACAAGAACAGCTGATATCACTTATTGGTAATTTCACTTCACCTGACATATCATTCCAGCATCTAATTTCTTAAATGGAGATTACACGGAGATGGAGCACAAGCCCAGTCGTTCAGAAGCCAATATAATACTTATGTCTCTTACTATGAAATAAAAACTAAAGCTGCCTTAGTTTGATAAGTACTTTTCTTTGGAGAAAAGTGTTTTGTGGATGTTAGACTGAAGTATCTTGATCAGTAGTTTATGCTGGGATTATCACAGCTGCCAGTCTTTTAACACAGATTTGGAACAGTCTTTCAAAAAAGTTGTGATATTTTACTAGCACAAAATGTATTTCTCAATTCTTAGAATACCAATAATGAAAAAAATAATTGCATTTTAAATTTACCAGTGTGAGTAGAGAAGCACAAATTTCCCAGCATGTTTTAATGGTGAGCTTTTGCAGAAGCAAGAAGGGCAAGAGCTGGATCTCTACAGAAACAGTTATTATTCTTGTAATGCTGGCTAAACAAGCATACAAAAAGAACTTGCCTGTTGGCAGGAGTACACAGCTTGGAGAGGGTGCACTGTTGCCAGAGTCAGAGGGAAGAACTGCAGCCTTTTAATACACGGGGGGAAAAAAGATCAGAAGACAGAGAAGGGAGAGATTCCCAGGGCACACAACCATACGGATGAGAAGTAAAAGGCACAACACACATCTTGGCCTTTGTTCCTCTTTGCAGATGTTCCTGCAGCTGTACTTTAAGCAAAAGCTAAAAGCACAACTCTTAAAAATTTAGCGGTAAGAATTTTTGCAAAGCACTGCGTTAGAAAGAATGTATTTTGTTACAGATCCACACTTCAGACCCACCAAATCAAATTATGGCAGTGTAACTGGATTTCATATTCCCCATTTCTAATACAAAAGCTCTGTAAATTTGGTTTAGAGATTAGGGGGTGGATGGGAATAATTCGGTCTCTGAAGCTCTTTTGCCTGTTTCAACAGATGAGATCCATCTCCAGTATTCTCTCTGCCTGCTGGAACGAAACTCTTGAGCTGATCCATCGGAGCAAACAGGGAGCGGCTGTTTCAGGCCTTACCTGCCGTTTCTCCCCCTCATTTTTTTGCAGCTCGGTGTGCTGCTGCAGGCGGTGAAGGCACTCCGTCCTCTCTGCGGACAGACGCTCAGCCATGAGCTTGTCTAAAACACGAAGCTGTGGAGAAAAAAAACACTATTTAGCTGAGATTATCATGTTAAAAACCAAACAAAACCCCCACCTGTGAACCCTGTAAGTCCAAGTACAGTCTGTCTTCCAGTCTTCATTTCTAGAAATGCTGCCAAGTACAATTAGACGTAGCTTGCAAAATGGTTTGATCACAAAATTAGCAATTCATGACAATTATATTAAAAATAAAAAATCATTTCAAGGACCTTGAATCTCAGCGCAAACAGAATTCAGCAAGAGGGATTATTACAATTATGAAGTGCCCAGCAGCAGGACTGCCCTCTGTCTTTAAGTTTCCTTCTTAGGGCCTCAAGCAGTTTAGATTTATTGTCTAAAGAAGCACCTGAAGCTGCTTATCACATTAAATGTGTTTTTCTCAAGACCCTGGTTTGCAACATGAGATCCCTGTGGAATGTCACAGCTTCCTGGTCTGGAGTATTAGATTTCAGGTTCGTTTTTACAACACAAGAAGCAATAAACAAATCATGACAATGAAAACAGTCATTAAGCTTAGGATATGTTACTAATAGCCATGTGGGCAAGCAGACCTCTGGGTCATGTTCTTACTTGATGTTGAGTTTTTGTTTCCATCTGGCCCAGCTTAACATTCATCTTATCTTGTATGGTCCCAAACTCAGCTTTTATCTCTTCCACTGTTGCCTCCAGCTGATTCTCCAGTTTATTTATCAGGGGCTCACAGCGACATCCATTTATCGGTGCCTGAAAGGAGTAACACATTTACTTGCTACATGCCACTGTCCTCTTAGCGCACGTGGAACATTATCCCAGCCGCCTCGAGTTAGTCTTGGGCTCTTCTATACTATGTACTGAGTCTCATCCTCCTGATAACATCAAGCAGTAGCTCAGCCAACAGGCGATTAGTTGGAAAAGCACAGACTAGAAAAGGATTGATCTGATTTATACAGGCACATCCCAACACACAGCAGTGCTGATTTCGCTGGGGTACAAGCAGCAATGAGCTCAAATCATGTATGTCACGTACCAGGGGATACCACATTACAGGCCTATAGCCCATGTCTCGATGCTGTAATTCTGAATTGTGAAAATATAATAATCTGATTTTGTGGATGTGTGTGGTTTTGTGTGTGTTTGTTTTTTAACCTAATGCCAATAATGTGCTTGTTTTTCTGTGTACTGTGTGGCAAGGTCTCAGTGCTCCTGTCTGCCTTCACCCTGCTGGGATTCAGCTGTTTCACAATCTGAGGGTTATTCTCTTGGCACGGGAAGGCAGGTGGTTTGCAGAGCACTAGAGAAAACTTCAGAAATATTTGTACTTAAGAAATTCTGTTTGCTATTCAGGGCCTGAGGGCATCAAAGAAGAGAGACGAGCAAAAAAGAATGGAAGAAAGGAGGAGTGTCGTGTATTTCAGGAAACACTCTAAGGGAGTCTAGCTCTGTTAAGCTAATCTTTGTGAATAGATTAGGTTTGTACACAAATCCTGTCTGGTCTCCACACCTTTCTTCCTGCTCCACAACTACTTCCTACTGGCCCATCCTCCTACCATCAGCTCCCAGGGGCAGGGAGATGTTCCTTTTAACATATGAAGGGTCCTCCAGCCTTCCTGATGTCTGCTATTAGGATAATCTCATAGTGCCCCTGTCTGTCTGGAAATTTCCCAGGCTACACAGCAAGATGTTGGAAAATATGGCCAGTAAGACCTTGGAAGTCTAACTTGAGTCCTATTTAGATTTTACTGGATTTCTTAACTACAGCAAGGGTCCGAGGAGAGCTGGTGGGTGGATGGATGTGAGAAGCTGAAATGAAAGGACTGACCTCCCAGGTCAGTTGACAGGAGGGCAATATTAAGAAAACAACAATACAGATGTTTACAAGGTCTACAGGGTAATTTGCTGGTTTCGTGCTTTTTTATAAATGTTTACTGGTAGATACTTGCATAATAAAATGAGTAAAATATCAGTCTCTAAACTGGAATAAATGCACATGAGCTGGTAACTCCAGGTTTATTTATGAACAAATTTCTATACAGCTCCTGCCTGCAGTAATCCTAGAATTCCCAAAGACATGTTGCAATTACCAGAATTGAAACAAAACCTATTGAGCGTACCCAAGCTCTTGGTTTAGGTGGTAAGCTTCAGTGCTCACATACTGCTCTCATTTATTTTCCTTGGAAAAGCTCTTTGAGTTTCCTATCAGAATGCTTAATATTAAAAAAAAAAAAAAAAAAAAACATAAAAATTCTAGTTCCATTTCCAATCACTGTTCACACCTTATCTCCAAAAAGGAAATACTTCGTAGATCAAAACTAGTTAAGCATGTCTTCTTTAACATGCACAAAAGCAGCTTATTGTGTACCAGACTTCAGGCCAAAACGCAGCTGAAGCCCAAACAAGGAGAACAAATCCAGTGTCATGATTTCACGCCCCTGAGAGTGCAGTCAATCGAGTGCATTTTCTGTCCGTCAGCTACCTGTGCCCTGGCTCACCTGCATCACCTTCCCGTCCTTGCCGCGATAGAGCGTGTAGAGCTGGTAGGCTCGGACCTCGTGGGGAGGCGGTGGGGAGGAGCAGTGATGTCTTCTGCTGCGCTTAGGCACGTTCTGCTGGGGCCGAGGGAGCGTCTGCTGGTCAGCTGGGGAGATGGGGTCTGAGAGTGCTGATACCTGCATAAAATACACACGTTTTCCTCGTTTATGAGCCCCCTGGCAAACTACTCAGCAAAAACCTGATTAAAATGGCAATCCAGCTGCAGTGGCTGGTCACAACCTTGCTGTCAGCCACCACAATAACCATATTTCTGCACAAATCTGTTTCATGTGACCCTCAACAGCAGAATTTCCCCCCTAGAAATCAGTTTTGTCTGAAGACTACCCCTGCCCCACCAACACGGTGGGACTCCTGCCCTGACTCTGACATCTTGGCAGGACACCTGCGCTGTTGCTCAACAACTATCCCTTCTCTCTCTGCTGTTCTAAATCTACTGATACCTTTTCCTTTGGCTTTTTCTTTTTACTCTTCTTCCCTTTGGGATCTGGTGAGGCTGACCGAGGTTCATCCTTCAGATCGCTCTTCCTCTGCGGTGGCTGGTCGCTGCTCGGCGTGTCATCAGCAGCTGAGACGCTGCCCTGCTTGGAGCAAAGACAGCGAGTTCAGAGCAGTTGCAGAGGTGGGAAAAAGGTGCCTTTTCTTCCATTTCCCAGTTTTAAGCTGCTCTGCACCTGAGTGGGTAACTTCAGCAGCACAGCAGGACAGACTGCCTGAGACAGCTGCTGTGGTCATGCACAAGTGATGGCTTCAAATAGATTTAGTGCTGATGGGTTTTATTTAAGCAGATGTAGCTGATAATGCCAGGCTGTACCTTGCTCTGTACCACTTCATCCCGTGGTACTGACTGAGCTCGCCTTTCCTCCTTCAGCCTCTCTCTCTTCTTCCTCAGGCTTCTTCCACGGTTAAAGCGTGAGACCTGAAGGCAGACCACACTGTTACTCAGTGATGTCACGCTCTTTCCTACCACAGAAGCAGAGCAGTAGAGCAGACTTTCTTCACCTCTGCTAAAAGGCAATATACAGAACAGAGTGCACTGCCAGATGGGTGCTGACGGGCCAAGCAATGTGGGTGTTCATAGCTCGGTGGTGGTGTGTTCTCATGGCTAAGTCCATTAGGACACTTCGCTGTCCCTTGGAGAAGGGCGAGCCTCCTCCTGTGTCCCCAGGCTGGTTGCCAAGCCAAGCCCTTTTCATGCAGAGGTGACAAGGAGGAGCAGGGCAGGGATCGCACCTGGTCTCATACCAGAATACAGAGCCCTCCTGTGTGCCTTCCAGCCTGAGCAGCATTGTATCATTTCACACACAGCAGCACAGTACAAACAGGACAGATGTCCCCATTTCAAGCAACCACCTTGTGGGTGGGACATGTCTGAGGAAGGCAGCAGTGACACAACACAGAAGCTTTCAGGTACAGGGCAGCTTTCTAACCCCTGGACCACCACAGGGAACAAATACCTCTGGCTGCTCCATCCTCTGCCAGTCATGCCAGCAGGACTTCTACCAGCGCTCAATACTGAGCCCTAATCTGCACTCTTTGCTGGGCTTGGGGGCTGAAAGGCTCCACATCAACAGACCTGAGGCCAGCACACAATGCCAGCAGAAATGTCGGCACCTTTCACAGCAGAAGAACCAAGGGCTGTGGCCCCTCTAGGTTAACTGGCCTCAATTCCATATGTGTGTGTGTTAGGGAGAGATTTGTAACATACCTGTGAGGCTTTAGTGAGGAGGAGCGCAACCTCAGGGTTATTGTGCTGTCTGGCAACCTCTAGAGGGGTCTGGCCTGCCTGAAAGGAAAAAGAAAATAGCATTTCCTTCAAAACACAAGCTGCTGGAAATGTGGAATTTCTCTACCCAAGGTTAGCACGTGCTCTGTGTACAAAAGCACAGTGACTAACTGCTTTCATTTACCCAGATTTAATTAAACTCTAATACCCAGTACTTTCTACCAACACTAGAGAGAGTGTTGAATGTTGACTGCATTAAGAGAGAGTTTGGGTTGTTCAGCCTGGAGAAGAGAAGGCTCCGGTGGAGACCTTACAGCAGCCTTCCAGTTCCTAATGGGGACCTACAAGAAAGATGGGGAGGGATTCTTTATCAGGGAGTGTAGTGATAGGACAAGCAGTAAAGGATTTAAACTGAAAGAGGGTAGATTTAGGTTATATACAAGGAAGAAATTCTTCACCATGAGGGTGCTGAGGCACTGGAACAGGCTGCCCAGAGAAGCTGTGGATGCCCCATCCCTGGCAGTGTTCAAGGCCAGGCTGGATGGGGCTTTGAGCAGCCTGGTCTAGTGGAAGGTGTCCCTGCCCATGGCAGGAGGGTTGGAACTGGATGATCTTTAATGTCCCTCCCAATCCAAACCATTCTATGATTGTACGATTCTAATACAAAATACCAAAGGAACTCGACGTCCTGCTTACATTGTTGACAACAGATGTGTCAGCCCCCGCTTCCAGCAACAGCTTAACCACCTTCCTGTGATTTAGAGCAGCAGCTACATGGAGCGCAGTATCTCCTGCCTGCAAGTTACAAAGCAGAAAGCAACTGTGGAACACACGTCCTTGGGTCTCACCCTGCAGAAATCACACCTTCCTAAGAGGTGCTCAGAGGTCAAAAGACACAGAGTTACTGATGCAATAACTAAGCTTAAATACGGCTTGGTCGATAAAAAAAGCAGAACTGGGAGGACAGATGGGGGTTTTGAGAAATGCAGCTGGGGCACTGGTGATCTGGTTTAACCAAACGCGATTGACACACGACACAGCTTGGAGACAGCCCAGCTCCATCACCAGCAAACGGATACAGCATCTGAGGGCAGAACTGGTTTTCCCACCACAACCTTCTCTTTCTTTTTTTCAGGTTTGATTATTTAGTGCGCAGGTGGTTGTGTATCACATTACTCTGATAATAATCAGATAAGAACCAGCAGCAAGATGGTGTTTTCTTAGGGAGACTCCAAGAAAAACAGGTTTTGGACCAAAGCCAGGAGGCGATCTGGGTCCAGCGCCGACACACGCTGCCCTGCCCCTGTCGGCTGTGATCAGATTTGGGCACGGGTAACACAGCCAGCAGCTCTTCAAGGGAGACTGGACACGTGCATGTAATGCCCTCCTGCCCCCTTTGCCTTGCATTTTGCCTGCAGAAAATTCGATCTCCTCAAGCCTAGAGGAAATCTCTTGCTTGCTGCTAACATGGATAAGGCATGTTCATAAATAAAATCTTTATATGTGTAAATATGGAACAACTTTGGGTGGTACTGGGGAATGAAGGAAAAGGGCGTCTGTGTGTGCTGGGTTCACACCAGATAATCTTCATATTCAGTAGCTCATTTTGAAAGTTAAAAAACTAATTTCCAAATAAAATCACACAGTAAATTTAACATGCTGAAACTCATTTTGTTTGCTGTAATATCTCATATCTAAGAAACAAGATTAAATGTACAGATCAGGAAAGAGCTTTATAGTTCTCAACCACACATGGAAAATTTCCCAGGAACATGAGATGATGTGGTTAAGCACCACATAATCTGTTTATTTTGCAGATTTAACACATTATAATGTACTAAATTGACTCCTTTCTACCACCCAATTAGGCTCTGCTATAGGTACAACAATCAATTACTTCTCTACAAAACAAGTATGGATGATTAAACCTAGGCTAGACTGATCATTACTTTGTATTCAAAGAATACTTTTTCTTCACTTTTATGTCCTTTTAATTTCCCCTTCTGCAAAATGCAGCAAAGCATTATGGAGGAATTCGCACTTTTGTAGCATCTGAACGTTAGTGACTTCTCCTTCACAATGCCTCTCTAACAGCCGTAGGATCATCAAATCCTAGTTCCAGAGGAGAAAATGGGCCCCCATAAAATGACCGAGCCTCTTGCCCAGTCCTGTTCTGCACAGAACTGGTGAGGACCCAGCAGCACCAACTCCTAACCCTGTTTCATTGCCCCTGTCCCAAACCCCAAACCACACCAACATAGGATTACAGAACCTTCTAATGGGCAATGCTTTAAAGAAATGATGCAAACGTGATGGCAAAATAATAAACCACTGATATGTCATTACCCTAAGGCTATTCTAAAAAGCTCAGGCATCTGGTGGTTGAGTGAAACACAGAGTGAAGCGGGATCACTTGGGCAGGAATCCCTCTTCCCAACAACCAGCCGAATGCAAAGGGTGCAGAGTCGCAATGAGGTTCATGCACTGACCTGGTTCTTTTCATGGACAGAACAGAAAGCACTGAGCAGCACCCTAACGATGGGCAAGTGATTATAACGAGCAGCCACGTGCAGACAGGTATCTCCTGCCTGCAAACAGAAACAAAGCTTTGAGCATGTAATCACAGTAGGAAAGCTTGCACTGGTCATGGTGTTCAGGGATGAAATCATCCTATTAAACCAAAAGGAGCAGTAAATGCCACACACCTCCACTGAACAGCAATGCTGTCTTCTCTGCAGTACAACATCTACTCTTATGAGTGGAAAGGTTCAGCAAGAGCTGGGGTGGGGAGGGTCAAATTCTCCAACCACTCAAGTGAAATGCTGGACTTGTAAAATGCTGGTTTACTGCACTACAAAACCCAATTTCTATGTTCACATTAAATCTGTTCTGAACCCTGAACCAATGTGATTTGGAAACGCAACTTTGTGTCACACATGATGAAGAAAACACGAGGAGTGGAGGCCAGAGCAGCGTCCCCACGAGGGGTGGCACACGCGTGACTGGGAGCAGAGCCCCACGGGTTCCTATTCCTGTGTGCCTCTGCCCACCTTGTTATCCAGCAGCGTCAGAAACATCTGGCTTCCTTTTGCAGATTCTTTTTGTTCCTTTTGTCATGCCAGATCCATTGTAAAACAGGAGGAAAGCTGTCTGAAGTTGGAGTTGCCTTGAATCTACCTCACTTGACAGACCAACACACAGTGTATATCATCTGTCTCAGTGAGCGCAGGCCTGAGGCCTTTCCCTGCTCTGGCGCTAAAGCCCTTTAAGATCTCCATCTTTGTGAGGAGCCCTTTTGTAGAGCTGCATGACAGTGTGTGGGTCAGGCCATCAGGACGACAAAAAGCAGAGGCTGCCTCGGTCTGTGCAACAGCAAAACCCCCTTTGGCTCCTTCCATCCCTACTCAAGAGATGGGTGCAAAGCATTGCATCGCTCAGTCGTACCAAAAACATTCCTGAACATGATGTACACAATGGTTTGTTAGTGGCTTTCCCAATAGCATTTATAATAAAAATCACAGTTTAAAGCATTTCCGAGTATTTCTACAAGTTAAAGCAACAGAGCTAAAACAAAGACACACAAAAATGAACACATCCTTTTCAAAACTCACGTTGTTTTTGAGGTCTGCTCGAGATCCTCCAAGTAACAAAACACGAGTGCTCTGGGAATGGCTATTCTGGCAAGCCAGGTGAAGGGGTGTGTTACCTGCCTTAGAGAAATACAGGAAAATATAAAAGAAATTCAGAAATTGGACACAAGCATTAAAAAGTAAAACCTCACGGGTTTTCCCACATGAAGATCCACCCAGGGGTGGGAAACTGCTACTGTTATTTTCCCATAGCTCTGAGCTGAATGAACCTGGAGACTGAAATACCCTCTTCATGCTGGAAATTATCTACCTGGGATAGTAAAGGCAGAAACTGTACAGTCTAACAGTATCTGCATTGGCCAAATGTGTTTGCAGGGAGCAAAAACTCTGGAAATCATGTGACGAGGGTCACAACAATTTCTGTTTCCTTGCAATGGTAACATAAACCAGCTCCAAGTGCGGCTGGGTCAGTGGATGCTCTCACAGGGCAGGATGCAGATTTCAGTCTATCAGGAAGCTTTGATGTTCAGAAAACCATTTTTACAGAGAGAAATCAAAAAAGAGTTTGCCTGTACATTCTCTCTCTAACACTGTGAAGGATTTTATTGGTCTGACAGGTTTTTCTGACAGCATTTGGCTTTTGTCAGCCTGAAAATATTTGGGAGTTTTGGCTCTTGCGAGCTAGAAATGAAACCAGCCCGGGTACAAAGGGTTCCCATGCTTACTAGGCTGCCTGTTCACCTTGATTATATCCTTTAATTTGTCCCCTGTGCTTTCAAGGCACAGATCAAAGCTGAAGGGTTTGAATTACAAAGGGCCAATTCTTGAATGTCATCTTAAGTTCCATATTACAGAGTATTTCAGGCCTAAGTGTAGTCTCCAAGCTGTGGCAGACACAAACATTTTCTTTCTCAGCTAAATTGCTTTTAAGTGTCAATTTTTTTTCTTCCTAAGTTCATCTCTGAAAAGCCCCTGGCACAGCTTTGCTGTTTGGAGGGTCAGCACCGGTGGGAAGGCAGAGATGTCCTGTGCGGTGGGTGATGGGCAAGGACCGGGACGCTGAGAAAAGTCCCGGTGCAGGTGTCGGGGGTCAGGGCTCATTACAGAGGCTCATCTGGCCCACGCGGTGACAAATCTCTCAGCAGCTTCTGTGAGAAGGTGAGTGGGTCTGAGTTGTACAGATCTCGGGGTCTTCATTGGTCTAATACATCTTCACTGAAACATACAGACTGATGGGAGGATCTAAAAAGAAGGCTGCGACCGATCTCATGGGATGATCTATCACAGCAGAAGAGTTTTTATGAAGCAAACTTGACTGAAAATAAACTGCACCTGCAGGGTGATTGCTGCACAAGAGGACTACAGCTACTCAGGTGGTTTACCCATATGTTGTCCCATTCTTCAAATGCCTGCCTGACTTGCCTTTAAAATCCCAGGTGTCCCATCTGGCCTCTACTTTTCACTTAATACAGAAGCTGTCTTTAATTGCATTGCCTTTTTACATACCGTGCTCAGGGTGCTGTGCTGTGAGAAGTGCATCCATACAAGCGCGCCCCGAGCAATTGCAGCAGATATTAACCAGGAGTTACAGAAAACATAAAGCCAAATCCCTCCCACCTTCTGCCGCTTAGCAGGGTTTGGCAAATCTAGCAGCCCATATCTGCCCCATCCAGCCAAAATCGCATGATGTGCAGGTGTAAGTCAACACCACGTACGGTGCTCCTGCCCATGGCGCTCAGCCCTGGCTGCCAGAAAAGCCGTCACAAAGATTATGCCTTGTTTCAGTAACTTAAAACATTGAGAGACCAGATACACCATTTGGGGATTAAACAGAATTAAGCTCTTTGTTTTTCTTGAAAGCAGAAGGAGTAAAAGCATGTGCATATGTGCAAGTATGCACAATTCCTGCATTTTTCAGCAGCTCCTGAGACAAGATTTTGTCCACTAAAAAACACTAAACCAGTGAAATGCAAAGGTAGAGGATTGTGTGGGTAAAACATCAAAGACCAGTGCAGGAGCTGCTCACGCAGTATTAAAGTCTGCCAGTCATATTTCAGACATCAGCCTTGCTGAGCTGCCCTGTGCACATACTTTTCCAGAGAGATTGTCTCCAAACAGTTGAGATACGCTGTATTGTAAGATAAATCTGATACCGTGAGGCATCCAAGCATGCAGGAGAACCAGACTTGCATCTTAAGCCCACAACTTTGTACATCATATACACGGCCATATGGAGTATAATGGTTCACAGGACTATAAAGTCAAGCGCTATTGTCTGTTACACGTAAGCATGGGAAGTTGTCTAAAGTACCTCTGATACAAAACTAGGTGAACATTATAGCAAAAAATAATTACAGAAAATAAATAGTGGAAGTTGGAACAATATAAAAGAACTAATACACATAAAATAATATCAAAGATGAGGTAAGGACAGACCACAAAGTGATGATATTTGTACAAACGTATGCATATATACTGCATATATGCACGCATGCAGAAACACTATGCCCAGGCAATGTGCCCTTTTACTCCAAATCTTGGACTTTGGCCATCCTGTTTCCCTTCTTCCCTTTCTTTGCAAGTCCCTTTCAGTTGTCGGTTTAGAGCCACATTTACCAAAAAATGCTCAGAGATCCCACAAAGCCACCCCAAAGCTCTCTTGCCTGTAATGATGGACACGGCACTAACCTGTGATCTGACGACCCATCAGCGCAGGATCCAAACCCCAACTCAGCCCACACTGTCAGCTGCTACCACCATTTCCTAGACCATTCCATTAACCGCTGAATCAGTGAATTGAAGACAAGCCTCCCACAGGTATTACAATTAGAGTGGAACTAAAACCCCTTGCTCTGTTTCACTTTCCTCTAAGCTGCTCTGAAGGTATTATAAATACCAAAAGGAAGATAATCCAGGTTCATTACAAGATTTTGGTAGGAGCCTACACTCATGTATTATGAAGAACTTTCTATCAGAATATACACTATTTTTTCCCCTCTGTGGCTTACAGTCATTTGGTTGTTTAATTTCTGGAAAAAGAAATATTTTGAGTGCCGTTTTCCTATTAGTGCAATTCATTTTCATTTTAAATCACACCAATCACAATGAATCAGCTTGGTATAAATTCAAGCACCGTGGAGATTTCCACTGGAATTGCAGTGCTCCTCAGTCATCATTAACATATCATTCAATACGCTATTGAGTCCCTCCCGCATCAGCTGCTAAAATATGAATTTCCTAATGCCTGTGGAGGAACCATCCAGGCGTAATAAATGCAATAAAAAAAACAAAGAAGAAAAAAATCCCACCAGGAGCTGGTCCCCCACCTGCTGAGAAACGCCATGGCGAGAAATCTCCAGTGCTGAGAATCAGGCACGTTACACCAGAACCAAAAGCTCCTCCCGCAAGGGTCTCACCTTGTTCTTGGCAAGAACGTTGGCTCCTGCTTTAACGAGCGCTTTGGCAGACTGGCTGAATCCATGCCAACAAGCTTCATGGAGAGCGGTGTTCCCGTCCTGAAGAGCACACACAAGAGGAGAAGGTGAGTTTGCTGTGTCCACAAGCAGAGCGACGCTACATGCAGGATGCAACAGCTGCACGCCCCGCATGGTCACTTAAAAAATAAAACATTTTCTTCTCCTTCTAGCTTACTTTCTATTTTTTTTTTTCTTAGAAGAGGCTAAAAATATTGTTATTTCTTTTGTTTGGAACTTAGAGTTAGTTTTATTTACTTCCAAACTAAATTTACAGCCTGGGATTCTCAGTTTCTGGGATAATCAAGGGAAACTGTGCCGTGTTTTGCATAAGGCATAGTATGGTTGTACATTTCTTTAATTCCTCCCTTAAGGAGCTGAGACCAGACTCTTAAATCAAAAACTATCAGCTTGATATTAAAAAATAAATCAGTAATTTATATGAAAGTGATGGTACAGCTTTTTTTCCGGTGTAACTGCTCCAATTACTTTCAAAGCATCAGATACTTACTCAAGAGTATAAACCGTAACTTTCTCTCTGAGACCTTAATATTACTGTCTGGCTGTTCTGCCATCCCGCAGGGCTTCGCTTTTGGCTGTTACCTTGTCTTGTCTGTCCAAAGCACACCCCTCTTGAATCAGGGTTGCTATAACATCGGTGTTCCCTACAACAGCAGCCCGGTGCAATGCTGTCTGATCACCCTGCAAAAAGAGGCAGATTTGTCATTGGTACCATTCTCACCTCATTTTGACTCAATGCAAATGTGCACCATTCACAAGGACTGCATCTACAACACTTGTTTAAATCCAAGCTGCCTTGAAAACAGTCCTCGTAAACAACTATCATTAAACTTTCCAAGATTAATTAAGTTATTGAAAGTATCAAAGAGCTACGAAGCAACTGCTTAGAGAAGTTTGCAAGTCATCACAATCCCTCATACAGTGCTGAAGCCTTCTGAAAATATCATAGTATTAGAAGGCTGTGAAACTAACACAGCTGGCTCTACATATCTAATAATCAACAGTATTTGTAGGGAGCTAAAGGGAATTACAGGCTACGGTAATTCATCACAATGATCCTCCAGTACTTGCAGTAACTGGATGAGGCTCTCCTGCTTTGGCTCCGATTGCTCCATCAGCCCTGCTTAGGACAAGGAGCATGAGATGAGATGGGTCTCTTCAGCACCTCTGATGAATTTCATAATTAGTGCTAAAAGTGGAGGCAATTTAATGAGGAGCACAATGGCAAGTCCATCAACTTATTTCATTCAAGCAACTGAGTGATCTTGAGGTCCAAAAAATTTCCATTTCTCACTGACCTGCCACATAGCAGCAACAAGCAAGTTTCTTACATCTGTTTATCTCCTTTTGTCCAAGATTCCAAAAGAAATGATGCTGATGCGGTCATCTTGCCTGACTGCCCATCTGTTTCACCTCTAACAACTGTTGAACATGTTTTCTGAGCTAGGGAGCCCAAGATTAATTTTCTACAAGCCTTCCAGAAACTGAAAACGAGGGAGACACAAACTACTGGTGCTGCCCATCAGGGGTCATCTTATATTTTTACGTGCATGTTGGTGAGACTATGATAAAAGAGAAGGAAAAGGAGGATTTACGCAGCAGTGTGTAGGGATGTAAGACACCAACCGATGGGAAAATGAGCTGCAATAGCTCCTCTGCTGCCACAACAGCCAGTCTTGGCTTTCCTTTGAAGTCGCTTTGAACCTGCAATGCTGAAGCACAGCCGGAGTCCAGGCACAAAGATGGGCTTCAGGGCGGCACACAGCCTTTTTGGGGATGAATAAACAAAGCGGGAATCCAATCTACTTCTGCTTATCTAGACAACCGTCACCAAAAACACACGCAGGGCAGAGATACGCAGTGTATCCCAAGGAAAAAAAGCTTGCAGGTAGCTAGTTCTAAATAGATACAAAATTTCTCTGCTACAAATCTTTATCAGATAATACCATATCACATTAAACAGTAAAACTAGAGGAATTTCTGTTTTTTCTGTCCTACAGTCTACAAGTCTTTAGATAACTGTATAATTTGAATAATCTGTTTTCAAAGGCAGCTGATTTAAAAATTGCTCTTGGTGGGGTTCTTTTGTGTTAATGACACCAAAATAGTTATTAATCCACAGGTGAAAGAGCAGCGCCAAACACAACCTGTCAGTAACCCTTGTCATGCCAACTGCCACCACCAGTAAATCATTCCATCGGCTTGAAATCATGAAGTTGATTTTAAAAAATTGTGTTGAGGGCTCTTTTTATTTTTTTAATTTGCCATCTATGTTTTGTCTCTAGAGGTCACATATTTTTACTTTTGTTCTGGTCCCTATTGAGACTGGAAATGTATTTTAAAAGATTTTGAACAAAGACAATAATGGCTCCAGGAGCTGGGACTTGAAGTACTGGAAAACTGACATCACTGCAAGTTCTCTGAACTTGTGTATTTATTCAAAATTTAAATATAACAAAAATGTTTTTAAAATGTCCAAAATATACCATGTCACAAGTGCAAGTGTTGGATAGTTGCCCGTGACTATTACTGCTCAGAAACCTGCTTGCTAACAAGCTGGGGAAGAACTAAACATCCTTTTTTGATAACATTTGGTACTGATGACTGGCAAAGCTACTGCAGCCATGGGTAATGTGGACAGTGCAAAGGTCATTTTATCTGATGAACACAAAGTGGAAAGCAATCCATCAACCTATCCCTGCCAACTGGTATTACTGCACCCGCAAAACTACAGAAGATATCATAATAAAGACTAAAACAAGATAACATCTGCCACTGCGATGGATGGAGCTTGAACAATGAATGGTTGGTTCCTACTTCCTTACTGTCAGGAAAATTGATTGTGGAGAAGACCAAACTAGGGGCAGGGATGGACTGAATTTGATTTAGTTTGTAATTAAGGATATTCTTCCTAGGACAGTTTAAATCAAGGCTGTTGTTTTCATTAGCACAACCCCACCACAGTAACTGCAGTGAGGTCAAAGGCCACCCAGCTTCTTGGCATTTGTAAATATGACAGCTATTTCTCATGGCACCTCAGTTAAACTAAAAACAAACACATATTTGGAAAGCGGGAAGCACGCCTCGCTGCGGC
The DNA here is from genome assembly GCF_964273445.1 of Streptopelia decaocto. Lineage (NCBI taxonomy): Eukaryota > Metazoa > Chordata > Aves > Columbiformes > Columbidae > Streptopelia > Streptopelia decaocto. The sequence goes on from NC_138656.1 coordinate 82,503,821, forward strand.
AGGAGCAGGTCTCTCCTGGGGAGCCCAGCCCATGTGCTGGGGGTGAAATGGAAGCCTGGGTAGGTGATGGGATGCAAGTCCCACAGATGGCAGGCTCAGGTGCCTCCTGCCCAAGGTGTGGGCTTTGGTGATGACATCTTTCCTATACAAGCATGGGGAGAGCCAAGCATCTAAGAGTAACACATCCAACCAGCACCCTGAGCAGGCAAATAAACATCTCATCCATGTAGGAGAGAGTGTCAAAGGATATCTCAGACCCTGCCCCACCTGAACTGAGGCACCTCCCACTGAAAAGATGGCAGGCAGCAATGTCCTGGTGAAGGTCCCTACCAGCTCCAGGCCCCTCAGCCAGCAGGACAGGACCGAGTTGACCATTCCCTTGGACCCCAGCACACACGTTAACCTTAAACCGCTTAAGGTGTTGTGGAAGCCGAACCACCAGACTGCAGTGGCCTCTGTGTGTGAGTCCCTGAGTGACCCAGCCACCGATGGCAGAGCCCACCTGTAAATACCCGGTCTGCACCGCCGCGTTTCTAACCTGGCTTGCCTCCCCATCAGCAGGGGTGCAAACCCCTGTCTTGCCTCCTACACAGTCAGAGAAAACAGATGAGTTATGGTATTTTTCACGGCATGAATTTTCAGACAGCGTAATCACCAACTCATGTATCTTTTTATTAATTGCTAAAATAACTGTTTCTGAAAGCACTCATCAGAACTCTGCCTTTAGGGGGCTGTTCCAGAGGCTCAGAGAGCAGTTACACCAGTAAACGTGTATTAACTGCCCAGACTATTATGTTGGGCACAATTTATGATCCTATTTGTAAGTGATTTATGCCTTAGGAACAGATCACAGATCAGTAGCAATGAAGAGAGATAACTCCAGTGATGTGTCACACAAATGTGACCTTGACAGAAACAACAGTCTGCATAAATGCAGACATGGGCCCACAGCCAAAAAGGCACTTGGGTGCTTAAGGGAAGCTTGGTAGAAGTAAGGCTCTTAAGTTTACAACAGTGTGTCTCAAATTCCCCTTCTCAGCTGCTGCCTAGCCCTGAAAGCAACTCGAACTCAGTCTTTTCCACCTCAACAGCCTGGACATCTTGGCTTGCACGCTGCCATGTGGCACTGCAGTCATGGCGGCAACAGAGGAGGTCCTTGTGTAGAATCATAGAATCATAGCACCCACCCAGCCCCGTCATGGCCCCTAACACCCATTATCTCCCCTTATCTCTCATACACTTGCTGGAAGAAGCTCCACGCAAGTTGCAGGTACACCCACCACCGTTGGGAAGCAGCCCAGCGGAGGAGGTGGCCACTGGCTCTTCTGTAGAACCCCAGAGGTTACGGTACTCACCCAGCTTGTCTTGCCATGAGAGCACTGCTGTGTTGAAAGAGCTCCAATTTTAAGAAAAATCTCAGTATTCACTGGGCTAGAGAGAAGGAGATGTTGGTGGGAGACTGGGATGTGGGCCTGCACACCCTGCACGCTCTACTTGTAACAGGGCTATTGCACAGCGGGTACGTTTCCAAAGGGTGAAACCATGCTCCTTACTGAGAGCTTAAACGCCTGCTTTCAGGAGAGGGCTATAGGCTGGGAGTCCTGAAGAAAGGCAGACACTTAAATCTTGACCTTCTCATAGATTTTGGCATGATCACCTTCCTTTAGCACTTCTGTGTCGGCTGGGTCGGTGGTGCTTGCTCAGTGTCCTGGTGTTTGCAACTAACTCCTGGAGTTTCTTAATTTGCTGACTAACTTAAAGTAGTGGATGCAACTACTGGGATGAAGCACCTAGGAACTGGATAGGCATATATTTTACACCTGAAGTTCACCCCAAGGGAAAGGAAAAAACACAAGCAACTTACAAAAGGGGTTCAGGTAGATATTAATTCTTCTGCCAGCTTTCCTGGGATACTGGACTCTCCATCATAGACTCTACTGCCCAAATTTAATGATATTTGGTTTACCCTGGTTTGTTATACATGTTTTTCCTTTTTCTGATTTAAAAATATCTATAACCACCATATTTTGTTTTCCTGCACAATCTTTTTTCCAAAGCATCCATCAGTTGTACGATATCCTTTAAAGCCCCTCTCCAGTGTCGTGTTTTCCTCCTCACTGTCTTTATATGTTTGCAGCAATCACCCAACTGTCATGCTACACGAGAATTGCACCAAAATAACCAGCAAAAACTCATGCCTTCCATCCCTGATACAAAGTGCTGGACAGCACCTGCAAAGTCTTATACTATGAAATCAAACCACTAAATTCACGGTAGAAAGCGTAAAATATTTTAAAGTTAAAGTATACCTAAGTGTTAAATACTTGCAGGAGCATACAAGCATATGTGGACATCCTGAAGCAGCTCTACCAAAGGCAACTGAACATGCCATTGCGTTTCTCAATGTCACTGTGCTGCTTCCCTCCTCCTTTGCTAAAGAAAGGCAGTCACCATAATATACAATACGAATAATTTCATAAATGATGATGCATGACCAGCAGAAGTGAGAAAGGCATGAAAAAATAAACATGAAGGAAACAAATTACAGCTTAAATGAGACTGAAATGGGAGTGTAAGAATAAGCCACTTTGCATATTTATTATACGTTCAGCTAGAAATGGTTAGGAACCCCAGGTAATTGTACCATTTGAAATTATTTTGTCTGCTTCTTAAACCGGAGCTTCTAGAAGAGAAGTTTCGGGGCCTCAGGCCTTCGTTTGAAATTAACTTGTTTTCTCCATCAGACTGTGAGAGAGCACACACAGGGCAGGAAACTCGACGCAGAGCAGCCAGCGCAGAGCCCGCCATGCCCACCATGCAGTCATGCACCGCAGCAGAGCTCGGTCATGCCCCAACGCTTCACAACATGCAGCCATGGGAGACGTCAAGCTCAAGGCAGGGTTGATGCATGAGATTTCTAACCTCCTTCTCTCTTTCTGATCTTCTAGGTTCCTTCCTAGCCTTTCTCTTCTGGTTTCTCTTATCTTTTTCGTCCTTGAGTTCCTTCACCGGGACAACTTTCTCCTTGACTATTTCTGAGGTGTGGGCTGTATGGATACTCATTGACCACTCAGAGATGGCACTGGGATCCCAGTAAGACTCGTCAGTATTGGCGGGGAGAAGGAAGGAGTTAGCTCCCGGGGTGGCGTACTCTACAGAGCTGGACTCCACCGGCTGGAATTCATAATAATCCCACTCCAGGCCACTGGAGGTCATTCTTCAACTAATTCTTACGGCTCTTATCGTGTTTTAAAGAATGTATCTGCAGAACATGAAGTGAGTGTTTTAATCTCTCCACAACATTTAGCAACTTTTAAGTTTCTGCTTACCATGTGGCAGATGAAAAGTTAGGTTTGCATTCATTCATTGGCTAAAGAGAATCAACTCCAAAATGAAATGTTTAGGATTCTCTTGTTATTTAGAAAAATGAAATAGAGGCCATCTTAATAGAACCTGGAGATTTTTTTTTATGCTATCACAGCAATGCCACAGACACAAATCAACTAAGTAATTTACTTTGCAATTAAATATGATACTCCCCACTCTCATGAGTGATTTAATCTCTCAACCTAAATCTGTGTTCCTGAAAAACAGCAACAAAACGTACAGATGTTAATCAACACTTGAAACTAAGATGCCTTCGCTGTCAAATAAGCACACAGTAAAAGTGACCAAAGGCATAATCAATAGATTGCAACTAAAAGAATATAAATGTATCCTGTGGAGTGTAAATAAAGTACACAAATGAGTTATACAAGGAGAAATCATAAATAGAAAACCTTCTTTGAAGACCTATGTAAAAGGAAAGCAGAAATATTTTAGTTAATACCTTCCACAAGCAAAAAATCTTCATTTGGAGTTTTAGCCTTCCTTCTCCTCTGAGACAAATCCAAACACACACACTGAGACTCAGCAGCTCCTGAGGCTCTCCTCAAGCCCAACCAAATTACTAGTACTAAATACAGAACTAAAATCAAAACACATTTTAAAGAAACAGTATCTGTGAATCAAGCATGAATCTGTTCTGTTCAGATTCATCACCACATTTAGAGGTGGTACCCAGGTGTCGTGAACAAAGCCCCTGAGAAGCTTGTAAAGCAAGTGAAAAAGGTCTTCTACGAGCTGTGTATTTCTGCAGTGCAAGACTCTTTGCTAAACAGAAATGATGCTAAACACTGATTTAATGGACTTATTTTTCCATTATGGCTATCATACTTACATATAAACAGCCTAGGTTTTATTCCTAGAGGATTAAAAAAAACCCCAGACTTACTCAAAAAACAGTTTCCACAGAAAACACATTTGTCCAAATCAGTGGAAGCTCTTGCATTCTTAGAGCAGCAACTTGCTTTTCTCAGGAAAACAGACTGTACTTGTAAAGTACCTGCAACTTCGTCTTAAATATCTGATGAACTATTTTTGCTGGGAGAAGTCAAAAAAACATGCTCCGGATACATCTGAATAAACTGATACTCCTATTACATTTGCAAATCTGCTGCATTTCACAGGCAAGTGTAGGGAAATACTAAATAGTGCAGGAAGCAAAGTTCCTCCCTAGAAAAACAAGTTTCCCAGTAGAAAGCTGGCTGCACCAGTACCCCACAGTCCTAAGCCTGTCAAACAGACTGCTCAGGTCTCACAGTGAAGCCGCTACTCATGGAGACAAGGAAAGCAGTTTTCTAATTTCTATAGGTATTTAAGACCCCCTAGATTGAAACAAATGCCTGAGGGAATTTTCAAAAGGCACCTGGAGATTTCGAGTGTCCTTTAAACAGCCATACAGGTGCCTCTACTAACCACCTTTCGACCTTTAGGTCCTTTGAAGAATCTTCGCCTTATTTATTGCAGGGGGAACAAAAGTGACCCTTCCTCAAACTTGCTCCAGCATGCTATCAGAAGTTAGTTAGCAACGAATCTGAAGTAGTCATGGTTATTCAACTGCTGTTGCACATTTCAGCCTACCCCTTTGTTCATCAGAGTGAGGTAACTAAAACCACGTCACTGGTCGCTTCAATGCACCCTAAAGCCTGGTCCGAGATTAGAATTATTCTCCTGGAAAACCAAGAAATTCCAATAACTTAGATACCTTACCGAATTAATACAAACTACCATTTGCTAAATTCAAAGCAGGTTTCATTGCGCTGATGCTTTGCTACACGACAGCCTCACAGATGCGACCACCCCCACAACAAATGCAAGTGCCAACGAGATGATTTCCCTGCGATGCCGCACGGTGCTCTGGGCAGCTGCTCCATGCAGCATGTGCTACACAAAAAGCATCTCCCACTTCAGGCAAACATTACAATGGATTGTGTCCCCTACCTGATATCCTCCAGCGGGTTCCCATCTGCTACAACAAGCTCTTATTTCATTTCTGCACCAAAAGGCAGATGATGACTCTCACTGCTACTCACACCAGCCTGGTGCAACCAGAGCTCTTATAAAGAGTTCTTGAGCATAAGGACCAAGATGTTCATTGAAAAACACCACATTTGACTTGGCCTCCCATGCAGTTTTTCATCTTTGAATTAGAGCCTACATCTCCAAATTAGAAAATACAGAGACGGATTTAGTTTTCATTTAACCCTACTTCAAAGAAGTGAAGGTCTCCTCTTATTTGCAAATTACCTTCTACCCTCCACCCCAAGCAAGAAGGTTGTATCTACTTACATCATCCTGAATATCCAGGTCGCAGCCTGCCTTCAGCAAAACCTGGACAACACGGAGATGACCCTTGTGGGCAGCAAGATGCAAGGGGGTCCGGCCATGCTATGAATGAGAAGAAAATAATAATACTTTAAAGTGAATTTTTAGGCGTGGTTGTTGACCAGAATTTTATCCTCTTTTCCTTGTTCTTCTGTCCATATTTCTCTCTCTGAAGCCTGTGCTAGCAGGAACTGGCATATATTTGTGTATGCTGAAACTCCTCCTCTCCCTTCTACAATATTGCAGTTTATTCCAAGGGTGAGTGTCATGAGGATGGAGCCAGGCTCTTCTTGGTGACAGCCAATGATAGGACAAGGGGCAGTGGGTACAAACTGGAACACAAAAGGTTCCACTTAAATTTGAGAAGAAACTTTCTCTCAATGAGGGTGCCAGAGCACTGGAACAGGCTGCCCAGGGAGGTTGTGGAGTCTCCTTATCTGGAGACATTCAAAACCTGCCTGGACACATTCCTGTGTAACCTCATCTAGGTGTTCCTGCTCTGGCAGGGGGATTGGACTAGATGATCTTTTGAGGTCCCTTCCAATCCCTAACATTCTGTGATTCTGTGACACTCTGCAAAAGGGATATTATATTCACATAAGGATACTTCCTTACAAATTCACATGCGGCTTTCTGTCCATGCCCAAAGAGAATTATTTTGTTTCTGTCCCTCTGGAGACCACAACTGTCAACCACTTTCAACTTCTTTCTGCACGACAAAGTTGCAGTAGCAGGCCAATTCCTACCTTGTAATGGGTACCATCTTTGTGATAGAAATAAGAATGACTGGACTGTTGGGTATGACGGATGCTCCCCCTAAAAGGAATGGAAGGCTTGTAGTTGCTCTAAGCGACAACCATCCTCATTTTGCCAAAGATCTGTCAGGGTTTTTTTTAGACAACACTTATTTTTAAATATTACCAAGCTCTAATCGACATGAAAGTAAGAGTATATAATAGTAATGAGTAATTCAATCTATAGTGTAATCAAGGACAGTATCCTAATAAACAGACAGACTGAAAAGCTTTAATTGGTGAGATGGATACACCTATGCTTTTAGGAGGAAAAAAAATCTCGAAATTTTACAGTAACACAATTTTTTTGTTAAAAATAGCAACTCCCCAACAAACAGGTTCCAACAACCTAAGTAAAATCACCAGAGGAAAACAACAGTTACTTGCAACTGAGCTCCACTTGATCATCCTTTGGCAGAATTTAAAATGAAACATTTTGGGAAAGGGGGAAGAGGCTGCTTTTCCTACAAAAGGCATAAAAATTGATGTGAAAAGAGGGTCGATGAGGGAAGAGATTTTAAGAGGCAGTCTGGACAACAGCAGACAACTACAACAAGTGATTCCCTAGAAATTTAACCTATATAACCTGAGAAAGAAAATTTGTAAGCAAGAGCCAAGAATTAACTCCTGTTCTGGGAAGGATATATGTGTGTGTGTGTGTATAAAATCTCAAAACATCAACATGAAAGGTAAGTGGGACACCTTAAGAACTGTCAAAAAGGAACCATCTGTAACTGTTCATTGGAAATTTTATTTCATCTTGATTAAGAAAACAGGATTCCAGCCATTGGTAAAATCATGGAGTTATCTTCACAAAGAATCCTGTTTTCTCCACCAGGTATTTTATGAGATAAAGAAAAATTACATTCCTCTTCACCTGTATCATTAAATATCTATTTCTTCATGACTGCTGCTGTGTTTGTCTGTTTTTCCACCCAAAGATTTACCCTGAAAAGGAAGATAAACAGCCCTAACACATCACCTACAGAAGGAGTATGCACCTCAAAAGCTGGCTGGCTACTAGTGGCCTAAAGTAAGCAGAAGGTAACCAGTACCCTTCTGAGATTTTAAGCAACTTTCCCAGGGGGAAAGCTACTTCAGGTAAATAAAAAACCAAGCTCAGGACAGGGCTGTCTTCACTGAGCAAACCTCATACCTGTGTAGCTGGCAAAGCCTCAGGAATTCAGCCTCTTCAGAGCAAAAAGGAAAACCAGTGTTGAAACCACAGACCAGCTGTGGACAAGACGTCTGTGTCATTACTGACTAGTTGTGCTATGCTTTGAAAATGTTAAAACACTGATTAATTTGTTCAGCCTGGAGAAGAGAAGGCCCCAGGGAGACCTTATTGAAGCCTTTCAGTACTTAAAAGGAGCCTACAAGAAAGATGGGGATGGAGTTTTTAGCAGGGCCTGTTGCAATAGTTTTAAACTAAAGGAGGAGAGATTCAGGTTTGACATAAGGAAAAAAAATTTTACCATGAGGGTGATGAAACACTGGCCCAAGTTGCCCAGAGAGGGCCCAGAGAGGCCCTGGAAACATTCCAGGCCAGGCTGGACGGGGCTCTGAGCAACCTGATCTAGTTGTAGATGTATGTCCCTGCTCATTGCAGGGGGGGTTGGACTAGGTGATGTTTGAAGGTCCCTTCCAACCCAAACTATTCATTGGTTCTATGAACTGTCCTATGTTATTGATCTGAAGGGCCAGATCTAAAGGAAAAGTCCTCACAGATTCTGACAGACATTGTTTCCCGTTAGCAGCAGCAGCAGCTCATTCACACGTGGGAAACTTCTACTCCAGCCCCGCTGAAGGCGTGGGAAGGGCTCACATTAGGCTGTCACCATTGTCCCTGGGTGCCACCCAGCCTCCTGCTTGGGTGCTTCTTGCTCAACCTGTCCCTATGGCAAAGGGCACCAAGCTGCACTGAGCTTGCTTCCTTCTCCATCAGCCTGGAGGAGAGCCAGGGCAATGTTGCTGTTCCAGGTAACTCAATAGCAGGAGGCATAAAAGTCTCCGGGCAACATGGAGTGGAGGGAAGACAAAAAAAAAAAAAAAAAAAGGAAAAAAAGAAAAGCCAGATTGACAAATCATTCCTGGCTATGAACAATATGTCTGAATTATGAATATGTGCTCCAGCACATTCAGGTTTATGGGTTCTGACTTTCTACATTAGTTAATGGCAGTAAGTAAATCACCTGATCCGGGTGTCTCACTTCCCAGCAGGTTACTAATATAACACAAAAACAATTTATTGCAATCTGTGCACGGACCAGAAAAAAATCCCAAGCAAACCCAACTTGAAGGCAGGTCATGTACTTTAAAAGGAAAACAGTGTCAACTACATTAATGTATCCCAGCAGGGAAACTTTCTGATAACCATCTCTAACCACTGAAAAAAATGCTGAGGTGCAGCCAAAGGTACTGTGTTAAAAATAAATTGTGAAAGCAGAATATGAGTTTATTTCAATCCGACGGACATGTTTTCCTCAACCAACACCCTCTCCTAGGCAATCACCATGCCGAGCGTGCCCGGTGGCAGGGTGCAAGCACAAGACGTGGTTGCAAAACCACAGAAGATCCAGATCACACAACCTTCACCTGCCAGCTCAGTGCCTTAAGGCACATTAAAATGCACATTAAAATAAAGCTGCCCCAGGGAACGGGCTTACCCGGAGGATGCTGCCCCCACCCTGGGGACGACCAAGTTCTGCTGTCACCAACCCCGCTCCTGTTCTCAATAGCTGGGCAGCCTCATGGCCAGGCAGAGGAGATGGGTGCTGGAGGAGGAGAGGACACTCACTCAAGGAGGCCACAACAGGTCTGTGTTTTCCCTGGCATCAGGAGAGAGGGTGAGGTGCCAGATCAGCAGGCAGAGAGGAAAGCCACCAGGCTCAGCAAGGGCAGAAAGAGCGGAGGCTGGCCGAGAAGGCCACCCTGTTCCAGCCCCCCCAGTAAGTGACACCAAGCACCATCACGTCCTCAGTGCCACCAAGAACAGGAGCCAACGCAAAGCAACATTGCCTGTCTGCTCCTGTCACTTAGTGAACAGAGATTCACAAAACTGTGCATTTCCCCTGTCATCACCCCCGAGCATTCAGAAAATTCAGCCAGGTCCCCAAAACTCAAGCTCTCGTTTAAAAAAAAAAAAAAAAAAAAAAAAAAGTTGTTGAAACAGAAGGCTAGAGGATTATAGTTTGGCTTTTTATTTCAGAGGATTCGTGTGTTTCAAGATTCTCTATCCAAAAAAACAGAGTTCACAGGCATCCCACCTACTGGAGACTTCCAGAGAGAGACCTTCAGAGACCACAGCTACTGCATATATGCAGTTCTTGAGCTTTTTCACTATGAAGTGACACTACGAAGGAAAACTATGACCCTGCCTGGGATGGGAGAGTGGGAAGGAGGATCAAGTCCAGCACATTACACTGATTAGACGCTCAGGCTTTTGGAAGAGCACTGATCCTCTCAAGATTAATCATAACCCTGCAAGAACTGGCAATGTCAGATTTTATTTTTCTTCCAAGTAACATCAAAATGAGAGCAGAGGTGGGTGGAACAGCCGGACAGCGTTCCAGTTCAGGCAATGCAAACACTGGAAAACAATGGAAAAAAACATTCCCACCCACCTCTCCATGCAAACATATACATATGTATGCACACATCAATTCAGAACAAACTATACAAGGGGATCTGGGTGCCTCCCATGCTGTGATGACAAACTTAGAATGTGGCAATCTCTGGAGAGAAACTTTTTTAAATAAAATTTTTCTCTCACAACAATGCATCCTACCCAAAATACAATATCCAGGGGGAAGAGAGATGAAGGCAGATAGACAAATTTCCCTCTGCGTGTCTCCTCCATAAAGACATTTTGCACTCACTACTGCAGCACCAAAGAGGGCGCTTATCTGAATACACACATGGGTCCCAGTGGGAAAGGAAACATATATGAACAAGAGTGTCTCTTAGATGCTCAGTCTAATGAGAGAACACTAAAACCAGGGACTGCTTAACATGCAGATGACTGACTTAAAAGCTTGCTAGCATTTCCAAAGATGAACTGTAATGGTTTGGGGGTTATTACAGAAATACCAATGAAAGATTGCTACAACTTGAGATTAATGAACCAATAAAGCAGTCATTCATATAAAAAATATGCAATTTGGACTCTTATTCAAATGTAAATAATTGCTTCAGCAGGCAACAAATCATACAAATCCTCCCCTACCACTGGTTTATTGACAAAACAAATGGGACCTATTGCACTGAGGCTGCAGCTTCCATGGAGTGTGACACGCTGCAGCTACACACAGTAAACAGCCACACGGATTTCAGCAGGGAAATGCAAGGGTAGGGTTTTTGTTTGTGTTTAATCTGTATTCTAACTTCCAGACGTCGACTGGCAGCTGTTGATACACACGGTTCAAAAGCAGAATTTTCTTAGAGCAGCTGCCAGTGTATGCACTCTGCAACCAAATCCACACTGGGGGGCTTAGCACCATCAGTTTTCCTTGTGTTTATATATTTGTAGGTACTTTTTTGCAAGTACATTCGGTTCTCCATCTCACCCAGCTCTTGTGCTGCAGGACTGCTATTTATTCATCCACTCTGCACAAAAATATGCCTATCCAAGTTTTATTACAAAGCTTGAAAGTAAAAACCAAGTCTTGTCACATTGTTCACACTGATGATTTGTTAGACTGTTCTCCATGAATAACCTGCTTGCTCAACTCAGCAGAAAGTTTCTCACTGACCTCAATAGGCATTCACAAATGTTTGCTAGTCCCCTTTCAATTATTTTTATTTATTGTTTAAAACAGATACCAGTAGTTCTACAAACTGAAAGAGCACAAAAATGTGAAAGCAGTCAAATGTATTTCTTCTTTTGTTTCTGTCTGAACTTAAAAAGGAAGAAAAAAAAGATCATTTTAAAGAACTCAATATGCTCTGAAGTTGAAATCCTGATGACAAGATTACAAGTACCCCAGCATTATGGAAGTGTTGCCATATGGCAGGTTCCTAACAGGACTAGTTGAAAAAAACAAATCAAACAAACAAACAGAATTACTGAATCAAAACAGAAGCACTACCTTTTGCAGTTATATGGGTTTTTTTCTGAATTATAATATCTTCTATGAAGAATTCAATTTTATAGCTATGATCTTAATGCTACGCTCTGTGGAAAAGCTTTATTCTGCTTCCCTGTGAAAAAATATTCACAAAACCCACAGCAGTACACAAATTACATTAAAACTACCTGTACTGCCTTTATTACTTCCTCTGGCAATCTTTTCCACGTCTAGCAGAGAAGTGGCGCACTCCTCTGTGCGTGCTTGCTAATACAGAGCTTATTCTGGACACATTAGTTCCCACTATTGAATGCTGCACCCCTTGCTGCAACACCCCAGCAAAACCCAACACCACGTAGCACCTGGTTTTGGGGAACCGTAGTGCAGAGGTTCAGACCCGGAAATTTCACCTTGGGGGATGGAATAAGTCCATGTTAAGGACTGCTATGCCCCCAGAAGTGCCTTGTTTCAGCCAGGCATCCTTGGGATAAACCAGAAGCTGATGCCTAGGAGGTAAAATCCTGCTTCTCTCCATCCTGCAGGCACCATTCTGAGGACAGGATCAAGAGAAGAGCCGACCTGATCTGAGATGTCACTACTGCCCTTTCTCCTGAGACTCTCCTAGTGGTTCTCAGCCCTTTCCCTAATCTAATTGAATTCAGCAAATCCAAATAAAAAGTACCCAGGAAAAGGAAAACAACATCCTAGGAGGACAGCAAGGCAGAGCAGCTCAGAAGGCCCAGGCCTTTAATGCTGAAGATGCAATAACTTTGCTGAAAGAAAGCTCTGCTACAAAAGGACTGAAAGATGGGACCAGCTTTCTCACACAGAAGACAAGACTTAATTATACCAGACCTAGTTCTTAATTTTCCAGCTTTTGCAGCATATTCACCAAAATACTTTATAAAGGCACCTACTTGTTGGATCAACCAATTTGCATGATCAGGTGTTTGGGGTATTTTTTGCCCTTTTCATAAATAAAACAGCTACATATTTCACACCTGTCAAGAACATCACACAAAAAGGCACAAAAATTGAAATTATCTCTTTGTCCTAAGAGGCAGAGAAGCAACAGAGCACCCTGGTCGAGAAGATGCCCTTTGAGAAGAGCAGAGCCCTGCATGGCTGGTGGCCGCAATCCCAACACCAGGACGAGCACTTGATGTACGTGCAACGTGGGGCCACCAGCCCTCTCCCACTCTGGGCTCCTTGGCATCAATGCGTCAGCAGTGCTGTGGCCATCAGCTCTTCTTTACGTGTTTTAAAAAGCCCCCAAACCTGGGAATAGCCCCAGTTGGAGACAGGGAAGATGCTGGAGTGTGCACTTCCATATTGACTTCACCTGCACAGGTGAATTCCTAGTAACGCTGTCAAAACAAAATAAGCGCACCCCCGAGGATGCTGAAGTGAACACCTGGACACACAGATGCTCCACTGAATTTTGTTTCTTTCATATTCTTCTTCTTCTTCTGAAATCATCTACTTAGGGGTGACAAAAATGAAATACTATTTTGCAGCTGAATTGTTGTTTACTGAAGCAGCAATTAACCACATTATATGACCGTCCACATATACGATAAAAATAGAACTGGACAAACTCGCCATCTATGCAGCATTTAATAGTACTTGGTTTTTCACAGAAAATATGCTTAATTTTTCTTAAGCCATGCTCAATTAATCCCGTTTGAATAAAGAACTCTCTGGCATTTAGCTCTGGCTCCTGGTCACTTCAAGCTGTGGCTCTGCACGGTGTTTTTCACAAGAATGAGTCTGTGCTTACAGATGCATATCAGAAATACATTTAAGGCCTAAAGAGATGTGGGAACTTTTTCTGCCTCTCCAAAGATCTTTGTCTCTGCATATTCTCTTCCCAGAAAACTCTGATAGAATTTGGCAGGAATTTTGGCTGACAAGTACAACCCCCCCACCATTTTTTTCCCCCCCTCTGGAGCAAATCCCTCCAAAGGGATTAATTTAAAATTAATTTAACAGAACAAATTGAAAACTACGAATAAAAGCAGAAGACACACAGGTACAAGAGAACTTACGTATTCACGTGAATACATTTATTTTTACGTTTCATTTTGCAATGAGTTTTATCTTGGGGAGGGGAGAGGGCCCTGGGTTTCAGTTTATCTGAAAGCTTGATCAATAGTTCTCCACTACAACATGCATGCCATCTAATTTCCATCCTAAAATTAACAACCCCTACCCTAAAAGTAGTTCTCATTTTCTGTCTGTTCTGCTTATTGAAAGACTGCACAAGGACCCGGCTCTCTGATGGCTAACAAATCCTGTGAAATTTCCAGTTTAAATATACCTGAGTCTAATTTACACATGGTTGCTCCGGTGACAACCTTGTCCTTGACTTTGAATGTTTCTTTCTCCTTCCAGCCTCTGTGTGTCACCAGATTAGCAACCTGAGGTCTTCCAGGGTATGTTTATACAGCCTTCCATAGGCAAATATGCAGATGCTCTCCCTGTGCAGCCAGCTGGCTGGGTGACAGCAGGTGCAAACTGGATGCTGTGCAGACCTGGGGTAGGACATTACTGAGCCTGAACTGATGGGCTTTGATGAGGGCAGCAGCTTGGCCTCACGCCTCTTGTTTCACATTGAGCTCACCTCTATCTGGCTCACAGGACAGGAGGAGTAAGTGTGTGTGTGCCTCCAAAATACTCCAGGCACACAGCTTTGGCCGCTCTTCTGAGAGCCTCTCCATTCCTCTGTGCACTCCCCAACACTCTTGAAGAAGAGATGAAGTCAGATCAGCAAGATCAGCTCCATAGGGATGACCCCACAACCTCTGGGAAAGAATAGCTATGATCCCATGGCACCAGGTCTGCTACAGGGACGGCCTCACAGCTCAGCAGCGAGCACGGCTTTCCTGCAGAAACACCAATACTCTGCACCTGGGCGCAGTTTTGCCACTGAATGAGCTTTGCTTTGATTTTCCATGCAAGGGTGGAAACGATAAAGCAAGCGCAAGCAGCAGGAAGCCACCTATATCGTATAGGAAAGAAAAACTTGTCAACTCTGGCAAATCTGCATTTTATCAAATTGACTGGGCTTTGTGTTTGAAAGTCAGATTTACGCAACTTGCTTCTAATTGTCATCAAGAGAATGGATTTATAATTTATAATTGCATAATAAGCAACCTTAACAATAAGAAAGTGTCTCTTTCGCATTTGAATTGTGGATTATGGCAACTAATCCCATGAAACATTTAAATCAATTGTTCTGGCAACCACTACAAGGGACACAACATTTTATGTTTAAACAGTGCATTATGTTAATGCACAAATTTATACAAAGTATGGCATCCTTTGGTCGTTTGTGTATTTTCAGGTATGTCCCTCAGCAATCTCAAAGCTCATGATCTTAAAAGAAAACAAACAAGCAAAACAAAACAAACAACAACAAAAAAACCTCCAAAATAACCCACAAAGCCCCGAGCTACCACTCAGACACCTGCAAGTCAGTATTTCCTGATCTATTACTGACTACCTTTAATAGCTGTTCATCAGCTACTGAGCTGCTTGGACAACAGAGCCAAAGAGGCATTTTTATGGGGCCATCATGTTTATTACATCTGTGCTTTGCATCTACCAACAACAAGAGGGCACTTAGTTTTGGTAAACAAAACTTAGAAATACCAGCTGTCCTTGGATCACCCCAGCTTTCAAAATAAATACTATCTACAACTCAAACACTGCAAAGGATTGAAAACAACTGTCACTGACAGATAAAAAGAGGAGATGACAGATTACTTATCAAATGTATTCACATTCGCTTTCTATCTGTAAATATTAGCTCTCATACATATATAATGTTCAAAATCAATATGGAAATACAAATAAAGCTAGATAAAATGGAGAACAACAGTTCATCAAAACAGGATGTCCCAAATTTTATGTTACAGCTCTAAAGATCTAACTTAACTGATTCATTTTAAGGGTTTTTGCTGATCAAACCTTCACTGCAACAGCCACTCCTATCACACTTTCTATATGCTAGTATTATTTATAACATGTTGATTAGGAATAATAGGTGAATATCAGTTTGAACTCTTAATATCTAAGCAGAAATTTTTCTCTGCTGACCTAATCTGGAAGGCACAGGGAACACAGTTTAAAATCCCCAAGTTTGGAACTGCCTAGGGACTACAGAGCACGAATCAATGAAGATATCAGGTATAAGCGAGGCTGCTGTACTAAGAGATTTCAAGGGTAAGAAACGTTTTCTGTGTACTTTTACTGCAACAGGTGGCTTTGCCCCATCCCCTCATCGAGAAGGATGGGCGCTCTGAGCCGCCTTCCCTCAACAGTGATGAATTGCTCCATTCATCAGCTTGCACAGTGTTCAAAAGTCAATGCACGCTTTGAAAAATGTCGCTGCCCCTCCACCAACACACTGCATTTCTAAAGACTCGGCGTTCACCGCAGCTGCATCCATGGGGAAGTGTGT
Organism: Streptopelia decaocto; assembly: GCF_964273445.1. Taxonomy (NCBI): domain Eukaryota; kingdom Metazoa; phylum Chordata; class Aves; order Columbiformes; family Columbidae; genus Streptopelia; species Streptopelia decaocto. The sequence goes on from NC_138656.1 coordinate 82,519,852, forward strand.
AACTACAAGACATGCATTATTTTGTATATCCACATGAGCTAATAAGTATAAACTTTAAGGAAATCTAAACACTAACTTTAGTCACATTCAGGCTGGTAAAGCTACAAGGGCATTTTCACAGACAATGGTCTAGTAGTTACGTTAGTTACCAGGGATTTCGCAAAGCGTTTTTCTCCTGTTACCTTGGTAACCGCTACCTTGGCACCCCTGTTGATAAGCTGCACCACATTCTCCACTTGGCCTTTGTAGGCGGCTACAAGCAGGCGTTCTGAAAGCACGGCGACCACATCCTGCTGGCTCATGAATTAGCAGAGAAAGGTTTTCAGGTTTCTCCAGTCCAAAAAACAAAGGCTTGGGATCGGTTCAAGCAGCATGTAGGAAGGCGAGAAGGACCCTGGCTCCCTGGACGGTGACGTTATTGCTATGCCATCCTCTGGACCTGTGGATCAGAAAACAACACTGCAAGATCAGACAACAACAGCAAGGTTTCAGAGACAGAAGCACTGCAGCAGCTCCTCCCCGAGTGTTCATCTTCTCATCACTTTGGGAGAGGGTCACAAAAAACCCTGAGAGCCTCCTGAAGACCTTGCACTTCTGTTGCAATGCAGAGGGATGGAGATAGTAGCACATTTTTGGGATGCCCTCATTCCCCTAGTTTGGGACCAAAATCCTTAAACTTTCTGAAAGCTTAACTCTCTTTTGGCCCATCCTGTATTTGTGTGCCCCCCTGACTTTCTCTCCTTCCCCCCCAAGTCTCCCAGACTTTAATTGGCCAAGGACAGGTTAACTACCTCCGCTGCTAATAGCAGCTTAGCCTGTGTTTGCCAAGAAAACAAGATTAGGTTATAGTTACTGGTCGCTGATATAAATACGCAAACCTCTGCCCTGGAAGTACTGAGTGCAGTCAGCAATTAAAGGCAGCTGACTGTTCCTTCATGGGTATAAAACGCTTCACAGCCTCCACCGAACCATTCCAAGGACACCTTTGGGAGGGACCGCAGCCTGCAACTGGGAAACACTGAGCTCTGCTGTCAGTGAGAAAAGATGTTCCCCCCGCAGCGCTGCCATCACACCACACTGACCCCTGCAACAATTCAGATTTAGCACTCTGCATGCAAACCCGTGAGCTTGTTCTTCATGTTCCACTGACCTGTTCAATGAACCACTGGAGCTGAAAAGAGACTTCTGACATAATTCCAGAAAAATTATTGCAGATCACTTTAAGCTGTAAGATCCAGAACCTGTCCAGTTTGGGAGCATTTCAGCTTTACCTGTGCTTTTCACATTTTGGTATTTAACGGTTTCAGTACAGGAAAAATACCTTCAAGATAGCCAGTGTGTATACAGATGATTTATCTTTTTCTTTCTTGAAATATCACTGCATTGCTCCCTAGCTACCAGTATTTCAGGCTTTGCATAACCTGAAGGTAACTGGTACATGGACTGGATGATCTTGGAGACTGATAGTGGAACACAATGTATTTCACCCTTATTTCACCTTTGAATCCATCTCAAAATAGAAATAACTAAAAACTATCACTGCTTAACAGCTTGCTGCGTGGCTAAATGGAGTTGTTTATCTTGGTTTAGCTGAAAGTGCAAAACCCTCCCCATCATAATCCCAGCACTCTGAGTACAATGAGGATGGTGAGACACTGGCCCAGGTTGCCCAGAGAGGTGGTAGATGCCCCATCCCTGGAGACATTCAAGGCCAGGCTGGACGGGGCTCTGAGCAACCTGATCTAGTTGCAGATGTCCCTGCTCAAGGCAGGGGGATTGGACTAGACGGCCTTTGAAAGTCCATTCCAACTTAAACGGTTCTATGATTCTACTGACATTTTTGCTAACAGCTTCAGCACCAGAACAGGTGAAAGATTTAAATTCTGTTCTGATACCAGGAAGACAGTCCCAGCAACACAGAGAAAATGCCTGGGTTGTTGTGCCACAGGAACTCCCATCTTCTAAACACTGGGGGTGAGACCTTCTAATGAACATCACTCCAGTGTTACAAGGCTGTATTCACCAGCACACCTCTGCAACAAAAAGGCACCGTAGCTCTGTTTAATTGAATGGTTACTAGGGCATCATGACACTCTGTGTATCCAGAGTGGTATCCAAAATCCCCAGGCCCTGCAGGATCACTGATTTACATTAAACATTTTTGATCACAAGCTCAGGCATATTAAAACCATGTTGGTTATTTTGCAGTAGTAGACACATAGTGGCAGGATTTAATTTGCACTCCTGTGATAATTTGTATTAATGAATCTTAAAATGCTTTGCAAGCATTACTTCTTACAATACCCTTTGAGGTGAATATTGTGCTCAAGCATATTACATGCATTTTAGAAAAGAGCCCTTTAAAGCACAGGAAAGTTCTGGTTTCTCCAAGGTTAACAGCAAAGTTACACCAAAAGTGGGAAACAACTCCAGATAATCGACTTGTGATTTCTATGTATAAGAATTAGGTAATACTGTTTCCAGGTAGAAGACTCATGTTAGCTTTTCTCTACCATCCTCTTGCTTTCCAGGTGTTAACATGTTTGGAGCAACAAGGAAACAGCCGTACATTTATTCAGAGAAACAAGACAAAAACTTCCAGGGCCTCAAAGGCAGCACAAGAAGGGACAGAGAAGTGGCGCTGTACCCTGTGCCACTGGACCAGTCTCACCCATATCCTCAATGTGACAGACAAGGTTTGGATACCCTGGTAACATGGAAAAGATGACAGACAGAAGAAAAACCCCTTGTGTCCTTCACCAGCACTGTACACATCATACCCTGGCACAGTGATGTGCACAGTATAGTACAAACCACGTAAAAAAAGCCAAGAAATAGAGGTGCTCTACACTTAGTAACTTGATCTGTGAAAAGCAACACAAGTTTCAGTCTCACCGCCCTAAGTATTTGCTTTCCAGTGACTTGTGCTGCCAAAGTGAGTTGAACTTCCTGAGTCCGGGCTCCCTGCTCCCAACACACCCCTGACCCTCCCAGCACATCCCAAAGCAGCATCTCTGTAACCCAGGAGCGCTTCCCACTCCTTCTCTCCGTGACCGGCACACAGTGCAGGATAAGCCTTACAACAGGGATCTCTCTCCATGAGCTTTTCAGGCAATGAGGTGTTTCTTTTTTTCTGTGCCAGCCCTTGCCTGTGCAGCCGTGGTCTCCAGGTGAACTGCACCATCACTGCACCACCCTTACAGCTGACCTGGCCACCTATACTCTGGATGGAGTCATGCACAATACACTGACAACTCTGTGCAGCTTAAAACATCTGCGGTCAGGTGCGGCTGGGTTTTCTTACCCCTTAAACTGAAAAAAAAAAAAAAAAAAAGGCAGTAATGTCATGGTTACTGAGTGATTTCCATATTCACTGCAAAAATCGCAATGGAAATATTTTCCAGACCTGTTGACATTTCTGAACAAATTTGCAGAAACTGTAGATGTTCATCACACTTTAGCCACACCACTAGAAACATACAGCAATACCTCAAATGACTCGCAACAGTGCAAAGTTTAGGGCTGCGAGGGAAATTCTAGCTAACAGGTACGTACCTACACAAGGTAAGTGCTAGAAATCATCCTCTCTAGTTTGACTTTTCTCCCTCTCTCTCGCTGCCTTCCCATTACTGCAGTACATGTCCCCTGGAGATCACGAGCCGCCTCAGCTTGCCATGCCCTGCCACGCTGGAGTGACAGACTGTTATCATGTAGTTTGCCTCCTTGCCTCTTCCACTGTTTGCATCATGTATAAAAGCATAGCAAGGAGTTGGTTCAGCCGTCAGTCTTTTACAGACGTCTCCCACGTTGTCCAAGCCTCCAGCAGCCGTGGGTCCCCTCTCCTGGGTGACGGTCACCTTACAAGCCTGGCTCCTGCTCCGGGCTGTTTCGGAGACGGGCGTTCGCACAACAGGTCACATTCCCCACACTGGCTGCTTTACATCTCCTCAGCTGGGATTATTTGCAACTCAGAAAAGCGCGTCCAATTAGGATAGGAAGCCCAGACGACTGAAAGACTCACTTTCCTTTTCTCCCGAGCTGGTAGGAAAAGGCGATGGGTGACCAGTGGGAGCAGGAAAGGGAACAACCTCCTCATTCCCCTCCCAGCAGACCCTTCCCCAGAGCAGCAGCATCACTCCCCGCCAGCTTTAACTCTATACATGCCTCAGACACACAGAGCATCTTTCCTTGAACACATCTGCACCTGCAGTGGGAGGAGGAAGGTACCAGATGCCCAAGGACTACAATTAAAAGCTCAACTGCCCCTTTCACACCCAGATGGTGCAAAATGAACCCGACAACACGATTACAGGCACTGCATCGCATCCCTGCTGCCAGCACCTGCTGCCCAGAATTAAATCCCTCATTATCACCCCCCCCAAATCCGGGAGCTCGGGGGAAGCGCAGAGCATGAGGATACTAAAACCTTCTGCCTTCAAAACAAAAAAAAGGATTTTGCTTTAATGTATGTTCAAATAAGAAACACCCACCTCTGTGTTTCTTTGTTTAAGATCAGATTACTCACCTGGGGCAGGCTGGGAAAGCAACACCTATTTCCCCAGCCTCGCCAGGGAAGCCGGCCAGGTGTGATGCCCACAGGTTCAGATGCTCTGCCACAGGGCAATCCCTTCCAAGGACAACTTGCTCATCCCATCAGCAAAGCGTGGAAAAGGACGAGTTGACCGAGGATTGGTATTCCTGACCAGCAGCAGTGGGGCACTCCTCCCCGGCATGGAGGTCCAGCAGCATCCCCAGGGATGGTGCCCACGGCTCGATGAGTCACATTGCCCCAGAGATGCTCCAGGAGGTGTTTGGCTGGGACGGCACAGCCCGGCGCGGGTGGGCAGCCGGCTGCTCGGTGGCAGGGTTGTAAAGCTCGCAGCTCCAGCCTCTCTCCCCTGCAACTGGCAGAGCGAGAGAAAAACACTCGCTGTACCTTCCCCCTCCCAGCTCCCTCCCCTCCAAACTCCTGCCAGGCTGCTTCAGCGGCCGTATCGCCTGCACGTCAGTAATAAAAACCAACAGCAATGATGACTTTTGAAAGCCAAAGGAAAGTCCAGGACAGACCAAACATCATATAGACTGAAAGGCTAGGTGACAGCCTCTCCTAAATTCACAGAAGGGATTGGAAAAAAGAAAACCAACACCAGCTTCCTCTCTGAGTAAAGAGGAAAAAGCTGAAAACTCCAAAAGATTTGAGATGAGCTAATCAACTTTATGACAAAGTCCCTTGTGCTAAATGGAAAAGATGCAGTGCCAGAGCACAGGTCACTCTCAGTACAATCCCCAAGTTAAATTAGTATCTGAATAAAAGAATGCTTACAGGGCTAACAAAAAAGTTTCCATCTGTACCAAGGTACAAGATGAAAGGAGAAAAAAGCAAAAAAGAAAAAGAGACCCCCCCATTTTCTGCAAGGGACCCAAACTCTCTTTTCTAGTTTATCACCAGAAATCCTGCTGAATAGTCCAAGAAAAGCCATCAGCACCTGGTAGCTCCATTTTATGTGACATAAATAATGGAATAATACTATTTTAACTTATTTTAGAATAGTCCAGTGTAAGATATGGAGTAGGACCATTTTGTTATGGGAATGTGCATAATAGCTATTATTTTACAGTAACAAAAAAATCTTTCTAAGAAAACTTCCTGTGTCTAAATACTGCCCATCTCTTCTTCGCTCATTAGTACATAAGTTCATTAAAATCTATAAAATGCTCTTCTTCTTGTCCACCCTCTTTGCGAGGCAGTTTGTCACATTCAAAATAAAACATAAACACAAAGATTGTACTCACTTTAGAACAATGGTATTTTTCCACAGAGTGGATTATTGCATTAGAAAGAGTGAATTTCCTGGAATCAAACTCATTTTCCCATTTACTGCAGGATGCAGATATCTCCGTCATTTCTCTCAAGTGACTTTAAGAGGCTTTTTTAAACACCTGTGGCACTGCTTTCCTTTAAGTGATTTTTCTCCAGTTCCCTCATGTATCTAGTATAAACTACTCAGGAAAAATGTATGTATTTTGCTAAAGGGAGGACTCTGCCTCTCACCCCTTCCTGCCTCAAAATACAGTCAAAGGTGTCATTTGAAAACCACACCAGCAGCAGCTGTATCTGGAAAACAGCAAAGCCTTACCAAGTCAAGACCAATTTGCTTTTGATTCATCCTTTTCCTCACAATTACATCAATACTATTTTTGGAGTTAGATTTTATAACGATTAACATTTTGAACTGCACACCTACATAAAAGTCTGGCAGCTTATATATTGTTCTGTGCTTCTTTTTGCCTGTTGTTTTCCTTGCATATTTTATCATTATTATTCAGTTTTCATACGGACAGTTGCAAAATTCATCACCCTACGTATCAGCACAGTCTGGAACATCCAAGAACATTTTCTGGGTTTGGTTTTTTTTTTCCCCCACTTGTTGCTATTAATTACTTCAACAACGACTATTTAGCAGCCTCCCAGGGAGCATCTGCATGACAGCTGCTCGTCACCATTCCCACGACAGCCAGACAGGACTGACTGAAGTCACTGCTCCCCTGCAGCTGGTGGCCAGACCAGCAGCCAACCCCGCTGGCTGCGAACGTGGGGAGACACCGACCGCAGCTTCCCCAGCTGCTTCACCGAGCAGGGCTGCCCCCCATCCTCCCCCTTCGGCTTCACTGAGTGTAAACCCTCAGCTCATGGACCATGCCTTGTTACCACCAAAACTCACCTCCAAAGTGGCTCCTGCCAAGCCACTTCTGGAGAGACACATGGAGACCAACAATGAAGATCAAACAGGGAGTTTCAAGTCACTGGCTGGACATCACTAATCTGCTTGTGCCAAGACAACTGTTTTTCTTCCACTCCTATTTATCTCTGTCATATAGCCCCGATCCCCTTTATCCACTATGCAGGTTATACACTTAGCACTTTCTATATAACATGATTTTTTTTTTAATTTTTAATTTGACTTATCTCACTGAAGTTTCACAACATCATTGCTCTCCCCATCCTCTCGTTCAACACCTGCATGCACACACATGTCAGAACCATTCAGTACCAGGGAGCTCAACATCCAGCAAGCCCTTGTCAGTTGAGCACTATTTACATGACAAAACAACATCTATTGTTTGATAGGGGACAGTGCCTGTGTGCAAACACACATGCATGAGAAGTCTTGGTTGCATTTGCATAAAACCAGTTAGGAGGTCCTTCCAGCTCACTGGCTGTTTCACAGAAGTGCTGGAGCCCAACCTTGGGAACAAAGCGGGCACACGGCTGGGCTCGTGGGAGAGCAGGGTTTTGTGTTACGCTCAGGCACAGTGGGGCTTCTGGATGCGAGAACTGTCCCTCACCATCATCTTCTGTGCAGGAGCCACCTGCCAATCAATTAAAACGCCATACAGATCGCACCCAAGCTGACCGCAGAACCTCAGTGGGAGCAGAAGGTGCCAAAATCCTTTCCATAACAATCTCCTTTTCCTCCTCCGCTGTTCTTCCCTCCTTTCTTAGTCCCAAGTTACATCCTCTGCTACCAGGAAAGGTCTTCTGACCTCCCTGCTCCACTTCTATATGAGGAAGATGGTTTTAGAGACACTGCTCTTCAAATAGCACAGGCAGCATTTGCCATCCAGTTTGGGGACCCTGCTGCCCCCATGTTGGTGTGGTGGTGCAGAGGTCTCCTCCTCCTCACCTATGAGCTAAACCCTCCTCCCTGCCAGCACAAGCAACCCCACACCTCCCCGCCAGCACATAGTGGCAACTCAGACAAGTATTGCAAAAGACACACTGGAAAATTTCAAGAAAAAATTAATTCCTATGTTCATGGGGTTTTTTTTCAATAATCTAATGTAAGCCAGAACCAAGCCACAAACTTCTGTTTGAGCTAGATCCTGTCTTCCATAAGCACAAGTAAAGACGTGCAGCCAGGCAGTGATCAGAAAATGCTCTGACAGAGCAGGGAAGAAGAAAACACACATTTACCAGCTTCAAAAAAATTTCCAGCTGAGAAAAGAGCACTGGAGATTTTTCTTCCTCTTCAAGAAAAACATGACTGTGGAGCTGCCAGCAGCAATGACACAGTCCCTCCTGTACCGTCACAGCTCACGATTTGGGAGAGCGCTGGGAGACGTGGTGAGGGAGCTGGACCAGTGCTTCCCAGTTTGGCACCGAATCATAGACACACCGTGAGTACCCGAGATGTTAGCGTAATATTCCTCAATATCACTAGACATCTGGCACGAGCGCAGGAGTCTGGCAGGTGGTGTGTCAATTAAAAGCTTAACGAGGCTCAAGCTGAAAGTCAGTAGATGAAATCCTAGGGATGGAGTGGCTGCAGGGAAAACACACGTATTCAGACAATCGTGGGTGTAAATTCTGAGTATGTCTGCTGTACCCCATGGAGACGTGAGTGCCCTGGTTATGGTGCACGTTGTTACCATCAAGAGAAGGTAATCTTTCCAGTCGCATCCCATCACGGGGTACTGCAGCAGCAAGAAGTAGCGCAAATATCCAGGGATCTGGCGCACCCTGGAAAATGGGCAAGTGAGAGAAACTGAGCACAGCAGGGAAGCGAAAGTGGAGGTTGCATGGGGCACATATCACCCTGTGAGTCAGCACAGCTGGGAGGGTAATTCTCACTTCCTAAGCCCACATGCTGATCCCCCCATGCTACTGTTGAGACACTGGCTGTAACACCCAAGAAAAATCATTATCGATGGGCTAAAACTAGCTGCACCTGATTCACACAGGTGACCACTTTAGGGAAGGTCCCAAACCTGCTGAGCCTACCAGAGGGCTCCTTCTGGCCTCAGCAGACTTTCGAAGAGCCCTGAAAATGGTCTCCAGGAACTGGGAAGCAATTTAAAAGCATCTCTGAAGAGACCCTAGTAAGGACAGAGCCCAGCCTCTAGTGACCACAAAGCCTGCTGAAAAAGTGTGAGTTTAGGGACTTCATCCTATCCTATTTTGGGTCAGAGGTAGCAAAGACATTGATGATGTGCATGACGCCACCACACTACACACTTCTCATGGTGCTCAGCGTTTCGGGTTACACAGCGGCACATGAAGGGGATGAAGCTTTTCTCTCCAGACCACCGGCTCAATTCTGCATCAGGCTGGGTCAGCTACCAAAGCTGCTGTTCCATGGCTGTGCAGGATCCTACACGACACCCACAGAAGGTCTCTACTCCAATTCTAGTGCAAAGATGTTTGTAAATGACAAAAGAAATGCATTATGAAGGATACATTTCTCAGCAGTCTCAGTAAACAGACTGGACTTCCATGTCATTTTTTACATGTGGAGGTATATAGTGGTACAGAAGTGAAGGCAATAAACAGAGATTTCAATGCTGTCGGTGTTGTACCTTAGACAGTTACTGCACTTGCCTCTTTGCCCCACAAAATAATCTATTTTATCAAAATGATCCCTAATATTTTTCTAGTATACTAATGAATATAATGAAGCATGGAAGATCACTGTCCATGGAAGGGGATACCTGTCCCTCTCCATTCTTTCATTTCCTTCATTGTTCTCTGTTCTAGATAAAACACACTGAAGGTTTTTGCCCCTTCCCTCTTAGATCACTTTTTCCACTGCTGTATTTCTTTTGAGGCTCGCTACTCAAAACCACACAGGGTATTTGCAGAGGACTCTTGACGTGAGCAGGCCTAAAGGCAACCTGGTTACAGGGGTAGAAATACTGAACAGAAGATGATGATGTCTGCTGAAATACTGATGGAGAAAATGCTTCTGAGCCTGGGAACCAGCAGCATCCTTGAGAAGTACAGCCGGTATCTTTGAAGTGCAGCTGGGTACCTAGAAACCCAAGGCATCCTGAAATACCATTGATAAGCACAAAAACAAGGAACCGTAATAGCCATATATCATCTGAAAAGGTGAAATATAGCCTGGGAAAAGTGCAAAACATCCTGAGAAAGTAAGAATCTGCAACTGCCGTTGGCTGTTCTAAGTGCGAGAACAGGAAAACAGACTGGAAAATAAAAATTGGTCTGAGAGAACAGAGATCATCATCGCTATTGGCTACCCCAGGCAAAAAATAGAAATTAACAGCACTTACTGGCTGCTTGAAGAGGTGGTATCCTACACCCTCTTATGTCTCTCTGATGTACAAAGAACTTAATTCTTACCCCAAAATAGAGCTTTTCCCTCTGAGAACTTCCCATGCTGCACATACTTTTCCTTTTCCTAAATGGGTTGATCTCCCTGCATGAAGTTTCTGCAAGATCCCTTGGACAAGTTCTTGGACCCTCACCAGGAACACCTGGCTGAGTCCCAGCTCCATGACAAGGATCATCTTTGAAGTAAGACTCTGCCTCTTTCCTTTATTGGTTCCCCCCTGGGCCCTGACATTGAGGTCAGTTTGGTTTGTTCTTGCACTTCTGGGACTAGTTTGATACACTTGGTATCAGTAATATGATGAACATACATATATATATGCATATAAGTAATATACCGTAAGTATATCTGCTGTTGTACTATCACTAAGCTTACTAAGGATAAGTTTGTAGTAACCTGTGATATGATATATATAAATATACTTGTTCCTGCTATTATCAATTGTTGCTAGTAATTTGTAGTAGCTTGAGATATATGTATATTACCTGTATTGATCATAGGTATACTTGCTAGTGGTGAATTTTGTGTTATTTTTGATAACCTTAAGAAAGCAGAGAAGTTTGGAGGACGAAGACTCCACATCCTTGGATATAACAGAATCCTGCAAACCCACAGTCACAATCTCCTTACTCCCACAGGCCAGATAACCCTTCAGATGGTGAAAACTCCCCAGTTAATAATTCCCTTTGGTGTCCTCCACAGCTCCATTTCTGCATCCCAGAGCCAGGCTCGCCTTTCCTTGCAACTGCATCAGACAGATCAAATTAACTTCCCAGCCCACTCGGACTCTCAGACTTATTTCTGCAGCATAATCAGTCATTCCCTACCTTGTAGGAAGCAAAGATCCATTATTACAGCCAAACAACTGTAGTGCTTGGCACTCACTCACCTCTGCAGTTTAATCCTCTTGATTTCGGATCCAGTGGATCTAAATCTCTGTGGATTCCCTCTCCATCTGAAGTTCCTGCACCTCCTCCCCACTCCGCCCTCCCGCAGAGCTTACGGGTCCTTTCTGTCCCACCACCCCATTTGTGAACTAACAGTTAAATGCTGTTTCTATTTTTCATAAACAGAGGGCACCAAGGAAAACACATTTGAGTGTGAGAAGCCCAACGGGCCTATTTTAATGTCTATTTCTGTGTAGTCACACAAGCAGGAGGGACAGAAGCAGTAATAACTTGCAAAGTCAGAACTCACAAATACTTCCAGCAGCAACAGAAAGGGTATCTACTTGGAAACCCTTTTTTACTGTGTAAAAAAGAGTGTTACATCCTATTTCACAACTTGCTGCAGTCCTTTCAGGACTAAAGTAATTACTTTCATTAGTAGCACCCCGTAACTGCTTGATCAATCAAAAATATTTAGATAAGTCAAATCCTTGTGAAAACCAAGGGTGGCTGAGAAAAATAACTTTAAAAAAAAATAAATAATGCATTTTGGAAAGGGTTAAATGCATCACAACAGATTTTTTTTTTTTTCTGCTTTACTGTATGGTGCTATTAACCCTAAAATCTTTTAATGCTGCTAGCATGGCTGATCTTGTATCCATGTCGGCTTGCAAGGGTGATAGCAGACAGCTGCGCAGGGATTAGGAAAACCTCTAGCAAGACCAGAAGTAGCACTGGTGGGAGCATATTAATGAGTGTGGCTTTATAAGGAAAAAGACCCTTCTTAGAAACGGACAGTTAGTATTTCTTCCCTGATGACTCATGCATAGGCCTTGTATCAGAGGTCTCCATCACAGAGGCTGGGGACGGTGAGAGCAAAGTGCTGGAAAGGAGCAATGCCTACTGAGCTTTCACACTACTCCATTCTCCTCCCAAAATTAACTTGTAGTACAGTTTTAACTTTTTTCTCCTGTGAAAACAACCTCGAGAGATGCTTGCTTATAAGTTAAAGGTACATCTTCCATGAGTTAAAAATGTATAGACTCCTTTTAATCTGCACCCTCCTGAATCACGGCTTCTATCCACCTCTGCAGCTCCCCAGGCACCAGAGTGTGATGAAAAGGGCTGCTCCCCATATTGCAGTGACCCCCCAAAATGCAGGGCTCCCAGTCTGGGCCTCAGGCAGGTACTGCTCAGTGTCAGGTACCACCTCTCCCAAATTAACATGTGAAGCTAGCTCACTAACTTGCCATTAGAAAATCTTCACCTGCTGAGGAAGGAGACCAACATACGTTGCTATTTTCAGACCATCAACAAATACATTTGTGTTGTGGCAGGAGAGAGAATTTTCTCTTCGTGTAGATGTCATCCTCCCTATCACAATATACAATGCCCTGACTTAAAAGTTCACATTAGCAGGCAGTAAAATGAACAATTAATATCTTCAGGGTTTGGTCCCTTCATGTACAACACCCATCAAGGACAATATACACAGAACAAATGGCAAAGAATATGCAAGTACTACTTGCTTCATAAATCTATTTGCGAGTCGTGAAAAATAAATCACTGTGGGCTAAATATGTTTTCCTCAAAGAGGATCATAAATCAGTTTAGAAGCTTTCTGCAGATGTCTTGATTTCTCATTCAGTTGCTACACCTGAAGGGCTGAACTGGAGAAGGCTGATGTTACTGCTTCGAATGGTTGGACACTCTCTTGAATGGGTCCAGAAAACTGCATAATTATCAGTATCTTTTAAAAACACCACAACTACCACACTATGAACTGCCTTCTGAATCTCTAAGTCTATCTAGCAGCAGAATTTCAGTATTACATAAAGACTTTCACCACCGAGAGGGAACACATTTTAAAACAACAGCTTTACTACACAATTATCTCTTCCTGCAAAACGCTGATGCCAGTGAGTACTGTGCTATTCCTGTTGCAGTGAATGTAGTAGATCTAACGTATCTGCTCTGCTTCACTGATAATTAGTGTAAGTAGGGCCATTACAAATTTATGAATCAGGTGCCCTGACAGCATATATGATCTGTCAAAGACGGTTTTACCTGACTTCACCATCTGACCCAACATTGTAACACAAAAGTGGCACTGGGGTAATATTTCCTAAGTATCCAGCCACATTTTCAGTGTTTTCTGGGGCGTGCTGCTGAGCAGGTGTGTAGTTCCCCCTTGCCAGGAGCCCTGTACAACCTTGTGAGGATTCCCGAGAAGGCTGGCAACAGTTTGTGAGGGAGAAACAGCCAGTTCTACCTAATTCACAGAATCGCAGACTGGCTGAGGTTGGCAGGGATCTCTGGAGGTCATCTGGTCCAACCCCCTCTGCTCGAGCAGGGCCACCTAGAGATGGTTGCCCAGGACCATGCCCAGATGGCTTTTGAATATCTCCAAGGACAGAGACTCCACAACCTCACTGGACCACCTGTGCCAGTGCTCAGCATCCTTTATAGTGAAAAGGTGTTTCCTGATGTTCAGAGGGAACCCCCTCTGTTCCAGTTTGTGCCCATTGCCTCTGGTCCTGTCACTGGGCACCACTGAAAAGAGCCTTGCTCTGTCTTCTTCACACCTTCCCTTCAGATACTTATGTACATTGATGAGATGTCCCCAGGCTGAAGAGTCCCACCTCCAGAGCATTCATGGCCCCTCACTGGAAAATTTGTTAAGCTATAGTCACCTGAAGCCACTGAAATGAACCACGTGTTTCAAATTGCACACACTGCACTGATTGGGTGAAGGTTTACACCACAAGAAGAGGAAATTACTTCTTCATACAGAGAACGGGAAAGTCTGTAAAACAGTAGGGTATGCACTGCTCATAGAACAGTTTGCACAGCAAACAGATTAATTAATTACACTTGCAATCTAAATGGTTGATCTTGGAATGAGATTAGGAAAGCTAGAGATTTTCACCAATGGGACTCAAAGAGCAGGACAGCATCCCAAGCAAGCTCCTCCAGCAGCACACCACTCTGCAGAACACTTGAGTTTCTTCTCAGCACTACTGGCATTCTTGTCTACCATCGCCTTGCTACCTTCTTTTTTCTCTTCTGCTTCTTTTCACACGCACAGAGCTCCAAAACCAATATCCAGACCATGTCCACCACCCATGCGACCAGTCCATGCTCAGCCCTATATGCTACACATTTGGATCACTCTTACATGTTCCTTTCCCCACCTCTTCTACACAGGAAGGTTTTTACAAATAAATATAGGAAACAAACAGGTTCACTCCAGAAGGATTAAAAACCAGAAACAATGGGATTCCTCTGTAATCCATCTAAAAAACAGAGGTGTATTTTGATAAATTCTTCTTTTAGAGGTCATATGGCACAGACTACACTTTTAAGGCATGAGTTCACATGCAAGTTTTACCGTAGAGCTATGATTCATGGTAAGAGTTCAAAAACGATCATTTCCATTATATCACATGATGTTATTCCAAGATGGTCATTGATGACTGAAGTCAAACCTCAGATTCACAAGAGCAAAAGAAAAAATGGAGCAATCGCGAGGAAGAGTTTGGCACCACCTCTGCTCTTTCTGCTCTGAGCACAGACGACTGAAAGCAAATTTTCAGGACTCTCCAAAACTCAGGGGCTCTCTGGACAGCACTGTGACACCAGATGTAAAGGAAAAGGTTCCCTGGGCAGCACAGACATCTACCGCTGACTTACTCAGCAAGGCCCCCTTTATGATCAACAGAGGACACGATCCATGTCATCCTAAAGTACATTTCAACTGTCAGATGAATCACACTCTAAAATTACTTACCTCATTAAGCATCATCTCAGAAACTGTGCTATAAACATCCAAAGTTAGATTAAATGAATCCTATCCACAGTATCTGTGACAAACACTCAGCTTTCTGCAATTTGCTAGAGGACTTTTATCTGCCTGACTTCATCATGACATCTCCTATCAGTGGTAAATCACTGTGATTTATCTAGAACTAAAACACTCAGATTGGAAAAGGAATGCAAAAAACAACTGGTGCAGAAAGTATCAGCAAATCTCAGTAACGACTTGCCTCCTACATGGACTTCAGAACGCACGCCATGCTCTGAGGTTTTATTTTCTAAGCTCTAAGCTGCTTCTGGTGATGATCCCACAAGCTTTGCTCATCCTCCAGCATCGAGACAGCCTTATTTCCCAGGAACAACAAAACAGCTTAGCACATGGAAAACCCCTCCTTGTGCAGATGATGGGGCCTTCTGAAGGGACAGTCTCTGACTTTCTCTTGAAAAGCCCAATCATCATCACAAACCTTATTCCATCAGGTACACAGTGCACTACAGCAACATACTGTACATCACCAGCTCAGAAACAAATATATGACATCAAACGTACCTTATTAAAAATCATCACAGAGTCCCCAAGATGTAACTCCCCCTCACATGAAGCAGGCTAACTGGAGAAAGCTAAGTTATTTATTCTCTCTGCATATATCACATTTACATAAATGCACAGGCATGTATATGTATATATATATATATATATGTATGTGTGTGACAGACCTGCAGCTCATTTCTATATCCATCAGCAATTTAACAGTTAAAGAATATTAGAGAATTACACCTTTCAGTCATTCTGACTCCAATAAAACAGTCCTCCACTTCCTTATCCACTCTCATATACCTTCTACATGTAGCTAAGAGGATGAAAATACTATTTTACGCATACTTACCTACATATGGATGCACATACATACAAGCCTGTAAAAATATAGATCTCAATTCTAAGAAACTACATGTATTCTTACAAAGTGTTTAGGCTTTTTAGCATTGAGAACTCCAGAAGCTAAAGATGTTAAGGAACAATGTCTCCAGATTTTGGTCTTTCATCTTCCTCTCCATGCAGTTCTACAGTCCTGGTTTGCATACCAGGGAAGTGGTAGGTATTGTATACACATCCATGTAACTTGTCAAAAACAGTCTTCTACAGAAAGGATTACAGGCTCCACCTATCTGGAAATCCAGTATCTTACAATACTTTCCTGTACCTGAGTATTTATTCTGCTGAAGCATTCATATAGCTGTGATTCCTTCTTAAGTAGAAAACGGAACAAATAAAACAAGTAATTGCAATCTATGCTTCTAACAACATATTGCTCAGTCTGCCATTGGTTTAATTATAGGACTTCTAGCAAAGATTGGTTTGGTTTTTTTCTTCTTTTTTTTCAGGCCTGTATCTAGTGGAGTGCCTCAAGGGTCAGTACTGGGACCAGTACTCTTCAATATATTTATCAATGACTTGAACGAGGGACTAGAGTGCACTGTCAGCAAGTTTGCTGATGACACCAAGCTGGGAGGAGTGGCTGACACTCCAGAAGGCTGTGCTGCCATCCAGCGAGACCTGGACAGGCTGGAGAGTTGGGCGGGGAAAAATTTAATGAAATATAATAAGGGCAAGTGTAGAGTTTTGCATCTGGGCAGGAACAACCCCAGGTTCCAGTATAAGTTGGGGAATGGCCTGTTACAGAGCAGTGTAGGGGAGAGGGACCTGGGGGTCCTGGTGGACAGCAGGATGCCCATGAGCCAGCACTGTGCCCTTGTGGCCAGGAAGGCCAATGGCATCCTGGGGTGTATTAGAAGGGGGACGATTAGTAGGCTGAGAGCAGCTTGCTTTCACTCAAGGTTCAGGAAACAGCATTGCTATACTACGCATAAAAAGTTAATAACCAATACTGTATCTACCTAGACAAATATCCCAGCTGGTCAAGCACTCTATGAAAGAATATTCTCCAGACTGCTCTGAGGGAAACCAGTCCCTGAATCTCAAGGGTCTTCTCCCAGCTGGGGCTGGGCAGAGCACAGGTGACGTGTCTGAAGGGCTGGGCTCCACAGGCAAACCTCTTTCAGCTGTGGCAAGGCAGGAGTGGTACCTGGGTTCCAATGACTGGGTAAGGCCTGGACACTGCAGTCACCTTCCTCCAGCCTCCCCAGCTGCTGCCTCACACTCTGCAGCATCCCACAGAGTGTGTGATCCTTTGGGTCTACAAGTTTGTCTCTTAAAGTCTAGAGCTGCAACCTACAAAGCACCTAAGAATGCGCTTTGCAGTGAGTTTTTGAACACAGTCATTCACCGCTCAAAAGTAAAAGGTAATTTGAAATTGCTGAGGAAACAGAAAGCATCTTGAAGATGTTCTCTGTCTCCCTCTGCCACTGGGAACTGTTGTTCTCCACCTGTGCTGTGGAGAAGGCAGGTCATTGCACAGCTCCCCTGCTTGAGCAGGTGATGTGGCCCACAAAATAGGACATCTCCTTTCCTGATACAGCTGTCTGGGTATTTTCCCATGCATTCTTCATGCCAGCACCAAGAACTGCCTCCCAGGTGATCTTTTCCCTGACTAAACAGCTCAGCTTCCCCAGAGCCAGCCTCTTCCTTAGGGAAATGTCATTTCAACCGGACTCTTGACACTTTTCTAGCCCTTGAGCCACTGAGCCATCAGTCCTTAGAAGTGCAGTTCAACAGGTGTTTAAACACACAGCAGAGGAGGTGAAGAGCTACATACTCCAAAGGACACAGCAGTGTGACAAAAATACCATAACTTGGCATCACACGTAAAACTGCGAGCTCCTCTCACTCTGTATTTACCCAGAAACTCTAATGCATTTCCAAATAAACTGCTGCATGGCATTATTTTAATGCATTTTAGAAAAAAAAATATTGAAGAAGTCAGATTTGCTTTTACTCACTCTTAAGGACCTACCCTTCAGTTTTTTCTGATGAACATTTCACAGGTGTGTCTTGCAGGGCAACCTCTGGCTGGGTACAATGGGGATGCCAGCTTCAGTCTTTTCCCGTGCTGACTGCAACTGCAAGTTTGTGTACCACGGTATGGCACACTGCCCCTGCATGAGGAGAGACACATCGTAAATGGAGCATTGAAGCAGACCGGGAGTACAGAAATTTAACACCTGTGCTTTCTGCAGCACTCAGCTGCCTGAATACACCTGGGCAAACCAGCCATTTCCTCCTGAGGTTTTCACAGCCACTTCCCTCTGTAAACAAAAAAAGTTCAAACCATGGCCCTCCAGTTTGATTCCCACTAACTCATCTCTGAAAATGCAAAGCAGTGAAAGCTGCACAATTATGCAAACAAGGGAAATGAGACAGAGACCTTCGCATGTTCCCAAAAATTGTGAAAAATCAATAAAATCAGAAAAAGGACTCCTTCTGCTTCTCTGTCTAGTACCTTTCCCATCACATCTCATTGTTGCCCCAGCCCAGGTACCCTGTTTCGGCCATGGCACTAGGGTGGACGTGAGCAAGTAGATTTTTTTCTGGCTATGCGAACTTACTAGGCAGATTCACTAAGGTTTCCATTCTCAGCCTGTGATCCCTCTCCTTTTCTCTTCACACAAATACTCCTACCAGCTCCCCTTTTTTGCTGCTTTTCCAGGTTTATCTGTTGCCATAACTGTCGTTACATCCTTTCTGAAGCCAGTGTATCCCCCCTAAACTACAGACAGACTACCATGTTAGCAGTATTTGTGAGCAGGTGAGAGGACTTACAGGCCTGCACTGCCAAAACAAGCAGGACTCTACTACTCCCAGGTCATAGATTGGATCCTTGAGGCACACAGGGGTGGAGGGTCCCAGGGGCTCATGGTGGTTTCCTTTCTGAACATAAAATGGCAACTCTGTACTTTAGTGAAGGAAGTTGCAGAAGCTTCCCCAAGGCACAGAGACAGAGCGAGCAGCTGCCATTTCATCAAGGAAGAAATGGACACTCTCCTCCTAAAATCCCTGCAGTAGAGGCAAAGCATCTGCCAGGGGCTGGGCTGCTGGTAAATGAGAGGAAGCCGTAAAAGTAAATTATGTGCTCAGTTATCGCCTC
The DNA here is from genome assembly GCF_964273445.1 of Streptopelia decaocto. Taxonomy (NCBI): domain Eukaryota; kingdom Metazoa; phylum Chordata; class Aves; order Columbiformes; family Columbidae; genus Streptopelia; species Streptopelia decaocto. The sequence continues at coordinate 82,538,728 of NC_138656.1, forward strand.
TAAATGGCAGTGACCACAGTGGGCAGAATCAGAATCATTTAATTGGAAGACACTCTCAGGATCATCGAGTTCAAACATAACCTAACTCTAGCACTAAACCATGTCTCTAAGAACTTTGTCTAAATGCCTTTTAAACACCTCCAGGATGGTGACTCCACCACTTCCCCAGGCAGCCTGTTCCAGTGCCTGACAACCCCTTCCATGACTAATTTTTTCCTAATATCCAATCTAAACCTCCCCTGGTGCAACTTGAGGCTATTTCCTCTTGTCCTATCACTTGCTACTTGGGAGAAGAGACCAACACCCTCCATGCTACAACCTCCTTTCAGGCAGTTGTAGACAGTGATAAGGTCTCCCCTCAGCTTCCTTTTCTCCAGGCTAAACAGCCCCAGTTCCCTCAGCTGCTCCTCACCAGGCTTGTGCTCCAGAGCCCTGATCAGCTTCATCGCCTCTGCACTCTCTCCAGCAGCAGGGGCCCAAAGAAAAGTGACTCCCTTCTCTTTCTGAAGCCCACCAACACCACAGTTTAAGGAGGACAAGCTTCCCTGCCTCACCTCTTACACCCAGCAAAACTAAGAAATATTTCATATGGAAACTGGTAGCAAATGGAGGTAGTAGGGTGGTCTTTTTTTTTTTTCTTCCTTTTCAAATGAACCTTTTTGTTAAACAAGACTGGAGCAGCAGTCATCTCCTTGGCCATCTCCTCTTATGGTTAGAGAGGGGACCAAACAGCGTGCCTGGGGTGCCTGGCTCCACGGGCTGGAAGTGAACCCTCTACTCTCGGTGCAATGTCACTGCTTGTTCTACTGTGTTCACAAACGATGGAAGTCACTTGGCCTGCTCGAACTTTTGAGAGCTGCAGACAGAAAACTGCTGAGGAGAAATAAACCCTCTTGATCTCTGAAGCAGAAATCATTGCCAAAATGCAAGTTCAGTGACTTCAATTACAAAATGCTGTTGGAAGACCTCATCATCCCTCTTTCCTACTAATTAACATGTCTGCATAATTCAGCTCCTTTTCCTATCCTTTTTCCTAATGCATTCAGATAATCAGATTTGTTTATGTACAAAACAACTGATAATACAGAAAGGCACTGGAAAGCTAACCACTAGTTAGGTCTGCAATTGGATCTTTTGGTAGTGTTTTGCTGACTATGTTGTCAATGACATTGTCATGTCTTGCAAATATAACTTTTGGTTTCATTTTAATTAGAACTATTAATTGAAATATAAAGAACCAAATAAATAAGCTATATCTAAACTACAAGTAGACTATTAATAGCCATGTTCAAGATGATTTGCAAAAACATGGAGTTTAAAGTTAGAATCACAGGAATGGAAATCTGAGAGAGATCTCCAGAGCTCATCTAATCCCTTCTCACAGCTTTACCATAGCTGTGTTTACCACAGTTTCTCTGTGGTTTTTTTGGTCTCAAGGCATCAAAGGCAAAACTTGAAATTGCTTTGTTTGGAAACCATTCTTCCTTTCTCTAGGAATCATTCCCATAGGATTTTAACACCATTTCCTTTAAGTGTGTTGAAATTAAGCCCCTGGTCTTTATTCCACTGCTCTCACTCCTTCCTTCTCTAAAAATCACAAATTCTCTTCTTTTTAAAAGGATTAATTAGGAAAAAAAAAAAAACAAAGCAAACAACAACAACAACAAAAAAACACAACAAAAAAAAAAAAAAACCTTACTAGTTTTACTCAAAGTAGAATAAAATAGCCATACATCCCTGTGCTCCTTCATCACATCCCTCTCTTGGTTGAAATGTTTTCCCCAGTACACTTCAAAATGCACTTTAGGCACCTACTTTCTCAGAAAGAAATATAGAAGGTCCTCTGTGACTATCAAGAATATTTACTATAATTAACAAACTCGGGTAGAAGCTTGACATTTTTTAAGGTAGAGGGAAGACACTAATATCAACAGGTAGTTTACATGCTACACTTAAAACTCTTTGTTCAAGTTTCAACTTTTATTTCTGCAAATCAGAATGTGGAATCTGACCCACTAGCGATCACATTAGTAAGTACAAAAAAATACCAGCTACTGAGAGCCACAAGTCAGAAAATAGCAGAAGAATCAGACACGAAACTGTCTCCACATCCTAAAGGCCTAATGCAAACATGAAGAGTGGTTGTATCAATAGGCCGGACAGTCCCAATATATGCTTGCAGCAAACCCCAGCCCCTCCAGCTTTGATGCACCACGTCTCAACACCAGAAAGCACTTGGTGTGAGAGGCAGCACGATGGAAAGACACCAACAACACCACACCTGAAGAGGGACCTGAGTCCTGGGCTGCACCTGGGCAGTAAGGCTCCCAGCAGGACCTTGCTCGGTGGTATTAATATTTCTACCCATAGTCAGTGCAACACCCTGAGGAGGAGTTCAGGAAGGGAACCAAGAGCTGTGAGCTTCACATCCAGTGTACAAGGCTTGAGAGGGCAAAACCCAAACGTTTGCTCTTGCATGTCCTCCCATTACCCAGACGGGCTGGTGGACACACGGAGCTGTGCTGCCTCAGGGGTCAGGCCAGATGGACAGCACGCCTCAGGACAACCAAGTTCAGCTGAACAAAACAAATGAGGGAGTCTGATTTTGGCTTTCAACCCAATCACCGTACTGATCCCATTCAAGACTACAATTTAACAAAAATAGTCCAAGCCGGTTTTCTTCTCTTTTCTTTCACAGAGTGGTCCACCAAAACACAAATTCTTGACAATACAAGATGCAGTAACACTGAACTTAAGCTGTAACTCAGTTCACAGTCTGCAAAAGATTAACACGATCTAAGTTTGGCTCCTTTTATCCTTTACTGTATAACTTCCGCCATTACTAATTAGCCACACTTTTAAGAAGTTCTTGCAACTAATACAAATGTTGGTTGTTAAATTCCTGTTTATACAGTACTTCAAGATTTAAATCATGTTTCAGTTCCCTTACCACACTGTATCTGTGGATTAACTTACTGCCATTGGACTAAGCAGTGAAAAGCAAAATTCTGGCTGTCTTCACAAATCATGTAAAAAAATGTTTCTTGTTATTCATTTATTCCAGCTGCTTTGCAGTACAGCATGTGTCTCTGGAGCTCCATATCTCAGTGTAACAGGAGCTGATGCTGGTAGTAAGCAATACAAATCTAACTTCTCATGTCCCTGAATTACAAACTCAAGTATCTGAGTTTTGGTACCCAGCTACTCTGGGAGAACCTGCTTTTATGCCTTACTGAACTGCTGCTCCTCTCAAAATTGCACTTCATTAATGACTGAAGAAGACAACCTACTGACAGATAAGTCAGACTTTGGCCAAGTACTGACAGCCTCAGGTATTCAACCCCTTTTTCTATTTGGTCTTCATAGGCAAAGCTTGCTGCCAGACCCCTGCATGTACCAGCACAGTTTGGGAAGGACACCAGCAACCTACAGTAGGCGAGCAACAGGGCAAGGACTGGATTATGAAAACCCAAGAAGTTCCTTATAAGTGGAAAACCACTTCCCTGGGCAGCCTGTTCATATGCCTGACAACACTTTCCATGAAGAAGTTTTTCCCAATATCCAATTGAAACCTCCCCTGGCACAAGCTGAGGCCATTTCATCTCATCTTCTCACTTGTTACTTGCTAGAAGAGACCAACACTCTCCATGCTACGACCTCCTTTCAGGGAGTTGTAGACAGTGATAAGGTCTCCCCTCAGCCTCCTTTTCTCCAGGCTAAACAGCCCCAGTTCCCTCAGATGCTCCTCATCAGACTTGTGCTCCAGGGCTCTCATCAGCTTCATTGCCCTTCTCTGAACTCTCTCCAGCACCTCAATGTCTTTGCTGTAGTGAGGGGCCCAAAACTGAACACAAGATTCAAGGTGCAGCCTCACCAGTGCCAAATGCAGGGGGGATGATCCCTCTTCTAGTTCCCTAGTCCTGCTGGCCACACGGTTTCTGATATAAGCCATACTTATGTGTGCAGAAAGAAACATCACTGCAGTCACAAGTACTCTGCCTCTTAAATTCAAATATATTTTCATTTTTGAAAGGTACCAAATATAATCAGCATTCCATGTCTATATGTAGTATTTATTTTGACTTTTATTTCCTACAATTTTTGACCATTCTGCTAAGACTAGGTATTTTGCAAGGCTTGTGCACCTGTATTAAGAAATGTCACACCATGGAGAATGTAACTGTCATCACAAAGGCTCATGATATTACTACATTCATGCAATTCGCCTCCTCACCCTACTTTTTCCAAGTGCAAAGGTATGTTGAGAAGAGCTGTTTTTGTCAAAGTCCCCAGAATACATTTAAATTATAGCTCCCTGTGCCACCACCCAGACATTTCAAATGAGGCAGATTTCTCCATTTGGTAACCCCCAACTTTGAACACCATCAGAAGGTACTACTGTTCAACTGATTTCCATTTTTGTGGTTACTTCCTGGATGAACTTATATACTACTTAGGAACAAATGGTGTACCCTGACAACAGGTTCTCAAAATGTCTCAGACGGTGTACTAGGTGTGCTGGTTATGTGCTGTTACAATTGCATTTGGGAACTGGAAAAATAGCAGGTTCTGTAAACCTAATTAAGCCTAATTTAATTTCATTTTGATTAGCTATATCATTCTGTTCACCTCACCAGATTCTGTAGGAACACAGCTAGTCTGACTTCACTTGGATATCTTCTCTTTTACCTATAATCCTTGGAAAACGTATACAAAAGTAACTTTACATCTACACAAATAGTTAATCTGGCAATTCATATCTAGAATGCATACTGCAATTTATTAAATTACCACAATGTGCTGCTAATTTACACATTATTTGTTAAAAGACTACTTAAAATCTGAAACTTGGTTCAAATAAAAGGGTCCAGAGGGTAAAAAAGGTCTCAAGTAATCGATTTTAAATCTGTTCACTTTTAAAATAAAGTAACAGTTTTTCTAATAGCTTTTTGAACAGCAAATACACCGGCAATGCAAAGGTCAAATTTCTCCCCTCCATTCTACCACTACAGTCTGTTTTTGCAGTGCCTTTACTGAGAACAAAGCTTTTCCTCACAATTGCAGCTTCACTAACAAATACACTACAGATGCACACAACAGCGCAGTTTCTACATTATTTTGCTGCAGTTAGAAAGAGTTGGAAGTTAATTTCTTTCAGTAAAGTATGACTCCAAATACATCAGCTCTGAAGGATACAAAGGATGGTAGTTTTGCACTGTTTGCAGGGCACAGCTGCACATTAAAATAAGCTCAAATCTTATTTTTAGAAAAAAAAAAATAAAATCTATCTTTTCACTTCTTGGTTGATAACTACTGAACCAAGTGTTGGAAACAGACACAGCAACAAAGGGAAGTCTTCAGCATTGTGGCAGAAGTTGAGCTGATGTTTATCTCAAGGTAATCTCATCCACAAGGCCAGAAAATGAAAGATAAATGACCAAGGGCAAACCACAGAGAACAATTACCAAAAAGCTGGATGGGGGAGGATCCTCCAAGCAAATCGCTGAGGTGGCAGAAGAATCTGAAGAGGACAAATCAGAGAACAAAAGCATGGGCAGGATTTCAAGAACAACATCGGGGACTGCATACAGGTCAAGTGAGGCTGAGAAGGCAGTGCACCTTGCAACCTCTGATGAGGTGCTGCGCAGAATGAAATGGGCAAAGTTGGACTGGAAAAGGTGTGGGTGCATTACAGAGGGAAGCTCCACTAACAGCTGCTGACAGCAGAGAATCATAGAATGCCCTGAGTTAGAAGTGACCCACAAGGATCATCAAGTCCAACTCCTGTCCCTGCATATGACGACCCCACAGTTCACACCATGTGTCTCAGGGTGTTGTCCAGTCTCTTCTAGAGAGGGAGTTGCAGGGGGTACCCAGAAGTGTGAATGTAACTGGTGATGACCTGGCCCTTTTTTCAAGCTGGAAGAGATTCAAATGAGCTGATGTTGCCAGCAAAACCAGAGGAATAAGAGGTGAGGGTGGATACTAAGAGAAGAGATGAAAAAGCAGTGAAATGATTGAGGTGGTACACGATCAGCACAGCAAGTAGACGGTTTATTAAAAGAGGGCAGGAAAAGACCTTCTGCCTTTGCTGAAGAACAGAAGGCTTATAAGAAGGAAGAAGAGAGCATAAGCAATGAAAAAACTTCTTTTGCCAGTATTGTCTTCAAAGCAATTGCAGAGTTCTACACAGAGAAAGAACTGGAGGGAGAAGAAAGGGAACCCCCAACAAGGGACAAGCCCAAGGTGGCAAAACCCTCACCAGGGCTGTGGAGGGGGACTGTCGTGAAGCTGAAGGGACGGCATGGCTGCCAGCACTGTGGGAAACCAGCCTGGCACTGAGAGCCAGCCCAGGAGCACCTCACAGGGATGTCAGAGCAGATCCTTGTATTATTCCAACGACAAGATAAAAGACACATCAGAAAAAAATACATACCCTTAGGTATCCTCAAATGAATGGTGGAATTACAAGTGGTATGCAATAAAGAAGCAAAGATACCCCCAAAGTGTCACTTGTATAAATTATGTTATTTTGATGTGTGCACAGCCTTGCTCAGAAGTTGTTAAGAAATTTCAGTTTTTAGGTTCCTGCCCTGTTAAGGCCTTCTGGGAAACCTGAACATTTCACTTGACAAAGATTTATCCAACATAATGAGAGCTAAAAGATGCAGGAATCATTTGGCAGACTGCCCTCCTGGATGTACTGTTCAGATGTTTCCCATTTTTCACATGTTCACTGCTTTAAAGCCTAGAGTATCTCTAAGAATTAGTAAGAGATACACCAGAAAGTTTTTTAAATCCGTGATTACTATGAAATTTCCAGATATTAGAACTGAATATAACAAGCTTAGTTCAGAGAAAATTATCTAGCAAGTCTACCACAGTCTTTCCTTGGAAAGAAAGAAAGAAAAATACTCCTTTATAGAGTGACCAAATTACTTTTCTGTTTCAAAGTTATGCTTAAATTTACATCGCTTTTTCTTCCTTGGAAATGTTAGGCAAGGCAATAGTCAGCCAGACAAGACAAAAGATACAGCAGCATGTTTCCTGGAAGCATAACATAACATTGTTGCAGTCTCAGGATCATTGCATCCGCCTTCCGAAAACAATCCAGGCCATACTTAAGTAAATATTTATAATTAATTACTACATCCTTATAAACTGTCAGATTGGCTTAGTGCACACAGGTATTTCCCAAAATACAGGACAGTCCTTTAGGAGGAGGTATTTCTAACTTTCTTTAGGAGGAAAAGAAGATTTACACCCTCCTGTCTTTCCTATCAGTCACACAAGCCTTTGTTGAAGAAGTTTGTTCTCCCCCTCCCCCCCATTTTTTATGTATAACAACAGTATAACTGTGATATATAAGAGAGCAAATTCTAACCACTGGATATCAGTAACAAAACTTTAATTTACCACAGTAAGACAAGAATTTGAATTTAAGAAAATGTGACTCTAAAACACTAATAAAGCTATCCTCATCTTTGAACTGCTGCTATGAACATTTCACTCAAGATTAAATATCGCATGCACCCGATGTACACAGAGTTCATTTGTACAGTGTATGCACAGAATAATACACAAAGCTGTAAAAATCCATTTTTAGCTACAAACGTTACTGGTTATGCATCATAAATATATTTTAGCAGCATAAATATTAGTTATTATTTTCTATAAGGGCAGGATTTTTCCTCCATAGAACCATGCATTAAATACATTGATATATTTACATTCAGTTAATAAAAAGCAAAGCATCTATTTCACTACCTTTTGAATATAAATATGTTGAGCTCCACCATTCACCTGGTGTAACTGGAAAATATATCGTAAGTGACGCTGGAAAATACAATGACTTACAAAGCAAGGACTCATAAGGGCACACAATGTTGATACTGATGCCATAACTCTTACTTAGTTTTTAATCTTCTAAATCCAGGGGACACAGCTTATGTTTATGAACTTATGTGTCAACACAACAGTCCCCTAGAAAATCAGTGCTGTTCATAGAAAGGTGATCTGCTTTTCCTCAGTACTGTGACTGAATAAGGTAGAGGATCTACTTTTCACAAACAATCATCATCATAGATTAAATCCTGTCTTGGCACTTGGTTTGACATTTGGTTTACTTGCTAATGGTCAGAAGTTTTTGGTCTGCTGTTCTATAGAAACAGAAAATGAGCAATGCTCCCGAAAAAAGGTGGAATGGTCTTACCAAGAAGTGAGTTGCTATTAGAGCCTTCCACACAGTGGCCACAAAAACCAGACAGAAAATATATAGCACATGCAGCAGCAATTTTTTTAACTGAATGTTGGACTGATTGTACAAACCTGTCCTACAGAAGGGAGGAAAAAGAGAGCTGACACTGTACTTTACAACATATTCAAGGCATAGCACTCAGAAAGGGAAGTGTTTAGCCATTCATAGACAGTGCTTGTATTATTAACTAAGTCTCTTCAAGCTTGGGTGAAAGCAAAAGCAGATGCTGTATTTTCTTTGAGACATTTTTGCAAATTCAACCCAACACAGTGTGGACGTGTCTGTCTTGGGGTGCACACCCCACAGAGCTCCCCTGCTACAACTCACTGAGAGTTTTGGCCAAGAAAAGATGGTTTGCCTGCGCAAACTTTGGTAGAAAAAAGGGAGACATAGCTTGGCTATGTTTAACACAGTATATCAGATGGTTAGTGAGTGTCTGAATAGCATTCGATAATACGCTTTGTCAGGGCACGATATGCTGAATTTCTTTCAAGATGACTGGACTTGACTATTTGTGTACAAAAGCTGGACTGGGTGATGTTGCAGCAGCCCTCAGTAATGGCACAGAGCTGAGAGCAGAGGCAAAATCCCCTCTGGCACCGGGTGCAGCTGAGTCTGCCCAAAGCCCCAGTGCCACGGCTCAAACCTGCTGTCAGGCAGCAACACCCAGAAGGGGGGGGACGGTGATTTGGTCTCTCTGTTCATTCCGTTCTTAATCTCTCTGTTGAGACTGATAATGGGGGAGACCATTGGTGTCAGTTCTGCTGGGGCTTTCTGTTATTAAGGCTACTTAAGCTTTTCCGAGTAAATTGCCCGTGTCAAACTAACATCACACAGTGATGAGCAGAAAAGCCATTACAGAACCGCTCTCCGTTTGTATTGATCCAGCCCTGGAGACTTTGGCCAATTCTTTGCAGTTCCCTGTTCCTCTCATTCATTATATTCCTATTTTACACTGTTTACAGGCAACACATTAGTCATTGCCTCAAATTCCTTCACTTAACTGAGGGTTAATGACTGGGCACACATGTCCTTCTTAAAGCCTTGCAAGAGTCGCCATGTTGGATGCACCTCACCTAACTTAAACCTCAGAAAAAGATTTGGTTTAGACTAGATGAATTTCCTTCTACAATCAATGGAGAAAGAGAGACAGCAGTAATCCAGTCACACACCTCTACTTAGATGGTGTGAACCCGTACATAACAATGAACTGGCCATCCATCAAAGTAAATACTTTGCTGGGTCATGGCTTCCATCCTCTTACAGAAAGAGCTGGACATTGTTTGTAGACTGTCTTGTGAACTGTAATTACAGCCCTGAGCTCCCACCTGCAGGCTATGGGATTCTCAGTGACTTTTAACCACTTTTCATTTATCTGTCATTTAGCGTCTTTCAGCAGCAAAGGCATTCCTTGTGCTACTTTGAGTATACCTAATCTTACACGTGCAAAACCTTAAGTAGAAAATAAGTATGATTCTTGACCCTATTAAGTTACAGGGAATTTGCTGGTAACTTTGACTGGGTTTGGATATCACTCCATTTCCAGAGAGCTATAGGCTTGTTACTGTTCATATTTGCAAATGGATTTAAATCTTCAGGATATTTTTTTTTTGTCTTCTGAATCTAGGATCTTTTTTGGATCTCAGAACACTTAATCCGTGGATCTGCCCCATCCATAACACAGCACACTGAAGAATTCTTTCTACTGGGTGTAATGTCTGCTGTATAAAATCCATGCATGTTATTTGAAGCAAACAGGATTGCAAGCCTGTGATACAACTGCAAACCACAAATTTTAAAAATAATAGTTCTTCTCAATTCAAGCATGCGTTCAACTGAATTATGGAATTTCTTCATCATGTCTTCCTTCCCTCTCTTTTGCTAGTTTCTTTACTGCTTTTCAGAAGGAAATCAAATGAGAAAAGAATAGCAGAGGGGAATTTTAAGCACATAAAAGTTAGTCAATTCAAAGTTGTGGCTGTCAAAGGAATGTTAATTCTGCTAACTGCACCATCACTGCAAGGCACACACATCAAAAACAGATACTGTAACACTCTACAATGCACAGACACTGGAGAACTGTTATAGTTCTTGCAGGAAAACATCTATGAACTTGCTGGCTTAGTTCATTCTTCTCCGTTTAAGTTCCTCATGATGAATGTAACTAGCTGTGTCACCATTTCATTAAGCACCCTGACATTTTAGCTGGAGTTTCAAAGAGATTTATACCCCTCCATCCAAAAGGGGCAAAAAGAGAGACAAAGATGAACAAAGGGCTGTGGAGAAGTATGACCGTGGGAATGGGGTGCCCTCCACATGAAAACAGCAGAGCTCTTTAGATAACAATGGAATGTTTGGTCTATGAAATGTCACTTTCTCTAAAACATGGGGAGTTTTAGGAGCACCATGTATAGGAATCAATTCAAACAAATGAACAAGTTGTCAAATTTCTCCCCTAGACTACATCCCACAACTGAAGAATCTGATGTCCACACTATTACACCTCTCTCTCTCAACACCATAGTGGAACCCAAACCACCACCCTGTGAGACAGGCAAGGGACAAGGGAAGCACATCCAGAGGTATCCCAGCCTGATCCTCTTTGCTGACTGCAGAGCACTTTTACGAAGACGGAGACAGAAGGCAATCCAGACCAGGCACTTAATTTGGAGGTGTTGAACACTCCTCTGCAGAAAACACCTCTCTTTCCTTTCACTAGAAGAGAGTCCAACGGAGACATGCTGGATTACAAGGCAAGCATCAAAATTTGAATAGCCTGATGTTTCAGTAACACCCGAAAGACTTCACTAAATGACCTGTTTACCTTTCTCACATTCATTCTAAATCATCATATTTAAAATATATTAGCAAACACTGGAACTATTTCTCCTCACCTAATATAAACTAAAATGCGTATTTTCCATATATGTATGTGAGGGCACTAGATTAGCTCCATTTCTCTTTTGGATACCGAGACCCAACTACAGGATTCAGCCTTGGTGGTGGTTCCCACTGTACTGCCACTGCCAACTCATTTCCAGTCATCCGGACTGGGAGTCACTTCAAGAGATCCAAGTCAGAGCAGATGCACAGATGTGCAGGACAGACAGACAGGTTTGTCTGAAAGCAGACTCACCAAGCTTGCAGATCCATACCTGCACTGTGCCCTGCCTGCTTCCCATCTGTGGCAGCAATAAAATGGGAAAATGACTCAAAAGTAGGTAACACAACTGCATAGCTCAAAGTGTGACATTTGCAAAACAAAACCAAAAAATGTCCCAAATATTTCCTGCTTTAATTGTTTTCTTAAGAGCAACCAATAAGCACACTATTTTGAGGTTAGCCCATCAGATCTCACTAAAAAAGAATACATGTGATTATGAAAACAGTGAGTAAAAAGGTTTGCTTTTTCTAAAACAATATTGTCATCAACTCCAATAAAAACACCAGAAGAAGGGGGAAAAAAAAAAAAAGGTTGAGTTGAAAAGAAAACATTCAAAAGAAAGAAAAATACGTAATTTCAAGTCTTGTGATTTTTATACACACCAAATGCCTTTCAAGATCTCATTAGTTATGTATGCTCTGAACATATATTTCTATAATACAGTCAACAGTCATTATTTTTGTTGAGTCATTTGTGCACACGAAAGAAAATCAGGAAACCCAGACCGACACTTGACATGAAGGTCTTCAACCACAAAATTTGTCAAAGGTTTTACTCTTAAAAATGTTCAAGGAAGCTTAACGGAGATATTGACTGATTCCTGTACTCTGTTCATCTGCACAGCAGGGCAATTTCCCTTTCACATGCAAACAAGGATCAAGCCGTTTTGAATTTGATGGTGAAATAGATAGCAATAGATACATGGTTTTGCAGAATGAAAGAGAAAGAAGGAACTGAAGTAGCTCTGCAGTTCTTTGTAAGACTCTTCAATTAACTGATAACAATCAGAATAAGTGCAATGATTTTAGATGCATACAAATATAGGGCACATTAAAAAAAAAAAAACCTACCTGCAACAAAGAAGCCAGATACTGAGAAGTACTCTAGTTCTCTCCCATCTACTCAGGTCCTAAGGTTTTCTGATTGCTGCATGGGCATGTAGTAGTTAATGAAGAAATTTGATTCTTTATTCAGATGTAACATAAAACAACGCATAAGATATCAAACAATAACTAAAATTTCCTTGACAAAAGATAGCTGTAGGGAATTTCTGGAAGTGACTCCATAAACCAAAACCAGTGATTTAATAACAGGCAAAAAGGGCACTAAGAGGATTTACATGTCCATATATTTTTCACAAATTAGTGAAAAAAAAAAAAAAAAAAAGGGATTGGTCCTCTTGTTTGTACTGAAAACAAGAAGGAAAATATTGACTTGAAGTATTATACAAGATGATCCTATAAGTGCTCCGCCACCTCAGTAAGAGGGGAGAGGTGCAGCTACCCAGGCCGTCTGCAGCTCTAGGCCACGGCAGAGGAACTGGATGTGACCAAGGCAAAACAACACATTTGTAAACCCGCCCCAGTTGTAGAGCAAATAATTCTGAACACCTCATCACTACCAGCCAGCTAACAGGCCACGTGGCCCAACTGAAGTTTTGGCAGTCAGGCCCAGAAATAAAACCTCCCACAACTGCGACAGAAAAAAAACTACGTTTTGCTCAGCTTTACGCCCTCTGAAGACAACCCAAACGCATCCTTGGCTTTTACATCCAAAACCAGGATTCCTTAGAGTTTTTTGAGCAGCAGACTCAACTGGCATAGAAGTGAGGCACTGGGAGGCACTGATTTAATTAAAGAACTAATTTAACAGGCGATTTAAAGAATGTGAAAGCTCAGGATCTCTAATGATGATAAAGGCACAGCAATTTGCAATAAAATATAAACTTTGTAGTAAAATTTCACAATTCTATTTTTTAACCAAGAAAATACTGTATTTTCATAAATGTCTATTCAATACAAGAAAAAGTACTAGAAAACAATGAATTGTTGGGTATATTTTGATACAACGTGATTACTGCTTCTCAATATTGTGCAGAGCTGCTTTTAGAGGGGAACAACATACCAATTACAATGATGAAAACCAGTGGTTTTAAGTAGTTTTATTCATTATTTCAAGACCAACTTAGAGATTAGTTACAATAGAAAAAAAAATATAGCTTTTTTCTTTTTGATAGTTCGCTGACTATTCATTTTGTTTTTGGGGGCATACAAGAGGGTTGTTTTTTTGTTTTTAACTGTTAAGTACCCCACTGTAAGTCAAAGTATACTTTGAAGAAACCCAGTACCTGCTCCATTTTGCCACATGATCTTAGAAACACAAGACTTGCTATAAGGTTTTGAAACCTTTCACATAGTACATATCAAGTAACTTTTGGCACTCAACAAATAAAATTCCTGTTAAATTGAGTGCACACATACTTCTAACACCTGATATGAAACAGTTAAACAAACAACTTTCATTAAGTGGATATTTCCAAATCCATTTAAGGACTTTCAAAAGAATAAAGACCAAAACAGGAGCAGAAAGTATTCCTTGAATGAAGCTGCACATTGCATTGCAAACACCTGCACCATCGCCACAGTCAGACACCTGCAAGCTCCAAAGCCAAAGTCCAACCATGACAGAAGAAAGCAGAGATCGCAGGGCAAGTATCATGCCCTCTACCAAGTGCCTACTATGGAGTAAAACGATCTTCTCATCAGAAAAAAAGAGGGAAAATAATAGATGGATATATATCTGTGCCTACGTGTCTAACTATGCATGGCATACATCTCATTAGACATTCGCATCAAAATACACGAGGTGGTTACTGTCTTCCACCTGGGTTTCCAAAACAGGCCCACAATGTGTTATTCCCCAGCCTGCAACACAGGAGAGGGGCAGAGGAGAAGGAACCCTCTGTGCAGGATTATAGAAACTTATATTTAGCCCAGTTTGATCCCATTCTCAGTCATTTGGGCAATAAAGAGCTCCAGCTCCGCTAGGGGTGGGGAAAAAGGGCGCATCTCCCTGTGTGCCTGATTCTGCTGTAGGCAAACCAACTAATCCCCTTCTGAACTACTTGAGTCCTCCCAAGCAATTATTTTAGAAGATGGGCAAAGACATTAGCCAGTCTGTATTATCCAGATCCATACGTATCTGTAAGGCTCTCGGATAAACTCTCAGATACTCCTTTCATATCCTCACTGATCAACCACCTAATGCAGAGTCACCTCTTGGGGGGTGCGGGGTTGTGTGTGGGTTTGGACGCCCCCAGCAGCAAGACACAGAGCAGCCAGCACACAGAGCCAGGACTCAGCACAATGACACAGAGAAGTAGAATTACAGGCAAACATATCAGAAATAAGGAGCATTAGAGGTTCCTGATAAACCTTTGTCATCTTAGGAGCTGCAGAGGCAAGAGACGTACACTGATCCACTTGTTAAAACCTTCAGTAGGGCCAGGCTTTTAAGAAGGCAAACAAGAAATGTGGTTATAGCTGCCATTCACCAAAGCCCAGCATCACCAACGCAGAGTGCAGGAGGGAGCCCAACTTAAATTCTGGTTTCCAACTTCAGTCTTTGTGTGTGACATAAAATCATAAGAAAAGGGAGCAAACAACCCAGCTCCAAAAGCTTGCCTAATTAGCAGGAATTTGTTTGCTTCACATTTCTTGAATTCCTTTCTCTTTGTAAGACAATTGACTAAGAAATACTCCTTTCCTCAGAAAAGCACCCAAGCAGAATAAATAGAACGACTAATATAAACTGGCAGCTGTAAATTAATCTATATAGTAGGCAGTCCGGAAGGCTTTGTTCATCTCGACGGCTTTGTTGTCTACAAACCAGAGGAAACAAAAACAACCCCAAATATTCATTCACATCCGCAAACTGTTCATTAAACAGCAGCGCTAATACTTAATCTCACCAGATGCTGGGATGAAACAAGCATCACAGTCTCAGCGCACTGAAGTGTTGTCGTGCCAAATAAGAACTGTTATTGCGCTGGCACGAGCATCTGAAAAACAAGCAGCAAGCGAGCACGTCAAGTTCTTCAATTGCTGCTTAAGTTCCTTCCAAGGCTCTCACACTAAGATTATGTTCTGTTCCCCAATTCATGCTCATGCACTCTTAATGAAGAATTTTGAGTGATTATACCTATTTTTGTCATATTTATTTTCATGTTCTTGTCAATTTAGATGAAGCCAAACATAAGAAAAATGACTGAGTTTGCACAGTAAAACACCCTGATTTATAACCTCTTTCGTAAGGAGAAAAAAAACAGTACAGCTGTTCTGTAACAGCTAGTATAGCGCTATGTTATGCTTTTTCCCTCAAGCTTATCTCAAACAAGTTATTACATCTTAATCACTCTGACAACTACAGAAAAATGTTTAGCAACACGTCTGATTAATAATTTTATATCTATTTCTTTAATGTTGATCTGGAAATCAGAATAAAAACAAAGAAAGTTGATTCTAAATGTTTATTATATTCAGGTGATGATACTTTCCTCACAGATACATTACTCAACACAAAAATATATTGTTATATTCAACACAAATAGAACAATATGTTAATTTGAAGCATCTAGATCTGAGCTCCTCCTGGGTTCTTCAAAGGAAAAGGCAATGTCACTAAAAGCAGCTTATTTTTTTTTAACTTCTCTCTTGATTTATGGTGTCATATGGAGAAAAAAAAAAACTTTATATATAGCTGCTTATATTACATACTGCAGTATGCAAATATCATTGGGAAAACCAATCAAAATAAATCACAGTCCTCTCCTTCACTGCCGTTTAAAAGTATTTCATCCAGAAAAGTAACCTCTAGCTGATTGCTTGCAGCAGCAGCAGTAAGAGCGTGTCACAGCTCATTTGGCAGAGCTGCAAGAATGAAGCTCATCCTGTGCTGGAGCGGTACCTCCATAAACAAAAGGTTAATAAGTGCTGTGGAAATACCCTCTTTATGGGGCGTGACTTTCAGTTTCTGGATTCATAGTGGTGCTGCCAAAGAAAGCTGCCAGTTTCATGTACCCAGAGAACTTAACGCATTTTAAAAATTAGTATGGAAATAGAGTTATTAACTAGGTCAGTTGATACAGTAGTAAAATAAGTATCTCAGGGCAGTGCTGGGATGATAAAAGCTTTATTATACTAGAACATTAAAAAAGAAGTAAAACCAACTGAAAGATAAAGGAAGGCACTGACAGCCACCGCCACCTTATGATCTGGGGTGAATACAGTATATTTTGGAGGCAATATACTGCCAAGGCAGTAGACAGACAAGCATCTTCCATTTCCAAAGCACTCACGTAGCACCTGTTCTTCAAGTACATTTGCCCCCGTCCATGTTCTTCATTCCACCTGAAGTGACCTTGAAACAGAACTTTTTTTTTTGATCCTTACTTCTGTCAGAGAGTTGATTCACAAAAGCACAAGACCATCATGTTGAGCATGAGAGAAATGCAGAAGAGCAGTGAGCAGAGTGCTTTGCTTACACTCTGAATAGACATTAAATAGCAGCAGTTTCCCAACCACGTTACACAGGACTTCCAACAGTTAAGTCCCTGGCACCTATACAGGTGCTTGAAGTACATGTAAGCCTAAAATATTTCTATATGTTTCTCAAGAATATTTTGGTTTACATTTCTCAGGAATAGACTGAGAGAACAAGAACTTGTGTATTTCCACAGTGCAGCTACACGGTCACAAAGTCCCATGATCACACAGCACTACATGAAGCCAGGGTTTATTTTCCCTATACAACCTCCTAAGAACATCAAGACAGGTTCTTCCAATCAGCACAAGATTACTAAGACCCAAACTTGAGCTACTTTATTTCAAATACATTAAAGTATTAGCTACCACATACCTCCCCTCAACTAGTTTTATTTCCTGACCCATGAACATTTCAGTCTACTTAGTACTTCCAAAAGGAAAACTCTGTCTCTTTCCTGCCAGCTTTACTACTCCTTTGCTGACATCTCCTGCCTTGCTGCTCCCTCTTGTGCTGCCTCCAGTTAGGAAGCTTTTCCCAATTCACTGTCACCTCAGTGTAGAATTCAAATCTTTCCTAAAGTTTATTTTACTCAGAAAGAAGAATGCATTTTTTAAATATTTATATATGTTTTTATTCACATTCATTTTTACACTCTACATTATGGCTTATAAACATAGAAACATAGAATCGTTTGGGTTGGAAAAGACCTTTAAGATCATCAAGTCCAACCCTTAACCAAACACTGTCAAGTACATGACTAAACCATGTCCCTAAGAAAGTCATCTAGACATCTTTTAAACACCTCCAGGGGTGGTGACTCCACCACTTCTCTGGGCAGCCTGTTCCAATGCCTGACAAACCCTTCCATGAAGAAATTTTTCCTAATACCTAATCTGAACCTTCCCTGGTGCAACTTGAGGCCTTTTCCTCTTGTCCTATCACTTACTACTTGGGAGAAGAGACTGACAGGTCTCAAAGTTAGACATTACATCTAAGGTGAGCTTTCCATTCTGTTCCATACCATCACCTACCACACTGGACCTGCTGATCCTGCTCACAGCACCTTTGACAGGTACCCCTATCACCAAGTCCTAGCCAGTTCCAAACGCTCCAGTAGCTCTGCCCCCTTTGCCCTGGGGTAAGGTGAGTCCTGGCCACGCTGGTCTCACCACCAACACCGCACATACAACCATCTCACCATCACAGAAGAAGGCTTCTTCTCCCCATCAAATCCCCTTCAGTGACAGCTGGACTTGAGACATCTCTCCTCTGAGCTACTCCAATCTCTCTTTGCATTAGAAATCCACCTACACTGCCCCCGTGCAGGATCAGCATGTGTCCAATGTGGCTTGTTGGCTTGGGTTTTGCACTGCAGCTCTTGGGCTTGTGCTCCCACCCCGGCTGAAGGGAATGGCAGCAAGCCTCAAATGCCAGCCCTGGCACATCCACCGGCAGCTCAGCTGGGAGAGGACAGCAGAACTGCACTCATCAAACCCTAACCCCAGGTGAAGCGCTGCACACACTCATGCTGTCAGCATCTGGAAGGACTACATCACGAAAAAGTGGACAAAGCCCTGGATATAAGTGCTAAAAGGGTTACGGCAAAATATCAACATATCCATTCCTAACTCGATAAATTGTGCAATTCATTACGGGAAGGATTATGTCCCCAGGGCACTGTGCTCTGGCCAAAATACACACACACACACCCCCCTCCTTGCAGTTCCTCCCTGGACAAACCCCAGCAAATAAATATTCTCCCTGCTGACAGTGTGCTGTCAAGTGCTAACAGAAACACTCGGTAGCTTGCAAGGGCAGAACCATTTCCAGGCTACTACGTCACTTCACCAAAGTGTAAACACAAAATTATATATGAACAGGAACTGGGCTCAGTTCTTCTCTGCACATGAGTATGTAGAAGCACTCATGCATATATGCGGTCCGTCAGAGGCTTCTACTAGCAGCTGCAGGAGGCAAATGCAACCCCTGCTTAATTCCCTCTCCATGTGGGAAAATAGCTGCTTTTACTAGCTGAATGCATGCTCTACATTGCCTTTATCTAGGCGTATCATTAGGCATTCTTTTCTCTGTGTCATAAATCTACATTGCCTTTATCTAGGTGTATCAT
The DNA here is from genome assembly GCF_964273445.1 of Streptopelia decaocto. Classification (NCBI taxonomy): domain Eukaryota; kingdom Metazoa; phylum Chordata; class Aves; order Columbiformes; family Columbidae; genus Streptopelia; species Streptopelia decaocto. Next base: position 82,557,601 of record NC_138656.1, read on the forward strand.
TAGGCATTCTTTTCTCTATGTCATTAATGAATTGGGGAAGAGTCACTGATTTCTAATGAGGAAAGGCAAAAAGGCAGGGTGACAATAAAGGGATCCTGTATTAATCAAATGTCCAGTCCAGACAGCAATAACAAGGCCTTAATCTCTGTCTGGGAGAAGTGTTGTTAAAGCTTTCGCTCAAAACAGAGAGATTTCACATGGCAGGTGCTGCATTTGCTGTACAACAACTCCCATTATCCCAGATGTCTGGTGAGTATTATAATAGAAGGATGCAAAAGAAGAGAGGAAACAATACAGACAGCAGCCTTGACACAGACAAAAATCACAGAATCACAGAACGTTAGGGATTAGAAGGGACCTCAAAAGATCATCTAGTCCAATCCCCCTGCCGGAGCAGGAACACCTAGATGAGGTTACACAGGAAGGTGTCCAGGCAGGTCTTGAATGTCTCCAGAGTAGGAGACTCCACAACTTCTCTGGGCAGCCTGTTCCAGTGCTCTGGCACCCTCACTGAGAAGTTGTTTCTTCTCAAATTTAAGTGGAACCTTTTGTGTTCCAGTTTGTATCTATTACCCCTTGACCTATCATTGGTTGCCACCGAATGAGAATGAGAAGAATGAGAAGAAACAGGATTTCTTGCTAAATTCTCACATTATTTTGCATTAACAAATGTAAAGAGACTAAACAATATGATGGGCCAATGCACTTGTTCCTCATCTGTAAGCAACTCAGATGAGGCCACGCTCTGTTCCAGCACTGTTCCCTGCATGACCACGGTGCCCACGCAGGATGGAGATGAGGCACATAAAACAGGAGCCTGCCTGGCTCTGTGCTGCAGCTCAGCCTTCATGTCCCTTGTGCTGGGATCCTGCTCCCGTCTCTTCCCTGGAAGATGTTCCTGCCTCTTGGCTCAAGTGCTACCGGCCTCTTCTTTGGCCATCCAAAATCATGTCAGCACTGCTGGTGCAAAATTTTGCTCTGTGCTCCTTGTGTCATCTGGAAGAGCCTTCGTGCACCTCCCTGGCCCATCTACTTTCTAACTTGTTTCAAGCCCCAGGAGAAAATGCGTCTTTCCTTTGTTGCCTGAGCTTCTTAATTTCTCAGTGGTATTAACCATCTCTGTAATGGTATTTAAGGTGGTGAAGTGTTTTGCCATAAAAATTGTGTGGAAGACTCTTAAAAATGACCTGCCACAGAATATCTGCTCTGTGCCTCTGTAATATTAAAATACATATTTAGGTGAGGAGACAGAAAGTTCCTGTTTCTTATATTAGAAATTTGGGTCTTGCCTCTCCTAAGATGTCTGATGAATGACTGGAAAGGCCATGTTGGAGTAATAAGTATCACTGCATAAGTGCCAAAGGAAAGGAAAAATCCTTCTTGTTACCTACTTTGGTTTTGGATAATGTTCAGGAAGACACATCACTTTGGTACAATTGCCAGACTATTTCCTGCATCATTTCAGTTTGTAGCCTAGTGCTGGGTGAACTCCCATCCTAAACATGCTGGTTGTCCATGGAGACCTCCAACACAGTCAGAGAAAACTTTGTTGTTTGAAACACTGCTACAGTGAACTGCAAGGCAGTCAAGAGAAATTGCAGAGCCTTTCAGGCTCGCTGCATGCATCATTGAAACAAATAAATATATAGTTTTCTTCCTTCCTTCCTTCACAGATGAACTATAAGCAAATAGAGTGGTGTGATTCTGAGAGCTGGTGAGCACTTTGCCGAGCCTAACCTTCTCAGTCATCAGCTTCCTAACAAGACAAAAGCAACACTGACATTTACATCTCACAGACTAATCTTTAAGACCTATACAAATTTACAGCTCCTCAGCTCAAAGCACCGTGACTTCAGTATCTTCACCCATCCATCCCAAATGTGCATCCCACACCTTGTATTTCTCTCCTTCTGCTGTTCCACCTCAATCTGTCATCTTTCCCTCATCACCCTTCCCAAACAGCAGCCTATTTTCCTTCAAAATATAAACAATGCTTCTTAACCATTTTAGATAAAACTTTTATCAGTCATGTTCATATCCTCAAAATAACATTGTAGTAATTCAATTCTCACACAGTATACAAATATTTGCCTCAACTCTCTAGGCCAGATACCCTTCCAAAAGTCATGCCACATTTTATGTTTAAAAAAACACTATCTGCAGCTACAGCAGTAGTAGAGTAATATCAGCAAAAATTACAAGGAAGTTCTGCTGAAGACATAAACATTTATTATGTGAATATAATCTGATTAAATAGTCAGCAACAACTATGCTGCAGCAAAATAATTGTTTCACCTTCAGAAATCAACAGAAACATTAGTTTACGAAATTCAGGAAATCAAGCTTAGGCCACTGTTATCCAGTCCCATGTTATCCGCAGAAAGTCTACAACTAACGTAACAGTGACAACAGCTTGAAGAGTAAAAAACTTCAGGTCTGAATTTTTCAGTGCTTTTTCCCAAAGTAAAAAAAGGAAAACATATTGCACCCGCCACCCCAAATACACATGCTGCAGCTCCTGGATAGAGACAAAGCAGTGGTACCATGTTACCTGGCACAGACAAAACCCAGCGTCACCAACACGACTTGCAGATGCGCGCTGAAGCCCTCACGACGAGATATGTTTGCGAGGCATCTGCTGCTGGAAATCCTCGTTCCTTGTTCCCTCTTTTGAGGGCTGCTAGTCTCTATGGGTATCTGCCTTAAACATAAATACTTTCAGGCACCAGTATGGCTAGAGAGTTTTAGAAACTGAAGGGTGACATTTTCTTCTTCAGCACGGTCTCAGGAACAGAGAGAAAAAAATAATAATAAAAAAAAAAACAAACCAACTGAAATCTGACGTGGAGTAAAAGTCAAACCCAGCAAGGGGATCCCAAGCATGCAGGTGACTGACACAGCTAAGACGACTCAACAGCTCCTGTCGGATTGTTCAGTAGTCCCATTTGTGACCAACTGAACAGAGACAACATTTGTGAAATCTGTGCCTGACACAGGAATGGGTTAAGTTTCAAGTTCCTTAGAGATAGGCAAGATCCACATTTCAAAGTCATTTCAAATTGCAGAAATGGTCTGGAATAAAGAGGGTGCAATCAATAAAATGCAAAGTTCCACATTTAGATAGGAATAATCAGCTCCACAAATGCAAAAATAGGAATGAACTGACTAAGCAGCAGTACTGGTGGAAAACACCTGTTAGACACAGCAAATCAAAAACTAAATGCAAATAAAGAATATCATGCCGAAGGGTAAAAGATACCTCTCAGGCTGGGACATGTTAGCAGTGGCTAGAGAACTGTGGATTTTAGTAGGCAACAGAAAAAATGCAGAGGCTCATTTGTGTGAATAAGATATGCCAGTGTGACTTAGATTGTGATTTAAAGCAAACTTAATTAAACTGATGCAAAAAAAGAGTGATGCTGTTGCAAATTAACCCATGCTTAATTCATTTAGCATAGCCTGATTAAGAAAACTTAGACTACTATCCAAGTTACTCATGTTCCTCCAGATCTCTCCACCCAAACAAGGGACAAAGTGAAATACAAATACTGATACGTGTATTTTTCATTTAAATCACTAGACAGTATTAAATTATGATAAACCTCACCAGTGAATTTCTTCTCTGAGAAAAGTAGCTTGCACATCATCCCATTTTTGCTAACCAAATCACTTTTAAAATGCACATGAAAAGCTAAACAATCGCCCAGTGAAGAAGTGAAGAAAACCAGTCCCAGGCAAGTGTTGAACTTCCAAACCAGCACAAGTCTCAACATTTTCTACAAAGCTAAACAGCTTCTTCATTCTGGAATGAAATTTTGACCATCTTTATATGAGAAAACTGGTTGTGTCACAATTAAAAGCATTCAGCACACAGAATTATTGTATTTATTACTATTAAAATCCTAAAATATTTAAAACTCCCTGTAGCAAACTGTCAACTGCCATCCCTTATTACAGTGCACTGCTTTTGCTCTTTGACTACTAAAGCAAAACATGTCTTTCCCATTTAACAAATACCCCTGCTCACTACACCACCTTGTTTGTACAATAGTATCAGTGACACAGGGGAATTTTCAACAAACTACCAAAATGCTCTCTCTACTTCAGGAAATATTAATTGTCTAAATATAATGGCGCATACAATTATATAAATCAGAAATAATCCTGAAGTCCCTATTATCCATGGATAGCAACAGCTGTACGTTCTGTGGTCTTTCTCAGCAAGTATTAAATCCCTATCCCACTGTATTATTATTGAACATATTTATGCTATCAGAAGAAACAGGATCCTACCTAGCATACTCCCATGATGGAAAGCATTCTGGAGAGCCAGGTGAACATGTATATCAAAGCAATTCCAGAGTGGCCAGGCCTGAAAGCAACCTGGACCAGAAGGGAAGAGCTCAAATTAGGAAAACAGAGAGAACAAAAAGCTGAAAAGGTCAGACAGACCTTTCAGGTCAAGCAGCAATTATACACAAAGGTAGCTGGGTCCAGTGATGTGACCAGAACATCTGTATTCCAGTCCCAGGTTTGAGAGCAGCTTCCTCTGTGCTGCTGGGAGTCATTTGATTTCTTTACACTTCTGGTTTACAAGTTCTAGAGATGCTGATTCCAGATTTGCTGTGATATACAGTGGCACTGCAAGAAGTAAAGCGCTACCATTTGCACTGAGCTATGGTCCTTAAAAGGAACATAAAAGATGAAAACCAAGAGCAGAACATAAGTGCAAGGGAGGAAAAGGACAAAATTAGGAGGAACACAACAAAAAAAATGAAACATGGAGTTTAACACAGAAGTTTGAAACTGACTCTTTAAATCAAGATCAAAAGTGTTAAAAATCATTGATATTTTTGAAATACAGTTTTCTACTTAGCCTCGTTACAGCCTAAGGCAAAACCTCTGAAATCCAGCGCAAAGCAAGTTATACTCTTTGTACAGGTTATACAAATAAATGTTAAAAATAAGGAGCATGTTTATTTAAGTCATATTCTCCAAGATCATCTTATTGACCAATAACAATGAATCAGGACAGGACGTTCTAGGAAAACGGCATGTTGAAAAAATAATTAAATAAATTAAGGGCAGCACAAAAATTGTCAATTTGCTTTTTGAAGATTTATTTAGGATATATTATCTAATTGTCCTTGTGGCAAAGATTTCTGCTGGCCGAAAGGCACCTCGAATTTCCCTAAGCTTCAGCCACTTATTTTCAGGAAGAAAGGAACACTGTGTAAATGTCCTGAAAATTGGCTTTGTTGGCTCAGCCTTCTGCTTTGAATGGAGCAGAGGTTCATAGGCAACGTAATATCAGAAATGACTAATGCTACTCCTACTAAAACACGCCTCTATTTTTACACTGTCCTCTGTTCTTCTGCCAGATGCCTCTCTTAGTTCACTTCATCTCTTTAATGAAGCTCCGCTATTTAGGCCCAAGTGCTTTGATTTTTGAAAACTACATAAGATACTCTACAAAAATACATTATCATTATTATAAAGAAGATAACTGCCTGCCTCAAATTTTAAAAAACGTAACGTTTAGTTTATGTGTTTGAAGAGATACTCCGTGGTGCCAATATTGCAGCCTCCAGAGGCTGAAACCAGCTGCAAATCTCCAGGCAGCAAACCAACCCCCCTGAGTTAAAACAAGCACAGGATACTTACTGCACGTATGGTCATACACGTGGAAGTGTGCACAACATTTTGTCTGCATCTGGGTGTTGGTTTGTTTTGGTTTTGTTTTTTTCACGGGCAAAGAAATGGTGGTGTAATGCAGATGTACACTGGGATCCCAGATAAACATCCAGACCTGTGGACAGCTTGATCATCCTGCGATCCCATTGTGCCTAGCAAACCTTAGTCTGTTATTTGGCTCACCACTAATGGATTAGTATCATAAGTGCCCCTGAAACCCCTAATTTTTTTTTATGCTCCCATCATACACAATAAATTTATATTGCTAACTTGCATGACTTCATCATATACCCTTTTAGGCAATTGATTTTTAATTTGCCTTAACTGAAACACTGAAAAAGGAATATGAAAGAAAAAGAAAAAAAAACAATATAAAGCCAGCATTTCAAACTCATATTTATTCCTGCTCTCAAGGGTGCAATTAATCTGTCTTGAGGAAGCCAGAAAAAGGTGGAAGATCTCATTTGGGTATTTTCTGGCACAGCAAGAACCACTGTGATAAAAGCAGAGCACAGCAGTCACAAAATGTTGTGCCACTCTGGGTAGAGAAGGATGCAAGCTCCATAAGGAATCCTCCCAACCCACTGTCTCTCCCATAAAGAAGATGATACCATCACTTCCAAAAGGAGGGAAGAGGCAAGGCTGGAGGTAACTCCCTGCTATAGCTTCTCCAGATCCAGCAACGGAAGCTGATGTTACCTCCATAGCGTGGGTAAAAGGAGCCCTAAGAGCTCCCACTGCATCCATAAAAGCAGCTGCACTGCCTGAGACCACACAGCACCTCGGGTCTGATGCTGTCCTTTAATGTACTGGGTAGTTCCCCCTACTACGGGACCGGCTCAGGAGACGACAAAAGCCATTAAGTGTCAGCGAACAACATCTGTTAGGGTTTCGGAGTTGACCTACTCATTTCTGTTAAGCAGATGGGTTGCATTTTTATATTGTTATTGACTGTGTAAGAGGGTAAGAGAGTATTTTTCTTTAGCAGGTGAGATGTGCTTTCATATTTCATATCACAGCTGCTTTTACTGACAAGTGAGATTGTAAAGACAAGTTAAGTTTCTTGTATACAAAACCACTGGTAAGAGGTCAGGTCCCCACGCGTGGGAAGCAGAACATTACACATAGCTTTAGACAGTCGGTTCAGCATTCATTTTTCTGTTTTAATAAACCACAAACCAGCTAGCAACTTTGACTAACAGTTCATACTTTGACCCAGCACATACATCAAGAAAGACATAGCCCCAGGGAACAGGTTTATCATAGAATGTCAGGTTAGGGTTGGCAGGGACCTTAAAGATCATCTATTATAGTAAATCTAACACGGGAAAAATCTTCCATACAGGTTTGGGTTGACTTAATTCAGCTGTAGCACAGACTAGGGCCAAATGCACTGCACAAATTACCCTTGTGCAAACATGTCACAAGAGGCAGCTAACAGGTGTTAAACAAGCCAGAAAAAAAGGAGTCTGTTAACGTGGGGCTGCCTGAGAGGTTTCACAGCACGCGGTGACCCTCCTTCCTTCCGCACCTTCCGCTGCCCAGCAGACTGACTACACAGGGTAAAGCACTATGCAGGATACTGGAGAAAAAGCTGTAGAAGAGGATAATGCTTTTCTGATCCACTGACTAAATACGGTTATTCAGCAATCTGTCTTCAAGAGCTATCTTTTTTAAATAGCTTGTGACATTTATTCCCTTAGCACAAGGGAATTTACCAGGGCTCTTTTCTCCTGATACTCAAGGCTAATGTGATGGTTCCCAAACCCTAATGCACATATTGCTTTTTTTTTTTAATTAATTTATTTAACAGTAAATAATCACAAGCACTTGCTTTGAGGGGCTGTAAAAGAAACCACACTATTACAATTATTATTTCTGTTCCTGGATGTCCACAGCAATGATTACCATGAGATCAAACTGCTCTCCTAACCTGTCTGACGGATTCAAAGTATTTCTCTGTTTCTCTTCTGCTCATGGTAGCTTTATAGGCAGGTGAACACAGATGGCAAAATAGCCTTTAATTTCAGCAACAGCTGGATCCAAATGAGCTCAGCAGACAGTAGGTAAAATGATACACAGAACAGACTGTAAATTCAGTAATGATGTAACAACAACCCCCAGGAGCAGGTACCACCCTCTCCTTGTCTGTTTTGGAAAACCATAAATACATCAACCATTTCCTGTAAGGGGAAAGTAAGGAGAAGAGAAATAATAAATTTAACTCCTTTCTAGCTTGAGTTTTACACTTATGCACTAGCCTTCAGGATGCTAACATTAAAAAAACATGAAAAAAATATGAGCACAGTCAAAAGCACTTGTGTGAAAAGTCTGGGCATCTAGAGGTGGCTGGCACACCTTGGCCACTCTGTTCCTCTCCCCACATTTCCAAGCTTGGCTATATGGCCCGTTTCACTATCCCACTTACTTTTTCCTTTAAAATATTAGGAAATGAAATTTTGCCTTCCTTCCAATGTAAAAATGGAAAGTGAGAAAACTGAGGAAACTTATATAAATTAAATCTCTTTTCCATAAGCATACCTTTGCCAGTAAAGGCAAAGGTCATCCATTACAAAGCCAACTCCCTGGGAACAGAAGCTACCTCTGACAACAGGGAAACATCTGCCTCCAACACCACCACCTACACCTTCCAAAATCAGAATAATCAGTTCCCAACCAACAAGCCACATCAACAGAGGTATAAGCATGGGGACAGTATTGCTTTATGCAGCATTTCCATGCCCATGTACACCAAGGACAGATCCGGAACAGAGTGGGAGCAGAGGTGAGACGTGCTCATTTGTTAACAAGTCCAGGCAGTGCTTCCGTGGCTCAAAAATAACTAAGAACTGTTCCATCAGGGAATTTGTCTTTCCCAGAGCCCTTCAGCTGGTCTAAGTGGCTCCTCACCCGAAGCGCCGTGCCTGGCTTCTTGCTGGCCTGCCTGGTCACCATGGTCATCTAAGTCTTGGCACACCCAGATATTAAGCTTAGCCCAGTATTGGTGAGTTACTGGATGTCATTTCAAGCTGGATAGTTGTACTACTGATCTGTGTTCGTTACTGTGACATTACTTAGAAATCAGCATATCAAGGACTCATTCCTTAAACACATGACCATTAAGTGATCTGACAGATAGCAAGGCAACTAAGGTAAGACAGGAGGGAATGCCTGCAAAGACCTGAGACCTACACACATTTTCAGGTACACATAAGCTATGTGTTTGCCATGGAGAAAAGAGAGGTAAGAGCAGGATCATCAGGGTTGCCCACAGCCAGCTCAACATTTAGTCATGGGGAAAAGGTAGAGGAGAGGCTGGCTTTTTGGGGGCTAGCTTAGTGGCAGAAGATGCTGATCTCTTTTTAAAATAAAAATCAAGAGATTACTACTTATTAACCTGAAATTTTGATAAGCATGACCTCTTCACATAACATGAGACCAAACCTTGCAATGACCTAATGACTTTGTCCAATCACTCTCAGAACAACTGACCTCCTGAAAAGATCTCACTGCTTCACCTCTCCCCTATGAAGCCAAAAGCTCAGTATAAACCTTTTGGTGCAAACATCCTTGCTGTTCCTTCCCGAGTAGTTACATTTTCATCACTGTCATCACCATGACCAGATGCCCACTGCTCAAAAGCTCAGACAAGGGTGTGAAGGACAAAAACATGGCAATGACATAAGGGTAACCTAAATCAATAGCAGTGTGCTGCTGTTGGGAGATCAGCAATACATGTGAAAGCTTCTGAGCTGAAAGTGGTTTCATCTCCAATCAGAATAGCACAGTGTATGAGGATTTTGTTCCCTTCAGGTATTTAAAGCACTGTTCTAATATCCAAAGTGTGCAGCTTCCACAGATCTCCAGAGGTTCCTTCCAAACTCAACTAGTCTGTGATATTAATCAGGTTAGAGAATATTAATAAGCATATTTACTAGTAGAATATGAAAAAAAATCATCACTTTTTAAATAAATTGATTTGTACAATGACTGTTGTAAGAATTCAGTTCCAAGGCCTACATTGCGTGTAATCTACTTGCCAGAAGAAATACAAGATACTAATGGGCCAAAGGATGGTTTAATATGCAAATACAATTACATTCAGTGATGGCAGAATTTTCCTTCAGCAAGGGAATATTTGTGATGAGTCTTTTTCAAATATCTCTATACAATTTGATAGAATAAAAAACCCCACAATGTCTTTTCTCTGAGAGAATGGTAAGCTGCTACTGTCACTCACTCGTCTTGAGAAAGCTTTCCAAATCCTGACTGCCTTAATGGCTCAATTGTGCAAGATAGTCACTGGCAGTGTCTTATTTTAATCATATTGTTGGGAGAGAAGCTTCAAAATGAAACTGATTTTTCAAGACAGAAGAATTAAGCTACCTTCCCCAGTAGGGCATGCATGTTTTGTCAGAGACTTTTACTGTGCATTAAAATGCACTTTACTTCCAAAGAACAACACATGTTTCATGAGCTACATTTTCAAAAATTAAGAAAACATGTTCTGGCTATTGAACTTGTCCACAAAATGATGAATGTGTCTTCCAAGAAGTTATGAAATTACAATTGGATCAGTACTGCTTTATTTGTCTGCCCGCCAGAAAAGACAACACCATAATCAGTGCAGGCTCACTTGGTGTAAAACAGAAAGTGAAGCAGAAACAGCAGGAATACCTACATCAAATGATCTGACCAGCAAGCTAAAAGCACATCCTATAGTAAAACCTTACCTTTTTCGTTCCCAAGGGGCCAGAGACACAACACTGGTGCCTTTATACAACAATAGATGGGCCCACACTTCCCTCATGAAAAAATGTGCTCTAAAATTGGATATTTTAGAGATTCTCTATGGGATTTCACATCCATTTGGTTCGTCAGCTCAGACATTTCCATGAGTTGTGAGACCCAGCTCCACATTCACCTCTGTTTGAGTAGCAGGCATCATTCCCCCTCAAGAGGTTAAGAGCGACCTAACTCACAATACCATCCGCATGTACCTGCAGCCCCTGGCTGCACAGATGGTGCCACACAACAAGGTGTCCCCAACCTGCCTTCCCTTCCTGTACAGGGACCAAGTTAAGACAGAAGTCATTCTTGTAGCTACACATATCCCTGAAACAGAAAACGCCAAACACCTGGTAATGACCACCCTGCTAGCTCTTCTGCAACGCTATCATATTACATTTTGAGTACCACACAATAAAGAGCCCTCTGTCTTCATTAAATGGATAAGGAAGTGCAAACTGGAGTTAAGGAGAGGAGGGCAGCAATAAGAGAGTAGAAAAGCCTAAAAAACATGTTCAGTCCTGTACACTAGGTCTTGGAGATCTGTAGTAAAAACACCAGGCAACAGCCCAATCCTTAAAAACAAACGAACAAACACCACCAACACGACAACAACAACAAAACTCAAAAACAAAACAAAACAGCAACCCAAACCAAACCAAACAAAAACAAAAGCAAAAAAAAAACCAAAACAAAACAAAACACAAAAAAAAACCAACCACAAAACTCACACAAACCTTTAGACTGGGCAGAAAATTCCTTCCCTCCATGCCATTCTGCAGGAAGTGCAATATACAGCTGTAACTTTTCTTGGGCAGGTGCACACGACAATTTTCACAATACTCAGTATTTTCTGAGTTGAAGCAATACTTTCTATGATCCCGTAACAAAACAGGGCAAGGTCTGAAGAGAACTGAGGATACCAGCTCCTCCATTGTCCTTTAAGAACAGAGTTTCACTTGTACAGTAATGTTAGAGATACGATTAAGACTGAAGGAATCCCTTCATTGGGAGGGGAGATTGTCACTTGCTGGCACAAGAGAAAAGGGTATCTCAGCACACCTGTAGGGAACCACATGTCTACAGCTCTGTTTTCTATAATCATCTGTTATCTGCCTCCCAAGAAGCCAGTGCTGTGTTCCCCAGCTAGAGGAACAGACTGTAATTAAATCTCTCAAGTGAGCAAAAGAAGCAATGCTGGTTTCTGACAGGTTATTTATTCCCTTAAAAATTCTTTATCCCTGTAATACCAGCTTTTTGCTGGATGGAGGACAAAACTAGTAATGGAAATCATTCTGAAAAGAGGAACGTGCTTGTCTTTCCCTCCCACATCAGTCTGCAATGTTTCCACTCTGCAAACCATCAGGCTAGAAATCAGGAGCAGGTTCACCATACGCTACTTACTCATCCATGGTGTGTGAGCCCAGCAGTCCTGCACTGCCCCCATCACTGTGGAAGGCTCTTTGGAGGGACTAAGCTCCCGAGATGCCCTGCCACAACAAAACCATCAGGGAGGGCAGAAAGTGCACCTGACATCTTCTGCAGGAAGAAGGGAAGGGGTGTCAGTGGACCTCTGCATCAGGTGTAGCTGGTGCTGTGGGCTATGGGGGTGCTCCTCTCACAGGCAGAGGGAAAAGGGGCTGCCTTTCATCTGAATCCTTCTCAATCTACTCTGGGTTCTCTCCTTTCTTGCTTGGGGAGGGAGGGAAAAGGAGGGAATGAAGTCCCACCCAACCACATATCTTGCTATGCTCCTCAACGAGCACCCTGCCAGGGCAGGTTCCCCCTAACACTGAAAAGATTTAGGTGTTTGCCACTGTAGTATGAGGTCTCCTCCTGAGATATGAAGGGATGCCAGCTGCTGCAACTATTCAGAAGGACAAGAAGCACAGAGAGGCAGCACAGTCTTTCCAGCCAAACCCCTCGTACACCATAAAGAAGTCAAACACAGAACCTGGATGCAGCGTGGAAAGTAGCAGCCTAATTCCCAAGTTAGACATTTTGTCCAGAAGATTTTTATATGAAATAAAGATCAGAGTCTTCTAAAAAGCTCTCCCAGATGAGAGCGACTGCCAAGCCAACGCACCAGCAGCCAACACAAAAAGCTGGAAGCAATTTGTGGAGACAGAGCAGCTCCCTCAAAGCTGGAGACTGACAGCTCTGCTGGCAATGCTGAAATGATGCTGCAGTGTTTGCTGCAACAGGGTGGCACACTTCAACTTGGAGAGAAGGAAACATTATAAAAGGACACAGCAGGAACTCTTGCACTAACTGAAGGGGCAGAAGTATTGAACTATCACAAGAGGGAACTTATCTCTTAAGCTGTTTAACTGAACAAACACCGTATGCATTTCAAACGATGGATTCGTAGTATCATCCCTTCCATCATTTTTCCCCAAAGACATTCGCGTGATTCCATGCCATACCTAATGAAGGACTAAGGCTCAAACACAAGTTTATGAGACTGAATTCCACTAACAGCAAGCTTTCACAAGCAAGGACTCCTAGACCTGGCAAACTACAGGCAGCTCCTCCATATAGTTCCTCCACTGCATCAAGTGCCCCTTCTTGAAGTGGCAGCTCACATGTCCATGTTTACATATTAATTATTGCCTATCAGTAATCAGATACTGTCATCTGAGGTGTGATGGATAATTTCACCAAGGTGTATGCCTGGGATACAGCTGCTGCAGCCCTGACCACATACTACGTGTCGCCTAGTCAAGTTAAAAACTGCCACAGTTGTTCTCCAGCTGTTATTACCAGGAAAGCTGTAAGAAATATGGTATGTTCAGCAGGAAAAAATTGCATGTTTGGGATTCTGACACAGCCTGGATAAAATACACATGCAATCCAAATTCACCTTGTAGGAAGCTCCAAGTTGATGTATTAACAAAACAGATCTTAGAATAACAACACTCCTGCAAAATAGTTTAGAACTGAAAAAAAACTTCAAGAGATATTTATTCCAAGAGACTGGGAGTCAACAAGACCTGAATTGTCTACTTAAAAAATAGTGATTTTAAAAATGAAAGTTTTCATTATCATCTCTCAGACTGGATCAGTATAGTTCAAAATCAAACTTTCAATGTAAATTTAATTTCCCCAAGCTAGGTAGTTTTATAAGGGACATAATACCATTGCTGCACCTTCAGGTTCAACAGAGTGAATCAACTTCCTCTGCATTTCTGACACCACCCCTCTCCAGTCAAAGGGATTCATCCCTCTGGTAATTCAGGTAGGCCAGAGGGAAGTGTCCAGGACAACACTTTACAGCTCCTTTTCTTCTCTCCAATTCAAAGGAACGCAACAAAAGGCTCAGTAATGGAGACCCATTGTCTGAATGAAAAGGTCCAGTTTTACAAGATTCATCACAAAGACTTATTCATCAGCAGCCTTGGCACTCTTACTCTTCTCCCTCACACAGACATTTCTGGAATGTGTTTCAGGGTAATGGAAAAAAAAAAAAAAAAAAAAAAGTAGTTCAGCAAGAAACAGCAAAGGCTGAAGAAATGAAGAATCTGAAATCGATCCTGCTCCTGTCCTACGAAACAATTTCTGCCAGAACCATCAAGCAGAGCAGGACTGTCTCCTCGGTAGGCACAGAGTTTTCCTTCTACTTTTTCTACTTTGATATCTCCAATAATATTGTTGAACTATTTATACAAGAGAACAATACTTGTCATTGCACATCAACATACTTGCAGCTCTTCTCTTAGAAAGCACTTGTGAAGGCACTTAGAAGGCACCGTGTAGCCTCATCTAAGTGTTCCTGCTCTGGCAGGGCGATTGGTCTAGATGATCTCTTGAGGTCCCTTCCAATCCCGAACATTCTGTGGTTCTGTGATTTTTGTATTAAACAGATTTGGAGACTGGAATGGATCTGTATTTTCATCTGCTTAGTTCCAGTTGAAAAGTTTCCTCTTTACTGGACTGCATATTGATTTACTAACAGACCTGCTAGGGAGAGGATACACAGGAATTTATTTCAGAGGTTTCATGAGGTTTTACCATCATTATTATGAGAATAATATTGCTCTTGCTTGGTCTGATTCAAAGCTTACAAAAAGCAATTAAGAGATTGAAACAAAGTCTGCAGAACCATGAGGAGCAAGAAATTTATTAACTGAGAATTGGACCTGGCATCTGGGCAACCTTTGCAAGAGTACCAGTCTCCTCTCAAATAATACCTTCTCTGCCCTTCCAGAGACAGTTCTGCTCAGGATCAGACGAGGAACAAAACCTCATCATTCCATTCCCTGGATTTTAACTTATGGGAATTGGCCATCATTAGTATAGGCAGAGAAATTTCCCCAGAGATTGAACCCCTCAGTATAGTACTACAGCGATAGGTATTAAAATGAGGAAACAAAAAACCACATTATTTTCCAGATTTCTGTGTGGTGTAAATTCATGCAACAGAATACAGCAAAAGAAATGGACGTACAGAACATTATCGTGATTTTGATGAATGTGTGGGTTTAGAAGCGCAACAAGAAACCTAAGGAACAATGTTCACCTTGAAGGAGTTAATGTAACACTAAAGCTGAAAAGCAAATCATAGGGAGGGCAGGAACTGCCATAATTAGTCAGCTGCTGTTCCCGATGGTGCCAGCCTGCACTTGGGTTCCAGGTCACAGCACCCACACAAAAGCACTCTCGTACCTCTCTCCAGCCCTACCCAGTCACGGCTGCTCCTCTGCACCACACCAGGCATGTCCCTACTGAATCACACCTACACCATGACGTCTTTAAGGTTTACACCACCACATTCTTTTCTTACAGTTTTTTAATGTATAATTTCCCTTTTAAATAAAAGCCACAGAAACCCAAATATCCAGCAGTACCCCATGCCTCTACCTTCTCTCATCCTACTTGCCTATGCTACTGATCCACACAGCTTGTATTCAGGGTGTTTAAAACCACATTACACACCTCCTCCAGTACTTGGACTAGAGGAATGAGCACTGGAAGAAACAGACAAACAAGGCAGCAGAAGCAGGAACAGAGGAACAGAGTGAGGAACAGAGTCAGCTTCTTGCCAAGGACTTACACAAATATTTGTAAGACATGAGAGGAATGTTGGGAGTCAAGCTTTTGGTTTTTTGGAGTGGGGGGAAGTGAGGGAGGTGTTACTCAACAGTGAAAAATTATGTCTACTGGCTGGGTTCAGCATAAATGAGAACAGGTATGGCACTTTCTGTAAGTCAATGTAGATGCAGGTAAGACTTAGGGCACCTGTTGTAACTGGTGTCCTCAACACGGGCTGGAGTGGTTTTCTATACCCATAAACATGTTTATGAATATAAATTATTATTACAAATGTATAGATATAAATAATGCAGAATGATTGTACCTGTCTTATTTCTGTGGCTGTAACATAAAGCCTTGCTCAAAAGCAAACAAAAAAAATGAAATGCACACATTAACACAGCTGGGTTGATGAATAGGAACTAACAGCCAAGACCTGTTGCCTTGTTCATCTCACTTTGTACAAGTTACAAAAACCTCCTTCGAACACTACAGCAAACTGCTAAAATACTTTCAGCTATATTTCTCACAGCAAGTTACAGGAAAAAATTGCAGGAAACATCCAATGCTGAAGCCCTCAATATTTCTTTCTTCCGTAATTTAGCAGAAAGACCTCTAGTCCTTTACCTTTCCATTTCCCTCTCTCTAGAATTGTGTTGCATTTAAGCAGATAAAGAGTCTATACTTCTAAGTGGAAAACAGGTAAACATTTGCTTATTCAATTTGCATCTGCAAAAGTTAAGCTGATATCACCATTAAGTAGAAGGCAAACATTTTAATAGGCACGAGGATACTGTCTCTGGGATTTTTTTTTCCTTTTCTTCATAAATCAAGGCAGGAATTCTAAAGCTATTCTCATTAAAAACGCCCCTTGGGTTCTCTGAAGACGTGTTCTGACATGCCAGTAGGATCTTTACAATTGCAGATTTGGGGGGGGGGCGGGGTAAGGGGGAGAGTTATGCTTGAGAAAAGGCTGTGCTGGGACAGACTGCACAGCAATGACAGCAGCAGGCTCTTGGCACGAGATCTTCATCAAAAAGTACTGGGCTGAATACATTAGTAGGACACATTTGCTGATTCCGATGTTACAATCTGAGACTCCAGGAATAAGTTTAGTTTATACAATACACACTTCTGAAGACAGCCCCAGCACTGGCTGAATAGCCTTGCTGGCAGAGGTTTGAAGAATTACCTGTAAAATGCCTTCGGCCGCACTGACCCATCGCACACCGTGCCAGCTCTTGTTACACCTTCTACATCAGATCAGCAGAGCTGAAATTGTTTGCCAAGGTCTCAGTCCTTTCCAGCTCCTTCACGTTCAAATATTTCAGATATCAAGTATTAAGGAATATCTTAAACCACAAAAAACATACATTGCCTGTAGAATTGCTTCTTGAGAAAATCTCTCCCCCACCCCGCTCCAGGTCCGTACTTCTCAGCCCTGCTTATGAACAATTCTGTTAAACCATCTGTGTACAGTTTTAATGGACTGTACAAAAATTTTCATACAATCTTGCTTGATGGAGCACTGTTTATTGCAAAACTAGCAATGATTTTTCAACCAAAAAGAGGTTAAAATATCCTTCTTAACCACTATCGAGCCTTAAGATATGGGTGCATGAGTTCCTTTAAGATACAGAACATTCAAACTTTCAGATATATAACAAGAACACAAAACACTGCAAGAAACTATTAATAAGTAACCCGGACAACCAGCTCTAGGTGACGGTACCTGAGCAGGGGGTTGGACCAGAAGACCTCCAGAGGTCCCTTCCACCCCCTACCACTCTGTGATTCTGCGATCCATCTAAAATATATTCAGTAACTTACACAATACGGATTTATGGTTTTTAGTTAAGCATTTCAAGATGAATAAATTTGGTTGCTATGTTAGAAATCAGAAATTTGTAAAGATGTATTCAAGCATTTATTCTCAGGACAGAACAAAGACACAAATGAGGACCAGACCAGAGTGTTCCACACACATACGCTGAACCAATCTACTCCCTCAATTCATCCCGAGATGTTTAACTATTGAAGAAGAAATGGTACAGCAGCAATGTTCTCCTCCATGCGCATCTGAGGATGTCCAACCCAACCTAAAGTAAGGCAATCTCTCTGCAGCAAACACAAGTAAATCTATAATTCTAGTAGGCATATTGAAGCTCCTCAACACTTCATATCCAAGGGTGCGATGCTGTGATGCTCAGATCTGTCTTGCACAATGCTCTTGTTGGTACTTTACAAGATGTAAAATAAACACAGGTAGTCGAGAACAGGGGCACTAGTCTAAAACTCTATGATTCTGCTCCTCTTACACATTTATTTTGGCAGAGAGGTTTAAAATGCATCAGCCCCAAGGACCTAGAGTGAGTGTCATGACCACGCTAAGTACAATAGCATTACATTTGAATTTGTAATTCCTAAAGGTTTTGTTACTGAAAAAAAAAAAAAATAATATAGTTAATGGAAAGAAGAATTAAAACTGAAACAGGGTTTATCACTAAAGCTGCAAAGACAGAATACCACCACGGGAATTATCCTATGTAGAGAGATAAAGTTGGCAATTACTACATCAAAAATCAGTTCATTCTTACTTTTAAGTCAGTGGATAACTTGCTCAGGTGTAGCAAATCACCCATCAGGGTGGTTGTCATGATCCATGAGAAAAATATCCTTTCAGCAAGTCTGACAAAGCACATACATAAGACTTGCAATTACAGAGGGAACATACACATGTTCTATGCCCTATATTAGTCGGAAGGTTTTCTGAAGCTTTTCCCACTGGATGCTTCAAACAACAGAAAAGAACAGCTTAATTTTACCCCCAGGTAATCACAGAGTATTAGTGGAAAGTAGATATCTGAAGTAATTAAAAAATGGGAAAGGCTGACAAGGTTGACAATACTGGACTTGGGGGACTGGACTGGGGACTTGATTCTCCAGCAAAACAATACGTCAGTGCTTAATGCACTCACCATTATCAACAAATGGCCAGGGACAGGAAGAGTGAGATGCCATGCAGATAGACATGTGCTCCAAGTTCTTTCAGAAGGAAGACCATCCAAAGAAACCGTACCTGTAAAAAATAGTCTTAATTGCCCTATGAAGCTGTAATTCTGTACAACAGCTGATGGTTAGCAGCAGAGCTCTCTTTTTCTGGTGTTTTCTGGCTGATGGATGGTCAAGCTGCCCTCCACAGCAATATCTGTATAGGTGAGGTTTGTGAGTAATCTCCAAACTGGTCATGACACACAATACTTTGGAAATCCTGATCCCCATGTCTGGTCCCTCGGCAGACATAGAGTTGAAGGATCTCCTGGTGCATTATGGGCACCCTCTATGCTCTCTTTAACAATTGATAAATTTTCTGAAGTTCTGCAGAAGACTCCTCCACACACCACACTGGAGTCCAGTGGTGGGACTGTCAGAGAATCATAGGATCATTTTGATTGGAAGAGACCCTCAAGATCATAGAGTCCAACCACAGTTAGTCAGGTAACAAAAGTCTGACTTACAGTCCCCTACACCAGGGATCTTCCATTTCAATGCACCAGCTAGCCCAGCTCCCAAAACATCCTTCCTCATTTGTTCTGGCGGGGTAAGGCCATGCAGAGCAACAGTCTGCTGCCTTCAGCTTAACATCTGACTCATGAGGAATGCCTCCACATCAAGCTCAAAATAAATAAAGTCCATGTTCCTGCCCTATTCTACTTATATTGCAAACTAGGACCTCAATTAATTCATTTCAAAAAGTTGTGTATAGACACAAGGTACTTCAAGGCCAAGTAATCGAGCTTAGTCTTATGCAACCTCACTCAATGCAGGCTACAGCTTGATTAAACACAACTCAACTAACCTTAAATATCACATTGCTTTTCCATTTACGTCTTGAGAATCTTGCCAGCTGTACAAATATAGGAACAACAGAAGAAAGCAGGTATCACAAAATCTTGGATCTTGCATCAAGTGACTATAATGAGCATTGCACAAGGTTGCTTTGATGTGACAAAAGACATAAGAAAATACCAATGTATTAGGATGTATTCTTGCTATGTTTACTCTCTTACCAAAGGACATTTGTCAGACACATGCTATCTGCTGCATCAAAATGCGATACCCAATCAGGTAAAATAAAAATCTCTCATACCAGCAGAACCTTCACACTGGTAAAAAGGAATACCACTAACATAATTGTAGGTGATTAAAGAAAGTCTTCCCTACAGAGACCGCTCCTCTAGCAGGACAGAATCTCAGCTCCCAGTGAAACCTCCGCCCTAATGGCTACATACAAGAAGTCACAGGTTCATCATCCAGAGATATTTGTACTTGTGTCAAGTACAAGGAGCTGAAAGTGCAAAAGGAACACAAATACCCTCACTACTCCCTGTTTCCTCACCTTTTCCCATGTGCTCATCGGCCCTGCAGGACCCCAAAGGAGCAACCCTGCACTGGAAGCCATCTCACTGGGTTTAAAGAGCCTCTTAATGCTTGTGGAGGTTTCCTATAGCCTGGAAGAAAAGCTGGAAAAGCCTTACTGCACAGGCCAGGCTACTGCGACTTGGTCACATCAGGATCCCTTAGGGTAAGCACCTGCTTGGTCAGCCACTGGTAGGAACCGTGGAGGACAACAGTATTTGTTGCACTCATTCCAGTCTCCTTATGATTCTGTTTTGTCTACGACCAAAAATAGATGCTTTGGCCTTATTTTGAGTACTGAAAAGGATCATGCAGTTCAGTGTACCTGCTTTATAGTTAATAAATATTTTGAAATTTCAGCATATCTACGCCTCCTTCATCTTTTACAAGGAGCTAGCTCATGCAAGGTAGTGTTACCACATGGAGAATATCCACATTATCCACCCACAAAGGCTGCCCATGTCCTGAACAGAAATATGATGCAAAAAAACAAAACCAATGATGGAATAATGGAGAAGGGCAGGCCCATGTTACAGGGACATCATGTTCCTGTACCATGTTCCCAGAATCAGGCAGGATTTTCCTCCTGGCCTTTTGCTTCCCTACCCTCACGAAGCTCAGCACACCTGTGCCTCCTGTATTTCCAGACATCCCATTTCCACTTTTACAGCACACAGGAGAGAAAGAAAAAAAAAAAAAAAAAGAAAAAAAATCTCAAGAAGGAGGCCGTTCCTGTCTGATAGGATAGAAGCAGATATTCCTTCACCTGTCACATCCACAACGGAACACAGTAGACCAGCATTATCAAAAAGCACTGCACCACTAAGGACTGGAAGCCTAACAAAGCTGGAAGAGCAACCAGAAAAGCCCATGAGCTACTGATGTTGGAGTAGACAGAGTGAAAAGAAGTCAGAGATGGAAAAATATGCCCCAAGACCCAAACATTGCTAAGGCTGAAGAGAAAGCAGAAAAAAAGAGATTGCAAACTGAGACAGGTAAAGCCTAGAAGAGAGGATGAGGAAGAAAATCTCAAACATTGAGCTTTTAAAAAGTCTCCAAAGACACGTTACAACAACCAATCTTGTAAAGAGCACCTGGAAAAGCACAGGAGAGGGACTGGGATCCTTTTTTGTTCTCTCACAGATTCTTTTTTAAAGGTTTGTTAAACTACTTTTTGCTCTATTCATGGTTTGTCTGGGTTCAAAGTAGTGACTCGGCACTCATTAACCACTGTCAGGAACACAAGTAGCAAAGGAACAGATTTATAAGGGATGAGAAACAGATCAAAGACAAGCATATGATTCACAGATCAAGGATGAGAGATTATATCTAGGACAAAAGACAAAGGTGAGGAGCAATACAGAGAAACTTTTGGAAGTGGCACAAGATGAAGAGGAATTTTGCTTGGGAAAATGAAACAGACAGCACCAGAAAAAAAGGTGGAGGGTACCTTCATTACCTTAAAATCACAACAGTGGTCTAATACGGCCAAACACACATTGGCATTTCAGTGCAGACAAGAACAAACTGAATCGTACCTTATCACGGGAGCTGCATTGCCACACAACCATCAGCTCATAATAGTGTATAAACCAGAGAAAACTAAGGAAAAGGAGGACTTACTCTAGTGCCTTATCCTTTTTCATGCACAAAGAAAGCTGAGAATTTCTTTAGCTTGTTTACTGCTCCCGTGATTGTAACATACCATGCAGAACTGACAAGTATCTCTGTGTCAAACATCCTCCACTGAGAATGCATTGCACCTTCTTTTGCAACACATGTTATTTTAGTCAGGCTATCTGTACCTTAAAACACTCAGCCTATTGTTTCAACAGCACAGA
Organism: Streptopelia decaocto; assembly: GCF_964273445.1. Classification (NCBI taxonomy): domain Eukaryota; kingdom Metazoa; phylum Chordata; class Aves; order Columbiformes; family Columbidae; genus Streptopelia; species Streptopelia decaocto. The sequence continues at coordinate 82,579,374 of NC_138656.1, forward strand.
CCTGCATAAAGAATTATAAAGAATTGTCCATTATCATATCATCTTGGCTATGGATTTCATTTCACAGAATATGAAACTTCACTGAAAATCATTATACAACAAGACAACGAAACACAAACGTTGGCTTCTTTTTCTTTTCCCTTTTTTTTTTTTTTAAGTGCAAGCCTACTACAACTCCCTCTGGGAGGATGCTTTTCATACGAAGCCAAATTCTTCAAGTCTTACTCACATAAACAGATTCACTGAATTAAATGAGATCAGTCACACAAGCAGGGAAACCAGGTTTTAATCCAGCATCATTGTTACAAAGTATGGCATAAAAATTCATTTTTAAAAAGCCCAGGGTAATAAGCATCCATCTTTAATAGTGCAAAGACTAGTTGAAGGTTTTGTTTTTCAGGTCTACCCTTCTGAGATTTAATACAGTAAACTAATTATAAATTTACTGCACGCAAGTTGTTGATAATTACCTCTCTACGGGCAATACTGTTATTCAAGTACAAGACAATTTTGCCATAAGAAGAGTAATTACTTTACTATCATTTTATTATTGATCTTTAATTAAGCAAGGCCTGAAAATCCCATTTACAGAGCAGAAGAGTAGTTAAATGGTACTTGGTAAAATCTGCAAACTTTTGCATTACAGACACTTTTACCCTATCCTGTTTTTCTTGAAAGACCATGTATATTTGGAGAACTAGTAAGTTTAAGACATACAAACCACAAGAAACTTCTATGTTAGCAGAGGAGTGAATACTCATACTTAAAATCTGAAGGATGAGAACTAATCACATAAGAGTTTGTTTGTTTTTCTACAAATAAATAGCACAGACATACAACAGATGCTTGCCTGCTGTGTCAGAATTTAAAATGTGAATTTATTAGTAACAATCAGACTGAGATACTACCTGTACGGTTAATATATTTCAAAATCCTAAGATTTTAGAGAGGATGATGGAGGATCCTTAGAATGATAAGAAAATCCATCGTAATTGCGTGCTGAGAAATCACATCCTAGTTTCACTCTACTCTGCTAACGCTCCCTGCTTAGCTTACTTGAAAAGCACATTTGGTGTTTTTTCCACCAAGGCAAAGAAACCACATTTCATGAGAACTTCAGAGGAGTGAAAAGACAGGGCAAGATCTCCATTTCACCGACACTCTCTGTTGCATCCCTGGGAAACACAGACACCAGGTCCCAGATAATACTGGCTTTACACCGCAGCCTAACCATTTGGTCAACGGTTGCTTCAGCTTAGTCAAAGAGAGATTCTTCATCTCAAATTATGGGAAGGCTAATAAATAAACCTTTAAAATGTTGTGGGTTTTTTTTTTTTTAAGTGCTGTGCTCAGTTCTACTGAATGCACCACTACCTGTTTTCTTGGTTTGCCTTTGTACTACCAAAAGCAGCTCATCCCATGTAATTACATTCAGACACATGCTGAAGATACAAAACCACGTACAATATATAAGCAAATCCATATTAACAAAAATAATTATTCTTAAAAGCTGGAAATACGTGCATCCAAATTGTGGATACTAGATTTTGAATAAAATATGCTTCTAGCTTCCATGCTAGCTTCCAAATCCACTTTGAGGATTAAAAACAAGAAGAAAAACCTGACATGATTCTAATAACTGAAGCAGCAACATCCTCATTTGTCTGTCTGCACAGCTCTAGACATTGAATGGCTACATTCGCTGAAAGAGTAATGGAGTGTGGAGCCAGAGGCTTGATTTTAAACTTCTCAAGCAGTTGCGCTGGTGGGTAGGGATAAGGGGGAACTGATAGAAGGCAGAAAAAAGTTGGGGTTTGTTTTTTTGAATTAAGTTACTCCTGTAGGCACAAAATGAATCTGGGAATCATTTTCAAAAACAGGTATTTTTCAGTTAAGAAACTCTGCCAAGGACCAGACCTTATACCTACGAATTCTGCTTCAACTTACCGGTGTGCCATGCTACTTGGTGCAAGTATTCATACCAAGCTTTTAATTCTGCTGTTCACTTTTAACATTGGGTTCCATCTGGCTTCCAGATAGAGTGTAAAATTGCAATTGAGAAAGGACTGGATACTTTCTGAACAAGCAAGGAAGGCCTAAATGGATGAAGTAGGAAGCAGAAGTGAGTTACTCTAAACAGTCTGTATTTGAGACCTCTCAAACAAATTCACCCAGAGGACTCTGACTAAAACTAAATCCCAAACAGCATATGAAGCAATTTTATGAAGTAAGCTGGGATGCAACTGTAATGTAGACTTAGTTATAGCTGACTGCTGATTATTTGGACACAAGAAAGATGTTTAAATTAAGCCACTTCACATTTGTGGTGAGTTTGTACATAGCCTGTTACCACAGCTTTGCTGATGTAAAGTTATTCCTCAAGCCACAGTAATATGTGTTCAGTCCCCAGGGATTCCCCTCAAAGGAAGGCAGGCTGCTAAAAAAATAAAAAAAATAATAATAAAAAAAATCAATATTATAAAAACTAGGCAGCTGTGGGATAACAGGAAAAGCCCTAATTTGTATAGAGAACTAGCTAGACAGGAAATAAATGGTAGAAAGAAAAAGCAGTCTGTCTTCATTGTGGAGGGACACTAACCCTGCCAAGCCCCATGGCCATCTATTAAGAATACATTGTGTTCAATATACCCACTAATGAATCACGGGGGAACAGGGAAAGATTACAACAGCTAAGTGACAAAACTCACTGATAATATTAAATTATTCAGGATAAAGGCAAGTGCTGACTACAAAGAGATAGAGAAGGACTTAATGACAGCAAATAACCAGCCAGTAAAATGGCTGGCAGAATGCAATACCATTTAAAGGCAGACTGATATTCATGGTGGGGAAAAAACACTTCAACTTCATATGCATAATTATGGGCTCTGAATGAAATCTTGGTTTTATAATGGATTCTTTTTATGAAAGCATCAGCACAGTCAAAAAGCAGGAAGAGCACTAGAAAATACTGCTGCAGAAAATAAAACCAGAAGCACCTTTATTCAACCATCTGAAAAGTTCACCTGCATCCTGAAAGTTGTAAGTCTGTCCCTCTCTTCTCAGAAAAGGTTTAAGAAAACTCTAAGACTTTCAAGGAAGGAGAATATTAAAAAAATCAAAGGCAAGACACAATGAAGCAGGAAAAAAACAGCTTGGAGAAATACTAAATCAGCATTAGATGAAACCAGCAGATGTCAAGCTCTAAACAAGTGAGAATAAATAGTTATTCTTCTCATAAAGCAGTTTTCAAGCTGTGGTGCTCCTAGACTGCTCTTCTGGTTTTCTCAGCCTGTTTCCCACTCACTCACATTCCTTCCTCAGCTTGAGAGAGTCACTGACATGACTGTCTTAAAAGAAGACAAGGAATTAAGGTGATTATATGCCAACCTTCCGCACAAATGAAATACAGCCATGTAACAGAGGTGAGAATTAGCCAGACAGACCACGAAAGCCTCCACCTCGGAACCAGGCTCACGGTGCCTGCAGGCGTCTGCTCAGCCGCTGGCCACCGCACGGGAAGAACTGGACAAAATCCTCCCCAGGTGGACAGTCCTGTCCCAGGCAGCAAGAAATTTTTTACAGTGAGAGTGGAGAAACACTGGCACAGGTTGTCTAGAGAGGTGGTAGATGCCCCATCCCAGGAGACATTCAGGGCCAGGCTGGACAGGGCTCTGAGCAACCCGATCTAGTTGAAGATGTCCCCACTCATTGCAGGGGGGTTGGACGAGGTGAACTTTGAAGGTTCCTTCCAACCCAAACTATCCTATGATTCAATGATAAATCCCTCCCTTCCTGTCTTCAGGTTGACTGAAACAATGTGATTCGTGAAGATGGCTGCACAGAGAAGCAGCTAACATTAGGCAGTCTGCTTTTTCAAGCTATGTCAAAAGCATCTGTATCACTTGGTAAGTTTCTTAAGGTTCTTTATCTTATTAGAATTTAAATAAATTAGATTTGTTCCTTGCTTATTTTGAGACTAGTAGCAACTAAGACAGCTAACATCAACCCCTTCCTCTCTTGACTGAGATGGCTTCACTTGCCCCAAATCCAGTCCCACTTTATCAGGCACACTGGTAACTAAGCTGTCCATCTGCAGAGGCATCTCCACTTGCCAGTCAAGACATCTGAGAAAGTGAAATGGATGACAGCCTCACCCAGTGCATGCCAGGTCAGGATTTCTTAAAAACAGGCTTCTCCAAACTGATAAAGTGTAATCTTATGGTGGAACAACAGGATCTAACTGGGTAGCTGATTATTCATTAATGCAACACTGTACTTTAAATTCACACTTCAGCTTATTCTACACTGGAGTCTCCCATTCATTTCAATAGACTTATACCACAGCTACACTAATGCAGGGCATTCCAGCCTACTGAACAGACATTCCTGGAGGAAACCAGCACACCTCTGGAAGAAAACATCACACATTAAAACAGAGGTACCATCTTCTGTGCTGAAGCAAATGTGTATCTGTTCAAGGGGTGGAACATGTGATCCTCCACAATAGCTTTTTGGGTGGCGGAGAGCATCTGGCGTAACCCCGACAAGTCCAGAGACTGGATTTCAGCATGTCTAAGAGAACCTAGGCCCCTGAAAGAAGTGGATATTGCAGGCAGCATAACACAGAGGCAGGAGGAAAAAACAATTTCCAATGACATCTTGCCTTTGGGTTTTTCCATGCTACCAAGTTTTTTGGGCAGAGACTCATATTTACCTGTAGGGCACCATACGACAGCACACAAAATTGATAACATAATACAAGTTAAAGCACAACATTTGTTCTTATTGTAACTACCTTCAGACTCTGAAATGAAAAAACAAGCTGATTGGCAACAGCTGCTGTGACATCCGCCTGCAACTCCATCATCCAGCACTGTTCAATGAAAAAATGTACCACCGAAGACAGACAGACAGACAGATACTTCAGCAGTTTTATTGCCAAAAAAAATCTATCCAACTGTCTGTGTTTCCACACAAGTGAAATTTAGATCTCAAGGGCTAGTCAAAGGCTGAACTTGTACCACAGTATAACAAAAGAGGAAGAATGTGAAGATTTGAGACCAATACCACTTAGAGGGAAAAAAAGGCACATAAAAAGACCATGGTGTGATTTTATACAGAAACTATAAAAATCTATTAAAAAAAAAACTACTTTCAAGAATTCAGAAGCTGTAAAGTCTGGAAAAGATAAAATTATAAGAAAGTGCTGTACTTTCAAAATCTGGATTTAAACCAGAATAATAATGTCAATGAAAGACTGCAGATGGCAGGCAGATAATTCCACATCCAGAAGAAAGACCAGCCCCAGCCCTCCTTCCCTAAATCCTCTCAAAAGACTTCAGCCAGACACAGTCTAATCACAAAAGTGGTCAGAAAGAAAATAAAGGAAAATTACTCATATGTAAGCTTTACAATACACTAATGAACTGACTTAAGCAATGAGTACGCTTTGTGGATATTAGTGCAATTATCTGGCACAGTAGTGATATGGTGACTCTGAACCAGCTGCGATTTCTACAACTGTAGCACACATATAGACATCAAACTCTTAATAGAAGTAAAACATATCTGAAATTATTCACTGTATTCACTACTAAAAGGTTACTCAAATATTGAGCTGAGACAATTTAGGGAATTCTGACCCAGAAGTGTACCAGCACAATATAAATAGACTAGCAACAGGTCTTGCTAAGATGTCACATTGCAGATGCTGATAAAAGCAACAGAAAATATTTTTGACTGGATTAAAGAAATAGGCATCTCAAACTGGAAAAGAATCCCACTGCACTGTGGACACAACAATGCAAACCCTTCTGGAATTCATTCCCATCAAATCCAAATGCATTTTCCATAATATGGTGAAAATACTTTCATCCAAAACTATGCCAGTTCATACACTCAAAAACCTTATCTTCAGTGGCCCACTTTACAAAACCAGATGGTGTTTAGCTGGGGAAGAAGGCAAGTCACAAGAGAGAAAGGGAAAGGGATAGACTGTTAGAAGAAGTTTGTTTTAAACCAGGATTTGCAGGAGGTAAGATTTCATTATCTGAAGAATACTCCAAATGTGCTTTTTATTGCAACATATACAACCTTCTTCAGGATGACGGCAGCCCTGCTAGGGTGCCCACACTCAGTGCATCACACCCCAGCTGCCCCATAGCCCCAGTACCCTCCGCCTGGCACCCACACCAGGTGCTTCCATCCTCTTCCCACGTATGCGCACAAACCCCATCCCCAACCACAGCAGCTTCCCCCGTGGCCACGGCTTGGCTGAAATGCACTTAGGGTTTGGAGGACCAGCAGTCCAGGAGTAGGAAGAAGCGAGAAAGAGAGGAGCAGACAGGAATACATGAGTGCTGGCAGTAAGACAGAACCTTCCTGATGATTGCAAGGACCTGGAATTTCATGCCACACACAGCAGCATTACTGACAAAGACCTATGGGAAGAAAGTAAAATGGTGCAGGAACAAGGCAGCAACCTACAGCCCTGCACCATATCGTGAGCTAGCTATGCACTCAGTATTGCATCAGAAGTACACCACAGAGGCTAGGCTACCAAGACAACCAGATAATGCAAGAATTCAAGTTGTTGTACTGTACTCGTTAGGTCACCCAATGTGGATTCCTTTATCACAAGAGGACTGTTTTCACAGGACATCTTCCTCTTTCAATACACCAGAATAACTGTTAGTAGCCATGTGCTAGATTTATTGTAACCTTAAAGTCCTGAGCAGCCTCAGTGCTTGATTTATCACATACTTCTCAAAAACGTGTCCTAAATTGACATTCATTTAATCACTGTTTTTTGATAGCATTCTTAAGCCTGGTATCAAACTGCTGCACACCAACAGAATCTGTTTCACTATCAGGACCGGCATGTCTGCAATCAGACCTCCAGGGTTTTCCAGAAAACATGAAAAATACCTGTATGGCCAGACTAGCACCACCTTGGATACAGAGCATCACTGTGTCAGGTACAACCTTAACCTCTGGGGAAACAATACCCAGAGAACATCCCGGCAGGTGTGCATTTGAAAGCTATGCAACAAATAAACCAGGAATTGGCATATGTTTATTCTGGCTCTTCCTATCTTTTGAACACCTGCCTTCACAAGCCAAATAGTCTTTTGAATGGCAGCATGAGATAAACCAAATACAGACATGAGGAGAAGAAAAAGTTCAGAAAGGAACCATTACATATAATTCAATGAAAGGTCACAGAAATACACAGGGGAGGCTTCCCCCCACTGGCACTGTTGCTAATAAGAAAACTATATCAAAAAATGGATTTTTAAATTTAATACCAGTTAAATAACCAATCTCTAAAAGGAAATATTAACAAGCTATACTCATAATGTAATTTGTGGTTGGCTAAGCACAGATGACAACAATAACACAATCATTTAAATAGCCCTTTTTCATCAATCTCAAAACACACAAAACAGACAAACTATTTAAGTGCAAGAACCCAGAGTCAGAAACAGAGGCTGTCCCATGGGATTACCAGAGCTAGAAGCTCCCAGACCAAAAAAAAAAAAGCTTTACAATCAATTAAATCTTACAAACTGCAGTTTGAATCAAAAATCATATCTTCTTGTATTCTTACTAAATAACCACATGTGTGCCAAGAAACACATTACCTATCAAACACTGGTTTACTTACAATATGTAGAAAAGAAAGCTAAATCTGAAGTTCATGCTTATTTTAATTCCCACTACTTGTCCTTGTATAATACATACAATTTTAACTCCTGTAATAAATACATTTGAACTTGAACAGAAATTTTTAAGAAGTTATTTCATTACTCTAAGGCCTATGGCAACTGGCCCACAGTAATTATTTGTTTGACCTCAAACAGGCAGATATTCGGGTATTTTTCTGCTTGAAGTGTTAGGATGAAAAGAGTCTTCGGTTCAATTTCAGTCAAATATCTAGATTAAAATTCTCAGCAAGATGCTAAAATAATAGTAGCTTTAAAAAATATGTATTACTTATTTAACTGATGGCTGAAAAAATAATTTCCCTTCCACAAGTGTCATACTTTTGGAGGGTAAACTGTAAAGGCAATCAGAATCTAATGCTCTATAATGTGCTGACAAAGGTTTTTCACTATTAATAATTTTTGCCTTTGCCAATCCTTAGAAATCTTAAGCCTTTGAGCACTAAAATAATAAAACCAAAAAATACAGCAAATAGCTCTTTTGTCTGGTGTCACTAATATGGAAGATGCTCCGAAAGAAGCTAAGAAAACTCTAAAGAGTTAAGCAGACACTAGGAGCAACTGCACCTGTCAGAGATACTGAAATTGGTATTTCTGCTTTGCCTCATGTAATCATTCATCCAGACTGTAATCTGAGGTTTTATTAGAAGGTTGCTTCCCCCCTGCTGAGTAGGACAAAAAATCAATTTAGACACAAATTTGATCCCATAAAATCCTGGTACGAAATTTAAATAACCTATATTTACATAACAAGTAAGGCTGTACTTCAGCCTATCACATTTCTCCTTGGTACAAAAGGAATATACATGTTCAGCAGATGAAACTATGTTCAGAACAGATTTTCATAAACATGTCAATAATTCTCTACATCATACACACCATATTCTCTACCAGTATATCCACCTTATTTATTCACTCTGTTGAAAAGACCTCCAGAATAATTTCTGAGTAAAATAACAGAAAATATTATTGCATACCATTGGTAGCTTGTGGACCCTTTAGGGAAAGCTTAGTTACTTATCTCTTGACTGTTCCACTCCCTGTTAGCTGGTATTGCTGAAGGATAGTTTGTTACAGTATACCGATAATATTTGTGAGAGAGAAAAGTGAAATCCTGAAATGCATGGACAGGAGGCAAGGAAGAAAATTAGCCCCTTGCTATACTGTTCGGGACTGGGGTCTTTCCAAAATGCAGCTCTACACCTTCTGGTTTTGGTTGGATCATTTTTTAAGAACTCACGTATTTCATTCCTTAATAACCAAAGGGAGCTAAAGTGACTTCTTTCAATTTTTTATTTGTCCAAAGCAATTACAATTCATTCATGTCTTTGACAAACATTTCCCTAGGTCAATCTTGCCAGTGAAATATGGTATCTCACTTGTGGTTTTAATAAAATACTTCTGCTAGTGACATGTTGCACTGATGTGTCTCTAAGAAAAGATACAACTGTGAGTTCATCTAAAGTCCTAATTGTTGAGGGAAAAAGAAGAATTGCAAATCTGAAACTAATGAGAAAAAATAAATAAAAACATCGTTGTCAGATGGTGTAATTAAAGAACCTAAAAGTGCTTTACAAACATTCATGGTTATGCCATCCATCCAAACAGATAAATATTGTTTGTCCTGCTGTACAGATTTACAGAGTAAGGGGCGGCAAGGTTTTTTCTTACATCACAATATGACTCACTGGCAAAGCCAAGCAGAGGTGAAGCTGAAAATAAACTGAGAAATACATCTTAAGGCTCGATTGCTCATTACCCTACCCTGCAAGTATCTGATTTATTAAGATATCATTCATCTAATCAAGTCCAAGAACACTGTACATTTGACAGTGCAAACTCCAAAGCATGCAACCTGTGACAGAGCATGATGCTCAGCCTGATGCTGCAACTACATTATATCAGCAAACACTGGAGCCCCATTTCTGGAGCCAGCTGCCCACAGTTTCTGTTCCCTAGAAGGGAAAAGACCTCTGCAAAAAGCCTGAAGAAAAGCACTTGAATGATCAGGAGGTTAATTGCTTTATTTCTACCCATCATTTACTGATCATTTTATTTCCAGCGTTCAAAGGCAGTGTAATCAACATGAGGTTGGGGTAAATATCAAGAATTAGGGGAAAGTGAAAAGTCTCCCAAGTACTACTACAAAGCCATTTTTTAATTTTATTACACCTACTTTTCAAATAAACAATAGGGAGAGAAGCAATGAGATTACTACTGTTAGAGAATCCCCATCCACTCTTGCAGACTTAAAGGTCCTCACTGACACAAACAGGCATACATCATCTACATACCAAGCATCTAAATAACGATTTCTATAGACCTTAAGCACTCACTGAAATCTAAAGGCAGGTGCCTAATACTTTATGTAGCCTGCCAACTGTAGTTTTGGTACATGCAGTGGATGTAACTAGTATTTTCTGCTCAGAAATTGTTACGGAGTTCTAAATTAGTGTCATATTATGCCATATCTTGTGGTCTGCAACATAACTGATGATGTTACAGGTAATCATACATCTCCAGAAACACTTTGTTTTCCAAGTATCTAGAGAACGAAGATTACACAATACTTGGAACTTGAGTCTGCCAAAATAAGTTGTTATAAAACAAGCTGCACACCTCAACATACCATGTTGAAAGCAAGCAAGTTAAGTAAATACCATTCACCTCAGAATAAGCCATATACTCAAACAGACATGCTAGAGGACCTGGATGGTGCCTAACTAATGCTGCATAACAATTTAGTCTGTTACACTGTCCATCTTTGAACAGAGACAGATTTACTGATCTGTCCAGTAGACTGCTCCTTTAAAATTGGTAGGACATTTTAAGCTCATTTAAACAACTAATGGAGAGAAGATGCTCCTGCCAGTAAGGCACTTACTCAGGATTTTCCCTGTGAACGAAAAGACAGTGGCAGACAAAATGTCCTTTTGGTCATGTATATTGTACAAATACCAAACAGAAAACAAAATAATCACTTCACATATAATTATAAAAATACAAAGATATTGGTTATGCCTTTTAAAAAAAACAGAGCACTGTCTACAGCCTGTGCTGTAACACACACAACACCCCAGGGCACGATAAGCCCTTTATTAACGCTTACAATAAAATGAAAACTGCAGAACAATTACCCGCTGTAGCCATGGATTTCTGAGAATCAGAGAGCTCTACCAGCAGCGAGCGTATACTCACAGGGTGTTGAGTCCTCAGGGGAAGCTGCTGTTTGCAGTAAAGTAGTGAAAATATTTTTCAGCAGATTTTTCAGGTGATGTCAACAACAGGAAGGATGACTTTGAGCCAGATTTCCATTTCTCATCAGACGTGGCCTTAAAAGTTGGAAGAAGAGCATTAAGCCTCCTCATTTATGCTCCCAAATCCACAATTAAGCCCCTACGTAGATCCAGGCTCCTGCATCTGTGCAGCGGCCCGGGGAGTTTCCGTGTGCATGAAGAGGGGTCCCCTCCCCGGCCCGTAATAAGGAAACACTTTAATTACTTGGGCACTGAGTACTGATTTTGCAGGGCCCAGCTGCAGCCTCGCACAGCCGCGCCACCCCCGTGGCCACCTGTCCGTCACAAGCGCTCCCCGCGCCGCCCCGGCCCCAGCCCCCAGCCCGCCACGACGCGCTCTCTCCCGGCCCCCCCAGCCACACGCAACCCCGGCGGGCGGGCGCGGGTCCGCGGCCGGGGGCCCAGGCGTGCCGGCGGCGCCCCGCTCACCTGCGCTCCGCTCGCGGCACAGGCTCCCGGTCGGGCGCGGGGCCGGGCACAGCCCCACCGGCTCCAACGGCGCCTCCGCCGCCCGGCTGGGGCTGCCCCGGAGGCAGCGGCGCCGCCGTGCCCGCTGCGAGGGCGACACCCAGCGGCCGCGCCGTGCGGGCGGGCAGCGCCCCGACAACCCGCCCCGCTGGCCCGGGTCGCTGCCCGCCCGGCCGAGGGGCCGTGACAGGGCGGCTCGGCCAGGCCTGCGCCCCGGCACCTAGCAGCCATTCCCTGCCGAGGAAACTGGGAAGGTCGCCAGTGGAGGCGTGGGGCCACGGGCCCGTAGCTGGCACCGGAGCTAACGCCGGGCAGGGGTGGGCTAGTGCGAGCCCGGAGCCAGGTCTTCACAGAATCACACAGAACGTTAGGGATTGGAAGGGACCTCGAAAGATCATCTAGTCCAATCCCCCTGCCGGAGCAGGAACACTTAGATGAGGTTACACAGGAGGGCGTCCAGACAGGTTTTGAATGTTTCCACAGAAGGAGACTCCACAACCCCCCTGGGCAGCCTGTTCCAGTGCTCTGGCACCCTCACTGAGAAGTTTCTTCTCATATTTAAGTGGAACCACCTGTGTTCCAGTTTGCACCCATTGCCCCTTGTCCTATCATTGGTTGTCACTGAGAAGAGCCTGGCTCCATCCTCATGACAATCACTCTTTACATATTATAAACATTAATGAGGTCGCCCCTCAGTTTCCTCTTCTCCAAACTAAACAGACCCAGCTCCCTCAGCCTTTCCTCATACAGGAGATGCTCCACTTCCTTAATCATCTTTGTTGCCCTGCGCTGGACTCTCTGCAGCAGTTCCCTGTCCTTCTTGAACTGAGGGGCCCAGAACTGGATGGACACAATATTCCAGGTGTGGTCTCACCAGGGCAGAGTAGAGGAGGAGGAGAACCGCTCTTGACCTACTAACCAAACCCTTTCTAATACACCCCAGGATGCCATTGGCCTTCCTGGCCACAAGGGCACAGTGCTGGCCCATAGTCATCCTGCTGCTTGATCACCAGCATGGGCGTGAGCAGGGCAATTGATTCACTGCTGGCCAGGAACGTGGGGCTCCAAGCTGGAGCGATGCTCCTGAAGAGCTGGGTGTTCTCCTGAACTGATGCTCCTTTGCAACTTAATTGTGGAAGTTCATAATAATTTGCATAGGAGCAGAAGTGCCACAAGGCCAATTTCAGGGAGGCCAGATGCCCTTCCCTCCAGCAGGGAGCCAGCCAGAGGGCTTTGGAGTCTGGGCTGAAGGTCAGGAAAGGCTGGCTGGAAAGCTGGCTGTGCCTGCTCACCGTCTCACCCACACCTCCAGCTATGACAGCATCCCAGGAACCTTCGGTTCACCCGAGTCGTGTATGTGTGGAAAATTACATCACTTTCAAAGGCTGTTCCTCTGGCTCAAAGGCATTTTCAGGATGATGCCCTAAATGAACTAAACATTGAAGTATCATAGGCGCTATCTAGGTATGTAACAAATATATTCTTTTGCATGTTTTTGCAGATGATTGTACTTACACATTTTTCACTAAACCATTACTATGGTATTCATAATTCTGTGGCAATAGTCACATCACAGGTTCCCATCAAACCCCTGGTGTTCCAAAGGAAAGATTTACTCACTGAATTTTGTGTTCTGACCACTCTCTGATCTCAGCAAAACTTTATAGCTTTGTCAAAACTACACTAGCCTGAAGTCTGGTGTCATCACTGAAACTAGAATGTAATTGCTAAAATACGTAAAAATATGTTGTGGTTCCTCACACTATAATTTTGTTTGCTTGTTTCTTTGTTCAGGATAGGCCCACTTCATGGGAATTTTATTTTACTTGATATTGCGTAAAATTCTGGTGTAGGAATGGAAGTATTCATGTGAGTAACAGTTAAGCTATATGTTAAATAAGTTTCATATATGTAAATGTTTGCAGGACTACTTTGGCTGTGTTTGATCATTGTGATTGAGAAACAAGACATTAACATATTACAGAAAAAGGCTTTCTTGGCACTCATCTGCCACCAGTCTATTTAACCGAAATTTTCCCCCTTTAACAGAAGCAGGATGAGCCACTGTCATGATTCTGTAAAACCCCTTGACTGTGGGAATATTCCCTGTGCTTAATTATCATTAACCTTTTTTAATCCAGACAGCTAACTTTCTATTCTTCTTGATTTTTTTTTGGTTAGGAAAATAAATTAATGAGGGATTCCCTCAGTTGCCTAAAACAGAAAGTACGTCATGTCCATGAACTGCAGCTCCCCGCTGACAAAGTCCAGTCACATCTAACATTGTACACGTCATATATTCAAAGACTCAGCCCTGTGCCTACCTGCCCTCAGTACAAATCCTGTGACTGAAGGCTGGGTGCTGCTTCATTATGTGCAACAGGCTTCAAAGTTAAATGACCTGACAAAAGAAAAAGAAGCAGCAAATTAAAAGGCCAGGTGCAGAGGGGCTGGAGAACAACTTGGGAGCAAAGGAGGAACAAGTCTGGAAGCTTATGTAGAGTCCAGGACAGATTATATTGCCAAGGGGCTTGCAGAAGTGCTTGAGTCCTACTCAAAAAAACCTTTCTGGTGATGGGCCTGGAGTCTACACGGCTTAGAACCTGAAGCTGTGGTCGAGCAGGAGGTGACTGACGTCAGTGTTGTGGGAAGAGCTGCACTGAAACCAGTTGTGTCATTTCTGAGCTTCTACACCCTGATTTAGTATTGTAATATATCCAAATTATTCTCTCTCTTTCACTGGTGATGTTTTGTAGCTCTTTGTATAAAAGAAACCTAATACAGCCAGTCAGATTTCTGGGCAAGACCCATTTCCCATAGCTGACCTTGAAACTAATAGCCCTTCTGCGCAGATATGGTGACCCAGTGAGTTAGATGGTCCTTCATTACAGACCTGGAAACTCTCCTCTTTCCTTCAGGCATTTTCAGCAGATTAAGGCCTCCTGGGACTGCCCCAGACACAATGCTGAAAACCTGACTGGTAAAAATTCCTGCTCCAAACTTCACTCCTAATTCCTTGTAAGGGATTTAACTTTGAAGTGTTTCCCATAATCCTTTAATACATTGTTAATCTGTTCAAGCAAAACGTCCAAGCAGGTTGATAAACTGAGAATAAAGAAAGGCATTTCAATAAATTTGCGTATCGGTAGATTTGTCACGATATGGAACATAAGAGGGGAATTTCTTCCCCTCCCTGGACAAAAGTGTGCCTCCATTATCTCAAGTGGGTTAGCACAGCCTGGAAGGCCTGGTGATGAGAAGACTGGCATACAGTGTAGACATGGGAAGATAATCAGCTGCGGGAAACACGTGGAGACTCTGAACTAAAGTCCAACCACTACATTGAATGCAAAGACGGAGAACAGGACCCGAGGAAGTAGTAAGACAGAAACAGAGGAAAATGTGCTGCTGGAGAACCGAAAACTTGGCTGCCAGTCACCACAGTGGGCAGCGTGGGACGACAGTCGGGCTGACACACGCGTTCCGGTGCCTGTACCAGACAACAAGAACATACTGGAAACTCCTGAGGAGGGGCCTGGCTGGGGCAGGTCTGTCTTCATGGTGCAGGTCTGGGGAAAGCAATGGCAGGCAGCTGAATGCACTTCAGTCTGCCAGGGGCTTAAAAATCCCACCCTTTTCCAAGGAAGTTTCACTGCTATGCCTTTCTTTAGTCTTCCTGGTTCATCCAGAGTATTATTTCTAACACGATATCGCCCACACTGCAAATCGGGTGCCAACTCTCAGGGCCAGCTTTCGGCTCGGTGCATGGTGAGGCTGCAGATCTGGCTGACCTCGAAGCCCCCCAGGAGGGCTACCTGGAATAAAACCGCCAGCAACAATTTCAGTGCTGCAGACTGGCACACCTGGCCGCTCCGCTCACCCACCCCGGCCCCCGCAGGCCGCGTCCCGCGTGTGTGCAGCGGTCTCACGGGTGTCTCCAGGGCCGGGGCGGGAGGCGGCAGCAGCCGGCAGGCCCCGCAGCCCGCCCGCCAGCTCTGCTCGCCAGCGCCGGGTGCCCCCGCGGGGCCGGGCCGGGCCGGGCCGAGCGGCAGGCGCGGAGGCCCCGCCGGCCCCTGACCGGCCGCGTCAGGTGACGCGGGTCACGCCGCCTCCCCCGCCCGCCCGCTCCGCCGGCAGGCTGCGCCGCGCTCCGCCGAGCGCCGTGCGGGGGAGGGGAGCGGCGGCGGGCACGGTGCGGCACGGCACGGCACGGCGCCAGCGCGGCACCTGGGCCCCCCCGCGCCCGCGGCCAGGCGCGCCCCGAGGCCGGCCGGAGGCAGAGGGGCCCTCGCAGCCCCGCCGGGAGCGCGGCTGGCATGAGCCAGGTGCCGAGGAAGCTGCCGGAGGAGGAGGAGGGGGACGAAGAGGAGGAAGAAGAGGAGGAGATCGTGGGCTTGGCGGGCTACGCCGACGGGGCCGAGTCTTTCTCGGACGGGGACGCGGAGAGCGGCGGCGATGAGGCGTGTGAGTGTCACCCGCGGCGGCCGCAGCGGCACCGGGGGCGGCGGGGAGCGGCGCCGCGGCCGTCGTGGGGCTGCAGGGGGCGGCAGCTGCTCCCGGGGGGTCAGGCACCCGCCTCGGAGGGGCCTGCGGGCGGCAGCGAGTGCGGGGGTGGGGTGAGGTGGGGTGGGGGGCGAGTGTGGGGCAGGGCCGGCCCCGTGTGCGCGGAGCTGGGGGTGAGGCGGGGCGGGACGGCGCCGCCGCCGGGGTTTGGCAAGGTCTGGCTGCCGGGGGTCGGGCCTGGCTGCCCGGGTCAGGGAAGAGGGCAGGGCTCCCCGGGGATCTGGGGTACGGCGGCGGTGAGCAGGGCACGAAGGAGCCGGGCATAGCGGTGTGTGGGAGAGGAGGCGTCCAGAGGGAGGGCAGGCCTCGCTGGGGCCGGGGGTGGGTGGCAAGAGGCCGGGCTGAGTGGGGATGCTGCGGAGGTGAGGGTGGCAGGGGACAGGGCGCTCGTTGGGCGCTGCCGTGGGTCGGAGGGAGCAGAGAGCTCTGAGGCGAGGGCTGACAGGTAGCAGAAAGGGCTGGGGGGGGAGGGAGGAGGCAAAAGAATTGCAGACAAATTGGTGTTTGGGACAATCTCCTTTCAGTATTTTCCACGTCTGGGGTGAGAGTTATTAATTAGTGGCCACAGCCTGGTACTGTGACTTGAGTGCGCCAAGGAGGCGGGGGGTTGGGTGTCAGGCTATAAAAGGCAGCGGCAACACGCAGCTCCGTGTCCAGGGCTGCTCTGCAGCTGTAGATGTCAGTCCCCAAAGTGGCAGACTCTGTTAAATGTCTGTTATAGCTGTGTCTGGGCACATGAGGACCCACATTACTCGCTGTGTATCTGTGTTAGTGTGGACGATGATGCCAGGAAGGACAGGCTCACCAGGAAAAGCAGCCTCATTCAGTAAAAAAGAAGCAATGCCAGCGCAGAGCCTGTTGCTTTTCATTCAGAGCCTGGATTCATTCTTCCAAGATGCATTTCACAGGGGAGCTTGGAGAACTCTCAGTATCTCATGGCAAAAAAGGAATTGCATTTTATAAGAGCATAATAAAAGGCCACATGTTTTGAGGCCACTTTTATTATTAGCATGCAGAACACTTCTTAAAGGCCCAATCTATACAGGCTGCCCTGGGAGTTATTGCATTGACTAATGCAATTTTGAGGGGAGGGGGAAGGTCCATGCTTTGAGTATCAGCCTTCATGGTGAAAAGCTGTGGGATGCCAGGATGTAAGAGCTGTAGCTGAGACTAACTAAAGTCTTACTTGAAACTGCTAAAAAAATGCCTTTGTTTTCATGCAGAGAGAATATATTTCAGCATATTCCTTTAGTGCTAAAATAACTTAGCATTTTCTGTAGAGGAGTAATCCATATTCTGTCCTCAGAGGAATTTATTCCGATATTTTTCAATAGGAACTTTGTTAGAATGCTAACAATTTCAGTTGCTTCTTCGTAGTTACACCAGAATGTTGTACTTAACAGAAATAGACCTTTACATCCTGAATAGCAGGAGAAGACAGTCCATGCAGAGACCTTCTTTACGAAGGATTAAAACAAAGGGCCATTTTAACAGCCCAGATCCCCTAGCTTTCTGTTTCATTCTGAAGTGTCTAGAGAAAGAGCCACAGGGTATCTGTGATGGAGGGGGGTTGGAATTTGGGTCTGTGTTTTGTGTATTTAACACTGGCTGCAGGACAAGGGGCTTTCCTTTTCCCAGTTTTTGTTCTCTCTCTTCCTGGATCTTCACACTAAGTAGTCTAAAAGTCAGTGTCACAGCCTCCACTTTCCTTTCTGCAAAGCAAGAATGGAAAGGACAATGTAATAACACGTGCAATGCGTGGCTGTTGAAAGTGAAGGGAGAAGCCAGGCTTGAAAGTAAAAACATAATTTGTGCTTGTAGGCATACAGAGGATTTCAAAACTTCGTATTGGTCATTTCTCACTCCATACTGGATTCTTGTCTCCAGCCTGATCTCTTGTCCTCTTCTCAGTCTTTTTATTTCACACATGGGGTCACATTCAGAGACCTTAAAGCACTTAGTTTACAGAAAGGCTAGTCATATATTTTATATATGGCATTAAAAAGTATTTAGAAGCAAGGAAAGCCTCTGCAGAGCACCCAAGGAAGTAGCTTGAAGACATATCATTGCAGGGTGCCACACTTGTGGCAGGGTGGAACCAGGTCTTCTGGTTCTGAGACTTTTCTTTAGCCACAATAATTTCCTTCCACCAGGCATTCCTGCAATATTTATGAACCCACAGTAGCCAAACAGCTTTCTTGATTGCATATGAGCTTTTTCTGGTAACTCTTTAGGCTCAAGCCATCTATTAGCATTGAAGATGTTCGTCGTGTGTCTTCCGTAAACCTGTTGTCTTGAAAACACTCCAAAGTGCTGCAGATATCACAGTCAAAATGCTTTATTTGGATGTTTGAAAATTGGTGAGATCTACAAATACACCTTCCAACGTGACATCTCTGTCACAGATGCCTGTGGAGCACTGATAGGCACCTGCCATGACAACTAATTGCAGCTGATGTGGAATTCAGGATGGCTTTCAAAAACTGTTTTAGTTAGCAATATGTCTAATAGCATGAAAGAGATATTAGAGTATTCATTGAGTACTATGTGTCCTGGTGAAACAGGTCAGGACTGCTGCATGCAGTTCTCAGCTCCTCAGAGCTGGCACTTCTGCGTGTTGCGACACATGCAAGTTGCACTCCATAAGCAAGGACACAACTGCAATTACAAAAATTTTGTAAGGAATTGAGTGCTTCTGTGTGGGGAAAGTGCTTTTGGGTTTAAGTTTAATTTGTGAATACTTCAAAGGATACGGCCTCTAAACAGTGTGACTTCTGTTCTCTATGGCTGCTTAGAAAAGCCAGAATATGAAGGACTGTTGGTGTGCATTAGAAACTGGCATTTTATTACATGCACTCTTGGCAGAATTGAACAAAGCAGGAAATGTGTTGCATCTCACAATAGGGAAAATTATCTTTCCCATTGCAGAATAAGAGTTTAGTGTTTCTTTTAGGCACGTTATGATCTCACTCAGCGTAGCCTGGGAAGTTGCAGTGATACATCTACTGGCATTTCTGTGGCAAATTAAAGAAGGAGTTGTCATGTACTCTGCAAAGGAATGTGGGCAGGCAGCGCATCGTCCAGTTCCTTTACATATAAGGTAATCTCTTAACTCTCTCGCAGAGGAAAGCGCTATAGCAGCATTGCTATCTAGTCAGGTTTAGATGACACATATTTGCATGTCCCTCTCTTTGAACTGGCAGGATTTCAAAAGCTAAATAACAGTCTTACTAGCAACTGTATTTTTTTAGTATGGCTTTAATATAAAGCAATTTCTAGTAAGTATACAGTCCATAAAAATCTAACAGCTTGGAATAATTTAATACAACAACGTAAAACACCAAGTTATTTAAAATATTTTTGTAGATACATGTGAGTTTTTAGCCTGTTTCTTAAAGAGAAGGGAGTTAGTAGGTAGTTTGTCTTACGGTTGTCTCATCACTGATCAGAACTTTGGAGACTACTGCCCACCTTCAACCAAATTTGGACGAAAGACATCTCAAAGATCATTAAATTCCCTCAAGTATGGAAACTGGCATTCAGAAGTGAAGAGAGACCAAAAGGGAAGTGTCCTCGGAGAAAGAGGCAAGCAGATATGCGTGTTCTGTGTGGCAGCAGCTGGCAAAGTGGTGTACGCATGTGGACGGTCTAGCCAGCCAGCACGGGTTTAGCTCCAGATCGGCCACAGCCTGTCGTATCTGTTACTTGGAGGATATGTCATAAGACGTACAGAGGGAAGTTGGTGTTATTGTGGTAGAGAGAGGAAGGGGACACAAAGTACAAATCCATAACAAATTAGACCTCGTAAGTTCTGTTGTGTACAAAGCAAATGGGAGTTTTAAAAATTTTTTGAAACATGCAATAAAGCCTCAGCCAGAAGGCTGTTCTTTATATGCCTTTATAAAGTATTTTATTCGGACTAGTTCTTATAAAGCTTTGAATAAATTGGTTTCCCTTCTGATGGCCAAAATGCAAATTGCATGACGTATGGATATATGCACACTAACGAAATTGCAACTATGCATTTGGCGGCTGTGGAAAATTTGCACGTTAAAGAAGGGAGTGGGATGGAGGAAACACCATTAAATCCTGTACCTTTTGTTTGCTTTATTGGCAAGACTGCACCCCCAAAACACAACATATTGTTACATTGTCCTAGAGCAGATGTTTATTATTCCTCTGTAGGTGTGAAGTATTGTAGACACATGTTTCTTGCAGCCACAGAAGGGTACTGTCACTGTTCAGGTTGGTAGGAAGAGTAGAGCAGCGTGTTGACTGTGGATCAGCAGAAGCTGACTGTAGCTGCGTTAGGAGGATGATGTTCTTGCAGAGTTACCTCTTGCTGTCTGTTTGAAGGGGTTTCACCTGTGCGGTGCTCCAGCCTGGCAGTGTTCCATGTGTGCTAGTTTACAAGGGCACAGTAAGTGGTAATGCCCGTCAAGACCTTTCAAATGTATTTAAAATGGGTAGGATCCCACCAATAGTGAGTTTTCAACCGCTGTCCGTCACTGTGGTGACAAGAGCCCAGGTGGAGTGGTATGGCTGCTCACAAGCCAGTAGATGGTGCCAAGAGGATGTTCTGTGCCAACACTACAAGACCTTCTGTTGAGAAGCCCTGATTCTCTATAAATGTAGCTCAGGAGGCACAAAATGAGGTGAACAAGGGTCTGTGCCCTCCTGGCAGGCACATCCTGCACTTGCATTTCTGGAAGTTGTGAGTGAGGCTTGAGGAACACAAGAGGATGGATGTGATCACCACCCCTGGGTGCAAAACATGCTCCAAGGCAGAGGATTCCTTCAGGCTTTCCAGGTTTTTCAGCCCATAAGGCTATGTAATAAATTGACAGGGACAAAATGTTGTGGCTGAGGTTTCTTGGTCAGGATATTTGTGCTTTTGGAGTAAAGTTGATCACTTAAAGTATGCAGGGCACATGGAGGAAGGATGCATATGAACAAATGTGTGCCTGTTTTCTGCAATTCAAAATTTCTCCCAGCAGAAAAAGACAGGGAAATGCAATTATGTTGTGCTCTGAATGATGTTGAACAGTCTGTGCTGCAGTGGGTGGGAGGTCTGCCTGACAGCTACTGTGTTTAGCCTTGTGTCTCATCAGTATTTTAAACCTGAGCACTGTGTGCTCTGAGCCTTACTCTGCACATTTAGCCTGGACAACTAATTTTTTTTGCATTGCTTGTGTTTGATGCTGCAGACAGGATATCACAGAGTGGTTCAAAAGCTTTTCACATCTATGTGCAGTAGTTTTCAGCTGGGACATTTCAAAGTTATGGCCCAACTAAATGCAGCAATTGAGACTGTTGTAGTTGTTTTGATTAGAGATACCTGAAGCTGGTATGCTTACAGGTGTGGATAGCTATACACTCATGTCCTTACAGATATAACAGTATAGTTTACTCCCATAGCTACCTTTGTGCTAATATAATTGCATCAGCACAAGAAAATGTTCTGTTTCTTTGGTACCAGTTTCAAACTGGGGTAGGTAACACAATGAAATCTCTGTGTTCCCAGGCCTTTGTTTTGCAAATAGGCAGGGGATATGCTGTAATCTTATTTATTGGATAACAAACTTTTACAGGTTGTGACACAAATTATTCAGTAGCAGGTGAAATCCTAACTACCTTAGAAAAGGGCTCCTCCTGAGCTCAGTACCGTGTTGTAAGCCCCAGCACAGAGGAATTGTTTGCCTGCTGAGTTATCCCCATAGCTCCTGGGATATGTGATTTAATTTATTTTAGAGGAATGAAGCCTTCATGTAGCCTTAGGAAGATCGCACAGATGCAGCTGACACAAAATTACTCCTTTCTTCCAGCAATGTGATGTAGCTATCAGTTGACAAGGGTATTCATTACTGGATTATATTTGTTGTAGGTTGGGTTAGAATGTGTGTGGTTTGGTGTTAATTACAGTAAAATTAGGTATTTTAGGTTTTCTATGTGTGATAATACATTTTTCACATACAAACTGAGTGATCAAACCTTCTGCGGTAGTATCTGTCTTGCAGGTGAGACGTAGGTTTTCTGATAGTAAGGGGGAAGTAATTCAAGTTTAAATGCCTGTAGCATTAGCCTCTAAGCTTAAAAATTGGGAACATTTGCATAACTCCAAGTAAGAATGTAATGAAAATAGATGTCAAATGTATTATATCTGACAGTTATTAATTATATTGCCATAGTATATGACTTTTCTTGTTGTGTGGTTTTATTCAGTCTTGGATTTCAATGATCCCTTCAGTACTGAAGTTAAGCCAAGAATCCTGCTCATGGGATTGAGAAGAAGTGGGAAATCTTCCATTCAGAAAGTTGTCTTTCACAAAATGTCACCAAATGAGACTCTGTTCTTGGAAAGCACAAACAAGATCTGCAGAGAGGATGTTTCCAACAGCTCCTTTGTCAACTTTCAGATATGGGATTTTCCTGGGCAAATTGACTTCTTTGACCCTACATTTGACTATGAGATGATCTTCAGAGGCACTGGAGCACTGATATTTGTTATTGATTCTCAGGTAAAAAAAGGGGATTTAAGCTACCTTTTTATTTTCTTCCTTCAGCAATAGACAAATGGGTTGAAAAGCACATTTTTTTTCAAAGCAAATTACTAACTTGCATCACAAAAACACACATTAAAAGAAAGTAATTAAAACTTGAAGAGCTGCTCAGTTATTTTTGATCTCTCTCTGCAGTATGTTCAAAAGTTAACTAATTTGCTTTAACATCTCAAGGTTCTTGCTCAGACTCCTGAATGCTGAGAACATGAGGCTGGCGCACATGCTGGCTGGAGGATCAGGCTTCTACTTATAAGAAATAAAAAAAATAAGCTGCTGTTGAACTGTAGTAATATTTAAGTATCCTAAAGTTTTATATATATTTTTAAGAACTTTCCTACAGTTGTAGCTTTTCTTTTTCCTTCATTAGGATGATTACATGGAGGCATTAGCTCGGCTGCATCTTACTGTGACCAGAGCCTATAAAGTGAATCCAGATATCAACTTTGAAATCTTCATCCATAAAGTGGATGGTTTATCTGATGATCACAAGATCGAAACGCAAAGAGATATTCACCAGAGGGCAAATGATGACCTTGCAGATGCTGCATTGGAGAAGATTCACCTCAGGTGAGAAAAGCTGCTGTATAGCCCATCTTAAAGAGGAGAACAGCTTATTTGACAAGCTACTATTTTCTGTTCTCTTGAAGCAGCAGGCAGCAAGCTATTTGTACATGAAGGAAAAGGATAATCAGAGACATTGCATTTGACCTGAGCCAAACTAAGTGTTATATTTCTGATTGCTGTCTTGGAAGGAAAGATGTACCTAAAAACAAATAACAAATATGCCAGAGTCCTACCAGTTTTTACTGCAGCTGCTGCCTTGAAATAAGTTGCTTGGGTAGCGGCAGCAATGAGTAGAGCTCCAGTTAGTAGAGTGTATATGCTACCTACATCATTTTTAGCTTCTTTGAAACGTCTTTGCTTCACAGTCCCCTCCCAATCCCTAGTCCTCCTTGCTGCAGCCTGCTTGGAGCCACTTGGGAAGACAGGTGCTGTATCTTTGCCTTATGTCTGCTGATAAAGCAGGTTGTTGTAGAAAATAATGAAAAATAGTGGAATTCTGCAGACTGGGAACTAGTGGACATGACGTTGTCATGTCTTTCTTAGCATTTAAAGCCAAGTACAAATGCATTAAAAAGAGAGACCAGCTCTGTGACCATGCCAGCTCTTTAGAGCTCTTAACAACTTGACTACGTCATTACATTGATAAATGTGTCAACAACTTTCAAAAAGTAGATCGCAACAGACATACTCAGTAATATTCCTTTCCTGCAATTCGAAAAATATTTTCGTAAGAATACCAAGGTGGGAATTGCATCATGAAGTTTTTAATTGAGGTCTATTTTGCAGTGTCTAGTGTTTGTTTGTTTTTTTTGGTGTAGAAATGAAGTCCTATGCTTCAATCATAACATGTGACTTTTAATCACAAGAGGTAATTGCATAAGTGTAGGCACTTGCTGTTTGACAACATTTCATTTCACTCATATTGTGAAAGGTACATCATGTTCACAGTATGTGGCTAAAAGGAAAATGTGGTGACCTTTTTTCCAGCTTTTATCTGACAAGCATATATGATCATTCTATATTTGAAGCATTTAGCAAAGTGGTACAGAAACTGATCCCGCAGCTCCCAACACTGGAAAACCTGCTTAACATCTTTATTTCAGTAAGTACTTGTTATATATTTTGTCTGTAGATCTGGCTATGTCCACCACGTGTGTTCAGATATTCTGTTCACTGCCTTCTAAGAGATTATGAGCAATGTGAACTCTCAGAAAAATTAACAAACCTTAGTTGAAATGCACCCACGTGCAGCTTAGTCTCATGTCCCTGTCTATTCCTATAGTGTTGCTGAGCTGCTGAGGTACAGTATTTCCCAAATTACATCAAGTGGGTTAGCAGCCATCGCTTTTCTGCTCACACATTAATCTGAATGTTGCAAAGGTCTGTGCTGCATGCATTTGTTTAAGTAGTACTTAAAATTTGTATAAATAAATTTCCAAAGGAACATCAGCTAACCTGACTTCTTATGGAGAACTTCCTAGAATTAATTCTACTTTGTATCACAGTTTAACCCACTGAAGAAAACCTTCTCGAAGTTTTTAGAGGTATAGTCCATCAAAACTTCCACAGTTACTCCCGAGGCCAATTAGAGAGCTTTGTATATCTAGTGGCTTGTTACCATTCTGGACTAATTGCTGCTCTGCTGTTCCTGGAGGTGCGGTCCTTTCGTCTCCTTTGTGCTGGTTCTGACACTTACCTGTTCCCTCCTGGAGTCACCGACACACACTATTGCACTGTTTCATGTAGTTAAAAACGAGTCACTGAGGAATCCAACATCCTCTTGTTTTGGCACAAGATAAAAGGTGGGAATGTGTGGCCATGAGCAAAGGTGAAGACAGTGAAAAGGGATAACTCCCTATTTTGGTGGTCATTAGGTCATAGCAGCTCCTGAAACTGTACCCTTTCACACAGTATTCTAATTTTGCACCTTGCATCTAGCATCAATTTGTCAAGTTTCAATTTGGAGCAGGGTATTTGCTTTTGCCTTTTTGTAGCTTTGAAGTAATGAAATTATTTAATATCATTCAACAGCCTGTAAGATAAAATTAGACTTCACAGTTTCTCAGTGTAGGGTGTGAAAATGGAGAGAGAAAACAGTTGGATGTGTTGCTGAAAGGGAGAGCTAGGATTAGAGGAATGTCTTCCAAAACTTACTGTCTTACTATTAAGGAACAAATGATGCTATTTCATAATGAGTGGTTCGTTATAAAGATCTGTTTCTACCAAAATGACTGGATTGTATACCAGTTATCATCCAGTCTTGAACTCTACTTAGGATGGAAGAGTAATGAAGGAGTTTATGACAGCAGTTCTGGAGCAACTGGATATTGATTATGCTACACAGCCTTAAAGAGAAGGCTGAGTGGTTGTCTTCCTTGTGCCAGAGTCACCTCAGTCATTTTGAGTCCTATCTCTCTATGAGGTCTTCTCACTGTCTGGAGTCAGTGAAGAATTCAGCAAACCACCAGATGAATCAAGCACAAACTGCTTCCTGAATGACTGGTGACAGTCGCCTCTGTCTCTGGAACACCCAGAAGGCAGCTCCAGTAGTATCTAGAATATCAGACGTAATTTGTAAAGGAGAACAAGTCTTTCAAATGAATGGGAAGTCCAAAAAAGTGTGAGAGGTATTCTATTTCCCCTATTCAATAGGGGAAACAGTCTCAGACTGTTTCTTAGCTCCAAATAGAGCAAAATCCAGTTTGTTGATGACCTCTAGCAAGGTGTAGCTGCATCTCTATGTCCTCAACATGCTTGCTGTCTGGTTTTACAAGTATCTTCTGGCGTTAGAAGGGAGACTCGGAATGACTCTATTTGCAACCATGACAAGACTGAACTTTATTCTCCAGCACAGAATTAGGTAGCAGATGCCTCTTTGGCAAATTAGTGACAACAAATCTTGACATGGATTTTGGTCATGCCTTACCTCAGGAAGCCAGTCTGCTGGATATCAGAGTGTGGGTGTGTTGGTGTTCTAGTTTGGGTTTTGCAGCAAGATTCATGAGGATTTGCTTTCATTTATGCCATAAAAACTTCCAACACGAAAAGCTGATGATTACAAAAATACATCTGTGATCACTCTTGAGTTCACAGCAGGTTTTTGCCTAACTTTGTAGTGCCACAGTGTGTTAGCTTGTACATTTGAGGAACCACCAGTGTGATAATACCACTTCTGCGTTCTTTAATGTAACTGCTTGTAAAGCATAAAATGATGGTTGGTTGGCATTCAGAACCCCTGTAAATCTTACCTGACTAACACTCTATCACCTTCATATAGAAGGATGTCTGGTTTTTAATTATTGTGGACTTACCAAGCAATCAACTGGTGGATTTTCATTTTAGGGTTGCTGGGGTTTTTTTGAGGGATGTTAAAAAAATATGCATTAAAAGCAATGAGTTATTGTGGTAAAAATAAAATTAAGAACACTTTTGTTTATTTAATTATTTAATTTTCATACTCTGTAAATTCAAATGTAGTATTTAAAATTAAAGTTCATTCACAAAAATCTGCTGTTTGCCACAAGACCTTTTTAAATAACTACAAAATTCATTCCTAAGTGTAAGTGACTGGTGATGTCCTGTAAGTTCTTTTCAAAATTACTTTTGTAGGGCCAAATTCTGGCTTACTTTTCATACTTCCAAGAGGAAGAAGATAGGTCCATTTACCTAACCTAGGAATTGGAGTAATACTACCAGTTGTACTGAACTCATTCCATTTGAATAGTAGAAACTGCCTTCTGCTTGATCAGACTCAATATAGTTGGCAAACATGGCTTGAATTTCAGCTACCTCATGGATTTTACTTATCCGAAATAAAATCTCATATATTCATTGCTGAAGATTTTTCTCAATGACTCTCTTGGTTCAGATTAGCCATGGAATACTCTTACATTGATGCAGAGTACTTGATAATGCTTCTAGCACATGTTGCATCTTCTTTCCAGGCTGCAGGCTTGTGTCAGAGGTGACTTGCTTATTCTGGCCCTGCTGTCATTGACATCAATGGCAGCTGCTGGCCTTTGTTTCTCTAATAAGGAACCCTCCTGCTCTAGCAAGAGAAACAGTTGATTTCTTATTGTCATTTTCCCTGACTGCGCATTAATGACATAATGTCTCTTTGAATGGTATTTTTTACCTACTGT
Source organism: Streptopelia decaocto (assembly GCF_964273445.1). Classification (NCBI taxonomy): domain Eukaryota; kingdom Metazoa; phylum Chordata; class Aves; order Columbiformes; family Columbidae; genus Streptopelia; species Streptopelia decaocto. The sequence goes on from NC_138656.1 coordinate 82,606,694, forward strand.
TTCCTGATTTATTTTTTTAAATGACTTGTAATTATTGTTTTTACTGTTTTTTTTTTTCCTTGAGTAATTTAATCACAAACGTTCTGGCAAATGCTTTGCTTTTTCAGTTAAAGTTGTACTAAAAACCCTGGCAAACTTTTTAAACTGTCATTGCAAGTACAGGCAGGCTGCAGCAGCCACAGGTCTGAGATGGAAAAGTCACTTCTCATTATTATATTGTCGCCATCATCTTAATAATTTAGGGTACATCTTACCTGTAAAACTGAAAACATCACTGTCTCTCTTTAGATAATACAAAATTTTATAATTGACTCCGTATGAATGACACTACAGGGCTTGAGTTCCAATTTCTTTTGTCTAAAAATATGTGTATTTTCAAATACGTATTTTTGCAATGAGTTATGGCTATATACTTATGATATTTGCAGGTGAATCTTGTGATTAATCTTATTTGACAGCATCTCTTGAAGTATGTGAGGTGCTGTCAGAATTATTATTTAAAAATTGAGAGAACTATTACATGTGGCCGGAATAACCAAAATAAATATGCATACATTTTTGTTCTTAGTGCTCAAAGAATGTAGGCTCATATAGCCATGTAGGCTGAAAGGGACCTTTAGGGATCAGCTCCTGCTCAGTCATGCCAGTAGGAGCAGGTTGCTCACGGCTGGGTCCAGTCCAGCTTTGTGTATCTTCAAGGATGGAAACTCTGCAACCTCTCAGGTCAGTATGTTCCCAGCGTTTCACCACTTCCATCCTCGACTTTTTTTTTTTTCTTGTATCTAGTCAGTATTCTAGCTTGTGCCTTTTGCCTTTTCAGTGCTACAGTGTTGAAGGACAAGAGAGTTTGGCTCTGTCTTCTGTGCACCCTTGCATTAGGTATTTGCACGTAGCAATGAACCTTTTCTTCTTTGGGCTGAACAAGCTCAGTTCTCTGAGACTCTCCTTGTACATCATGTACTTCAGCCCAGGTACCTAAGGTATCCACAGTGTATACTTTGTTTTGAATAGTTCTTTCATGAAGGAATAACCAAAATGTGCCGCTCATAGAGTCTTTTCCATAATGAAATGCAAGAAATTCGCCTCTTTATGCTATTATTACTGATGGGTGTTTCCAGTCTTAGTTGTATGTGTGATCGTGGCAGAATTAAGCTTCTTCAAGAAGCAAATGCCCCAAATATTGCTGGCCATTGTTCAATATCATACTTAGGGCTGACCTTTCCCTACCTGTTTCAGGAAATTTGAAAAGTGAGAGGATCACTTTAGATTCTTACGTGTTAAATAGTTGACTTAGGAAAGAAGAAAAAGGAAAAGTTCTGCAAGTACACAGGAAGCTGAAGCTATTAAAACTAGTTAGGGGTTTTCAGTATTTTTTTGTTAGTTACAAAACTCTTGTGGCAGCAGTCCCACACCATATTAAAAAGGGAAGCCCATAAATGGATAAAATTCCGTTTGATGGGAGAAAGTTGCTTCTCTTCCTGTGTAAGTGGATTCTGAAGCATATTTTATAGCTTGAGCTCTAGCAATATTGAGAAATTGCCCTTTGTGTTCATGGTGGGACAGCTGCCCAGGTGCAGTCCCTTGATATCAGCAAGCAAAGGTACTGCTTTCGGTTAAACGGTACACATATTTTCCTCTTTTCTTTCCCTAAGAAGCAGAGGCTTATGGCAGTTTGCTTATCTACACCGAGAGCATGAGCTAGCATTCCTGGCTGGCCGCTGAGAGCTGCAAATACAATACATCTCCAGTACGGAGAGAGTCTTAATCAGCTTGGCAGGATGACAGGGACATAGCTGTCATCACATCAGCAAGCCTTAGAATTACAAACATGGCTTTAACCACCAATACTACATGGAAACTGAAAGAGCACTGTCAAAATACTGGTCTTTCTTTCTGTGATCTTAAAAGATGTTCTAAGGAACCGGACAGTAAAACAGCTACAGACCCTGATGAGACAATTTCTTAATTTCCTGGAGAAACTAGTTCCTGAACACTACTGCCTTCTTTGTCCATCCTTTCTTTTCCTTGTTTCTACCTTCTTATATGTCCAGCTAAAATAACTTTAAATTACATGTCTCTTCTTATGTCCATTGTTACAATCAAAAACCCAAAAGCTTTATCTTGGAAGATTTCCCCACAGACGCACACATTTTTCACTGAAAATAAAATGTAATCTCTCCAGATGTTTTCCAGAGAGTGGAATTTTGGGACTGTATCTTGGCATTATGTCTGCTCAGAGGCAGAAACTGTTGGAAGGTCTGTGAGCATTGTGGTTTGCTACAAATATGACATTGCTGTATGTACAGTTCTTTCAAAATGAGCTTGGTTGCAGCTTAACTTCCACTTCTTCAGCCTAGATTTTTGTATAAGAGGCAAGTAGGGGAACAAAAAAGCTTGGTATTCATTTGAAGACATGGCTTCCATTTTATTTTTCTTTCTTCTTTTCTTAAATAGAATTCTGGGATTGAAAAAGCATTTCTATTTGATGTAGTCAGTAAGATCTATATTGCAACGGACAGTACTCCAGTGGATATGCAAACCTATGAGCTCTGCTGTGACATGATTGATGTTGTGATTGACATTTCTTGTATATATGGGTAAGTAAATTGTTAATGTTTTTCATAAAACTGTGTACCTAGAGTCTGAGCAGCCTCAAAATTAGAATGATGTGGGTATAAACAATAATGAGAATGTTTAATTTGCCAGAGTAATTTGTCAAGACAGGGGAGAAGGAGGAAACAGCAAGCCTCTGACGTACAGATCCCCTGCCAGCAACAAGTACTGTTCCCTGACCAGGGTCTTTTGTGAACACTTTCCTCTTTCTATGCTAATAATTTTATATGGAGGAAGGAGTGGGAAGTAACCAACCTAAAATAAAAGGAAGCATTATCTTTTTATTGCCAAGGGATGAATTCAACAGAAGGATGCATCCCCCAAAAAAGTGGGGCCATATTTAGCTTTCTTTAATAGCTAGTGGCCTCTACTGGCCTCAGAGAGCTGCTTCACTCCTGCTTCAGTTCTCTGTTCATCCTCTTTTTTCCTACATTATCTTTGTGGGTTTTTTTCAGTTTCCTCTTCTTATGCATTAGCAACTGGAGATCTCCTGGGGTAGCATGTACATCTCCTTGCAAGTTATGTTTAAAATGGCTTGGCCCTTGGCCAAATGTGATGCCAGCTATTCCTGTGGAAGGCAGAGGCACATAAAAAATGAGTGCATGAAGATACGTAGACTTGTAGGCTAAACCACAGCATCCTTAGACTGTGGTAGTCTTTGGTAGCCTTGCATTCTTACCCATTGATGGATATCCTGCACTCTTGGAGAAGGTACAAGGGAGGATCCTAACACAGATGCGCAATACGCATTAGAGTTTTTTTAAAAAAAAAAAAAAGATTTTTTAATACCTTTCTAAAATTTCTTAAGATTGTATATTCTACTCTGTGTTTCAAATTTTGGAGTCAAGTCACTTCAGTAACTGTACAAGAACTTGAGTTTTACAGAGGTATACAGTAAAGGGTGCTCATTCTGTGGCATTTTTTTGTACCATGATGCTGCTATGTAGTTAAAAAGAGTACGCATTTAGTTATTATCTGTACAACATCGCTTGTGGGGAGCTCTGTTCACAAAATGTCACCCTGCCACTGTCTTTGTGTAACCATTTAGCATTTATCACCAGAAATCTGCTTGCAATGTTTTTAGCTATAAAGACATTATGTTAGTTTCTTGTCTTTTGTTCCTGGAGCATCTGTGGAACTTGCTACCTTAATATATTATTGATAGTCATTGTTTTGGGAGATCAGTGATTAACTACCCACAAGATCTGTGTGTGGATTCAGGAATGAGTCTAAAATTACAAGGGACAAAACTAATACCTATCTGGAGACGATCAAAACCCGCCTGGATGCCTTCCTGTGTAACCTCATCTAGGTGTTCCTGCTCCAGCAGGGGGATTGGACGAGATGATCTTTCGAGGTCCCTTCCGATCCCTGACATTCTGTGTGATTCTGTAATACAGTGATCATCATGACACATTATCTGTGAAGGAGAAATTTCATGAAATGATGTTGCAAAAGCCAGCATCTCGTGAGGAAAGTCTCATGATGGCTTGAACTGAGAGTCAGCTCCCACTGCTCAAGCAAGGTTACTGAATTTGGAATTATCAGCACAGACTTACTGGTTCACATGTTTTAGATAAAGTTGTAATATAGTGCATTGATTAAAAGAAAACACAACCTTGTGGTAAATGGTTGTTAACTAACAGAGCTAAAAATAAGGCGCCAGTTCAGGTACTTGGCAAACAATCCGATTTCTAGCCCTAGATCTAAGATTTGGGGTGTAATTGGATAAATGATTTAATCTTTATGTCTTCTTAGTTCACATAGTGTGTAGTTAGAGGAAGAGTCTCCTTGAAAGGCTAAAATCAAAATGTCATGAAGTTTGAGATTATCTGGTGAAATGACCAATGTGGGTATTTTTTGTTACCTCTTTTCTTATTTGTTTGTTTGAATATTGTCTTTTAGGCTTAAAGATGATGGCACTGGAACTCCTTATGACAAAGAATCAACGGCAATCATAAAACTGAACAATACAACTGTCCTTTATTTAAAAGAGGTGACAAAATTCCTTGCTCTTGTTTGTTTTGTCAGAGAAGAAAGCTTTGAGAGAAAAGGTATTTTTCCCTTTTCTAGTATTGCATTACTTTTCCTTTATGTTAGCAAGTTAATGAATTAACTGTGGTTGTCATTAGCTGGTAACTGTCTCTAGCTGTATCACAATATTAAAGGTAAGTACAGCTTGCCAGAGCATACATAACATGTTTAAAGGCATGAAGTATTTGTGTTGGCATTAAGGTAAAATGAAATCATAAATGTATTTGACAGCTTTTTGATATGAAAGCTTATGAAAGTTTACATCCAACGCAGTAAAGCTTCCATCTGCAACAGTAGAATGTGTCAGTTTATCTTGGCTAACGTCGATTTCTACCTGTTGATGCCAGAATATGCATTTGGAACAGCTTGCATGCCATAACTAAGGGAAAATTATTGAAATTGGCTGATAGAAGTATGTTCTTGTTTTTCTCATCTCTGAGACGAAGCTTTTAGAAAGCTTGGGATCTAGGTGGCTTTCATATTTTGCAGTTGAAGTGTTTAAAGTTTCTTGGTTATCTCTCTGACCCTGGTCAAGGTCAATACTGAAAGCATATTTCGTGACTGTTCTGCTCGCTGGCCTGTTGTTCACTGAGTTACTGGTCTTAGTGAAATGCCCAGGGACCAGAACTGAGTGGTGGAAGAAAGCGCTGTCACCTGGGACTGTGTCCCCATCCTGTGATGTGAACTCACCAACCAGCGTTGGTGTGTTTGTGAATGCAGCACTCACACCGTGTCTGCTGGGCCGTCTGACAGGCTATTTAGCTTTTGTTTTATAGAGCTGCTCAAATTTCTCTTTCATCCCCGTACCACCTTTATTATCTATGAATGTTAGATGTGTTCACTTTTTTTTCTGCTATAAGCATAGGAAGTATTACTTTGACAGACCTACTAACAACTGTTTCAGAAAAGACACTGTGTTGAATAAACACCCATTAGGGTTTGTCCACAGCTGTGTCAGGTTGTTGTATCTGTATAGTTTGGAACACTTTGTGCTGCAGCCTGTACTCCTTTAACAGTACAGTTCTGGTATTAAAATGCGGATCAGCTTTTGGTGCCTGGTGACTTCCACGTAATATTTTGTCTGAACTCTAAGGAGAGGGAAAATAATTCCTGGGAAAAAAGAGTGTAACACGGTGGATTTAAACCACTTAAAATATGCATCATCTCCTGTTAGGGAGAGTGAAGTGGAAAACACTGCAGTATTTGAGTTAAGAAAGCTTATGGCATTAACCTTGAATGAGTTCATAAGCTCAGTACCAAAATTCTAAAATTGTATTATGATATTACACAATTGTGGCACCCAGTAAGTCTTCCAATTGCCTACCAATATGGCTTTACAGCTTTTCTGTGGGATCACATTCAGCCCACTCACACGGTAATGCTATCTGCCTGTTATGTATATATGTAATCTAACAGCGTGTCTACTGTGTTATTTTTCAGTTACAATGTAAGACGAAGTATAGCTGTCTCTTATTTGGTAATATTTCTATCAAGTATTAATTTAAAAGCTTATGCATTGTCAAAAATGAAAATTCTTTGATTACTAGATGCTACTTATTTTTTCACAGTCTGTAAAGCAAATTTTCAAAATGACACCATAGTTCATGACATTTTAATTTTTCTGAGCACTTCTTCAAAACTCTTTATTAAGTTAAAACTTTGTTATCTGCCAATAAACTTCTATTTGCTTTAAGACTAATAAGCATATTTAATATTGGCTATAATATGAAGCTATAATGCTCACAGAATTATTTGTATTTATCAAATGTGCTTTTGCTTAGCGCAGAAAAAAATGTCTGGAAAATTCACTGATTATGACCTCCAGAGAGAGAGTGTGATATTTCACTGTGTGTAGAAAATAACCATTTTTTCATTATTTAATTTGTATAAATGTCTTTATTAATATGGAAAACATTTCTGTCTCTGTAGGATTAATAGACTACAATTTCCATTGTTTTCGAAAAGCCATACAAGAAGTATTTGAAGTAAGAATGAAGGTAGTAAGATCTCGAAAACATCAAAGCCACATGCAGAAAAATAAAAGACCCACTCCCAATGGGACACCAAGAATGCCACTGTAACTGAGGTTTTCTGGCAACATAGCAAGCAAAGTTTTTGTGAAGTTGATGTGACTTCTGCATCTCATTGCACTGAGTGAAGAGGAAAACAAATGGAACTGATGTATTATATGAATTCTCCCTGAATGTTCAGAAAGCACTGTTTAAATATTTTTATCCAATCAGTTTTTTTCATATAGTGAGCACTTTGAGCAAAATGTTGTATATATAAGCATTGAGGTGAACACTTGTAAGAATTTTCTTAATATATGCTGTAAACCTTTTTCATGTCATATTAAGAAAAAACAGCTGTGACAGAAATACTGGGTACATAATTTGCACTTTTTTATGTTTTCCTTGTGGAGTTGGACTTTGATAAACTCAGTTTTTATGGTGATTTTGATGCATGGTGTCAGGTAAAATGTATGCTGTAGTTTATTTACCTGCTACAATCAATTGGTTAGTAAACAATTCAGAAAACTTGGTGCAATGCTTTTTAAAATTTGTGACAGCTAATACCTAACATACAGATCTAATTTCGTATATTTTTCAATTTGTAAATTGAATAATTTTGAAGTATTACAGCAATAAGCACCTTACCAGGGATCATAACTGGAAGGTAAATATTAGCTTTTATAAAACAGGCTTTTGGCCAGATTTCATCCGGAGTTCTCCATAACACTGGTCATGCCCTCTGTTGGGTCTGGTTTTATGATTTACCTCAGCATACACCACTAAAATACCTTTCTATAAAGATAATTGTTTTGTAAAATGGCTTTGTGTTGCACCGGTATTTTTATAAGGTTTCGGAGGAGGGTGTTGTATCCAAAAGGTTGAATTTACATTGCTAAAGTTTGTTTTGAGAACCTGCACATCTACAGTTGGTACCGTGAAGAATCTGTATTTATTTCCACCCTGACATTCTGATGTACTGATAGAAGTTCTAAGGATGTGAGCACTGGGTTCTGATTCCCTATAATAGGGGGTACATCTGTGATTGAAATCAAGTAGAGACCATTAAAATGAGGACTGGACAATCTACCTGCTGTAGTAATCAGCTTACATCACTATTTTTTATTTTAATATTGAATATGGGCAGACTTGTCACCGGGTCAGCCAAGACAGCAGAGTACTCAAACGTAAAAACAAGTAAAACTTGCTTTCTGAGTTCTGTATTCACTCGTTTTGTTTAATCAATTATACAAAATCGTAATTTCTAGTTAGAAGAGGAACATTTTTTTTTCCCCAGTCCCACTGCAAACCAATTGCACGTGTGGTCCGGTGGTGTTGTCAGCAGCTCTTGGGAGCGTGAAGAGTAAGAGGGAGGCAGCTTGTTAGACACCAGCAATGGGTAAGGGGACTCTGCCTCACTCATTCATAGCTCGTCTGCTAAGCTTGTGTCTCTCTGGAGACACAAGGGAAGATGGAATTTGCACGTTTTCTCTTAGGCGAGGTAAGGCATAATGAGTGTTTGTCAGGGAGCTCAGAGCCCCCAGTGTTTGCTGGCTTCTGTTGAACACGGAGGGGTTTAACCCGTGGTAAGCAAGTCTAAATTCAGTTGTGGTTTGGATGCAAATGCGGAGTTTCTGGATGCTGTTTGCTGACACATCTTGAGGCTCTAGCACCATACTGAATACACAAGCTGGGAGAGCCAGTTGGCATGAACGCAGAGGCTCCCTAGGCAAACATCTGCCAAAAGGGAGACCAGTAGTCTCCAAGCCCTTTACTGCTGCCTAGTACGTGCGACTTATCTTTTTGGAACAAATTGGCTCTTCTGGCATGAGTCTGTTGAATATACGTGGCGTTCTTAGAGAAAGGTGCTAGTCAACTGATGGAGCTCAGCGCATCAAGGCTCACTTGGGAAGTAACACGGTTCTAGGTGCTCAGGAAGGTGAGAAACATTGAGAACAGCCAGAAGTGTACTGGTCTTGGTGCCACTGTGAAGGGTAGTGACAACGGCTTTAATCAAAGCAGAAAACTTCAAAAATACAGAGTTTAAATTTCTTTCAGTACTGTCACCACCTTTCATCTTAGATGAGGGCAGCTCTTCTGGCCAACCTTCAGTTAAAGTAACTCAAAGTTGTCTTCAGAGTTACTCACCATTGCTGTGGTGAAGAGCCACCTTTTGACAGCTCTCCAGTCCATAGGACCTTCATTAAAGGGCTGCTGTAATTTCTGGCCACACATTTGTCTTTCATTCTGTTGAGATCCACCATTCAGTCACAAGTCTCTGTCCTTCTCCTTTCACTCCTTCAGGTATAAAAGACTATGTGGGACAAAGAACACCTACCAGGCTGGACGAGACACTTCTGTTTATTTGCTTTTAAATAAAGTTTCTCAGCATACTGGCCATGGCATGAATCATAACTGAAGAATGTAGTTTCCATATATTAATATTTGGCCTCAGTTCTATGTAGTCATGCATACTCTTGCATTTAGAGACTATTCAACTTATTTAAGACAACGAAGTGAGCTCTTGCAGTCCCCTCCAGAATTTTATATAATTGTTGCATAATTTAGTGGAGGTGACTTTAGAGAACGTATAAAATTTCTAATCGGATATTGTCAGAGCAAGCATAACTTTTATCAGATTACTTACGTTTCAATATGTGTAATTATAAAATTGAAAGAACATTAAAAATGCATTAGTTTTACTGTTTAACTTTGTTATTTTTAGTTTAGGTGATGACTTGCATGCTTCACTTTTGAGTAATCATTTTGGAATTAGTACCTCAGATTTTCATGTTCTAGCTGAAGTGATTGAGCACTGAGTGAGGCATGAAAGCCTGTAGGGTTTTGGTTTTTTTAAGAACAAATTATTTCAAGTCTTTTGCCTTTTAAATTTTATTGAGATTTTTAGTTTTTATTTTAAAGGGTTGAAGTATCCCATATGCTGCAAGAGCCAATTCTGACAAGGCAGAGTTGAGATGCCTAATTTTTTTAAATTAGAAATAGTGCAAGAAGTAATCTCTTCCTGAATAGTGCTGTATTTCCTAAATACCTGATCTGTGAATCTCCATTTTTATATATATCATCAGAGTTGTCTGGACATAGTAGGGATCATTATTGTACAAGCTGTGTCTCTTTAAAACTCTGATTCAGAATAAACCCAAACCAATTTAGTATCCCACAGATACTTTAAAGTCAGGAGCCGAAAAACTATAAAACATTGGTTCCAGCAACTTGTAGTTGAGGAATTCAATGGGCAGCAGTGCAGAGCACGTAATGGATTCTTCGATGAGTTAAAATGCGTCCCTGGAAAAGTAGCTACTTAAAATGTCACAGACCTGCAGTGTCTCTCTAAAATTCTGCATTTACAGACATGCTGTGCATGAGCGTGGAAGTGTAATTGACAGGAGCAAATTACTCTGATAAAGCATAATTCAAAAGCATAATTTGCAATCTCATGTTTTGTGATGGAACAAGTTTTTTTTCCCATTAAAACAAAAATTCTGGGTTTTCTTGCACGTGAAATTGCACTCCTGTGGTAAAGTTTTATACTAAGGGAGTTCATTCTGTGAAAGTACTGCAGTGGTTTTTAAAAGAAACTTTAAAGAACCTATAAACTCCCTTAATTTTATGCCTTATCAGATTAAGTTGAAGAATTAAAGAAAGTAACCCTAAACAAGTAATCATATACTGTAGCAACTGTGTGCTTTAATGACATATTTACTGTCCCTGTCATTTGCAATAGTCATTGGAGAATATTGTTTTCTTAAATTCAACATTGAGGTTTTTCCATTTTTGTACTGACTTGTGTACATAACATCATTACATAGTGATTTTTGTTGCTGCAGCTTTCTAGCTGTCCTGTTCCATGGGGAGATCAGATAATTAAGACTGAAACTTCTTATTCAGACTCTAAGTATTTATCAACAACCACATGTGAATTTATTCAATTATAGACGAGCACATCAACTTCACCCATTTCAGTGCTGTGGGAAATGAGAAATAAGCCTGGTTGCGAAATTCTTTTTGTACTTCTCTGATATGGTGGCGTATGGTTGACATCCCACTTGATTCCCCACTGTATTAATATTTGCACATTAGCTCATGCACATATCCTCAAATGGCTATATTTTTAAAAAGACTCTAACAGGCTGTTAGGTTTAGTTTTCTCTCTGGTATCTTCTGTGTTACCTTTCTCATTTTGCTGTCTCTGTCTACATGTTTCGTTGCAAACAAGTCGGATACCCAATCTCCTTGGTTCCTGCCAGCCTATTCAGCTTATATGCATTACGAGCTACAGGCTAGCTCTTGAGCAAAAAGCTACTGAAAAAATATCTTGTACAAAAATATCTAAATTGTATAAAATCCATTACATGCCACAAGCATCCTTAAAAGATGCAACATTTATGTAATTGGGATATATATGCACACTGTATATTATGTGTTCATATTTAAGTTACAGCTTATACTGGCAATCAGATTTTAAACATTTCTTAATCATCTCCAGGAAAGAAGAAAATATTCATATCGAGAAATACAGGAAAAAATTATCCGTCACAATGTCTCTTGGACTAAACTAACGTATTTTTTATAAGGTAAAAGATTTTCAGGAGACTAGTCAAAGGAGATACTCTACTTAATATTTTCCTTAATAATGCTAATACCAAGAGCTGCTACGAGAAGGATTATTTATTTCAGAATTGCTAAGCGCCAGAAGGTAGAGAAAAGAAATTACATCCTTTCTTAGAAACAAACAAAACCACCAACCACTAAACATGTACTGGCCTAAATTGAGAAGGGCTGGAATTAAACACCTCATAGATAAGTGGAAATGTGAGAGACAAAACAAAAATGGCGAGTGGCCTAGTATCTGGGCCAGAACATTTCATAGTGTATTCCAAGCTGCCATTTTTCACAAAAGGCAGGCCAAGACAAGACGATGGGTTTATCACAAGGGGATGCACGCATGTACATCAAACCATGTGGAGGTGTCTGGGTGAGCTCAGTTGCACTGTATGGTCCTCAAAGGCCCATGTAGTAGTGACCAGGCAGGAGCTTATAGGACAGTATCAGAGCTGCCTTTGCTATTATAACAGAATTTACCCTTTATAGAGGTTTTAATCTCCACTCAATGTGAACTGAAAGCCATTCTGGACTCTGCTGATTGAAAGGGTAACATTGGTACAAACCAGGCCTGAACATGCTCACATTGGAAACTGGAAATGGATTTCTAAAGCAAAAGAGCAGCAATGTTGTGGAGCCTCTGCTCAGCACAGGGGGAGCAAACAGCCCAACTGGGTTCAAGAAGAACCTCGACTTGTCAGTGAAAAGGGGTAGTAAGTTGTGCTGAGCATGTCAATTCCTTGGGAGTGCTAGCTTTACTTTCATAGAATCATAGAATAGTTTGGGTTGGAAGGGACCTTCAAAGGTCACCTAGTCCAACCCCCCTGCAATGAGCAGGGACATCTTCAACTAGATCAGGTTGCTCAGAGCCCCCTCCAGCTTGGCCTTGAATGTCTCCAGGGATGGGGCATCTAACACCTCTCTGGGAAACCTGGGCCAGTGTTTCACCACCCTCATGGTAAAAAAATTCTTTCTTGTGTCTAGCCTGAATCTCCGCTCTTCTAATTTAAAAACCATTACCCCTTGTACTGTTGTAACACACCCTTCTAAAAAGTCTGTCCCCGTCCTTTTCATAGGCCCCTTTTAAGTATTGAAAGGCCACAATAAGGTCTCCCCAGAGCTTTCTCCAGGCTGAACAATCCCAACTCTGTCAGCCTGTCTTCATTGTAGAAGTGTTCCAGATGAACTCCTGTTTGCACATAGGTGTTTATATATCATTTAGGTGTCCACTGAGCCAGTACCAATCAATTCACTGCAAGTTTATGTTCCTGGTCCTCCTAATTGGGCTGGCTCCTTGCTCCTTCCCACACAAAACCAAGGCTCATACCAAGTGCATGCTTCCTTGAGAAATACTGCCCTAGTCCTTCCTCAGCTTTCTGCTATTACAGATAAAACAACCATGCAACTGTTTGGGAGGCAGAAATGCCTTCAAAGTCCTTCATGCTTAATGCTTCCAGTTCTCTTCTGCAGCTGTGGTCCTCTGATGCTGCTGATAAAACTGCCTGATCGTATGGGTGGTGGATGTCCCAGTGAGAACATTAACATCTCTAACCAGCACTCTTGGGGTTTCTAGAAGCCCCACGATCCGCTTTGCAGTGGTATCATTCAAGTGTCCTGGCACCTGTGATACAATTTGTACTTGTTCTGAGGTTAAATCTACTGTTACTTGAATTATCCCTTGTTGCTCATGCTCCCCCACATCAGTTTTGGGGACTACTTTGATTATAGCCACAGCCATGGGAAACATAATCTATTCAAAGTAGTAAATGGAGAGAACAGGAGCGTGCCTTCTGGGAAATCCTGTAAAGCCGAATCAAAAGGATTGAGTCATATCCAAAGGGCCCAAGGACCAACATCTTTGAGTCTAAACCGTGCCCTGAGAGGTGGAAACATACCCTGCTTTTCTGCCTTGCCCTTTTTGAAGTCTGAATCATCTTCTGGCAAGCCCAATGGTCTGATCCACAAATTGCTTCTCTTTCAATGCTTCCGTTCACAGCTGTTTGAACATTTCCACCTGCCAGTTATGCCATTCATCACACTGCCTGGTCTCACGCCCAAAGTCTCTGCAGCAGAGACACCCAAATCAGCTCGCTCCCTCAAGCCCTGTTGCTCTTGCTCAGCACTGTCTCCAGTCCTGTTCCTTCAGCAATTTAATTTCATATTTCAATTCCATGTTTTCTAGCTATGAAGCAGCAGTTGTCACTCCAAGTTCTGCAATTCTTCATAAAGCCCATTATGCAGAAACTTGAGTATTGGCTTTAAATTTAGTGTTCTCTTGACAGATTATAAATGTCTTTTCTGCTTTTTTTCAGTGCACCCTCTCACGTGAAAGCTTCCCACTCCATGAACTGCGTGCATCCTTAGAAGTTCATCAGGATGGGAGAAGTTTGTTCCCTCCTATCCACCCTTCTTTATATTGCCAGTCCCCATTCACAGTCCCCATAAAATCCAAGCTATAAATCTCTAATATGAATAGTTATGACAACACCAAATGCACAGTTGTTCAGCTTTTGTTATTCCTCTTTCAGAATAACAAAATTCTTCTGCAGCCTGTGTCCCCTGCCAGTTTGCATGCCCCCATGAGTCACTTTGCTAGACACCTTCCACTATCTGAACTGTGCAAGCAGATACAATTTAAAAGTATAAAGTCATAATATGTTGGTTAATACAGGTAGCTATGACTAGCAAGCTACTAGACGAAGTATTAGCATGCTCACCTCCCTCTTCAAAACACCAGATGAGTCTTCACTGGCCAGTGTTGCCAAACTGCCATTTTCTGACTCTGCTTTTTCCTTACAGCATTTTATACCTTTTCACATCGGTGTTTTTCTCCTGGAGCTCATCTCAACAGCTCTGCCTTCTGCCTTATCTTGCCTGGCTCTGCTGTGCAGCCCTTTCTCATGGTGCAGTGATCCCCTGAGCCTGCTGAACCACGGCCATGGGCCCCACCAGGCCTGGGCGGTGGAGCCCAAGCAGCTGGAACTGCAGAGGGAGATGGCTTGTTAGCAGGCAGGGGAGAACAGGTCAAGACGGTTGGCTGGAGCCCAGAGAGTGGTGCAATTTGCTAGAGGGTAGACATGTTTGGCCAGCAGAGACTCTCTATGGGCTCTCTTGACCTTTGTGATGAGGGCTTTAGACCAGTTGCCCACATGGGTCCCTCGTATCATTGAAGGTGATCTAGACACTCCACCTGGCCTTCAGCCATGCTTTGTTTAGAATGGCACCAGTATCCCATATCATGCTTTTCTGCTCCATATGGATGTCTGGCATACCTTAAGATGCCTCATATGACATCATATGATTATGTGTGTGCAATTGAATCAAGACCTAGAATTCCACTAACCATCTGAGAATGTCCCAGATACCTACAGGGGATGTTGGAGACATCTGACAACTCAGTATATCTTGGTTAATGACACAGTGAGCTTTAATCACCCTTACACTGGTTGTAAAACACTTTTTGAGGAGCTTTAAATTAAGAGCTTGCTCATAAATCTTTTATTCCCATTGCTGAGTCAGTAGGAGCTATATGCAAGCAGCTGTACACAAGCTGGTAAATGCAAGAAGTTCACATCAGAGTCTTGAGTAACATTTTTGGAATGGATGGGGTGGAAAGACTGCTTGATGGCAGTTCAACAGATGCAATCCTGACAGCTTTCCCTCTGGCTGCCATGTAAGTGTGAAGACAGATGCTCCTTTCCCAGAAGGAAGTCTATGGGAGTAAGTTACAGTGAAGGAGAACGGGGAGCGGCTCACATAGAGAAAAAATAACAAAAAGGAAATCTGGGGCCTGGAGCCCTGAAGAGGGAGGATTGTGGAAAATGGGCTGCCTTAGTCAAAGGCTACGCCTGGCATTTTCTCCCTAAATAGTGGCACAGGAGCAAAATAATTTTTAATCGGACTAGTTCACAACTACTTTCCAACTATCTAGCTCTCTCTGCAATTTGCATAGTAAAGAAAGAATATGCACCAGATAACATTTCTGCCATTCTCTGTAGCTGCTAAGGGTAGAGTAACTAGATTGGAGAAGTGCAGAGTCACAAGCAGCTGTCACTTGCAGAGCAGCTTCAGCTTGGATTTTTGCCTTTGCACATTTCTTCTAAACCAGGAAACCATCTCAGTTATTACAATGATGATGCCAGAGGGCTGTGAGTCAAGAGACTGGCGTGACTCTTCCTACTCTGCAGAGAAAAAAAAAAAAAAGGTGAAAACTTAGTATCTTTATTTTGACTTCACATAGTGTGGACTACTGCAAGATGTTACACAAACTCTGCACTGATGGTCCACTTGCTTGGGCAGTTACAGCAATCTGGTAACTTCTTTCCTCATTCTCTTTATTCCATTTGTGAAATAAAGTTAATTAAGAATAATTTGGCAAAGCTTCCCATTTTGTGAGACAGTTGCTTTAGAACTAAGCTTGAAGAAAAGACAGTAATCACTTTCTGAAAAGCACTGTGCATCTGTGCAATTGCTACAAGGCATTGGTTACACAATGCCACGCTTGTTTTTATCAGTGAGGAGGAGGTGCACTTATTGAATCCAGATTTACCAGGTCTGAATTCACATAAAGGATTTTAAACACTGAGACTGTATTAGTCACCAATGAGCATAATAATGCTTTCTCTTCCAAGTGAGTCATATCTGCTCCCACTGATAATACAGGCATATTAATATTAGATTCTTTAATTCCATTAGAGTTTAATTCTGCAGCCAACTGTCTGTATTGAAAGGGCAGCATTATAAATGAAGCAAACCACTCCACATTTTGTGAATTGGTGAAAGCAGGGTGTGAATGCTTTGTACAAGGCAACTATTGTATTTTCAAAAGCTTTTGTGATCTCAGGCCTTCTCTAGAAGAAATCATTTGTAGCTGAGTTCATAAGACAGTCTACAAAGCACACAAACTCCACTCTGAACTGACTTTAAGTAATCACTTACCATATAGTATACACTGTTGAAATGTACCTTACCTCACACAATTATGACCTGCACAGGGAAATAAATAATAATTCAATGTCACATTACCTAGCTTAATTCTGCAAGAATGTACACTGATGCCTCAGACCCCAGTGCAAAAACTGAACTCCTGTGTCACACAGGTGACACAAGGGAGAGGTTTCGAGAGTAACTCCCTGTTGGGGGGTACCTGCTCTGGGCTTCTTGGGGTCCATCCCCCCAACTCCACGTGCAGAACTCTGCGATTCCTACTCCCACCTGTTGAGCTCCCCTCTTGGCTCTTTAGCATCAGTTCAACAAGAGTCTTCACTGTTAAAAATAAGCAGCTCTATCAACCGAAATGCTTGTAATTCTATTAAACTGAGGGGAAATCCATTATTCATTTGCATCAGATATAGACCTATCTATACATACAAAAATACCTAATGATAACTGTCTGTAACACAGATGACTTAGCCTAATCTCCCTTTGCAGCTGATAGAGAAAACTAGGAACTTTTAAAGCATGATTTCTTGGATCTACGGCTAAAATGTATGCCAGGTTAAGACGAACTCTGCTGTAAAAGCTCCTGGTTCTCTCCATTAGCTGTGAATTGCCAATCAGCCCAGAAATGTATATCCATAGTCTGCAATCGTCTAGCGGAATTCTGGCCATATGTTTGCTCTGATTTAGCCTTTTATTCACAGTAGAAATGCCTGCAATTGAAGAATTATGCATTTTATCAGACCTTAATGATTATCAATAATTTTGTAATATTTTTTACAACAGAAGGGCCTATATGGTTCTTTGGTCTGAAGCTAGGTGGCTGTGCCAGAATCTTTGTTTTCGTCCAAAAGAAAACAAAATCAGTGCACTACAGGTGCAGAACATAACTAGAAACATGATCAGAAACATCTTATTGGAGACTAGAAATACAAAAGCAAACCTCAAAATTGTTAGGTTGTGTGTGTGTGTGTGTGTTTTGTTGTTGTTTTGGGTTGGTTTGTTTGTTTTTGTTTGTGGTGGTGGTGGTGGTTTTTTGGGTCGAACTGAAGCCTTACTTCAGTGTAAAACATCTACTAAAGCCAAACAATTTTTAATATTTCGAATTGTCAAAACCGATTATTCTCACTGTCTTGCAAGCAGCTTGGTGAAGTTGCACAAAATCTTTCTGCAAGGATTAGTGTGGTATTAACGAAAACTTCGTTGCAGCAGTGTTCAAGTGAACTTTCAGTTTCTATATGCTTCAGCTGAGCATGTTTATTTTTTCACCAAGCTGGGTCATATGACAGGATACAGAAGCTACATGAAGTGCTGCCAGCATGTGGGATTTGACTGCAGTTTTGCTACTATATTTGGCGCTTGTTTTTTAAAAAGCCACAAGTCCTAGCACAAAGTGGCTTATCCATGCAAAAGCCTAAACAAAAGGCAGATGAAAACACAAATCCAAAGGGTATTTTTGACCAGAGGCAGGAAGAGGAGGTAGGTTTGTCACTCCACACTGGCAGCACTGACTGTGCAAGAGCTCTGCAGTGCCTGCCCCTCGCCTGCCCCAAGCAGTTGCTGAGATGTGGGGCTGGGAATTAAGCCCCAGATTTTTACCCATATGCTGACTACCTCACGGGAAATGGCAGGTTCGTCTGGCAACATTTGCCGCCTGCAGCTCTGAACTTTAACTAATATCATGCCTGAAAATGAAAGCAGTGTCATACTACTAGCTCTGTGCAATTTCACGTGGCAATTACCCCAGCACCCAGCCAGGCCATGAGGTAGCTTACTTAAAAGGGGAAAACGTGTGCATCCTATCAGTGAATTTCTGTTACTTAAAATTTAAGTATATTCAGCTTATTTTCAATAGTGTTTAACTGTCATGCAGTTACAGTGACTGTCATTTCTTTTTTTAGCTAAAAGCCCAAGTTTCATGTTAGCTGCAGGTGCTTCCTCCTTGAACTATATAAAATGATATTTTAAGTGCTGCCAGGGTTAAAGGACAGAGCCCAGAAGAGAAAACCAAACTCCACATTACTCTTAACTAGTTCACAACAACTATAATTTCTCAATTCATGATATTATTCATGTAATAACACAATTTTTTTAATTACCTTCTGTTAAAGTAGATCCCAGATTTTTTTTTTTTAACGTGGAAATCCAGATCTCTGAAGGAAGGCAAAATCCCACTCTCCTACTTTGGGGAAGGGCAAGGTTTAGTCGCAGATGGTCCCAGAGCCCTTCTCTCACTGCACAGCAAGATGGTTCCAGCAAATAAGGAAAAAAAGGACATATCTGCTAAGAATGAGAAAAATAGTTTGTAAACATGACGCTGAGTGCCTGCAGCTCACCATCTTGAGCAACAAGATCAGCTGATGGTAACCAGAGATGCTGAGATATGATCAAGAGTTGTCATCCATCAAATACACCCTGGGGTGCTTTTGGTGTAAGAGCAAACTGCAAGGTCTGGCACCATCTATTCCCTTGTGCTATAAATATTATTCACTCTATACATTATTTGTAGAGGTTTGTCCTATAATAAGGAAGATCATTATGCCCTTTTGAAAATTCAGCTACTTGTTAAGGTGGAGTAAAGTTGCTTTATTTATTTATTGCTGTTACCAAAATGTCACTATGCAACAGAACAGGAAAGGGAAGGGTAACACCTTGTTTTGCAGTTCTGAAAATATGAGGAGGTGAAAAAAATATACCTACTCAACTGGTTTTGTTTACAATTGTTTTCCATTGCTGTTCAATCAAACAAGGAAAGACGAAAAGATAACTAAGGCATCAAAAATGAAGAAAATAGTTTTATAAAGATGATTAGAAAGAATATAAATGTAATGTAGACAAAATTAAGGACAATTCATGAGCTAAAAACAAGAAAAGTTCATACGTGTTTCTTTTTTACGGTTTGTAGTGAACTAAAGGGAAACTGAGACTGCTGAGAATATGACCACTTTATTTTTTAAAGTATTTCCATAGCCATAAACTGTTGCAAGTGCTATCCCAAATGTACTGTGGCTGTAACAAGATGGCAGAGAAACCAGTCGTAGGTGTAAACAAATATTCCTCTGGTACTGTGGGATGGACAATGGGATCTGCTCATCAAGTCCAACTCTTGCTGAGAATTCTTGCCTAAACTAATAGTCCTTGGTATGTGACATGACTGCAGTCTTTCATGATCCTGAAAACCAACAAACAAGATGCTGTAAAGTCTTTTGGGCAGGGTGTTGGTGGGTTTGCAGGGTCCTGGAAGCCCCTTTTCTAAGTCCCCAGTTTTTGAACCAATCTACTCTTGCTATGAGGTCTTGAGGCACCTCACCCCGTGACCTCTATGGTTCAAGGCAGAGACGAGATGGGGACGTTGCAGCCACCGCAGCAGAACTGCGGCCAAGTGTAGCATCATGTCCCATCCCATCTCAGCTGTGCCTGGAGCTGCAGTTCTGCTGTGGGGCCTGAGTGTCATCCATTGCTGCTGGAAACCAGCTGCTTCTTCATGCTATGACAGAAAAGGGTGGGCAGCTTGTAAATTTCAACTTGTGCAACACAACCATATGAATTCTATGACAAGGTGACCTGCTTCATGGATGAAGGAAAGGCTGTGGGTGTTGCGTACTTAGACTTCAGTAAAGCCTTTGACACTGTCTCCCACAGCATACCCCTGGAGAAACTGGCAGCTCCTGTTTTGGATGGGCATGCTCTTTGCTGGGTAAAGAACTGGCTGGAGGGCTGGGCCCAAAGAGTTCTGGTGAACGGAGCCAAATCCAGTTGGTGACCAGTCACAAGTGGTGTTCCCCAGGGCTCAGTATTTGGGCCAGTTTTTTAATATCTTTATCAATGATCTGGATGAGAGGATTGAGTGCACCCTTAGAAAGTTTGCAGATGACACCAAGTTGGATGGGAGTATTGATCAGCTGGAGGGTAGGATGGCCACACAGAGGGATCTGGACCAGCTGGATCGTTGGGCTGAGGCCAATTGTATGAGGTTTAATAAGACCAAGTGCTGGGTCCTGCACTTAGGTCTTAACAACCCCAGGCAGTGCTACAGGCTCAGGGAAGAGTGGCTGGGAAGCTGTCTGGAGGAAAAGGATCTGGGGGTGTTGGGCAACAGTGGCTGAACATGAGCCAGCAGTGTGCCCAGGTGGCCAGAAAGGCCAACAGCATCCTGGCTTGTATCAGGAATAGTGTGGCCAGCAGGACTAGGGAAGTGATTGTGCCACCATACTTGGCGCTGGTGGTGCTGCACCTTGAATCCTGTGTTCAATTTTGGGCCCCTCAAGAATGCAAGAAAGACATTGAGGTGCTGGAGAGAGTTCAGAGAAGGGCAATGAAGCTGGTGAGGGGTCTGGAGCACAAGCCTAATGAGGAGCAGCTGAGGGAACTGGGGCCGGAGAAAAGGAGGCTGAGGGGAGACCTTATCGCTCTCTACAACTACCTGAAAGGAGGTTGTAGCATGGAGGGTGTTGGTCCCTTCTCCCATGTAGCAAGTGATAGGACAATAGGAGATGGCCTCAAGTTGCACCAGGGGAGGTTTAGATTGGATATTAGAAAAAAATTATTCATGGAAGGGGTTGTCAGGCATAGGAACAGGCTGTCCAGGGAAGTGCTGGAGTCACCATCCCTGGAGGTGTTTAAAAGACTTAAAGACTTAGGGACATGGGTTAGCGCCAGAGTTAGGTTATAGTTGGACCCGATAATTTTCAGGGGCTCTTCAGCCAAAATAACGCTATGGGCATTCCCCGGCCGGCGGCCCGCGCTCCATTGCGCAGCCGCCTCCAGCCTGTGAGGGCACTGCAGCCGCCCGGCAGCGGCCTGGGCGCGGGGCGGGGCCCGCCAGCCCTGGGGGCGGGGCCCGGGCGGCAGGTGCCTCCCCCCGCGGCCACTGCAGGGCCGCCGCCACGTCAGGGGAGTTTCCCGACGCGGGGCGGGCAGGGACGGGCTCGGCCTTTCTCCTCCTCCGCACCCGGCACCCGCTGCCGGAGACGCTGCGGAAGGAGCGATCGAGGGAGCGGTGTCCGCTGACATGGAGGCCCGCTACAACCTTAAGAGCCCGGGTAGGTGGCGCGGCAGCCCGGCGGGCCCTGGCGAGCGCTACGGAGGCGGCCGCCGGCCTCGCCTGCAGGCCGCGGCCGGACGGAGGAACGCGGCCCTGCCGTGCGGGCTACCCGGGCCGCTGCCCTCGGCGGCGGGCGGCCGGGCCCGCTCGGGGGCTGCCGCGATTCGCGGGAGACTTCGGGGCCGGTGCCGGGGCGCGGCGACGGTGGCGGGGCCGGCAGTCGCCTCTGGGGCGCGGCGGGAGCAGGTGCAGCGGCCGGGCCGAGGCGCGGTGGGGAGAAGGGCTGGGGGCCCTGGGCCGCGGCGGTGCCGGGGCGGTGGCGGCGTGCAGGCGGAGGCCGGCTGGGTCCGTTCTGCCTTCGCAGTGCGGTGGCGTTGGAAACTCTCTCCGAGCTGTGATTGGGTTCACACACCCTGGCTGCCTGGTGTGTGTGCCCATGCTTTTTTGCTGGTTCGTGTAAATGTACCTTTGAACTCCTGTCTGGTGCCTGTGCCCTGTTCCCCTGGCTGTCACCTCCTTTCCGACTAAGTGCGTGAGGGGACAGATTGGCAATGCTACCTTAGTCTGTGTGGCGTAAGTTTGTTTTACAGAAGTGTTACTGTACATGCACAAGTGTCTGTTTTTTTCATATGATTCTGTGTTAAAATTTATGCCTATAATTCCTAGACTTCCTTTTGAGTTCTTGAAGTGGGAGAGATGCCTCAGGAGGTGGAGGAGATGTCTTGAGAAACAGTGCTGGAAGGGAAGGTTTTGCTCCCTGGAAGGGGAACTGAGGTCAGGTTGGGTCTCCCCATGGGGTTGTGTTGGAGCAGCCCCTCGCCTCTCTGCCAGGCTTCGCCTCCAGTGAGCTGTGTGGGCAGCCTGTTGCTGCTGGAGCAAAACTTCTTCCAGAGCTTGTAAGGCTAGTTGGGTTTGTGTATCGGTTGCTGTCCTGCCCCTGCTTTCCTCTAATCTGGTTTTGGGAACTAGGTAGTAGCAGCTTCGTGTTATTATGATGAATAATGACTTCATTCTTTAATCACACTGTCCTATTACCAGCATGGGAGGTGAGGAAAAACTTAACATTATGATGACTTGTACTAACAAACATATATGTCAGGCTTATTTACAAAACATGCCTCACGTGGATGATGTATCCATTGCTAAACTATGTCTTTCACCATCACACCCAGGTTGCTTAACTGAAAGATGAGAAGAATCACAAAGCAAATGATGTACTTGTTATAGTTTAAAATATCAGAAAGAAAGACCTTTTTATTTAATTTTTGAGAGATATGCTGGATATGTTGCATATGTGAATTTACAAGGCCACAGGAACATGCTCACTAGTTGTGGTTTGCCACATCATTGGAAATGGTGGTGGTGTGCTGTATGACGTGCTCCTGGGATCTGAGTGGAGAGGGCAAATATTTATGGTTTAATTTAGAAATGATCCTCCCCTCTGTTGTTACTAGTCCCCCATGTTTTCAAAGAAAATTATCTTCACTGGAATTCATTTTCAGCACCTGTGCCATCGCATAGCAAAATGAACCTTAATTGACAAAGCTTCATACAATGGATTAGTATTGTTCCCAAAATTAAGCATGCTCTCTAGCATATTAATATCGTAAATTATTTCTTTTCTGTAGCGATGCTGAAAGTCTACAAATAATTTAAATCACTGTGATTTAAATTGCTACTTTCAGAAGTCACTTAACATCTGTGAAGTCTTTTATTTAAAAAGATGGGCAAAAAGGTATTAAATAAATATGAAAAAATATTTTAAATAAATATTGTTTCTTCAACAGTTGTGGCCCATTAAAACAAATTGATTGTAGTTATGTATAGGCATTGTATTTAGTCTGGCACATTTCTTGCTAACCAGGTAGATAAGCATATGCAATTATTTAATATTTTGTGGATGTTTTACAAGTTCCTATCTTGGTACGGTTACATGGGCGGTTTAATGATGATATCTTACAGTTGCCATTCAGCTGAAGGCGTAAGATGGAAATGTAGAGTGCTCTAATATGGAGGTGGTTTTAATTAATGTAAATGCACTGAAATACATAAAACTGAATCCACCATGTCTCCTATTTCAGATGATTGTTTCATCTGTGGACTGAAGGGATGATTTTGGTAACTGAGCCCTCTAAGGCTTTAGAACTAGTAGCTGTCCTTGTGCCTGCTGTTATTGTTGACTTGAACAGAAGGCAAACCAAGCTGCTGACCTTCAGGTCCTGGTCAGCTTTAGGCATTTGGAATGCATTACCTTGAGACAGAGTGAAGAAAATAACCATTTTGTACCTGCACAAGAGGCTTCTCCTGTTAAAATCCGCTTTTGAACTCAAGCAAACTCTGTTTGCAGATGGTGACTTCTGTCTGCTCAATAGTGTTAAAGAGAATGAATACTACTTACAGTTTTAGCGTAAGTTATTTTAATGATTATAGTAGGCTTTTCCTGAAATATCATAGAGGAAAACACATTTTAAATAGGAGAATTTTGTTAAAAGAAACCTTTGTTTTTACTGATCTTACTTTTGAGCCAAATTCTGCAGCAGGGCTATGACAGGAGCTCAGGGCCTTCTGTGGTTATACATGGCTACATGGATCCCTCTTCTGTGAGTAGATGTGCTAGACCAGATTGATGAATAAGGATCAGTTAGGTGCTCTAGGCCCTTTCTTTTTTGTGTGCTTTCAAACAGACCATGTAAAGAGCAATATTTCTTCACAGCTTTGTCCTGCTGCTAATTGCTACTAGTCAATATATTCATCTTCCTTATCCCAGTTTCTCCAGCTAATGTTAGTTCATGCCAGTGTTTCTAAAGACAGTAACTCTCCACAACATGGAACATGTTGTTCCCCTGCATGCTGTGTCTGTGTTGATGAGAGGCAGCCCAGATGGTGCTTTGGCAGCTCTCGCTTTACCACAGGTAGACGTCGTGGCCACTGAAGGTCTGGGCTTGGCGAGGGTGGTGTGCTAAGCTGCTGCTGGTTCCTGACAGTTACCCTCTGTAAGGGCAAGCAGGTATGGGGGCATTTGCCTGAAGCTGTCTCCTCACACCATCTATGAATGTGGGTTTTTTTATTTCTTCCTCAAAAGATCATTAATTTTGGAAGGGAAAAGATTTCACTCTCCACAATTCAGGCTGCTTTGTATTGCCTGAATAAGGCAAAGCCTTTTAAGCTCTTGCTTCATATTTTTATGTCTATTTTTGGCACATGTAGAAGGACAAGCTATTTTCTGTTGAAGGATTTAAAAATGGATTAGTCAATGTATATCAGCCTGCTACCATATGGCTGATAAACCTCTCCCATCAATATTAAAGCTCAGCTGACTAAAGCACAGACTTCATCCTCTTCATGCTTCAGGAACATCCCTATTTTCTGAAATTTATAAGACAGCTACTTAGAATAATCTCTTTACTTTTTTTTTGCAAGAGCTGTGACCCTTAGCCTGCTGCAAGATCAGACACCAAATCTTGTAGTCACTCTTCTTGTAGTGACAGTCTTTCTTTCATGCAGGATGTTACCAGTCTTCTGAGCAGAGATTAGTGCACACGCACTTGAAGAATTATGAACAGCTACTTACAGTGACTTACATAGAGACCACAAACAACAGTGCATTTTATTTTGTTTTGGGTGGGCTTTTTAATTTGTTTTCAGCAGATTGCAGGCATCCCTATCTAGAATTTGCCTAGTGAGAGCACTGAAGGACTGGGGAGAGCATGCAGAGGGAGGCATGGCATGTGTGTCCTGTAGTTGCTGCCCAGGGGTGATGCTTTTGGATCTTGGACACACAAGGAACATAACACGCCAAGGTTGTGATCCTCTTAGCCATCATCTTCAGTACATTTACTGCTTTTTCTACAGACTATACCTCTCTCTCCACTCCTTACTTTTTACAAATAAGAAGTATTCCTTGTCAACAAGCATGCACCAGTTCTTTGTTAATAAAAACCAGTTCATAGAAAATAGCCAGTAGGCACTGTGTTGCTTAGTACCTTCCCTGTATGAAATAGAATTTTTTTTTTAAATAAGATGTTGAATAGGCATTAAAAATGATTAAAACTCAGTACATTGTTTGTTCTTAGTATGTTCAACAAGCACCTTACATTTGGTAAGTTTTCTCTTTCTTTGTTTTGACTGAACAGTTGCTTTGAACTGTAACTGCAGGAAGAGTCCTGTACTTCCTGCTGCTCTGAGGGAAATGCGAACTAAAGGTCTGTCATTTCTGAGGTGAGAGGAAAGAGAGAATAGACTAATTAAAAGTATGATCTTTTTTTTGTTTTATTTTCTCTTGCAGTTGTCAGTACTTTATGTGAGTACAGGAGGCTTGTTCGTCTTGGGTAAGAGGGTATCTGAGACCCTGAAGAAGTAACACAGCTGGCCTGTCTTTTGGCAAATGGTGTCTCCATTTGTTTTGTAGCAGAAGTCAAAGGAACTGCGAAACCAGATTTTAAAATAAAGCAATTTTGGAAGCTATGGCTGGCTTACGCAGTTGTTCTGCAATTGCACATGTTGGTTTTGTAAGAACAATTGCTTTGTCACATGAGATCAGCATAAAAGGGGAACTCGATGAGTGGAGAACATCACAGAAGCTGTCAATGATGAGCAACTTTATTGTCTCTGTTTGCTTTTATTTAGGCAGAGAAGTGTGGTTTCTCTGGTATGGAGAAACAATGTTCCACACATTATGATGTTTAGAATAGTGTTGAAACTCTAATAGATTTTGGTAGAGATGACTTCAAAATGGTGATGCAGTGTACTTGAGACTGAAGGTTTAACTCTTCCTCATTTTGCTCATTCCTCTGTCACTGGAGGATGTTAATGTGATAGGGTGATCACTGACAGTATGGGAAGGATCGTTAGCGTTATGGGTTGCTTCCACTGCTGGCTTCTATGCCTGTTTATCTGTACTTCTGTTGCTGAGTTGCCAGAGCAAAGATTTGGATATCCTATTGTCCCATCATAGAGGCAGTAAGGAATTATTTGGAAAAGAGCTTTAAAGGAACAGAGTATGTAGTATGTTCTCCTCATCAGCGGTTCAAGGACTTGTCCAACTGGAAATTTTATCTGTCTTCCAGGGATTTTGTTTTGGATGGATGTGACTAGGATGTGTGCTTTTTTTATGAAGAAAGACCACGTATTTTGGTCCTAATGAAACTTTAAATGTGGTTTTGATTCAAAATTAAGTGACTATAAACTGCTATGCAAATATTTTGTGAAAATATAGTAACATTTTTTGTGAAATGATGTACAAAAATATATACAGGAAGTCAAAAATGTATTTAAAAACAGATGTGAACTTGTAAGGGTTAAGAAAGGTGGGGACAAAATGAATAAACACATGGAATGCAGAGGTAGAGGAGAAGAGCATTAGTAATGTGGAGCTCACTTGAAAGTGTGGTAACGTGGGTTTATTCCTAGAGGAGAGACCATTTGACGCAATTCTGCAAAAGGATTGTAGTTTATATTTCTGGGTACTTTGTCTCCTTTTCCCCCTTCTACTGTTTTTAATTCACTAATGATCACATATCATTCACAGCTTATAAGCTGTCCAGGAAAATCACATTCATAATGGAGTAGGTGACACACACTTAGTTAGTGACACTGTGCAGGTCACTGTGAACCTGTTAAGAGTCTCTGAACGTTTAGATTTAATAAACTATTCTCTAGAGAGTACAACACTACTAAAAAAAATACCATTCTCCATATCAAAGAACTGTAGTAGAAGTATTTAGTAACTCTTCAGTCTGCTATGACCCTTTGCTTTAGGTGTGTTTTTTGCATGCTTTCATGACCACACCACTTAAAGTGATTTTTTTTTTTTTTTTTTTTTTTACTTAAAACATCAAAGCTCATTGGGTGATGTTGTCTTACAAGAAATCCTATGTACTTTACATACAAATTTAATCCTGACTTTTTTTTTTTAATTGTGTGATCTAGTCATTGTGCAGTTGAACTTGTGACTGTGATTCACTGTTATTTTTTCCCCTTACATGAAATTTAAAGTTACCTTTAGTAAACAGGATTTCCTTTTGAATGCGAATACAGGCAGTTTGTGTGAATGGGTTCCCAGATGCCTTGGGCTGCTGCAGCAACTAGTGGTGGTGGTTCAGCAGGTGACCCTGGGCACTGTGAGTTCTGAAGTCGCTTGGTGGTTACACCAACCACGGGTCAGGCATTCTTGGCTCAGTGGTCACATAATGAGTGGAGCTAGACAAACCAAAGCCAGCTAGATTTAAAAAGACTTACCCAAAATATAATCCATGAGAAATGTGTCATGTAATTAAAGGGCCTTAATGCTTGTCTCAAATTGATTGTGTGGTTTCAATTTCTTTCTTTTTCTAATATTATTTTCTAATGTTTTTCCTAATTATAAATAATAGCATCATTAATAGACAAACACATAACAAAGATGACTTGTATTTTACTAATAGCTTAAGTGGGCTTCATCCTAGAGAAACTTTTTATGAGTTTTACTAATTCTTTGGAGCACCTGGATTTGAGAAGTAAATCACATCCTTACTTACGCTGTCTTGTCAGCAGAGCCATTGGAAGAAATTCCTACTCTTTGTTTCTCCTGAGTAGACCTTTAAGTCTTATTTAAATGGAAAAAAAAAAAGAACAGTCATTAAAAAATAAAAAGTAGAAAGCATTTGCTGAAGCAGTAGAGTCTGCCAGATTGTTGTGGGTTTTTTTTTTTGTTTGTTTGTTTGTTTTGCTTTCCCTCAGTTAATGTGGGTAGCTGCATGCAATGCTGAATTAGGGGGAGTGTGTTTCTTTTTCCATCTTGGTCCCTTGTTTGGGAAATTGCAGTAACAGAGTTGTCTGCCTTATCCATGACTATTCTATCTTTGGCTTCCTGATACATGTTCTCAGTTTTCTCATGGTTACCCTTTTGTTTTAGGGAGGTGTTGACTCCTGAATTAGCTCACCTTGGTGCATGCCACTCTTCTTCTGAAGGCAAGTGTCCACACTTGTTGGCTGTGAAGCATTGCTGGGTCTGAAGCCATTTCTGGTCCAGGCTGCTTTTCTTATTATTCCGTGTTAATGAACTGGCAAACCTTAATGCGAATGAAAGAGACAAACTGTTTTTCAGTGGAGTCTGGATGCCACTGCCTATGATGTGACATTATGGGCTCTGCCAGGTGTTTAATTGACACCTGCAAATTTCTGCAGAGTCCGTTTGCTTTTTGGGTTGTAAGAAATGAAATTATTGGAGTTTGAGCTGTTGTTATAGCTGTCAAGAAGTGTGAAGGAGGAAAGGAACTTTTCACACTAGATTGAAATCAGAACTCCTCTGTGGGAAGGTTAGAGTAGCTTCCCTCACAGCGTCATGACAGTGAGGAAAGCCCTGGAGTCTGAGCATGCTGCACAGCCTACAATCAGCTGGTCATTCCAGGCTTTGTAAATCGACTACAGTTCACTTTCACCGTAATGGAAATGGGGCAGTGTTTCTCCTTCTTTGTAATTAGATAATTACATGAGTGGGAGGGACATCCATGGCTTGAACTGAATATTGAAAATGGATTAGGGGAATCTATTCCTACCTAGTTGCATGAAGAGGTAACTGGTGCTTGTACTTTTTCCAGTAAGTAGGAGGGACTAAGAACTTTCCGCCTAACCTTATTCATGAGGAGCATCCTTGAATTTGTCTGTAGCTCTTATCTGTACTCTGCTTTTCAGCTGGGCTGAGTTCTTCATAAGGCATTAATGCATGATGCACATGAGGGCACCTGTCAGGACAAGTGATGTAACACAACTTACTAAAGGGGAAGGAAAAAGGATATGCAGAAAAATGATGCTGGTGATTCTGAAATAGAAGATTGGAGAGGGTGACTAATGACTATCCTGAATTTAGGATAGAAGAATACCTGTGTGTCAACACTCAGTTGTAGGTTCAAATTACAAAGGCCCTGGGTAAATTTTTCTGACTGGGCATATGCTTTTTCAAATCTAGCATAAAACTTTGTCTCCTTTTAGTAGCAGTGTGTTGCTTCCTCTCATATCTTGTTGTGACCTCCTTTGGAATAATTAAGGAAGTAGTAATGTAAGTCACAGGAGGTGTCAGGGTAAAGCTTTTCAGCAGTTGTTGAAAAATGCACACGATGGCTTTTATGATAAAATATTGAGGTTATTAGTCTTGTACATCTTGTATTTAAAGTCTGAAACTCTGTTAATTACGCCTATGTTTTTCCTTTTGTCTTTGGTGCAATTAATAATGTAAAACTACTTTAATCCCAGTGTTCAGTGTTGAGAAATGGTGACTGTGCAACGTAATTTTCAGAACTTTGTGCTTGCGTAACTCATTTAAGATTTATTCAGGATGAGTAATTTCTATTGTGTCTTGGTTTATTAGCTCCAGTGAAGAAGTTGGGATGTGCTGAAAAAAAGTAGATGAAAGGAGCTCTGCAAGAAGTGTTTATGTACTTTTGTATGCAATGTGTATTAACTTTTTCTTTATTTCCATGTCTTTCTTTTTTTCAGCTGTAAAACGTTTGATGAAAGAGGCTGCAGAACTGAAGGATCCTACAGATCATTATCATGCACAGCCTTTGGAGGTTTGTTTCTCTATATGTTTGCAAGAGCTTGTAATTAGACTGTGTTATGAATATATATACTCTAAGTTCTCTATGCGTATGTATTTGAAATGTACATATTTAGATACTTTAAATATTGATTCAGTTCTTTTTTTCCTGTGATGGAAATCAGTAACAGAATTCTACTTCAATGGTATTGTAATTCCAGGTTGTTAGTGAAAGTACATTAAATCAGTTTTACATTGCACCTGAGTAATTTTGTCATGCAGGTGTAATATGTTTATTCCCCCTCATCCTTCCTGAGACTACATAAGTGCATTATGTTTAAGTTAAGCTTTTTACACCCAAACATGACGTCTGGCTCACCTGCTTAGTTTTCAACAAAACACTTAAGCCTAGGTGATCTATGAGGATTCACTATTTTGTGTACAAAAAACCTGAAGACATAAAATGGTGTAATTCTGGATGCATTTTATTAGAGAATGCTTAGATTCCACTTCTTGAAGTCTTCTAAACACCTATTTAAACTTTTTGGGCTGAGAGGACATTGGAGTTCTGATGGTTCAAAGCTTAATAGAAATCTCTTCTGATTTTGCTGGAATAATGAAAAAGGCAATGTTCTGTGGTATTTGGTTTGGGAGTTCGATTTATCTGTTCACAGAAATGCGTAGCACACTTAACATGCTTATAGAAAATAGCATGTTCCTGGATGCTGTAAAGTATACCTTATTATCAACTAGTTTTTGTCTGTACCTTGTGTTTCCCCTTCTTGTGGCAAAATGTAAGGTTTAATTCATGCTCTTGCTTGTAAATTACATGAAGGTCTTATTCCTTGATTAAAACAGTGGGTCGCTGGGAAGAAAGCAGTGGTGGGGAAGGAAGGAAATGCTGGAAATGTTGACAGTTACCTCCCATCCTTGAAAAAAATTGTAACTATGTGGATAGTCCCAGCCCTGTGATAGCAGTGTTCAGCATTAGTTGAAGGATCTCATTCACTGACAGCAAGACTCATATGGACTCCTAACAGCAGCTGTTACTCTGCTTGGAAATGTTCAGGAAGTTGTGGGCATCACGAGATCTGATACATAAAGCCAAACACAGAACCTCAAAGAAATAATGCTTAAAGAGAAGTTATTTATATGTCCAATGAAAGTAACATTCCAGATTTCGAAGTGTACCTGTTGTGCACTTAGGGACAGTAGCTGTTTCAAAATTGTTTATGGAGAAGCAAAGAGGATGGGAATTCTCTGGCATGAGAGTCAAAACCCTCTGACTTGGGTGTGGAAGGGACTTGGGGGGGCTGTCATTAATGTTGCTTCTTGGAGTGGGTCTCCCCTCAATTCTCCAGAAATTATTGCTCACTGGGGCAAAGACCCGATTTTCCCTTAGCTGACTCAGTTTTCCATCTGTCTGGTAATAACACTTTTGTCATAAATGATGTAACTATAGTGAAGAGCTTGAGTAAAATGAATTTTAGGGTTTTAACAAAGCTAGTGTGTAAGAAAATTACCAGAAGCCACAACATTTTATCCTTTTAATCAGAATATTAGTACTGCGTTTGTTATCTTACTATCCATTTGATTTTGACTTCTTAAAATTTCTGTTGTGCACTGTTTCTTTAGCCTGTTCTTGTTCATTAAAATGGTGTTTAGTTGCCTAATTCTTTGACGTACTCTTTTTTTTTTTTTTCCCCCCCCCTCCTTCCTTTGGTGGCATTTTAGGATAATCTTTTTGAATGGCACTTTACTGTTAGGGGTCCTCCAGATTCAGATTTCGATGGAGGGATTTATCATGGGCGAATAGTACTACCACCTGAATACCCCATGAAACCACCCAGCATTATTTTGCTGACGGTAAGCATGTTTACTGTTTTTTCCTTTTGTATGTGATCAATTTAACCATAGGTGTCTTGAGAGACTCTTTGCATTTAAGGTAATCTTATTTTTACAAGAAAGATGGCAGAGTAGAATCATAGAATGGTTTGGGTTGGAAGGGACCTTAAATAAAATCTAATTCCAGCCCCTCTGCCATGGGCAGGGACACCTTCCACCAGACCACGTTGCTCAAAGCCCCATCCAGCCTGGCCTTGAACACTTCTAGGGATGGGACATCCGCAGCTTCTCTGGGCAGCCTGTTCCAGTGCCTCAGCACCCTCATGCTGAAGATCCTTGTATCTAACCTAAATCTACCCTCTTTCTGTTTAAAACCATTGCCCATTGTCCTATCACTGTGTGCCCTTGTAAAAAGTCCTTCTTCAGATTTAAGTCCCCTTTAGGTACTGGAAGGCTGCTGTAAGGCTTCCCTGGAGCTTTCTTAGTACAGTTAATGTTGCCAATTTAAAACCAGAAGTCTTCCAAGGTGATTTGGAATACTATAATTACCTGGAGCTTTGCACCTAATAAATGAAAGTTTTCTCCAGGAGTAATCACGTTGCTGATGTGATTGTCTAATCTCTGTTCTCTCCATGCGCCCTCTTGGTCTCTCTTGGTGACATTGGTCACACGTAGGAAGGCAGACCTATGGTTTGGGGCAAAACCCCACATTTGTGCGTAGTTTCATAGGGTTTTCATAGCTTTTTAGGCTCTCTGCACGTGGTGTGTGGGTTACAGGAGCAACAGGAAAGCCATGACATTGCACTGGGACGTGAGGTATCAGTTAAGGGTTTCTTCATGCATGAATAGAAGCGGATGGCAGACTTCTTTAGAAAGCTGAATGCCAGTTTTGTGAGTTTGGCAGTAATATGGTTATAAAGAATTGTTTGCATATAGATTTGTTTGGTGATGGTTTTTACAACTTGTACCAAAACCCAGGAGTTAACTTCCAGCATGTTTTATTATGTCCTCCTTCTTCCTTTGAAGGCCAATGGCAGGTTTGAAGTGGGGAAGAAAATTTGTTTAAGCATCTCAGGGCATCATCCTGAAACATGGCAGCCTTCATGGAGTAGTAAGTAACAATTATTTAGAAAATGTTACCTCCATCAAGCAACTAGATCTTTAAAATGAAAAAAAAAAAAATCACAAAGAATGATTGTAGTGGAAAAGAGACAGATTTTGAGGGAGTAAAAGTATTGGAGAATTTGAGAAATGTAAAGTCATGAACAAGAGACATAGGAGGATTTGGGAATGGCATTTAATAAATGCAGCGTGAAAGGGTTGAGAAACTGTGGAGTGATGGTAAGCTCTTACTTATTTGGATGCACAAGCATTAAGAATTCACAGACTACTTACAATCTTTTTTTTTTTTTTTAGTTGTTCTTATGAAAATACTTAAGTCCTATTACTTTGCCCTGTTTTTGTGTAATCACTGAACACAGCTTGAATATTGATAGAGGGGAGTCTGGTAATTAATTCTGATGCTGTACTTCTGAACACTCAAGAGGAAAGACAACATGGTCTGAGTTCAGAATAACCGAGTGTTTTCTACCTTTTTAAAAAATTTCATTATCGCAGAAATTGAAAGTTAGCACAATTTCTCCAAGCCAGTATTTCTGTGTTTATATAATTTTATTTTTGTTGAGTGCAGTACTTGAATTATTTCTTTGGATATCAGTTGCACTTTAAAAATATCTTTGTAAGATCTTGGGAGTTTACTAGCAGACTACTCATCAACTTTTGTAAAGTGCCTTACATCTTTTTTAGTGTAGAAAATACTGCCTTCTAAATAGGAGGTGTAAATACCCTATCTCTATTTTGTGGTACTTACATTAATGTGTTATTTATTTACCCAATCTATGAGCAAAGTGTCTCGAATTCTTAAGTTTCACGATTATGTAAAACAAAATTGAAAGAGATTGTCAAAAGAGATATTTTAGATGACAGTTCTATTATGAGCTGTAATTAGTCTTTAAGTATCTCCTTTCCCAGCATGATGACATAAAAGGAACAAATTCTGTGGTACATTGCATAAAAGAAAACCACTGAGCTTGTGTGCACTAAATTGCAGAATTCATGTCTAATAGAAGATGTGCACAAAAAGAAGAATACCTTATGAATCCTCGTCTTTGCCTCCCTCCCCCCCATTTATATATTAAATCTGCCCTACCTTTTTTCTTCAGAACTTGTTTTTAAAGTCTGGGACTGTAAACTTTATATTGAAGGAAATTTTTGTGACAACTTACCTTCTCTGTGTTGGCTGAGGGAAGAATAAGGCCTTACCTTTCATTTATAATGTGAAATCTAAAAAATGAAGAAAGCCTTTCTGTGTATCAAAAAACCCAGTGCTGTTTGTATGAAGTTCAGACCTGTTCCTCTAGACAAAAATGAAGTTTTGCAGGCAGAATTGCAACTTTTCTATACCGAGTATAGAGTGAATTGAAATAACAGTTGTTTCTGCAACCCTGTTTGTACCTCTGTTCTCCCATTTTAGTAAGAACAGCTTTATTAGCCATTATTGGATTTATGCCGACCAAAGGTGAAGGAGCAATAGGATCTCTAGATTACACACCAGAAGAAAGAAGAGCTCTTGCAAAGAAGTAAGCACTAAGTTTATTACTATAGGTACACATATATGTACTTCTTTTAGGGTAAGGCATTGAGTAGAAAGTAAGTCATTTCAGTCTGTTCTTTTGAATTTATTCCAAATATAAAAAAGTTCTGTGACTTGTATATATATATATTTTTTTTTTCCTGAACATTGTGCAAACTTGGAACTTATGGTCAAACAAAATACTTTGAGAGGGCTGTGTCCTTCCAGTGTTATGTGGTCAAATTAGAGGTTTGTCTGAAATTCACGCCTAGAAATGTAATTAACATTGTGATATGGTGGTAATTGCAGTGTGGAGGGAAAATAAGTATGATGGAATTGACAGTAAGTGGGGGAGAAAACACCAAAACAGTGATGTATATTTCCCTTAAATAATAATGAAACAACAACAACAAAAATCTGAAGCAACTGCTTCTAAATGATTTTTAGGAAATTAACTTAAAGTTAGATTTGTGGCTCTGATGAAATAATTAGCTTAGTGGAGAAGGGGAAGGCGATGGATGTTGTTTATCTTGGCTTTAGCAAGGCTTTTGCTGCTGTTCTCCATACTATACACACAGAGAAACTCTTGAAGCACAGCCTGGGTGAGTGGGGACAATAAGGTGGATTAAGAACTGGCTCAGAGGACTGTGGTGAGCAGCATGAAGTCCAGCTGCAGGCCAGTCACTACTGGTGTAATCCAGGGGTCAATATGGGGCCAGTGCTGTTCAGTGTCATTAATGACCTGGACAATGGGGCAGAGCGCACCCTCAGCAAGTTTTTAGATGATACAAATGTGGGAGTAGTGGCTGGTGCATCAGAAGATTGTGCTGCTGTCCAGAGGAACCTCAAGGAGCTGGAAGAATCTCATCAAGTTCAACAAAGAGAAGAGCAAAGTCCTGCTCCTGAAGAGGATTAACACCAGCTGACCAGCTGTAAAGGAGCTTGGAAAGGGCGGGTCCTGGTGAGACACCAGGCTGATCATGAGGCAGCAATGTGCCCTTGCAGCAAAGAAGGCAAATGGTAACCTGGGCTGTGTTAGGAAGAGTGTTGTAAGCAGGTGGAGGGAGGTGGTCCTTCCTCAGTGCTGATGAGACATCTGGAGCGCTGGGCCCAGGTTGTGCTGTGTCTGGGTCATGGTGTAAGCAAGATATGGACATACTGGAGTGAATCTAGTGCAGTGCGACAGAGGTGACTGAGGAGCTGGAACATTTTTCTGAGAAGAGGCTGAGAGAGCTGGGAGAGTTCAGCCTGGAGAAGGATCAGGGGATCTTATCCATGTGTACAAATATCTGAAGGGAAGGTATAAAGAAGGCAGAGCCAGGCTTTTTTCAGTGGCATGCAGTGACAGGACAAGAAGCAATGGGCACATACTGAAACCTACAAAATTCAATCTGAATGCAAGAAAACGCACTTTTTTTTTTTTCACTGTGAATATGGTCAAAGCAGTAGCACAGTTTGCCTAGGGAGCTTGTGGAATCTCTATCCTTGGAGGTATTAAAAATGTAGCTGGATAATGACCTGAGCAACGTGCTCTGCTTGACCCCGCTTTGAGCAAAGAGACTGGACTGAATGATCTCCAGAGGTCCCTTCCAACCTTATCTGTTCTGTGATTATATTTACATGAAATCTTATACCCGTGGGTTTGGTTTTTTGTTTTTTTTCAATCTTTCTCCTTTCCCTATTGGGGAGGAGGAGGTACTTGAAAGATCATATCCCTGTCTTACAAGCAAAGTTACTGTATTCCAAATTGCAACTAGGACCTTATTTTGCAGGCAGATGTGAGCTTGTTCTGCTTATACTCTGAGCCATTTGGAAGCTGCCACTTTCCTGTTGGCCTGACACTGAGTCAAAGCTAATAAAACCTGCTGAGAGTCAGGGTTTTGGTCTTGCTGCTGTAGTGTCAAGGCTGTGTGGTTTCTCATTGGCTTGGAGACCTGCCCGCAGCAGCGTGTTCTATAGACAAATTACATGTGCAAGAGAGCAAAGGGAATGGTCTCGCAGAAGCTGGAATTCCTGGATTTGAGGTGCAAGCTCCTGGATTCAATTTAGTGTTAGCAATAAGAGTGAGATCTTCATAATTTACAATTCTACTTCGCTGCGGATATAAAGTAGGTTTTAAAGTGGTAACATTATTAATAAAGTGTAGATAATAGCAATATGTAAGTTAGTTGCTTATATTTTCTGAAATTACATGGTAGAATATGTATTTGTAATACAGATAATTTTAACATAATTTTTCAAGATAGTGTGATTTGGGGTGGGGGGAAGTAATTTTAAGCTACTGGTCTTGATATCACTTGTCTTCCTGTGGATTGTTTTGCAAATAGCTTGTTTAAGCAAATGCACAAGAATATTATGAGAACATATTTCTAAGCTATTCTAAGCTATGTCGTTTGTGGCCAGGTCACAAGACTTCTGTTGTGAAATGTGTGGCACATCGATGAAGACAGCCCTCTTACCACTAACATCCGGAAGTGTGTCAAGCCAGGCGGACAAGGAGGCTAAAGAACTTGCCAGACAAATTAGCTTCAAGGTGAAGTAACAGTTCAAACTTTTAGCTCTGTTGTATAGAACTTAAAAACAAATATTGAGGAAAAACTTGTGAATTGCATAAACATTCATCCTTTCATAAACTTTCATCAATCACTATGTGGATACCAGTTTTTTTAGGACAGTCTGAAAGAGAAAAATGGAAGTGTATCTCTTCTAATGTGCCAATTAATAAATTGTGCATCTCAAGCACTGATTGATTTGCTTTAATTGCAGTGGTGAGCACTGTGTTAAGAACTGCTGAAGTATGTTGCTTTTACTTCCATGTTTTCAGTCACCAATAACTTGATTAAATTCTCCAGAGTTAGTCTTATCATAAAAGTTTCAAGGTAGTTTGGGCAAAGCTAACCTAATTCTTTTTCCTTTGTGATTTCCCCCCCCCCCCTCCTTTTGACTTATGGAAGGAATAAAACATATTCCTACTGAGAAATGGTTGCAGATTCTTTTGAACTGCTCTGCAGCTGAAGATACTGAAAGCTGAACTCTGGTATGGAAGCTGCTGTTACCCAAAAATGTGTTCTCTAGCTTGTGTTTCAGTGAAAGTGAGATTTGTCTAGCCAAATACGTGCCTTAGAAAATTGCATGTCTTGCATGCACAGTATTGTTTTTCACTGGGTTTTCCGCTGAACTGTGGAATCAGCTGCTAAAGAAGGCTGCTACGCATGAGGGCGGGGAACTACAGTGAAATAAATTATGACAATGTGGCATTGGTGCAGAATACATCTTCACTAAGGTCAGGGATGCTGATGTGTCCCCTTTTAGTCACCAATGTTCTCTTAACACTGTCCTAAAGACTACTTTTGTGTGTGTATGTACCATGAGAGTTAAGATTCCCTCCTGTGGAGCATTACTGTCAGTTTGGCAGTGTTCCTGTGTGATCTCAAATCTAGACATGTTGATGTGGTTTGGTCTGTGTGTAATAATGCTTAGGAAAACACCTCAAAGTATCTTACAAAGATGAGGAGATATAGGGACAAAGTCTTAAAGCTGAGCTGCTCAGAGAAGCAATGAACTACCTGCTCCTGGCTTTTTTATAGTATATAAGGGTTACAAAGTGTAGGATTAATTTTTACTTAAGAACTGCTAATCTTCATCACAGAAATGCTAGAAATATTAGAGGTGGGTTTTTAAAATTATTTTTTAGAAAGAGCTGCTAACTTACATCTCGTACCTTTTACAGTTTTAAAATTAAAGACTTAGGGACATCAATCTCTAAAGAGTGTTGGTGTGTTCCATGTATCCACATACTTAATTGCACTTCCTAAAAGCAGCACTCAACAAGGGAAAAATGAACAAAATCCTCAGGTTTCTACAGCCTTTTACAATCCATTGTGGGTTTTTTTTACAAGGTATATCAGTTCCGTCCTCTGGTTGCACTTTCCATCCCTTTCTCAAATCAAATTTTGGGTTGTTTTTTTTTTAATTTAAGCTTCCTGCTCCCCTGCGTTGCTTGACTTTATTATGTGTTTGACTGATACGAGGCTGAGGCATTTGGTTGATGTCTTTGTAGTAAACTAATAATATGAATTACTAGCAGGGAGTAGAATATTTTTAATCATTTTGATATAGTCCGTGTCAATTCATGGGGTAAGATTTAATGTCAGATTGCTGATTGAGTGTATAATTTGAGAGAGTCTCTCTACTATGAAACATGCTAGCTATCTCTGCATTATCTTGATCCTTATAGAAGAAATTTCCTAACTTTTTCTAGATGATCTTGGGATTATGAGAAATTATTTCATACCAGCATTAAGTGAAATGGTAACTTATTAAAAAATCCCCATGTGTGGTTTTGAGAAATGAAGGTTAAATTCAGGAGAAAAGATAGCAAACCACATTTGCATATTACCATCTTCTTGCTTCTGTGAGTCTCCACCTTTGTTCCTGTCTCTTTTAATAGAAAACTACATTTTTGAAAGAGTCAGGATTACATTGACTTGAAAATTGTTTTGTTCATTTCAGGTGCTGTACACTATAAATTCCATTCCACTTAGAAGGAAAAAAAAAAGAAAAAAATACATGACTAATAGCATACACATTACTGTAAAACAATATGATTTATCTACAAGTTGGCTATCACAAGGCCTATTTTGTAGTAAAAATAATTCTCCACTCACCCTCATGATTACTTTTGAATATGTTGATCTTCTTTCCTTGATGTCTGTGTTCTCTCCAGCTTTTCTGGAAGCAGAGGTAAGGGCTGGAGAAAAGAAAGACTAAGTGATGAAAAAGATATTTTGGTTTTGGGAACTTTCAAGTGGTTTATTTGATTAGCATGACTTCAGTCTGGCATACTAGACTTAGTACTTTCATAAACTAAACTAAATCAAATGTGCATTTTGTAGTGTATGTGTTTTATAGAGATTAACAGTAAAGATGAAATGAGCTCTTTTTGGGAAAATCAGAGGTATGAAGAGCAGTGGTGACAGGTTCTGGGGAACGAACTGGATGTGGGAAAGGAAAATTCAACCTGCAGGTTGTCAAAGGCTGGAACAGGCTACTCGAAGAGGCTGTGGAATCTCCAGCTTTGGAGATACTCAAAACTCAACTGAACATGACTCTGCTTTGGGGAGAGAGTTGGACCAGGTAACATCTAGAGTTCCATGCCAGCCTAAATTAGTCAGAATCCTGTGTTGCTTTCTTGCTGGTCCATATTTGAGTCATAATGTGTCCTGTCTAATACTAGAGTTCATAATAGTCAAGTGCAAAAGGAAAGCACTGTTGTCAAATTATAACTGGTTTTAAATCTTGAATTCATCTTCAGGTCATTTCAGTGACATATTTTTCAGATTCCCCTGTGATAATATACATCAAGAAATGGAATTTAATTTCTTCAAACAAAATAGTATAATGAAATAATATTATCTTGTGATCTTTTCAGCTTGTTGTAACTATAACTGGTTGGTTTCTAATACACTGTTTGTATTTCTTACTACTACTACCACTACTTATATCTGCATTTAAAGACAGGGATTAGATTTGGAATTGTCATTTTTATAATAAATTGAGATCTAGATACATGACTTGGGAGTGGACTTGCTTGCTGATAAAAATTGATATGGTTGTGACTTCTTTTTTTAATATGTATGAATTTTTAAGTGTTTCGGTTCAGGACTATGATGCTATGTCCTCTTCTGTTCCTAAGGGATTATTGCAGGCATATATACTGTTTTAACAAAAGGTTTGTTTTTGATCTTCTGTGCGTCACTATTGATCTCTTGTCTCAAATTTCCAAAAGCATGAAGCCTAAATTCTGGGAATTGATGCTTATTAGATATTTTATACGTGCATACAAAGCAGTATCAAAGACTTGTATTTTTTTTTTTTTTTCTCTGCTTGTGCTGAAATTTAAATACTGGAAGCTGAGGTGTGTGTGCCTGATACAGTGTAGTGCCATATATAGGTGCACACTCTGGCTGTGAGGCAGCTTCGGTACTAGAACCAGTATAGCCACACTAAATTAGCACTTACCGGAGGTTAATTAGCCCTGCTGAGATACAGGATATATTAGTTCACTTCTAACAGTGGTACTCAGCATTCACTTAAGGACATGAGAAACAGAAGGTTTAAAAAATGATGTTATTTCTGGCATAATGTTGTCCTGGATCTTCTAAAGAATTTTCTGTTTTTGCTCTACATCTGCACAGTTTTGAATGTTATACCTATTATGTGCAAACAAATTTAAAATTGTTTTCTAAATTGATGTTTGCACAGCTGTAGTCTTCTCTAGTCTTATGTCTAAAGATTGAGAATTTCTTACACCTGTTGGTGTGTAATTGAAATGCATTTGACATACTTGATTGTTCAGTAAGTCTCATATTCTCCACACATTAAAATATGCGTTCCAAAATAAGCCAAATATTTTTGGAGCCATTTTGAGCTTGTCTCTGAAGCGTACGTATGTACTCCTTTTAGGCAGAAGTCAATTCGTCCAGAAAGTCCAGTGCTGGGCCCTCAAACGTGTCGGGACTGAACCACCCTGCTGCTTCACACGAGCCCCAGCAGGATGGTGCAGCTGCAGTGTTCCAGGATCCAGCGGCTGCAACGGTACAGTCCACCTTTGAGTTTTATCAGTGCAGCTACAGGCGTAGTCTGGACATTAAATCAGTACAATTCAGCTCATTGGGGGCTTGCTTAAGAGTATGTAGTTCACAAATTTCTTCTAGAAATTCTGCAACCTTTTATATAAAATCTATTTGTAAACTTTAGCAAATAGTATGCTGAATCACTTTTAGAAATAGCAATCTCTTTGCTTTCACTTCCTTCTCTTACAAACAATAATGTTCTTTTAGCAATTCTTGTTCTCAGTAGTTCCTTTAACGTGTGCATTAACAGTTTGTTAAAATATTACAGTGTCTGAATTTACCATCTGCATAATATATCAAAGTTTTTTGCAATAGAATTCTTAGCCAGAGACAAGAAAAATGTTTCAGTGGTGATTTGTAGCTTTTAAATATTATTTAAGGGTATCTCACCTCTTAAGTAGATCTGACTAAAACATTCTTACAATTTGAAGTATGACATATCTTAATACTGCAAGGTGTAGAGCTTACGTAATGGTTTCAGGAGTGACCGAGGCTTGGTGATGGGCCAAGGCAGCTGCTGGTGTGACTGTGGCAAATGCAATCTAAATTCACTGATAAATTGCAGACAAATCCCAGCTAAGCTGTGTTTTTTAGAGAGGATGGGGCAGCAGATCGTTTAAAAAAACTAAAACACATCAAATAACGTCAGACCATCTGTTGCGTGTTTGCAACATGTTTTCAAGCTATGTAGAAATATAAACATGCTAATAGCATAGTGTGTGGGTTTTTTTCTTTCCTCACAATAAGGATTTTTCCAGATTGTTCAGGATTTAATAAACCGTTTTATTTTATTCTTCTTATTACCGATCCTGGCTAATATAGTAGAACTAGCTGAAATGCCAAGGCATTGCTAGCGTTTTCTTGAAGAAAGAAAAGACTGATTTTTTTTTTTATTAGTCTTATTTCTAAGAAATTTGTTTTAATCAATTATGCTGATTTCATAAGTAATGATTAACTTAATTTTCAACAAACAGTCCCATGTGAAATGTGACCTTTAAACATGTGAATGTGTGTAAAACTATATGTGATAAACTATAAATGATGAAAAGTGGATTCCTGTTTTACAGGGATCAGACTGTTGCACTCATGATTGTTAGTTTGAGTTTGAAGCAATACGCATGTTTCTGAGCTGCCACATTTTGAGTGTTAAGGATTTTCTGGAGCCATTGGTGAATGAAAATTTACAGCCATACAGTTGGAAGAAAGAAATGTCTGAAGCCAGTGAAGAATGGTCTTACAAAACACCTCTGGCTGGACTACTTCTGACAATATACATATCTTCTTTTTTTATTATTTGTAATAACTGTTGATGTCTATTCAGGGCATAGTAATGGTGTATTACTCCTGTTCGAGCATTCAAATTGCAAGTAAAATTGCTGGAAGTTGGCTTGATAAAAATTAATTGCCCTTAACATTAAGAAAATGAGATTCTTCCACATCTAAGCAAAAGAATGTTTTTGAATGAATATATTGTAGATACTGAGGTTGTACTTGGGTCCAGAGTAAGTCACCTACTGTGCCAGTGGTCACCTAAGTGTTGGTACCAAACTCTCATCGCAGTCCCTGGGACTGGTTGGTGGAGGCTGGAGGGCTCTGCAGCTCCCCAGGACGTGGAGGTTGGTTGACGCTGTTGCTCGCTCTGTCCCACTAGTTGCACTGATTAACTCCACATGGACTATTATGGGAGCCTGAACTCCTACCATGGCTGTGGCAACCTACATTTAGTGTGTTGATGTGGAATGGTGTCCCACCTTGGTGCTTATAGTTGATGAATAAAATTATAATCCTTACCAAGTATCAAATTGACAAGCTAAGAAGTGTAGTTAAGACTTTTTTTCTGATAGCTGGGGAATACATTAAACCTCAGTATAACTGTTATTAAACAATATACTGTAGTAATGTCCTGCACTAATATACTGGCTGGATGAAGTGTTGGAATGAGGGATAAAGAAATAAACAGTGTAACTGAAGTCAACTAGTCTTGAACTGATGAGGGAGGTTTCTATTAGAAAATGAGACTGTGTTCTGATACATGGGATTTATAGAAAGCCTTGCTTTTAATCATATGTTCTGAATGATGTATCGTTAAAAAGTGTTTCCTTTTATCACTATTAGATGGTGTCTTAAGTTTTGTAATAGTATGCCAATATTTTTAAATGTCTTGCCAATCGGGGGTGCTTGGCCTGACTTTGATTAATCACACAACATACATATTTCTTATTAGCCTTTAAGTTGTGCTGTGTCAAACTTCAGCTGTTCTTCAGCTGGAAGTTATATGGACAGCCAAGTATTTCCCCTATCCTTGTATCTTCTTATTTCTGTGTGTGTCTGAGATCATGAGTGTAACTGAACGAGGCTTCAGTAATCCAGAGGATTTATATGGTTCTGAGTTCCTAGAGTTTGCTGTATTTTTTTAGACCATCCTTTCCAAGATGATTATTTAATACTTCCAGCATTCTGATAAAAATCTTTAAAATAATGGCCTGGATACATAAGTGATGCAGTGAATGCTACAGTTCTTCTGTGGACTGAACATAGTACAGATTTCCTTACTTGTATTTTATTATATGATAGGACTTTTTGTTAATTCTAATACATTTTACTAAACTAGCCTTATTTGTCAAGTTCTCATGTGTTTGAAGCAAAGTTTTCTACCAGTTCTAACAGTTTTGGAAGTTTCAGAAGTAATATGACATGTAAAGTGCATATTCAAGAACTGTGAAGATCAGATGATAAAGGTGGCTCAATGTAGCTCATGTTATGTATATTTTTTTTTTAGTCTATTAAGCCCTCATTCCCAAAATTTCCAGTATGGTTTTGCAGAAAATGACTTAAAATTGGATGGAAATTGTGAGGTGTTGCATTAGTCTAAAAATCTTGACATTTTTGCCTAAGGAGAATTTATAAACTTGCTGTTAAATGAAGACAAGATTGTGATTTTTTTTTTTTTTTTAATTTATAATCTGCCATTTTTGGGATTCTTAATAATTAAGTTTTAAATAATATACACATCTAGATAA
Organism: Streptopelia decaocto; assembly: GCF_964273445.1. Lineage (NCBI taxonomy): Eukaryota > Metazoa > Chordata > Aves > Columbiformes > Columbidae > Streptopelia > Streptopelia decaocto. Next base: position 82,650,596 of record NC_138656.1, read on the forward strand.
ATATATTTTTTAAGTTACACTAGCATCTTGTCCCAAATTTATATCAGGTAATGATCATTCCTTTCTTATCTAACTTGCTTCTGCATGTCTGCTAATAGTTGGTCATTGATGATGTTGGGAGTCCCAAGGCAGTGGATTAGCTCAGCTGTGGGTGAAGAAGCCTTGCAGTTGTCAGTGAGGTTTCTCTTGAATTACAGCTCTGCTATGTCAGTGTGTGGCACCTTGGCTCATTCAGAACATGGTCTTTGTTTTATTTTTTTGAATTTCCAGTGGTAGGAAGAAACTCAGGTGTGTGTAAGTATGAGGGATCAGAAATATTTCTAGACTCCTTTTTAAATTCCTTTTTTTTAAGTTGCTTTAAGAAAAATAACACTCTGCCTGCTGAATTTGCAGTTATTGCTTCCTGAATTCACCTCTCTCCCTCTTTCCCTTTGAAAGATGAGGGTGTAGGTGAATCTAGGAACTTAATTTTCAAAGGCTTGGCCTCTCTAGGTCTTTATTTTCCTTGGAGTGAAGGACTTTCAAGTGGGTTCAATATAAAGTAGAATGGTTTTCATTTGCAATGTAGTGGAAATCACAGCAAGCTGCTCGTAGTGTTTTTGGATGTCTCTGCTGATAGAATAAATATTTTAAAACCATTTTTCTTTGAAGCTACCCAAGCTGCTTGCTTGTTTAGGCAAGAAACCTGTGTAAACAGGCAAGTTGTCAAATGCGGTAATTATGTCAGTACTTCCTTGCTGATAATAAACAGTGGGAAATAGTAACGATGAGGAGGTAAGAAAGGAAGATCTCTTCCCTGGGCGAGTCAAATCGCTGACGAGGTGAAAATTTGGGAGATTCTCACATGCAGAATATGTGGCCAAAGAGTGACAGGAGCAAGTACTGTCTTGTGGGTCATCAAACCTGATCCACAGCTGAGGACATTCCCTGTCTGGCTATGTGGAAATGGTGTCTTTTGTGGATAGAGTAGCTGGCCAGAACAGCACTTAGGGTTACGGATATTGTGTCCATTAAAGGGCTTTTGCTTAGAAGCAAATATAAAATGTCCAGACTTCTAGTTTTATCTGCTGTAATGATAGCATTTTAGAAGAAGGGGGTGGGAGCGAACCTAACTCTGGAAAAGAGCTGCAAGTTGCTTGTGAGTGGGAATACTGAGAAGTGAAAAGACGTAAGTAGCTCTGACAAATAAACATTTTTGACAAAGTTAAAATTTAATTTCCAACAACTGTGCTGTGTTACTGGCTCACATTTCCAACTTTTTAATATTAAAACCTTTTAGTATTGCAAGCAGGATTAGGCCAGTGGGATATCAGAACCCATAGTTTCAATCTTACAACCTGAAAAATTATTTTCTTTAGAATAGTACTCTGCTGAGCTGAACACCAGTTGCTAATGTTTATTTTCTTACTACCTATAATGGTAGCAGTTTGACCAGTAGAGGGCAATAATAGGTATGTGCATCCTTAAGTACAGTGCTCAGTAATGCCTGCTGGAATCACTTTGGTGCTTTGTGTTCAGGATTTTTGTTTTGTTTTCCAGTGTTAGTGCTGGTGATGAGAACAGGCTTTTGGACCCAGCTGGCCACAGGAATTGGTGCAGCATTGCTTAATTATGGTTCTCTGGACTTCTTGCTTTCTTTCCCTCTCTATCTTGTTTTCCCTTCAGTGGAGGTGACATTTACAAATCCTCAGAGACGTAACTATCTGGAGAATTATTAAAGATTTCTTGAACTGCAAAAAGTTAAGCAAGTTCTAGCCTGAGATATTTGAAATCTCCTGACTTGGAACCAATCTAGAATTTAAATATTTGATAGACTTTCTTCAGACATTTCCTGTCGTTAGAACTGCTAATTTGCAGCTTGAAATAGACTTCCCAGGATAGTGTATGGACAAAAAATGATGGCTGTAACTATCTTGTAATTACTAGTGACAGGTGTTATCAGGCCTTCAAGTGTTAACTATTATCTGAAGAGTGCATTTTAGTCCTAATGGCTTTATTCCTTGCTGGTGTTAGGCACTGTTTCGCCTCACCGCTCTTCATGTTTCCTCTTCAGGCTGAATCTCAGAACAGCGGCGCAGCGGCCGGTCAGGAGCAGCCCCCCCCCGCAGCCCCCAGCACGTCGCTGAGCCCCCGGCAGCGCCGGGCCCAGCAGCAGAGCCGGAGACGGGCCCCGTCCTCGGCCGACTTCAACCGGGGACAGCAGCCCAGGGTCAACACCAACCACACGGGATCAACCGTTCTCATCGTCCTTCTGACTTTTGCATTGGCAGCTCTTATATTTCGTAGGATATGTTTGGCTAACGAGTATATATTTGAGTTATAAGGTTGTTTGTCGTGACGGCGTTGAACATTCTGTATTGGGTATGACAAGAACTGTTTACAAACGTTACTTTTTGTATTTACGCCTAAATTCTTATGAATGTTAATGTACCTACAGATACATTGCTTGTAAGAAAAGCCAAATTGGACTTTTAACTACAACAGGTGTTAACTGCATACCCACTAGATACTTGGAGAGACAGTGCAGTAACGTCAAAGCATGTGGGAGGGGAATCAATCTGAGAAAAAGACAACTTAGAAAAAGTGGTTGATTCACTTTTTTTATGGAACATAAATGCAATTAATCACCCCATCTCAGTTAGTGTTAGATTTTACATTGGAGAAGGAAACTTCTATGTGTTTGTGTCCAGTGAACTCTTAATTTAGAGAGGATACAGTTTTGTAACCACTTTTATTTACCGTGACACATTTCTGGAGAGGGAACACATAGGAATTGATTGTGATGCTGCTTTGTGTGATAGGGGGAAAGGAGTAGGGGGGGGAAGAAGGGGCCAGAAAACTACTTGCATTATTCTTTCTTTTTTTCTTTTTAAGAAAAATTGGGTAATATTTTGCAAGATTTGAATGTCCTCTTCTCATACTCTCAATTGTATGTCTTGTTTGTTTTTAAATTTGAAGATGATATAAAAGATGTCTTTTCTTGCAATAGTTATAAATATGTAATATAATTATTTACCCGGAGCTGTTGTCTTTTAATTATACCAGAAATATACGTAATATGTTAAACTGAGTCTTTCATATGTGGTTTTATTTACTAAAGAAAATTTAAACTTTATTATACTTAAACTCTCATATATATGAACGTACTTAAGAGAAATATTTATTAAAATCTTGGTAGTAATAAAGAATTTCAAGCCAGTCTTTGGTTGTATTTCAAGTATCACATGGACTGTTTTGTTTGTTTTAAGTTATTTTATTTTTTTTAACCTAAAATCTATATTGGACCCAGAGGCTTTCTGCATTATTAATTTATTAAAAAATAAACAATTGGTAATATTAATGAATGCTGTGAAATCACATATACAAGCAATAGACTTACCGTTCTTAGGGTTTTGAGAGGTTTTGTCCGTCAGTATTTAAGTATTGCAAAAAGCAGAAGAAAGCCATCAGTGTGATAATTTTCCTCTCGTGTTATTGTTCAGATTTCAATGTATTGGTAGCATGTTTATTTCAAGGACAATGAAATTTAGGTAACTTTCATTTTGTTGCTCTCAAAGATGATATCACTGTCTCATCCTGTTTCTCAGCAGTATTTATCAAACTACCTACAGCTTTCCTAAATTTTGTTAATTATAGTATGTATTAGTGTTTTGAAATATTAAAGTAGCTATAACGACTTCTAAAGTAAGGAAAGCCCAATGTGTGTCTAAGGGGGATGTGAAAATTTAAAAAAACACAAACCAGTTCTTTTATAGCACTTCTTGTAGACCTGATAATCTTGTTTGCAGGTAAAATGGAACAAATATTCAAAAATACTTTAAGAAGTTTGGATGAAAGTATGTACCTTGTTGAGCAATTACTTACACATTCTACTGCAACGTAATTTGATGTCGATACTGATTATGTTGATTGATGTTTTTGCCAACTTCGTGTATTTATTTCATTAAAAAAAAATACAAAACCCCACCCCAAAACACAAAAACCCCCTCTTCATCCCCTGTAGCTTCTAAAATAAAAGTACCGTGTTTCCTAGTTGGCAAGTTGCTGCATTACCTGTTCTGTTCAGGTAGCGCAAGCCTGGGCTTGCAGAAGAAGAGCTCTGGGCAAGGTCTGACCCAAACGGCAGCTTTGCTGGGCTTAGACTTGCTCACTCCCCTGGGAGCTTTGCCCTGGACTTGCTTTTCCTTTCCTAGAGACTCGCTAGTGGGCCAAGCAAACTGTTCTCCTACCAGTACCACACGCTGGTTGGTGGTAAAGCAGCTCAGTCCTTCAGATAGGTCGTGACAAAATAACCTTTGAATGGTTTCTGAAAACAGCCTCTTCCTTGTGGTCAAAGAAATAGCTGCTTTATAGCTTTTCAATTTTTATTTCAGACTTTTTGAATAAAAATAAAAATGCCTGGTTGTGCAAATTCCTATTTCAAAAAATAGGTATTAATGTTGACTTATGTAAAGAGTCTATTGCATGTATAGATACTTTGGGGTTACTGTGTTTTACGTTTCCTTTAAAAGCAAAGAGTAAATAAAAGATGAGCTATTTCCTCCAAAAATCATTTTATCTTTAACAGCATATAAAATAAAATCTCAACTGCTATAAAACCATCAAAATACGTATATTTTACAATGACACACGTATCTGGAACGTGGCACGGGTGCTTTCCAGTTTAAAAAGATTCCATGCAGAGGAACAGAAAATCTGGAAAAGCCTAATGAGAAGGGACAGCGCGGTTTGACACAGTCTGGCAGGGGGATAGCTCTGTCCTGAGATTAGAGGATTGAGCGAAAAGCTGGCGTGCAGAATTGCAGGTTTTTATATAATAGCTTTAGCAAATATCCTTTAGGACCCAGTGGAAGTGTTTGGGGAGGTGAACTTGGTGGGTAATGGCCAATCGTTCAGCCGCGGTGAGGGAAAAGCTTTTTGCGAGGAGCCCCTAAAAGCCTGTCGAAAACATCACGTCAGGAAAGCGACGTTTCCAGCGCCGATCCCCGCCGCGCCGGAATTCGGGTTAATTCAATGTTTAAACCCGGGGGGACTTGTGCTACCGGAGGTCACTGGCGTGCAGGGTGCCTGGGTCCTGTCTGCAGCAAGATGCCTTATTTTGCAAAACTCCTTTTATTGATCTTCTGCTTGGTTCTTCTTGTGGAAAGCAGAAAGCACCGGAGGAGGAGGTGGACGAGCCAGGCAGAGGTGCAGAGGGCAAGGTAAGGGCTATTCAAACACAGGCGTTTTTCCTGGAGTGTTATAAATACATCGCTACACAGACACAAAAATCTGCCCTGTCAGTGTCTTTGTGCATATTGTATGTGCAAACAGCTTTATACGTAATATTTTTATACTCATCTGTGATACTGCATTTAGTTTTAACTGTAAATGTACACATTTAATGATAATTAACTCTTAATGAGGCAGGTTTTGCAGGTAAGTTGGCCACTTCAGCGTGGGTTGTGGTAAAAATGTTCTTAGCCCTATATGTGAGTTACTGAGAGAATTCAAAGGAGTTGTAATTAGTAGAGATTATCAAATCTATGTATTGTTTCAGCACTGTTTCAAGAGCACGTCGCTGGAATGTCTGTGCTATTTATGTTCACTTGAAATTGCATATTATTCTCTAACAAACTGAGTGGGGGATGTTTGTTAGCATGGATTATACTAATTAATAACAAATAAATCCCTGAAAGTTATCCAGGGATTGTAAAATTAAAAGTATATTTTGAAGAAATACACGGAAACTTTTAAAAAAAGCAGATTTTAAAGTCAAGGGCAGGCACGAGAAAGAGTTAAAGATCTTAATAAAGTTTATTAGGTTTACCGTTGCTGAGATTTGACCAGAGGTTTACATTAGAAAAGATAATATTCCAAACCTGTCAGACAGACCAAAGTATGTTATCCTTATTTGTAGTTATGTCATTCAGTGGCAATTGTACCTTACGAGACTGTTCATTGTTTGAATGGCTCAAAAATAAAATCGGGTTAATCCATCTTATTAAATGGCTTCACTATGGCTGTAAACCCCCATCTTTTCATTTATTTTGTTGGGTTTTTTTGCTTTAACTCTTAACGTATTGATTTTATAGGAAGTGGTGGTACTCAAACATTTTACAAAAAAAAAAAGTGATGTAATTGAAAGCAAAGAATATCTAATACACTCTTAGAGTTACACTAGCTGAAAACCACAAGAGCACATGCTTGTAGTGACATAAATGTTATAAAGCTGAAACAGCTGGGGCCTGATCCTGAAATCCTAAAGCAAACTGAAGTTTTACCACGGATTTCCACAGAATCTCTGCTATTGAATGGGATCTTTCAGTTAACTCTGGAAATTTTTCCAAGTCTATTTCTGAGACATGTGAGGGATTCAACAGTATTTCCTTGCAAACCATTCACAGGTAGTAGAGATTGTCAACTTTGAAGTTAAAAAATAGTATAAATCCTCCTTTTAAACACGACTTTATCCAAAAGTAGTGCTGTTCTCTGTTTTAATAAGTTTGAATATTTTGTACTACATTTAAAAGTTTCAAAAATAATTTACAGTTCCTAAAGTGCTGTTTTTTTGTGAAGTTGTGATAGAGTGGAAGTCAAAGTACTGCTAACATTAGTTATGTAGATTAATTTACTGGAAAGAATAACCGATGCTATTTGGTGTCTTGATTTTAATGAACAGTTTTCCAGCCAAGTAGAACCTGAGGATCTATATGCCTTATATACACAGATACATTTTTTTTTTACATTACCTATGCAAACAGTGTACTTATTTAGAAGTCTATAAAATCAAGTTTTCGGGACTATTAAATGTGAATGACATTTTAAATACAGAGAATTCTGCAATATTGCATGGCCAAAATGAAACAAAAATAAAAAAGAGCATCTGGAGCAGTGACATTGCTATTTGAAATTTCCACTTACACAGAAAAAAATACAGTTGTCTCTAACCCAGCAATGAATAGTGGACTGTTTCAGTAAATGGAAATTAAAACCAGTACCTCTGCTAGTTTTCTAATAATGTAAGAGAAAACAGCGTCCTTTTTAATAACTGCCTCACATTTTCTGCGTAGTATTTCTCTCGTTGACTTACCCTAAGAAATACAGTGAATTTTACAGTAAATATATTAGCGAGGAACGTTTTGTTTTGGATCTGTATTTGGTAAGTTTGAGATTTGTGTCTTTGAAGTTGATACGCCATCCTGATCTCAAGATCTTTATACTGATTTCAAGAAGCTGGCTTGGCTGGCGCGGGTGCAGAACACCTGGGGTTCTGTGGTTCTTTATTTGAACGCTGTGCAGAGGTTCTTACCTGCGGAGTCCTGTGGGACACAGAGAAACCAGCCTGGGCCCACCCGGGAAAGGAAAATGCTGAAGCCAGGTTAGGGCTGTGGGGTTAGGAACCTGATAAGAAATGCCAGGTTAAAGGTTGCCTGTGCATCCTTAATTACTCCGCTTGTTTTACATGAATATCGAACTGTAATGCGTTGTTTTTTCTGGGTGGTACCTCGCTCAGCATGCAGGATGGATAATGCTTAATTAGAAACTGTGTCACTTTGCATTTTCTCTTACTCCTGCACCCCTCACCTCCCTGATAATGCAAATCTCCTACAAACCAGCGGTATGACCTAAAGAAGGAGCTGCCTGTGTGCGGCATTTACACGACCATTGCTTGGAGCAGCTTCATGTTCTGCTCTTGAGAGCCTGGGCTTTGCATGGGAAACTGGAGTGTGCTCATTGAGTAGCAACTCCCGCCTTTCGTACTTTGACGGTAGGTTGTGGGTTTTTTGTTGTTGTTGTTTTAATGTTTTCCACAGATACAGTCTCTGTTTCTTAACCTTACAAACCTGGGTGAAGGGAGTCAGTGATTCCTCTTTGTGCAAAGTTGAAAGCCTTTTTGCCGCTGTACCCGCTGGCGAATGATGCAGGGAAACAAGGGCTCACAACTCACACAAGATCTGTTGGCTAAAAAACCCCCTGCATTTCATTCTGTTGTAGAGAAATCAAATGATAAATGAAATACAAAGTAAAACCCATCAGAGTCACCTGGTTGACTGCCAGGCAGGGGATGTTGGCCCCAGTGTTATCTGCACACCAGGGAATACATTTCCAGAGAGGAGGTAAAGACTTTGGTGTTGAAGGAAAGGGTGCAAGCGTGGAAAGGTGCAGATTTCTGTGTTGGGTGGGCCATGTTACCAGCCAGGATTTCCCAGGGAGCGTGTGCTGCTGCCAGGGCCTGTCACACTTGCTACGTGTAGTACTGACCATACAGTGCGTGTGCATGTGTGCTTGTAGTGTACTCGGAGCATCAGCCTTACTGTAAGTGCCAAGCAAGTGCTGTTGGCATGTCCAATACTGGATTTGAGACAGCCTGGGGTACTCTTCAGTAGCTCTGTGGTGGCTGCATGTCAGGAATTGCAAACAAATGCTGGCAGTCCTCCTAGACTACCCATCTGGGCAGGATTTCCACACAGAAAAAGAGGAAGTCTGAAAAAGAGGGCTCTTGTTAATATTCATTGCTCTATAAAAATTCCTGATAATGCTTCTGTTCATTGCTCTGCATAAATTGTCCTAGAAGAGAGGGCTCAGGAGACATTTGCCATCTCGACTGTGCTTGTGAATGCTGTGTTTCCAGACAGACACACAGACGCAGCCTGGCTCCGAGCCTGCTTATTTCTCTCTCCTAACAGTTGCGAGAAGCCTCATGCTCCAGCCAGCAGAAACACTGCACTTCTGAAACAGAAGCGGCTTTGAGCTTCTGTTAGCTACAGACTTCCTGGCAAGGTTTTTGGAAGCGGTCTGTGATTTTGAATGCCTCATGAGAGATGTGATTTTCAGGCCGTGCTACATGCCAGCCTGAGGTTAGGACCTAGAGCAGGAAGGAGTCCATCAGGGCACGGCAGCACGAACCTCAGGACTGTTTTTGCAAACAGGGTTCCATGGGGGAAGCAGCTTGCTGATCCCTGCTGAGACGGCTCCTGCTGGCAGACGTGCTCCCTCTGTTGCCTTGCAGGGCTGCATTTTTTCCCCAATTGTCAACCAGGTTCTGCAAACATGTCTTCTGGCCTGTGGTACCTCCCAGACCCTGCTGATCCTCTCAGGTGTATGGTGGTTTCTTAGAAAACGTGATATGTGTGAATGGGTCAGTGGTTAAAATGTTGATAACCATTTCCTACAGGTGTGTTGCTCACCTGAGGTTCATGCCCAGGGCATTGCACAACCCCTAATTGTGTAAGGTCTGATGTCTCCTGAGATTTTTTTCACCAACACCGCAGCATCACAGCAGGGCCACGAAGCAATGTGAACCAAAAGCAGGGAGAAACATGCACACACGCAAATGGCAGCAGCAGCAGCAGATGTGAGAAGCAAAGCTCATGCTTGCTTCTTGGCTGTGTGCTCCGTGTCTTCATGTTTGCCGTTGTGACTCCTTGGCTGTTGCTAACGTTGCCCCTCTGACCTTGTAGTAGTTGTGCAGTTGTCTGTGTAGACTGTGAGATGCTCAGAGGCTCGGCACTGCCTCCTCACAGCGTTCAGCGCTGTCTCTTCAGCAGCTGTGCCTTGTTTTCCCCTTCAGCAGAACAGCAGCTGCTGGCTCCCTTTGCTAGACCTGTTCCCCTCTACCGGGGTTAGTAGGGCTGGCTTTGGGCTGGATGGATGTAGGAAGAGGCAAGGAGTGCAGGGTTTGGGATACGCTTGGTAAAAAAGCGGCTCCATACTGAAGTGTGGTGAGATTTTAGCTGGAAATGTAAAAATACTTTAAGGAATCCCAATAGGAAGTAGGATAATAGGAGCTGACGTCCAATGACCATGAGATATCTGGTGACCAAAGCCAATGCTGAGTTCTCCAGAGGGACGTGCAGACTCAGGCTGGAGATCCCGTCTCCTTTCAGGCTCACCACGTAGCCATTGCCTTACGCCCCACAGCACTGGGACTGATTGCAATTTTAGAAGTTTTATATCTTGCTCTGGACAGGTCTGAATGTCTGCATAGATACCCACTGCTTTTTTGAGTCCTGCTGAGCTATTATCTGTCATTTCTCATGCCATCAAAATTTAATTTTCTTTGATATATTTGGCAATATAAAAAGGATCTATTTTATGCAACTGAGAAAAATTCTGAATAAAAGTGACTGGAAAGGAAAATACGAAAAAAAATCTAGGGCCTTTACAGAAGCTCAATGAGATACCTGTCCCCTTCTCTCCTCTGTAAACAGGGAAGAGTCCTCACAAAAGACAGTTTTATCAATCTCATCCCACTTGAGCAAAATGTAAACAGCAATAAAATTATATATGAAAAACATGGCAAAACAGAGGAAGGGAGATGGGTGGCTTTAAATGAAAAGTGGTGAACTGCAGAGAGTGCATAAAGCTGAAAGAAACCCTGACAAATCTATAATCAGAAGTGCTAAAGACCATAAGGACATCAGGGAGGATTTATGAGATACCAGTGATCAGACTGTCAGTGAAGACGCCTGATGTGCAGGAGTGTTCGGTGCATCCTTCAGCTTTGCAAAGGCACTGGCAGCTGCATCCACCTCTGCTGCAGATCGTGAGATGCTCCTGGTGCCAACCGGTGGTGGGGTGGCACAGGACACCTGCCAGAGAGGATCAGGCGACACCAGCATAGCTGATGTCACGCACTGTTATAAAGAATGCATTGTGGGTTTTGGTTTTGTTTGTTTGTTCATCTGTTTGTTTGTTTCCAAACACACTTGGTCTTGTTTTTGAATTAAATTGACGGGAAGTTATTATACATTTCAAAGGCTGTGTAGGTTGCTTGTAATTAAAAATAGCTTTATACAAAATCTTTGTAAATGGATTAAATTGATTAAAAAATAAATGGTGGACCTCAGTCTGTAAATTCTGAATTGTCTGTCATGCACCTGAAGGTCTGCACATGAACTGATGATTCAATGCTGGCTCTTAAGTGCAACTGCTGGCTCAGGACTTCCCTGAAAACCTGTTTTCTTCCTAAGGCAGTGTCAATGTCTCCAGCCAACCCTCTGCAGCCACAGACTTGTTCTTAGCGACTCTCCTGTGTCCTATTTGCTGTTTGATGATTTTTAAATTAATTGATCAGAGCCTGGCATTTCAATGAAGCCATGCCATTGGTTTACAAGATGGCATTGTAATACTGTCAGGGTTTTCCATACTATTTATTCATATAGCATGCAATCCAAAGATTGATTGGATTTTTAACTGGATTTTTTCCCCATTCTTTGAGCACAGAGAGTTGATTGAACATTCACTGGTGCTCAGGCCTTTTCCTGATGGTTCAAGTCAAGCAGACACAGTCACATCATTCTTCTCCACTGCCAGCTTCTCAGGAACAGAGGCAATACTGCAGACTGTGAAGCAGAGAGCTTTGTCAGCAGCTCCAGCCTTTGCAAAGAAACACAACCTGCCCATGCAGCAAGCAGGGAGAAGCTAAACTTTTGCCTCACACCATCCCCATTAATGGCCGTGCTCAGGTTTGTCCCCCTGCTTTTAGGTAAACATTAATGCATCTGTGTTGGGAATGCACTCGCTCCAGCTGGCTCCTTTTTACAGCCATCAGGGATGGAGATGCTTGCATATCCCAATTTAAACAGGGCACAAAAGGAAGTGAATGGGACTCAGATTTTCATATGTAATGTGTGCCATGAAGCACAAGGGCTTATATTCCTTCAAAACATCAATTTAATACTTTTTTAATAAATTCTGTTGCTTCTTTTTTACCTCCTTATTAAAGTAAGCAAGTTCTCCATGTTAACTGCAACTATCAACACCCCTTAGGTTTTATAATTTCTTTTCTGAATTCAATGCTCTGATGCAAAATTTTTCTTCTGATTTGTGATGTATGCTCTCTTTGCTCCTGCTCATCATGATGTATATTTTAATGACCCTAAAGCACATCCATGGCCGTTACACAGCCAGACTTATGCGTGTGATGATATTTTTCTAAGCTCTGAATTTTTGACCAAGGTTTTAAGCCTAATGCATCTTTGGGTTTGTATCTGTTAGAATAGTCAATTTATTTTTCCTCTGAGATTTTTGTTCTCTACTGTCAGTAATATTTCTCCCACACAAGCAAATGAATTTAAACCACTTTGTATAAAGTTATTTCTATTTATTATTATTCTTTTTAGTAAGTTGATGACAAAATGCTAATTGCAGCAGTATTTACAACTTTGTCACTTCTTATGCCCAGAGCAAAGAGGTTGAGGAATCTTAATGGTCCAAATCCTTCCTGCACCACTGGGGAATGCCAGGGTTGCCGATCAAGATTTTCTTCAAAAGTCCATGCAGTACCTGTCTGTCTGCTGTTAGTTACCCACTTGTGCCATTTTTGTGACTGTCTTACACTTTCATAAGGGGTTTGTTGTCCTCCTTGTTCTACTGTTACATGATCTCTCAAATAAAGAGTTAGGACTTATTCCCCCTTAATATTTGGAAAAGTGGAGGATTGCAGGTCTTGCCGACTTCTTCAGGTCAAACCCTTCTTTTCCTGCTGCTGTGGATGGAAATGCGTGAATTTGTCTCATTGTTAAAAGTCAAAAGCCAAAGCGAGTCCTCTGTCCTCACAAGTTACTGGTACCCAGCTGATGTTCCTGGGGCAGCTAGCCTCAGAATAGTGTGTGACATTGCCTAGCCACTGTCAAACAGAGCTTTCTCGTGACAATGTCACCTTGGTACCCAGGCAAGTCCTGGCTGGGTAACGTGGGGCAGAGTCAACTGCTTCTACTGTTGCTTTTTCTGTCATATTTGCTGCATCACAGCTGCTCTGTGAGAAGTTGCACACTTGGCCTTATGTCTCCTTGGGAGCCGTGGTGTCTGGGGTAGAGAGAGCACCGTGTCCATCTCAGATCCGTCTGAGGTGGCAGGGCCAGGTCTGAGTTGGTGCTGTGGAGAGGCAGCGCTGGGGCTGCCATGCTGGCCTGTGCCATGGTGCTGGCAGCAACCGCCCTTCCCTCTGTGGGGCTGTGCCCACAAGGCCGCCACTCCTGGGGCTCCAAAATGGGCCAGGCCGTGTTCAGCCACAGAGTGCTGCAGAGACGCCACACCAACGCTATCGCTGTCTTTTGCAGTCGCATCTATAACAAGAACAATGACGTGACCAAAACTTGGAAAGGAAGGACGGAGCAGCTTCTCAGGGTTGATGACCATGACTTCACCATGCGACCGGCTTTTGGAGGTGAGGATAAAGTTGTTCCCTTGATTTCATGCTCATCTAATTGAAAGTCATCAATCATGTGATTAAAAAAAAAAAAAAAAGAAAAAAAAAGTCTCTGGCCGGCTGCACTAGTGAGAAGGGAAAGGGCTTGGATGGTTTCAGGAGATATTTAAGGCAACTCAGAGAGGCCTCATCCTCACCTTCCAGTCCTCTGTACAGCTCCTTCATTCCTTTCTGTTTCTGAAGTTGGCTCTTTTTTTTGGCTAGTGCTCTGGATGGACCCTCCTGGTAAGTATGTCACTGTTGGGACTGCAGGTTTTAATGTTCACTTGTAGTTGTGAAGTTGCAATGACCCTTTTAGCTGATGTGATCAAACTGCAAAATAAAGAGCTCTTTGGGTGGACCACATCACACCGTTCCTAGGAGAAAACGGAGTATTTTTGTCCAGATAAAATCTTGTCTCTCTAAAGCAAACACAAGGGCAGGAGAGGATGCCTCCATCACCTGCACTTCTGTCTTCTGTTGTACCCAGCTACAGGAACATGCTCACCTGATCCTTCTAAGCTCACCACTGCAGAGGTGGAAAATTACCTGAATAAAAAAATGTGCTGATATACCAGCACGGACATCCCTCTTCTGATTAGATGAATAACCAAGACCATTCAGAGCTAAGGACAGAGATTTCTGCAGCTTTTGATGAATGACTAATATTGCATCCTTTGTCAATCGGCTTTCTAGGATGAAGGGCAACATCTCCCTCTCCAGTTGTTCACTGAGGTATTTTGCATTTTGCACCTAGTCCAAGAGAGCATCTCTGACCTTGTCCATTCCTGGCACAGCTGGAGAGATATTTCTCGCCCCACAGTGCAGATGTGCTGATCTGACAGCACAGTGCTGTCCCCATGCTCACAGCTCATACATCTCCCAACTCCAGAGTTCAAAATGTGTCATCACCCGTGTTTCCCCCACACACACTGTAATTTGCTAACAAGTTGCAGTCCAGCCTCCCCATTGGAAGTAACTCTATTGATAATCGGTGGTAACTTGACCTGCTATTTCTAGGGTTGAAGAGTTTGCCTTAAATTGTCCTCTAGGTGGAACATGGACAAACCTCCCTGGGGTTGGTGTGGGCACATCTGACAAGCTTAGGCATGCAGCTGAGGCTCAGGGCTGAGGTCTGGGCACTGGTTCTGGAGGCCCTGGGTATGCCTGCTCGTTTTTGAATCAGCTGTCAATGTGATACTGAATGAGGGGCCCAAGGGCAACCCCTCACCTGCTCCGGATGGGTTTCTCCCTGACAGTGATACTGCTGCTCCACCCTCTGGTTACAGAAAGGGAGATTGTGGCTTATTGCTGGTGCTTCCTCTCCTGCCAGGTTGTTTCTTTTGGAAGGTGAGCCTTTCAGCAGGGCGGATTTGGGAAGGAACCTGACCTCTGAAAGATGAAAGGACCAGGGAGCTGTGAGATTTGTTTCATGGACTGACCTAAATCCTCCTGGCACCAGGAGGAGATGGACATTGTCAGGATTGTCCAGCCAGCCACCTTGTTAGCTCAGTCTCCCATTTGTTTGTTTATTTTTTGATCTTGGTTTTCTTTACCTGAGTTTTTAAGCTTCCTTTTTTAATTCCACCGCCCCTTCCCCCCGATTCTTCTGTTCTGTCTGCAAAGCCTGGATCTGTGAGGTGTTGGCTGGATGTCCATGGCCTTCGGTTCGGCTTTGTTTTGTTGGCACGCTGCTCCGTCATGGATATTGGTGATTGTGTGTCATCCCACATGGCTCTCCCAGCACAGCAGTGGTTTATCACAGAATAACAGGATGCTGTGGGGAGGCTTCAAAGGTCATCCAATCCACCCCTCTGCCATGGGCAGGAATGCCTTTCACTAAATCAGATTGCTCCAGCCTGACCTTGAACACTTCCAATGATTAAATCAACACGTGATATCACCACTGCACTGTATTTCTGTAAACAGATAAAATTTCTACTATTTTTTATCAAAGGCACAGACCACGTGAGGAATACCTTTGTGCACAGTTCCCACCAAGTAGACACAGAGTTCCACGGTTACTCCTCCAGTGCTAACGTAACTGCATTTTAATCCCATTGTCTTGTTTTCCTATGCTACCTCCCATCACAGGCATTAGGATACTGCTAGAGCCTAAAAACTTTGAGTAACATGTAGAAAGTTGAGAAATATCCTAGCAGCCTTTGGTGAGAAGGTGACCTTTGGTAAAGGAAAAACATGATGCTTCTGTAATTTTTCCTCAAAACCTCCTTATCTTTCGGGGCTACCTGGAACAAAGGTGGGGTGTTAGGAAAGTTGCACTAAAATTTGTACGGCGAGGAAAAAAACATAGCAATGACTCTTGTTGAGGCTCCAGCCTTGGAAAGCACAATTCACACACACAGACATAGCTTGGGGGCTACAGGTTCTTGTACAGCTGCAGAATTATGCAGCAGAGTTTTAGTGACAGATTATAAGCCTGAGGGGAAAAAAATAAAATAAAGGAAAGAAACAAAAGCCTGGTAAGATGCGATCCTTATATTTTCTTCTGTAATACTATTCGTCAGGCAGTCACAGTGATTTGCCATGCCCTGTGAGTCCTTCCAGATTTTTGCATCAGCAATGCCAGTCAAACTGATGTGGTCTGACCTGCGTAGGATAAAAAGGCTTTGGTACCACTGAAGCGGAGTAGAGGAGCCTGTGGGATGTGTGTGACTGTAACTGGTCACTGCCCTACGCCTGGCTTTGCTCTCCGAGGGCAACTCAGTGACCATGGTCTAATGGAGAGCTCCGTGGCATTGCACTGGGCCTGTGATGTTGTGGTGCAGGTGAGAAAGGCAATTCATCTCTGGAAAACATAAATAATATCATAAGGAGATTGTGAGTGATATTAGACTATAAAGATACCCAATACTGTAAAAGCGATGGTTCCCAGGCTCTGTGGAATAATGGGCAGCTGTTAACCTTCAGCATTTTTAGTGGACCACTCTACCGCTTCACCACTGAACTTTAAGCTAAAAGGGGATGGGATCTGTAGCTACTTTAGTGTGGGAATGGTGACTCTTGCTGCTCTGCATGGGATGATCAGCACGCTGCCAGCCCAACACAGCTGTGACCATGGGGCAGGGCAAGCCGGGGTTATGCAAGGTGAAATGGAAGAAAAACATTAGAGAACGGTGAAGGTTTTTTCAAGAAGAAGTATCTTTGTAAAGAGCAAGTGAGCAAGCAAATGTTGTGTAAGTTGTGTTATTAACAGCCCACTAGGCATGGTTGTCTTGCCTGCTTTCAGCCCATTAGAGGCAAGCTATTGGGTACAGTGGTAATGACAAAGATTTTTGCTTTGCTGATGTTCAAAGTAGCCTCTATAAACTAAAATAGACTGTGCTTGTTATGACCCTTAGGGAGTTATCTCCATGTCAGTGACCTTGTTCTAGCTAGCAGATGTTCAGGTATTATTTACAAATATTAATATTTAAAGATTATGTAAATGTTTGGTTTGTTGCCTTCCTTAAACATCCAGTTTAAGCACTATTTCATCTATGACATCTCATATTTTACAGGGATCCTGTGAATAAGCAGCTTTAGCTGATACTTAAAATAGCTGTATCTTCTTTGCTGAGGAACAGCCTATTGCTGTGCTTTTATTATATTTCTTCATAGCCTAATAACCTAACATCAGCTGGTCCTCGCTGGCCTTTCTTGGCAGAATTTTCATCAGGATGGATGAGTGGCGGTGTGAATGAAGCATCAGTAGTTCACTTAGGGCTCATACCAAGGGCTGGAATGAAACTCGCTTGTCCCTCAAGGAGATGCAAAGAAACGAAGGTCTCTGCAGTCACGTGGCAGCTGATGAGTGCATCTGGTGGTGACTGCTTGGAAACTGCCCGTGCGTAAGAGGACCCATACATATATATGTATATATACATATATACATATATACATATATACATATATACATATATACATATATACATATATACATATATACATATATACATATATACATATATACATATATACATATATACATATATACATATATATGTATACACACAGACATACATGCAGAAACACTGAAGATTGTTTTGCAGCTTGCAGACCTGGGATCCCTTATGGACATTTCTGAGCCTCTCTGTGTGTATGCAATATGCCAGCAAAGTAGTCTCAAACCTGCTTGTTTCCCATGTAGGTATTTTTATCCTACATTTGCCTCCCTCCTTCAGAGACAGATGAGGGGACAGAGAGAGTGTCTCAGGGAAAGGCAATGAGACTTTGAAATCACTGCCAAAGAGAAAAATTGAAGAGATGTCACAAAGCTTTAGTCTCAGAGCTGGAGCGGAAAACTGACAGCAGGCATTTTCATGGTAGTGTGCTATTCCCTATCTTCCAAAGCCTGCTGCAGTCTTAAAAGATAAAATCCATGTTTGTGTCCAGTACCTGTTTCTGAGTGGGAACTGGCTGGTCCTTTGCAGCTTTCCTGG
Source organism: Streptopelia decaocto (assembly GCF_964273445.1). Taxonomy (NCBI): domain Eukaryota; kingdom Metazoa; phylum Chordata; class Aves; order Columbiformes; family Columbidae; genus Streptopelia; species Streptopelia decaocto. The sequence goes on from NC_138656.1 coordinate 82,668,212, forward strand.
CTGCTTCTCAGTGGGTAGTTTTAGGTGCTGAGACATCCTGGACGTGACCAGCTTTAATGTTGGGCACCTTCTGAAGTAATTCCTGAACGGGACATGTAGAAACCTCCAGGGTTCCCTGGAGGGGCTAACCCCAGACAAGACATCCCACTCAACCTGGGACAGAGTTTAGTATCCAAAATGGAGTTTTTGCAAGACAAAACAAGCCACAAAGTCTCCTTGGTGTCAGAACGCACTCAAAATGGAGACTTGTTGGGTCTGTCTATTCTACTTGTGCAGCCACTGAATGAGGATGCAAATCGGGTTTGCTCTCAAGGTGCAGCACCTTTTCTATATGCAGCACCTAAGCTGAGTGTGTAATGGCTTCCAGTGAAGAGCAGGTCACAAAACAGAGCAGCTCACTGCAGAGGAAAGAGAAATGAGGGAGCACTCTCACCACTGAATCTCAGGACACTGGGTTGTGAACTTGGCAAAGGAAGAAGGACATATAAAGCCACAAACACCTTGATAGGCTGGTCCCTGAGTATCTTTTTAATATTCAACTTTGATTTGAGGCAAGGACACTGACATGCAGGAATTTACAGAAATAAGATTTTGCTGGTGCAGATTCAGAAGATGGTACGTTTACAGTGAGAAGATGCAAGGGTACTCTATCACATAATTTTTAAATCCCATGCAGAAACTGTGGGGCTAATGGATACAACCCTATACAAGAGAGAAAGTAGAAGTGCTCCCATCAACCTTGGGTTATACTTAAATCCTCTCTCAATGTGCAAATATAAATATTTCTCTCAAAATTAAAAACTCCTCTTTTCCATTTCCAATTTTCCTATAGTCAAATTTGTTAATGACTGTGCGAGTGCCTTGAGCTTGCTTGGAAGCTGCTGCGTCTGAGATGCAAGGGGAGCAGTTTATTGGTGGGCTCATTTCTGTGTTGTAAGTTGAAGTCTGTGACTTCTGTGAAGGTTTTTAAGAGTCTAGGGTTTGCTTTCTGTTTGTATCAGTTCTGCTGAATTAGGATTTGTGTTCTGCAAGATATTGCTGTGGACAGTGACGGAGATAATGGATGTTGACACTTTTGCTGTTTCTGGAAGAAATGCTTCTGTTGAAGGTTATACAATTTCTCTCTAGACCTTGATCTATAAATAGTTGAGCTCATGTTTAATTTGAATAATTCCATGAATTTGGCTGCCACTTTTCAGAGACCCTAAAGTGTGAGCTGAAAAGCTTTGCTGGGCTGCAGTCTTTGAGCAAAGCAGCATGGCTTCCTTTTCTCAGCCAAACCCACAGCTTTTATGTGGGTCTAGTTAGCTTCCCGTCCCGCAGAGACCATCCTAGGGAGGAGCCCGAGCTTTGAGATTTCTCCAGTGTCACAGTATTCAGGTCTTTCCCTGCTTGTAATTCTCAAAGCGGATCCTTCTGTTCTTCCTCTCTCTGAAGAAAAAATGAATATTGATAACATGTTGTTTGTGGCAAGGAGAAGCTAGTTGATGAGGGCCTTTTTACATTTAGCCCTATAATCTAAGTTACACTGTTCAGTGTGTCAGAGACCATCTCAGCTGTTCTTTTCTCTTTCCATTCATACCTTCCTCATCCTCTGCTCCCCCCCAATAAGGGTTTTTTTTTTCTGTTTACTCATCCCTAGTGGCATTTGATGGAGAATTTGGCATCTGGAGTCTCAGCAGTTCAACAATTTAGTTTCCAGAGGGACGGGATTGAAAAGCTCGCAGTTCCCAATTGACTCCAAGGGTTAGTGAGACCAAACATCTCTTGACATATTTCTGTGACTGATCAACAGACATTTAATTCAATGGTTCACACTGTAGCCAAGATGACCTTCAAGGAAACCCAGGGTTGGTTTCTGTGGTTTAAAGAAGGCATTTCTTCACAGGGCATTTACAATGTTGCTCCCATCAAGTGCCTCTACAAAACTGCATCTTGGTAGAAGTTTTGAAGAATGAAGGGCCGAGTGAATAAGCAATGATCATTACCATTTATGCTTATTGCCTAGAGCAGGACTTGGTGATCATTCAGTTCCTATCACTGGGTCCCAGGCAGCAACATTTGGGCTGGCCCCACTGGCCCTTCACCCACCCTTCCCTGCTCAGCCCAGCCTCTTGTCCAAGCTTCCTCCAAAGGGTCTTGATGTCTCAACATGCCCCCGTTCCCATTGATGGGCTTTCTCATTGCCACAGCCCCAGGTGCTGAATGAGGAGCAGGGGGAAGGGAAAAGCAGTAATTGCTTCTGCTGGCTATAGGAGGATTTTACCCAAGAAAGGCAGGGCAAATATTTCCACTGATAAGTAAATTTTACATTCTTGTCTTCATACTGCTTGTATTAAGAGCCCCACATTTCAGTTCAGAGTTCAAATGATTTCTCCCTCTCTCTGTTGTATTCACTGTTTAATCATCCCTCAAATTCACGATTAACTGCAGAAAAGTAAAAAAGTAAAAGCAGTTTCACTGATGTACTGACACCTAGCCCAACCTCAGGCCTCTTCTCTGAAGGGCTTTCCAGACCATCGAGCTTTACACTGAATACCCTTTATTTTGGGTTTAATATGACTTCATGGCAGCTCTGGACTTGACTTTAGACTTTGCCCTTGCAATGAGGTAACTGCTGGTTATCTGGGAACCAAACTGAGTGTTTGGCCTAGGAACATGAAGAAAATAAAAGAGTAAGGACATGGTATTTTATCTTCCAGAGCAGATAGGGGAGGAATAGGAGAGAGAGACAAATACCAACTTGGCAGTGTTCCTCTGGTTTTTGTTTGTTTGTTGTCTGTTTTTTAATCTGTGCTTAGTGTTCAGACAAACATGGAAATTGCAGCAGTAAATAGACTTTGGGAGGGTTGTGATTTCCTGAATCAAGGCTAAATTAAGCACTCACACACAGAGAGTATCTCTTACAGTCTGGAAGCTGAGGGTGGCTGCTCAGTGTGTGCTGGGCACACAGCCCTTGGGCACCAGGGAGGCCCGTGGGTCCACGTCTGACCGCTGCCTTCCTCTTCTGGCACAGCCTGGTTGCTCTGTGAGGCTGTCCTGGCAGAGACCGTGTCTTCTCTCTTAGCACTGTCCTGACCACGACGTGGTTGTTTGGAAGCACTGTGGGCACTGCTGCAATGTCAGCAGCTGTGTGCCACTACAAATAATATTCATTACAAGTGGTTTCTCTGGCAAGAGTCAGAGGCAGTGCTGAGGGCAGCCTCGTGCCTGCCCTGACATGGGCTGTGTTGGTTGGACTTTGGAGCCTTTCTGAAGTGATTTTGAGCATATATTCATCAACGACTTGGATGGGGAAATAGAGTGCACTGTCAGCAAGTTTGCTGATGACATCGAACTGGCAGGAGTGGCTGACACACCAGAAGGCTGTGCTGCCATCCAGCGAGACCTGGACAGGTGAAGAGTTGGGTAGGGAAATATATGAAATATGAAATATAACAAGGGCAAGTGTAGAGTCTTGCATCTGGGCAGGAACAACCCGACATTCCAGTATAAGTAGTTGGGGAATGACCTGTTAGAGAGCAGTGTAGGGGAAAGGGACCTGGGGGTCCTGGTGGACAGCAGGATGCCCATGAGCCAGCACTGTGCCTTTGTGGCCAGAAAGGCCAATGGCATCCTGGGGTGTATTAGAAGGGGGGTGGTTAGTAGGTCGAGAGAGGTTCTCCTTTCCCTCTACTCTGCCCAAAGAGTTGTAGTGAACGGAGTCAAATCCATTTGGCGGCCAGTCATGAGACAACCAATGATAGGACAAGGAGTAATGGGTTCAAATTGGAACACAAGAGGTTCCACTTAAATTTGAGAAGACACTTATTCTCAGTAAGGGTAACAGAACACTGGAACAGGCTACACAAGGGGGTTGTGGAGTCTCCTTCTCTGGAGACATTCAAAACCTGCCTGGACACATTCCTGTGTAACCTCACCTAGGTGTTCCTGCTCTGGCAGGGGGATTGGACTAGGTGATCTTTTGAGGTCCCTTCCGATCCCTAACATTCTGTGATTCTGTGATTCTGTGATTTTGTGATTCTGTGATTGAGACTTGCTGTAGCAGAGGTCCAATTTAAGTATCCCAAACATGAGGTTGGGAGATTACATATTAGAGAGCAGTGTAGGGGAAAGGGACCTGGGGGTCCTGGTGGACAACAGGATGACCATGAGCCAGCACTGTGCCCTTGTGGCCAGGAAGGCCAATGGCATCCTGGGGTGTATTAGAAGGGGGGTGGTTAGTAGATCGAGAGAGGTCCTCCTTCCCCTCTACTCCGCCCTGGTGAGACCACATCTGGAATATTGTGTCCATCCAGTTCTGGGCCCCTCAGTTCAAGAAGGACAGGGAACTGCTGGAGAGGGTCCAGCATAGGGCAACGAAGATGATTAAGGGAGTGGAGCACCTCCCTTATGAAGAAAGGCTGAGGGAGCTGGGTCTCTTTAGTTTGGAGAAGAGGAGACTAAGGGGGGACCTTATTAATGTTTATAAATATATAAAGGGTGAGTGCCATGAGGATGGAGCCAGGCTCTTCTCGGTGGCAAACAATGATAGGACAAGGGGTAATGGGATCAAGCTCGAACACAAAAGGTTCCACTTAAATTTGAGAAGAAACTTCTTCTCAGTAAGGGTGACAGAGCACTGGAACAGGCTGCCCAGGGGGGTTGTGGAGTCTCCTTCTCTGGAGACATTCAAAACCCGCCTGGACATGTTCCTGTGCCACCTCACCTAGGTGTTCCTGCTCCAGCAGGGGGATTGGACTAGATGATCTTTTGAGGTCCCTTCCAATCCCAAACATACTGTGATACTGTGACTACACTGAAGAGCTATTAGGTATTTCAGGGCATTAAGGGCATAGATGAGTATTTGAATCATTGCCCAGGCTTTCCTTGACCACCGTATATGACTTCACAAGGTATCTGAGCAAAGAAAGTCTAATTGGATACCAACAGGGCACTGCCTATCAGCAGGACTGCGTTGTTTCCCTGCTGATTATACTGCACATCAAAATGCTTGTTATCACCACAGATACACTGGTTTTTGCCACCTTGTTTAAAGAAAAACAAAACACATTTTACTGAACAGGAGTAATGTCCTACAGAAATTCTTTCTCCTGGTGTTGTTTTTAACTTTTGTTTACTCAGTCCTAAATAATCATGGAGAGTAGAAGGAAGTGTGGCTGCAACTAAGGTATAAACTCATAGAGTGATTTCAGATTGAAAAGGACTGCATTAAAACTCTATAGGTAAGACAGGCATGGTATGTAGTTAGACCTACCATCACTTATTCGGTCAACTGAAAGAACCAGAAGTAACAAACCACCTCCTTAAACACAGCGTTCTATAAGCTAATTTGCTTTTTAGACCTTATCAATCCTCCACAGCTACCCAATTGATGAGGATGAAGGGGAGCAGAATACTGCAAAGCCATTGCTACAATATTTCCACCTAATGAAACCATTGTTTCCTCTAGTTAAACCAGAAGATGACGCATTTGTGGGGTGACAGAAGGGCCATGTGCTAGTCATTGTCTGAAGGATGCTGGATTGTGCATTAGGAAGGTCACATCTGCCTTGGATGTAAGCAATGTCACCTCTCAAAGCAAGGAGCCAGTCAAAAGAAAGGATTCATGGCAAAGGTGACAAGGAAAATATATCTGTGGTTTTGCCATGGACTTGCCTGTCTTTGATGAGCTACAATGGTCTGAGAAGGAATCCACTGGCTGATGAACGGTTGTATCCTGTGGCCACATCAATAGGATTGAGTGCGTTTCCTGACCTGGAGGGCAGGGACTGGCTTATGAGGAGCTCAGCTGGTACCACCAAAAGCAGAGGGCTCTCTGACCTGCTGTACTCCTCCTCCTCGCCTGCCTCCTCTGGCCCTGGTGGCCAACTTGGCCACCTGACAGGTCTTTCCCTGGGCTGATGCAAATCACTGATTTGGAAGAAAATACTCCATATGCTGCTGCTGTTGGTCTTGGCTGGATGAATTTTCTGTGGGTCACTGAGCTGAACGGTCTTACAGAAGGTCCCACTGCAAGCTCAGTCTGCTCCTCTGTGCAAATTCACCCTTTGTCTGTGTTTCACCGGTGGCCATGCACCAGGGCTTTGTGGGTTTTTCCAGTTCTGAGGAATAACTGAGAGAAGGGGAACTGAACACCAAGAGGGTGAGAATTTCCTTGGCCTCCAGTGATTCCTCATAATACATAAGCAACTGAAAGGGAGCAAGATGGGCTCGTGTTGTTGGACTGAAAAATCTTACCAAAGTCTCTGGGCTTCTGAGGAACATGCCAGTGCTGATTAATTGGAATTTCTCCCCAAGTAAATCTTCCTGCAAACACCCTTTGGTTTGTGCAGGCACCACCAGGAAACTAATATGAGCGAGCAAATGTTTGCTGGCATTTTTGGGTTTTTTTAAGCATGAAGTGCACAGCTCTGCTTCTGAATACGACTTGTGTTTGTGGGCATCTAGGAGTCATCTAAAAGTGCTGGGTTAACTATTGCTGAGGGCAGCAGACACTTAAATTGGAGTTGGTGGTGCTGAGGAGCCTGGTTGAGCTCCACAGGCTTACTTCAGGGTGCCTCTACTAGGTGCTAAAAATCTTTGCAAACCATCATAGAGGCCACTATGGTCCTCAGAAAAATAATTTCTGCTGGGCAAGTCCCAGACATGTCTGTAGAGCTGCTACTCCCTTCACCATGGTCTGTCTCACTGGCAGTGCCAAGGCTGGACACATGCTCTAGATACACACATCAGCATGAGTCCTGTGAGACCCACTGCCACACACTGAGAGCGCAAGGTAACAGTGGATACACCTGGACTGGTCCTCAGCAGTAACTGCTGACCTGCCTTGGCGGGTCATGCTTGGTGTGCACATCTCTGTAGGCACGCACCTCCTCAGTGCACCAGAGAAGGGAAAAAGCTGTGTGAGGACACACTGTGTGGAACTTGGGTAACCTGAGGAGGTCCTGGTCATTAATGAGCAGCAAAGTACAAAGAAATTGTGATATAGGGTTTCTAGTAATAGAGCAGTATCTATTTATTATGGGATATTTTCCACTTATTTACTCTTTGTGAATTCTCTGGTTGCAAATTTTGAAAAACTATTTTGTGGAAAACTATTTACATCATCAGTGAATCATATGAATGAAAATTGTGATGGGCTTGTTCTTGAGAGTTTGATGTAGCTTGTGTTGTTGATATGAAATGAGAAACCCACAAGGAAAAGCCAAGTGCTTGCCGTTTCTTCTTCTCAGTCCCCTGTTCTTGGGGCCAAATTTGTTCATAAAGGCCTAAAATTTTTGATGGGATGGCTCAGCTTTTAAACACATATGCAAATGTTTCATCCAAGCTCTGGATTAGCTGGTCAGTGTCAACATTGCAGTGCATGCCAAGAGGAAGATAATTCACTGTTTCAAAAGTGGCCTTACATGGTTATTCACTGGCTTTTCCCATGGAAGAATCTTGGACAGAAAAGTATAAAATTAGCTCAGAAATGTTCTGCATGCTACCTTATAGTGCTAATTAAACACACATAATATAAAAGAACACTTATTTACATATCTAAATCTCATTCTCCTACAGGCCCTGCAATTCCTGTTGGGGTGGATGTGCAAGTTGAAAGCTTGGACAGTATTTCTGAGGTTGACATGGTATGTAATCCTCTTTTAAGCCTCAATTTTTCCTAGTCACAAAAAGTCCCTCCCACTTGAAACCTGTGGATTTCGAATTATTGGTCAGATGAAAGCGAAGGCAGCATTTGGCAAATTCAAAAAGGCTGATACTCAGGACTGACAACTTGATAAAACCAGGTGATCAAAGGCTTATCTATGTATCTTCAGATAAAGATTAAAAGCATGAAGAAAAAGGGACCTTAAATGGAAGAATAATCAGTGCTGTGAAGGATCTATCACAACTAAAAATATAAACAGCTGCCTACAAATGTTTGGACATACATGGTGAAGTTCACATAAGATGAGTTTGCTACTAGTTTTCTTCCTTAAAGAACCATTGAGTCCATTTGTTTTTAATGCATGATTCTGAGAGGTGTATGAGAAGATTAAGTTGGAAACATAAATAAGAAGGAACTGCTTCTGCTGCTTCATCACTGGGAGTAACCTCAGTGAGGTGTAAGAGTTGGAGCTGCAGGGGGAGCCTGAACTTGGTGGAACTTGGTGTGGAGCAACAGTCACTGATGATGCTGTTCAGGAAATTTGCATGAAGTTCAATTGTGATTTAGTATCTTTATTTTTTTATTAATTAAAAAGAGGAAGAAATACATGTAGTTGTTAACCCTCAACAAGTTTCAAGGTCTTCTCAGCAAAAGGAGTGTTCACAAGCATTTTGCAGTTTGTTTGTTTGTCTTTATGTGTAGGAAATGGAAAACAAACACTGGAAAGAGAAGTGGAAAGGGGGCATAGGGGACAAGGGGAATCTTCTTGATTCCTTCATCCTTGTGCCTTTTCCTCCCTGTTCTCAGGCACCTTCTCTGGTCTAGACAAAACATGAAGACTTAAAGGAAGACCTTTAGGCTGATCAGTTTTTAGTGTGGTGTAATTACATCTTCATTAAAAGAAGGGAGCTTGCCTGCCTGGATATTGGAAGAGAGTGTGTGGGGAGATGCGTGCAATGAAGCATGTAGGAGGGAGCTTTCAGCACAGGAAACAGCTGTCGCAAGGAGACTTGGGGCTCTAATATTTTGAAATAATGTCGTAGCAGCAAAAGGACCTAATTAGTGCAAGTAAATAACTTGCAATACTTTCTGTCAGGAGCACCTGATTTCAACAGAAACCTTGGCCATCAGAAAGCCTTGAGGGCAACTTTCTCTGCCTTTGCTACAGCCACCACTGCAGTCCTTTTTACTCAGCATGGGACAAGTGCTTTCCACAGAAGCTGCTGATTTGGGGTGGAAGAACAGTGTCCCAGCTCAGTCTGGGTTGTGCTGGTTTGTTTTTTCCAGCAGTTTGTCCCACAGTAGGTGTTTGCGGAGACGAGAGTGAGCAGTCAGCTGTTCGCACAGCCAGGGGAGCCAGGCTGGCTGTGCCTGCGCCAGGGTGACCTCCTAGGCTCTCCAATGCAGGAAGGGTTGAACTGCGGGCAGGGCAGAGCTGCAGGCAGGACTTCTTTCAAACCACTCTGAAGGATTAGTGGCCTTGGAAACAGTAGCCTTGTTTGGGAAGCCTTTGCCTACTGCTGCTTCAGCAGGTGTCTCGTGCCCCAAAGAAGCACCAGACTGAAGCTGGTGGTGGATGCTCTCGAGGCTGCCTGGAGTGTAGCATAAGCATGAAATGTGCTGCCAAAAATGAGGCACTTGTGTGTGCTCATTCGCTGCACCTCCAGCAGGTACTATCGTTCTCTCAGTTCACTGTAAAACTTGTTTCCCAAGGTATTTTCCTACTCATGGATGGTGAAATAAATCCCTTTTCTTGGTTTGTAACTGGTGTGTGTGCTGGTCAGAAAGGAACAAGCTGTCAGCGATCGCAAAATGCCTTGTTTGACTCATACCATGAGAAAACTTCCACAGGTTGCATTTAGTATTTAGAAGCAGTCGTCAGCTGCTACTTGGGCTTGATGTTTGCAGCACTTGGTGCCCTGTATTTTGGCCACTGGAGGCCTGTTTGGAGAGAGGAGGATGCTGAAGGAGAGAGAGGAGGGGGCTTCTGCCTGATGAGACAGGGAAAGAGCCACACCTGGGAAATGATGTGTCCCTTCCAATGCTGTCCCCACAGGCAGACTCTGTGCCCCCCTACAGTGGCTGTAAGTCACACCAGGGGTGCCTGGCTGATGCCACATGTGTCCCTGTCCCCCTGTGCTCCCCTGTCCCTGTGCCCCTATGCTCCCACGATGGAGCTGCCCAGAGGCCTTCTGCAACCACAGCCTCAGACTGCTTGGCACTGCAGACTTCTTAGATTAATTCATGAAAAACCTATTGGCAACACGAGACTGTAAGGGTGGATGTAGAGAGGATGGGACCAGACTCTTTTCAGTGGTGCCCAATGATAGGATGAGGGGCAATGGCATAGGAGGTTCCATCTGAATATGAGGAAAAACATCTTTACTTCGAGGGTGCCAGAGCACTGGAACAGGCTGACCAGAGAGGCTGTGGAGTCTCCTTCTCTGGAGACATTCAAAACCTGCCTGGACACATTCCTGTGCAATCTACTCTGGCTGAACCTGCTTTAGCAGGTGGGTTGCACTGGTTGATCTCCAGAGGCCCCTTCCAACCCCAACCATTCTGTGATTCTGTGACTGTTGCCAGGGCAGCTCTTTGGAACAGAGAGTCAGGTTAACTGATGTTTTCTCATCAGTAAAGCAAAATGAGGTTGTGGTGTAAGTTTTAGAAAGCAGTTGCTGAGTGGTGAGGAAGAGATCCCAGCCTGTGCTGCTGCCTGCCTGGGCTTGGCAGCTGCAGCTACAATAACCACTCGCTTAATTGGGAATATAAAGAAAACAAATGTATTTGATCTCTCAGCATGAGCAGACTCAGCTCTGAAAGCAGCAGATGCCAGGTTGGGATCAACAAACAGATGTTTTCCTTTGTGTGACTGAAGCTCCTGCCCCCCCAGCAAGCTTAAAAAAGAGCTTTATTTATACACTTGTACAGTAGAAAAAAGAGTTCTCTCACTTGGTTGCTGTTAGCAACTATTTAGTTAATTTGGGCATGAATTGCTTAGTGTTTAGCCTGACCATTAAGCTAATTTTGAAAGTTTTCCTCTTGAACATCCTTCAAGCTAAGTTTTCCAGGATTGAAGAATAATTTCTGCAGGGCAATGCTTCTCTTGGGGCATATTTATATCCCTTTTAGGACTGAACGTTACTGAATGCTGTAATACATTGACTGGAGATTTATGTGTTTTTTTGGCTGAAAGTATTTTGCCAGGAAAATCTATTCACAAAGAGCATTGATCCAGGGAAGAAACAGGATTTGATGAGGGGGGGATTTCATCTACCTGGTAGGAGTGAGTTTTCTTTCTGGTGTTTCCTAGATGTAGAAAGCAACACTGACAGAACTCTTTCTGGTTTTCTTTCTATTTCATGAAGGATTTCACTATGACTCTGTACTTAAGGCACTACTGGAAGGATGAGCGTCTCTCATTTCCCAGCACCACCAACAAGAGCATGACCTTTGATGGCAGGCTGGTGAAGAAGATCTGGGTTCCCGACGTCTTCTTTGTGCACTCCAAGAGGTCCTTCATTCACGACACCACTACAGACAACATCATGCTGCGAGTGTTCCCCGACGGTCATGTCCTCTACAGCATGAGGTAAGGATGCTGCTCCTGAACACCCCCTGGGGTTTCACTGTCAATTTTGCTCCCAGCGTGGCTTTGGTGACCAAGCAGACTGCTACTGCCAACCTTCCTACTCCCACTGCTGATGCAGAGCCCTGTTTCCAGCATGTCCACTACAAGATGCAGGAAACTGCAAGAAACCATGCTGTGGGCAGTAACAGGATAATCTTCTCCTGGGGGAAGCATTCCCCTAATTCTTTGCAGTCAGAGGAGGGCTTAGTCAAGCAGGAATGTTTGTCCCGGGGTCAGTGTGTGATTAAACTGGAAGCTGCTGATATACCAGATGGTGACCTCTATAATTATCCTATTTTGCTTCCTGTTTGCCTAGAAAAAAAATTATTTTTTTTTCTTTTTGTATTTGAATGTTAATGTAAATTTTATGTTTATTTAAGCCAAAATGGCAGCATTAAAGACACCTTTTAGTCCCTGATTTTCTAACAGGTTTGCTGGCTGAAAGAATCCTGAGGCATGTCTGTCATGACCTAAAGGGTTACCCAGCCTGCGGGCATAGAGATCACAGAATCACAGGTCATGACTGTGGGTTTGTAGGATTCTGTAATACACAAGGACACAAACGCTTTATGCTCTAAACTTGTCTGCCTTATTGCTGTTTCCAAAAATACCACAAAAGTCACCACTAGCAAGTAAACTATCACAAAATCACCACTAGCAAGTTTACATATGATTAATAAAATGTTTATATATATATATATATAAAATGCTATTACAAATTACTATCAACAATCAATAATGTAGCATGAATAAACGGCATAGCAACAGCGAATAACAGCAATAACCAAGTAGGTATATCCTGTTACAAGTTACTACGAAGCAACAAGTTACTTACTGGAGCAACTCATCAATAACATAACAGCAGGTATGACAGGTTATTTATCTTGATGTATAATACTGGTATCAAGTTCTATGATCATCAAGTAAGCCAAATCATCCCACAAGTGGGAGGACAAACCGAAGCAACCCCCAAAGCGGGCCCAGAAGAGGACCAGTGAGACAACAGACAGAATCTCACTTCAGAGATGCTTCGCATCACAGTCTGGAGTCTGGCAGTTGTCCCCAGTTAGAGGTCAAGAGCTGGTAGAAAGTTCATCCAGTAAATTCAACCTCTTTAGGAATGGAAAAGTATGTGCAGCATGGGAAGTTCTCAGAGAGAGAGGTGTCGTTTTGGAAAAAAATTAAGTCCTTCTTATATTATAGTGACATAGGAGGTTGTAGGACACCATCACTTTGAGCAGCCAAGAGACGCTGTAATTTCAATTTTTCACCTGGTATGGTTAATAGATGATCGTGTTTGTTGTTCTTTTAGACAAACCTTTGCTTTCCAGACTGTTTTTCACCTTTTCGGACAATAAGTGGCCATTACAGTCCCTTGATTTTGTGCTTAGAGATGATATCTTGGTATTTCTTGAGTTTCTAAGTACCCAGCTTCTCTTCAAAGAAGCTGTCTGTGCTTCTCAAGGATACTGCAGCTTCCCAGGCTGGTGGGCCTTTCTCTGTTGGTATTTTAAGCAGACATGCTGTTTTGTTCAGTAATTTTGCCCTTCTAACCAGGCCACCTTTATGGCTGCTCACATCAGCATCCCAGCAGATTTCATTTCCTTCAGAAGAATACAAAAAGAGATGCAGAGAAAAATATACCGCCAGAGGAGGAAAACTTGAGAGCTCAGACAAAAGAACATTTCCCCAGGACAGAAAACGGGCTCTCAGTGTCCAGTGACCTTTGATTGTTTTGTAACACAAGGATTTCTGTTCTAGGATCTTTCTGGAATTCATTAACTTCAGCTATGGCAAAATAGTTTTCGAAAACAAGGAAAGGATTTTTATAAAGCTTGATTCAGGAGGCTATTTCTCTCTGAAGAATGAGCATAGTGGGCCATGTTGTCCCAAGTATGACAATATCTCACAGACCTAAAGGGCACTGAAGTTCACTGTTTTCATACTTCAAATACAGTTCTACTGATTTGAAAAAAAAAAAAAAAAAAAAGAAACCTGCACAATTTATTATAATAAAACCCTAAAGAAACCTGCGTGTGTATGTAAGAAAGAACATGCACCATATGGCCACTTCATTTTGCCTGGTCTTCATGATGAAAATCCTGTCTTGACCAAACACTTAGGAACACTTTCACTGTTCTGATCCCATTTAATAAATCCATTTGTTGCACGAAAGTTCTGATTACTCACACCTTAACTAAGCAGCTAAAGACGCTGTCTGTTTTATTAGAACTGCATGAGGATGAAGGTGCCACACATCAGGAGAGGCAAGACGGAGAAAGAAAAAAGAAGAGGTTAGATGTAAGCTTGGGTTAGGACTGAGAGGAGAATAGCAGCAGGAGGGTAGGGACCTTCTCTACAGATTGTAACTGAATATCAGTTTCCATTGCTCACATCCCACAGTTCTCCTGGGCTGAAACCAACAGCAGGACATTAGTTAGCAGTGCTTAACAGCCAAAATGAAGGAACAAGTGTTTTTAATGGGAAATATTAGCTCTGCTCAGCTCTGCTTATTTGCCCACATGAAGAATTTTTACTTTAAAAGTTTTCTGTGAGCCGCTGAGGTGGTGATGTGCCTTTCTAGTGTTACCCCATGAGAAAGAAGGATGTGAATAACAACAGCTGACTGCACAAGAGTTAAATGGAAAAGCTGATTAATAAAATCCAATGAGAACAAGAATCTGTGTGATATTTAGACTGGTGATGTTTAGGACACCCAGAATATGACCTGACTGCCCAAGCATGGGTGTCAAGAGGTGTTGGAAATGTCCTCCAAGATATCTCAAGATGTTTTGCGATATCTGCATGGAGTTGGCACTGGGCTTTAGTTGAGGAATATCTTATTGACAAGTTGAGTGATGACCACAGGTTGTGCCACAGTTTAGGTGACCCCTGGGAAAGAAAATAGCACATTGTAATGAGACTGAGTTATGCAATGTTTAAATGCTACACAGAGCTATGGGAGGTCATTGCTGTGATATACCTTCTGGAGCACATCCCAAAAAAGCTTCTTTACGTTTAGCTCATATGGCAAAATTCTGCTCTATTTTTATAGTCAAAATGAACAGCGTGTGTTTTTCAGGGACGATAAGCGTGTACGTCAGAGTAGGATTTGGATCACAATCCCTTGAACAGAAGAAAAGTTCTTTATTAACATCTGGAATGAATCTAGAAAATGGTCACAGTGAACGTAAGTCGGCCTCTGAAATGATGACTCACAGATGATTTTCCCCTACTAAATCGGGAGCTCCACTGCACATCTGTCCGCAAGAGAAAATTCAGTGACCCACTGGAAGACTTGTTATGTGATGTTGTGCACAACTGGACTCATTTAAAAAGGGGAGCTGTGATTGCTGCAGCTCTTTAGCGCAGACATGAACTTAACAGAGGCAAATCTCACTTGTTAAAAAACAGCTTCACCCATTATATATCCAGTGTCCCAGAAATACACCTCCCAGATTTAAAGGATTTGATTAAGGACTGAAAGAAACTGCTTTTTCCTTAATAATGTGTATACCTGAGGAGTTTGCAGACTTGCAATAAGGTTGGTCATGTTCTTTAAGCTTGGGTTATTGTTTGGGTGACTGTAGAGGAAACTGAGCTGTGGGGAAAATGAGGAAACTTTAATCAAACTGGACATAAGGCAACCTTCACATGTAAATGGTGAAATTATTTTATGTTGTTGTCTTGTAGGGAAATACTTGGATATAACACAAGGCGGAAGTATCTGTTCTGACATTAGTATTACCGTAATGTCCAAGATAGTACTTCAGTTTCCTATAGGTATTGAAATTACATCTTCCGTTGGAGTGTCTGGGTATAATGCCTCTCACTTGGACTTGGAGAATTGGTAGGCATTTTCCTGGGAGTTTTATGCTAATGTTATGCATAACTGCTGCCTTTAAACCTGCAGAATGATTTATCTGTGTTAACATTCTCCCTTCATTGCTCCCAATAGAAACAACATTTCTTTTTTTTTACTTCTAGGATCACAGTGACAGCAATGTGTAACATGGACTTCAGCCGCTTCCCCCTGGACTCTCAAACATGTTCTCTGGAGCTGGAAAGCTGTATGTTGTATCTGTGTTTCTAGCTAGACATGCTTCATGGCTAGCTGCACATGACCTTAACACTATCAAGTCCAAACATTACCCAGCACTGTCAAGTCCACCACTAAACCATGTCCCTATGCACCATACCTACATGTCTTTTAAACACCTCCAGGGATGGTGACTCCACCACTTCCCTTGGCAGCCTGTTCCAATGTTTGACAACCCTTTCCATGAAGAAATGTTTCCTAATATCCAATCTAAACCTCCCCTGGTGCAACTTGATGCTGTTTCCTCTTGTCCTATCACTTGTTACCTGGGAGAAGAGACTAACAGCCACCTTGCTACAACCTCCTTTCAGGTAGTTGTAGACAGTGATAAGGTCTCCTCTCAACTCACTTTTCTTGAGACTAGACAACTCCACTTCCCTCAGCCACTCCTCATCAGGCTTGTGCTCCAGACCTCTCACCAGCTTCATTGCCCTTCTCTGAACTCTCTCCAGCACCTCAATGTCTTTCTTGTAGTGAGGGCCCAAAACTGAACACAGGATTCAAGGGGCAGCCTCACCAGTGCTAAGTACAAAGGGATGATTGCTGCCCTAGTCCTGCTGGCCACACTATTCCTGACACAAACCATGATGCTGTTGGCCTTCTCGGGCACCTGGGCACGCTGCTGGCTCATGTTCAGCTGGCTGTAGATCAATGTCTCCAGGTCCTTTTCCTCCAGGCAGCTTTCCAGTCACTCTTTCCTGAGCCTGTAGCGCTGCCTGGGGCTGTTGTGACCCAAGCGCGGGACCCGGCACTTGGCCTTGTTAAACCTCATACAACTGGCCTCAGCCCAACAATCCAGCTGGTCCAGATCCCCTTGTATGGCCATCCTACCCTCCAGCAGATCAACTCACCCACCCAAATTGGTGTCATCTGCAAACTTACTAAGAGTGCACTCGATCCTCTCATCCAGATCATTGATAAAGAGATTAAACAGAACTGGCCCCAGTACTGAGTCCTGGGGAACACCACTCATCACAGAATCACAGAATGTCAGGGATTGGAATGGACCTCAAAAGATCATCCAGTCCAATCCTCCTGCCGGAGCAGAAACACTTAGATGAGGCTACACAGGAATGTGTCCAGGTGGGTTTTGAATTTCTCCAGAGTAGGAGACTCCACAACCCCCTCCGGCAACCTGTTCCAGTGCTCTGTTACCCTTACCGAGAAGAAGTTTTTTCTCAAATTTAAATGGAACCTCTTGTGTTCCAGTTTGAACCCGTTACCCCTTGTCTTATAATTGGTTGTCTCATGAATGGCCGCCAAATGGATTTCACTCCGTTCACCACAACTCTTTGGGCCAGGCCATCCAGCTAGTTTGCCCAGTGAAGAGTGTGCCCATCCAAGCCATGAACAGCCAGTTTCTCCAGGCGAATGCTGTGGGAAACAGTGTCAAAGGCTTTAGTAAGGTCTAGGTAGACAACATCTGCAGCCTTTCCTTTATCCACTAAGTGGGTCACCTGGACACTTTTCACCGCCATATAGCCATGCTGCCTAGCAGGGAGAGCTCAGAGGAGGCTCACCTGGGCTGTTACATTTATGGAATAAATTGGTTGACTTGTGTCAAATCGTATATGGCAGGAAAGGTATGCATAAGATTCCTTGTACTCACAACTTTCTTTTTTCCTTTATAAATGAGTCTTGGAAAAAACACCTGCTATTCATATATCTCTCGCATGATTGGCGTTCCAAGCTCATATGCAATGGTGCTCACTGTGTCACTCTGCTCTTTTTGAACTGGAGGAGTTTTTCATGTAAAGTCTTCAAATGTTTCTAGATTTTACTTCAAATCACACCTGTCCCTTTTGCTTTTATCAATCTAAAATAGCCTGAGGTGTCTGTGTTTCCTCCTTCCTCTAAATTCAGGTGTTTTACCCATGACTATTTCCTGAGTAATTCTTATCAGTTTGCAATTACGTGTCTAAGATTTTTGATATGTGATGCTCAGAAAAGTATCATCCTAGCGGTCATTTCATCAGTGTGAAGTAAAAAGAGGATGTGTTTTCCTGAATCAGGATCACCAGGATTATTTGTTGTTGTTGTTATGGTATATCATATGGCAAAATCTTTTTAACTCACTGTTTTTAGCAAGCTTAGTTGTGGAGATACTTCATAACAGAGAAACCTTTGTATTTTGAAATTTTGTCTGGGTCTATTAACTTTTGCTTCCCTTTCAAGGTAAAGTCACATCACATCATGTTTTTTATTTCCCTAAGATGCTTACACTGATGAAGACCTGATGCTGTACTGGAAAAATGGGAATGAATCTCTGAAAACTGATGAAAAAATTTCATTGTCTCAGTTTTTGATACAGAAGTTCCACACTACATCGAGACTGGCTTTCTACAGTAGCACAGGTATGGCCTTTTCTGATTTAATGCTATTGCTAAAGCTCATCCTGTATTAACTACTTGTGAGAGAGCTCTTGGGGTTATATGTCACCAAAATGTAGTCTCTACAAGCTGGACAATGCATGTTTTGAAAGATCAGTTTCTCTTTTCACTACCCTTTAGAAATAAAAAGTCAAAAGCAAGATCTTGTGTCTCTGTGCCTACCATCCAGGCTGTTCTCATTGATTCTGGCTTTCTTCCTCCCTCAAAGGTTGGTACAATCGCCTCTACATAAACTTCACTTTACGCCGGCACATCTTCTTCTTCTTGCTGCAAACCTACTTCCCTGCCACCCTCATGGTCATGTTGTCCTGGGTGTCCTTCTGGATCGATCGCCGAGCAGTTCCTGCCAGAGTTTCTTTGGGTGAGAGCAACTGCAATAAACCATGACTATATGAAAATCTTCTAACAGGAAAGGCAGAACTGTTCCTTTGGCAGGAAAGGGAACTGCTCATTTTGCTGGTTAAAGATATTGGGCAAGCAAATATTTGTTCTATCTGATGATTAATTAAATGTAAAACTTGTTGTTTGCCTTAAATTCTTTATTGCTAAGCATCCCTCCTAATTTATATATAGTTCAGGACAGAAAGGACTGTTTTAAAAATGAAGTTGGACGGAGAAGAGAGGTTCCAGTATTTATGAGTAAATGAATCAAGATTTTTCCCTGTTGTCCAGTCCTGCAGTTCTGAGATGTATTGCCATGGGTGAGGGTAGGGCTTCACAGGAGTTTAAGGACTTACAGGAAGGTAAAGTCTTATGCTGCAAGTTTCATGAGTGCCTTTTGTGGGCAGGATCCTGCCATGTCCCAACTGCCATAGTGGGTGTCCCAGCCCAGGTATGTGTCTTCTCAACCAGCCAGCACTGGTGTCATGGCCAGCGGCGTTCTCTAGGCTGCCTGGAGAGTGCTGGTATGGCACATCTTCACAAAGTTGGGAAAGAAAGGCAGCAAGGTCTATAGTCCTATCAGCAACTACAGACTTAGCTGTCCCTATACCTGGTGTGCCCCTGGGGACACTCAGGGCATCTCTGTAGCATCAGGCCTTAGGCAACAGTGGAGCAGTGAAGGGGGCATGGCTTCCCCCTCACATCTGCAGAGCTGGGGATGATGAGAGGCCATCAGCCTTGAGGTGAGGTGGAGGCTGGGCTTCTCCTCTCCCCAGGAGAAGGACTTGCACTGAGGGTCCAACGTTTCTGGGGTAGGGAGGTCTCTTACTTGAGGAAGTGTGAAAGCAAAGAGGGAGCTGCTCGAAAATCCTGCACACACCAGCCTGCCTCTCCAGACATCTAAAACCCATCAGGAGGAGCTTTGTTTATGTCAGGACTGGAGCAAACTCTTTCAGCTGTTTATCACTCTATGCATAGGTTAGCGGAAGGCAAAAATGTAATAGGAAGAATCTCTGAATGTTAATAGTTCTCATATTAAAAGCATAAAACCAGTATTTTAGCCTCAAAAGTCTGTATCGCTTAGAGAGCTATGCACTGAAGCAAACAGAAGAGGCAGTCAAGAGTCTGCCCCACTGAAATAAGTGTGTTCAGTGGATATTAAAAAAAAAAATACGTCCCGATGAAAAGTGAATGGCAGTAGCTGTGTTTACAGTGGTCACTGTTTTGAAATGGCTGAAGTAGCTATGAATGCTTTTTGGCTCTGTTTGCTTTATTTAAGTGTTTTGGGGAACTTGTAAATATTTTTCCTCTGTTACCATCCAAACACAGTCTATACTATTTTGCAGGATTTTGTCTATATCTGTCTCTCTTTGTATACATATATACATGTGCATATGCATATTCACACACATATATAAACTTAAATACATTCATATGTGTTCGTAAACACATACACATATCTATATATATAATTCAATGGTTGTTCAAAGATTTTTGATTCCCACAGCCTGAACTGTAGATGACATTCCTAGAGGTAAAAGCATAAAGTCTTTTTTTTGCATTGTTTCATGCAAAACATTTTATCATTATTGCAGCTCCCTTGTAAGATCAGTCATTTAGATCAAATCCCCTTTAGCTGTGACCAAAAGTCAATACTCGGTTGCTTTTTGGCAGTGCCTGTAGCACAGATGGATACAGCTAGGGAACAGGAGACCTTGTCACCGCTGAGCTTAGCAGGCCTGGCTCTAAGTGCTGTGTTAAAACCCTAGAGGTTACAGTGAGAGTTAAATACTGGTCCTAGCAAAACAATGTCTGTTCCGTTGCCCCTCAAAACTAAACGGGTCATGCTCACAGAAGTGCAGGCAGCAGAACAGTTCTGCATTGTCAGGAGATACACATCACAAATTTATACCCAACATCTTTTAGAGTATCATGCAGAGCATAATTTCTGTTTTTCTTGACACAAAATCTTTGCTGTATCAGTCAAAAGCATTCATTTCTCTTGGTTCTTGCTAGGGATAACCACTGTGCTGACCATGTCCACCATCATCACTGGTGTGAACGCCTCCATGCCGCGTGTTTCCTACATCAAAGCAGTGGACATTTACCTATGGGTCAGTTTTGTGTTCGTCTTCCTCTCGGTGTTGGAATACGCGGCAGTGAATTACCTGACTACGGTGCAAGAGCGGAAGGAGAGGAAACTGCGGGAGAGGGTGAGAAAAACTTCTGTTTTTTTCATCCATTTGTTCTCCCTCTTTTTTTTTTTTTTAAATTTCAGCTGATGTGGTCTTTATATTGACTGGTTTGTGTCTATAAATAGGAAAACGCTGACATCCATGTGAGTATAATTGGATCTATTTAGACTGCTTCACTTCAGGCTGAGTTGCCAACCCCAGAAAAACAGAAGTTGGTCTCGTGGGTCTTTGTGGAAACAGCGGAGAGGGGGAGAGTGTGATCTGAACTGGGGAAGTTTGCAACCCTGGACTGTGTGAGCATGACAAGAGGGGAAAGTATCAAATTGGATATGTCACTGCAGCTGCCACAATCACTATATTTTTAAACTAAAGGTGTTATGTGGATCAAATTCATTTTTCCCCCTCTACACTCAGCTTTTTTCTGGAAGCTGGATTCAATGGATGTGATAGTGGAGTTGTCCCCATTACCAAACACAAATAACAATCAGCCAAGTTTGCACTTGTACATTTTAATATGCTGCGAAGGGTCTTATCCATCATCCATCCTTGCAGGTTTTCAAGAGCTCACCAGAAACACCCCTGAGCAGCCTGGCCCTGCTGTGAGCAGGAGACAGGACTAGAGACCTCCTGAGCTCCCTTCCAGCCTGAATTATCCTACAGACCTCTGATGTCTTCTTCTTTGTCATTAAATAAAACACCATCACCTTTTGAAGACTAAGTCTTGGGACCAAATTTTTTCAGTCCTAAACATACCCAGAACATCACCACGTTTTACAACTTCTTTCTTCCCATTAACAGCTCCCAACATTATTTCACAGGTAACACTGGTCACTTACTGCCTTTGACTCCTGGAGAAATTTGTATCAGCCTTTCAGAAATGCCAATGCCGACATCATCTTTCTTATGATTTGACTGCGACATTTCCCTCTCTGAACTACTCTGTTGACTTTGCATGTCCTTCTATTCCCCTTACACTTTTTCCTGTGACTTCCCAATACTTTTCCTAGTTGACTTCTCTTCAAAAATTTATTCAGATGATGCATTTTAAAAAGCAATTGGAATAAGTTCAACAGACTCTTGTGACAAAATTTTACTTCTCCCCAAGGCCTTCTCAGAGATAGGGTCATTCTGGAAAGCTACTAGAACAGGTCCTGGGTATCTAGATTTATCAAGTCCTCACCCAGGACCCAGCAGTTCTCTGCAACACAAGGTAGAGATGCTCTGTGCAAGCACAGCGAGTCAAGCATGTCTTACTTGTTGTGCATGAGCAGTGATCTGTGACCTTTGAGCCAGCCCTGCTCAGACTCCCCATGTCCAAAGAAGGCAGTGTTTGTATAAATCCTGTGCATCTTGACAATACTAAGGAAATAACAAAAATCACCCTTTCTAGGTTCAACTTGCCTAGAATAAACCTGTTTTTTTGTAATAGCAAGAAAGCTCTCCTGTGTCAGAGGGATGAAACAAACTCCAGAGGGTTTGTTACTGTTTTGCTAAGTTTTCAGGAAAGTTTTCCCACATCCAGTGGGGGTAGAGCTTGTTATTTATATCACAAATCTGCCCTTTATCAAGTCTCGTGCATTGAATTCTGTATTCAGCAAATACCTTTTTACTACACAAGGTAAAATATTCTATCCACTCTTCAGCACATGACACTACCAATGCTCAACAGCAGTAATAGGAACAGAGATAATAAGCAGCGTTACTCGAGGGGATTGTGGCAAAATGTAGGTGAGTGATCTTGAAGATGCAGAAGAGACTTTCCTCACTGTAAACTTAGACCTTGCCTGCTGATGTTGTTCCTCTGTGAAAGATCTAAAGAATAAAATATGAATAAGTTAGGTTTCCCAGAAAAAAGCTCTATGATATGTGTACATTAAGAAATTAAATGTGCTTGAAACCAAGGCTGTTGGACTCAGAGTATCTAAAACTAAACCATATTTCTCTCAAAACTGGAGTAGTTGCTGTGAACTGCCTGTGGCAAATGGTCCGTGGCCCATGCTAACTCTCAAATCGTACATGAGAACTTTCGGTGCTTGTTGGCTTGGACAAAATTCAGGCCAGAGACATTTCTGACACTGTAATAGTATTTATTGTCAGCTGAGCTCCCATGCCCAAGGATGCTCTTTGACTGTATTTAATTTATTAGTGTAGACTAAAATTGCTGCAGGGTGAAATTACGTAGCATACTTACACATGTATGTGCCTGTGTGAAGATGGATGTAATTAAAGACTCCATGGAGGTAGGTTTCTACTACATTAGGCTCACTTGTCCATAGGAGTGACTGTTATCACATGTACACAAAGCCATGGGAATTGTAATTTGACTTGGGGGCTAAGAGTAAGTCTGCAGAATTTGTTTCTCTGCTGGGCCCTGCAGTAATTGCTTTATTGCTGTTAACTGCTTTCACTTCCACCCACCCACCATCTCCTAGACCTGTCATCAGTTGATGATAAAAAGAGCCTGATGTAATTATTCTCTCTTTGTGTGTGTGTGTGTGTGTGTGTTTGGGGGGGATGGGGAGTGGGGTGGTGTTTATTTTTCAGTTTTGTTTTGGGGAGGGGGGTGTGTGTCTTAACACCCCACTGATGTTCAGCTATATCCATGGAGTGCTCCAAAATATTCCTGAAGTGATGGGTCTAACAATTAACAAGTAGAGCAAATGAGCTACAAAACTTGCCAAGTTTTTCTGTACACAATCTGCTGATGCAAAATCATTTGGTTATGATTAGAACGAAGAAAACAATTCCTAAATTGGTTTTAAGGTTTTCAGTAAGCAGTGTGATCTTTTGGTTAAACAATTTGAAGAAAAAAACTTGAGCACAGAGTTTTCCAATGACATTCTGAATATTACACATTCAGGTATATGTACATTTGTATGTATTTTTTTTTCCAGGATATATCCATTTCAGTGTATACATACTGAATTATTTTAGTGGAACTTATCTTTGAAAACAAGTCACTGGAAAATCCACACACCAAAGCTGGTGGAGGAGGGAATGGAGAGTAAAGTGTTATTTTGTACAGAAAGGAGTCTGTGGGGAATCAGAGGCAGGAACTTGTAGCAGAAAGGAGGTTTTGGAGTCCATTTTCATTACATACAAATATATAATCCATATTGCTGAGACAGAAAACCTGCAGATTTTAAATGGCAGAAGACAGTATTTGCTATTCAAAATTATACCTGTATTAATTGGCTTTTTTAGATTTGTGGGATGTATGCTGGTGCTGCTGAAGCCAATGGAAGTTTTGACATCAACTTCAACAGAGCTGGGATTTTACATTAGGCTTTTAACTGGTCCTCTCCTTGGTTTAAAATCAGATTTACAAAGAAAACACGTGTATCTGTGAAACCAGAACTCAGCCTTTTTTTCCCCATAACACATACTGGATAAGCCATTTCCACAGATAAAAACTGCATCTTGTTCTTGAATATTTGTAAAAACAAAGACTGCAAAATAAGGAATCTCAAGACAACAAGTCTGAACAGAGCTAGATAAGAAAACCTTTTTGTTAGTTTTTATGTCTGCTAAAGCACTTTTCTAATCTTTTCTGAAGCTGCTTGTCCAAGCTGTGTAGCTAAACCATGTTTCTTCCTTTTGGAACACAAGAAAAAGACATTTTTGTTCAAAGAGAAACTTACGATATCTCAGCTAAAATGTCAAGCTCAACAGTTTGCAAGCTGTCTGTTAATTGAAAGGCATAATTTGTGTTGCTAATGCGTTCTTCCAGTGTTCAGCTATATTTCTTGTTTATGTTCCTAGTTTCCATGCACGTGTGGAATACCTCATTCGAAAACTATGATGCTGGATGGAAACTACAGTGAATCTGATGCCAACAGCCTGGCAGGATATACAAGAAACCAGATGGTCCCAGAGGAAGAAAAACAAGAAAAGATGGTTGTGCACTTGGCTATGAGCAATGAATCTAATTCATCAAGGAAGAGAGGCCTGAAGGGCCATGTGGGCTTGCGCATCATCCAGAACACTCATGCAATTGATAAATACTCAAGATTAATATTTCCTGGCACCTATATATTTTTTAATTTGATATATTGGTCTGTCTTTAGCTAAGCATGCTGGCACAGCAGTGACTGAAGCAGAAGACATTTACAAATCTCTCTTTTGTTGGTTCTTTTTCAGTCTAATCTGGATGCAAAGCCAAAAAAACTGATTATTTTATTGCTCCTTTGGAGGGCAAAGGGGAGGACACATCCTCCAGTGGGCGATTCCATGCACAGGCATCATGGAGGAACCTGCTCTGCTGGTTGCTTTCCAACCCACACCCCAGCTCCTGTTTGCTTTATGACACATGTCGTTTCTCATACTTGAAAATATGTGCTCACCATTTGCCCAAAAGGTGCTGTATGCTCCTGTGGGACCAGCAACGCTGGTGGTGCCTGCTGTGCAATGGACAACCACAGACATAGGCTGCCCTGAAGGATCAGACAAATGCAGCTTGCAAAATGGGGTCTGGACCGTGCATCTTGTGCAAGGGAATTGAATGAGGCCTTTCCTTTTCAAAATCTCTGTTTCTGAGCAAATCCTTTTATTTTTTTTTTTTTCTTTGGTGTATGAGCATCATATTTCTTTCCATTGGTTTATGAACAAGATTTCCTTTTAGGATTCAAAGGCTGCTCTCTCTGGACAGGACCTTCATCAGTACCAGTAGGACAGTTGACTGGCCAGGACTAACAGGCTTGGTTACAGAGTGCAGGCGGTATGTTTGAGTCAGTGGTCATTTTTTTCCAGATTAGACGTAAGGAGTGGTGATGAAGCAGAGCAAAGAAGCTCACAGACTGACAGCAGATGGCTCCCAGGGTACACGAGGTTTAGGCATGTGTTCTCCATATAACTTGAGCAGAGAATATGATACATAGCACCTGCCCTCTGAAATGAGAGGGGAAGACAGTGTGTAGCAAGTACAATCATCACATGGTGAATGAGCATCATCTCTGGGACCACCACTTTCTCTCTTCAGGAGCAGAAAACAGTGCTGAGGGCAGCACTGGTGGCTTTCAAAGATTTTCCTCACTCCTGTGAAGCAAGTGCAGCCCACAGAGAAACTAAATTTCTCAATATGCCTCTCTCAATCAACACATTGTCCTTCTTTTCAGGCATTTTGGATCTAGAGGCAGAGATCCTTGCCAGGTCTTCTATCTGCAGAAACATGGACCTGTCAGAGATTAAATGGCCAAGAATAATACTGTAGGATTCAATGAGACCCCAGCTGGCTCTTGGCTCCTTAAAGCTGCTGGAGAGCATTGTAATAAGCTTTTGTGCTTGGCATTTCATTTTTCATCCCACGATATCTCCCTTCCTTTGATAACAATGCTGACAGCAAAACACAAATATAGAAATGTGGTAGCAGGGAGACAACAATGGCCAGGTTTGTGCACTCTGTGTTGTTAGAAAACACTATCACTTTGGGACTGTGGAGGGGATTATGTTCATCAAAACATTTGGTTACCACGCTGAAACTCAGCAGGGTGGTCAGAGCCTGAAACATGAAACAACTGAGGTTACAAGCTGACTCAATTATAAGACTAAGTTATACATCTGACTAGGGTTGGGCCATGAAGATTCAGATAAACCACATGAATAAAGGAAAAGCAAACACAAATACTAATAAAACTGTAAACATTTGTTGTTGTGTGAAATTTTCAGCTTACCATAGAAGTAATTCTTATATCTAAAATCTCAAGGGATGTAGAAGATGGCAGGGGACTGTCAATTCCCGGCTGCCAACAATTCTCAGAGTTTTTCTCATGTCTCAGATATTGCTAAGTCACACTGATGGTCACATTGATTTTCTGGAAAGAAAATTGATGAAACTAAAATTAATGACTGTGTTCCCCTTTCCTCAGCTGTGTTAAAAGCTGACATTAATGGAGTTCTGTGTGGTCATACAACTGAGAAAATACAGCCCTGAACTTACTGATGAGAAGGGGAGCCATGGAAGAACAGCGTTTGAAAGGAAGGGTTGCCCTGTGTCCCAGCCTGCCACTTCTCTCCTGAGCTACCCAGTCAGTGCATTTACCACACATGGTTCTTGTTGGAGCTGAAACCTGGATACATCACACATTTACAGGTGGAGATCACTACAATAAAGAGCAAAAAAAATATTAAAGAAATATCCCACTCATCTTTTGAGAGGTTAAAGCCTGAACATAACAGTGTCCATTCTTCAGCATTAGCAGTTGTGAGTGCAAGACAGGAGCCAGCGCTGTGGCTGGCAGCAGGACAGCGCAGCCACGGGACTTTTGCTGGGGACAGGGGTGAGGGAGAAAGAAATTTGGTTCCCGTGCCCCTCATTTTGCCAGTCTTTCTGTGGTACCCGTGGCACGTGCCATTTAACCTCTCAGTGCCTCGTGTCCTTCCATCTGGAAAGTGGGGAACAATAACATTTACCTACCTCATGAGGTTCCGAGGGGCTTAACTTGTTTAACTGGCATGCGTGCGGGGCATGGTTATGATTTCTGAGCTGGTCGCCCAGTGGGAATCCAAAGGTTTTGTCTTAGATACCGGTGAGTTCTTCAAATGTGTCCTCTGAATCAGTCCAGCTGGAAGAAAGTGGGTAGTTCCCCCGCCTCATAATGATATTAAGCCAGATAATACTCCCGCATTATGATATTAAACCAGCGATAAATGTAGCCAAACAGCCAAAAAGTGAACATTGTCAATAAATAATGCCTCCTGGCACAGAAAAAAATGAACATGCCCTAGTGTTTTACTTTGCCATTTGTTTTTATTACCTCTCCTGTTCCTTAGAAGTTACCAGGCAACAGAGACAGTCCTTTAGACCCTATTGTCTTTGTACTGGTGATACCAGTAGTTTAAATGCTAGCTAATAAACAAGTTTTGGAGAGTCTACCTTACTGTTATTTTATATGCATGTGTACATAACTGATGGACATTGATGTTTGATTCTACCAGACACAATGATACAACCTATAAAACCATCTACAAGGGTATTTCTCCACTAAACAAATCTATCTTGGGCACCACTTCATTTTATTATTCATTAAAATAATAGATGAAAAGTGTAGATGCAAATAAAACTAAGACATCTCCTTCAGGCAGCATATGAATTGTAGTTTTCTACTTGTTAAGAGAAGAATGAATAGGCATGAAGCTAGAGAAGATATCTGAAGTGTGGTCACGAGCATGTGTTTCACCTTTTATCTCCTCTGGTTTACAAGAGATTTCATGAGCACTAACTTCTAGTCACAAGATCCAACCAATGTTTTGAGGAATAGTGCCTGAAGCTGGGCTCTCAATATTGTTTGATGGATACAGCCCAATTCTGTGAAGCACTGAACATCAGGACCATTAAGCTATGGAAGGACAGGATTTCCAGAAGTGCACAAGGGATTTGGGCAAATGAAGCCCATTGATGAATACGCCTTCTCTGAATAACCTGGTCCAATTGCAAAGAGACAAGATGTTGGCCCTGCTCAATCTGCCTCTGGCTCCATTGTACTTTTACTCACTTCTAATCAAATCATGTCTTTAAAAGAAAGTGACTCTCTCTATATATGTACACACATGTATAACACATGTGAGGGTAGCATACAAGAAAGGAAGACAATGGGACACGTACCTATGTTAAATAGTGCACATTTGTGAAATTGTAATATATTGTATGTAAATTACTTTTTGTTATGCCCAGAAAACTTACTATGTTGAATTGAAAAAAAGTCTCTTATTGACAGTCAAGGGCCAAGAAATGAGGTACAGACAAGTTATTCCATAAATCAAAATTATGGATTCTCTCACATTTTCCTTTTGAAAAAGCAAATGTTGAGAATTTTGTAAGAAAGGCTGATGCTAAACTCATTGTACAATGGGTACAATCCACTGTGCTGCTCACTGTAATCAAACTTGATAATAAACTAAGAGATGGAAAGGGTGGAAAAAATTCATTTCATGGTGTGAACCTTAAACTGTGATTTAAGTTCTGTTTGGAGCTCCGTTACCTATGAGTTAATGCCCAGTGGTAAAGGATTTGAATAAACACCTCATTTGTAATTGATTTTAAATAAAACACATCTCAAACGATGGAAGAAAGGTAGTGGAAGCATGCAAATACTTTGAAGTATGCAAAGCTCCTTGGGAAAACTGAGCTGTTAATTACAGCTATAAGCTACTGAGACCTTTTGTGAAAACTGCAGCCCACAACTGAAGAAATTTTAATAATTACTTTACATTTAAGGGCACTTTTTGAAAAGCCCAAATAGAAGGTATATTTCTCAATCTCTATTTGACTATAAATGAGAACTTGTCATTTAATTCCTCCTTTGTGCCTTTGAGAAGATTGTCTCCACACTTATCAAAGAAAGATAAAACCACTCTGAGGTCCCACTGCCCAATCCCAGCCATTATCCCTAATGCAGACAATGGGACTAAAGGAAATGTGCACAGGCAAGGCTGATACCCGGACCACTGAATAATGGCTCTTGTCTGTCAAATTTCCACAATGGAGAGATTACAGCAAGGTACAGACTAACTAAGTGAGATACTGCCCTGCTGAAATTTAAAGAACAGAAAAATGTATTTAAAAAACAGTAAGACTTTAGCACTATTAAAATTAAAATGTAATCCAGTCTCACGCTAAGCTGATTAATTCCTTTGCAAAAATGACATTTGAAATAATGTATCGGGGTCATTACTTTCCTGGTCAGAGGAATTACCATTTCAGATGAAGCGAGAAGGGTGGGGAGGGGAGGGAAGTCAAGCATGAGCAGGGGGCAAAGGTGTCGGGCTCTTGTGGTGGTGCAGGGGTGACCCCAGGCTGAGCAGAGCCCACTGCAGAGGAGAGGGCTGGAGGATCCATCTTCCCCAAGGCACTTGGTAGCTGGGCATCACACATCACTATCACACAACTCCTTGATTTGGGCAAGAAAAAACTGTCTTCTGCTGTGAACTCAGCTTAGGCTGCCTGTGGGCTGGGGGAACTTGAAAGACAAGCAATATTTGCACCCACAACTGTCCACAAAATTTTCTCTGAATGGATTGTGCCTCATGCCACCGACTTTTGATGCTAGCCTGCATTGCACCCATAAAAGAAGACCCACAAACCAGAACAGCCCTACATTTCCTGCTCCTCAGAGCAAGCAGCAAAGCCCTCAGCAGATAACATGAAGACTGATTTTTGAGATTTCCTACCATTGAGAAAACACACAAGACTCATCTTGGCCTATCATCTAAACTGGACTTCTCCCACAAGTCTTTTAGGTGGCTCTGAGTGTGGATATGAGCACTTGCAACCATAGAAATTAGCTTAGGAAAAGTGCTTGACAACTCAATCCATGAAAAATGCATATAAATGATGTGAAGAAAAAAAATAAAAAAAGATTTTACTGCTCCACTTGTCACACAGATTTATAGAAGAAAATTGTGTGTTTAGCTTAGAGGGAATTCAGAAAGGGAAATGAAAGGACAAGTTAATTGTAACGACAGTTTGAATTACTTGAACAAATGTATTTTGGGAAATGGGACAGAACATTAGAGCTGTAGAATTCTCTAGCCTCCTGGCTCTTCTCATTTTATCTGGATTTTTATTAGGGTCCAAATTCATTTCACCCATGAAATTTTAAACTTTTCTTATTAAGGTGCATAATGACCACATTTTTATAGGTATGGCTGGGAGGAGACTTTCAGTGCCATGCACAGATTGTAATTGCAGTAGCCAATACTGCTTTTGCACTTGTTTTGTTTTGGTTTGGTTTTTTATCTAGAGTTTCAGGAGATCTGCTATTCCACAAAAGAAAGACCATTTCATTTGTACCACCAGAGAGTAGCCTCGGCATCTGACGCATATTGCTAGGTGTTCAGGTGCGGTGCTGGGGATGACTTTGTAAGACTATGTAGGGAGGACCGGAAACTCCTGCTTAGGCCACAACTGGAGACACTAACTATCTCAGATGATCACACTAACCATCACCCCCAGCCATGATGGTGACACGGATATAAACTGCCATCCTGGGGAAGGTGACAAAGGATGTTTCCTCAGGGCTTGATCCCATGTGCTGTGCCCCTGTGAGACCCTTTCTTTGTGGGGTCAGTGTCCACCCGCCCCAAACAGCTCTGATCTGGCCATGGGACAGTGAACTGACAGAAACGTTTCTCTTCCTCTGGGGCTGGGGTGGGAGCCCCTCCCTGTGTGTTTTGCCCACGAGGGAAGCTGGTGACCTGGTTTGCAGATGTGGTGGCTGTTTGCAGGATTTTCCTGTCAGATTCCTGCCACATCAGACGTCCCTTTCATCCCAGCGGTGGCCCACAAGTGGAGGAGGAGGAAGAAGAAGAGGAGCCCTTGCTTCAAAGGGCTGGTTCATTTGGAGGAGGGCTGGTGAACAGCACAGAAAGCAGAAGAAATGATTGAAATGGGAGGCCCTGATGATTACTTGGGGTTAAACAGTCAGTCCCAGGCTCTTGCGGACTCTGTGCCCTAAATGGCAGAGGACATGAAAACTGTGCAACTCAATTCTGAACTGAGCTGCTAAATGGAAATTGCACTTGCTGAGCTGTCCAGAGCCCTCACTGCCACTCGCAGAGTAAGGCTGGGGTAGGAGCTCTGTATGTGTCATTCTTTACCTCACTAGCATGCACAGGAATGCCTGATGCCCAGCAGTGTTGCTGCCTGTTGGTGATGCCCAGCAGTGATGCCACCCAGGAGCAACACTGCCCATCAGCTTGCCCTTCCCTAAGCTCAGCCTCCCACAGAAGGGCTCTCCTCGTCTCCTGCCAAGCCCTGTGCCAGCCCAGCCATGCAGTGCTTAGCAAGACATGGCTTCCTTAAAAAAGAGAAAAAAAGTAGGGAAAGAGGGAAGAAGAGGAAAAAAGTCCACCCACATATGGAAGTAAGTATTTGTGTGACTGCGTCAAAGGCAGCATTTTGCCAAGCCATTAGCTACTCCTCACTGTTCCAGTTTTTCTTTAATTGTGGCTGTAATGTTTGTGCTTCCTCTTCCTCAGTCCTCTGGCAGCTGACGTAAACATTACAGCAAGCCAATATTCTTCCCACTTCTCAGCTGGTGACAAAAGCCATGAAAATATGTGACTAACAGCTCCAGTGCAAACCACCTTTGTGCTGGTGCTCTGTCAAGGGAAGAAATCACTGAGGTTGTTTTGTGAGTACAAACTCATAAGGCTGCTTCCTTGTCACATGAATCCAATGAACCAATAAGTTGAAGCAATTTAATTAGGAGGAGGTAAAACAGCCTGGTACAAATAAAAACAAACAAACAAATATTCTGTTTGATTTCACTGAGGAGGAAGCAGTTTCAGAAAGAAGTCTGAGACTTGCCTCCTTTCAGGTATCAAGCAACAGAGCAGAGGCATGACAGGCACCCATGAGAGGCCTGCCCTGGCTGGCTGGTGGGTTCAGGTCCAGGAGGCAGCCCACAGGGGGACCCACCAGTGTACCCAGGACTGGAGCACCCACCCAGGAAGCACTTTAGATTCAGAGTTTCATTCCTTAGTCTCCCCATCCCTTGCTGCTGGGCTGCCACCTAAGCCCTAAAATACCCACAGTTGCTTCCAGGCACATCAGTTCCTAGGACAGACGCTGCCCTGAAGCCTCATGGCCGCTCCAAGGCATGCCCTTGGTCCTTAGCCCAGCCTATATGGAGCTGAATGCCTTGATGTTAATTTATCATGACCCACCCAGCAGGCTGTCAAGTTCTGCTCAGCACTGCGGTGTTAAACCACCTCTGGTGCTGTTTCACAGCTGTCTCCTTGAACCTGGACGTGCCTCAACACCTTCAGCACCTTGCCCATACCTCAGCCCAGCCTCTCCGCTTTCCACTGTCATTAAAGCAGGTAGCAGATCCAAAGACTTCACACACGCCTGCTGCCAAGCAGACACACCTCCAGCCATCTTCTGGTGTCTATTCTGATCCTTGTTTCTCCTCCCCACGAGGCTGCAAGAGGAGAGCAGGAATCACCCAGAAACAAGGCGGCAACAACAGCTGCAAAAGAGGGAAAGAGGTTGAAAAATGTTTCTTGAGGGATGGGAAGGCTGGAGTGGGTAAAGATGCTGAGCTCAGTCCCTGGGTGCTTGGGCAAAGCCCACATGCATGATGCAAAGGTTTGGTGGGTGCTGAGGCTCACATGGCACAACGAGGCTCAGCCCAGCTCCTACACCAACACCTTGCTGGCCAAGGAATGGCAGACTGGGGGCATGTCCCTGTCGCCAGAATGAGGCCACCATGCTGAGCACAGGCTCGGCGGGTCTATGGGGAGGCCGGCCAGCCGGCTTCCGCACCCAAAGGCCGCATCGACTACACTTTTGTCATTTCTGATAGGAGTGCATGCAGCCTGCTCTTAAAAACCTGCAATCCTACAGCCTCCTCGGGCAGTTGAGACCAGTGGTTAACCTGGTTTAAAATTAGAAAGTGTTTACTGGTAGCTAGGCTGAATGTCCCTTCCTGTAACTTGGGCCTGTTAGTGGATATGAAGCAACGTTTATGTACTTAAGTTTGTGCAGATACCAACAGGTTTCCTCTGATGTTCACTTCTTTGGACTAGGCAACTTCTGTGACCCACCCTGAAGCCCCCACAGCTCGTTTGCAGAAAATCCTCACAGCAGCCCTGCTGCTATCAAGCCGTATGAGGCCTGTTCACCCTCACCGCTTCCTTCTGTGGAAGAAGCAGCAGGACAAGGTCTATGGGGATGCACACCCAACTGCAGAAACTGCTTAAATTGGTTGACCAAAGCTTTTTGCAAGCTCCATCTCAACCTACTTTTCTGCCAAATAAGTGGCGCCTCTGCCTACACAGCCTCTGCCCCCATAGAAGCCAATGGCAGCTGGCACGGGCGCCTTTGCTTTTACTTTTCTCTCAGCCCATGGACAGCATTTCCCAGCATGGACATGGACATTGTCCAGGGACCATAACCAGTAAAAGAGAGCTGTCTGTCTTTTTCTGATGCTAACTTCCTGTGGCAGAAGAGAACGATGCCATTGCCCAATCCCTTCCCATGCAAACAGGTCAGTTTCTGATCCTACAGAGGCTCTCCAGAGGATGCAGCTCCTGCTGCCATGGAGGGAACAACTTCATTGCTTCACCAACTTCCCTGCGTGGAGCTGAAAACATCTTCAAACTAACAATTGTCTCTCTACACAAAGCTGCAAGTTATAGTTTTGAGTTTGGTTTGGGTTTTTTTTTTGTCATATGTTTTTCAGCTTTTTCATTAAATGTCTCATAATGCATAGGGGTGATAACACATGCATGAACAACATCCCCATCTTTTTCATAACACCTGCTAAGATTACTTGACAGCCCAGAAACGGCTAGTTTTGAATGTTTACAAAAGCTCTCCAGGGCAGAATAAACCCCTCACCTGACTTACTTATCAGTAAACTAATGCGTCCCATAAATGCATAGAAGTTTGTCCATGCCTTTTGCACCACTGCAAGCCTGCCATGGGTGCAAATAATGCCCCCCCCCCAGTATAATCCAAAACAGAACATTCACAGGATGGCTCTTTTATCAGCTCTGCTCTCCAGCAGCGAGGCTCTGATGAGCTGAGGCCACGTCCTGCAGCTGGGCAGCAGGGAGACAGGAGGAGGCTGAGCCCCTGCCCTGCCCGGCTGCCCTCACTCCCTGCACCAGCACAACCGTGGGCCGGCGGAAAGCTGGGCCCGTGTGCGCCTGGGATATGGATAAGTGCATTTTCATATTACATCTAATGTAATAAGTCAGTTAAATGCCCCTAGTCTGGGGAGGGCAGCATGTTAATAAACGGTCGTTACCAGCAGTTGACAGTTGGTTAGCACAGATTAACTCCTAATGAAGAAAAAAAAACTCTTTATGTAATGTAATGCTTCTGGCTGGGATCAAGGGTTGCAATCATCCACCCACGGTAGACCTTTAAATCCGGCTTTGTTCCACTGCTGGAAAAATAGACCAAAAAAAAAATCTGCTATTTTTTAAAGGTTATGATTCAGCCAGCGTCACTCGGATCCTAATTCCAGTAGCTCTGAGCTTGTTTTCTAAAGAGTACAATATGTTGCGCCATAGCCTGGTGATGCAGATGTGGTGGAGGAGGTGGTGTGAGGCAGGAGGGGCACACTGCACCTACCCCACACCCCAGGGATGCAGGAGATGGCCTTGTTCAGCCTTGGGCATGTTAGGGCTCTTACATCTGGCGGGATGATGCTGGCTCCCTGGCCATGGCCATGGGTGCTTGGAGCTGGTGGGTGGGTGTTGGGGTGCATTGGGTTGCACAGAGTCACCCTGGGAAGGTGTGAGGAGTAGGGGTGCAGCTCTACGGGGCTGTGCTTGCATGTGGGGCCAGGGTAGCCAGCCCTCACCTTCCTGCAGTGGTAAGGAAAGTGGCTGTGAAAAGTAGGAGGTCAAACCCAGCTTAGGCAGCACAGGTTTTGGCAGGTGACTACGCGGCCACCTGGAATCTGGCAGCCAGTGTCGTGGTGGATGCCCACACACAGGTTTTCACCCTGGCAGCTGTCAGGAGGCTCTTGGGACCTTTATTTCCACTTGCAAGTGAGCAAGGCAGTTCACACACACTCAACGACTTTCTTCTCCCCCAAGACATTAATTCCTTGAGATGAGGCTTTAGGAGCTTGTTTATGGGATCCTCTGCAGGTGACACTATCTCTCCAGGCTGTGCCAGTGTCACACTTGCAGGAGGGACTTACAGTGGCACCGACCCCAGCAGAGGGTCTGAGGCATTCTCCCAAAACTGTGAGATCAAAAGCAAAACTCACCAGAAAGCCAAACCCAATGAAAATCAGTAAATGTTGTAAATAATTACTCTACCAGTGAAGAAGAAAAATCTCTATGATTATTGTGGGACCTAAGGATACCGATATAATAAAACTGATTCACATACAGAAAAGCGATTTGTACTTGTGAGGATTGTTGTTGTTGTTGTTGGTTGTTTGTTTTATTTTACAGTATTTAATTTTACTCATGAGCTGGTAGGAATCTTCCTACTGGTTTACTTTTCCCTGGAAAATTTGGAAGGAATTTTACAATTACAGTTTAAGGCAAGAATTATTCAATTTTACTTGAGCATTTTATATTTTACTGTATCTTGACTTACACAAAATATATGTGCCTAAAGTAGGAGAAGCCCCACAAGCTGTGACGTGTGAACAGAAGGCAAATGAGTGACACATCTTCTGAGCAGCATGGGTCCTCAGCAGGTAAAATGGCATCTCTCAGATGTTGGGGTTTTTCTTTCGTCTCCTTTCTGTTTTGCCTAGCTTTTCCACAGAGATGCCAAGCTGCAGAAAGGAGATTATATCTGTAAGCACTGTGAGAACAAAGTAAGTTCTGTGCAGGCGAAGGACTTCAAACAGGGAGAAAGGCTGGCGGCGGAGATACTGTCAAAGGCAGAGACTTCAAAAGAGACGGGGCAGGTGATTAACTCTGCAACTAATCAGCGCAGCCCGATCGAGGTTCGCAGGCTGCATGAGCGAGGCTGAGCTCTGCAAATCACTACTTAAGTGATTCCTTATACTTTTTGCCATTTACATATACGCATGTTAAGGGGACCTGGAAGAGCCCCATGCTTGGGAGCATTATGTTGCCCCTAAAGGCTTTCCATCTCCCCATGTCCCGGGCATGGGAGGGCAGGGGCATGGCCACTAAGGGATCCTGCTGGCAACGCAACAGCCTGGCCAGCAGCACCCAAACCGCTCTGAAATAGCCTCTGTGGCAGGTGAGAGAGGTGAAAAGAAACACCTTGGGTCTGCTGCCCAAGCTAACACAGCCCAGGGAAGACACGTCTAGATGTGCCCATCCAGCAAAGAGCCATCAGCTGATGCTACCCAGGTGCACAAATGAGGTTTCCCAGCAGCCTGCCATGCAAGCAATGGGGGTTCAGTACTGATGCGAGAGGAGAAAATGATCATGAGCCCTTTTCACACACTGTTTTTTCACCAGTGAAGACCATGAGGAGCTTTATATTTCTCAGCACATAGCAAGATCCAACTTCTTGTTACTCATGGGTAACTCTGCATGTGCTGTAATGGAAATTACAGGCCATAATTGTAACCATCAGGAAATTTTGAGACCAATACCAAGTGAGTAATGAGATAAAAACATTTGATGATTGACATCAGAAGGGGAACAGCCCCATTAGATCATCTTAATCTCAGAAATGCTGAATATTTTCTAGTACTTTGTCTGGGGTATGAAAGAAGTTACTGTTAGAGATGCCAGCCTTGAGATTGTTAATGGCTTTCTTGGCTCTGGCACACTGGACAATGTCTGTAATGCCCAATGGAGAGACGAGCTCTGCTAGGGACCAGCAGAAGCTGTGTGCCAAAAGTCTGTACACATTAACACCAAAAAAGAACAGACATTTCAAAGAAATGCCAATATGTTCTTGGGGCTTGGGGTTTAAAAAAAATCAAGTCTTATGAAAAAGTTCACCAACACTTTCTCAGAACATGCTGCTTT
Organism: Streptopelia decaocto; assembly: GCF_964273445.1. Classification (NCBI taxonomy): domain Eukaryota; kingdom Metazoa; phylum Chordata; class Aves; order Columbiformes; family Columbidae; genus Streptopelia; species Streptopelia decaocto. The sequence goes on from NC_138656.1 coordinate 82,704,990, forward strand.
AGAAATGTTTGCTTTGTAGGTTTTCTGGCTTTATTTCAATTCCTTCCAGAAGCTAAGGAAATGAAGGAAGTGAGCAAAGGGTGAAAGTCTGAAACACTTACAGAAATGTGTTAATGGAGAGAGGAAGATAATTCTGTGGTATTTTGCTCTGGTGTAATTTTTGTTTTGTTTTGTTTTAAACAGTGGAGAAGCAGCATTCAGAGGGCTCAGCTCTGGGTGGTGTTGGATACCGTGCACTGATGCCTGATGACAATGGGGCTGGGGCTTTGTGGGTGCATGGGGCAGCTCCTCCACATCTCCCTCCTCTGCACAGGGATCCCTGATACTTCTCCACCCTTCTTTATTTTTCTCTGCCAGAGATACCATGATCCCTCCTGGGGTCCACCGTGCAGAGAGGAAAGCAGGTTTGTCCCATAGGGAATCTCTACTTACACAGGAAAGTCTTCAGCGCAGTGGCCAAAAAGAAACACGTGTCCTTCCTCTGGCACCATAAACACAGAGGAGAGGAGCATCGCAGTACATGAGAACTCACCCACAGTGGCATGTGCTCCCAGTAACCCTGTGAGACACCCCAGGTCTCTGGGCCACACTTTGAAAGTGCTCATGTTTGGAAAAAACATGCAGTTCCATTTTCTACAGTGATTGCAGGTTTCTAATCCATGGACAAGAGTAATGGCATCATACTTCCAACTTTGATCATGGAAAGCCTACTTTTCCTGTTAAAATCAAAAGTTAAGTCTGATCTTAGAATATTCTTTCTTTTGTCAAGGGCATGCTATTTTCTCAGACGTACTATACGTAAGATATTCAGCAAAAACTCGACCATTGCGTTCCTACATATCACAGGCTGATTTTTATGAGATTTCTGCTGTTGCTGGACTGTTTCCGGGCTGACATTATCATGCTGTGCTGCAAAGCCATAAGCTCACAGCTACGCATGCCCACAGTCTGTGTTTTGGGTCCTTGCCCAGAACATCTCAAACCACTGTCTCCCCTTCTATTAGCTCTACTCTGTGTTTCTCTCTGAAATAATTACATTATTTTCCCTTAAAGATAAACCACCCAAATGCTATTAGCAGCAAGCCTGTGGTAACAAATTCATTCTTGCCACAGAGGGAGGGAAAGTATTTGGCCTGAGAAATCGGAGCCCGTTTTCAAGTGCCTGAGAGCTCAGTGAGACTGTCTTTTAAACCAAAGCCATAAACAAACCCACTAATGGCAGGTAGCTTTCAATAATTAGAGAGTGATGTCTTTTGATGAGGGAGGGGAAAGAAAGGATAGAACATTTTTATTTTGTTTTTCACACCTTTGGGTGAGTTTTACTACCCATGGGAGCTGCTTGGCTGGCTTCCCTGAAATCTCCAGTTATCCACACATTAGGGCGGCAACCTGATTTTTTTCACACTTCCCCACCCTGGGCAGTTTTATGGGTTGTGAGGGACCTTCCCTTCCCCAGAGGATACAGGAAGGTGTCTTTCCTTCCAGATACAAACACACATCTGCTGACAGTCTCTTTTTCATGCTGAGCTAAACTCCCCTGATACACCAAATTGCATGAGCCAGATCCTCAAAAGCCACACTTATCCTAAAGAAGGGTCTCCCGGTCAAGCTTTTTTTTCACAGAAAAAAAATATTTCTCCCCTTAGGAAGAGTTTTTTGTATTGCTTTTATGCCCCCTTCCCTTTTCCACTCCTGCCGTGACTTGCTCAGGGTGATGAATGTGTGACCAGCCCCAGACCTGCTCCACTCCAGCGGCTCCCCAAACCCCTTGCACCTCCTCCGCCACCCACCCTGGTCCCTGGGTGATGATGCCGGGGCTCAGTGGTGTGAACATCCCTGCCAGGCCCCATCTGCTGGGAACCGTCTTGCCTAGTTGAAAATTGGAAAAGTGGCTGTGGAACTGCTTGTCTCCAGCAGGTGGGAGCCTGCCTGCACTGCTGCCTACCTGCCTGCCTGCATTGCTGCTGCCTGCGCTGCTGCTGCCTGCACTGCTGCCTGCCTGCACTGCTGCCTACCTGCCTGCCTGCATTGCTGCTGCCTGCGCTGCTGCTGCCTGCACTGCTGCCTGTCTGCACTGCTGCTGCCTGCACTGCTACCTGCCTGCACTGCTGCCTACCTGCCTGCATGCACTGCTGTTGCCTGCACTGCTGTCTGCCTGCACTGCTGTCTACCTGCACTGCTGCCTACCTGCCTGCCTGCACTGCTGCTGCTTGCACAGCTGCTGCCCACACTGCTGCTGCCTGCTCTGCTACCTGCCTGCACCACTCTCAGCAATATAGCCCCAGCCACTGCCCACCTGCCTGCCCCACTGCTCCCACTGCTTCCTACCTCACTGCCTGTACCACTGCCCACATTCTACTCCACAAGTGGGGCAGCCATGACACAGACACATGTCCTGGGGGACAGGTTCAAGGCTGCGTTGTCCTGCTGCTGCTGCTGTGGCTTATTAACTTCTGCGTACTTTTTGGTTTGAATGTGCAATGAAATGAGAACAAGAGGTTGAATTAGGAAGGTATGGTGCTGGCTGTGAGAGGATATAGAGGACAGAAGTGCAGGAAGAGCACAAATGTACAGAAAGCAATTATGTGAAAACCCAAAATGGTCAGAGCAAAAATTGTATTAAATATACTTGTGCTTTTGTTGAGGCTTTCCTCTTTTATGGGTGTATCTAATATATTTTAAATTCTACCACAAGTGTGCTTGTGAGGAGGTGTACATCCAGTTTTCTCTCTTTTATCTGGAAATAGAGCCATGTAAGACAAATGTTGCATTTTCTATCTGTTCCCCCTCAGTGAGCTGCTGAGACATTTCTGATGGACCTTTTGTGCCCTGGTTCCTTCAGTGCTGCCTCTCATGCTCACTCATACACTTCAGTGGGTCTTTTCAAGGGCCTCCACATGTGACCTCTTTAGTGCATGGATTCATATAGCTGGCATTGACCTGATTTGGAAAGAAAAAGTAGAAACAATGGTGAAACCAGATGAAGAAGTTAAAATTAAAAAAAAAAAAAAAAGGACAGGCTTTTTCTGTAGAGCAGTTCACCTACCACATTACAACCCCAATGCTGTTCCCCACCCTTTTCAACATCTGAGACTCTGTTTTTCGCATACAGCTTCTGCTTGTGGCAGGTCAAGTCCTCTCTGACCTTGCTGAGCTGGATGTGCCCTGCTTAATCACTGCTCCCAGGTCAGTGCAGGAAGCAATGCTTCGCTCAGTAAAGGTAACAGCATGTTCAGGGGGCTTTTGTGTTTTCTGGGAGGCATAAGCCTGTTATGAGTGATGCTCAGCAAAAAGCAAGTGGCAATATTCACAAGCTGCAGCAAAGTACTAGGAGAAAGATGCTCAGATAGGCTGTGGAAATTTTACCTATAGAGGTATCCAAAACCATAAGAAGCCTTGTCTAAGTTGAATCTCCCAAGTTTAAGAGCCAAAAGTGCCATCAAGACTTTTTTAGTAGATTGTACAAGAAAACAAGCCTGTTCCTCATTGTTTGCTCATCAGAAAAGAAATGCAAACATCAAAACTTCCTCTTAAGGTTTAGTTCATACTTGTATAACAATTCAAATATTCTCACAAACCAATGGGAGAAATTAAAACCACGGCATGGGATAAATACATCAGCTCTAGACAGTGGTTGTGTTAATAAAAAGTCTGGCTTCCAAACAATTTCTTCGAACAGCAAGAAATCAGATAACAAGGCTGATGGTCTCACATCCAAGCCCCATTGCTTTATGACTTTGATGTGAAATGAGCCTATCGAATACTTAAATAAAATCTCAAGAGATCAATGATAGTTTGTGCTGCAAAAGAAACATCAAAATGACACCAATAAATATTGTAAATGATATGAAGACTGAAATTAATAAAAGCCCTGTTCCAAACACAAATCTGTGATGCCAAGAAGACTTGACAGTTCATAGCTGCTTCTGGCCATGCAGTCTGGGAAATGACAGGATTAAAAGTCATGACTTCTATCAAGTCATGACAGCTACCAAGCTCTGCTGAGTCCCTGAGAAATCTCAGCAGCCTCCATGGGGGTAACACCAGGCGCAGAAGAGCCAAAGACAGGCAAATGGTCACCTCCGAGCTGTGAGCAGGACGCCAAACACCAGCAGGCCCACCCTGATGGAGCACCCGTAAGGGATGGATAGTACCGTGCACATCACCCTTACCTAGAGAGACCCCACTGTAAGTGAAAACAGACCCTGTCATACAGCCCTAGGGCTTTGCCTCACTCTATCAAACCCCTCTTGCCTTTTGCACCATTTTGAGGTCAACTGACAGCCCAGGGGAGTTTCATTATGCAGCCATCCTCTTCTGGTGACAGTGTGCGACATCAGGTAAAGATCTGCTGTTACTGATGAAACTTTTGTATCTGGGAAACCTGCATAAAGTTCTGACATTGCTTCTAAGTGCTGATGGGCTTGTCAGTTGTAAGTGGCTGAGGAGAGAGGTCTGACCATGTTGGTCAAGCAGAGCATCTCTGCATTTATTAGGGATGTGAATTTCTATCCCTTACTAACAGGGCATTGGAAAATTTACATACTAAATACAATGCTAATGATGCTCTAGCAGGTGGCTTCTTTGGTAAAGGCAGAAAATACTATCACCAGGTTTAGAGTACGTGGTAAAACCTCATTTTTAATATTTTGTACAATTTTGGTTACCTATGTTGAAGAAATTTGCATGTGAACAGGTGCAGGGAAGGGATCCTAGAATAGTTAAGGAAATAGAGAGGCTGTCTTACAAGGAGAGAATCAAAGAGCTTGTCTTGTTGAGCCTTGCAAAATCATGGCTGTGAAGGCATATGATTGCAGTCCGTGAACACTTCAGGAAGGATAAATACCAGACAAGGAGAATTATTGATGTCAAAGGGTAAACTGGTAAAGGTTCAAATTAATAGATCTGAATAATGCAAAACTGGAAACCAGAAGATTTCTAACTATCAGTAATGTTAAGAATCTGAGTTACCCACCAAGAAGTGAGGTAAGAGAAGCTAAAGTGTTACAAAATGGGGCTTGATGAGTTTACAGAGACGAGTGTGTAGGCTTTGGGCATCCATTTGCTTGGTTTCTTTACAAGGGTGCTGCAAGGAAAGCTGGTGGTAAGGGAAGTAGATGTTGTAATTTGTTTGAATCACATGGCTTTAGGACACATATTCCAGTATTGAGCCAGTTACCTTCAAAGTCTGGAAGACCACCACACTTGCTCGTTTTCATATATTTTACTTGGGTGACAGAAAGGGCAGGGAAGCATAGGTTTTGTCTTCTGATAGTGCAGCGGAGATTGGCAACAGATAGAGGCAGGACACTGAACACTGATGTACCCTCTCCAGACTTGTCCTGGAAAAGCTCTTAGGTGTCTGCTTGATGCATTTTTCATATGTGTCCAGGATTAGCCAGATCACCAGTTCTGTAATCTGAAAGGAAGTTTTCCCTGTGGTCAGCCTGGCAGAATAACTTGTCGGTTTCTTTGGGTATTTTTTTGTTGTTTGGTTTTGTTTTCCTCTGTGACATGAGCCACTTCTGAGAGCAGTCTCTGCCAACACCTGAGGAACTCCCTGGTTTTTCAGAGGGACAAGCAGGATGCCTGTCAAGAAGTTCTATAGCCATACTAAGCTTACTCATTTGCCAATGGCAGTGATTTCTATGCTACATAATCATCTGTTGATTCCTGTACACTTGCACTCTCTTTCTGCAAAACAAGACCTCTTATTAATACTTTATTTCAGTTGAATATTCCAATCAGACTAAAGTTCTACTAATTACTGTCTTGTATCTTCTCATATTACACCATATGGTATCTGCAGACAAGGGGCAGAAGCTAAGCTGGTGGAGATACACAATGTGCTTCATTGTGGATTCAGCCCACTGTTTGTATAAAGACATTAACAACAGCAGCAAGACAAACTGAGCAAATTAATATTTTGCTAAACGGAGATCCTGGACGATAATAAAAGAGGCAATTGTCTCAGTTAGAACAGAATTTTTTAAAAGAGCGCAAATCCAAGCTGCATCCAGCACAAGAATAAAGTGAATAAAAGGTTGATAAAGTGGTCTAAAACAACTGCAGTTCACCAATGTAAATCTGGAGGACAGAGCAATTGCACACCAGTGGGGTGACACTTAGTGGTAACAGGCTGAAGGGACACACAGTGGGGAATGTCTGCCGTGGCATTTGTTTCATCACAGATCTGAAGACCTGGAAGGACTGCAGGCAGTCTGAGATCCAGAGGAGGTGAACACTGCCAGCTGCGGTGGTGAAACTGTGTCAGACAAGTTTATCTGTGATAACCCATTGAGTAGCTTCTAGAAGTTGGCCACTGAAATCAGAATGGCATGTTAGAGATTTGTGGCTCTTGTTTGCTGCTCTCTTGCTGGTGTGTTTCTGTGCAGTTCATAATATCTTTTGGGTTTATTTTTTTATTGCATCATTGTTATAGTGACGAAGATCAGTAGCAAAAGAAAAGGAGCCAACTGATGATTTTCCAAATGACCATGTATGATTCACAGAGCTTCAGTACATCCAAGTGTCAGACTAACATCATTTCAGCACAGAAATTCAAGGAATATTATTGTTAGAGTTGCCCCAATCTGCAATCATGTTCCAATGTTAGTGCAAAACCATGAAATATCAGAATTGACAGACCTGGAGATGTTGCAGCATATTCACAGAGGAAAACAAAAGCTTCTGAATTTCTTTGTGTCAAAAGTAAAAGGTTGCGGTGACCCAGTGAGGGGAAACATATAGGAGCCAGTTGGGATAGACTGTCCACTGCCATTCAACATACCAGAACAAAACAAGAGTACAAAGGTGGGACTTGCTGACATTAATCACACCGTTGACTCTGCACACTTAGAAAAATACTCTCACAAGCCCGTGAGGAGGATCCCACGGCGCAGCTCTCTGTACGCCAGCCAGCTTTACCAGGCTGCTGTCCTCAGCAGCCCACAGCCTCTGCTGGAAGGCAATGCACCGGACTGACATCTGCCTCCTGATAAAATGCAGTTCCATAGAAACTCATCCCCAGCAGTCCCTGATGGCTGGCTCAGATGTGGCTGTCAGTACTGCAGATACGGAATTTGGACATGCTGGGAGGTGCAGAGCGCTTCAGGTGCAGTCCAGGGGCTGCCAGTAGACCATGTAGCTTGGAAATGGTTCACTCAGTTGTCTCATTCATATGTTCATCCCTGAATAAATCCAAGATGAAATACACAGATGCCTAGTGTTTGACTGAAAAAGTTAAAAGAGACACTGAAGCCATATTTGAAATGTATGAGTCCTGTGAACAATGGCCAGACAGATAATTTGTGGCTGGTTGCCTTTTTTAAACACAGAAGCTAGGAAATTCTGGCCACTTTTTCTGTGAGAGAAGGTGCTTGTTCAGCTAGTTTTTCGAGAACATTCTTCAGTGATTTCCAGAATTTCTCCTCACTAAACTAAAATTATGACCCACGTTCTCAGCTTTTAGGTACATAATTTTGCAATAGGCTGTAGTCAAAAGACACTAGTAGTTTCTGGACCTTTCCCTATATTATTCCATTTTCTCCTTGTCAGTGATCATTCAGTTTTTCTGATCTACTTCATGCCACTGCAGGCTTCAGCAGGAAGCAGTTTGTGTTTTATTCTTGCTCATTGACAAGGACAGAACACGCTAAAGAACCAGTCTCTTGGGGGAGATACTTTTCCTGACGAAGATTTGCCATTTACAGTCATATTGAATATGGTGCTTTTATACAGTTTTTAAATATTTCCATTATTTTATCTTGATACAGTATTGTTGCAGTTCCTTAATTAAAATGTGGTGCAACATCAAATGCCTTACAGAAGCACATTGCACAGCTTAATTTCCTCCAGCAAACACATTTTAAATTAATCAAAAAAGGATTAGCTTGGAAAGATCTATTTTTCTTTAAAGCCATGCTAATTGACATTAATCAAATTACCCTCTAACTCTTTATATATTGAGTGTCATATCAGCCATTCCAATATTTTGCCTGGGATCAGTGTCAGGCTGAGGGCTGTAATTACTCCAGTTGTTCCTTTAATCCCCTCTGAATATTGGCAGAACAACTCTCTTATTAAGCACTTCTGCCTTCTCTGAATTTCTATTGACAGTTCTGTGGTGGTTATTCCTACCTGCTTTAGCTTTCGCCTCGAGATGGCCCTGTTGGAGTCTTGGTGCATCTGTCTAAGAATTTCTGACTTATCACCCCTATTTTTTCTTCCATTTTATTGTCATTTTTCGAAAATAATTTTGAATTATTTCTTGGTCAACAGGCAGGGGCCCTTAGTGTATTAGTGATGAAATTCCCCACGGGTGTGTTGCAGATGAGCTGTGAGAACGGGAGAGGAAACTGGGAAACCCTTTTTAGCTAGGGTTCTATGTGTAAGAGATGTACTTATTACAAAAAAGTGGAATGATGTGGGCTGGATAGGGAGACTGAGGATCAGAATCTAGTAGTCAGAGTGAAATTAGTTCCTATCCAGGATGTGCAGAGTGTAATTTCAATCCAGTCTGAACGCTTTCATAACTTTTAGTTCTGGATCCTTGAACAGAGCTAAACTCACACCCTTTAAGGGAGCAGTCCCTCCTGGTAAAACAGTGCCCTGTGTGCTCTGGGGTTAGGATAGATGGGGGAGGATCAGGGTAACACCCATAGCATCCCATGCCTGCCTCCTCTACTATATCTGCTAGCAGCAGACAAATATACTTCGCAACAGGCTGCACTAGGCACAAGTGTGCATGTTCCGACATTTTAATTCAGCCCTCTTAAACTGCTAACAGTAAAGTATCCTTCTAAAAGTGTCTTCTCATCTTTTATTTATCTTCTACTTTTTAAAGCCTCTTTTTCCAGTTCTCACAGCAGAACCTGCGTGCAAAAGGTCAGGTGCCCCGTGGCCGAGCACACACAAAGCCACCTAATCCAGCTAACGCAGCTCAGGGAAATCACAGGACAGTCTGAAATAAAAAGACGCAGCTCAGCACGCAACGCACATAATCTCTCAGATGAAGTGTACACTTGCAAACTCAAATACATCCCCATGAGTATAACGACGCATCCTGTGGGGAGAAAAGAAGCGATCGCTGCACAAAGGTATCCCTGAGGGAAGAGCTCTAACAAAATGAGAGCAGAATCAAAGATGTGCTTTGTTGAGTTGCTGTAGCATTGTTGTTCATTTCAGCGGTGAAAAACAGCACCAAATGCATTAGTCCTGAAGCACTGCAATTCACTCAGGCACATTGTTTGCTGTAGCCTTTCAGGTTTCTGCCCAGTGCAGGCTTGGCCTATTTCCCTTGCCTTTCATACAGTGCACAATCCATTTAGGGATTTATAGCGGCTTAGAGGCACATGTACAGTGCCTTGCCTCTATCTGATTTTTATTCTGTGATAAGAAGGCTTGGGGTCATGGGTTCATTGGCTCTTGTCTCCTCCCTGGCATAGGTTGCATAGAAATACAATTATTGATTAGTGTTTGTGATTTCTCGAGGTCCACCACTGTCCCTGTGTCACAGTTTAACCCCGGCTGGCAACTAAGCACCACACAACTGCTTGCTCACTCCGCCCATGGTGGGATGGGAGAGAGAATCAGAAGAGAAAAAGCAAGAAAAGTTGTGGGTTGAGATAAAGACAGTTTAATAAGCACGGCAAAACCTGCACAAGCAAACAAAGCAAAACAAGGAATTTGTTCACTACTTCCTATGGGCAGGCAGGTGTTCAGGAAAGCCAGGGTCCATCACGTGTAATGGTTACTTGGGCAGATGAAAGCCATCACTCTGGACATTTCCCTCTACTTCCTTCTTCCCCCAGCTTTATGTGCTGAGCATGATGTCATATGGCATAGAATATCCCATTGGTCAGTTGGGGTCAGTTGTCCCGGCTGTGTCCTCTCTCAATTTTTTGTGCACCCTCAGCCTACTGGCTGGCAGGGTGGCGTGAGAAGAAGAAAGGGCCTTGACTCTGTGTAGGCACTGCTCATCAGTAACTAAAACATCATGGTGTTATCAACACTGTTTCCAGCACAAATCCAAAACATAGCCGCATACCAGCTATTATGAAGAAAATTAACTCTGTTCCAGCCAAAACCAGCACACCTTGTCACTACCTGGAGAAGTCCAAGGGTTTTCCATTAATAGCATGTGAATCTGCTCTGATGTGATATTCATAGAATCATCGAATCATAGAATGGTTTGGGTCAGAAACTACCTTAAAGATCATGAGGTTCCAGCCCCGCTGCTATAGGCAGGGACACCTTCCACCAGACCAGGTTGCTGAAAGCCCCATCCAGCCTGGCCTTGAATGCTTCCAGGGATGGGGCATCCACAGCTTCTCTGGGCAGCCTGTTCCAGTGCCTCAGCACCCTTGGGAAGAATTTCTCCCTTATATCTAACCTAAATCTACCCCCTTTCAGTTTAAAGCCATTAACTGTTGTCCTATCACTATATGCCCTTGTAAAAAGTTCCTCTCCACCTTTCTTGTAGGCCCCTGTAAGATCTCACTGGAGACTTCTCCTCTCCAGGCTGAACAATCCCAACTGTCTCAGCCTGTGTACACAGGAAACGTGCAATTATAAGCAAGAGGTGAGGGAGAGCCCAGGCAGGAGCACAGGCATAAAGACAAATATGATAATAAAGCACAAAAGGTATTTGCGGTAAAATCCTTGGCCAGTATAAAGCAGTACATTCATCTTTAATACTGAAAAGTAAAATATTGCTGTTCAAACATTCCTGCCTGCCCCAGTCTTGCCAGCAGCTCCTGGTCTCTGCTCTCCACAAACTCGGTGTATTTGCCTCTTGTGCCTGCAGAGAAAATATTATCTTATTTCTCTTCCTGCAGGGGCTTCTTTAGTTTTAATCACCTCAGTGTAGACACATGTATTTACATTTCTCACATCCTCTGAATTTCCTGGAGTGTTTGATCCTGGGTCATGCAAAGAGCAGAGCTATGAGTGCTATGAATGGCCACCATGTCTGCTGACAACAGCATAGTGAAACTCAGTGGATACGCCACTTATCCCAGGTTGTTCTAATTCTATTAATCATCTGTACTAAAACCATCCTCAGAGATGGTCCTATATCCAACAAACATGAAGGATCCAGCTGACATATCTCACCTTACGCAGAGTGAGCATGAGTCTCTTGTCAACATCCTGAAGGATGGAGGTGCCCTTGTTGAAAAGGAACACAAGTAATAGATTCAGAAACCCCACTAACTTCATATTAAACCTGATTTTGAAAGTCTCTGACAATAGCCATGACTGAAGGCCCTAAAGAAGTAAAAAACCAGACTCTGACAGTGTGCCCTGGAGACACAAGAGTGCTGTTTCTGAAAGAAACAGAGCTGCACAGGGGAAATAACTTTCCAGAAGTCAAACAGCATCCTATCAATTAGGCAGGTACCCTTGTGCTCCTCCAGCTACTGACAACAGTAAACCACAATGAAGATGCAGTGTCACATTAATCCACATTTGCATTAAAAGCTGTTAGATAAAGGCTTTTAGACAAAGGAAGAGGTTAGAAAATGTAAATGCTATGGGCTCTTTTATGTGTGGCTGCTGCAGTCTGACTATAGCTCCAGGGGTATTTACAGGGTGTATACTGTGTGTTACTGCACTAGTTGAAGCTTTGGGTAATTAAGTAACAAGAAAAGGCTGAATTCGTGATTTGGCTGGAGTTATGGTTGTGGCCAGCACACAGCATTGTGTCTGGCCCTCTTGGGCGCTGAAAGTACTCCTGGGTTCCTATGGTGATTGTGTTGTTTGTTTGTGGGGTTTGTTTTGGTTTGTTTTTTGGGAGATTTTTTTGGTTCTTTTTTTTTTTCCTTCTGACTATGCTCTCATTTTAGAGATAGGTGGGTTATAAATAGAATTGGGCAAAGAGCTGACTTTTCTGTGGTCATTTGGAAAAAGTGTATCTTTAGTTGTCTCAAATTGGTTTGTTTAACAAGTGATAATAATAGAATAATATGTTTTGGTCAAATCATATCATCTTTTGTTAATAAAAACACAGTAAAGAAAGGATTAGGGTCCCAAGCAGCCTGGAAACCTGTACATAGGTGGCCTCACTAAGTAAGTAAAAGCCCAGGGTCCCACTGAACTCTGAGCAACAAAGTGACCCAAGTGCTGAAGCCTCGGAGCTGGAAAAGCGGTGCCAGCTGGAGGGTGTTGAGTGGGCCCCTGCGCTCAGCAGGAGCTGGGGGTCAATCTGCTCTAATGTGATATTCATAGATTCATAAAATCATAGAATGGTTTGGGTTGGAAGGGACCTTAAAGATCATGAGGTTTCAACCCTCAGGAACTAGTGACTGTTTAGGAGGGATTTGGCCCAATCGTTTCACATTTGGATGGCTGCCTTCTATCTGCAGAACCGGTGTTAAGTTAGGAAAGTCAAGGGAAAGTTATAGGAAAGTCAAGTTTATTGTAGCTTTCAACTGACATTTTAAAATTTGCTCTGAGATCTGGTGAATGTTGCCACACATGGGTGCAAGGTTAGTACTTATGTTATTACTAGTGGGGAATCTGGAAAGCAGAGGGTATGTTTAATTTTATATTTGCGAACGCTCATTTGATGGGTGAACAGCAAAAAAAATGCCAAGGGATTATCAAACCAAGTAAAACTACATAATGTTTAAAATTTAAAATGCTTTGACAGGAATCCCTAGTACCCTCCCCTCGAATATGTCAGCTGATAAACTTAAATAATGAAGTCATTTGAGGAAACTGCAGTCAGCTCACAACTAGTGTGCAAACTGTAAAACCAGATGAATATGTTGAAAATACTGTTCCCTGCCAATTATTCATTCTTTTTCTTGTTTGGTATTCACAAGGTTTCTATCTACTGAAGGAAAATAGTACTATATCTTTAATCTCTAGCTCTTCTCAAGGAAAAAGCAGGCAAAATTAAATCTCTGTCTACTCAAACTTAAGATTAAGAAAAAATTGAAGAAAATATACAAAACCATCTTTTGTTCATTTTTTTCTGTTTTATTTTTCGAATGTAAGGCACATAGCCATCTCTTATCTTTTTCCTGCATATTTGATTTTTTCTCATTTAGTCAAAGTCTCATAAACCAAATTTCTACTATTTTTCCTTTAGGAAAATCAGAAAGAAATAGTGCTGGAAGTGACCCCAAGAAGCAATATAGTCTGACCCTTTGTCCTAAACCAGGATTAGCTATACCTGTCTTAATGATTTCTGATGACGGCAATTGCAAACTCTTCCTATGTAATCTACTGCAGTGCTTTGCTGTCCTAATTGCTAGAAATTTTCCCTAGTATCTAATCTAGTATCTAACCTCATTTTTCCCCTACTAATCTCTCAGCCCATTACTTTTTGTTCTGTACATCATGGCCATTTCAAATAGACTATTTTTTTTCTCTCGGAAGTAACTGTTACATACCTAAAGACATATACTGTGCCATTTCTACCTTTGTCAAGCCTTACCTTTGGGTTAAGCACCTGGTTAGTTCACACTTTCCTTGCATATCATTTGCAAAACTTGCCACTTTCTTACATGTTGGTAGTGAATCATGGATAACCTGTCCTGGGGTACAGCAAGATAAACCAAGCTAAAGGCAGGAATGTTTTGCATCAATCCCACCAATATTTCACTAAGACATGCTTCCCCATCTTGCTGATGAGAAGCTCATGTGAGATGGATTTGAAAGCTTATCTAAATCTATTGCTTCTCCCCAAGCTGTGAAGTCTGTTGGGGAAAGAAGTAAAATTTGTTCAACATGTTTGTTCTTCATGAGCCCATGTCTGTCCATCATCCAGTCTTTTTTTTTCTGGGAGTTTATAGGTTTTCTGACAATTTGTTCCAGGATTTTTCTATTAATTGCTCATATTTGAACTTTCCTATGAACAATGTTGAAAAAAAAAAAAAAAGGGAACTGAACACATTTTTTGGCGTTCTCTGTATCTTCTAGCAAATCCCCTCTGTTAGTCAGAGGATGGATGCTTCCCTCCTCTCATGTGTACCAAGGGACCTTCAGCTTTTCCAGGCCAGATAAGTCAATTCATAGTTATCCATTCCTTGTCAATCCCCATTACTCCCAGGAGGCAATCTGGTGCACAGGCAAAGGACCAGCATTTTTTAAAAGTGTGTATGAAGTAACAAAAAATGTGTTCCAAAGAGAAGAAAAAGTTCCTTTGATGAAAGATGTGATAAAACTTTATATAGATCATTGCAAAGACTCAGAACAGTATATCTAATATCACCACAGGTGAAAAGAACAGCTATTAAGGTACCTTTTATCCTGCTTTAGAAGGTTACATGCATCAGTGGAAATTGAATGCAGATAACTTTCGAAGGTAAGAGGGGTACAACTTCTCTGAACAGCAACAGTGATTAACCATTGCAACAAACCGCTGGTGACTGATTGCCCACCTCTTGGAGCCTGCATGACATCTTGTAGGGAAAGTTTTAGCTCAGCATACCATTAAATTGAACCTTGGTTGATGGGCTGAAATTTTATATGTTGTTTCTATGGATCTCAAGGCAGTGTAAATGCTCACGGAGCTCAATAAAACTATGGCAGCTGAGACTAGGTGGAGATCTGCTCCTCAGGTCTTTTAGAAAGGGCTTTCATGAAAAGAGATGGGTGACTTGATGAACTGGTCTAAAATAGAAATCCAAAATCCATGGGTAACAAGCAGAGGAAGAAGAGCCTTGTCAGCAAAAGGGTGGGACAAGGCTGGTGGTGCCTGCAGATCATGGGGCAATGTCTCCATGATAAGGCACAAGTGGGGTCAGATCTCTAAGGGGATGCACAGAGGAGGGTAAACACGAAGCTGTGGGTTGTGCAGGGAGTGGGTGAGCTCCAAAGAAATGAGCAATGTGGCTGGCTGGACCACCTAATTCTGTCCATGCTGGTTTATTTTCTTTGGCACCAATGAGGATTTTGTCAGCAACATGACACCAAGCTCACCAGGTCCTTGATCTCCCCTGCAGCTCTGGCGTCTGCTGCTCTGCTTCAGCAGGATCCATCCAAACAACCTGGTGTGGAGGGGAGACCTGTCTCCACCATGCTCTTCTCCCCACTCCCACTTGCACACCCAATACTTTCCAGAGACCCTGCTCAGCAGAGCAGTGACACGTGTGACACGAGTCCTGAAAGGACTGGCCACTCCAGCCACTGCCTGCTAAAATAACTTAGAAAAACACACAGGGTCAAAAGACTACCTTGTAGAGCTGAATGGAAATGAAGAACTTTTGCTGGAAACCTATATATATATATCTTCAATCTTTCACAATGCCTGTAACAAATGCCACTGCTACACAGATAAGTTCAGTGATTAAAGAACAACTAATGACACCTGCCTGACCAACTGCACTACTTTGGTTAACGAGGCAGAAATACATATATCCATTTCCCACAGGCACTTGAAAAGGGTTCAATTTAAACCAATTAATAAAATAGCCTGTTTGGACGAAAAAATCATTGTTCTCTGAGAATATGTGAATTCCACACTGCTAGAAAATCCCTGCCATCTGACGTAGAAGGATTTATAGGTTTAGTGGAAATTGCTTTCCCCACTGTCCAGATTAAATACTGCAGGATGATTTTTTGTATGAGTAAACATCCCTCCAATAACGATCAGACCGATAATGTCTTAAAAAGAGGAACAGGATCTACATTTTGGTTTTATTCTTCTTGTATGGACTATTTCTGGATACAGAACCTTCAGGTAACATGTTGACTGTCCATAAAATGCATTTTAGCATCTTCCTGCTGTTGTGGGGATGGGTTTTATCTACTGAATGCAGAGTCCACCGACAAGGAAAAGAAATACATGAGGTATACAAAAAAGGCAGGTGAGTCTCTTTTTTCTTTTTTACATTCAAATAGCTACAGTTTGGACAAATGTAATGTTTCAGGTGAAGGTATAATGACTAACAGATAATTAGAGTTTGCATTTGCAAATTTCAATCTCTCTGTCAAATTTCTGTTGCTGTTTTTGCCAATGAATAAGTTTTAATGCATTTTCTACAACAAAAATCATTGCTTCCCCTCCCAAAAAAAAGGATTTGTGAGGTACCTCATAGTTTGAAAGACTGCAAAAAAGAGAAACGTTTGCTTATGTTTGTTGTGGTTAAAATGTGCTGGAGTATTTACATGAAAATGGAGAAGAAATTGAGGTCCATGAGGATTGTTGTATGCACCAAAGATTAGATTGACATGAGATCTGAAATTAAAACATTCAGAATTTCTTTTATTATTTGCATACCAGTTGTTTTATAAAGCTTTTGAGAGGAAAAAATGAAAGTCTTTCTGCAAACTTCAAGGCTGTGGTTAGTTATCAGAGGAAGAAGAAAGAGCATTCAGTATATTGAATTAAGAAAGTAAAAATTATTTAAAATATTGTCTATTCTTCTCTTTCTTCCTCTCTCTCTCTCAATGTTATATGACATCTTCCTCCTATTATCTTGTACACAGCCATTTTGGGAGGTTTTACATTGAAGAAGGTTTTCTGCTACAACTGAGTTCTAATTACTTATATTACATTTGGGGAATACCTTGAAATTTCTATGGGGATTTTTATACTCAGGCACACAACAAGGTACATCTGGAAAAAAAATCCTTTGGTGTTATCTTGTTTGGAATGTGTAGCTGACACATTTAGATTGCTGTTCAAATGCTGTGTACTTCTGCTTGTGACAGACTGAACCTATGTCGTTTCTGCTTTGCTATATTCACTGTTTCTATTCTGTGATGACTGTATCACCATTAATACTGTGAAGTGTATGGGGATGGAAATGCAGGACTGTCACAGTCATGAGGAATTCAAAGGATTCCTGTTAGCCTTCAGAAAAAAAATCATTGGAAGATGGAAAGGAAGAGTCATAGAATCGTAGAAAGTGTGGTGCCTTTTTATTTTCTCTTGTAGCAGGTCAGGGCTACATCATAGAGCGATCGCAGTGTCCTGGTTGGCACTTGGGGGTCCACGAGCCATCTTATACAGAGAGAATGGCTTTAGCAGTGATGCCACCTTTGTGGAGGTATAACTGGGAAAATAGATGCAATGGCTCTGTTCATGATCTGCCCCCAGGGGATGTGTCACCAGAGACAGTATGGATACACACATAGCCATGAAACCTCCATTTTCATTGAGGCTTCATGACAGTGACAGCAGTGGTGACGTGCTGACTGTAGCAAAATAAAGGGGTGAGAGGCAAGGTACCACCAGTTGAGCTGAAACGCATCCAAGCAGAGAGGAATGCGTGCACACAGCCATGTTCTTCTTCAGCATCTTTAACGAAAACTCCCACTGCACCAAACAGTTCACAATGCCAGTGCAATTAAGTGATGATATAACAAGTCATAGGAGAAAAAAAGTGTTAAAAAATATGTAAAAATGAAAAAGAAATACCTATTCTGTTCACTTAGGAACTGCCTCTTCACCTATGCTTTGTATATATGGTGTAATTGTGCCAGGACAAGCCCATCAGAAAGCCCCAAGGTGTCAGGGCTCTGATAAGCTTGGTCCACCTCCCTCCCAGCACACCCACGCTGGCCTGGGAGGTTATTTCTGACCTATTTCTGCCTCAGTAGAGCAGTACTGATGCTGAAAGAGGCTGATGGGGAGAGAGAGCAACACTGGTCTGTGGTCATAGGGTTGTCCATCAGCACTGTGGTGCTCAGTGCAACAGTCACTTTCCCCTGTGGTAGGATAGGCCACAAGAGATCAGTGGTTTTAACAGACCTATAATTTGTAAAGTCAAAAAGGGCAATTATGGTCATCCATCTGATTTCCTGCTAAGCACAAGAAACAAAGCCTTCTGCGTGAATTGTACACCGAACCTCTAACTTCTGATCATTACCTACAATGTCAGATAAAGTCAGAATAGGATCACAAATATTTTTCACCTTCAGCTTCCATCTATTTTCTCCTATTCTATGCTAGCTTGTCTCTTCTCCATCCAAGTAGATCAAGACCCCTCTTCCTCTCCTCTTAGATATATTCAAAAGACTAAGCTTCTCACATTGCTAGGTGTAGGATGTTTCCCAAACCTTGACTCAGTTATTCACTTGTTTTCTTTCACTGCTTTTTTGGGCTTGACACCAGGACCGGGTGCAGTGGTCGCACAGTCCTCACATAGATGCTGTACACAGAGTTACTCCCATTGACCTCCTGGGATTGTGGTCCACATTCGGATGATGTGACTGGGCATCTGTGTATGTCAGGACACCTTGTCTTAGTGGTACAACCAGTTCTCTTTGTGCTCACATGTTGTTCCCTAAACATGAAGATGCTGATTGTAACAGACAGTTTTGAAGTACGCACGGTTCCTTTGCGTTTCAGTCAAAGTCAAGGACCTTTTTCATCACAGAATTAGATCCTGGAAGAAAAACAGAGCAAGGAGGAATGGTATATGACATCAGAAAAAGCCTGCAGTGAAGATTGCTGTTGAACATTTTTTTTTATTGACTCTGTTTTCCCTCCCTTCAAGGCTCAGCCCTGAATATCCATTAAGCAGAAAAAGTTATAGCAATTGGCTTTGTTATTCCTCTCTGAGCACTGTTATCTCTTGCTCCATAAGTCTTGTGGTAAGGACCAGGATAGAAATCCATCCCTTCACTGCAACCTTTGTCTTCTGATGAGAGTCATGTGCCTCACTGGAAGCTGATGGCGGAAATTTATTTGAAGTGGAAAAGGCTGGCTCCACACCACCATGGGATGCTCAGGGTGGCTTGATTTGCACCCATGCCATTCCTAGCCTCCAGAAACCCTTTAGGGGCACAAGACCATCCACTTGCACTACTGTCAGAGCTCAGTGCCAGGTACCGGTGTTGGCAAGTGGCACAGGCACCTGCTGTAGAGACCTGCCACCCTGGTGTGCTGCCAGCGTCCTGCTGTCCTTGACAAACCTGTCCAGCTTTGCTCCCGACTCTCACAGTGCAGCTGATGGAGGAAATACGCAGGCGTTTACCTTGTTTATTTGGATGGTGCCATTCTGCAAGTGTTAGCTTCTTCCAAGGAGACTCACTTGCTCTGAACTCTGCTTTCAAATAAAAACTCACCATTTGCTCTGCAGTTTTCAGCCCCAGGGCTTGTCCTTTCACCTGCCCACATCCAGCTGATCCCACAGCCTTTGCACTCCTGCTGGTATGGCAACTGGGGTAAATGGGGGCTGCAGGGACAGACACCTCTGTCACAATTTCTGGCACTGCAGGTACTCCAAGGCAGCCATTCCCGCATGAGACATGACAGCCCTGAAGAGGGGTGAGCACACAGGCATGGTTTTCTCCACAGGAGCTTATGCACGCACCGTGGTCCTTTAGGGACTAGATTTGCACCACAGGCATTTTGCAAAAGGTTCCAAATAATTCCTGAAATAAAGCTGATGAGGTTTTGAGACAAAGTGCACAGTGTGACAAGAAAATGGCAACTAAGTTTAAGTCAAAGTATGCATACAGTCACGGTGAAAGCAGCAATTTTGACAGTTTCGTTGCATAAGACTTATTACAGAGTCCTCCAATATTGTAATCCATTTGTAAAAATGACTGTGTGCCAGTCAAAGACTCAACTACTTATTTTTGCTAATCTCCAGGACAAATCACCTCAAAGGAATTTCACTTCAAAGAGCAGCAGTATAAAAATAAAACCTTTCTCACCTTGCAGACCTGTTTGCGGTTCGCAGTCAGCCAAGTGCAAATCCTGCAGGGTTTGCAAAGCTTTTTACTCCTGCTACATCCACAGTGCCAAAACTCCTACAGGAAGGCTCTGAGATCCGGAGCATGGGTGAGAGGGCTGACTGCTGCTTTCCCAACTGCTCAGGCTCTTGGAAAGCCACCAGGCTGCATGGGGGTCACTGGAAGGGTACAAAAGGTCACTAAATGTCACAACGTCATTATGCCAAAAAAAAGGGCCAAAGCCTGCGTTGCTAATTAGACTTGCACAATCTGCTAGAGGGGATGAGCAATAGGAAAAGAACTGGCCTGGAGCTGAGCCCAGGTTGTTCTGTTAGAGCTAACTAAAAAAAATCTCTTTTAACAATCTCCCTGGACAGCATTATAAACACCTCTCAGACAACTCTCAGCAGAAGAGATTTCACTGTACAAGATTTACAGATCATGTTTGTTTAATCTTAGCTAAGAGTCTCACTTCATGTTTTTAGTCATGTCCTCACCACTCCCTGACCATGTTATAATCATTTTTCCTCACTCTGGTCTCCAAATAGCAGCTCATTTTCCGCTCCTCTAGAGCTTGCTGTCCCTGTTTCTGTCAGTAAGAGCTATCTTTTACAGCAGTTGGATGACATCCTCTACAATAAGCCCTGGGCTTGTTATCACAAGGTCTCTCTCATGGCCAAGATCTTTCTCTTTCTGACATTTTCAGATGTTATTACAATTAGTGACACTCTTCCTAAGTGACGGGAGCCACCTGGCATCATTATGGCCATGGTTCCTTTCTGGTCCTTTCTCAAAGGCTCAGCATCATACTGAACATTTGAAACCTTAAAGCTACCTTGTCTTGCCTTTGCTGAATGTGAACAGGAGTTCAGTGTTATCAGCTCCTCCACACCCTGGCCACGCTGTGTGCGCTGTCTGTGTTTTGTGAATCACACGTGGCGATGCTGGTTCCCTCACTGAGGCCATCTCCTACACGTAGGGCAGCTCCCACTTTCTTGCCCTCCTAATGCTTTCTCTGCCCTTACAAATTCATCCCTGACAGGATTTCTTCCTTTACCTCCCAGCAATCCTTAAGCTGTTATTTTGTCCTAGAGTTTTGCTCTTGTATCTTATCTTCAGGATTGATCCTGAAAGCATTTACTGCATGAACAAAGCTTACTAACGCAAGCTGCCTTTAGATCAGATCTTCAGAGAGCACGATAAGCCCATGAAATGCCCGATGAAAGCATTGCCTATAGGAGCACGTTATCGACAGGGAGCCAGGTCTGGCGGAGCGCTGAGGACCCGCAGGTCCCACAACACTGCTCTGTAGGGCCAGCAGCTTGTGTCACACCTTGGCAACACTGGGTATCGTGAAAGCAATGAGAGGCCCAGTGTGGGATTCGGGCCAGTCAAATTGGAATCTTTCAATCTCCCCTGTTGGCAACTTGCCTTTCGCTTTCCTCCTGTCACCTCCATCTCGTTCACTCCTTTTCTTCCTCCCATGTAAGGTTCCTCCTCTTCTCCAACTTGCTCCATCTCTTTTTTTTTTGTCCCTGGCTATCTCTGTGCTCCTCTTCATCTGCCTCATTATTTGCCCCTGGGCACAGCTGTTTCCCCTGCCACACAGCTCTGCCAAGTGTTTTCCTGCTGCTTTTAACTCTCTATTATTCTGTAGCTTCCTTCTCTCCTCTGGCAGCTGTTGCTGCTCCCTGTCTTACCTCTTCTTCCACTTGCCAGGAATCCACTTTTCAGTCCAACAGTGCTCATCTTGTTTATCTTGTTATACATTAACTTATTTTTCAATATTGCTTTGCTATTTCTCTCTTTTTTCCTTTCCAACCCTGTTGTTCTTTCAAGTAACTTCAAACCTGCATGACAACTTTTCTTGGAAATCTTGTGTTTTTTCCTCTCAACCCAGCCAAAAGTGTTTTCTCTCTTTGCTTATCATTGCAAAGGTTGTTTATTTGAAAATGGAAGTTTTGTACTTCCATCATTATCACCATCCTACTTTCATCCTTTCTAGAACTTATTTCTACACTTCACATAGCTTCCTGTCTTTATTCAGGTAATTCATGACAGAATATTGTCTCTGTACGCTGGTTCTGTAGCTACGTTCATTCACCCAGGTACTGTGTCACTTACTGGGCCACTGATGATAAAAACTCCAGTCAATGTTGCCACCAGGTCACTTGGTCAGATCAGCAGGTTCATATTGTCTTTAAGCCACCATTACTACAATGTGTTTCACGAGCTGGTGTGAGGAGACATCACAGGCCCTACAAATCTGTCTGCAGTCCATCAACAAACCCCTCCAAACAAACCCAGAGATACCACAAGGCGGTTTCATCCCTTTTCAGTAAATATGAGTCATTTGATTTCCTGATTCAGGGGTTGGATTCACGTCTGAGATGCTCCTGCTGGTCTTTCTTTCATTAACTGCCTGGTGACCTTCCAAACTAATTTTTGTTTTTAGCACTCGCAGCTTTTGGTAACAGTGAACGTCACAGTGTGATGACATGCCGTGTCTGCGAATTTCCTTTCTGTTTTCTTCTCCTTGTTATGTGAAATTCCTGTCTGCCCTCACCGTACCACTCCTGATTTTATATAATTGCACTGTATGTCTCGGCTGCTGTCTCCCTCCCCACCTGGAGAGCCCTGCCCAGGCTGCCTGGGAGCCCTCCCCACCTCGGAGCTCTCTCCCTGCTTTTGCTCTGCTTTGTTTTTTCAAACTATTGGCATTGGATATGTGAGATGTGGACATGCCTTGGTGTTACTAATAGCATGGTAACGCTTTCTGTTTGGTTTGTTCCTCCATTCCCAATAACACCCAACCTCCTGTTTGGGGTTTTTTTTTTGAGCATTAAGCTGTTTACAAAGAAATAGCCACAGTAACACTGGGACTTCTTTCCTCAGCAGTAACAGCTGATTTGGAGGCAATCCCTGTCTTGTTTCTGAAAGTACATAGAAAAAATGCGTAACTACAAAGTACAAAACAATGTACACTATTCTGAATTTACTAACACTGAATTTCTGCTGTCATTTTATCTGAAGTCACTTGGCATCATGAGGTCCTGCTGTAACTCTGCACTCCTAGTTCTGATTTTGAGTACCTTGAATGGTTATGTATCCTCAATAAACGCTGTTGTCAATAATTATTATTTTCTCCCAAATAATTCATAAATTTCTCGAACAACAGAGATCCTATCATAGATTCTCGTGAGACTATACTGAACACCTTCATGGCAGTGAAAACTCTCCATTATTCCTTTTGTTTCTTACTTTGCAACCATTTGCAAGAAGGGAACTTCCCTCTTTCTGACTGGTTGGTTTCTTTACAACTCCATGGAAAGGACCTGTCAGCACCTTTTTGGAAACTGAGGTACACTGTGTCATCTTGATCACCCTCATCTACAATGTCATTAACTTTTTAGAGAAGTCTATTGTACTTACAATGCATAATATCCCTCAGGAAAAACCATCCTGCCTCTCACTCTTTTTCAGTGTATACTAAATTTATCTGGTGCCTACCATTGGTGTTTTTTACTGTAGTTGTAGCTAATTTGTCCAGTGGAGCAGTCTGTAGCTTCTCAGATTCCAGTTGGAGCTGTTTTTCCAAATGAGTGGAAAACTATCACCTTCCACTCCTGTAACACCAAGGACAATTTAAATGCTGCGTCAAGAGTTTCTTAGTTGGCTTTCTTCTGAGTGAAAGCCTGCTGACTCATTACTGTTCAGTTCGTTTACTTTAAATCCATCTCTGGTCCTGTGCCAATATGAATATTTCTTAACATTATCCCAACAGCAAAATTGTTACAATTCTGTATTTTTTGTAGCACAAATTCCTTAATTATTGATGGTTTTGATTGCCCTTGTGAAGATAGAGTGTTTTCATTGCTGTGTTGGACAAGTATAGTATTGATAACTAGCTAGTTATTCCCCATTCTGCATTTGTACAATTATTTTTCTGTACTCCATGTAGTTATTTGTATCATCTTTTACTGAAATTAATCTTACTAACATCAGAGCATTTCTCCAACATGTTGAAGCTGCTTTGAATTCTGATCCTAGATCCCAAATTGTCTGTTTCTCTTTCAAGCATGCTGTCATGCACAAGTTTTATAGTTCTGTCATCTGCATTATTATTGAGAATATTGAGTAGTGGTTTCCAGGATGAAATCTGTGAGATGTCATTTAATGTCTCCTGACAGCAAAGTAATGGCAGTTACTCTAACCATGGTCTTTCAACCATACTCAAAGTCACAGTTTCATTTCAGCCATATTTCCCTAGTTAAATAATGAAATATTAAAAACTTCATTCAAATATTTACTTCCTGCTTACACTAAGGCGGCCAGTTACACTGTCAGAAAGGACATTATACTGGTTTGACGTCAATTATTGCAAAGATTCACACTGAGTAATCTTTATAATCTCGTTACCCCTGGGGGGCAGACAAACGGATCACAAGTTTGTCCCAGTTTCCTTCCAAACGTCAAAACTTCAACATCCTTCTTTTGTCCCCTACTTAAAACAAGGGTTTGTGCTCACCCTCATCCTCTCTCAGGGGCGTCACCCACCTGTGAGGAGTCCTCGGAGGTACCTGCTTCCAGCTCAGAGACTGTAACAGCTGGTACTCACCATGCTCCCAGGGTAGTGCCATCAACCTGTATTGACTTAAAACCCTCGAATTTGTCCAAATATTCCTTAACATGCCCTTCCCTGATCTGCACTGTGCTGACATCTGATTACAAGTCAACATTTATTTTAGGACTAGGGCAGCCATTAGATCTTTCAGCGTGTTCTTCATCACCTCATTAGTCGCTCCTCTTCCCTTCACCCATTTCTCTGTTTCACTTAGCTAAGCCCTGGCACCATGCCCGCCTCCTCCTCAGCTGGCAGGACAGACCTTGGCCATGCTGCTTCTGCTCCCTCTGACCCTTCCTTTCAACCTCTATAACATGAATCCCAACCTGCACACCCGCTGCGTGCAATTTCGGTCACATAGAGGCACTTTCATTTTTGCACCATCAGGTGCAATGCCAAAATCTCAGACGGCATGACATACACTCAGTATGGGTAGCTTTGTCTCTTTTTTTTGGTTGTTTTTCTTTTGCCAGTGTTTATGTTCAGGCAAAGAACAACAGAAGTGCAAAATTTAAATGATGTATATACGTCTTCTGCCTCTGCATATTTTGCATTCTGGGATTGATCTATGTTCAAACAATACTGGATTAATAGGGGTTCTCATTTAATTTTCTGTATTACTCAAAAATAAGATAGTAGAACAGCTCTGCACACCACTGTTTCTCAGGTTTCATGATGTGAACACTGAAAACAGCACTCTTTCCTCATTTCATAGCTTTAACCACCTGTAACAGCAATGGGTCACCTTTCCTCACCATCTTTAAAGCTACTAATCATAAGGACACATGACCTAACATAATTACAAGCAAACAAGAGCTTGCCAAATGCCAAGATAAAATACATTTTGTGGTTGACTTTCCTCTGTTTTTAGTGGCTTGTTTACAGCTCACAACCTTTTAACACTCCAAATTTCAGTACAAATTAGTGGATTTCCATCCTACACTAACCCTGGGAGTTACTATTTTACACAGTGGATCCTGTCTTCTGCAGTGCCTGTCACTGGGTAAGAGCAACTTCCTTCCTTTGTGAGTTTGCACTTTGTTCCTTCAGATGCTGAGTGTTTTTTACCCCCATTTAGATACATCATGTTTCCTCCTCCCTCAAAGCACTTCTTTGGGTTCTGTCTTCATCTAGACCTACTACACTACTGTCCACCAGCATCGTCTGCTTGCTGAGAAGATCTTCCCAATTCATTTGCAAGTCAAAGGCACATTATGGGGGAACTTTCTGTGAACTGCCTCCCCCCAAACCTCTTTCCTTCATTTGGACACCACCTGGGCGGTTCTTTAGCCCAGCAAGGACCATGCTGGGCCACTCATCTCCAGGGGCTTGGCATGATCTCTGCTCTGCATTGCTCTGCAGTGAGGGGACACCCCTACTCATGCAGCACTGTTTGGGGTGTCCCTGTCCCAGGAGTCTTCCCATGCAATATTGTGACACTGTCTGAGCCTGGTGTGTCCTCTCTGCTCCTGACTCTTTCCTGTTTGGCCTTACCCGGGGTTTCCTTTCCCTCCCCATGTACCCCTATCCAGCCTCTTTTCTCCCCAGTCTCACTCAAAGCATAGTCTCTGTTGCAGATCCATGCTCTCTTTGCCTCTGCCCCCTTTTTCTCTGCAGAAACCTTCTGTATGTGTGTGTATACAACCCATGCCTTCCCCAGCCTCTTCTTCCTCTCCCCCATTCCCTGGCCCAGCACCTTTCACCTGGTTTCTGCCTTTAACATGATGCTGACGTGGTATGAACCCAAATCACTAGCTGATCATAAAACAGAGGGAGAAAGAAAACCTAGTCAAATATTTAAGTCTTTAATAAAATCTTTACACCTCTCACAGCTCTTCAGTAGTACCAATACACCTTTGCCATTCCCGTGACCTCCCTGCCAAGGCTTTGTGCCCTGCAGAGAGCTGGGCTGCCTCCAGAACCTTACCCAGCCACCATTTTATGGGCAGACTGAGGAGAACACAGCTGCTGCCATTCCCCTGTCCAGGATGCCATCACGGCTTGTGCAGCAGAGCGGGTGTAGGATGGGAGGCACAACACAAGCTGCCCACCCAGGGATGGGTAGCCCAGAGCTGAGCGCCATGGCATGTCTGGTAGGGATGGGAGAGTTCTCATCACTTTCATTACTTTCCAAATAAAAGTTCTGCTGAAAACTGGCTCAGCAAGCTCCACAGCCTCCTTCGCCTTGCATCACTGGCAGGGAAGGCTGTAGATCAGCTGCACCACAGCACAGCATGAGCTGTAGAGCTTGTCTCTGACAAAATTAAGGGCACGGTGGTTTCAGGGCATAGTGCGGAGAGCCCACACTCCCTGCACTGGAGAAGGGTTGGAGGCATCATGCAGGCATGAGATAAGCAGAGATGAAATGGGCACCCTGGGTGTCTCTGCCCCAGACACCAGCTGCCAGGCTTCCTGGGGTGATGGGCACCTCTGCTCAGGGTAAGAGGTTTGGGATCAGTTGCAGCCACAGCCTCCAGCCCAAATGTTGCTGATGATGCAAGTAACCAAAGGGATAGAGATGATGTCACAGCCACCTCTCAACAGTATTTCCAGAGAGGGGATCTGTTATGGCATCTCTTTGATCTGCTATCCTCTTTGCAGACCTAAGAATACCATAAGGGATGGAGAGAACAGACTGTCCCAGAATTTCATGAAATTTGTTACAATAATGTTAGTGTTAGTGCAGTCTGCCAAACCCACCAGCACTGTTCCTCAAGGATATCACCTCTTGGACCCAGGAAAGACCATGCAAATCTGGTTCCATTACTTCATCAACTTACTTTCACTTTTCTCTTGGGGAAAATACATTGGATCTTGCTTTTTCCTGAAAAACTGAAACTGTATCTTGATTCAGCTCCTCAAGGAAGAAATGTTCTCAGATCCTAATGAGATTATCCTAATAAGAGTGTAAAATGGGTCACTGTGTACTACAGGTGTATTGCCTCCCTTGTAGAAAAGATAGTATGATTTACAAGTGGGAAATGTATGCTGCATAAGTAGTTACAAACTAAAATGCTAAGGTGAGTAGTAACTTCTCTAACATTTGTTGTGTTTGCATCCAAAAGCTCCTATTTCAAAACTGCAGGTTTTCTGGTGCACACTGCAAGCATGGACCTGGTAGTCCTGTGGCACATGTCCTGGGCATTTGGAAATGCCTGCTGGGACCTTTAGATGTCATGGTCGGACTATCTCTTTTGAAAATCAGACATAGTTAACCCTAACCCTGCACCCCTTTTGCTGTGTCAGAGGGACTGTAAGTGCCACAGTAAACCTCAGGCTTTTTTTAAAAAAAGTGCTTTTTGCATTGTGTGTGTAGTGACAGTGATGAAAACCTAGTTTTGCTGATTTTTTTCTCTGCTAGCTATCCTAAGCTTCAGTCACTTCATTCACCCCTCAGTCCCAGCAAGCTTCAGCTTTTGGGGTAGAGGCATCTCATGATCCCTTGAATCAGTGAAGGGGATCTCGGGGAATAATGATGATTTCAGAGAGGCTGCATCACCCCAGATGTGATCAGGGGCCTGAGAGCTACTCTAGCAAAGCACAGGGAGCACTGTGACTAAATGCCACTCTGCTCCAGTTGTTGTTTTTTCATAAAGTGAGTATCATGAACCATTAAATGTGGCACTGTAACTACCAGGAGATAAATATTGACATTGAGAGGAAAAAAAAGATTGTTCATTACTCGGTATGTTTTACCTCAGGAGTTATTTGTTGTCATCCCTGTCACCCCGGCAGATGCAGGAGTGATCCCATCACACTGCGTGGCTGCCGTGGCAAACAGTTGTGCTGAGCAATCTGTGAGCAACAATGGGACTGAATGTCCTGAGTGCCGCTGTCTACCACCAATGCTGAGGGACAGCAGGCACATGAGAGGAAGCTGTAGGGGCTTGCCATTGATTCACAGTCTGAATAGCCAGGCTAATGGGGTCCCGTGATGGAGCTGCCACTGATTACTCAGCCAGCAGAGCACTTCCCATGAACTGAGCCAGAAAAGCTATTTATTGAGTAGAAAGAAATGGGATTTCAAGTTGCAATAATGGGGATGACTGGCAACAGATGATCATGTTTTGCTGCCACAGGAGGAGGCAGGAAAGTGGGGGAGGCTTGGTAACCTCAGAGCTGTGACAAGGGGAATGGGACTGGCAAAATAAGTGAAGGAGCCGAACCAAAGTACAAATTATCATAGTTCCCTGCCGTGGCTGGAGCATGGGGGACATTTTGTGCTGGTTTGTGATGAGGAAATAAAGTTTAGTTTAGAGACAGTGGAGAATCACCTGGAAGAAAGAAAAGGAACCACCCGTGTTTGATGAGGATGGGAAGGATTTGCCTTGAAGGTTCTCTTGACAGATAGCATAGGGCCAGGGCCAACGTGAAGCATTAGGTAAGCTCTACAAAGAGAAATGAAAATTAGAAATTGCAAGAACATGTCCTGCTTCATCCATCTGAATACCAGCATCATTCCTGAACAGCCAAGAGTTTACTAGGGCACTTTAAAGTCATGTAAGTAGGTCAGCTTGTCGTCAGAATCTGCTTATCCCCAAAACACATGAAATTACTTCCTGATAGCCGGCAGATGAGAACCTAGCAGCAGTGAGGCATGTCAGCAGCAGCCCAAGGGAGTATGGACAAGGCAGAAGACTCCAGAAAGTGCATTTTGTGTTTGCAAGTGCATTGTGCTCCACAATGCCCCAGCCCAAACAATGTCAAGGGAGCTGCTCCTTGCAAAAGCAGTGGTGCTGCCTGGCCCAAGGCACCCTGGAGCAGGGGTCTGCCTGTGGGTTTGTTCCCAGGCCTCTTTTGGGAAGCTCAGAGCAGAACCCGGAGAAAAAACAACTCTACTTGGCCAACACTTTGCTTCAGGGTGAGTCAGTGATACAGCCCAGTGTGCCTGCTCCTCATCTGGGAAATGTGTTATCTGCTTCTCTGTAGCCACAGAAAGATTAATTTCCCTCCAATACTATTGGTTTCCAGAGAGTTCCCAGCCCAAGGAAAAAACATCATGGAAGGCCTGGTGTTTGGCCATCGCTTACCAAAGGGATGATGGTGCTCAGGTGGTGACACTTGTTATTGCAAAAGGAATTTTGCCTCTGTAAATCTCTAGAGTGGGATTTGAGATGTATGTTAATGGGCAAAAAATCTCATTAGTAGAGCTGATTAGAGTTAGTATTTATTACAGAGAGAAGCTATTTTTTTAAACTTTTAATTAAAGATGAGTTAGAACTGGTAAATGTTGAAAATGCTACTTCTACTCAAGCTAGCACTTATATTTCTAAAAGCAGTATTCTTTCCTTTAATGATAAAATAAAATACTCACCAAACACCTGAGAGGAGCTTTCTTGACAGCCAGCTGGGAGACAGTAGGAAACAAGAAACAAATATTGCCATTTCCTCCCCTGGAATACTTTGAAAATATTTTATTCTCATGAAAACAGCCCGCTGCCTCTGATGGGGAGATGCAGTGGCTGTGCACCCCGCTGGCAGAGGCTTCCACACATCCCGTCTTGGCCTCTGTCTGCAGCCCCTGACAGCTCCAGCAATGGCTGCGAGAGGAGGGAGGCGAGACACCTGCCTGGGTCCTTTCCAGGCAGTCAAAACCATTGGCTTCCCACCTTAAAAATATCCCGCTCCTTTTTTCACCCTGCCCTTGCCACAAGCCTCCAGAACCCTTGCCCTCCGCCCCTTCCACTGTACCCGCCATGACACCAGCTTTGTTAAAAAGAGAAACAAACAAACAAACAAATGAACAAAAAAAGGTAAGAGCCATTTTGCACGTGTGATAGAAGGTAACGCCGCAGGGATCTGGTTCTTCCCTCCCCGGCCATGACCGCCTGTCTCAGCTCTCCCTTTTGTGTTGTTTCCCTGCAGCCGGCCGCAGCGGCAGAGGCGGGAGGCCCATGGCGAGGCGCACAAGCAAGGCAGGTAGGCAAAACCCCCTGGGGCAGAGCCGGGATGGTGGCGGGGGAAGGGGACACCACTCGAGCTTGGCAGTCATATTTAGGTAGGAGTTGTGCCCTCAGCGGGATGCAGTGGCCCCGGAGGAGGCTGCACTGCCCCACACCCTCATGGAGGTGGGGTGTGGTACCGCGGCCATTTCTGTGGCACCTTGGGCTTCACATTGTGCTGCTGCATGGTTGTGTCACCCATGGTGTGTGAGCGGGTGTCCTCCCTCTGAGCATCCCTCTGCAGAGCTGAGCACCCTTCATGGGCTCTCCATCCCTCCGCTTATTCTTCCCTCTGTCACTGCTGGGGAGAAAGAGCCTTGCTGAGCAAAGTCCGGCCTGCTCACAAATGTTGAAGGTTTTGCTAGTGACCTCCTAATATTGTCCCCCCATCTCACCTGGATATACACCTTCCCCCACATATGCCCACAGTGTCACAGGCCTTTCAGAGGCTGAATTAAATCTAAAGCAGAAGTGGGAGCCACCTTTTAAAATGTCTGAGGGATAATCCATGATTAGAAGAACTGATGGAGGTAGATGACTCGCCACTCCCAGCAACTGTTAAACTGAGACTAAGCATCTTTCTAAGATACTCCATAATCCAGAGAAAGCTCTGAATTTGAGAAAGAGGTTGCTGGTGACACCGCTGGTGTTGTATTGGCCTCTCATGGTAGACCTGCCCAATGAGTCTGTGAGAAGTACAGCACAGCTAAGCAGTCTTGTTTACGAGGAGCTTTATCTCAGGAACATCTTCCCCATCAAGTTTCTTTGTTGGCCTGTTTACCTTTAATCTATTCCTGACTTGTCTGGTGTATATTCAGACAAGGGCCTCTCTGAGCATGCCATCTTTTCTCAAATTGAGAAGCAGTAAAACCATTCCTCCTGTTGTTGATCCCTCCTGCTGCTCAAATGGCTGGCATGCAGCTGACTCGGGGGCTTTCACCTACATGGCGGAGCAACCCAGGAGCTGCTGCCACCACCATCCCAGCCAAAGTGCTGGGGCACTGAATAGCATTTTGCACCTTGGATGTGGAGGAGGAGCAGAGCATCCTCCGCCCAGCATTTGGTGCTACTCCAAGAGCTTCTGGAATGACGGTCCCAAGCTCTTTAATGCTCAGAGATCTCCTAGGTCTTTAATGCTGCTTTTTATCCTCATTAGAAATCTGGAGCAGGAGCTAATAATTCTATCCCAAGTTAAGGGATGGCCTGCCACCTGGCCTGGTTCCCAGCCTGTGTCCATTTTGTTCCTGGGCAACAGCCAGTACCTTATTTGATATATTGTTTCCCTAATTCCTGGCGTCATGCCCCGTCACAAATCAATGTCAGAAATGCTTCTCCCCTGTTTCCATTTCCCCGCTTCTCCACACACACTATTCCTCCAGCCCACACATTTGAATGATCATCTCCAAACTGTGCTATAAGCAGAGATGATTTTACAGAGACAAAAATTCAGGAAAAAAGTGTTTCCTCAGTGCCAGAATTATTGCAGGTGCCTAAAGCCATATGTTGAGTGCAGGAATCATTTTTAATGACGTGCCGCCAACCATTGCAATCAATCTCATGGTTATGGTCTAAGGGGTAAATGGTCTAAGGGGTAATGGAGTGAAGAGGGTATGTACTTGTTGCAGGCATTGCTCAGGGCTCATAGTTGTGCTTCTCTCTTTCTGGCAGCCCAATCCTAAAACGAAGCCCAGACATTACCAAGTCTCCACTGACAAAGTCAGAGCAGCTGCTGCGAATAGATGACCATGACTTCAGCATGAGACCAGGTTTTGGAGGTATGAAACATGTACATTTGTCACTGTCCCTGTTTTACACTGTCACTTCTTTATACTGTAACACATATCCAGGTGAACAAGCAAACTGATAGGCAGAGCCTTTCTGTCTCTAATTTTTGTTATTTTGTGTTATGAAGTCATTAATGCCTGGGGGGACAGGAGTACAGTAAAGTAGCCTTCTTTCTTAGATGAGTGAACAGTGTAGTCCAAGGCATGGAAATGTGATTACAAGCAATATCATTTTCCTGGTACTCAGTGACAATTTCTTCTGACAAACTTATGCAGAAACACCTTACATTTATTTCCGGATGATGGGGAAATTCTAAGATTTTGTCTTACTATGGTGATGTGTATGCATAATCAAATCATCTATCATGCTTACTGACCTGGCCATTTCATTTATAACCCAAAATAAAATATTTTGACTGCTGTGTGTTAATGCTTGTTCACAGTTTTGTGGCTGTGTGCTAGAGCAACCTAGGCTTTCAGGGAAACGGATGAAGGAGAACACATTTTCTTTCAGCCCATCGGATTAGAGAATGTTGTAATTTATCTACCCTCTCTGGCTGACAGATGGTCATTCAAATCCAGGATACCATTATATACTCTGATGGAAGAAGATTTTATTGCTAAATGCTCAATATACCAAATACCAGCATGTTCAATTAATTTAAAAAGGTTTCAGTTTCATAGCAGTCCGCTAATGTGAGCACAATTTATCTTGACAGATCTCCTGTACCGTAATTGCTAGAGGTATGTGAGGGGTGAGTCAAAGCCTAGAAGAGGAAAAAAAAGATCAAAATCCTTATTACCTGGGGTCACAGCCCAACCCTTCCCCTTGGGAGCCCCAGTCCCAGTGGCACATTCCTTTGTTCTGTGGCACGTCCCTTTCTGTCTCCCTGGCCTCTCCACAGCCAAGCATTGAGTGATGTGAAAGCCAACTACACGGAGTAGCTCTCAGGGTTGTTGTTAGCTCAAGAGAAGAGCAGAAGAAGCGAGGGGAAAATTTGGAGTAACCCGCCCACATCGCCTTAGGTGCAACTGCTGCTGCTGCTCTCCATGTGGATGGGTGCTCTGTGGGCCATCTGGCTGGAGAGCCCTGGACCCGAGTGCTAGAGGCAGGGCTTTTAAATTTTGAAAGGACCTGTGTAGGATGACACAATAAAAGAGGAAAGTCAGCAATAGGTCAATCTTATTGCTGATTTTGATTGTTATTAGAAGGTTTTTGTTAAAAATTCCAATTGTTTCTATATTTCAGTTGCTTTACCGTTGTTTCTATTTCAGACTGGACATCTATTTTAATTCTAAGATATGAAAGCCAGAGGATTGCTTTGTCTCATCAGATTTATACTTTCTCAACTTCTATTTTTTTTTCCCCAGGCCCTGCAATTCCTGTTGGGGTGGATGTCCAAGTGGAAAGTCTGGACAGCATTTCTGAGGTGGACATGGTAAGAATCACACAAGACTTAAGGTCAGATGGGACCTCTGGAGCCCACCTAGCCCAAACCCCTGCTGGAGCAGGGCCGGCTAGAGCAAGCTGCCCGGGTCTGTGTCTGGGGGGTTTGAATACCTCCAAGGATGGAAACTCCACAGCCCCTGAGAGGCAGATTCAGGTTTGATCTGAATCTGCCGACAATTGTTTCTATTGACCTCACACTGCAATTCCATCTCCCTTGAAGCAGAGGGAGGACATCTGATATTTTCTCCAGGACGAAATGATAGAACACATTTAAGACTGTCCAAAAGGATTTTACATTTTCTTAAGAAGTGATAACATTTAAAAGCTCTGAGGAGATCAATTAACCTGTTAGTTTTAAGGCACTTCGATACACTGCAGACACAGTCTCACTTTGTCCATGTTCTGAAGTGGTCAGGGGCAGCTAGCTCCCAACCAGAAGCCATGTATTCATCCTGAGAATAACATGTGTTAAGACTGGTAAGTCCTGCTCTTGACAGGGCAGCCAGAGTGATCTTGGAGGGGAGAAGTTTCTCCAGAACCTTCCTTTGGTGCATCAGCATTTGTATCACCCCTGCTATGTCCTGGGGACCAGCATAAGGCTCTGCTGGTCCTTCCTGTGTCTCCGCAGTGATGTTGCAGAAGGATTTCAGGGACACACAGGACAAAAGCCGGTGCCCAGGCTAAATTCCTTACTGAGTGCCTGTCCTTGATTTCCTCCCATACAATCAGTAATGTGAAAATGGTCAGTTTTCAAATGTTCTCAATGTGGTGCAGATTTTGATCTTGATTATTTTTGCTGGAGGGGCTTTTTTCATGACAAAACACTGCTGAAAGTAAGGTATGATTTCTGCAGGAGATTTTGCATGGGAAGGTTTTACATGCATGGCATGGCATGTGAACAACAGCCTGTGCAGGAGAGCAGGAGCACAGAAATGGAGCAGGAGATGGCCCTGTATATAGACTCAGAGACTTACCACCACTTTTATTCACCCTTTCAAAACCCAGAGCCAATACAGAATAGTTTTCAAAATATTTTGCTCGTTCAACAAAAGCATCCAACAGCTCTGAAGCTTTCTCAGTAATCCCCAACTTCTCCGTGCTCCTAATTCACAGCCACAGGGCTAAAGAGCCTGCACCCCACCTCCTCCCATGTCTAAGCGAGGAACATTGTTGAGTGCATCACACCTGGTTGCACACTGGGCTCCTCTCACCACATTTCAGCTTTTGAGCCAGCTGGGATATCTGCAGTCAACCAACCACTTGCAGGGTGCAGCATGGTTGCAATGTTGTGGCACACCAGGGTGCACATTCTCCCCAGCCCCTGGGAGCCCTCCAGTTGTCTCTGGTGCTCTTGGCACCCTGACCACCAGCCATGGGGACTCCCAGCTTTCGCCTCTCCTGGGATGGGCCCAGACCTTCTGGTTAAGGAGAAAGCTTGTGAAGGTGGCCAGTGAGCCCCTGAAAAGCTTTGGGACTTCAAAGGAAAGTGAAAGAACTGAACATTTTAAGTAAAAACAAAACAAAAAACCCAAAAACAACCCTAAAAAAACCCAAAACTAAAAACAACCCAACAAATCCACTCATTTTTTTTAAGCAAGCATTATGATTTTGGACAACTTCCTCTGGTTTTTGAATACTGGCCCTGCTCCTCATGTGGCATTGTGCTGCAACACCCAGCACATGGGAGAAGCACTGTATAGCCTCGGGTGAAAAAAAACATTAGGGTCGATTTTGGCAGTTTGCAAAATAATGATGGAGAAGACTTTGTATTGTCAAAATCAATTATTTTTAACTCATGCAGCTTTAAAGAAAAAGGCCACGGTGCTTTGCAAGCTGATTTCTTGCTTTTTAAATGAAGAGATGTCAGTCACAGAGGTTTTCACTCTGTCCTAAATTCAAGCTTGAGGAGGTAGATACAGCAACATTTCTCCTACTTTCTGACTATTTGCAAGAAAGTGGTAAAATCATTTAGGACGTTATAAAACTTGATTAGGATGTCACAAATCAGATTCTTCTTGTCCCATTGATTTAAAAATTTATAAATATCTACTATGGGCCACTGACCCTGAAATTAACAGAGCTTTTGTAGGATGTGTGGAGTGGCTGCTTTATCTGAAGGAAAGGTGGGAGAAGGAAACTGGAAACTCATTTGCAAAGATAATGAGAAGTTATTAGCGTCTCTGAGCAATGGAACGAAAGAAATGGGAGAAATGATACAGTTGTAGCTTGGGGGAATTCCAGATGATGCATTATAAAATATTGTGGTTCCCAGTACGATAGCCTAAAACTAGTATCAATAAATCACTTCTAATGAAAGCTGAAAATACTTGTTTTTTCCACAGCAATCATAAATGTGACTTTATGCAAAAAAAAATGAGACATTGACTTCTCTGTGGAGAACAAATGTCTGCCAATTTATTACTGTTTAAAGGGCATGTTAATACATAGGAGTCAATGTAAAGGTCTCCCAGAACTATGTATCATTTGTAGACAAGGAAAAGATGTTAAAGAATGCCATAGAATGGATCAAATTAAAAAGAAGATATTACATGGTCAGTGGCTTTGGAAGCTTCAGCTGGATGCAGTATAAAGCATTTCCAAGAACTGTCTTGGGCATTAGTATAATAATAGCATAGGCTGCAACTAACAAGTCACTTCTACTGAAAAAAGACTGCAGAAACTCTCAGATTTCAAAGTGTTTGGAAAACGTAGTTGAGAAAAAAAATCCAAATCTCAAATAATTTCAAAAAAACGCTCCAAAGCCTCCTGACTCCCTCTACCCCAGACACCAAGGCAAATTGGTCAGTCTTAGATACTTCCCTCAGTTCATGGGCAATGTATTACATCAGATTGGAAGATATGGTGCTTATAAACACTTGTGTGTGAGTTTATCTTCAGGTACATGAGGGGTTTATTTTGAAATAAGGAATAGCGCAAACTGAGGTGTAAGTGCCTCCAAGGTCAGACTCAATGTACAATGGAGCTCAAAGAGAAGGAACATGCCTCGGATCTAGGAGTACGATATGTGGGAAGAAAGAGGAAAAAAAAAAAAACAAAACATTTTGGTCAAATGCTGAGTCAAAAGCATTTTAGTGGCTGTTCTGGAGGAAGAGCTCCCACTACAGCACGCTCCTCCGGCTGCCCAGGCAAAGACAGTTGTGGAGCAGTGTGGAGGGCAGCATGGGCAGCAAGACCTCCTTCACTATCATCACCGGAGACACAACATGACAGGTGCAGGGGATTAAGTGTTTGGCAGCACCCTCCACCTACCGCTCCTTTGGCACATGTCTTTTAGGCTCTGCGGTCACTCACAGACACTGAAACTCCATGTCTGTATTTCAGGGGTGGATTTGCCACCTAAGGAGGCTCTGATTTCTGAATTCAAGAAGTCAGTCTGACCTAAGGAATAAAGAACCTGCAGCCAGTTGTGTCCCCTGCAGCTCAGGGAGTGGATGTGCCTTCAGGAATGGTGCTTTACAGCTCACAGTTTGTGCCAGAGATGAGAAGTCAATATGCCACTAAGGTGTTAAGTTGAAGTTGGTGAAGATTTTGGAGGGGAAGCCACATGAGAAGCGGCTAAAGTCACTTGTTTTGTTCAGCCTGGAGGAGACTACAGCTTCCTCACAAGGGGAGGAGGAGGGACAGGCACTGATCTGTTCTCTTTAGTGACCAACAACAGAACCCAAGGGAATGTCAGGAAGATGTGCCAGGGAGGTTTAGGTTGGACATGAGGAAAAGGTTCTTCACCCAGAGGGTGGTGGAACACTGGAACAGGCTCCCCAGGGAGGTGTCACAGCCCCAAGCCTGACAGTGTTCAACAAGAGACTGGACAACGTCCTCAGACACATGGTGTGAACTGTGGGGTTGTCCTATGCACGGACAGGAGTTTGACTTGATGATCCTTGTGGGTCCCTTCCAACTCAGGATATTCTATGATTCTAAGTTGTGACACAAGCTTGTTTGTTGCAGGACTTCACCATGACGCTTTATCTGAGGCACTACTGGAAAGATGAGAGGCTGTCCTTCCCCAGCACCAACAACCAAAGCATGACCTTTGACGGCAGGCTGGTGAAGAAGATCTGGGTCCCTGACATGTTCTTCGTCCACTCCAAGCGTTCCTTCATCCATGACACCACCACAGACAATGTCATGCTGAGGGTTCAGCCAGATGGGAAGGTACTTTATAGCCTCAGGTAAAGCTGCATTCGGTCAATGGGAGCTATTAGTGGAGTGAGAAAGTGGCTTAATTGATTCCTGTATTGTGTTTTTGCATGACTTCATACTAAAAAAAACCCAACCAAACAATATAAAAAAGAATGAACGTGCTGAGTATCCATCAACATCTGAGCCCCTGTGTTAGTTTGACAAGAATTTTCTTGTTCTGTGATATTTTTATCTTACTGTTCATTGGAATTCACAGCCTGAACAGTGTCTACCTTCTTCGTATTAAAGCTTTTTCTTCACTCAGCATATTAGACAAGGTTCAGGTGTTCCCTAGGCCTTTGCAAAGTTTGCTCAGGTCCTTAGTACAATAACAAAAAGGACAATAAAATGACATCAAGTTCAGCTATAGCATGCATGCCTAGATACTCTTTCATTTAGCAGCATGAGACCAATCATCTGCATTGCATGCGTTCATGGCTGTCTGAAGAAAATGGGAACAGAAGAATATCAAACTACTCAGATCCTGCCCCACACAGTCTCGTGCTTAACAATTGTCCTGCACAAAATTGTAGTGAACATCTTGAACAGCAAACTGACAAATTTTCATTATTTTATTCAGTGTCAATGGCAGGCTGGAATGCTTTGTGAATGCTGGGGAACTAGGGAAGCTGGTCTCCCCTTCAGAGCAAAGGGGTCATTACTGCCCATCTTTGCTGAATGCCTTTGCCTGTAGATAACATTTTTCCTTGGTGTCTGCCTTTTTATGATTCTTTGCCAGACCATCTTCTCTTGTCTTGGAAACCACTGTAGACCTCACTGGCACCTAAACAACAAATCTGAGCCAAGCACTTTCACCCAAAGACTAAATCTGGATAGGAAAGCAACATCAGCAGGAGCCCGCACGTGCCAAAGGACTACTAACATAAGGGACTACAGCTTGTTTTTATCATTATGTGACTGACATCTGTCTACCCTACTATAATTCATTAATTCTTTTCCCATAATGATCTCAACTTCCATTTTCATTTACTTCCTTAGAGTTCAAGCCAGTTAAGATTTATGGATGCTTCCAGTGCAGACATAAACTCACGCTATTAAAAACGAGATAATCAGGCTACAGCAAGACCAGAGCTTTTGGCTGATGGGACAGAGCATTTCAGTGGTCTCTGTTACACACCAGCTCCAGCCCGAACTGGAGGCACCGCCTGTGCCCTCTGGTGGCTGATACCCAAGTGTGATCACCGGTTTTCTTTGAGCAGCTGGAAATTCACCATGTACGGAGAAAACCACCTGCATCCCTCTTGGCACTAGAATGGCTTTGAGAAATGTAAATTATTTTGTCATACAAAGCATCTGTTCAAGGCACAGATCTCTGCAGAGAGATATTTGCTGATAGTCAATGAGGAAAAAGTGCACTCTCTGCTCTTTCCCATTTTCTTCTCCAGTGTTGTTGTCATCTAGTAGCAATCTGTGGTGGCCTAATTTTCCAGTCATCTTTTCTAACACTAGTTTGCTGAGAAGAAGAAACTACGTTAAATAAAGTGTAATGGCTTTAGCTGAATGGAAGATATTTCTTTTCAGTGGACTGTTACTGGCCAGATAGTTACTTACTAAAAAAAAAAAACCCAAAACTCACAGCTTTATGGTTTTTCAGTTATATAAGATGATAGTTTTTAATTGAGTGTTTTTTATTATTCCTAGAGTTACAGTAACAGCAATGTGCAACATGGATTTTAGTCGCTTTCCCCTGGACACACAGACATGTTCTCTAGAGATTGAAAGCTGTAAGTAAATTGGAGGTGTAGGGAAGCCAAGGACTGCACCCCATGGGCACCCAAACTGTGTTTAATTATATTACTAATTATACCAATAATTAAACTGCTGCTATATTCATGAGACCTCTAACCAAAGTCAGCAAACTTCAGCATTGGAAAAAAAAATCCCTGCCCCTATTTTTTCACTAGAAGTAGATGATGTTTGCAAAAGTTCAGTGTTGCTAAACACCAGCTGTTGGCACTGTCTTGCCAATCTCCCTAAAATCCAGCCAGGCTGCCCTGCTGTCTCCTTGTGCCCAGGGGCCCCGGGCCACTCGCCTGCAGGTCGGCAGTCTCCAGCTCGCCCAGGTGCCCTCCCGCACCACAGCTCTCAAACATGTCAATAATCAGCTCTGCACCTTTCACATGCACCACCTGCTCATCCTGGTGTAAAAACCATGACAGGGCAGCAACACAAATCACCTTCCTCTAATGTTTCTTACACCTGAGATAAACCCAGCTTGTACCCACATGTAGCTCCTTTGTCCCAAGTGTGGCGCACACACAAATTGGCTGAATTTCATACAAAGACATTTTAAACTTTTAGCTTTTCAGGAGTTGGTTGTTTTTTTTTTTTCCTTCTTAAGATTTCAATAAGGAATTATAATCTTAAATCTGTTTTAATATATTTACGTCTGAATTTTTTTCTCCCTCTCTGGGAAGAGTCATTGCTAAACCCCATGCGAAAGGCTTAATAGTATTATATTTCCACATGTATTAAAAAAACAAGATCTGTAATGTTCATGCGTGCATCATGGGCAGAAAGTTTACCTGAGTTTGTCCTCCCACACGCTTCAGATTGTTAATAGCATGTTCCTCCCATTACCCCAAGCAGGTTTTTTCCCTTTCATTTGCTTCTGATTTTATGACATTTATAAAGGACGGGTTTTCAAGTTCTAATGTGGTGGGTTATTTGACACACATATTATGTGCGTGAAATCATGATTAGAGAAACAGAAGGGTTTACAAAATGCATCAGGCATCAGGCCTGAGGGCTGTCACAATGAAACAGTCCA
Source organism: Streptopelia decaocto (assembly GCF_964273445.1). Classification (NCBI taxonomy): domain Eukaryota; kingdom Metazoa; phylum Chordata; class Aves; order Columbiformes; family Columbidae; genus Streptopelia; species Streptopelia decaocto. The sequence goes on from NC_138656.1 coordinate 82,745,422, forward strand.
CCCCTCGCCACAGTCATATCCACCGCCACTGTGGCTCTCAGCTGGGTAGTGGCATTTGGCCTTTTCAGCTGGGACCTCACAGGTAGCCTGGAAGGTGTGTGGGCATGCAATGGGCTGTGGGTGCGATAGCGGCTGACTCTGTGCACTGCACTGAGGTTTGCACTGCTCCCCTAGATGCCTACACTGAAGATGACCTCATGCTCTACTGGAAGAACGGGAATGATTCCCTAAAAACAGATGAGAGGATATCCCTCTCCCAGTTCCTGATCCAGGAGTTTCACACCACCACAAAGCTCGCCTTTTACAGCAGCACAGGTGGGTACTGGTGTGCTTGCCAGAAAATGGGCTGATGGAAGAAGAAGTGCAAACCATTCCTCTTGACCTTTGCCATGGAGGGTCATTCATTGGGAGGTCTCCCTGTGACCCATCAGACTTGCCTGTCTTCCGTGAGGAGGCTGTTGTCCCTGACACAGACTACCTTCTTGATGGTTACATGGTCTTGAGAGGCAATCCCTCTTCAAGATCACACCAAGCCCTAACATGAATTAAACTCTCTGGGTGCACGGATTATGTTATATTATCTTCCCTGGAAGATGTGGTCCTGAGAGACGCTTTGACTTCGACAGTTCAGTAAGGAGACTTCTGTAAATGGCAATGATCTGTGGTCATTAACCGTATTTTTCTGAAAGCAAATGAGGTGCTACTCCCCTGACGCAACACTACCTTATCTGAAAGTGGTTTGATATTGGTGTGACTTCTCTTTTTTCTTTCCTCTCTGCTATACAGGGTGGTACAATCGCCTCTACATAAACTTCACTTTACGTCGACACATCTTCTTCTTCTTGCTGCAAACCTACTTCCCTGCCACCCTCATGGTCATGTTGTCCTGGGTGTCCTTCTGGATCGATCGCCGAGCAGTTCCTGCCAGAGTCCCTTTAGGTAAAAACAATCTTGTAATGAGCAGACCTAAGAGACAGTTGCTGCAACTGTAGCCTTGACCATCAAGATGAACCCCCCTGTGCCCCTGCATTGCCTTGCGGCACAGAAATCAGCTGTGCTGCACGTGTGTCCCCCATGCAGGGGACTGGCCGTGGTACAAACTCTCCATCTGCCCTGCAGTGTCAAGCGAATTGCCTTCCCTGCTTGCACAAACACTAGCTGCACATGATGCAAATCAGGGAGCAAATGTCCTACTCTTCTTTTATTGCTGTTAACAGAGCCATGGCACAGAAAGAACCCAAGTGCCAGTATCCTTCAGAGGCTTCAGTGAGCGAGAAGGTGAAAATCAATACTAGCGGCCCTGACAAAATTTCAGTTTACTGAGTGTTGCTAGAGGAGGAAGGGTGGAAGAAACACAATTAGCTGAGCTATGCTGTTCAACTTGTTAAATGAATTTACAGTGCAGTGCGAGGGATTCAGCTTCCTCTTCTGCAGCATCCTTCAGACTGATGAAGCCATGTGCCAGAGGACTCACCATGGGAACAAAACTACGCTATGGACATAATTCTTCTAAAGCGAATGCTTTGCCCTTAGCAAAGTGCTGTTTGTACTTTTGCAGACTTCGAGCCCTAGCTTGCTTTCATTTACTCTAGGCAACACACCTCAGGACTTTATTGTTATATTCTTCAGTAGAGATGATACATAGAGGCATAACAGAGATGGCAATGGGGCAGTTATCCATGTCTGTGTTTAGAAACAGCATCCGTGGCCTTGAGACATCATAAAAAGGAGCATAAGGGTTTAGGCCATGGCTTCTCAAGAGATGTAGGCGCTGTGTTTAGCAGTACTTTTTGCTACCTAAATACTCCTGTGAATTCAGTCCTTTGCACTTATATACATCATTTCAGCTTTCAAAGGGATCATTAATGTGACGCAATTAGCCTCTAGAATAAGAGGGTCACAGAGAGCCTCCCTCAGAGCTAAGATAACTCCAAACTACTGGGGGTCCTGCCCTTACTGATATGCTCTTTGTGCTCACCCATGGTGCGACGTCAGGCTGCACTGGCCTGTAAGGCCCCATTAGGACCAGAGGAAATGGCCTCAAGTTGCACCAGGGAAGGTTTAGATTGAATATTAGGAAAAATTTCTTCACAGAACGACTTGTCAGGCACTGGAACAGGCTGCCCAGGGAAGTGGTTGAGTCACCATCCCTGGAGGTGTTTAAAAGACGTGCAGATGAAGCTCTTAGGGTCATGGTTTAGTGCTGGAGTTAGGTTAATGGTTGGATGCAATGATCTCGAGGACCTGTTCCAACCAAAATGCTTCTATGATTAGTCCCTGCTCTTGCCCCAGGGAAGGCACAGACCAGGCATGGGAACCAGCTAGTAACTTCCCATGACGCAGGACTTGCCTGGGGAACTTGGTGGAAGTAGCAGCAGCAGCAGCCAGGCTTCACTTGTGCCTGTGCTGCAGAGGAGGTGAAACAGAAGCCGAGCTACTTGTACCCCACCTCCGGGGTCTGTCCTGAGCCTGGACATGGGGTGCAGACAGCACAAAGTCAAAGCACTGCTGCCTGGCCATGGGGTGGGAGGCTGGTGGTGTGGTGGGGAACCAGGCTGGCAACACCCTGAGACCGGGACTAGAGATGTTTTCACCAAAAAGACAAGAAAAGCCCAGTTAGAAATCAGAAATGCCTGGGCCCTCCTCAGGCAGTGAAACCCATCACCCAAATCTGAAAAAGAATACTGCGAGGTAAATTCAGATGTCAGAAAATTGTAACGACAGCTCTTTTTGTGATGAAGAGCCTGGTTTTAAAGTGTCTTACGGTCTCTCTGCTGGTGTATTCCCAGGGATAACCACTGTGCTGACCATGTCCACCATCATCACTGGGGTGAACGCCTCCATGCCACGTGTTTCCTACATCAAAGCAGTGGACATTTACCTGTGGGTCAGTTTTGTGTTCGTCTTCCTCTCGGTGTTGGAATACGCGGCAGTGAATTACCTGACTACGGTGCAAGAGCGGAAGGAGAGGAAACTGCGGGACAAGGTGAGGTCTTCTATTTTGATGAAGCTCTATGCCCCTGGGAAAAGGTATGGCAAATGTCTGGAAATGTTCAAAAGTTTCCAGCTACAGTGAGCTACTCTCAGCTGCCTGGGGAGAACACAGTTCACACAAAAAAAACCAAACATCAGCAGTGAGGCATTCTGGGTTATAAAGATTTGCTACAAACAACCCACACCCAGGCTCACAGCTCTTTCTTCAGAGTCTGGGGATGCTAACTCCTTCTACATGTAGTCCTCCATTGTCTGTATAAATGGGATAAGTTTTAAGGTTTTACCTTTAAATGTTTTTTGATATTGAAGATCCAAACTTGTGAATAACACCAGAGAGATACTGAAGTTTGCATTTCAGATAACATGGCAGATTTTCCCCACCTTCCTTCAGGCACAGTCTACTTACACACAATGGTGCAAATTTCCCCCTTTTGCCTTCATTACATCAAATTATTACCACTCAAAATTTCAGCCTAAGCTCTTGTCTTCAAATGGGGCAAGCCTCATACATTCCTCCTTGTGGATTCCCTCTGCCCTCTTCTCTGATTTTCTCAGCTCCAGGGTACAGGTCCAACCTTCGTTTACACCCCAATAGCTGTGCTTAAGCCAAATGAGCTTTTCCACAGCCAGCCCCACTCTCTCCCTGGCCGCGTTGTGTCTTGCAGGCACAAAACTAGAGAAGCACAAAGCTGTTGCCCAGCTCCATCCTCTCTTTCTCCCTTTCACGTCCCAATAGCCCCAATTCCCCAGGCTCCTCATCCCCTCCTCTGCTTTTGTAAGGAAGAAAGGGATGTCTTTGTGTACCTGGACACAACTCAAACCCGTCCCCCGCTTCCCTGTGCCCACAGCTCCCCTGTGCGTGCAGCCTGCCTCAGCCTCGGCCCATGATGATGGACGGCAGCTACAACGACGGGGACGTGAACGAACTGGGGCACTATGTGTCCGAGAACGGGGACAAACAAGACCGGATGATGGTGCAGCTGGCGCTGGGGTCTGAGAGGGGCTCGGGCAGGAGGAAACACCAGAGATACGTCAGCATGCGGATCGACACTCACGCCATTGACAAGTACTCCAGGATAATATTCCCTGGTGCATATATTCTATTTAATTTGATATACTGGTCCATTTTTTCATAAATATACGTAACTTCTGCAGTCACAGAGCATTGTGACATTAAATGAAAGCACCGTCTCATAGGCTAACAGAAAGAAAATGGAGAATTGTTTTGATTGGAAGACTGATATTTTTTCAGTTTTTTTTTTTTAATTAGATGCAACTCATCTGTGGCATAAAAAATTGTGCAAGTTTCACATTTCAGCAAAATATAGTATATACTATCTAAAATTTTATACTTAAAGCTGTGCTATGTTCCTTCTTGTGCCTCACAGGCCACTGTAAACTATTTTAACAAGTGACTCTAATTGCCAGTTACTTACATATGGTGCATCCTCTATTTTGTGCCCCTGAGATCCTAATTCTCTAAGTACCTGAGAGTACGCATACATCTGTCAACTCAGCAGACTTCTCCACGTTCAACACCAATAAATACAAGAATATGCAAAGAGCTGCAAGTTTGCAGGATGAGGACAGAAATGGTCATTACAGACACAAAGCATCCAGTACCAGGAAACGCTTTGGCAAGGTTATTGCTGGCTACAGCTTGTTTGCACTGCTAAATGCATGCAGTACTGTTAGTACAGCACTGACAGGTCCATGTAGGAATACTTTCAGACTTGTGCTTTGTCTTGATCGTATTTAAAACAAAGAAACCTTTCCGAGCTGTTTTGACTATCTTTTAAAAATATTACTTGCAATGTACACTTACTAAGGAATGAACAAAGGCCAGACTTCCCACGATACTAACCAAATCCTTTGGGAAACACAGGAGCTCTCCTTGGATCTGCTCATTTGGGTCACCGGGAGTTTTGCTCTTCAATTTCCTGGGAGAGAACACAGGTTTCTCTACAAAATGATTCAGTGAAGATAATAATTTATCTACAAAAAGACTAAAACTACAAGAGGAGAAGACACTTCTCTCTGAGACAGTCTGGGTGTTACTGGTCTGTACAGCCTGAGAACCTGTTGCAGCCTGTGACTTCTTGTCCCTGCTAAAGCCACTCGCTTCCAGAGAAGCCTAGTCCATCAATGTTTAGTAAAAGCCTAATAGAAAGGTGTCCAACCATTGACAAAGCAGTTGTGAGGACTTTATATCTGAGTTACTAAAGATACAACACCAAAAACTTTGGAATGCAGTAAAAAGGAGGTTCTACCATGAGAAAGAAGCTTCCTTTCAGACCCGGGTACACTGAACTGACTCTGCTCTCGTGCTGCACCATCTCCCCAGCACCCTGCAGCCCCCGCGCCCTCAGAGCAGGCTCAGCACCTCCCAGGGCAGGAGCAAGGGGACAGAGCTGGGGGCACTCAGCATTGACCGAAGTTCCCAGCTCTGTCACGGTTTCTGCAGGGCAGCCAGGCAGCATAAACACTCCACACAGAAAAGACAAAACCGCTAATGCAGAGGTAATGAAATATTTCAGGAACACAAGAAGTGGTTGAATGGAATCAGGGGCCTTTACAGTAACAGGAGCACCAAAGGCATCTCAGAAAGCGTGATCACTCCATTGGTCTGCTGCCATGTGTTGTCCACCCACAGCCACACAGCTAACTGGGTGCTTGGATTAATGGGACTTTAAACACATGCCCGCTTTTGCACACAATTACAAAATTCATAATTCCCTGCACAGCAGATGCTGCTGTCTTTTTACAGGTGTAGCTGCTCTGAGAATCAGACCAAAGCAGTTGTGTCTCCAAAAGGAAAGTGAATCATCTCACGTGAAATCTGCCCTGGACTGACTGATCTGCTGTTCTATGGAAAATGCTCATGACACAGACATCACAGTTGTCTGAACACTGCTGGTTGTTGCTTTAATGTCCTATGTAAATAAGTGTCATGTAAACATACACAGCATTTCTTACAACTGCTAAAATCATGACCTGCAAAACTACCTACACTCATCTTGCACTTATGGCCTACACTCCATAGGTAAGACAATGAAACCACAAAAGCTGGAGTCATTAAAAGACACATCCGCCCCTGAACAGTTCTATCACTCATTGCCACACTGCTTTTTTTTTTTCATGTGTACACACTATTTTAGCTTAATTTTACCAAGTTTCCTTCATACATTATTCTCCAGTGTGTTTTTTGAAGAGATTTTTTAAAAGTATGTATTTTCTTAAACCATAAACACTTCAGTCAAATGAAAGTAGAAAGATCACTGCTCTGGCAAAAGCAGATGAAAGCCTGGCCACCAGGTTTGGCCACCCTCCCTTATTCCAATGGCACCTTTCCCCACAAATAGCTCCAAGATTTCTTGGGCACTGACTTGCACAGGAATGTATTTAGATCCTCAGTATTGTAAGAACTCATTTATTTCTACAATTTAAGAACAGCATGAACAGGAGTGCCAGATTTTATAGTAAGCTCTCCAGCTTCATAAGAAGCTTAATGCTATGTAGTTTGCTGCAGTACTGTACATTCTTTTATAGACTCATTAATCTCGTACCACATGCATTCTTTGGCATCTGACCAGTATTTTAAGGGAGATTTTGAAAATACAAATAGGAGTTGGACTTCCAAATTTCCTGGCTTCCAGTGGCAGACAGGGTTCTAACTTCCCATGTGATTTTTCAAAGTTTCCCTTCAAGCACATCTTCCTAAACAGACTGCCCAACCTCCATGTTCAGATACGTTGTTAATTTACTTGTGTTTTATTTGGGAAATTCTAGTGCCTTTTCAGTCTTGTATAAATGTGTATATAGATGAAATCTATAAGTACAGGAAATTTCATGTACAGCCAGTGTTTGCTATCAATGACTCTACTCATTAAATGTATTTACATACACAGTTTTCTGTCTCTTATGCTCCCAGTGTACAGGTTTTTTTATCCAATCATTAACACTCTGCTCCTTTCCATTTCCACCATCAATCAGTGATTTGTTTGTTTTGGCTTATTTCTAGAAACACTTAAAATCACAATAAAAACTTAACATTTGTACAGCATTGAGTGTTTTTTACCTTCAAAAGAACGATCTCCATGAGTGGATGCATATACACGTAAGACCTTTTTGCTCAGGACCTCATCCAGTCAAATACCAAATGTCCTTAAATCCTGTGACACTGGTAGGGTTGGAGAGCCCTGGGGATTCACAGGCACAAGTCAGATAAGAAACCTGCACGCAAACTCAAAATCACCGAGAAGATGACATTAAGCTTTCCACCCCAGACCGTGTATGTTGCAGTCCTCGTTCTTCTTCCTCCGTGTGATACTTTGCAATATAATTCAGACCAATTTCTTGCAGGTTAACCCAAAACCCAGTCTAGGATGACGCTGTTTTTAGAAGTTGAAGCGCATTGACAGGTGTGTGCGCATTATAGATAGACAGAATTTCTGCCTGCGAGCACATCTAGATTAAGAGCTTTGGAGACTGAAGCCTTAAATAGTCTTTAAGGATGTTGATAATTACTGACAGGGTGAAGCAGCAAGGAGGATAACTTCAGTCAGAAACAGAATAGTGAGAAGGCATAAAGAAAGATCAATGAGCTCTCTTCTTCCCCAGTAAAAAGGTATTCTCATAATAATCAAATCATTAGATGTCCCACTTTCTACATGTTGCATGCTCAAGCAAGTGATTCTCTCAGAACAGAACAGACCCAAATTCCCTGCAAGCCCTGATGAGCAAGTAGAAGCCCCTGGGACTCCCCTCTCCTGCACTTGCTCATATGGTAACATGGTGTTGGACAGAGCATTGAAACAGCAGCAACTGGAAATGAAAAGCAACTGTGCAAGGACCTGCATGTGTTCCACAACTGGACCCCAGTAGCTTCATGGCTGAACAATGCACAAGGGCCACCAAGATGCTTGAAACAAATACGTGAAAGCCCAACAAATTACAGGGTGTGAAGCCTGTTCCAGTCTCCAAGAACCAAAAGTATATATAAACAGGAAAACTAAGGGAAATTACAACTCCCAATGAAGTTTGAGTACTTATCTAATGGTTCCTATGAAGCGAGACTCCAGCACTGTAATTCTGATGAGTGCTGCATTTGTGTGCTTTTATCATTTGATAGGGTCTCAAGAAGCAAGGAAGAGATGAGCAGTTATTACATTTGCCAGTTACACTGGAGACTAAACAGCTGAAAAGATAACTTTATACAGGTACTCAAGAGCAACTACAAGCGACAGCACTGCCTAACAGCATGTAGCTTATGGCTGCTAAGACTATCCATAACCATGTGCACTTCAGTCTTTCCCAGGACTGAGGGATTTGGCTCTAGTGAAGAGCCAAATTTAAGTACGGAAGAGCCTTTTAAATAAGGAAGTTCAGATGCAGTTGTAGCTTAGAAAAATCCTTGATGGATTTGTCAGATACCTTCAGCTTCCATTAGTGCCTAAAGGAATCTAAACCAGCAGCAATCCTGCCCAAACTTTGGCTTAACAGAAAGTTTGGGTAACAACTCTTAAGAGGGATTCACTTTTGCTCCCTTCATAAAACCCCCCAAATCTTGCATGGCTGTTACAAAACCATGGCACAGAGCTGCAATGCAGTCCTGCCTGTCTGGAGAACAGAGGCAAGGTGACTGCACTAATGGTAACAACAAAAAGTGGGTGCCAGCAGCAGCCAGCCACCCAGGCGGGCAGGCAAAGGCTCTGGGGAGGACTGCTGCTTCCAGGAAACATTAAACCTTAGGGAAAAATGGGAAATCATGTATGTGCTGACTTCATTTCAAAATCATTTAATCCCAAACACTTCGGTCTAAACAAAAACCCGTTTTAAAGAACACTGTCAAGCTGTGGGAAGATCACTCAGTGAATACCAGACAAGGACTTCAACAGCTCACACATGATGACTCTTCTTCACAGGACCAGTGTCTCGCTCTGTGACTGCAACATCATCAGGTGCAGAGCACTCAGAAATGGGAACTAAGTGACCACAGAAATATGATTTACAAAAACAAAGCTGCTCCCCTTTTACTCCGCGAAGAAAGGCTGCTGGACCCTTCCACATCAGGTAGCCTAACTTGGCAGGTTATAAATCCTCTCCTTCAAATACTTCATAAAAAGAAATCCATCATATTTCATGGTTTATTTTTTGTTTTGTTGTAAACCAAGCATCTCTTTCACTCTTTCTAGGATAGATATTAAACAAGCAAATGCTGTAGCTTGGTAGGCTGGCAGAGGCTTTCAGTTCTTCATAAATTCTGGACATAATCACCTCATCCTTAAGCAGCTGTGATTTGCTATCAGCTGTTCAGAATGAGTTCAGCAATTACAGTTTATTACCTACATATTTTGGTTCATTGCTAAATGCACTGTTCTTGACAAATATTCCAATATTCTTAAATTAAAAACAGCCAGGGGAAGACTGCAGCTATGTTAACTTAAACATGCCAGATATTTTCATATACATGTGATTTATGAGCACAAATTACTGAAAATCAAAGTGAGCTTTATTCCCACAAGAAAAACTTTTCTGATATACAATATCATCATAACAGTAAAGTCCTAATGTTTAATCCCAAACTGCTTTAGTCCTGGACCTTAAAAACATATGTTCTGAGACACAAACTGGAATTACCTTGCCTGGGGAACTGCAAGTCTCTATCTTCCAGGATTCAGCAAATGAAGCCAAGCTCACCTGATCTAGTGTTGGTGATAAACCCACCTCAAGCTGGAGCCTGGACCATGTTTACCTCCAGAGAGCCCTCTCAAGTACCACTCCTATTATTCTACAAATTCTAACATGCTTTAACATCTAAACCAGCCCTAAGATTATAAAGACTAGCATTAAGTATTGTGAGAATTAATGCTTTTCAAATACAAAAAACCTGCTCACTCTCACAGACTGAAATTGAAAGCTTACAACACCCTCACTCTTAAATAATCATACCAAACTAAGGGGAAAAAAAAAAAAAAAATCAACTTTGCTATTCAAATGAAGTCTGCAACATCTCAATATTAATCAAAGGGCAAAAAAATTCAGTCACAATTAAACTGCTTCATTGATATCAACTCATCTTTAATCACTACTTCGGTTTTGGTTTAATTCCAGCAACGGCTACAACAAAATGACGATGTGCTTTTAGTGCAGAAATGTTTATTTAAATTATCTTAGACATAATCCAGTCAACAACCAGCTAGTTGGGACAAAGAGAACCGAGAAGGCTATAACACACACCAGCTTGTAGAAAACACAACCCTGCAGCACGTATTGCTGTCACTGGGATCCCAACACTCCATCTCAAAAACAGCAAAGCAAGAAGTTAAGCCATTCATGCAGGAGGAAAGAAAAAGCCACATATGCTAGGGAAATTCATAAACTAGCTTGTTAGCCCAGTAGAACTTAATGATTTGTAACTGTCTGAGAATTGGTAAAGGCTGGGTTTAAGGTAAAATTTACAGAGAAAGTTCCTTTGACAATCTTTGGACCAAATTTCAGCCGGATTTAGTATCCAACTTACTATCCTGGACATACCTACCTACATCTCAGAGTCCAACCCTCATCTGTTTCACACATTCATCTGTCAAAACTGCCTGCAAATAAAAGCAAGGATACTGGGGTAAGCGAGGACCATCTTGTAACCTGGAATACTTATGGTCATCCTCAACTCTTCAAATAACTGGCTTATAAAAAATTTAAAAAAAAAAACAAAACACCACAAAATCAAAACAAAACCACCACACAACCAAGCTTTAATTCTGCCTCTTGTTCTTACAGAAACTGATAAAGTCACTTTTTTTCCAAAAACACAGAGCATTTAATATATGAACAGATAGCCTTGTGTCCTATTACTACAATCACAGATGCTGACTGATCAGAAGGTCTTAAACTGTCAAATTCTGTTGTCTACATTGTCTACATGACATTCAAACACAAGTCAGCCCTAGTCAGACTTTTTCTTCTAGGAAGGGAAAGACTCAATAGAATTCTTTAACACAGACCTCCAGCTGCTATTTAAGAGTATGCACAGAAACACAGAGGGAGTGCACAGTTAAACCAAAATATGGAATCTGTTTTTTCCAAAATTAGAAACTGAATATAGAAATTATTAAAATACAAATTCTGATTAGAATTCTGGAGTTTACCATTTAGAGACTGATGCTGTTAAGCCCAATGTTGCTGAAATGATTTTCAGTATTGTGACTTGCTGGGAATAGTTTTGCCTGACTTATTTTCAGAAGCTTACTATAATATCTTTGCTTACGAAAATGTTAACCAGTAAGTTGCTTTTCACTCAGTCTGTCCATTGACTCAGCAATTTTTATCTGAACAAAGGACTGATTCCTTATGTATTCATATGACCCTTTAATAAGTTAATAAAAAAATCCTAACATGTTTGGATGCACAGAGCACTACCTAGATAAAATGTGCAACCCTGTTTCTGAAAAGTAAAATAGTAAGGATTAAATAGACCAGCCACACAGAATAGACAACTGGCAAGACTTTAGAGATCTGATGCTTAGGGTATGGGAACAAACAGGTTTGAGAAGCCAATTACTGCACAAGCAACCCTCAGTGCAAGCTGCTCAGAGCTTACTACAGAGGGGTGCACAGAGGCAGTTTAAGGTTACCTTCATTCACTGCTTCATGGTACCACACTTGCATCTTTGTGAAAAAGATTTCTACTTGTTTAGCTAAATTTATACACAACCTTCAGATCAGGTAAGCTAGTGCAACACCCTGTGTGGACACTTGTATTGCTCTAGAGTAGGGCTTAAAGGTGCACACGCATCTTCCTGTGGTAGTTTAAGTGTGTTGATTGAGTTGCTTTCCAGTTTTTTGATCAATGACTTCTCCAGAACACCTCCAAAATCTATTAGAAGGAAGGTCAATGCATTTCAGGACAATCAGCCTTTACAGATCACATTTTCATGCAAATGGTTCTCAGCCTTGCTAGAAGCTACTGTTGTCAAAACCAGGCATGCTTCCAAAAACACACCCTTCTCTCCAGAGAAACCAGCTCGAGTTCTAGGCCTTTGCCTTGTCCCAAGAAAAAGTGACTGGCCAGAGAGAAATGCTTCATAAATCAGATTCAGACTACAATCACCAAGTGAATAGTGCTTATTTTAGAACAAATATTTCCATGTAAATGCCATATTTCCCCTATAAGGGATACTGCTATAACAACACATAGAAAATAATTGACAAGGGATCTAAACACTATCATTTATTCAACACTGCAACTGAAAGACAATATATTTGAGCTCGCTCTCTCCAAAGTTCATCACCATACTGAATACAGCAAACATTAGTTACATGAAACAGTATCATTGCTTTCAAAAATGTGCAATTTGCTTTTCCTGAAGTCCAAAAATATCAGCATTTCTTCAGTTGTGTTTATCCAGCCCCTTCTAGGGATTCAAATACAGCATCTCCATTATGTCAATCCTACTGAGAGAGGATTAATGAAGTATAGTGTGAGGCACATGCTGCTGTGCCAATGCCAGATTCTTTGTTAGGTTCTACTGGATTTATTTGCCCCTCTTCTTTTAGCTTCACCTGTCTGAAGTCTTCCCTGACTTCTTCTAGCAGACCTGGCTTGAATATGACATCCAGTGCTGTCATCGCCAAAGCTTTTGCTGTGCGCAAAGTGTAGAACTGAGCATTCTGTGACCCTATAGAAAAAAAAAACAGCAGCTCAGATTACTAATATGAGATACATACCACCAGCTTACTACATAAGGCATATTTTATAAGATCTTCAAGTTTCAATTGCAATAACAGGTTCTTAAAAATCTGCTTCCATAAATAAAGCATGTCTATTTTCTGATGCCTCAAACCAAATTTTCACATGCAACTTCCTGTTACTAATGTAAACAAGTAAGACTGAAAACAGGAAAATAAGAGTGCACATTTTCTTTTTTAGAAAATGCAATTTTATATCATTATCTCTATTATACTTCCAGAGTATTGCGCTTTAGGAGTTAAAATTACTTTATCTTTTGGTTTATGTTTAGAAACTCTGAATATGCAGCTAGGAATAATCCTTCTGGCTAGATGGTTTAGTGAAATCAGGCTTTTAGTTAAAGGAGTGGTCAACCATCCCATATACATTAACTTTAAACACAAAACCAGAAATTCTACATATAGTCAGTTTTTTTTCCTGCAACTCTGCAATTAACTATATTAATTATTTCAGGGTCTGTACTCAGCTCAGAACCCATCATATGCTTGAAGAAAGCAACTTCATTTCTATGCAGGTACTCACATGCAGCCACTTTCTGATCTAGTACTGACACTTTCATACATTTAATACACAATAGCTTTGAATACCATAGATGCATATAAAAGCTTTAATTCTCTAACTGCAAATATTTGTAATTTCTAGATTTGCCATAGTGAAGAATCAGCAACCAGTTCTTACAATGTGTAAAGGTTCCAAATATAAGCCTCTAACCCTTTTCACTTCCACTCACCTGCAGCTTCTGTGTACTGCTCAGTATGATTCAATGCATCAGAACCAATATAAAAATATGGATGAATCCCAGGGACTACAAATGTAACATTTCCAAAGTCCGTGGAACCTAGAAGCAACACAGAAGTTTTCTTAATGAAAAAGTGTTGAAGAGTTTTGAATGCTGTAAGAAAGTGTATGATAGATACTATCTCCAGCCCGTATCTAAAACAGAATATCCTTTGCCCCAAATACCAAAATAAAACCATTTCTAATGAGTCATTACCCATACAGAAATAACCCATCACCAAGATGTTTTCCCTAACTAGCCATCTTCAGAGGCTGCTCTCCAGTGCCCTTCTGATCAATAATCAGTTACTGGATGGCAAGAAGATATATCAACAGTAAATGGAATAAAAAAATTAGCACGTTTCTATCAAGCATCTCCTGATAGTAAGGTGTTAATTCAGAACCAATGAAAGCAGCAAATCTTGGAGTTGCAAGCAGTCCAACTATTTTCCTGTTACAGCCCTTAGAACCAAGCCAAACAATTTCCACTTTTCACCAGTATGCAAATATTCCGCATTAGGCAGGGGACTCTGAAGTAGGAACAATCTATCTTTGAACAAAAACAGACCAAGGACAACTATTTTTGAGTTACAAAAACATTAACAGCACAAGCACTCTTGAAATAAGATCAGAACTAAACTCCAGACAAAACACCAGTCCTCTGTAGACACAAAAAAGTTCTTGATAGCAATGCTGCAATTTTTAATGATGATTCTTTCATGCCTGACTAGCTCCTTCAGTGTGTTAGTGACAGTATCTCAAAGTATAGCCTTATCTATTTAATGATACCATCCAGAAGTAGTAGATCCTTCACAGTAAATCATCCAAGAGTTTGCAACTACTTCCTGATTGCCACTCCCCTCCCTCCCCCCACCAAACAAGTAATCTACTCAGTATTTATTAAAATGACATTTAGAAGCTGGAGAAACCAACATGTCAGTTATTGTGAAATTCAGATACTACAGAACACATTGTTTCATAGTGGGAAAAATAGGGATTGACAAACTAAGATATCAATTAACTTTCTTCCAGGCTGATCAGAACTGCAAGTTTATTTGCTTAGCAATGGCATATAAAAATGACTGTTCCAAAGATTGTATATTATTTGTAACACATCAGGTATCCTCCATATCATAATACTTCCAGGAGAAGAGACACTGCTAATGCCTTAAGACTTAAATGATTGGAGAATATAGATTTTACTTGAAAGCATAGAGTTAATAAAAGTGAGTCAACAGAGCCTACATTATGTGATCAAAGAGGACAAGACTAGCTTGCTATTTGCTCTGCCTACAGACAAACAGAAGCAGCAAGGGTTGTCCAAAAAAAAGTACTTTCCCATGAATTTAGTATGCATTTGAAGAAAATCCAACTCTTGGCACAGCAACACATTATTTCAGTTTTCAGTAGTCTACACTATCAATCTGTTCTTTTGTCAGTCTGGAAAGACAAACCAGAAGTCTAGAAGTTCTGTCTACTCCAGACTAAACCAAAAGTTCTAGACTTGTCCTACCAAGCACTAATACACAAACTGCTGGAAAGACTGTGTTGGCCTTTTTCCCTGCTCTCACTCAGAAAGTGAAGTATTAGAAATTTCAGTGCATCCCAGCTCTCAGTCATATAATTCCATTTAAATTTATATCCATATCCAATCTACTACCAGCTTACAAGTTATTTTTGCTGAATATTAAGGGATTTAAAATTGGTATTTTCTAGTAAGATGGAAAACTTCCCAAGCCAAAATTCAGGCAGCTGTTAATTAAAATGTGACAGTCAAATTCTCCCCTCTATCAGAAAACATGTTAAGCCCTTTAGTGATAATAACCTAGTGGAATGTTTAAAACTCCCAGTGTTCCAATGGTTTTCATACAAACATCAGGAACTGTATGCTTGCTAGAAATGTACAGATTGGGATAATGTCTAGCAGCATAATTGCACAGTTATCAGTGCAATATACAGACATGTGCACTGTCATCAACAGAAGGGTATTGGGAGCTCCAGTCTCAAAAATATGTCCAGCAGCTGATACTGAAGCCTTTTTGACTAATTACGCACATAATAGAAGCCAGTATTAGCACAAACATGAATGGAAGGGAGAATGCAGAAGATTCCAAGAAGCACCTAAATACAGGTCCAAGCTTCAAAAGCAGTATTTTCTCAACACACTGGCTCCTTCTTAAGACCATCTGTATCAGTCTTGTGCACAAGAAGCCAGTGACCCCCATGAAGGCTAAAAACAGAGTAAGTTATCACAAGCATGGGTGCCTCAATTAAGGCATCTGCTTTGGGAGGTGATCCCTATCCTGCAGCAGAGCTACCCTTACCAGCAGGAGAAACAGCTCATGGCACCTGGTCAAAGGTAACTCATATTCACATGATTTCACACCACCCCAACTGTGTGCCAAACGAGCAGAGCGTGCACGAGGCACACACAGGGCAGTGCGACTGGACAGACTAAAAGAATTCTCTGTAATGCTTAGCTGCCTAGAGCGATACCTGTAAGCAGACCGATACTAATACCCATGTAGAGGTGGCAGCGAGTACGCTCATCTGTTAACGACTTTTCTGCTGCACAGACATGGAGAAGCAACTGAGCTATCTTCCTTCCCTTTCAACAGAAGAAACTGATATCCTAAAAGAAAACATTGAAAACCATATGAAAACTAAAGAGAAATACAGGTCTTGAAAAAATGAGACAAAACACTCAACCCCTCCCAAAAAGGGCAGCATACAAAATTCTACTCCTATGTCTCTGTAGACAGTACTTTGTTATGACTCCTGAATCCCCACTGCAAAAATTCAGAGAAGCAGCTGTGGAAAGAAAATTTGGTAAAACCCACTGCAGTATACAATAAAAGCATAATTGGTCAAGCACATTTTGATATTCAACAAGCCATTAAGGACAGGACAGGCATATGAAGAGTTTCAGTTTAAGCAAGTTAATGGTTAGCATGTCATGTGAGTTACATATGAAAGCACTATTAGAATTGGGTGTCTATACTAAATTCAAAGTCCTCTGAACCAGCAGGATCACCAGTATTCATGATCTTCATCCTTAATAAAACAGTCTGAAGGAAGCAACTAGCAGAGCTCTGTAAAGTTTCACTACAGAAAACATTCTAAATAAGAATCCTCAGGCCCTTTCCTAGGCTAAATGAGCCAAGTACTCTCCCTTGTACAACACTGAATAAAGAAAAAATAAATCTGTCTTAGGTTTAAAATAAAATTATAACTAAAGAAAATGAACAAACTGGAGAAAATATGCTAGCATTGCCTTAATTTGGAAAGGAAGTAAGAAACAAGAGAAAAACAAAACAACCCAGAATACCATTAGATATGCTGTCTCCCACAAACACAAAAAAGTTTGGAGAATTCTGTCCCCAAACATCAACACCTTAACTATCCAAAGATAACCTGCATTTAATATGGAGAAGATTAGTACCACAATCAAACTATTTAGAATAACAATTTTTTTAACTGAAAACAATATTTTCCTTCCAAGCAAACAGAAAAGCCTTTAATATGAGTGGAGTAAAAGCATTTATGTATACAATTATGATCAGTAGTGAAGGCTACAAAGTACCAGCAGCAGTTTTAAAACTTGAACACAGCTCCTGTAGGAGGATTCTGGAAAAAAAAACAACTGTTAAGGGCAACAAGAAACCCACCTGAGCATTCAAGAATTCACACTCCTATTACCATGCCTCTGAGAGACAGCGTGAAAGTGAAATAGTTTGTGACATAGTCAAGTCTGAGAAGTAAACACCTACTTGCATGTTATCCTTTGGAAAACTAATCTGTTCAACTCACTAACTAAAATTAGAAACAGAGAATCATCTGTTAATGGAAATATTTAATTAGGTTCACTGAGATGCCTGAACTTCCACTTAAAAATGCATTCCAAAACTCTCTCTCAAATGTTTACATGTAAGCTTGAAAAATATTGTTAAACAAGGTTCCTAAGAACCCAATCTCATCTTCATCCATAGCATAAACCAGAATTCCATATATCAAAGCAACAGAATGAACCCCAATTCATTCCACATTCTCATGTTCTCAGTAAGACTGTTCTTAGCTTTCCATCCTTTCATCCCTCTCCCCAACCAAACTGCTTCTTTCTCGAAATATTTACAGAAATATCAGAAAATTATTACTGCTTTCCATGCTTGCTGGGAAAATTTCTCAGCTTCTACAACAAATATAAACACACAGGCCAGAAATACAATGCTTTTACAGAGCTTCAATTTTCTCATTTGGCTCTTTTCTCCTAACCTACCACTATCCCATTATTTTATAAGCTTATATTTATCAGCTCTTAAGTGTAAGTCATAACAAAAAAAACAGATTGAATTACCTGACAAACCATTCAAAATACTGTCTTCTGATATAAACTCTATTCCAAGCTGCTTTCCATTCTCCTTGTAAACTTTCTGCAGAATCTTATTTGGAAGCACATTGTAGTAGTCATTTTCACCACCTTTGATTTCCACCTAGACAAAAAAATAAAACCCAAATGATTAGCTATTTTTTACCAACCTAAGTCAGCATAATGTAAACAATTTAAAGCCTGGAAAAGTTAAATATACACCCATACTTCAAGCCCACATGAAAACAGACATAAGTGCTAAGTTTCTTTCAAAAATATAACATTCTAGCAAGTATTAGCTTTGATGAAAACACAGCTGGTGTTCTGTCAAGCTTGCACTAAACAGCCAAATTGCAGAAGCCTGTATTTTACAGATAGCATCTCCAAAACCAGCAAGCAAACATTTCCTTTAACAGCTTCTAGTGTTTTCCACTGCAGGCACTATTAAACTAGTCAGAAATCGATTAAGTCTTTCACCAAATCCTATTTTACTATTTTTCTTTAGAATATTTCCAATAACTACAGCCACATTCATAAAGTGACTTCACACAGGCAAGGAGTTTGAAAGCAAATGTAAAAAACATACCAATGACAAGTTTCAAAAGAGATCTTAACTTTCATTCTGCATAAAGTACACTTTCTGAAATCTTCTTCTAGCTACAGGGAAGAGGCCCTAATAGGAAAACAGCATCAAATGCCTCAAATAGACCTTAGAACTCAGTAGTTCACATTCCTATATGCTATACCTATTTGTTCTGATGATCACACACATGCTTTTCACAGCTGTGTTTGCCATCAGTCTGTAACTACAGAGCAGGTAGAACCTCCTATCTTAGTAATGCATTGCAAGGGAATGATAGTGCTGGAACCAGCTACAGCTGAGACACTTCCATTTTTTAAGAAAAAAAGTGCTAACTGGAAAAAAAAAAAAATCACTTAATTTGCCATGTTTGGTTGCTACATGAGCCTGCTGCTCAGTTGCGCTCAAAGGAAACAGAGGGATGCTCCAGCTCACCAAAACAGCTGAAGGTCACTTCTATACTGAAGGGCCAGGAGGAGGATCTTGGAAATCACAGACTGGTCAGACCATCCTACCCTCAAGCTCCTGGAGAGATTATGGAACAAATAAATCCTCCTAAAACCCATTGTCCAGGCACACGAATCACAAGGCAATTGTGAATACCCATCAGATTCATGGAAGAGGATATGGTGCATAACCAAGCTTAGTTTTTCATGGTAACATGTCTGGCTCACTGGGCACAGAAGAGCTCCAGGCTCAAAGTGATGATCAGTGGCACAAAAATCCAAATTGCCTATTATTTGTGGCATCCATCTGCAATCAATACTGGGTGCCATTACTTATTAAATATCTTTATTCCTGATGCAGACAACTCCTGTGAGACCACACCTGGTGTGTTACGTTCAGTTTTGTGATTCTCAGCTCAAGGCTGGAGCAAATCTAGGGGAAGGCTGACAAGACGATTAGGGTGCTGGAGAACATGACATACAGGGAAAAGGTGAAAGGACTTAGCTTGTTGAGCCTTCAGAGAAGAACATTAAGCTATCCAGAGCTACCAGATGGAGAGGGTAGAGAGAAGACAGAACCAGACTTCTAGAGATGCCCAGTGATATGAGAGGCAACAAAGGAAATTCCTATTAGAGACCGCAGCATCACAGAAGTTGGTTGAAGCTGGAAAGTACCTCTGGAGGTAACCCTGTCCAACTCCACTGCTCAAGAGGATCACCTATAGCTGATTGCCCAGGACCATATCAATGCAGCTTTTCACTATCTCCAAGGATGGAAACATCACAATCTCTCCAGGCAACCTGTTCCAGTGCTAAGCCATGACAATATAAACATCAGGAAAAATCTTGTTCACCGTAAGTCTGGTAGAGCACTGTTGAGAGGCTATAGAATTTCACCCTTGGAGATACTCAGAAGACCATGTGGCACTGAGCAGTCTGTTCTTAACTGCTCCTGCTCTGAACAGAGCTAGACTAGATGACCTCTGGATGCCTCTCCCAACCCAGATTATCCTGATTATGTGGCATTCTATTTATAAAACAAAGGTTTCTTTCAGGACACAAAGCGAGCAGTATCTTTGACATTTTGATTTCCTTCAGCTGAACATCAGGCAGATAAATGCCATAAGCCTTGATTTCCTATTCTGGCCTACCTTATGTCGAGCATAATAGAAACACAGAACCACAAATAGATTCTTACTTTGCATCCTGTGGCTAGTGCTGCAGATCTGAAGCAGTTCTCAACCTTCTCTGTCAGAACAGCAAGATCTTTCACTGAAGGGGCACGCAAGTAAAATTCCAGTTCAGTATAAGAAGGAATGATGTTAGGTTTCACACCACCATGTTTTATTACACCTGCAGAAAGGGATAAGTCATGTTATCAGTGTTAAATGCAAATGCTTGATCTTCAGCCCTGTCATGAAACTCCTTGCTCAACAACTAAATATGTAAAAAAAAAAAAAAAAAAAAAGAACAGTATGCGGATGAAGTTTCTTCATGTCAGGTTAGGTGGAATGACATTGCATTCTTTGGTTAGACATCTGCTATAAACCCAAAGACAAGCCAAACTAGCATTTGTAATTCATTCCCTGAAATTCAATGTATCAGTCATAAAGTAATCCGGCTGCCTTTGAAAAAAGTAAAAAATTGTTAAAAAGGCTACCTTGGATTCTAACTTTTAAAGGTTTCCTCAACTAGAATGCTTCCAACTTATGCTGTCAGCTTTGAGAGAAATTGAGTACGTTGTGTTTCCCAGGAATACTGGAATATGTGTATGTTGCAGTGTCCAGAACATTCATTAGATTCCTCCTAGTAATTATTTAGAAATATTGGGATGTATAATATATAAAATACCATAATATTTAGCTATTTCAACAACAAAAAACAACTGCATACCCTACTTCTACATTATATTTCCACGCACTAACAGCACATTGCTTTCAACAGACAGCTTGTTTCCCTGGCCTCCTATCCTCAATTAGATAATGTGGAGTAATATTTGTTTTCTACAGAACCTGAGAAACTACCGGCCTTAAATGAAAATATTGCACAAAGTTATGGACGTGTGTCACTGAAGCCTGAGAAGACAGCACTACCAGGATGCAAACAGGCAACAAGCCTTTACTTTTAGCACATAAATCCTTTATGACTTTGAACTGCCCCTCCTCAAGTAAAACCTTTCCAGTTTCAAACACAGTCAAAGTAAAGTGCGAACTAAGCCACCATCAGTACTAGCCCATAACAAAAGGAACAGCTCAGATAAGGAACAGACATCACAGAAAAGGAACCAGCCAGTCAGCCAGTAAGTAATGATGCAAACTTGCATGACACATAGCATGTTTGCCCCAAACAAATAGCTCAATACTAAATTGTCTTCCAAGGCATTTGTGAATGGAACTGGATGGAGTCTAAGAGTATGTCTACACTTAGATTTCAAAGAAACTGCAATATGGACTGGACATCAGATCTGGCTTAAAAAGTAGGCTGCCCACACACTGCTAATAGGACCTAGCTCACCCTGCTTCTAGATGGAACCTTTTAAAATTTTTAACAGCCTGTTTAATACAATTTCTTGAACAAGGGGGCAACATTTATTCCACTCATAAGCAGGGAAGAAAGAAACTTATTAAATATTAAACAAACACAAACTGACTTTGTTCAACTATATAAAACATTGCTTAGAAATTCTAAACTTCCACTAAAGGAAACCCACTAACAAGAACTGGAATAGTTAACACTAAGATTTTTAGGATCACTTAAGTCAGCCATGGCTGTTACTGCAAATCTGCAACACGAGACCTCTGTCACACTGTTTTAAAGAAAGTATTCCTAAAATTAAATCTCATTCATGCTGCTTATACCTTCCCAGAAGTATTTTAAATATTTCCATTTTGAAAATCAAGTTTATGACAGTTGTATCAACAAGGTAACATAAGTTTTACTATTGTTCAGGAAACATTAAGTCCAGGAAGCCTGTTTACATAAGTTTTTGTCTACATTACCCATGCAGCCTTCATAAACTAAGATAGGAGTAGTTACGTTATACACTCCTAAAATTACATTCGGCCCTTTGAAGGCAACTGCGAGGCTGATGTGGCTCCCAGTGAAAATGTGTTTGACACCCCTGGCTTAGATCCAATAGCAGACTTAAGCACCTCCAATCTTAAACCTGCAACACATGAGTTTCACACACCAAAACTCCTAAGTGCACGCCCTGTTTCCTACAGAGTAATAGGATAGAGCTAAGGCTGTGCCCTCTGTCTAAAATTCACTTGGGTATGCTGCACAGCAGAACTGCAAACATCTTAATCTACAGTCAAAAGGGTTTTAGGGCTTCCAGGCTCTAGCCAGGTATCCTGGAGAGAAGTACAGGCATATATTATACAGCACAAGCAGCCAAGACATTTAATGTTCATTGGCTTAGAACTTCTGGAGGTGTTATACACTTGTAACAAGATTTCTAAATAAAGTTCTACATTCCTAAGACCTGTAGAAATGGCAAAGTTTCTTAACTTCAACTTGGAAAAAGTTGTGTTGGGTGCAATAAGGGAAACGAGGGTTTATGGCTAAAGGGCAGCTTCCATCTCAACTTCTGAAATCTTCTCACTGTACAAAAAGAAATGCATGATGTTGAAGGAGTACAAGTCAAGCTTAATGTTTAACATGTCTTATTGCACAATGATCTTTCTACTTCAAGGTCTGCTAGATATTAAATATTACAATCCAGTGCACATCTAGTTCATCCAGGTACTAACCAGAATTACAGGCTTCAACCATCACTTGTTTTTTGTACTTCACTCTAGACTACTACACTTTCCCATAAATAAAAATGCCATCTAATTAATGGAATGTGTACTACAAAAATGATGTAGTAAGTAATACTTCATTTTTCAGAAGCATCTAATCTTACACTTTTGCAAAAACAAAGTTAAAGGAATTCAAGGCCATGTACTGAAATAAACTCAGCTTTTTTTTCTTTCTTCATTTCTGAATTGCAACTTTAAGTGCAAAGACTTAATTTGGCTAGACTCTACCTAGGCACTCATCTCCTCTTTTGAATCTGACCCATATGCTTATTTTCAGAAGTTAGTTCTGCACAATGACATGATTTTAAATATTACAAATTATTTAAATAAAATGGTGCTATTTAATAATATTTGAAGTGACTATGCAAGTTTAGTGCAATAATGCAATATTTTAAATTGTAGAATTTTCTAAGTTAGTATTTCAACAGCCTAAATTCACACTTGCAGGACATTAGATTTAACAAAGATCTCACCATGAACTCTCCAGGTCGGTTTCATTTGCTGTCTTAAAACAGACAGATTGTTGTATGCAAGAACAGCAGCATCTAATGCATTAACTCCTTCCCAAGGATAAGCAGCAGCATGAGAAGCTTTTCCATAGTATTTCACAGTCACGCTAGGAAATAAAAGGCATTGCTTATTTGTTTTTTCATTCACTGAAAAAAACCCTCTAAAATAAAAAGTTCCTTTTGTTCACACAAGTGTTTGTTATTTAAGTTTTGTGCAGCAGAACACCAAACAGTTTACCTGGCACTACATTGTTAGAAGCTGAACTGCCTTGAAGTACAGAAAGATGCTGAAAGACTTCTAGAAAAATCAACAAAATTGAACAATATCAAGAGCCAATCAGGCGAAGAAGGTACCAGTAACATACCACTATACAGCCCTTTCCCAAGAAGTACAAGTTTCACATACTACTTAAATGTCTCCAACACTTTAATACCTCCTAACTGTTCTGAGACTTAACATTCCTAACGTTCTTCTCAAACAGAGGATAAAAAACCCCTTTTGTCCGATTTAAAATTAGTTTATTATCCTAATTCTTATCAAATGCCAATAAAAATGTGTAGAGTGTGTAAGACAGCAAAAGCACATTACTAAGATCGCATACAAGCCATGTCTAAATAACAGATGCCAAGCTTTAAAAGCGCAGTAAATGCATAGCCTAGTACAAAACACACATTACCATGCTACAGCAAGGATGCTCTTTCCTTGCACATCTCAAAAATGCTGGCAGAAAGGCTTGCATCAAGAAAAATCTAGTGCAACCCCCAACTTTGCCGAAGCCCTGAAATACCACACCTAAACATTTCAGTAAGAATTCATGCTTGGCTTCATCTTCTGAGGGCCATTCATATTAGCCTCAATAAATAATATTTCAAATTACATGGAAAGCCTTTACATAATGGGCAAATATTAAAAACTGACAACTATATAAGGCATTACTAGTTATCAAACACACAAATACTAGAGGTTTTTATCAATACCAGAGATTTTACCTAAATCTGTACTCAACACACAGTTCTTTACATAAAATACTCCATCCTGAAACTCAGAGTTTCCCCCTGAGATGCACAACCTGTCTCTTACCCAGCTAGGACCAGCCTAACATCCTTCTGTCTCACACAGATGCCAACTTTGCCACTTATCCTGAACTGACCCCTCATGCTCTGAGCCACAGCACAGCTGTAAGTTAATACGAGAACTTTAGTACTGGAGAGCAAAGAGGGACACAATGGAGTGGAAAATCTCTCCTGCTACTGCCTGCAATCAAAATTAACTATGCCCTTTTCCATCCTCCAAGAAAACCATACATCCCATTCTGTAAAGTATGATTTTTACTTAAAATTTATTATCATTATGAAATCAAGATAATAAAACCTATCTATTAACATCCCAAGAATTAGACTGCAACCCTTCAAATCAGCTCACAAAGAAGGCAAGGCAGATCCCTGGATATTCTCCAAAAAAAATGGAGGGAAGGCAAAGTAAAGCAGAAAGTCATGATGCAACAGTATTTTTTTTTTCTCCCCACAGGGAACACATGCTGCTTAAAAGTTGCTTCAGCATTCCTTTTCTTGTACTTCTGTTGGTACACAAATGTCACTTACTCTTAGGAAAAATCCACCAGATTTTCATGAATAACAAAACCCTAAGCCAGTTTAAGAATATTAACAGAAGAATGTGGATCCTGTTTGACTAACAATGAATAGAACGATTAGGCAAAGGATAAGTGAGTAAGAATCAGCAAATTTTGGCTTGTATTCACCAAAGTTATCCCAGTACGTCAAATTTACTTCCGGCACAAGCCAGTTTCAGAGCTTGCAGATACAGTAATACTAGCAATTTAATGATCACCAGTCCTTTAATTCCTTGGAAATAACCAAAGGATCAGTTACAAGTCATCAAAACAGTCTTTTTGTACCTTTGGAATCTCATAATCACATAAATCATGACATAAGCTGAGTATATCAAGTTTTTTGAGGTTGTAAGCTGTTTCACTCAGTACTTCAATTCCACGCCTGCTCTATTATTCACAGTTTAAAGGCTCCCTAGGACTTGCATCCTACAGCAGACCATCACCTCTGAAGGGGTATTTCCAAATCTTACTGTATCAAGCTCAAAAGGCTATTGCAATAGTTGAAATCAACAGAAAGACAAAACTGTCAATGAAAACACCTTGAAGATTATAAATATTGCCTTAAGGTACAGCAACCAAAAGCCAAGCTGAGGTAAGTTTTGAAGGTGATTAAAATAACCAGTTAAGAGTCTTTAGAAACACAAGGATGGAATATAGCAGAGAGCTAGCTAGGTAAGGAAGACTAGGTGCTGCTAAGCTCATCTGCCTTACCATAGAACTCTGCAGTAACAGAAGCAAATTGCCCACCAGGAACAGCACTGACAAAGGCAAAATGGCCAATAAAATCAAGCATGTAGGAGCTGAAGGCAGCACAACCAAGATAAAAACAGGTCCCAGTACATCAAGTGAGAAATGGCTGGAAAACCAGCTATTTAAATATCATAGAATTTAATCAGAGACAGCCAAACTTAATACTTGGAAAACACTGTTGCACTGGAGGGAGGTTACCAGAGGAGTCTCTGCTAGTCTCAGGCTAGCTGACAAAAAACACTGAGTGATGGTATGACTGCT
This sequence comes from Streptopelia decaocto, assembly GCF_964273445.1. Taxonomy (NCBI): domain Eukaryota; kingdom Metazoa; phylum Chordata; class Aves; order Columbiformes; family Columbidae; genus Streptopelia; species Streptopelia decaocto. The sequence goes on from NC_138656.1 coordinate 82,771,287, forward strand.
GCCTATACTTACACTGGGGGTAAACACGACAGAAAGCCAAGAACTACTTTGAACAAAAAAAGAAAGCTGATGTGAGAGTTAATAGATATAAAATGGCCATGATTAAATTTAGGCTGGAAGTTAATAAGGATCCAAACAGCCAGGTCTTCCAAAAGTGGCAGAGAAAACCTGAAGCAATTTTAAAAGTTATTAAAATAAAATGCGTACAGAGGACTATGTGATCTGATATCCAGGAAAGCAAGGAACTACGATCCATGAGACTCCCTGCAGTTCCTTAAAGAAAGATATATATAGAGAGGGGATAATCACACACATTTAAAAAGAAATGCCTAGAAATTTCAGAATAAAGACTGGATTTTTGGGACACATGCAAGATTGTCTCAGAGCAGGCAGGGATCTTTAACACTAGGCTGAACATTTTGGAAGAACAGCTCGGAGTGTCCATAACAGTGACCTGGCTCCTTAGCTGACTGCGGATACTGCTTTATCTGAAGGGCACCTGCAAGGTCTCTGGCCCCAAGTCCAGCTCCTCTTCTCTGGGAGAAGGAAAAGGCTGATAACAAGCCAACCCTTTCCACCTGAACCTACTCACTCACTCGTGCTCTGCCACATCGGGCAGGTAGGCTGCGTTTTCCTGCGAGGGGTGTGCCATAAAAACCACGTCCAGCCCGTCAAATGCTCCGGCATTTATGAGGTCGATTTTGCCGCCCCCTTGTTCCTCCGCGGGCGTCCCCAGCACCGTGACCTGCAACACAAACGCAGAGAGTCAGGCCCGAGGGGGCCGAGGTCACCACCTCCGCCCCGGGGAGGCCTCTCACCTGGACACCGACGGGCGCCGGCTGCGGCAGGCTCTCCAGGGCGGCCTTCAGCCCCAGGGCGGCTGCGGCTCCCACCTCAGCGATGAGGTTGTGCCCGCAGGCGTGACCGATGCCGGGCAGAGCATCGTACTCGCAGAGGAAGGCGACGCGGAGCGGGCGGGCGCCCTGGGGGGCGGCCGTGCCCCAGTCGGCGCGGAAGGCCGTGTCCAGCTTGTAGCGCGGCTGCACGGCCCAGGCGGCGCCCGGCAGCTCCCCACTGGAGAAGAAGCGGGTCATGGTGTCGTGCGCCTGGCGCTCCTCGTACGCCAGCTCGGGCCGGCTCCAGATGTCGCGGCTCAGCGCGCCCAGCCGCGCCGCGTTCAGCTCCACGCTCTCGCACGCCCGCTGCTTCAGCGTTTCCAGCGCCGGCAGCGCGGCGGCGGGGCCGCCCTGCGGCAGGTCCTGCGGCCTCATGAGGGAGCAGCGGGGCGGCACCAGGGACACCTGCCTGATCGCCCGTACCTGTCCGCCGGCGTGTGAGCTGAAGCTGCCGCTTCGCCCCTTTTATAGCCTCCTTAGCGCCGCGGGGCATGCTGGGAAACGTAGTCCTTCGCCCCGGCGCGGCCTGCCGGCGGCTCCCGCCCAGAACTACCCGTCCCAGCGCACACAGGGGCCTCCCCTCGTCCCGCCCGAGCCGCCAGAGGGGCTGCGCGGGCCCCGCCGCGGGCCCTCCCTCAGGCCGTGCTGCAGCTGCGGACGGCGCGCCCGGTGGCACTTCATGCTCCTGCGGCTGCCCTTTGCCGCTGACTTAACACGCTTCTTGCTCACTCATGTATTTACCATCAAAACAAGCTAAACTCAGGCTTCGCCTGCGCTCCGTGCGCCGTTTCCCAGAAACTGCATTCAAGATGTGCCATAACTGCAGCGCTTGGAAATTAACAACCTATTTTCCCCAACATCTCTTTTTTTTTTTTTTTTTTTTTTTTTTTTAACTAGAAGTACTGTCCGCATGGATTTTGTTTTCTCCTTTACGTTTATTTGGTATTTCTGAATCGCAGGCCAGCGAGAGCAGCTGCACAGTGCAGCTGGCTGGGTGGTGGCAGCTCCAGGTGCTCCCCACTCCTGTTAAGCCACTTCCACCGCCTTTGCCCGTCCTCTTCCTGCACCCGTGGGGCACATGCCCCGTCCAGTCACACACCTGGACCCACAGCGACTGGCAGCAGGGGTGCTTTGTTCGTGCACAGCAAAGCTGATGCCATCCACAGCACTGCACGCAAAGCACGTAGGCTGCACCTTGGCATAGTCCATGCGCAGAAAGTTCAGATCTCTTGAGAAGCCTTGGACTTGCTGCCTGCCTGCCTCCTGGCACGTGGGCACACAAGTGCTGTCCAAAAGAGTCCAAGCAGTAACTGTCTGTGGCTTTGCTGACTTTCAAAAAGAAATTGTGATGATCAAATGCACTTTTTTTTTCCTGAAGTTGTTGTGCAACTTGGTATTTGTTTAAAATCCCATGTGCACATATCACTAATGATGGTTTATCAGTAATTGGAATGGGCACGAAGTACTCATCCAGAGTTATTATTAGATACAAGCCAGATAGCAGGGACTGTGGCCAGATGCAGGGACCTTGCCTATCTAACCAAGTCAACAAAATGACAATTTTGTATTCATTGAATGACCAGAAATTCACTTTTGGTTCATTTTAATAATGGATTGTCAACTGTGTCCTTCCTCCACAGCTTTTCTGTCACCTGGTGCTTTGATATATTGAACTGCAGATCTCCTTTTCATGCAGAAGATGAGGTGATCCATTTCCAAGTGACAGCCAAACCCTACATGACTCTCGATCACTCCAAACAGAGTTCAGGCTCCTGTGCCTTGTATTTGTCACGAGCTATTTTTACTCTTGTGACCCACTCTGGCAAGTAACGTGGTTGTGATTGTGGCTGGTTCTTTCCCTCCACCCTCAAATCCTTCCAAGTAGAATAAAACCCTCCACCCAAAAATGTGCACTGAAATTCCAGCTACTTTATACATGCAGCTGGGATTTGTCAGCAGTTGAGGGGGCACATGCTCAGCAAAGGGGTCATGTAATTCAGGTCCGCTTGCCAAGGGATTTCTAGGAGTGGAAGCCTTTAGCAGCAGTCAGGGTGTTCCTGAGGACAGTGCCAGCGTGCTTTAGGAACAACCACTCTAGGCATCTGTCAAACTCAACCATGTTTGCACTTGTAAAAATAGCTGGGTCCCACTTTAAGTTTTAGTGAAGGAGGGAACAAAGTCCACACATTTTTTCTTCTGAAGTACCTGGTTCTCTGTGGCACCACTGTTCACTATATAGTTTCATATTTCTTCAACAAAAATGTGAGGTCCTGCTCAGGCTGCTGTACTTTTAGCACAGATTCATCCTGTACACTGAATAGCTTTATATGCCTGATCAGTAGTTTTGCACCCAATGGTGGGTGCTTGCAATAGTTTTAAAGTCTGCAAACTGGAAAAATGAACACTGGATGATGTGACATTTAAGTGGCTTGCACATGTTTCTTCAGGAGGATTAAATCTACTGTGGAGACCTTGTCCATTTGCTCTAACAAAGCAAGAGCAATGTCGTGGGTCATGGTTTTGTGAGGAGGAGTACCACAGGGGGGATCCCTGTATTAGGAGTCATAGATGTTTGCTGATAGTGGGGAAAAGGTGAGAATCAGATGCGAACTCTTGGGCTCCATTTCTGTGCAGAAGAGGAGTATCTTTCCACAGACCACAAATTCTTTTGCCTCTCCTCCAGCCATCACCTCCTTCCACTAATACCCTCCCAGTTTGCATTTGCCCCAACCTGGGGTGCTTGTTACAGCACCTCTTACCACATACAGATATTTCTAGTCTCCACTTCTCAGCATCACCCAAAAAGTACTGCTTTGCCCTTCCAGACTCCAAGTTGATGTTTGCAGTCCCATCCTCCTCACCTAATGGATCCTAGTTCTCCAGTCCAGCTCCCTCCCCCTGGCTGTATTCTCTGCCTCTACTGGGCACCAGTCTCTCCTTCCCAGCTCAGTTTTTGCTGAAGACAATCCCAGTTCTTTGCCCAGCCTGCCCAGGTCAGCACTCCACCTGTCTCCTGTCCCAGCCTCCCTAAACCTTATTTTCTTTACAGCTTTCAAAGTCTGCTCTTCTACTTTTCCTCTTTGCTCCTACCTCTTCTGTACTTTTTGTGCAGTCTCTACTCATCTGCATCTGATGCAGAAAATGCCCCGTGTGGTGCAACCTGTGATTTGAAAATGGAATTTTTTGGCTGAGTTAGTTTTCTGCCAGACCGCTGAAATGGCTCTGCAAGGGGTCAGGTGAGAGCAGTCAACATAGCACACTGCAGAGGACATGCCACCGCATGGCCAGGGTGATTGTGACACAAAAGGCAAAGCCGAAGTGGCCAGCACATGGACTGGTTCTAGTCTAGGACTGGCTTAGGCCGCTTTGGCATTGCAGCTGAGGGTGCCGTGGGTTCAAATTGGAACACAAGAGGTTCCACTTAAATTTGAGAAGAAACTTCTTCTCAGTGAGGGTGCCAGAGCAGTGGAACAGGCTGCCCAGGGGTGTTGTGGAGTCTCCTTCTCTGAAGACATTCAAAGCCCACCTGGACTCATTCCTATCTAGCCTCATCTAGGCGTTCCTGCTCCAGCAGGGGCATTGGACTAGATGATCTTTTGAGGTCCCTTCCAATCCCTGACATTCTGTGATTCTGTGATGAGTCCCAGAACCGCCGCTGAGCCTGAGCTAATGGGCACAGGAATGGCGAGCAAATTGTGCTGTGGCAGCTGCCTCCGAACAAACCGGCTGCTCATTCAAAGGGCTGAAGAAGGAGCAGAGAGTGCACAGGAATGCAGGTGTCTGAAAGGGAGACAAACTTAGTTCTGGTTCATCCAGGGAAAATTTACAACTCATGGAGAGAGGCTAAATTACTTTTAGGGATTATGTTATCTGCTCACAACTTGCTGTTTTCTTTTCCAACTGAGACATCTCCGAAGACTAAGCAAGGCCACCAGATTTTTTTTCTCTGTCACAACTGAAACAGTTCTATGGCTTCTGAAATCACACCAAATTAGGAAAGACAGAGGAAAAAGTGTATTTTTATTCATAAGCAACAGATACATGCTAAATGAGCCTTCTATTCGTTTTATACAAAGTCCTTGCCTTCCTAGCGTTGTTCCTATTCTGTCTCCTCCTTTCTTGTGTTGAAGAACTATCAGGTGTTTACCACAGAGATGTGATAGTACCTATCAAATCAAGCAATAATTTTCTTCCTCCTTATATTAGAAAACTTCATTTCACAGTTATTACACTACCACTATTTTTATCCTACTTTAAGAGAAGGCACCAGTCTTTTAACATTTTATACCCATTTGAAAAAAACATTGAATGTCACCAGTAGGAATAAAATATTTGTATATAGTTTCTTCATTTTCTGTAGACTGTGCCCTGAGTTATGATTATGACAATATTGTGTTGTAGTTAATCTAAATTATAAGTCTACAAAATGAAAAACATATATCCAAAACATGTTGTTCTGGTCTACTAGTTTTAGGAAAGGAAAAAAAAAGCATTTTTTTAAAAGCAAGGTCAAAAATACTACGCTCATGTTTTGATTGTGCTAAGCGAATTATAATGCAGTATTAAACTGTTAAAAAACCCATTACTATGTAGAGGAAACACAGTCCAAAAACCATCGTGGTTCTTTGGGAAAAACAAGAATGGCATATATATTTATTTGTAAGTAAACAAGAACAAACTTTGCAGCTACTAATTCAATTCATATTCCTGGAATCAAGTTGTAAACAAATGCTTGTATTTTTGTTTTAGAGGGTGGATGAGGTTCAGTAGCTTTCCATTGGTCTAAACGAAGGAACATCTGTTGTGGCCATAAAAAACTCGATGATCAAGTTTACCACATCCCACATTAGCAACATTAGGCATTTAGGTTGAAATCCAGATCAGATTAAACTGAGTGAAAGTTTTGCAGTTAAATTCAGGGTGGCCTGGATTTCAAGCCAAAATCCAAAGCTTTAAAAACAATAGCACAGTGAGTATTAAAAACAAAAGTAGGCTGTTGCTGTGTGTAAGTGCTTTACACTGACTTACCTAAAATAACATTCCAGACTGGTTTACAAATAGCTTTATATTAGGAAGTATCTCTCAAGATGTACAATGCTCTGAAAGTGGCTTGTATGTTTAAAAAGAAAGCATGATAAGGGCTTCTTTGGTCAAATGGCAATATCAATATCAGCTTAGAGCAGAAGAATTTTAAAGATCTTGGGAAGAGAAATGGTTTAAGTCATTGAAGCATATTGTCTGATTTAACCATCAATGGATCAAGGATGCCACGACATCTTACAGATTTCTTATAAAGGGAAAATAAATGCAGTACAGTTGGTTTCAGAAAAACAAAGCCTTCTCCTTGAGACACATCATTGCCACTACTTAAGAGTTAATCACAGTGTGGCCAAAATTTCATTGTCCAGAGTAGACTGAGTCACAAAATATGGGGTTAATGTTCCACTCAGATTTGGTTACATTGTGTACAAAATTTGGGGTTAAATCTGAAATTTCTCACACAGCACCTTTGCTCCTCAGGACCTGTGTATTAGCTGTTTGACTTAGTGACTAAGACCTCACCATTTGTCCAAATGCTGTGAACCTGTACCCAAAGGGACAAGGTAAAAGCTGTGCTCAGAGCTCAGATACACATACTGAGAAGACAGCTGTGGCTATTTGAGACGCCACCACCCCCTGCTCTTTGTACCTGCCAAAGACGCTTGACCCAGCTCTGGTGGCAGAAAGGGACACAAGTGTCCCTGAGCTGTTCCAGTGCAAAATCAAAGAGCTTAACTCAAGCTGCCCCCACCCCGCCTGGCATTTTATGCTTTTAACACTGGACCTTATCCTGAAGCAGTTTAGAATTATGTGTGTTTGCAGTCTGCTGACTTGGCTGCGTGGGTGGTATCCTCTGGGAGAGAGGCAGTAATATTTTAAACCAATACAGTTATTTTCAAAACAATTGCTTTTATGCACCATTAGCCACAGAGGCTGGTATAACCTTTGCTAGCTTTAGACTGGTTTAACAAAATAGTGCTCTTGTATCTGCTGCAGATTTTCATTTGCACTCTGAAAGCAGCAAGAATGCAGCAAGGGCTTAGTTATATTCTGTATTTTTGCTGGTTTTGTTTTTCTATCTGGAGTGCGATTTTTTAACAAGAAATATTAGTTAACTTCAGGAAAACTTTAAAAATTGCCTAAGTATTGCCAATTAGAGCAGGTACCTGTTTAAAAGACAGAGCTAGATAGACTTGCATTTCTTTCTTTGGTTTGGCTCTCTGAAGAGTCAAATAAAACTTATCAGCTATTAGGGGGCTCCTTCAAGTTTGCACAGCAGAATGTAAACAGAGAATTAATCCTCTGCTGTTACTGATATCCACTACTCTTAACAAGCAAAACTTACTGACTGCTTGTGCTCTCTTGTGTATTCAATCTTCTTTGGTTTTGTAACAGCAAGAAAAGCGTCAAATATCAAAGATCTTACCTTGGAGAAAAAGGCCTTGAAGCCCACCCCCCCACACACTCCTCCAATAAAAAATTCCTGCCTGAACTACACCCTTTTATATCTTCCACTGTAAAATTTAAATATCTATTTTAACCTATAATGTGGTTGTCTATTTCACATTATAGGATAAGTAAAATGTTACATTTGTATCATTTCTGTAGTAGCAGCATCATCGTGGTCATAATGCTATCCCAGCTTGAAAAGGTCTGTGGCAAAAATATATATATGGGGCTTTGTTATTTGATTGTGTCTTAGATACCTGCTTCCTTTCTCCCTCTAAAAGGCAGATTTTGCTTATTTAAAGGCAGGTAAAAATCAGTGATGCATTTCATAGCATGACTTACTAACTCAGCTATAAACACAAACAGAAGGGAAGGAAAAAGTGATCCTAAGATGCAAATCATAAGTCTCTATTGCTGCCAAATCCTATCACCTGAGGAACAAGCTTCCTCACCCCCTGGGAAGGACAGGAGCGTGCACATCACTGCTGGCTTCTTTCAGCCTGGAGAAGAGAAGGGAGACCTTATTGAAGCCTTTCAGTACTTGAAAGGGGCCTATAAGAAAGATGGGGACAGACTTTTTAGTGGGGCCTGTTGTGATGGGACAAGAGGTAATGGTTTTAAACTAAAGGAGGGGAGATTCAGGCTAGACATGAGGAAGAAATTTTTTTACAATGAGGATGGTGAGACTGGCCCAGGTTGCCCAGAGAGGTGGTAGATGCCCCATCCCTGGGGACATTCCAGGCCAGGCTGGACAGGGCTCTGAACAACCTGATCTAGTTGCAGATGTCCCTGCTCATTGCAGGGGAGTTGGACTAGATGAGCTTTGAAGGTCCCTTCGAACCCAAACTGTTCTATGATTCTATGATTCACTGTCTGACTCACAGACCACTTGTGTGGTGGACCGCATAGTAAACAACCACACAGAAAACAGGCAGGCGGATAATGGTCAAAAATTGCAGGCACTTTGCACAGCATCATTAACATCCCCCTCACTACCTGTAAAATAGATAATTAATCCATCTCTATATTCATGAGACCAAATGTTTTCCCTGTTAAATCTTTATACAGTTAACGAGAAAGTAAAAAACTGTTACACAAACCTCCACACAATTAATTGCTGCTCTCCTCTGTCAATTTTAAAAGTGGTTGATAATATTTTTCATATTTATGATAATGCAAATATAAGCAAAGAGTGTAAACCAGCCTGTGGTAAACTTTTCAAAGTAATGAAAAAATCTGATCTTTCCTGATGTTAAAATGCTCCTTTACTAACATACATATGCCACTAGTTATTTACAATGACATTCTATGCTGTTAGAAATAAAGTTTAATTCTGCTATTGATTCAAACGAACCACAGTCAGGCTACAGCTTTTTTAGTCCCTTGGAGGAAAAATGTATTTTGCAGCTCTTACAGATCTTTATTTTTAATGCACTGACTCTTTGAAGCTTTACAGCTCTTCATAGACAGTATGAATTTGTGGGTTAAACAGACAGAAGATGACCACTCAAAGAACTCAATATTCAATTTTCTATTTTTTCAATTTCAATGTAAATATAGATGCGGGTTTTTATCTCATTAAGAATACATGGAAGCCTCTAGGTTGTTTCCTATGAGTATACTGTTTTACAGATAGACAGCAAAATTGTGCTATATTTACAATCCACGGAAATCTTAAATGGATTACTTCTTAAGGCATCACGAATTTCTGTTAAGTACTTTATTTGGATTTAGTGGTACTGAGGATCTATTGAGACAGCAAACAAGCAGCTTACTGTGTCTAATTGCAAATCTCTTTACCCCAAAGCTTTTTTGTTATTAATTTTTAAAATGCGAAGTATGATACATTGCATAACCATAAATACACTTGTATTAAGTGTTGACATGTTCTATAATACCTTAGCAAATTACATTAAAAAGAGTCATTATTTTTGCGCCTATTACTGAACAGATTTGTACTGATCATGCAAATATGAATACGAGTCTTATGGGTGTTCATTAATAATGATTATTTGCTTAGGGTATTCATTTCAAAACAAGTATTTGCAAAACCATAATTTATCTATTCACAATGGGAATACACAAAGCAATAGCATGCTGCTAATAGCTATTATAACACACAATGATTTTTTTTGGTCTGTATTTAATTTATGTGATATCACAAACTTCACTAAACACTTACAGAAAATGTGTGCACTCACCATGAAGTCTCCTGGGCTTGCTGCTGACAAGAAGAGGTTTACAAGTATAGTGAATTTGTAGGTTTGTTTGAGTTTATATCAGCTTTCTGGAAAAAAAATAAGCAGATAAGTGAAAAAGGAAAAAAATATATTTGTCTGCAGGGCTATTAAAAAGAATCATGTTTCTAGTTTACATGATCTGAACTCTGCTGACCTAGTGCATGTGATGAGCTCACAAGAGTGCAGTTGGTTTTCAGGTCAAAGTAACACATGCAGAACTTCTGGAGATTTGTGTCATTTGATCCTGTGCAGTCATACATATCACTGTGAAATGAAACAAGTATGTTTTTATATTTTTTAAATTTGAGGAAACTAGGATATCCAGTATATCCAGAGAGCTGTAAAAGTACTGGAAATTGCAAACAGTTGTGGTGAAACTCTATTACTGAACAAACTAATCCAATCCACTTTGGTTTCAACTAGCGGTTGGAATTATTTTGAGGTGAAGTCATGCATTGCCCAATGACATCTGGCAAACTTAGGTACTGTGTTCTAGTTGTTTCTAGTCCAAGAGAGGCTGATCTTTAGTTACCCCAGCCTGCTTGTCATTGCCTAAGTTAAACTGTTGTGTTCTTAAGCACATCTTAAGAGAACTGGAGTTGCAGTTTGTTCAGGTACTTCATAAGCTAATTAACTTTTTTGTAGTTTATTATAAATCTCAGATCTGGTCTGTGCATTTACACTTTATATAGCTCTGACTCTCCTTCTACTGTCCTGAATCTTCTCATGAAACAGGAGACAGAGGTAGCTCAGTGTTAGCAGGTGCATCCCTTTAGTAGCAAAGTGGTCAGGGCCAGTTCCTGTAATTAACATTTTATCTCCTATGTTCTCATGCACAATGTTCACGCACCAACAGGTATTTGTGGGCTCTCTAGCATGTTTTATGTATTTTTTGTGTCACTTGCATATGACTTCCCCTCTCCTTATCAATGCTGGTTATTGTATCACATACCAAAGGCAAATGTTAGGATTTGTGTGTGATGGCAGCGATGCATTTCCTATCCACTCAAATGGAGAGGTGTCTTTCCAGAAATCTGCTGTGGATAACTTGAACATCATAATTTCAAATCAAAAGCACTTGCCATGTGTGGGTAATCCACACTGAACAAGTACACGGGAGAGAGCTGAGCGTACTGTGAAAGGAAGGTAGGGACAAGCATGGACATGAAATGCTCATTATTTCACATGCTCACCACTGGAAAATAAGAAAAGCAAATTTAACTGGAGTCTGACAAGACCCACTATATACCTATTGAGGATTGATTGCTTCCCTAAGCTTTCACCAAGGCTGCTGGAGAAGCAGAAAGCAGATGGACGTGAGCACATCTGTGCTGAAAGAAGTGTTGCCCAGGATTCACCATCATCAGCAAAAAAATCAGGCCTTTCTTGTTACATTTCCTCACCACTTAGTTGTACTCACCTCTAGTATGCAACTCCAAGACCTGCACTCAGTTGCTAGAAACATTATCTGATTGAATGAGCTCTTGCTATTAGTAGTCTCATGACATACAACAGCTAGGTAGAGCAAAAGGGTATTAAAAATATACGTTAAACTGCAGGATGCCATAGGGAATCTGGAAACTTCTGTGGCTTTTAAGTGCCAACAGATGGCATAGGGTGACCTACTTTGGACTAAATAAATACAAAAAGAGAGGCTAAAGTTGCTCTGGCAAGGAGTGCCTGTGCTGGTGGTACTGGGAAGCTGCAGTGACTGACAATGGGGTGTCTGGAAGCTGCCAGCTGACTTCATTAGTATGTATTGGCTGTTCTGTAGCCTACTCAATATGTGCTGGTAATATTAATCTGGGTTCCCTAGCAGCAGGTGCCTCTATCATAAGACTCTCTAACGTGATTACTTTGCAGATTGGCAGAAAGTCCAAGTGAATTGAAAGAGCAAAATTAAATTTCCAACCCAAGCAATGTCTTTTCTGGAGTCAGGCTGGGTATTGATTCTACAGCATCACTTTTTACTTTTAATAGATACTTAACAAAAAATGACTTCATTCTCCAAAGAGAAAATACAGCCCAGTACTTTCACTGAGCATCACAGACATAAAAGTAATTGTCAGATTTTTCCACTCTCCTCTTATAGTTGCTTTAAGGTGTACACCATCTATTACTACCACTGCTAATTCAATGGGAAAAATCTCTAACTGTGCTCTTCCTATAACATCAAGTGTGCTCACTTTCCTCACCAGCTATTTTGTGAATTCCACCTATTTTCACTATTGTAGCTGGCCTCTTCCAGAACTTCCCTTAAACACAGAACACATAAATCCTTCCAAAAATATAAAGAAAAATTAAACTTGGATTAAATTGTATACTGTGAGACATGATATATGAACAGGTTGAGTACTTGACTGAGCTCTGCTTGTTGGGTAACATGGTTGTGAAACTTTCAGTACCAGCATGTATTCACTTGATTTTATGGACAGCTAATGCAAAACTGCTATTAGCCACCTGGCAAGCAGAAGGAGTTATCCTGAGCCTGCTGAACATCCTGTTTGTAGAACAATATAACAAATTAATTATCTAATATGGATCATTTAGTTTTTCTCATCTGTTCAAATTTTTGCAATTTAAATCCATATAAACATTCGGTTTGGTTATGAGCAGAGTGTATGTGCTTGGCTGCCTGTGTGTAACATAAGGATACGTTTTTCCCACCAATCTGGAACAAATCCTCTCAAGGGACACTAGGCTAAATATCCATTTGTTTTTAGATGACAATTGCAGCATTAAAACACTTTACACAAGACACATTGTGATTTTTCTAATCCCTCCTGCTCATTCTTAGAACATTTTATACCTTTCAAACCTTTTATCTCAACATGAAGAAAACAGGGACAGATTGATGTCAAAGGTTTCCCAAACCGATAGCATTATGGAGCTATATTTAAACTCTGACAGGGAGAATCCTGTATGACAGGAAAAGGTTGAAGATACCCAGTCTTCCAACCATCTGCCAGGCTCCATTTCAGACGATCAGAGTTGGCCCTGAGTAACTTGGTCTGACCCTGCAGCTGACCCTGCTGTGAGCAGAAGGACAGAAGCAAAGGACCTCTGAGGTCCCTTCCAGCCTGAATTACCCTATGGTCAGGTATTGGAAGCTACTTTTTGTATCACACTTTAATACAGCAAGCCTTAGCGAGGTGATTTTTCTGGAGTACCAAAGGCACTTTCCAAGTCTCCAAACATTGCATAAGCAGTGCAAATGGAAATCAGTGGATAAACCTGAAGCGCTCTGCATGCTGTTGATATTCAGCTTGCATGAGAAACTTCTCAGATATCCCACCTTGGAGCCACACACCTGCCTTGAAGGAGAAGAAGAAATTATTTCCTCAAATAACTCATAGATATCCTCAAAATATACATATCACTACCTACAAGAGCTGTGACCTTTCTGCTATACACAGACCTTCCCATCCTCACTGCCCACCCGTGGTAGCAGCACCGACATCGTCTCCTTGGCTGGGGAGGGTTAGAGACCATGAAGATGTCACAAATAGATGGCCTGCAGCACACAACACATTTCTTCCTACCTCGAAAGACTGCATGAACAGTCCTTTGCATGAGCGTGTGCCACGTTGAGGTGATGGTGAAGGAACAACGCACCCTTCTTACTGGACAGGTCTTGCCCTAGTCCATGGGGTGACCACCATCTGTCATGTTTGCCTCGTTTGTGCCTTTTGTGGGATAAGGGGAATGAAAATGATGAAGGAGTATATAGAGTTCATGGAGAAATTATTAGTAACTTCATGGTAAACATGCAAACATAGATCTTTGGTAAGGCCCTGAGCACAAGGACAGGTTTGGTATGTGCTTAATTTTGTTATGAATTGTCACATCAGTAAGTCCGTTCACCAACAGAAAAAATAAGCATGGGTGAAAATGTCCACAGAATCAGGCCTTAGACCTCATGGTGACATTTTCTGACACTGATTGCCTATGGCGTGCATTTTTCGCATGTGCTTTCTCTTGGAAGTGCCTCTCCCAGCACTGTGAATGCCCTCTGCTGGGTAATGCAGGAGATCCACATTCCATTGAGTGGCCAGGGCAGGAGACCTGTCTGGACATGTGGTAGAGGCCCCACGGTGAGGGGCACTTTATCTCATCCAGTATTGTAAGGGATTAAATCATTAATGCAGCTTTATTGAGCTTCATGGCTAAGATGGTCCTAAATTCTCATTTGTTACCTATTTTCTTTGCTTTTGTCTGCTGCAGATTCTGTGCTCATACAAGAACATTACATAATATTGCAATATTCAGTTTGCATACAGGATGTAAAAAAGGTCTTATGAAATTATTTTGAACAAAGTAGCACAAAAATATGCCAGTGCCTAATTTATTCTGAGGAGGTGGTAGGGGTAATACAGTCTCTTCAAGGTTTTCTTATATTTATTCTGCTGATGATATCACTCGACTCACAGCAATCTTTTTTATTCTTCCCATGACTAGCTTTGTAGCACAAACCCATAGTAGTCAGACAGCAGAAATTTAATTCAAAGAAACAATTGTTAAATAGGAAAAATTGTGTTGTGTGGTACGTAGATATGACACCAAGCTACTTAAAAAAATTCAATAGATTTAAAAATGGAAAGTGATAAATATGAGCACTGTTCACAGGATTGACAAGATAGCTCAAGGATGCATGTCGAAGATGTAACTTCTGCAATAAAAAATACTGAAGAAGTACTGTAATAACACTGTGTCTGTTTTTCCAGTCAGAGTATAGACGATACTCTCACAGCCAGTCTCAGTTCCACTCCAGATCACTTCCAAGATGCTGTAGATCAACAGGGTGATTGAGGACAAAGTCACAGCCTGAGTCATTCAGGGAAAGGTCAAAGTATGTGGAAAAATCGGGGTCAAGCTCCCACAAAGGTCCTCCAGTTCAGGAACAAAATTAAGATTCTCTTCAATGCTGAGACCTCTGTCCCCATCTCCCCAGAGAAACACACTGATATTCAAACTAAAGCCTAATATAAGGAAGCATTACAACATCCTAATTCTCTCTTATTCTCCAGCTCTCAGAGTTTCTGTCATGAAACTGATTATTGCCTGGCATTTGATTGACAACTATTTCAAATGTTACATTTCTCCACAGCATAGGATATAATAGATTATAAAGTTGTTTGAGACTTGATAACCTTATGATACCCCATTTGCTGTCTTGAAATAAATACAATTAATTATTTGGTATTTCATTTCAACAGGACGTCCCCTTCTCAGAACTCCACTGGCTAGAGAAAATCTGGCCTGACACATTGATGCTGCAAGAACTCCATTAAATCAGAGGAAGCAGAGCACAAGGAGGACTTGATTTGCTGATGTTCTGTACCTAGGTGATGATTAAGCGCCTGTGACATTGAAGAGATGTCACGATTGCCTCCAGAACAGAGCTGAGGCTAAACTGTCTAGTCCTGCAAAACCTGTCAAAACTTTGCCAATTCCAAAAAACAGGTAACTTGGCAAAAGGCCAGGCTAAGTCTAAAATGTGATCCATGCTCTGAACTTTAATTAGCTCATCCAGGATAGATGAATAGTCAGGCTAGTTTCACAAGCTACTGGTAAAAAGCTTGTGTTAAGCACAGTGAAAGGTGATGCACAGGTAAACCAGACACAGTATCCATCTGCTATCTTGTATAGAAACCCTAATTAAAAAGTCAAAATTAACTAAAAAGTGTATTTATGCATATAAGGTGATATTTTTGTGTTATGAAACCTTGCATGCGTCTGAACACATTGCTTTTACATAGTGCTGAATTATCTCTTAATTATATTATGGCTGTATTTTGAAAGTAGGTTGTGTTAGAAGGCAAACAGCTAAAGACTGGGAAAGAATTTGTCCCAGTAGCAGATTTGATACTTAACGTCACCTTGGTTTTGACCAAATGAATAATTATTTGGCAGGGAAATAAGGAATATTGGATGCGTCTTCAGTTAAAAGTATTAAGGACATTTTGATACGCTATAATATTTTTTGTCTTATTCTACGTAAAGGAGGATTTTCAGGAGTGATAATGTATGGCTTTTAACTGAAAAGTGTTGATCAAGATGGTGTTGGTTACACAGTCCGGGCACATTCCAGGAATACAATTTGATTTGTTCTAACTTCATATAGAGCAAGATGATACATTAAAAATAACTCGATTTCAACAATTAGGATGCTTTTAATTAAAAAAGAGACGTAGAAAGTACTCATTCTTTTTTCTTAAATATTTTTGCCAATTGAGTCATGGCTTTCCCTATGCCATATATGTTGCCTGTACATTCATGTAGCAGCTAATCTTTTTAAAAACAAATTTGTCACTTAATGAGCATCTAGTCTATGGAACATACTGCTGCAAAATATCACCGAAGCTAAAATCCAGCAGGTCTGAAAAGTATTGCAATTTATGTATATTTATGAATACCATAGTTAACCAAATTTATCACAAATATTTAAAACCAGAAAAGTTTGAAGGAGAGATGAAAACACATCAGATTTATACCACTCTCTAGGAGCTTCGAGGAGATTTCTTTGGAGGTAAATGACCTGGTACCTATCTCCTCTATGTTGTGACAACAGTTTGCTGACTGTTAAATTGAGGCTGAAGTTAGACATAGGTGTCTAACTTTTAGGCCCTCCATTTATGGCATATTCTACACTGTGTATCCTATGATAAAAACATGGGATAGAGAGCAACAACATACAGTTTTACTCCTAGTTATTGCAATTTCCTCATAAGTTCATAAGTTCACAGTAGGAAATATGTCCTCCTATATTTTCAAAACCCCAGGGACACAGTAATTACTATGTCATAAATTTGCGTTTTACAAAATACACTATCTGCCAAAAGTGCACCGGATGTTTTCTTTTAGAAATGGAGGTTTCCTGCATAATCCATTTTGTCTTAATCTTCCAGCTGCCTTTTTTGGTAAAACATGAACTGAAAAAATACAAAAACATTAACTTTCTTTTTTTTGTTTTCCTCTATTCTTTCCTGTTTGCTATCTTTTCACTGTTACAATGCAACAGTACAATGATACATCAACAATATTTTAACCTAATAAATCACTGTCCGATGTTCACTTAAACTGAATATATTAAACTGAGTGACAAACACAGATTCAGCCGCTGCTGCCTGTATTTTCCATCTGCAGAGCCTTTCCCCAAAACTGCCTGATGACATCCCATAGCTTATTCTGACCCACTGGGATCTCCCAGAGCCTCTACCTAACGCAGGAATTAGCAACAGCAGGTATTAGCAGCGGACATCAACTCCACAAAGCAGGAGGGTAAAGCAGATGATAGGGAATTTTTAAGGATGGTTGTGTCTCCATGTGAACTAATGAAAAATAAATACAGGGAAGGATTAATGTGATCTGTTTACATAACTCGCTTAAAATTAACTTGCAATTAGGCCCTCACCAGGAATTACTCTGTGATTGTACCCTCTGGTGACCAGGCAGGGCTGTAATGAGGAGTGGAGGGCTGCTGCTCCCAAAATGGGCCCTTTCGGGGCCACCCCTGCAAAATGCCACAGCGAGCCGCAAGAGGGAACTCAGCCCATGCCCTGCCAGGCCTTGGCACTGGACCTTCCCTACTGCTCCCTTACTTGGACCTTTACTTTGAGCTAAATGTATATGTGTACTTAAAGCTATACACATAAGCTTTAAAGACAGCTGCCACAGTAGCTCCATCTGTTAAAGCAACTGTACCAGTGTTCTTCTGTATCACACACAACACGTTTCATCTTTTCTGTTAGTAGCAATGTAATTTTTTAGCTTTTTCTCTCTTAATTATTTTCTTTCCACATAATTTCTTTGTCTACGTGATGTCAACGCCCTCTGGAAGTGAACCAAAATGTTACTGAATGTGCTCCTGGGTACTGGCGGGTGCGTAAAACACATTCCTTGCGTTTCTGGCAAGAAAGGGATTTGGGAGTAGGAAATGAAGGAAGGGTGGAGACTTGCTAGAGGTCCTTAAAAGGTGAGGTCGGTGGGGCTGGCTGTAACTGAGGAAGACAAGACGGAGAGAGGTTTCTAAGTGAGCAAATGGCTCCTTTCTTTGGTCATCACCTCTCAGCTTTCTGCTCCTTCACCTTCTTCAGTGACTTACACCTGCCCAGTGGCAAAGCAGAGTCCTTCGGCCCGCTCAGGGCTCAGCCCACGCAACCATCTCAGAAATGTTAAAAGTAAACAAAGCCCTTCCTAAGAAAACTGTGACTAAGGTGGCATTTGGATCAGGACTGCTGGATGGAATCAAGATTACTTTTACCTTTCCCCCCACATCTTCCCATTGTGTCCTCACTGTATTTGAAGAGTAGGGCAAATTTTTATTAAAAAATATATAAAAATGCAGCAGTGTGGGGGAGTGCAAGTAAACAGTTCTAATAGCAATACAGGTGAACTCCTCAGTGCTGCCACAGAGGGAAGGAATAAAAACAGGCCATCTTGTCTG
Organism: Streptopelia decaocto; assembly: GCF_964273445.1. NCBI lineage: Eukaryota > Metazoa > Chordata > Aves > Columbiformes > Columbidae > Streptopelia > Streptopelia decaocto. Next base: position 82,789,358 of record NC_138656.1, read on the forward strand.
TGCAAAAGTTTCTATTTCATCTTGGGGATATTCGGCTGCGGAGGCTGCTCTTTCACAGGGTGCTGTGGCTGGGGCCTTTTTGTTGGAAGGCTGCCTTCTCTGAATGCTCTAAAATATGCTTATATTACCAACAAATCTGGCATGTTTCACAGGATTTCAGAGGAAGGTGACTACATGATCCAGATGGGGGTCACCAGAGCTGGGGGTTCTTGCCTGATGCCTCCCTTCACCCCAACACTTCCTAAAGGCAGAAATGTCAATGAGTATGTCAGTTGTTCCTTTTTGTGGACCCAGCTACGACTCCCCAAAGCTTTGACATATATCCCAAAGTGCAAGGTAGTTAGAAAAATTAAACAAACCCAAAACAACAAAACAAAAACAAAACAATTTATTTATTGAAAAATAAAGAGTGAAAAATGAGAAGTCATGAAAATAGGAGTTTAATTCTGCACAGGCATAGCTAGTTGATCGCACTTACCTGTGTGGACAATGTGTTGCCACTTTGTAAGTGTCTATATAAGTTAACTTATATACAGCAAGAAGTTAAATGACAGCTATTGAATTTTAGCAGTATTATTATAAATTTTAAATTCTACTCTTGGCCAAAATGGGAGAAAACTCTGCAAATTCTGTGTGAAAGCCTTTGGAATATTTGCTTTAATTTATCCAGAGAAAATGTAGTTTCAGTACAAGAGATCAAAAAGACATTGGAAGTGATTTTGAAATTAATCAAATGCATGTAGATAGATGTGTGGTAGAAAAGCAGAATAATAAGGCATTATGAGAGAACGGTTGCCTTCAGTGAGGGAAGAAGGTCTGTAATCACTGGAAGCTGCAATTTTAGAGCCTGGGGTACAGAGAGCAGATGGGCTAACACTCTTCTGTCACCTGTGTCTGGCTTTTAGACGCATTCATCTCCCCAGCCCTGTGTGTATATTAGGGTGACTCTTGAAAGGATCTGAACCTTTCTTGTTGGAAGTCAGTTACAATAGCTGTCTTGGGGAGTAAAAGACTATTTCACCCACATGTTACAGAAGATACAAACACATATTAAAGCAAACAGGACCTTATATGTTATCTATTTTGTGGCAAGGTGGATAGGTACTTAAGTAAACTGCCATATGGGCAAGTAAATTTAGGGAACCTTGCCCTGAAAATGGAAGTTGCTATTCATTACATTGGTGAAGGAGACTGAAAAATGAAGAAAGGAAAATGGTACACATAGTACTGAGCATCACCCTGCAGATATGAACAGACCTTGAAGGCTTTGGGATCTGTAGATGCTGAAGAGCATAAAACGTACACTTGGTATATACGTAGCCTGTATGATACCTTTTTTCTTTTTGTCCTAAAATACATGACTCAGCTTTGGGGAAGGTGCTTACTAACTCTGCCATAGTACCTGAGGGAAAGCAGACCTTGTAGGTGCTGAACCAATCCAGTACCTGGTGATGAATTAACCAAGGAATATAAACCATAAGTCCCTCTCAAAGAAAGGCTGTAAACTTTTACCTTAAATTGCCCAGGACACAAATGAGTCAGAAACATACAAATAACCACTGAACTATCACTGCACCTGCAGAAAGGCACCGTCCTACAAGCAGGAGGCTGGGAAGAGGAGCTTTGAACACATGCAGCATAGGCTCTCCAACAACAGCCTATCTCTTGATAGGCTCTCCAACAGTAGACCCAGCCTGGAAAATTAGATAAAAAGCCTTGGTTCATGTGTCTCAGAGCTGCAGACTATGTTTTTATCTTCCTAGCATGTCCTCCTACCAGTATACAGCCCAGGTCAGACTTCCTGATCTCTGGGGAAACAAGCCTTAAACTCTAGTTGTTTGGGGTTTTGAGCTGTGTTTGGCAGATTAATTCTGTGGTATCTGTGTACAACAGCTCATCAGAATAGTTTCTAGCCCTTCAGGATACCAAGTAGGGCATGTTATGGTTATTGAGGCTGCACTACATGCTTGCCAGGTCAATTCATGCTATGTTGACAGGAGAAATCTCAAGACAATTATTGCATCTTGTAAAAATCTAGTTGTCCTTTAGAAAAACCACATTTTTCCTTGCAAGAAATGTGCGCTGAACACAGCAGAAATACGTGGCATACTCTCAAATGGATTTTTCAGGCAAAATAAATTACACGTATGAGCATCTGCAGGCAAGTGAGGGAAATCAAGAATGATGAAATGTGTTTAGGGGAAAACACAAGAAAAGAGAAACTGGCAGCTGCAGTGAAGAGTGAAGAATGCAGATAGACAGGGAAGGTGATGGGAAGGCTTGCAGTCTGGCTGATTGTTGAGAGAAACTGAGTCACTCACAAACTTCATCTTCTGTCCTCCTGTAGGAAGATCCTCCCTCTTGGGAAAGACTGGGCCTCTTTCTGTCTTCCAGGATCTAATGAGAGCCTAAAGATAAAGCAAATGTAAACTCAAGAGACTATAAGAACACTGTGCATGCCCAGGGGCCTGTCAGCCAGCTGCTGGCTGCAGCATGTTTGCACAGAGAGCAGCAGCCAACAAACAGAAACTTTTGGTTTATTATCAGCCCTCCCACTGCTGAATGCAGAAAAAGGATGAGCTGAAAATGACAGTAGTGTGTACACTTTATGTATTGTATCAAAGGGTCAAAAGCAGGGGCAGATAAAAGTATCATAGTCATCTTTTATGTGCAGATTACTGAAGCTGTCATGTAATAAAACTTTACACAACACAAAACCTAAACACAGCCTGATTTATCTCAACAGCCCAATCAATGACTACAAATGCTAAATGTTTCAAAGCTGAACATGACATTAATTGCATTTTAATATACTAGACAGTGGGATGAGGAAGACTTGCAGATCACACAGCAACCGTGTGTACCAGCAAAGGAAAAACCTGGCTGGAGCTCCAGAAACTCTGGTTGCTTTCCTGGGTTAGTGAACAACCGGCTGAGTGAGCCTAAGCAAACTAGTCCACTTCTGTGTGCCTGTTTTTCCAGCTGTAAAACCTGAAGGCTGCTATCATACACGTACACACTTTATCTGGCCACTTCTCCAATTAGTCCAAAAAGCTGTGGGAACCTGAGAGCAGTAAGCGCTTACATGTACAGCATTTTGTGATCCCTAAAGCAGTGCTAGCCATTAAGAATGCTGTGCCAAAGTGCCAATTTCTGGTCATGAATAATAGGTTCTGATTAGACAAAGTCAGTCACAAGACTTGCCAGTTCATATTGTATTTCCCCAGATAGTCCCAGTCAAGAATTGGTAGGAAACCGTATTTCATCTACGCATTTAAAACCCCTACATTTGCAGTAACATTGGATACTTTGGGAGATAATTTTTTTCTTGCAGTATCTTTCCACATAATTCAATGGTGACATTTATGCTGCTTCTCTCTTATCTCTTAGTTGACCTTGTTTTTCAGGTTTGTTTTTCTACCTGTCTCATCAATTATTTTTTCCTTATCACTCCTAGTACAGGGCACAAAAATGTATCAGCACTTTATGTGGTGCTTGCATACAAAGAATATCTAAATTTTGGACAAGGTCTATCAATTTACTATTCCATTATTTTCTACAGTGACCTACAGATACTCTAAATATGACAACATGCAATTTCTGAATGTTTTGATGCTATGAATGCAACTTACAAAAGCCTCATGCTATATACATAAAAGCAAATTACAGATCTCAAGCTATATATTAAGTAAGGGTGCACCTTATTCTTTCTTGTGCTGCCATGTCACCAGGCAATAAAGAACAGAAGATTCAGGTGATGAGAGAAAACAAGAGAAAACCCTGACTCTGTATACTAAGCCCTTTATTGAATTTAGCTCTAACTCCTGTTTCAGGGAATAAAAACTAAAGTAAATTGTATTTTGATGGCCATTGCTGTCACTGCTTACAGGGACACTTGCAAATTAAGGTTCATAGACCTACCTTATGAAAGCACATTGTATCATCAAAGGAGTAAACAGCATTTTTCATAGCATCTCCTCAAAACTTTATGCTTCATGACCTGAAGAATGGCAAAATGGCAATGACGATTACACCACTTCTTTAATTACACACAGCCATACATTGAACTACAACTAAATACTTAGGAAAGTCCTACAAATAGTAGAAGAGTCGTTGATCCTCAAATGCTTCCTCTTGCTGGTGTAAATTACAGAAATCACACCAGTTCAGTCACCAGAGGCAACCTGCAGCGTAAGTAACATAACCAGCGTAATTCTCAAACTGAAGACAAGGGTTTATGAACCACTTGGACTAAATGACCACATCTGCCATACACAAGCCTGAATATGTCTTATTTGTAGCAATGAATGTCACTGCACTAACATTAAACAAAAGGACCAACACACCACTTCCAGCAGAGTCAGGGCTTTCTAAAATCCAAAGGCCTATTTTCTGGGAGTTGAGTAAGTGAGATTTTATCATCTCATGGGAAAGAAGTCAGAGAGAAATGCTGACTTCAACACAGGGGAAGAAGTAGTACCTCTGCTAGGGTGTGTTCGCTGTGCAAATTAATTTCTGAGGATTTATTTTTTTCAAACTCAGCTGAATTATTGACCTTCCTGTCTCAGCTCTGATAACATTCTTCTACACTCTCAATGCAAAGCAAAAAATCCACAGCCTCTACATTTCTGGTAACATTCTCTTGCTTTACTATAGTAGGGTCCTTTTGTTAAATGATGTATTTCTCCTTAGTTGATGGATGTTCCCCTCATTAGTCTCTTCTATTGAATTGGCAACTAAAATTTCTTGTTATCAAAAATATTTAAGGTTGTGATTACTGTTCAATAAGGTAGCATCAATTTTTCACAATAAATATTAACATTTTACAACCTTCTCTTTCTTACCTCCTAGCCTCCTCAGGGTAAGGACCAGCCTATCCATAACATAAAACATACTTAGAAACTGCAACAGAAAATAATTCCCCTTATATACTGCAGTTAGCCAGGCATATATTATGAAAAAAAAAAAAAAGAATGCATCGTGAAATCAAAATTCAAAGAGTACAAGGGGTTGTAGAAGAAAATAAGGAATGTGTTTAACTGCATGATGGAAGTGTCATGACTTTCTGTGCAGAAATAAAGGCAAACTTATTTCCAAAATTACAATGAAAACTAATCTATAATCTTTGGGCTTCATATCATCTGTAGACTTCGTATTTGATCTCAGAACCGGGTAAAACAGAAAAAAGTGTGCCACGTATCAAATGCTTCATAATGCAAAACCTTAAAAAATACTCAGTAAACAACTAGTAGAACTGCTTAAAATGACACTAGTTGGATAAAACACTAATAAGCTGAAATAAAATTCAATTAATGGATAAAGTTACAGTCTCATATACAGGCTACTTAAGAATTCGTCAGCATGTCTGAAGAGATACTGGTATACTGGAGCTCATGGGGTTTCTAGCTCCCGTTGCATTAGGAGACAGAAGCATTTTAGCTTTAGTGGAACACCAAGCCAACCGTTATTAACGAAGCCGTCTAATGGTTTGAAACTTGGTCACGCACGAAAACCCAGCACCAGATACTTCTGCACTCCATGAAAGCTAATTTTTCAGGGCCATCACCATGTGACATTTAACTGTTTGAAAATGAGCTGGTAGTTAACTTGCACAGTTGATTCCCCTGCAGTTCCGCACAGCACCGCACTGAAGATTTTAAAGGTTTTCACTATCTAACCAAAATGCAGTACGTTCTGTTTCCCTGCTCTGACTGAACTCAGAAGAGTTAATAAGCCATTTATTTAATTCCTGTACAGTAGACATGAGCATCTCATGATAACTCAGTATCCACTAAATTTGTTCATTTTCCTCCCTAAAGGCTTTTCACTTCAAAAGACTTTATATTATCACGAAGAACTCCTCCAAATATGGCACATTTTTTTTTGTTTACCGTCTCTAAACTCAAACAGCAGTATGTTCATGTAATACAATGCCTCACCTTCAGGGAACTGGGGTGAGAAATCTGTCAAAGTGAAGTGAACTTTGAAAGTCAAAACTCCTGTAAGAAAACAGTGCAGAAAGATAAAGGAAAAAACATAGGGAAGTGACATATTAAGTGCAGAATATGGTCCAAAGAGATGACAGTGTCCTGATTTTTCAGGTGATCTTACTGAAGCATGTAGGTCTAGTTTTCTAATCCAGTCCATTGACCAGGAAGGGATTCAACCCAAAGATCTTAAGAAGATATTAACAGTAAGTGCACACACACTCCTGCCAGATCACAAGAGGACCCGCAATACTGACGCAGAAGCTAAATAAGGTTTTTTTTTGTCTGTTTGGAACGAGCAGCTGAAACATTGTTATCATACCCTGAAAATTTCTATAGTCCAACAAGGTATGGAAAGTTTTGAATTTCAAGATGTCTGAAGTCTCATTTAACTGCTTTAAAAGAATTAGCTGAGGAGCCAAAAGCCATCAGCACTTCACATTTAATTAATTTTGGAATGCTCGGGGATGTGTCAGCAGATCAGAGTAGCACCGAAGAGGTATGTTACATTGGTAAATTTTACGTAGGCTCAGAGTTAGCATTCAAACTACGTAATTCAGTGTCAGCTCCAAGGGGCAGGGAAGAAGAGGGGCTGACAGTAACAGAGGTAATAATAAGGGAAATAAAATAATAAATAAAATAAAATAAAATAAAATAAATCTGTCTTTAAATAATGTCAACTTAAATGGCTGATGGAAACTAGCTCTTGTCAAACTAGTTATCAAAATTCCAGACAAGTTCAGCTGACAAAATGAACCATTGCCTAAAGGTATGGGGAATTGCTAAAGGCATTTTCGTCTGCGCTTGATGACATTCAGGCAAAAGGAAAATAAAAAAAAACAACAACACAACAGCAGATCAATAGAGCATATACCAAATATAGTAAACTTGGATTTAAGGTCTAATCGAGTCATCATTAGTGAGATTCATATACAGTTAAACAGCCTACAGCACTATAGTAAAAATTTTTCAGCTATAATTTCGATAAACAAAAAAATCCTTAGTTTTTGACAAATCTCATTTCAGGACCCTGTTAACAAATATTACCAACTCACAAGCAAAATGACAATGTATTTCAGAAGCAGAATGCACATGGCATGGAGGAATTTATTAGCTTCACCCACTCAGAACCCCTAAAACCACCACCCATGCTAAGGAACCACATTGGCTGGGACAATGCTGCTGGCATTCCCTTCCTACACCTGTCTCCTTGTACGCTGGTGTCCATATAACACTTTTTTCAGTGGATCCAAAAACTTAAAAGTGCTTTTCTATCTTTTGCAAATTTCTCATGTTCTGCTTTACTCATCTTATTTATATCCTGTATTAATAAAAGAACTATAAATCTGTTACCTCTTCAACATACCTGTCAGACTGATCTACAGTTCGATTCCTGAAGAACTTTAGACTAGAGAAATATCCAGCATAGCTATCAGAAAAACAAATCTGGTGAAAAATGTGAAGCTTAACTTGCCACATCCATACCTTTCTCTCCTTGTTACTTTCAGTTTAATAACCACTTACTATTAAAATAGTGAAGGAGCATTGCAGTATTAATGTGAATGTGTAATTGCCCAACTTTATCAACACCTGAATTTTCAAGAAACAAAAGGATAAGGAACCTAAAATGACTTATAATAAAATAAACATTTTTTAGAAACAGAAGAAATTCTTAATGAGCTATCCAATTTCCTAATTATTTGGATAGTTGAAGGCTAAGAAGGACAAAAATATTCCTTGTGATGCACTAGAAGATGATCAAGTAATTTAAGTTCAATACTTGAATTATCAGACACACACACACAAGAAAAACAGAGACATACTTAAGGGGAGGGCCAAATTGTTTTATTTAATTTTTTAGTGACCAATTAGGTATCTTGGCAGTAAGCTCTGCTCTTTTTTTTTTTTTTTTTTTTTCCTTTAAAGAAATCAGCAGTGCTCAAATTGATGGGTTGGAATTTGACTCAAATTCCAGGTAATTTTAAAAACAAACAGATGAACAGGAATTCCATATACTGTTTCCAGAGCAGAGAGCAAAACTTCACATTTGTATGAAAATTTATACTCAGATTGGGACACAGAATGTAAAAGTATTGTCAGTAGTGCATGTGTAAAACATTCACATTTGATCTGGAACCTTAAAATCAGAAAGCTGTACTCTCCTTTCAAAATTTTCATTACCTTGTGCAAATCAAGTCAAGTCTTCATGTGTCAAGCACACTTAAAATTGTCCGTATTTTATATACAAGACATCTACCATTCAGGCAGTGCAAAATACATCCTTTCATAACAAAACTAAAATGTACCTCTCAAAGTATGAACAAGAATATACACATAATACATGATGTACACTATTTACACAACCATAAAAAATATAATACAAGGATTTTTTTTTTTTAAATGTGATTATTAAGACTTGACAGTCTTTTGCAATTTTTGTTGCAACAAGGCATGTTTAAGTTTCCTGGATGGATTTTTCTTTGAAATTACTCAAGAGATCTTGGAAACTACACTTGAACTTTTAGGAGAGTTTTCAAATGGACTGCCATCAACTCCCTGTTTTGGTCAGACGCTTCAGCTGTGCCACCCACCCAGTGGCTGGGAGGCTTTGGAAGGACACTAGGAGATGGTGGGTCACTAAATTTTGCCCCAGCGTAATTTTCTTTTTGGTTCACTTCAGTTAGGGTGATAGGTTTCTTGGGCTTGGCATTTCTGAAGTTCTCTGTGTTTTTAAGTGGCTTTTTCTCCTGCTTCTGAATTGTTTCTGGCGATACAGAATCTTGCCAAAAGTTCTCTATCTTTTTTGCCGAGGTGATCTTTGTGAGTGGCATGTTACATTTACTCTTCTGTCTGTTCATCTTTGGTTGTTCACACAGTTGTAAACTGTGAACAGGCTGGCTGTAAGGGACGGCAGCCTTCTCAGTCTTTCCCATCTTGTTCTTTAAGAACTGCAGAGACAAAGAGCTCACGTCAATGCACGGCCTGTCTCCTCAAGAGGTGTTTTCAGCGCGGTGTGAGGTACCGGGGGCCGCTTCCACCCCAACGGCTCACCCGGCCGCCTCACTCATGGGGTGTAACGGGCCGGGCGGACGACGAGCTGCCCGCCACCCCCCTCCTAGCTACCCCACGTCTTTCTACCACTGCTCCGTTCGCACGCACGGCCGGCGGGCAGCGCCCAGCAACAGCGGTCGGGCAGCTGAGCCCCCTCGGCCAGCGGGGTCTCACCGCGACCCTCCTGCCGCCGCCATGGGGCGCTGCGCCCCGCGCACGTCCCGCCCGCGCGCACAAGGGGCAGCTGGCGCGCGGCCAGCAGGCTAAATCCGGCTGTTGCTGGGCGCAACGGCCGGCGCCGATTGGTGGCGCCGAGCGGCCAATCGCCGCCCGCCGTTTCTCTCCCTTTCTCTCTCCCCCCGCCCCGTCCGAGCGGGCGTAACGGAAACTCTTCCCCCTCCCGCTCCCCCGCCCGTCCACACGCACACAGGGGTTAGGGGAAGGGATGGGGGGCAAGCGGCTCGCCGGCTCCCGGGGTGCGGGAGAAGGGGGGTGGGGGAAGAGGAATGTGCAGAAGTAGCGGAGCCCCGTCTTTACCTCCTTCCTGAGGGGTTTGCTGGGTGCGGGTCTCTGAGAGGCGGGCACGGGGGGCTCCTCCGGGGGGACCGTTGCCAGGCCGGGGGCAGATGAAGCAGCTGGCACTGGGTGAGCGCGAAGTTCGCCCGGGCCGTGCGTTGCCAGCGGGGTCCTTCTCCCCAGGCCGGCGCGGTGCTGTTGGTACTGCTGGTAGCGGCTGGGCAGGAGCCCCGCGTGGCCGGACCGGATCTTTCCCTTCCTCCGCCGGACTCTCTTCAGCGCCGGCCGCTGGCCGCTTGCCGGGCCCGCCAGACAGCAGCTGGGCTGGTTCTCACAGTTGCTGTCCCCTCGCCTGAGGCGCTGAAGGAGAGCGGAGGGCAGCCGCCTGGGGTCTTCGGTGCCCGCCGAGATCCGAGCCAGGAAGGGCGGCGGTGCCGTGGTGGTGACCATGGTGGGACGTGGGTACCCAGAGCGGTAGCGGGGAGAGGGGTCGAGCCCAGGTGGGGATGAGCGGGTCGGGTCGCTGGGGAGTGTCTGCCCGGGCTTTGTGGGCTGAGATGGTGGCGCAATCGGATCCGCTGCTAGGAGAACATGGCGGGGGAGTGAAGGGAGCAACCAGCAGCGCCCCTATGTTGTTACCCGAGCGGGACACACCCCCTTCCGCCCCCGCGCCAATCGCCGTGCGAGGATGGCGCGAACGGCACGCCTCTCCACCAGGCACCACCAATCCCGGCGAAACAGCGATCTCTCCGGCCCTGTGTCGGCCAATCAGAAGAGACACAAACACTTGGGGCCACGCCCGCTTCCGCAGGCCGTCCAATCCGGGCAGACACAAACAGTGGGCACGCCCCAGTCTCCGAGTCACGGGCCCTCAGTGCGAAACGAACGGACCGGACAGGCGGTTCTCCTTGCGAGAGCCCCTGGCCAATCGGACGGCACACAAACAGCCGCGGCCACGCCCCCAAGTGCCCCGTAGCCAATTGAGGGAGACGTAAACAGGCGGCGGCGCGCCCTCTGGTGGGCGGTGGCGTGACGGCGGATAGGCACGCGTCGCCCGCCATGGAGGGACCGGCGCTGCGGCCCGCGGCAGCCGCCGGGCTCCCGGCCGCAGTGGAGGAGGGATCCGGCCATGAGGCGGCGGGACGGAGGCGGGACGAGCGGAGCCTGGAGGCGCTAAGCCTGGCCGCCGGCGGCGGGGCGACGGCGGGGCGGCAGCTGCCGGAGGGGCGGCGGGCGACGCTGGCGAGCGCCCTGGAGCTGGAGGGGACGGTGCTGCGCGAGGGGCGCCTCACCCAGTTCGTGGCTAACAACCTGGAGCGGCGGATCCGGCAGAGCGGTGCCCCGCGGGGCGAGGCGGCCGTGCCGGCGGGGAGCGGCGGCGGCGGCGGCTCCTCTATCCCCGCCATCGACCCCGGAGCGCTGCAGGACGTGGTGGCCCTGGCCGGGCAGGTGGCGGCGCAGGTGGACGAGCTGCTGCGCAACGTGCACTGCGGCCTGCAGGCCCTGACGGCGCTCAGCGTCGGCTGCATCCAGACCTACCGCGACGGCGTGGAGAGCCTGGGCGAGGCGGCCGACCTCAGCATTCGCGCCATGTACGCGCTGGTGGCGCGCTGCGAGGAGCTGGACCGCGCCATGCAGCCCGTGCCCGCCCTGGCCAAGCGCATCCGCGACATGAAGGGCACCCTGGAGCGGCTGGAGGGGCTCTGCAAGTAGCGCCGCCCCGGCGGGGTATCGCCCACCCGCTGCCGCCGGGGCTGGAAGGCCAAGGCCCCGCTGCCACCCTGGCGGGGCTTCCCCGGGCGCTGGAGGAGGCTCGGCCGCCCCGACACGCCCCGGAGGCCGCCCGCGCTGCCAGGCTTCCCGCCGGGGCCGCCGCTGCTCTCCCCTCTCCGGCAGCCCCAGCGCCGCGCCCGCACACCGCACCTTCAGCTCGTCACCTGCACACCCTTCCTCCTGCGCCCCCGTACCTGACCAGCCGGCAGCTACGGCCAGTTCGCTGGTTTTACTCTGGAGGAAGTGAAATTTTTGCAGCCGATGAAGGGAAAGGTCCCAGTTGAAATCGCGGGGTAAACGGCAGACGGTTCTTTTTAGCTTCAGCTCCATTAAAGAATTTGGATCCCACATGCCTTATGCTTTCTATTTATTGAGGGCTAGGAAAAACTAACCGATCTTAATTAAAAGCAGCTGTTAATTTATTTTTTTTAAACCAAACTTGAAATTTAATGAATACTTGGTTGCTGCTTACAGGCATACACACTTATTTGTAGTTGATTTAATGCCTGACAAGTAATTCTCACTTCTGCCGTTGCAGCAAACAAACATGCAGAACACTGCTGTCTCATACAGGACACAGCTGTAAGAGAAAGTAGGAGGAAATTTAATATATATAGCAAAGACACTTGCTTTCTGAGAAAAATATAAAATCTCTAGAATATAATTGAGATTCAGATAAAAACAAATCTATAGAAAAAGCCTTCAGATAAAATATGCTTTGCCTCTATTACTGTCCACAGTTTTCACAGTGTAGAAGCTTAAATGGCATTACTGTGAAATGATCCTGTGATTTTTTTTTTTTTTTTTTCAGTTTGGAAAATGTAATTAGATGAGGAACATGAATATGTGATGACATTACATGGGTGTAAGACTGACATAAAATGGGTACTTTGGGAGAATTTATTTGTATAACTTGAAGCTTTTATATGCATCACTGTATGCAGAAGTGATTTTGCTGTATCAGTAAGTATTTCCTCTGAGGCCTGAGAGTACCTGAATTCTCTGCTTGCTATGGTTCCTATGCAACTCGCCTCTTCAGTGATGCTCCTAGGAATCCATTTAGGTCACAAATGCCCTTGTAACAAGATTTCAGCAGAGAAATGATCACTGTGATCTTATGTATGTGTAATGGTGCTTAGCAGCTCCTAAAAACCTTGGAGCAATGGTAGCCAGAGGTGCTATATGAGTCCTGTAACTTTTGGTAGAAGAGCAGATGATGGGTGCAGCTACCATAACCTCATTAAAACAGTGAGGGGTGGATGCTCTGATACACCGTGCTTCTACGTGCACACAATACTGAATTGTAACAAAATAATAATGTTTTTATGCCACCCTGGTTAGTATAATGCCAGTCTCTGGCCCATTTTGGTCTTCTCAACTTGGCTGTATCTTTCCCTCGGCACAGGGATGTATTTCATGTATGGCCTTCCAGCCCCAGCAATGGCAGAAGGCTGGAAACAGGCTGTGCTGAAGTTGTGCGCCTTGTGGCCACAGCTCCTGTGGTAACTGCTGGGGAGCAGCTGTGGCTCTGGGAAGAGACCAGAGGTCTCACAGGGGTTAGTGGAGAGAAAAAGGATTTAACTGCCCCCGCCCATGGCCGTAGAAGACACTAAAGATTTTGCAAGATGACAGCAACAGTTGTACTCTATTTGAGGTGTTATTCTTGGGAAAGTTCAAACTTGTGTATCATGGAGATGCGGTAATTTTGCTAAGTGTATTTTGTATATGTCAAGAGTGAAAGCCAAAGTTTGATCTTGCTTGACTTGTGAGTATTGTTGAAATGTCAGGAAAGACCTGCAAGTTTGTTTGTATAGCCACATATGTACAGCTACACTTTATTCATACAGGCTCATTTGAAGTCTTTAGAGCATATACATTTCATTACGCTATGGGTTTTTCATAGCATTTCCTTTGCAGTCACCTGTGTTCAATGCTAATTCCCTGCTAAAATTGTCAAGTCTGTAGAATAAAATCATTACTTTTATATTTTTAATTGTTAGTTATTAGTTGTTGAAGTGTTTCACTTCTTAATTAATGCTTTTCTTATTTGGTAAAATAATTGGAAAGCTAATTTAAACTCTGCTTCTGCATCTGCACAGAGACCTACCTGTTAATGTGATTGCAGAGCTGGTTTCAGTCTAGGTCTTCAGGCAGTAATTTCTGACAGTGATGTCATTCATGTAATGAAGAAAGGATGAGCAGTGAATTATAAGCGTGAACGAAGTGGTAATTACAGTGTTTGGGTTTGTTTCTTAATGTCTGTCTGAAAGTTTCAGCTTGTTTGAAGGGCAGGCTTAGCTGAAGCAGGTGAAGTGGCTCCTGTTCCCAGGTGTCTGCCTGGTTCAGTTGTCCCCTCTGGGACAGGTGTGGCTGAAACGATGCAAGTCTGATGTGTGCCAACACAGTCAATATTGATATGTTATCAACATTTCAGGCTAGACATGAGGAAGGATTTTTTTATTATGAGGATGATGAAACACTGGCCCAGGTTGCCCAGAAAGGTGGTAGATGTCCCATCCTGGAGACATACAAGGCCAGGCTGGATGGGGCTCTGAGCAACCTGATCCAGTTGCAGATGTCCCTGCTCATTGCAGGGGGGTTGGACCAGCTGACCTTCAAAGGTCCCCTCCAACCCAAAGTATTCTATGATTCTGTGGTTCTGTGATCACATAGCTGCTATAGCTTACAGCCCCAGTCCATACCAGCCTCTGTCACTGCAGGAATGGTGACACTTGCCAGTGTCTATGCCAGTGCAGCTCCAGGGCCAGCGCTGGCCTTGAAGTCCCATTTGAGCTATGTGCAGCTCAGCAGCTTCTGGTGAACCTGGTCTTTCTGCAGCCAGACGCTTCTGTATTGCCTTTCTGATCCCAGTCCAGGCTTTCTTGTGCATATTCTATGTTAATTCTGTCACTTTCCAACTTTTGGATGTTGAGTGTGAAAGCTTTCAGGTTCTTCTAGCCTGTATTGCTTCACTTCTCAGTGAGTAGAGTGAAACTATATCTGGGTTTTCCAAGGCCTTCGCATGTGTTTGCATGTATTTTCTTGCTTAGTTGCTTAGCTTTACAATTGGTTTGTTTTTCTTTCCTCATCAGCTGCCAGGTGAGCTTTAATTGTTACAAAACAGGCAAGATCAAAGAAGAAAACTAACAAAATAATCAGCTGTGTGCCAGGAATGACTTCCCTGCTCTGATAACCCTCAGTTACTCTGTTAGGAATTAGGTTAGTTTGCCTTTTTTTTTCTTTTTTTTTTTTTTTTTCAGGAGAAGTGTCAGATCTGACTATGGAAATATGTTTTTCTGATGAAGGTGTGGTTGGTTCTGCTTCATTGAAGGCTTTTACTTCCTTCCTTCTTTTGAGAGGTTTTATATTCCCTGGCTCTGAACTGATTCCATATCCATGCTATTTAAAGGAGCTTTACCAGATAAAACCCTGTTACAGCTGAAAAAAACCCCAAGTAGTCACCCAAAGCAGAAATGAATATCACTGACATTTCACCTTTTTTTTTCTCAGTGTTACTTAATTGCATCAGGTATTTCATAAGTAAATACATCAACTTTTTGTGTGTTTTGCTACTAGCCAGCCACTGAAATACATAAGTATTTTGTCTGGAATGTCCAGATTTATGGGGGTACGTACCCCCATGAGTAAAGTCTTGACTGAGTTACTGAGGAACGGGAGTTGAATTCGAGACCATACCTCCTAGCATTAAAGATGCAACTATTTTGAAATGGTTTCAGATAGCGTGGCTGTACTACCAGAAGACCAAAAAACCTTAATACTTCAAAATTAGCAGCAGCTTTCCACAGGAGTTTGTAGATGAGCCTCTGTAGCAAATTGTGTTAGCTGAAACTGAAAAGTATTTAAGATAGAGGGTGCTTGCAATAGATGTCATCTAACATAAGACAGGTTCTTGCTGTCAGATGCCACACTACCTCATCCTCATCAGCCCTGGTGTGTACACCTCAAAACAAACAAAACCCAAACAGCAAAAAAAACCAACAACCCAAACAAAACAACCACCCGAACACAAAACAAAAGCCTTTAAAAGATCAGCAGATCATGTTTATGTTGCTGTCACAACCTGCTTTGAGAAAAGGACATTCCTATCAAAATCATAAAGTGTTCAATTAGTACATTTTTGTGGATATTGTCTCCACTTCTGGCCCCACCCTGACCCCATCCAGGATCCTCCTGCCACGCATGCAAGAGCACCCATGGAAGAGAGAGAGTATTCATGACATTTCTCCTTCAGAAACTTAACGCAGTTATTGCATCAGATGCAGGAACTGAAACTCGGCTGGGTTTCACATTTGCTGCTCCAGCTTGGTGCCTGGGGAAGCTTTTGTCATCATTATTCTCTGCTCTTCAAAGCTTCAGAAAAAGAGACGTGATCAATAGACTTGGGCCCTGAGCTTCTCCTTAAAAGTCAAGATCATTCTGCCCCGTGTTCTGAAATAGCATTATGCCCTTATCTTGTAACAGCAAAAAGGATGAAGAATCAAAATTTCAAACCTTCCTGGAGTTCTGGTTCCCTCCTGCTATTTATAGACACTAGAAGCTATGCAAGAAACAAACCAAAATAAAAACCCCACAGCCTTCTCTCCCCAAGACTGCTAATTGATCCTCTTCCCAAAGCTGAGAGGATGTGAACAACTTGACAGTTTCATAAATAATAATATTTATTGTCTGTCAAGGATAACATGCTTGAGATGGCTCTTGCAGTATTATTGAATCCTGATGAGACTGAAGAGAACCTCAGTTTAAAGAAAATAAAATACTACATTTTAATTACAATATTGATAGGGTTGGAGATGGGGCAGTCTACATAACACTAGCAAACCTGGCATCTGCTGCTTGCTAGCAGGGTTGGGCTGTCGTGTACATCAGCCAGGATGCAGCAACATTAGCTGTGAGAGCAGGAAAGCAGAGTTAAAACTAGGTTATTTTCCTAGATTACAGCTAGAAAGTGCTGTCACTGTAATTGCTTCCAGAATTTGAGTTAACATTGCTGTGGTAAATAACTGTGAAATACTTTTGTTGAAAATTGATTTGTCTCAGGCAAGGGTAATAATTTATGTCAATATTTTTATTTTCATGAATGCTAGTTAGAAAGGGAAGAATACTAGAATTTTGTCCAACACTGTATTTCTTGTCTCACTGTGACCAACCATGTTTTTTTCTTGTCTTTATGGAAAGTGCTGGAAAAATTCCCAGCATTGAACTTCCTCGTGCGACAAAGAGCTGTGCCCAGTGAGTTATTAGGAAGTGCTTTGTTAAGAACAGCTTCCTTGTCTGGAAGTACATGTGAATGAGGGGGAAAAAAACCCACAGACTTGCCAGACAATAATTTCTAATTTTACAGTGATCTAACAATCCTGAGGATCTAGTTTGTCACTGAGATTGATTGACTACACTCAGCAGCAAAAAATCCAAAAAATCCTAAATTGAAATCTTAGCTTTTTAATAATGAGCTTGATTTCTGTGGCCTAATATCAGCAGTGACGTTTACCAGCCATTTTCACTCTAATGAGATCTTTCTTGTCTGAACTTGAACTGTTGCCAGTAAAAGAAATGCTAACTTGAAAATAAAGTCCTTTAAAGTCAAAGTACCATTTGACTTTGTTCCTCTTTCTGTTTTCACTGCCTGTGCAATCTGTTTACTCGGTGGATTTTTTTTTCCAGGCTGGGACTTTCCAGTGACGTGCCCTCAGCTGCAAGGAGGGGGGAGTTTCTCACTGCTGAGCAACATTGGGATTTTCCGTTTTCCAAAACTCTTCCTGCGTGCCACTTACAGTTGCTGATATGGACATGATTTGGTTTTGTTTCCCTCTTTAAAAAAGAGATGTACAACTACAAGCCTTTCATCTCTCCTGCCTCATGTCACCAGCTTGCTTTTGTCTGCTGAGAGCAACTGGAAAGTTACAACAGTGTCCCCCCACGGTTCACCATTTTCCACAGCTTTACCACATTTCACCTGGCAAAACCTTGTCCTGGACTACATCTGAGCAGTACTGTTTCATGCCACTTATCTTTTGCCTTCGGCTGCATGACCTGCTACATCAGTGTTGTTATTGTTCTGCTAAGGCACTGACCTTCTTACTTAGGTCAGTTATGTCCTCCTTCAGCTGCCCTTATTGTTTTTCATTCCTGTTCTGCCTCAAATTCAAAATGGTCATCTGCAAGTCCTCGCCAAGACCAGCTTCTGCTGCCTACCTGACCTATTCTCTTTTGATGTCACCCATTCCTTTAGCCTTTAAAATGTCTCAGTAAATTACCTTATGCTTGCTTTTGCTCTGACTTCCTTGCTGCTGTCTTCTCCAGTGCTCTGTGTATCCAGAATACCCACCACCAAGTGTCTTGTTTTTAAATCAACCCATGGGAGTGGGCAAGTCACAAAGTACAAAGATAATAGATTTCTATTGTACTAAAGAGAAGGCATTATGGAAAAATTAAACATCTGTAACAGAAGAGAGCTAGATCTTATTATTGTTCTGATCTAGTTTAATAAAATGGCAACAAACAAATAAAACTGAACAAACTACTTGCAAAATAATACTAGTATAACTGTGTGCTGTGATTTATCTGGTAAGAGACAGGAAAATCAGTCAGCTGCTGCTTACACAGGCTCTTCAGGATGGGGTTATAGAACACCAAATACCATGTGACATGGTGAGCTGATGCAATATTTTTAAAATACGTGCAAGTCCCCAAAGCAAACTATGTTGTTTTTCCTTTTAATAATCATAGAAAAATTAAGTAAATACTGGAGTAAGGCTCCTGCTAAATGGGATTCTGGTCTCCCTGTCTTCCTTTTGGCATGTACACGCACAGGGCTCTCAGTGACTTTATGAAGAGCTGTATATATTTATATGGAAGTTATGAAATTAATAGGATGTGTTATATTTATTGCTTGCAACAAACCTTGAAAAGGAACAGTAGTAAAGAAGGATGTGCTTCAATATTAGGAGTACAGGATATGCCAAACCGAATCTTCCTATTTATTTACCAAGATTGACGTGTATACACTTTAGTATGGCAAATAAATTCATTTTTAACAATATTATTTTTCTCTTACTTTCAGTGATGCACAGTCAATAGAGAGATACTAGTCATAACCAAAGGACTAATTCTACGTACATGTTAAAATGTCATTTTTAAACAAAAAATATTGAGCTGTACTGAGTTGAACTGCTGTATAAAGTCAAACTTAAAAGCCGTTTTCATAATGGTCAACTAGGCAGTTCTTAATATGTGCATACAATCTTCTTATTAAAACATCCATCAGCAACAATTACAAAGACTTAAGTCCAACTAAATGTTTGGGTCTGTTTCTCACACATTAACTGAACCGTAAGTAAGTGAGATAACTGGTTCGGACATTCAGTAAAATAGGAGTAATGGAACATGTTTCCTCTATGTGTTAATATAAAACAGAAAAATTGTGTAACTTGTTGATGACTACGGGAATTTACGTAGCATTGTAGAAATTTTTAGTTGCAGCATTCACTCACCAGCTTTTGCGGTTGTGAAATCCAATGTACATCGTCTTTGTCCTTGATTATTTATGAGCTTTGCTTTGAGACAGGGCTGGGTACTTTGTCTCAGAAATAGTTCAGTCTTACTAACAGACAAAACAAAGACCGGGACAAAACTTCATTTGTTTCTCTATGAATCTGTAAGTGAGACTTTGATTTAAATATGTTGCTGATAGTCATTTGCATAATGCTTTGGAAACAGAAGTTCCCTGGGTTGAACACAGGGCGATAAACTTGTAATCAGAGTGTACCTTCAGCAGCGTGACTTGTCACTGCTGCCTGCAAGATAGCATAGCTTGAACCTTATGTGTTTCTTCTGTAAAAAGCAACTGGATGATGCAAACACGGGAGAGTCAGATCAAAGGGTTTCTCTGTTACACCATTTTATTTATTAGGATTTTTTTCTTCTGATTCCCTTTCATTTCTTATTTGTTCCCTTGGGGAATGCCACAACAAAGCACTTTTTTCCATTGCTAGCAGTCTGGTTAGTAGGTCATTTTTTTAATGTAACACTGCTGTTTTAAGCTACCTCTAACAATGTAAATCAACAGATATGCTTTGTGCATATATCACGTTGGCGCAGCCAGTGTGCTAGTAAGCTGAAATACTTGTTGTATTTTGGAAACCTACTCAATACCAGGCAGTGTTGAAAGTGAATTCTCACTGCAGAAGAAGAGTGTTTTTGTGAGTCACCGCAGAATTGGCATGATCTTAAAGGTCTTTTCCAACCGAAATGATTCTGTGATTCTATGGCCCTAGGGCAGAAAGGGATTGGAGATCTCACAGGAAGGTCTGCAAGCCTGGCTTTAGGTTGCTTCTCTAGATATAAGGAGAAAGGATAAATAGGTCATGGGGTAGGTTGACTGTATCTCCAGGGATCTGCCAGAGTAGGTCTGTGGGGCCGGCAAGTTCTCACCGCAGGCGCTGTTTCCCTCAGTACCAGAAATTACTTTATCCCTGAGGTAATTAATACTGTCAAAACTGGAGACATTTATTTATCATGCTTTTGGATGCCATGGTTCATGTAGAAGAAAATACTATTTAATGTTAAACAGATGAATATAATTGAACCATCTGTAGCCCACACTCCATAAAAAAGAGAAAGCAACTGCCCATTTTTGTATGTGTGGTTTTGCCACCCAAAGGTAAAAAAAACTTCTTTATGTGACAGTGGGTGTCAGTAACAGATGGAAAAAGAACACAGCTAGATCAGGAACAATGGTGGATGTACCCATAGCTTACTGGCTATGGTTATTTGAAAGCTGTTCCAAGTGTAACTTTTCCTTGGTCTTTTCCACACTGAAAGTCTTAACAGATACAGCAATAAAACTCTCATAGATTTTCTACTGAAGTATGACTGAAATGTGTGTTTCAAGATCTGGATTAATAATGTCAGTTGTCTACTTTTAATAGCTGAGCTTCACACATTAATCTGACCCAAATTTCCTTCAGATCCTTCGTTAGATCACAA
Source organism: Streptopelia decaocto (assembly GCF_964273445.1). Lineage (NCBI taxonomy): Eukaryota > Metazoa > Chordata > Aves > Columbiformes > Columbidae > Streptopelia > Streptopelia decaocto. The sequence continues at coordinate 82,809,691 of NC_138656.1, forward strand.
ATCTGAGAGAAACTGAGACCATGTTTTGATATTTGCCATCAATGCCAGGTGTCTGTTAGGGCAGCCTGAGCTGCCCCTCTCCTTACCACATGTTCCTGAGCATCTACAGCGTTTCCCTCAGAGTTCACCCATCCTGCTTGTGCAGCCACAACGTGACCCAGAGCAGGAATTCAACCCAGCTGAGCTCAGCCAAGAGAGAAGGGGGAGGCTGGTTTGCTTTTCAGCTGCATGGCTCGATTGTTTCACTGCAGGAGAGCGCAGACGGTTGCTCAGCACCAGGGAGGAATCGACGTGGAGCAGAAAGGGTGTGTGAGCCTCGGGCTTGCAGTGGAGATAAGGAAAGTGCTCAGGGAGGGCTTCCAGCTGCTCCCACTCACATGTTGACCTACAGCCCGCAAAAATGCATTGCCTGTGCTGGCGGTTGGGTTGCTGCTGCTGGGAGAGAGGCCCGTAGCTAGAAGCAGGGTTTCACTGGAGCCAGTCATTAAACAATGCCTTAGAATTTAATTTTATGCAGTTAGATACACAACAACTCTCTTCTGCGTGGCTGAAACTTTAGCTGTTGAGTGGGTAAAAAGGATTACTTAGCAACAGCTCTACCCGTTTCAAAGCTGGTACAAACTGCAGTGTAGAGCAGAAGATAAAATAATAAGGTGGGTTGTGTTTCAGGATGAAATGCCTTGTCATCATTCTACCTGTTCACTCTGTGGAAATCAAACTTTGCATCTAAGATGCAAACAATTAAAACATGCTTCCTATTCTAAACCAGCATACCCTTGTGTATAACCAGGATTTTGTCCATACTGTTCATACTCATTTAAGACTCTGTATCTCTGTGTCATTCAATAATTTGCTTTTAATATATCACTTCAGTTCTGTTCATGACTCTCTGCTGTTGTGTACCAACATTTGCTGGCACATTTTTCTAATTCTCCATGTTAGAGAACCTGTATAGATAAGGCCTGAGTCACATTCCACTGAAAAGGTCTTTCACTGAAATTTAGAAAGCTGAGAGTGTGTCACATAGCCTGTCTCTGACAAAACATCCAATTATAGTAAAAAATACAATACTAAACTCATTTTAGCAGATCCAATTCCCAGTATGTGGAAGGATACGTAGAGATGTTTCTCCCCAAAGGGATTTTTTGAAAAGCAGTTTCTGTAGAGCAGAGGTAGATACGGGAATTCACAAAGTGACTTTTCTGAAGAAGTGTTAACATTTTCCAGTAACAGCCTGCACACTTCCAGTGCATAAAGATTGTTAGCCAAACCCCAAAACTTCAAACTACTGGAACATAGTGTGAACCTCGGAGATCCAGGAAATTCATTTCAGGTAATACAGAGTCATCTTCGTACCTCCTTCCCTTTCTCACTGACCTTAATCTCTCTGAATAAGTCCCTAAAAGTCCACTGGACAAGGACAACTTCATACTCATATTGAGAAAAGGTTTGAGTACAAGGAAAATAGCTTTATTTGCGTTAATCTTAACCTAGTTACAGCCAGTAAAACCAGCAGCAGAAAGAAGTGGAATGCATTTTAACTGAAGCTGTATGTAAAGGAATGGACCACAGGCACTACATTCTCTGATGCAAAGTCTATTCCATAATGTCCATCATAAGTTGACACTGCTAGAAAGCCTGAAGTGGTGCGAATGTGAAAAAAAGTATTTCTAGTGAATGACAAATATATTTCAAATGAAAAAAAAAAATTCCTTTTGCTGAGCAATCCTTGGAAGAGAGGAATTTACAACCTATACAACGTCATTGTCTAAAATGACATTTTCCGGCCTGAGGTTCCCTAGATCAGTGATGCTGCAGATGTTTATGGCAGGATATTTCTCTTGCTCTACTTCCTTTTGAGTGAAGCTTTTTCAGAGAAGAGTAGCATGTGTTCTTGTAAAGCTTGTTCCCCCACGCATATTGACAGAAAGCAAAACTAACCTCACAAGGGCAGCATTTGAGCATCTGATTTTATATATATATATATATGCAAGCATGCATATCATAATTGAATATTATACCATAATTTAATTTGTATACAATATAAATATATATTCAGATTTGATTTTAAAAATGCCTGTATGGCTGCCAGGCTGATCACTTTGCTTTTACTCCATATTCCTTTGCCTTTGGCCAGTTTCTTGGGGTATTTTCAGCACTGCAAACATTTCAAGAGAGAGACTGTGTTCTTCATTTATATTTCTACAGTATATGATGCATATTTTGTATAATACAGCCATATAAATAAAAACTGGTCTGTATGTATTTTCTCAGGTACTATATTATAGCTCATACATATATTATTCTTCACAGGCTTTATGGTCACACATATCCATAGTATACATATCTATAGGCACAAACTTATGATGCAGAAGGTCTGAGAGAGTGCCTATGGGTAATCATCTTTTGTTTGTGCGACTGATCATGAGAAAAAAAGATTTTTGCTGGTACAGCAACCCAGAAGTTGATCATCATGTACATGGGTTTGCAGGCTGAAACACTCTTGGCTATTTCAGGCTGTAGAGGAGCAGTAACCCTCCAACAGCTCCTGACTGCCTCAATCTGCCTCCCACACTGCCTGGGGCCTCAGTTCCTCCATTAGTTTTAACCACAGCCTCCATCTGGGGCAAGATTTTTACTAAGGTGTCCATATTCAGGCAACAGTGAAACTAGAAAGTGTAGCAACAGCATGCTGTTTGCCTTTGTGGAGTCCAGTCACTCCCCAGCCCAGCTCCAAGACTGTGAGTCATGCTTTCCACTTACGTAGATTAGATGAGTTTCTCATACATTATGTCATACTTTTCCCTAGTGCTAGTCACCTTCCATCGTGAAATTTTAATTGCTTGATTACTTTATCCAGACTCAAAACACACTACTACCGTATGATTTCATTTTATGCAATAGACCATATATTCTTACATGTTACAGCTGGGTATTTTTTACAGTGTAGATTTTCACTGAAAATCATCCTTCACAGCTGATGCGAGTAACGCCTCAGGTATCTAAGTCAAACCATAAGAACTCTAGGCAGACCAGTGTTAGTCCTCCAGGAACGACAGACCCCTCCCTTGCTTACAAGCCTGTTGTCCAGCTGTGCATTTTTGTTACATCAAGTACACCAGCATTTCTGCTGCAGAGGAATGACAGGAAGGCATCATGTTCTTCAGGTTTGCAAGTCAGTACTTGAAGTCACAGCTGTCGTCCCTCTTCAAGAACAGCAACCTTCTGCACACACACATCTCTCCAATTCCTTTCCAGGTAGATCTCCTGAGTAAATCACCTGCTAAGTAAATTATCTGCCATATCTGCACGTCAGAGCTAATACTGTTAATGTCCCCTGTAGTGGCGTGGGATTTACACGTCACTGCTAAAGCACACGCATGTTTGGTGGTGTAGTCTGATAGTTCATCATAGAATCATAGGATAGCTTGGGTTGGAAGGGACCTTCAAAGGTCATCTAGTCCAACCCCCTGCCATGAGCAGGGACATCTTCAACTAGATCAGGTTGCTCAGAGCCCTGTCCAGCCTGGCCTTGAATGTCTCCAGGGATGGTGCATCTACCACCTCCCTGGGCAACCTGTGCCAGTGTCTCACCACCCTGGTGACTACCCCAAACACTATACCCAACTCAAGGACCTGGATTTAAAGCAGCTTCATCCTAAGCTTGCTGTGTGATCCCTGCCTATAGAGAGATTTATTCTACAGGTTGAGCTAACACTGTAATATCTTAAAGGCTTGAGATAAAAATTACATTTCCAGGATGAAACCCTGAGGGAAAATGTGAGATTAAAATTATGACTTGAAAGCGAGCTGCTTATATTGCATCCATTAGTCTGTTAGTTTTATTACTCTTACAGAAAGGAGGGTGTAGCCTACATTCTACTAAACGTCTGTGTTGTCTTGTGTTGGAAATCTAATCAACTATATCATAATCTTGCACTAGGAATGACACCAGAAGCCGATTTTGCTATTTTAAGCTGTTTCCTGTTTACTTTGGACAGGAAAAGTAACTGGACTGCAACTTACATCATTTTAAGTCTGTGAGGTCATGGTGCCCCCTAATGTTTTGTAGACTAAAGAGTGGTAATTTTGTTGAGTTCCTCTCAATGCTCTCTATAAAAAGAACACTGTAAATGACATTTTATTTTTCAAATATATTGGAGCTCTCAAAACTTTGTTTCAATATCCATTTTGTTATTGTATACATGCAAGAAATAACTTTCTTTTTAAGTCTTATTTTCATTTTCAAACCTGGAAAAATAATTTGTCTCAGAAGTACGGTTCTTAATTATTTGTTGACACCAAACGAGCAGCCATGAATTAAAATACTCTTGAGTTCCTAGCATTTTCTTTTGATTTTTAAAAGTCAATGCATACTCAGCATTTTATAGAAGCCTATATTTCAAGAAACCTAGAGAACCTAGCCATAAGCAACCATAATATTAACTTTCCCTTAAATCTATGTTTTCATTGTACATTTTTTTCTTTGAATGCCTCTAGATAAAAAAAAAATGGTATACAGAAAAGATGGGATGTTATATCACAGACAAAACAGTTGCTTTCCCAAAGCAATCCTTGAAATGACCACTGTGTCTACCTACATGTTCCTTGTTCAGACACAGCCAGTGTTGGCTTTTGGAAGCCACACGAAGAATTGAGGAATGTGGTGCCTTCTGCTGGAACATCAGAAAGAAGTTATGTTCACTATTAATGTCGCAACTTGAAGCAGTAAAGTATGTTTGTTCATAAAGAATGTTTGATGCAACACACAAATCACCATCCTGTGTAAATTGTTTCAAAGTGTCTAACATGGTAAAGTTCAGTGTAAACTACACATGCAGAACACATAACAGCAGCTGTAAATAACCAAGCACTCCAGGCCAGAAGGACACATCACCAAGGAAGCACTAGGGCAAGTTAAGAGTAAACAGAGTCACTTGAAATCTATGTTGTGTCTATGGAAGGCAACGCAGCAACACTTTCTGAAACATGTGAATACTCTATTACTCTGCTGGAGAACACTGGTCTTTTGAGTGATTACATTTTCCCCATGTAAAATTCCCTATAAAAATACATTGAGCAGTGAAAACAGACAGGGGCGATTCCCTGTTTCTATATTCCCTGCCCTGTATTCCATCTCTTAATGTCATATTTCTAATTGAAAACCACCATTCTCACGTCACCATCAAATGATCAATGAACACCACCCATCTTGCTCAACAGCAGCTGTGACACTGTTTTGTGGGGAAAAAAACCAAACCAAACCAAACCAGAACAATGGGGGCTCCCTCCTTTCTTATTCAACAATCATCCAATTATCACCATTTTTGGCACCTGATGTGGAGCAAGACGGTATGTGGCCAACAGACCCAAGTGTCACAACTCAGGAGAAGCCCTGCAGCGTGGGGAAGGTTCTCTGCTGAATGGCTACTGACATGATGCCCGTTTGCGAGAGGGGCTTCCTAAACTCCACTCAGGCAGCCCAGAACCACCAAAAGGTGAAAATATGGATGATGCCTGGCTAAGCTCATTTTGGCTGTATGCTTCCTTTTAGCTCCCCACCCTACATTTAAAATTTCAAATATTTTGACTTATGTATTGCTAAATAAACACAGATGTATGTATCCTCCCAGTTTAACTACACATCTTTACGCAAAACTATTTTTGCCCTGTAGCTGTTGTTTTAAAAACATATCAGAATCTTAAAGCTAGAAATCAAGAGAACAGATTATTGCTCATTCATTTTTGCACTATTTTTCAGCTCTGCAAATGGTTTCATTCCTAATTTTGTCATACTGCTGGCGCTACTGTACGTTGTTCCTAATTTACTGAAATCGGAAAGTGTGTATCTTGCAGTTTTTTGCTCGTCCTGAACACTCCTCACACTCGGTTTCACTTTCTTTTCCGGCTGGTCTCTGGCACCACCTGGTGTCTGACTGTTGCTTGTTCTGTAAAAGTAAAATCGGCGCTTTTTTTCAAACATCATACAGTAACGTTTTAATGGAAGTGTATTTAACAGTTAGAGAAAATAATAAATAGTCTTTCACTGTAGCAAGACTTTTAATTTTAGCTAGAACGAGAAGATTAATGTCTGATGATGACAAAAGCCTTAGAGGACAAAATTCAGAAACTTTAAATGCAGTATGAAAACCTAATGACTCACACATGCAAACCACTTAACCAACTACCTCAATTACTCTGAGACGATACTCGATGGAAGAAACAAAGTCTAATAAAATCTAGAATGATAAAATGCAACAGGAAACATGGTCACTGTATAATGAAGTTTGTAATAAATGCTGGACAGATCAGATTATTTCCATTGTTTTGATGTGTTCATACAACCTAAGGGCTTCCTGTCATATCTGTACACACAACAGCAGTTAGTTCTGCAAGCCGTTGCACCTACTGACTTGCAAAGGCAGCACATATGGCTTACAGAAAAACAGAAAGCACAGACAGAACAGTACTGAAATGTAAGTAACTGGAAAATAAGCTGTGAAAATAAAATAATCTGTTGCTGTTGTTTTGTAATGCTTCACTGAAGCTGCCCCTACTCATTTTGGCTCTGTTAAAGAAATGCTCTCAACCATAAGCTTCCCGTAGCACAGTCTCAAATATCTGTGCTTAAAAAAAATCAATTTCATTAAAAGACCAAATAAAAAACCACCGAAAATAAATTTAAAAAAAATAAAAAATAAAATGAAAGGTACAGCAAAGAAACAGTCCGGACTGGGTGCCTCTCAAGGAGAGGGATCCCAAGACAAAAGAGGCTTGGGCTTTTAAGCCCTCACAATCTGCGCAACCCGCTCTTCAAGTGTCCTTCATGCCTTGTCCACGTGCCCTTTGGTCCAATGGCAATTCCGGCTCTGGGGGCTTGTTTCTTACTGGATTCTCTTTCTCCCTCTTCCAGGCAGCTTTTTTTGCTGTTCCTATCTAGACAGTTTGCAGCCTCTGCTGAGTTTCCTCTTTATCTCCTTGTACCAGTCTTCAAGGCCTCCCGTAGCCAAGCAACCAGGTTAAGATAAGTTCATTTGACTCAGCCTGGAATTCCAGCGAGCCTGGCCACTCATGCTGAGTTTGGCTATATTTAAAAGAATATAAAAATATATTTAAAATAATATGATGTTATTCAAAACTTAGTTTGATTAAACTTATTCTGCAACAGCTGGGATAGTTAATTTTTTTCACAGTAGTTCGTAGGGTGCTGCATTTTGGATTTGTGACCAGAATAGTGTTGATAATACAGGGATGTTTTAATTACTGCTGAGTAGTGCTTGCACAGAGTCAAGGAATTTTCAGTTTCTCACTCCACCCCACCAGTGGGTGGGCTGGGTGTGCACAAGAAGTTGAAGGAACATAGCTGCGACAGCTGACCCCAAATGACCAAAGGGATATTCCATGCCATACGATGTCACGCTCAGCAATAAAAACTGGGGGAAGTAGGAGGAGGGGTGGGGCATTCAGAGTTACAGTGTGTTTTCCCAAGTGACCATTGTGAGTGACAAACCCTGCTTTCCTGCAAACAGCTAAGCATCAGCCTGCTGATGGGAAGTAGTAGATTAATTCCTTATTCTTCCTTATCTGAACCCACAAGTTTTCTCACTTTTCCAATTCTCTCCCTCATGCCACTGTAAGGGGGAACAAGCAAGTGGCTGTGTGGGACTTAGCTGCCTGCTGAATTAAACCACACCACCACCTTAAATATTCATGTAGGCCAACACTGCCAGGCTACAATTCTTTAACTGACTCCATATAAGTAGACCTCTTTAAGCCCATGGAGAATCTTCACTGGGATTCTGTACGTAGTTTTTGTTATGTGACTTTACTTGCAGACGTAATCTTTCTGCCCATGCCTTTCTACAAATGAAAGGGAAGGCTGTGTACATACCCATTTCTGCTACAACACTAAAACTATTTCATGCAGCCTAGAAGAACAGCTGCACTATCAGCTGGATCAGGGATCCATTTATTTCCACCTCCAGCCCAGGCTATGAGGAAACAACCAGGGAAAACTAAAAGCAGGACAAGCATGTTTGTCCAGGCCTCCAGCTATTTCTGGGTCAGGAAGTTTCCTGAGCCTAATGTAGCCTGCTGCTTTAGTAGCTTTCACAGAATCACACAGAATGTCAGGGATTGGAAGGGACCTCGAAAGATCATCACTCCAATTGCCCTGCTGGAGCAGGAACACCTAGACGAGGTTACACAGGAATGTGTCCAGGCGGGTTTTGAATGTCTCCAGAGAAGGAGACTCCACAACCCCCCTGGGCAGCCTGTTCCAGTGCTCTGGCACCCTCACTGAGAACAAGTTTCTTCTCAAATTTAAGTGGAACCTCTTGTGTTCCTGTTTGAACCCATTACCCCTTGTCCTATCATTGGTTGTCACTGAGAAGATCCTGGCTCCATCTTTGTGACACCCACCCTTTACATATTTATAAATATTAATGAGCTCACCCTTCAGTCTCCTCCAAGCTAAAGAGCTCCCTCAGCTTTTCCTCATACAGGAGGTTCTCCACTCCCCTAATCATCTTTGTTGATCTGCGCTGGACCCTCTCCAGCAGTTCCCTGTCCTTCTTGAATTCCCAGACACAATATGCCTTTTTTTTGGGGGGTGGGGACGAAGGACACCAAGCCCAGGCAACATCTCGGCCTTGTGTCGCTGTACAGCCCGGCACAGCGCCGCGCTCCCTTTCGCTCTCCCCGCCTTTCCCGCCACCTCCCCAAGGCCTGACGTGCCCCGCGGCCCCGGGCTCGCCGCAGGGCCCCTCCCGCAGGCCCCGGTGCGGCGTCGCCCGCTGCTCCCCAGGAGTCCCCTGCCCGCCGCGGCAACCATCAGGCACCGACCCGGAGGCGGAAGCGGCGCGGCCGGCGCGGTGCAGTGTGGGCTGGCGGCGGCTGAGGCGGAGCTGGGTCTGAATGAAGGCGCCGCGGGCCAGGGGCCGCCGGCGCCGCTGAGCGCCCTGGGGCCGCGCCCGCCCCGCACTCCGTCCCGTCCCTCGCCCCGTCCCTCCCCACGCGGGCGGGCAGCGGCCGCCCGGGCCCCGCCATGTCCTACAACAAGATCCCGCCGCGCTGGCTCCACTGTCCCAGGAGGGGGCAGCCCGTGGCAGGTGAGCGCCCGGCCCGGTCCTGCCCAGCCTCTCCGCTCTCCTGCCCGCCCGGCCCGTCCCGGCCCACCAGCCCCTGCTCCTCAGCGCCGCCGTGGCCCCTCGCCCTCCGGCCCGGCCGGGGCTCTTTGTCCCGGGGCTGGAGCGGGGACGCCGGGCGGTCGTTCCCCACTGAGGGCCCTTGGCTGGTGTTTGCCCCGGATCTGCCTCCCCTTGTTGTCCCTGAAGCCTGGCCGGCAGCGGGGCTTTGCCTGCACCGGGGGCTCGCCTTCCCTTCGGTCAGCGCAGCCCCTGAACCCCATTCGCCCCGCTCCCTCACAGGGACCGGCCTCCCCTGCTCCCCGCAGCCGCGCCGCTGGGCTCCGGCTTCGCACTGGTTACGTTTGGGACTAAAACTTTTCCTGTCTGTCACGTCTGATGGGGGACGGCAGCCCGGCGTGCAGGAGCAAAGCTGAGCCCTGACGAGTCCCTGGGCAGCCTCTTCCTCGTTGGTTTCGTTTTTTTTCTCCTGAAGACTCTGGTGTTTACCAGTGTCGATCCGTTGCTGGGCTAACAGTGACCTGTCAGTCACTGGTGTGTTCCTAAGCTGTTTAGCTGGAGGATAAGTCTAAGTGCTCCAAAGTTTTCTGTGTGTTTTAGGTTTTGTCAGTGATTCCTGTCATCTTAGATGTTCGTACCCGTAATGTGCTGTCTGTGTCGATCGTTGCTAGGTATCTAGTCTTGATGGCATCTGGTGGCAGTGAATGAGGTATCATGTAAACACACATTTTTTGATTGTGAATTAACTACCATACTAATTTCAGGTGAATGTTGTCACTGCTGCCTGCTATGAGATAAACAAACTTTGCTTTTTTCAATATTCTCAATAAGTTCTTTCCTTTATAAGGTAAGCGGTTCCAACCCCCAATTTTTTTTCCACAATACTCTCTAGTTTTCACTCCTTTCATATTCCTATCTGTGATAATATAAAGGTGTTTTTTAACAACACAGCACTTGCTACTCAGTGTGCTGTTCTAGATGGCAGTGTGCCGTGCTTTGCTTAATAGTTACAACTCCTGCATTTTTCTATCCCTTATTTCCACATTATCATCTTACGTTTTTTTGCTGGCAGTTGTGGAACTGAAGACACTGATGAGTGTTTACAGGCTTATTTAGAATGTGGTGAGACATCTCAGGCTTAATCTTCCCATTTATATGCATTATTTGGCATTTATCAGCATTTAATTTCAATTGTTCATTTTTTTGATTATTGGTTTCCCTCAAGTTCCTTATATTTCTCTGAACTTGACTCAATTAAATAACAGCATTGTCGTATTTCTCATCTCCATTATCTGTTTTTCGTGATGTTTGGAAAATGCACTGCTTTGTATCTAATAAGAAATATGATAGCCTAAGTTGTTAGCCTTTGACCACGACAAAAATAGACTTATGACTCTTTATTCTTTGTTCTTCTTCTCAGCAAGTCCTTGGTCTCTAGAAGTTGTCACTTTTGTTTGTTGGTCTGTCTTTTAAGGCATGGCTTCTCATAAATAGCAACATAGACTAAGCAAGAATGCAGTTCATCAGCATGTCATGTGCTGTGCCATCACTGCTTATGTGTTTGTTTATTCAGTAACTGCAAGGTGGTTCTTTTCCATTCAGTGTGATCATGCACAAGTAGCTACTGCACACTAAAGAGGAAAATGCTTGGTTCTTTGGTGGCTTTATTGTAGTAAATTCTTACATTAGTTCCCTGTATTTTTTAGGTTTTTTTTAGTGTGTACAACTTACTAAAAGTCATAGTACACCTTCAGTCTTCTCTCCCTTTTTTGCTATTTTACATTCAAAGACATAAAGAGATAATTTTTAGAGTTTATTTATGTTAGTACTGTCTCCCAGCTGTGTTTTATTCTAGTTTTAATTAGAATTTCAGTCATCTGTGCATGAGTTTATTCCCATCTGATAGTGTCATAGTAGTAAAGTTGCTGAGCAAGGTATCTTTGGCTTCTGTGGACTAATATTCATCAGGTGTTTGGTCATGACCCTCTTGTCTTATGGTCGTGGCATCTAGAATTTCTAGGTGACTGCAAATACAAGTATGAATGAAGTCTGGAGCTCTTCTGTTGGTGAGACTGGGTTAATTCAGATGAACAGGACTCTTCATTCTAAATGAGGTGAATTGATCTGTCCCCCCCATTCTTTCCCAGTTTACTTTAAATGTTGATGTTTTTCTGCCAGTTTCTGGTTTTATGGTACAGCAGCTCTCCAGAATGGAACATTTTCGCGTTTATTGCGTTGTGGTAGTATCTCAGTCATGTACTTGATGAAAAGAGCTTTCTTTGAACTCGTAGATCTGAAGTGATCAGGTTGCTTCAGCTGTACTGCCTTGGCACGGCCATCTCTGCAGGTACCTACTTCTCATAACCCCTGAAAACCCAGCCCGTTTTGGTTTTGCAGTAGAGGCTGCTAGCAAGGTATTGAAGAAAAGACATGAGAAGTGTCTCAGCAGTGTCTTTCAGTCTCCTTCTACTGATTCATGTTAATTGACCCTGTTGTAGACATATCTGTCATGCAGAAGGGTGAGATACTATTTAAAACATCCATGTTGCATGTGGTTATAGAGATAGCACCTTAAATCAAAGAGTAATGCCTCTGACTCAGGAAAGTGTTGGGTGCTTTGACCCAGCATAGCTGTTCTTGACACAGAAGGCTGTTACTTTTTTTGTTTGTTTGTTTTTTTGTTTGTTTTTTATGTGTAGATTAGACTATTTTGCCTTATTTGAATTTCCCTTTCTTAATCTTGGTCACTTTATATAGTCTAGCCTTCCTAACAATGCTGAATCTAAACATACCATTGTCATAAATAATTAATGGCTACATTCATGTATTGAGTTGATAGCTTCATGTCAAATTAAGCTAAATTAAAGGTAGCTTTTTCACTGGTGTACTCTAGAATTAAAGTCTTAAGAAAAGATAAATGTGCCAAAATTTGAGCATGTATATATGGGAAATTTGAAGTCTTATGTTCACTTTGATTTCTGTCAGATTTATCCACTTGATGTCTATGTTCTGACATACTGGAATTTTTTTTTTTTAGAGTTTTTACCCATTTTTCAACCTAAAGAAATATCGTCTGTTATACAGGTAACTACTTTGGAAAATGGTTTTTAATATCCACTTTCCAAACCTATTTGACAAATTTGAACTTAATTGTGGAAGATGGTAATCTTCAAATGTCAAGTCTCGAGTAACATTTTGAAGTTAATTTGAAAATTTGATAGAGGAGTTACAATTATTATCATAGTTTAGATACACTAATGACTTTGGATGCTTTGATGTCTGTGTAAAATATCACCTGGTTGCTGTTAGATCTTATAGTTCAACATAGAGAAAAGGTTATTTAATTTACAAATGCTTCTGCACAGAGGCTTAAGTTGAATTGCAGTCAGTTTGTACTACAACACTTCTTTACCATAAGTTGTAGGGCAAAACTGTAGCAGAGATTGCAGCTACTGCCTCATTTATGCTTGCCCATATTACTCAGAAGGGTTAGAAACTTTTCTTAGAATTAAAGTTTAGATTTTCTGTAGCTTAATGGCACTTGCCTGGAAGGGGCTTATGTGCACACTGGGGAGGAGGATTTTCAAGCTTCTGTACAAAGATCAAATAGGAAATTTGCCAGATTGGGAAATGGTGTTTTCTGTTAGAAGAGGAGCATGATCTGAGATTGTATTCAAGAGCTTTAATATATGTGTAGTAGTCACAGTTTAGAAAAACACAATAATGTAAATTAGGAAGATAGTACTTATTGCAGAAGCATAATGTGAGATTATATTGCAGATAAGTGAAATTTATTAAAAAGCAAACACTGAAGAGGGGAAAAAAATCAACAACCAAACCAAAAAAACCCCAGAGCCATTGTTTTCATAACCTGATTACAAAATGTCACTAAATTGGAAGCAAATAACATGCCTTCACTGCTCTTTTCTAACCTTGACAGGCAGCTTCTTTGCTGCTGTGCAAGATCTGTTTCTCAATGATACCACCAATCTGTGATTTTTAGAAGTTTGGCACCTAAATATTTCCAAAGATCTGGGTCTTAGTACTTCACCAAGTGACAGTAAATGGTCTCTATTAAAATACTCATCTCTTCCAGATCTGTGTAAAGGCGTTCAAGTGCTGCAGGGAGTGCTGACAGGACTACTTTGCCTGTCCTTCCCTGGTGATGAACAGGAAGGTATTATGGTTGCTCAGAAGGAAATTGGAGTGAAAATCAAGCACCAAACCCAGGTCCACTACTGAGGAGAGAAAGAACCTGTTCATTCTGTTCTGGAGGCTGGAGAGCAGGAGAGTCTTCAGTGCGATTGTACAGTCTCTAATCAGATGCTACAGGAAACCATCTTAACCTCCAGGCACTGTTTTCCAACTCTCTTCTCTTTGCCCAGCATATTGTAAAGGACAGTAGTTTTCCAGTGTATCCATTTCCTTTTGTCAATGCAGCTCCTTTTCTTAATTGAATGCCTTGGCTAAGAAAAGTTTAGGTACATTCTTCATGTTCTGTAATGGGTGAGTGGATGTATTAGGATGGGCAGGACAAGTGGCAAGGTTAATTAAAACACTTTCAAGCATGCTTGGTGTTTTGCAAAACTTATGGCAGTGATAGATGTTTGCATTAAGATCATCCAAAATTAGTATTTGCATGATCAGCCTGTACAGAGGAAGATTACAAGTTAGCGTGGAAGGGATAGTGAGTGAGAGAGGCTGAATGACAGTGCTGAGGGTGACAGAGAACACAAAGAAGCAAGAAAATTAGGGTAGGAATGAAGAAATGTAGGTAGCCCTGACCAGGGAGGGGCACGTGTAACTGGTAAAATGAAAAGGCACAGGGTGGGAGAGTGGAGTTAGAAGTTTTTCAAACAGTCACATAAGCTGAATTTAAAGTAGGCTGTAAATTTATTACCATTCAATGTGTACGTTGACTCTACGACTGAATATCTTTCCTTTTAGTTATAAGGGTTGGAATGTTCTCAGGCAAGCATAACAGTGAGGATGTTTCTCATGTTGCAGATTAACATCGAACCAGAGGTCTGTTTCCATAACTAGCTGTCTTCTGTGGTTTATAATGTCTCTTTCCTAAAAGTTAAATTCTTATTTGAGACTATGTAAGATGTTTTGATAGAATTTAAGGCTACAGAGAACTCAATGAGTGTCAATGTATTGTATAGAGAAACCTCTTAGCAGCATTAATTTACTGAAAATGGCATGCATTTTTCTGTTTTTACAAAGATTAGTGAGCTTCTCTCTCAAAACTTGATTTCTAGCTGAATACAATGGGCGTTTTAGTGTCTTTTCATTCCATGTGGTTTTGTTTTGCTGAAAACAAGAGGATTTTGTTTCTTTTATTATGAAGAAATGCTCTGTCTTGATGAGAAAGCAGTGTTTTAGTGAGTAATTTAGAAGATTTTTTTAGGATTAGTGCTGGGTGTGCTGATTCACTTGGAGATCTGAACCTGAACATTTAAATATGTGTAAAGACTAGTGGATGGTGGCTGTTACTTTACATTACACCACTGAACAGATGCAGCAGGTGATTTAAGGAATAGTGTAGAAAAGTGGTGTTTTTACTTAGTTCAAAATATTGTGTGAGGTTTTGTGTTTCTAAATAGGAAAAGCTTTTTAAAAGTTACTGAAGTGAAAAAAAAAAGTCTATAGAATAGACTTCCCCCTCTCCCCCAGGAAATAAGTAGGTTAACTGCTATTAGAAGTATTTTAGAAATATAATTCTACATCCTGATCTAGCAGCACTTGCATTCTTGGAAGGTTTATGTCTGGTGCTCCAATTTGGAGTTCTTCCTGCATTAAAAACCCATTTCTGCTGCTCTTCTGTGCCATGTAATTACATGGTTGTATTTCCTTTGGTTTTACAAGGGCTGTCTTTTCAACAGAATGGAAGTAGTTTGAAAAAACAAAACCAAAAAAAACTAGACACAAGAGAAGAAGGAAAGTTCTGGGGCAATGATTTTTTGCTACCCTCTAGAGGGGAGGGTTTATTTGATCCCTCTTGGGATATAATTAATTTAAATATTTTCATAGATACTTAGAAATGGTCCCAGTTTCACTCCCCGCCTGTATCATTAACCTCTGTGTGGCTGGGCAGATATGCCAGGTCATTTTCTTACTATCAATTTGAATTTTCCGCAGCTCCCAGCCACGCAGGGTTCCAGGTGAGGCGAGAGGAGATGTGCTGCTTCCTGGGTGGCCGTGGTGGCCGTGACCTGGGCTCTGAGTTTTTGTGGGTTTGGAGATGCGGGTAGCGCGGTGGGGTCAGTGAGTACCGGCTGCTCAGGCGCCTCTTCCCACTGCACTTGGAGGGAAGGGCACGCCTGCAGATTGCTGGGCTCAGAAAGAGCGAGCTAGAGATCTCTAATGAGATTTTTTCAAATGTCTGTGGTGGATGTGATGGATGAAACATATAATCAATACTTTAAAAATCTGGGGTTTCTAGGGAGTGATGGAAATAGTCCAGTAAGTACTAATTCCAGTCAAGTTTTTGTTGTGGTTTTGTAACTTCCCCAGTGCCTGAACCTCACATAGGTGTTGTGGTTCGGAGGGAAGGTTGAACGCTCCTTCAGAACTCTTCCAACGAGCACTTCAGAAAGATCTGCAGTGCATAGCCATTCTGGACCAAATACATTTTTTTTCAGGGATTTTTTTTTACTGTTTGCTGTTTGCAGGTAATCAAAGCTAATATTTACATGCTTGGGTAGCCAACTGACATTTAAAATGCTATTTTCGTAGTTTTACCTGTATTGAATTTAAATTTTCTCTATTCTGTTGTGCACTTTAACTCTGCAGCTTAAATCACACTAAAAGCTAGCTAAAAATGTTAAGTTACTTTTAGATCAACTGACCTGTATTTCCTTTAAACTTACAAACTTATTGGTGAATTCTGATAACTCATAATTAAAAAATATTCCAATTCAACTGTTATTGATACTTTCCTGTGATTATTTTTCATTGAAGATGAACCTCTAAATGTGCTCAGCATGTTGCTTTGAAGTCATTAAGTTGTAAGTGAACATATACACGAGTATACATAAAATACTTCAAAATTTGATTATCTTTCATAGGAAAGTTTTTACCTTTGAAGACAATGTTAGGACCAAGATATGATGAACAGGTTGCTGAAGAAAATCGTTTTCACCCGAGTATGTTATCCAACTACTTAAAGAGTCTGAAGGTAAAGTTACGTTTTCTATTAATTGAAACATTACTTTTATTATAAATACTTACTCACATGTTACTTTTCAGATTTAAGAAACAAGTGATTGGTGGCTTCCTTTGGGATGTCTGTTTGAGATTTTCTTTTTTTTTTTTTTACATTTCCAGGTTTTCTTTGCAACTCCTAAATTTCCAAAAGTACTTTTGTATATGCAAGAATTGTGCAAAATCATCCAGCTCATTTACTTTATTAGCAGCAAGAATCTCACTCTGTTATTACTTGTATCTTAGGGAGGGATCATTGTCAAAATTCAGATAATCTGAGTTTGTAGTTTTACAAATGGATGTGTTAAGTTGCAATTCTGCTTATAGGAGTGTAAGCATTTAAAAGTGAAAGGAGAATTTCATAGAACTCCTGTAGTTTCAATGCATAATTTTCTTCTTTTGATGCCTAGAGTGCTTTATGGTAGCTAACCAGTCATAGCTAAATATGGAAGAAAACAATTTATGGATTTTATCTGGTAACTTCTTAGTGAAAAAAAAAATGCATAAGTAGAGAAAAATGTTAGGACCATGGATTGGGACCCAGGCAGAGTTGTGCTTCTGGTTTATTTCCTTACTCTCTATTTAGCCCGTTTCTGTCTGTCTACTTCAACTTTCATGTTGTTCTGCACCACGGCACAACTTTGATGATACAAGTGGGGACTGGGACCTTTTCAGCCTTTCCTGTCATGTAGAGGTCCATGAAGTGTTGTGCCCAGTCCAGTGCATTAGGAGATGTGGGAAATGGGATTTTGAACCTCCCAGGCAAAGAAAGACCTACAACCTAATTCTTTTAGTCTGTTTATTAAACTGTTATAGAGGAGATTAGCACATTTTTTTTGACCATGTATTTTATAAAACTAATCATGCTAGTAACATTACTTGTGTGTGTTTGGGTTTTTTTTTTGCTGTTTATCTAAGTTGAAATAATTCTGAGATTGTTTAACAATAACAGAGCTTAAACATCTAAAGAATCGGGTGTCTAAAATATGGAAATCTTCATTTATGAATCTTATTTAGGCTTAGGTGTGAAGTAGATGGTGATGTACTCAGTGTAGCAGTGATAGAGGTACCTGTGGGCTGATGTGATAAGAAACTATCAGTGAAGCATATGTGCCTGTTCTC
The DNA here is from genome assembly GCF_964273445.1 of Streptopelia decaocto. Classification (NCBI taxonomy): domain Eukaryota; kingdom Metazoa; phylum Chordata; class Aves; order Columbiformes; family Columbidae; genus Streptopelia; species Streptopelia decaocto. The sequence continues at coordinate 82,827,165 of NC_138656.1, forward strand.
AGATGCTTGCACTGGTAGAATTTTTCTTGTTTGAATTCTTGGATCTATGCATACAAATTCTACTTGAGTTCCTCTTTTATGTGTTATGGTTTTTTTTTTTTTTTCTTTGACTGGCTTTAATGGACATACCTAGAAATTTTCCAAAACCAATGTTATTTACACTTTGAAGTAGTTTGAAGTTCTGCATATATTTCAAAGTTACAGAGAACTTCAGAGACTTACTCAGAATTTTTGACTATTTGCTTCTAGCGATTTGTCACCAATAAAGAAATCTTTTTGAGCCTTCATAGCCTTTTCACTGGGCACATCAGTCAGTTGTATTGCAATGCTACAAATTCAAAATATCTTGAGTGACATCAGATTATAAGAATCTGATAGTACAATTACTAGCATGAGGATCTCTACTTCCATTTCTGTAATTTTGGTTAACAAATGATTTCTCCCAACTCCCTGTTCTAGTCTAGTACATTGTCTTGAACCCTGGTATGATTGCCAAATGTTTGCTATTTGAAAACGTGTTATTTTTTCTTTTCTGAGACATGCAGTTGGTTACTGGAGTGCTGTATTTGTATAACAGCAGTTTACCAATAATCTGGCATAAGATGAATGTGCCATTGAGGAGACCTTGAAAAGTGGATTTTTCCAAGGCAAAAGCCACTCATTGTGCATGCTTCCCATCATTTTACTGCTGTGTGCTCTACTGCTAATAGTTTGCAGAATGAATCACTTCTGAAACCTGGTTATTACTTAACTCCGTAGAATTTGCCTCCCAAATAAGAGGCTTCAGCAGGAACTTTAACATCTGGATTTTCGTAATATTGAGATATTGCTGCTACCACAGTTTTTTTAAGATTACCGGTTTAGCATTTAAGGCAACTTCTATCTAACTTTCTCTAACAAACTTCCGTGTAATTCTCTTTTTTCATGGTGCTGGTTGCTGAAAATCTGAATGGTAGAAACTGATTTGCTAAGGGATAGTAACCCTGTTTTTCTTCTGATTGCCAATATTGACATAGTGTCTTAATGGTCTCATTAAAAAATTGCAGGACCAACTAGCGACAGTATGAATAATTTTTTTTGTTTTAATTTATTTCTTGAGTAGCTAGGTTACTACTGTTTATGCTTTATAAAAGCTAGTTTTATTTCTGTTATGAGGAGCTAGAACATTAGTTAACTTAAAATAATGTTTGGGCAATTAGTACACTCAAATTACGATATTTCTGTTAGGAAAACTAGTTATCATTTCTCAGCCACATTATTGTTTTTGCAGGTAAATTCAATCACTGATTTAAACTATTTTCCTCAAATAAGAAATGCAAGAAAACAGTCTGTGGAGAGTATTCAGTGTATTGTAGTATGCTCTCTCACTCCTGGGGAGGATGTTTTCAAGTTCCAATGTCTAATGAGAAACTTCTGCGGTCATACAAGGAGAATCCAGTGAAGCCCGGTTGATTGCACAGCAACAGAACAGCACATGCGTGTGGCTTTAATAGCTGGAAAGTGAGAGGCCGAGGGGGAAGGCTCATAACCACAGAAAGACCTGGAAAGCTGGGCCAAAATAAGTGTGAGCACAATGGATATACCATGAAGATCATGGTATTATTGTATGTGAATTTCAAGATATAACTTTTTTTTTTTTTTCCTTCTATCCAGTCATCTTTTACAGTTAGAAGAAAGAAAAATAACTAGTTTCAATTGTGTTTCAATGTGGTGTCTAAGACTGTAGTGTTGCAACAGTCCTTGTAAGAAATAAATGTATGTTTTAGTGAGAAGTTGCTCAATGTTTTGAAATTATTCTTTCTTCCAAAGTTGTGTCATTCAGTAATGGCTGGGTGTGGTGGACTGGAAGATGTGATTCATGCAAAACACTGGCTGGAAAAACAGTTTTTTCTAGTGGGTGACTATCTATTTTAGCTTAGATAGTCTTTCAAAAATAAGGTCCTGTTAAGAACTTTCTAGGAGCAAACTTTTGAGAGTGTGACTGAGGGGATGACTATGATGACTGGTGTGATGTGAGGGTTTTGGAGCAGAGCAAAGCACCTGCGTGGTGAATGTACATGTACTAGGATCTGTTCTATAGGTGAGAATTGTGGTTGGTCAGGGCAAGCACAGTATAACCGCAGTTCAGTGACTGAAATGTTTCGATTCTTGTGGTACCAGTATTTTTTTGCAAGGATTTTTGGAATATCATAATTGTATACTTTAATATGTTACATTATCCCCATCTACTTCTTTTAAATTTCTTTATCCTTTTCTTTTGCCTTGCACTCTCTAAATCATAGTGTGTTATGTGCAGCTAATCCCATGAACTGAGAGAGGAAATATTGATGCTTTCTGTAAAGCAAAGAAACTGGTTTCAGACCATACACTCTGTATGCCATACATGCTGTTATAGCTTTGGCTGAATTATACCAGATGTCTACTTGGTTTACTGCCCTATGAAATGTGTGAGGAACAATGTCACTTCACAAGATACTCGCTTGTGTTTGATTGAAGTGATTTGTAGTATTTTCAAAGGAGTAGTTGGCCAGAAATCCTGGAGTCCTGTAGTTCAGAGTTTCCTCTCTAGCAGACACTTCACTGTATTTCATTCTTCTGTTCAAGTTAAATGCAACATCCCAAACACTTGGTGACACTTTGGGTCTGAAGTACGTTGTAGTGTTCTCCTGGCTTCTACGTGTGAGTCGGGAAACTGAAATTGCTAAATGAGTACGTTCTAATGAGTAATTTCTAAAAGTTGAGGGAAAAACATGTGAATATTCTTCAAGCTTAAAAGCTTTGGCATAAAATTATTTTTTATGCTTTCACACATCTTGTCAGTGATGATTCTTCATTGCAGCAGGAGCTTGGGGACGTTTGGAGGCTTCTGGTGGCAGCATTTGAAGATGCTGGTATTTGAGAACTGTGGGGCTGGGAATTGGCTTTGAGTTTTCGACACAAAAAAGGAATTTTCTATCTCTTATTTCTGGATGGGAGGATGTGAAACTATGTTCTGCAAATCACTGGCATTTCTTCTTGTAGCCTTTAACGTTTTGATACATTAAACAGTGTTACCTTTTAATCTGTCTTCATGCTTTTATTGAAGCTTGTTTTCCTCACCATTCTTTTTCCCTTTCTCTTGACTACCAGGAGACACAGCATTTTTTTCAAGAGCAATTCACACTTTGGAATGTCTTCTTTCTTAATAGACTGGAACTGAATGCAAGAACCTTTACTTTAAAATGATGTTTTCATTAAATCTTAATCTTACTTTGAAAATATATATATATATTTTTTTTCCACCTTAGCTGAGGACATCATGGAAGTGTTACACCTGACCCCACCTTGCACATCAAAGAACAGGTTGTCAAGCTGAGCTATGTAGAAGCCGGGGAGGAGTGTAGTTAGGGGGCCATTTGTGTGGCTTCGTAGTCCAGAGGTCTCTGGTGAAAACATCTGATTCTCATATGCATCTTTTTGCCAGCTCTAGCCACAAGATGCAGAGCACACAGGGAGGTTCTTGTGCTTTTTTTGGGTCATGATATGTTTCTGGAAGATACTGTGTGGATTCCCTCCATGAAGCCATTGCTTGTGTAGAACACTAGAAAAATATCTAAATAGTTTCAGCTCATTTTAGATGTACTTCTCTATCCTAGCATGTTCTGTACAGTCACCTGGAAGCACTGGTGTGGGAATATGTCGTTCTCCTTGCAAATTAAGTAGTCTTTGAGATACTTGCTCAATGCTGTTGAGAATGGAAGGAGAGTAAAGTAATAATTGAATTAATAGATTTTTGTATGCTTCCTACAGAATTAATTACTGGCTAGTACGCTGTCAGTCTGTATGTTTAGCAGCTCGGTTGACACTAAATATTTGAAGTTTCAGATGATGTAACATTGTTTTCAGATGGACCCCTGCTGAAGTAGCTTGTATTTCTGCAAAACACAGTAATAAAAGTAAATAAAGCATTCTGAATAAAATATACAAAGTTGAAGTAAACAAGGAGAAATTCAGGCTTGATTTAGGCATTACACTATGAACGCTTAATGCCGATGACATAATATTATGGTGCTTTTTAATATCTGATAAATAAAAGTATTATCAAAGTATAGAAGTATTATGAAAATATATAATCAGAACTTTCTATACCGTGGATAACTAGCTCTGCAGATAACTGGAAATTTGCCTTTGTGGTCTACTGAACAATATAACCATGTGAAGCAGCTGTTTTAGAACTGTATTCCAGTTATAATTGGAGTTTATGTTTTCTGAATTGTCTGGAAGCATTGTTTTAATTTGTAATTCTTCCAACTGCACTGCTAAGTTATTTCTAGTCTGTTGACCGCAAGGTAAATAAAACCTAATCAAAATCCTGTTTATGAGTATTGCTGGAGTTTTAAATATATTGCAGCTGCAGTGTTCTTCTATGGTTTTGCATGCCTAACATGCTTCAGTGTTAAATGTATTTTTAAGTGCACTATTGATGTATCTTTTAAAAAGACAAAGTTATGGAATAGCGGGAGACACAACATTTTTTTCAAGAGCAATTCACGCTTTGGAATGTCTCCTTTCTTAATAGACTGGAACCGAATGCAAGAACCTTTACTTTAAAATGATGTTTTCATTAAATCTTAATTTTGCTAAACTACTGCTCTTAAAATGCCTTTTAAAAAGACGTCTGGTTTCATGGTGAGGAGCCCCCTTGAAAGCGTGACACTCAGCATTTTGACCAAAAGCAATTACTTGCACTTGTGAGGCAGGAAACCAGGGATACTCTTGGTACCACGGCTGTGTTAGTGAGCTGGTTTTCCACAGTTCTACTGGGAGGTTTATAGTTGGTGGAAGTTTGCTTGGGCCAAGGATCAGTAGGATGCACTTTAATGATGTTCTCTGTGCGCTGGATGCCACCCAGTGGAACTTCAGCTTTCCATCTTGCTTTTTGAAAACATAGTAACTTCCACAAGGCTGCTTTAAAAGACTTGTTTTACAGCTATAAAAACCAAACACTGAAGAAGTAAGTTCATGCAAAAGGGGACACATTAGGGTAGAGTGGGCAAGGCAGCCTGAATTTGGGTATGTCCTAACATCTGGGTGATGGAAACCATCACCTTATTTAATGGCAGCATCTCTGAAGATTTCAAGCTGTTTCACATTTTAGCTTTGAATAAAATGTTTCTAAGAATTTAAACTTGAAAATATGTTTGTTTGTTTTGCACTCTAATGGATGAGTAAATTAAGATGAACTATTTTTCCTGAGGGTTTACTTGTGTATGTCACAGTAGTTAGTTCTTCTTATGGTACTTCCACTGTGCCAGTGTTCAATAACTTAAAACATAAGAGCACCCAATTGCACCTTGTTTATCTTTTAACATGTTAAAATAATTCTTTACCAGATAATTTCCTGCTGTTAGCAGACTTTATTTATTTATAAATGTTGGTGGGAACAAACCGAAGTTTTTGAATTGATGTCTAGTGCTAATTTAGACACCAGCTGTCACAAAGAAACACAGATGACTATGATGGTGGTAAAACCAAATTCGTAGAGATTTTATGAACCAATGAAATATTTAAGAGTTTTTAAACTTGTAGCCTGTTATTACTTTTAATTTGTATATTATTAGGTATTTATTATTTATGCAATACATTTATGCAATTGTGCAACCACATATATGTTTACTTTTCTTTTTTTTAGGTTAAAATGGGTTTACTGGTAGACTTGACCAACACCACTAGATTCTATGACAGGAATGATATAGAGAAAGAGGGGATTAAATATATAAAGCTCCAGTGTAAAGGGTAAGTTTTCTGCACTTTTTTTAATATGTAGCTTTTCATTTGAAAGATCACACTGAAGTAATTAATTGTGATGTGTGGTGGGTTTTTTTTTCCCACTAGCTGTCTCCTAACCTGTGTGTTTTTGTGTTTTTCAGGCATGGTGAGTGCCCTACACCTGAGAATACAGAAACGTTTATCCGTGTGTGTGAACACTTCAGTGATAAGAATCCCTCAGAGCTTATAGGTTTGTCTTCTTATATCTATCATTGATTTTTGCTGTTAATTTATTTCATGTTTACTCATAACTGCAGTCTCTTGTTCTTAAAAGTCTAAGCAAAGGAATTTCCTCAGTACAGTGTTTATGCCTGTATAGATTTGATTGCTTTTACTCCAGAAGCTAGTATGCTTCTGTTTTTTACAGAAACTGTTATGTTTCTGCATCCATCAATTTCCACTTAGTGTGGAAAAATATACAGGCTTAAGAACTGTCTACAAATAGGTGATACTTGCATTGTGGTTTTGGAACTTTTGCTGATACACATTCAGGTTACGTATTGCCTAGGTATTGTTTTGGCATTTGATGGTATGGTTTACTTGAGGTCATTTGATAACTGAATGATTAGAGATTCTTTAGCAAATCTCACAAAGCAGCTAATTAATTGCTGGAAACTGGTAGTAGATACAAGGCTTAGTTTTTCCTCTGTGATGTACTGTCTCGCAGTAGGTACTTGAATCTTCTACCTTTTTTTTTTTTAACCCATAGCAAAATGAGTTCTCAGTTTAACTTGGATGGCTTCTAGTGGCTTTGGTTAAAACCATTTTATTGTGATTTCTGTTAAGCATATTAATGTTCAACTCTATCTCCAGACTGTCAGAGGTCTGAGGATATTTAATGTACCACTCACTTTTTCACATAATTTTCTTTCAGGTGCTTTCTTATCTATTTCACATAGAACGCAATTTTAATTTGAGACCTATGTTACCTTCCCTAAACTGTAATGCAAGTATGGGATATGAAAAATGAGGAACTGCTAAATGAGAGTGAGTGGGATCAGTCGTCAACAAGATTTCAAGTACTGGTACAAGTTCTGAAATCTTGTTGACGACTGATCCCACTCACTCTCATTTAGCAGTTCCTCATTTTTCACTCCCATTTAGCAGTTCCTCCACTTGGTCCTTCAACAATATTTCAGAATTTGAAATATTGTTATGGTCAGCAATTTATATGGAACATGGATAGCACGGTGAAATTCTATAAATAGCAAACCCATTTGACTGGTATTTCTACTTTTAAAATGCCATTTTTAGTTTTGAGTCACTAACTTTTTGACTTCTGTGAATTTTGGAGTGTTCTTCTGTTATTTAGATTGTTTCACCTTTGTGGAAAAAAAATCAATTAGAAGAGACAAGAAGAAAATAACACGTTGAATAAGCTTTTAAATAACCTGTGGTTTAGGCTTTCATAGTGAAAGCGAAGTGTTGGGATTTTCCATTTCTGTTCCATGAATTACCAAAAAGTTGTTTCTGGTTCTGGACGCTTTTTTCCTCTGACAAAGGATCACAGGGTCTGCTGGGGAGGATATTTATATCAAAATGAAAGCAGCAGTGATAGTGCTGCACTGTGATCTCATTGCTGAGATGCTTCTTATCTTTGTCACATGTATAAGCTTATTGACTTAACCTTCTGAGTAGCAGTAACAGCTGCAGGATTTATTGATAGCGATTGTGTATCATTTCATTTCCAGTGTCAAGATTAGGTATGAAAAGAGACTGAAATGTGAATGATAAACAAACAAAATTTTATATTCAACTAGAACAACTTAGGATGGAAACTTTATTTTTGCAGCTTGAAGGACTGGAGTATGCCTGCCTACCTTAGGGAAACAAAATGCAAAAATTCTGCTTAAGTAGAAAACAATGGAGAAATGATTGCTGGGAATAAATTCTATAAGTAAGCTAAGAATGATTTCATTTGATACGAGTTATGCAGTTTTTAGTATTATTAAATTGTTGGAGCGATAAAGGACTCAGCAAAACAATTCGATTCAATGTGAATCACGCTAAAGCCATTTATTACAGAAACAAGCCTCCTTATATATGCAACTATATTCTAATCACGCGTCCACGCTCCAAGCATGGATTCGCTAAATGAGTATCATGGGCTGTCCATGTGCTGGAGTCTCACTGGTGATATGTCCGATGATTCACGCCACGCCAGGACCCCGCTGATTGAGGAACACCCCTCTTTCTCACAGCAGATTCTGTTCTCAGCTTCTCGAAGCGGCCTTGAGATTCCTTTGAGCCTGACTAATTCAGCAACAGATCTTTATTTATCAAAACCCCTCCACAATTAAATAGTTAGAATGGATGAATCCAATAAATTTGTAGTAGATTTTCCCTTGCTTTATTAAGAAGGGAAGCTTGGGGGGTGGTCACAAAGCCCAACCCTCATACAGTTGGTAAACGTTTCTGTTTACCCGTAAGAAGTTTCTGGTTTTTATCAGTCTATCAGTCTAAAAAAAAATAATCTTGCAGTGTAGGGGAGTATATAGGATAAAAGATAGATATGGACATTTTGTCTGAATAAGCATCAAGTGAATTGGTTTTAAACTTACTTTACTATGGTAATCAGTATGGAAATCAGTAAAAGCTTAAGTGACTTGCTTCATGGTCACATCTGAAAAAATATGTTAATATTAAGAATAACTGTGTTTAGTGTTAGTGGAAACTTTAATACTCTGATATTTATAATTTAAAATACAGTATGAGGAAGAGGCAACATCTTACCTGAATCCTTTGCTATATATTTAATAGCACAAATTTTCAGGCTGGTTTGTGTATCACTAGGTGGTGCTGTTGTCTTGAAAGAAAAAAAATAATTCCACTGAATTTAGCTCTTCTGCTGTTTTCACTGGGGGATGAAGTCAATAAAATAGAGATAGAAGGTTTAATTATTTTTTTCTTAGATTAAAAAGATAAGTAATTCAAGATGATTATACTGTTGTATAGTTTTCTTTTTGTATTTTTTTTTCAGAATTAGTAAGTCTGGTCTTACGTTGGTAATAGCAAATTTGAAATAGTATTTTTGTCTATTGACACAGCTTTCAAGTTTGAGGTAGGCTAAGCAGGATATGATTTTTATGCCTGATGGTGTGAAATGAAAGTAATGCTCATTGAATCTGCTGAAAGCACAATTATTGAATTTGATTGTATTGTTTTCTGAAAAGCATTTGAGCAGACATAAAATGATACTTTGATTCTTATCTGTGTTAACCATATTTCAGTTGCTTTAAAGGTAGTACTCTTGAGTTGCGATAAACTGAAGTGTCCTATGCTCTTGTTGCTAATAATTTGCAGAAAGAATGTAATAAATTGTTTTTTAGGCTTATGTGCCTTACGTGATCTGGACTGCCTTGACAGGAAGGGAGATAACTCTTTAATGTTACTAATGAAGGTACAAGGATCCAAACCCACACTTAGGAAATTAAAGCATGTTTGTTAAAATTGCTTGCAAATGACCATGCTCTTTTCTTGTTTTGTGTAGGTGTCCATTGCACCCATGGTTTCAATAGAACTGGATTTCTGATCTGTGCCTTTTTGGTCGAGAAGTTGGACTGGAGGTAACTTTGGATGTTAATTCCTGGGGATTTGTGGGGAGTAACTGAAGGATCTTCTGTATGTTTCACTCAGTGTCTTGACAGCTGTCCTAATGTATTCACTGTTCGTTATTTTAAAACTGACTACTAATCCTGAGCAAACAGTCTATATTGACATTATTCATATAATCCCTTGGTAGTTTAACCTGTCTCAGTCAAGCATTCCAAGTCTGATATGTCAAAAGTCAGCGGTACCTGCTGTGTGTGGGCTTTTATAGTATTGTGTCTTTTCCCTGTGACATGTCCCACATTTTGAGTAAGAATATAGTGTTCAGAGATGCCTGAAATATTATTTCTCTTACTCTTTCATGTAGTTTTGCACGTAGGCTGTTCTGGTTTCTTGAGTTTTGAGGAGATTTGCTAGAGCAACAGCAGAGTGATGTACTTACTTCTGAAGGGCTGGGGGAGACAAAGTCCTTGTTTCCAGCTTGTTGTTTGATTAAAGTCTACAGCATGCTTCTATACAGGCTCACCTGGGTTTTTTGTGATTTAAAAATGTTCTTCATAAAGAGTAACAAGCTTTTTCAAATATCAGTAGTGTAAAAAAAAAAAATTACTTGGTCCATGCTGGTGGGCACAACTTCTGCATATTTGGAAGTACTCATGGAACACTATTTCCTTGCTAATGGGGTCCCATGCAAAGCATGTTTCTTAACAAGCCCCTTAAGTGTTCTGATTATATTTCTTGTATGGTCCTTTAAGCAAAGGAGATTCTACTCCTGTTGCTGCATTTTCTTATGACTGGACAGTTTATTTGGTGCTTAGTATCTATGTGCAAGGTGTTTGCAAAGAACTAGGTCATTGTTGTCTGTTAGTAAGCTTGGAATAAAGACATTGGAGTAATGGAGACAGAACACCGTTAGCAGTGGGTGGCTGAATCTTGTCAGAATCTTAGCTGAGTATAGGAAGTAGACAGAGATAAAAATATCTTCATAGTATGATTCTAGTTGTTCCTATGAACTGGCAAATTTGTATGCTTCTAATCTACCCATTTTAAAGCAGCATGCGATAATTAGACTCAGAATTGGTCCTTTGTTCTGAAGAGGAAATGCACTTTGAATCTGTTTGAAACTCCTGCTTCTATGCAGCCTCTCCTTATTTTCAAACCTCTGTGGGAAAAGCCTTAAAACGTAACAGCCATGGTTTTTTTTTCTTTTCCATCATTCAGCTAGTTAATTGTATCAAGTTTGTTCATCTCTATTAGATTGTTTTAACAGAACACCCAGATATCGTCTGGTAGGGAAAAATGTCTTCAGCAAAATAATGAATTTTGGAAAGCTGGTAGTTAATGCTAAGCATTGTATCAAGATAAATCCAGTTTGCTGTATCATTCTTTAAAATAAGGCACTGTTATTTGCTGATAAGGAAATAAGATTTTCCTGATGGAAAAAATCCATCTGTATTCATTCCTTAAGCATAAGATATAGGAGTACTGCTGATATATTGTGAATACTCAGATGTATTTTATAGGTAGCTTAAAGAAAGGCCATCCAAACTGAAAATCTGCAGCTAGTAATCAGAAACCTTACTTGATTCTCTTTTTCGCAACTCATATTTTTTCCCAAAGATCTTTCTAGAACTTGCAAAATGTTTTCTTTTAGCTAAGGTATCTGTGCTTGAAATCTGCACTCCCTCTTTTGGCTTTCATTGCCATCTGTATGATAATGCATCCAGCTCTGGAACCTTCAGTGCAGGAAAGACATGGACCTTTTGGAGAGTAGCCAGAGAAGGCCACAGAAGTGATCAGAGTGCTAGAACACCTCTCCTATGAGGACAGGCTGAGAGAGTTGGGGTTGTTCAGCGTGGAGAAAGCTCTGGGGACACCTTATTGTGCCCCTTCAGTACTTAAAAGAGGCCTATAAGAAAGATGGGGATAGACCTTTTAGCAGGGCCCCTTATGACAGGACAAGGTAATGATTTTAAACTAAAGGAGGGGAGATTCAGGCTAGACAGGAGGAAGAAATTTTTTACAGTGAGGGTGGTGAAAACACTGGCCCAGGTTGCCCAGAGAGGTGGTGGATGCCCCATCCCTGGAGACATTCAAGGCCAGGCTGGACAGGGCTCTGAGCACCTGATCTAGTTGCAGATGTCCCTGCTTATTGCAGGGGGTTGGACTAGATGAGCTTTGAAGGTCCCTTCCAACCCAAACTATGCCATGATTCTATATCAGAATAGTATAGAGTTCTTCTGATGTTATCAGAGACAAATTTGAGCATCTTTCAGACCTCATCCCTTTTGCGTTTTTTTGGCCTTTCAGTGGCATTGATTACAGAAGATGTGAAACAATTTAAGAAAGATACCAAAATAAAAAATGTCTTGTGATGAAGAAATTAAGAATCTTAGAAAACAGAATGAGGAAGAAAGATCCTTCTAAATAACTCAGATTCTTAAACTGTAATTTCCCACATCTGATGACTGACCATCCGATAATCTCACTCCTGAAAATGTTTTGTTTTCTATAATACTCTTACCAAAGTTGAAAACAGAAAAACAGACTGACTTGTTCTTAGGAAGTGTTTCTGCCTATTCTGGGCAATTAGCCTCATGAAATTCTGAGGCTCCTTCCCATACTGTACAGATCAGACAAAAAATGCCTTTTGTATTTAAATTATTTTTTCCATTTTAAGCTGTATATTTTCCTTGTTCTAGTGGCAGGCTATTTTCTTACCTGAAAAAAAAAATCATTTTCACAGTATGTTATATGTGCTTTTGTTCCAACTTCAAGATATGTGCCTGTCAAGAAGCCTAACGGGGGGGGCATGTACCTTTTGTGGTTTCTCCTCTCTTTTATTTAGCAAGATTTCTGAGTTGATCTGTGGAGCATTACTGCTCCACACTGCCATGAGAAATGGAAGACAGAATTATGTCCAGTGTTTTCTGTTGGATATTTTCGTGGGATCTGTGAAAACAGCAACAATAAAACCTTTGTGCTGTGCTTGCTGTTGTATATTTTGCAGCGCTTTCTGGTTGGCTAATGAAGGTACATGACTGTTAGTTTTAGTTTCTAATTTTTTTGTGATCCAGTCTCCAGTTTATTAAAACACTGAAGATTAAGTGTTAGTTGCATAGTAAAAAGCTTCTGAATCACAGGTTTTTATGAGAAACTTCTAGAAAGATAAGTATTTTCAAAGATTAGGATACTTTCCCCCTGTGATGGCAAAACCTCTAATGAAAGGAAAGGTAATTCTTAGAGCGAAAAATGTAGCCATGTTTGGATTTCGACGCTTGCATTTTTCTTCATTAAGTTTGTTATTCTTTTTCTTTGGTCTTTTTTTTCTTCATTCAGCCCTGAAATACTTAGCTACATGTCACACATTCCTTTTCTGTAGCCATAATAAAAGTTTTACCTCAGTGACCAGCAGGCCACTATTAGCTACAGTAAGGAGGCGAAGCAATGCAAACTGCACTTACTTCTGAGAACATATGCAGTGCCTGCATAATTATGCACAACCTTGTGCAAGAGCAACTGTTGCCAGGCATGATGTTTCAAATATAATGAATGTTTTTGCTATTACCAGTTTAGATTTTTTTTTTTTTAATTCTCAGTTCCAATAAATCTTATGTTTGTTAAGGCACAAGGTGACTAAAACATGTAAATTAAACATCCAGAGTAATTTTCAATTTTTATTTTACAGTATTGAGGCTGCTGTGGCTACTTTTGCTCAGGCTAGACCACCAGGTATTTATAAAGGTGACTATTTGAAGGAATTGTTTCGTCGTTATGGAGATGAAGATGATGCACCGTCACCACCTGAGCTACCAGAATGGTGCTTTGAAGAGGATGAAGAGGAGGATGATGATGATAATGGTAAAACAGGAGGCCAAGAATCAGAACCTGGATCATCAGGCTCTTCCTTTGGCAAGAGGAGGAAAGAACGTCTAAAACTGGTATTTTTTTATTAGAACTTAATATTGGAATTTTAAACTTAATTTCATAAACTCATTGTCATCAGTTACTACATAATACATGCTGCAGGAGTGTCAGTGCTCTGGCAAATGAGGGCCAATAGGATTGTCCCTAACTGGTAAAACCAGGTAGATTAATTGCAAACTTTTATGTTTCCTATATGAACCTTGAAATATAATATACAGCGCCTCAACTATTCCAGTTGTAACAATGACTTAACATTTTTCTAATATAACATTTAAGTATTTTAAGCTTGATTGGAGATAGTAAAACACTTTTAAATTTTTCACTCTGTCTTTGGAGTTGAAGTGTTATGGGGGAGGTGTGTAAACAGTTTTTATTTATTTTTGTAGCTAGGTGGATGAAATTCAGCATTTTTTACATTCAGTGCTCATTTCGGTAAATATTCTTACTTTCAAAAATTTTGAAAGATTGAGAATTGGATTAGGAAAAAGCAAGATGAGCTTAAAAACCCAAGGCATATGGGTTATGATGTTCAAAGCTGTTTAAACTTCATAACGATAAGAAATATGACTGATCACTTACTCTGATTATTTTGACATAAATCTGCATAATTCTGATGAAATAAGTTACCATAGTTACTACACTATGGAACTAATACTCAAGTACAAAGAATATTCTTGTATTAACTGAGGAGTAATGGTACAGTTCTCTCCAAATTACTTTTTTTTTTTTGATTTGCAGATAAAGTAGAAAATTGCTGAGGGCAAAAATAGATTCAGTTCTTTTTGCATAATGCTGAATTATTTTACTTGTGTGCTGAGGTGTGTTTGTTTGCAAACACTTGGAAATCCTCATATGAAATATGCTGCGAAAATGCATTTTGTTATTACTGCAGCTGTTCAGCATGGTTTACAGATGAAGTATGGAACAGCCTGAAAGGAATACAAAATCTCATCCAAAGAAGCAAGATGAACTTTGAAAACTTTCAAATAACCTATCAGCTGAAATAAAAAATTGTCTACACTGTAAAAATCCATAGTAAAAATATATTCAGGGGGATGGCCACTACCTCCATTAAACTTGCAGTAAAACTTTGATATCCAAAAAAATTTGTGTCAGAACCTCAAAATGGTTTGTTTTAATGCATTAGCAAATGAGGTGTGATGGCGACGTCCAATGAGGGCCTTTTTTCAGCAAGTATAGAACTAAACTGGTCCGTTTAACAGGAATCACAATAGTGACTTCCCAGCCTTTTTCTTATCTGCCAACATAGTTTTTTGAAAGCTGGAAGCTAAATTATACGAATAAGCATATTAATAACTAAAAGTTAATTATGAGATAGATAATTCATGAAATAAATAATCATCTAGTTAATATGCATATTCGTATAATTCAGTTTTGCAGCTCTGGAGGAACATTCTTTGACGTGAAGAGGAGGAACGGGGAGAATTCTTTACCATGGTTCTTGGCTGGCAGATTGGACTGCTTCTTAACTAGTAGATGGATACAATCTATTTGTGATTCGTTGTAAATATGCGATCTACAGGGGGAATGATTACCAGGTAAATACCTCTTGCTTAGATTTTTTTAATTTACTGTCTAGAGGGCTAAATTTTCAGCATTACAGCTGATTTCCTGCAGCAGATGTTTTCAGCATTCTGAGACTACTCCTCCTGTGTATGCCTAGGGGTAGAGACAGCGTCCAAATAGAGGTGGCTGGTGTGATAGTGATGTTATGAAATGTTTTCATTTTGACCCAGATCTTCATGGGGATAGAAGAAAAGTTGAGGGGTAGAGGAGGAGACGTGTCCCAGGCATCTTGCTGGGAGAACAGTCAGAAGCAACTGCCCAGTTCGCTTGTGCTCTCCATTTCAGAAATTCTCTCCCAGACAAGAGAAACTTTACTGCAGCATCTTTCACTGAAACTTCCATGTTTTGATGTCAAAACCTCTTGACAGCCTTTCTTTGCTGCACTGCAGAAGCTGTGGGAACTGTTAGGACATAATGCCTTTAGAGTTTTGTTTGTCACCGCTGAGAGTAGTTGACAGGTAACAGCAAGTCTGTTTGCTGCAGTCTCAGATGCTGCACAGGAAATCCAAACAAGTTTTGACTTTGTCAGCGTGTGCCATGGTGGTTGTAGCATCGAAGCAACATTATTAGCTGACACTTAGAATCTCACCTCAGGAAGATAAAACATCTTCAGGACAAAAATACTTGATTTTGCAAATAGGACAAAAAGTTACAGTTCTGAGCCAGAACCTTCAAACTTGTCATGGGTCAACTGGATCTTTTACCATTTATTAAGGAGTGCCATCTGTTCTAGTCTGATGCAAGCTGCATATTTCGAAGGCAGTACAGGGTATAGTATGTAGAGCTTTTGAAATGGGTGGTTACATTTCAAATAGCCTGGAAGAGACGGTAGCTGTTAATGATTTTCTTCATGATTTTGAGGGCAGGTGTCTTATAGTCATCTATGAGACAGAGGGAAACCACTAAAGCTCATGGTTGTCACAGTGAGGTTATTTATTATTTAACCATCAAAGTACTTTGTTTCTATATATTAGTGACTTTATTTTTCTCTCTCTAACCTACTTTTTTTTATTTTTTCCCCAAAGTTTAACCCCTATACTTATTAATCTGTCTGGGGGTGTGTCTTGATGGATATGGAGATATATACTTGAACACTGGTGTAATTTGCTTTTAGCTTTCTCTTTTTCCACATTAACAGCCAATTTGTTCACTTTTTCCCTATAGTCCGTGTTTTTTATACTTCTGACCATTCTTGTAATTCTTTGTGTTCTATCATGTTAACCCATGTTTTTTTGAGACTGCGGTGCCTGAGATTGAACACAGGCCTCTAGTTGAGGCCATCCTGGTGCTTATTAGGGAGGAATTGATTTTAGATGTCTTAAGGCTAATACTGCTGTTTATATTTCTCAATATAATTGCCTTTTATAAGACAGAATAATACTTATTCAGCTTTTGGTCTCTTGCTGCCTCTTTCTTTTTCTCTAATTATCTACCAGTGTGTGTTTCTATAATTGCTTATTCCTTATTAAATGTAGAACTTTGTTTATACTGAATTGCACAGTGTTTTTTTCCAGCTCATTCTTAAGGATAACACTGAATTCTTAAACTACCATCACAGTCTGTATCCCTGTTACTAAATTCACGGATGTCACAAAAATAAGAATATGGTGTTAGGAAATCTAGGGAAAATAAATTAATTCTCTTAAACCAGACCCGGCAGATCCTCCTCAATGTTTTCTTCCATTTTGTTAGTGAAACACTAACTCCTCTGAACCTGGTTTTGAAACAGGTTGCTCTTCTGCTTTCTGGAAGTTACATCTGCCCCATGTTTTCCGAGTTCCTTTATGAGAACAAGACAAGCAAACAAAAGACAAGCCAAGGGAGTTGTTACCTCAAGAATAGTGCAGAAAGTACATGGACTTGGCTCAGTTTTGGCACCTTATCCAAGGAAATGTCCTCATGAAACCTGGTGGGCTGAGTTCTCAAGATGGATACCCAGGTGCCTCACCTTGTTTTTGCAGTGCTGTGCCTTAGCTAGTGAATGTACTTTAAGCCCGACCTTATTCTGTGAAAGCCTCTTCTGCTGTGCGTACAGCTGTGGCACTTTTTAAACTAGCATCCCGGTTGAGTCTCTGGATAACCACGTTGGTTATATTCTTAGGTTGTAGTAATCAATCTCTCCCCTTACTGTCTTAATATTGCGCATTTTCCTCTTCACTCTGTGTCTTCAGCACTTTGCTCTGTTCCTTGCTCTCCCCAGTCCTCTCCTTCTTTAACAGCATTATAGGGAGCGGTTACAAGGTACCTAGCCACGGGAAGCCTGTATGAAAATACAAAAACTTGGCTTGTTTGTCCAGTTATAAGGTGTACTTGTCTCCTTAATTCTTTAAAAATTGCTCCCCAACATGATAACGGATATGTATATATGTAATTATGTACATCAAGCACATGTTGCCTGTGTGAGAGAATGTGTGGTGTTTGGTCAAGTGTTTAAAATCAGTAAACAGTTAAAAGCTGTTAAAATAAACAAAGCAAAGTTACTGGAGCCAAATTAGGATGTATCATTTCTATGTTATGAGAAGCTAATACTTTTGTAATTTTGAATAATGCATTCTAACTTTTTCACCATATGGAAAGTTTTCTAAATTGCTTAAAATCAAGCCTGAGAGCAGCATGTAGATGATTTCTGTTTGTAGGGAAACTTGACTGTGCTGTGCACTCTGACATCAGTGGCTTCAAAACCAGTTGTGTATGTGCATAATCCCCTAATCGGATAATCTGCAAGAGACACTTCCAAATGGCAGGCACCAATTTCATGTGACTTCTACCTTTCTGGGAAGTCTTTCCTGTTGCCTACCCATTGCTTTGATCTTAGCAGTCCATACTGCTGGCGCACTCTGACATTATTCTGAGTAGCGAGGCACAACCATCTTCTTTTATTTCTTGGTGCTCTTAACCACTTACTCAGAACTCAGCCACTCGGCTGGCCAGGCAGGTGTAGATCTCTGCCCCTCCCTGGCTGTCACACCTGCTGGTGCCCACGTAAGTAATATAGGATAAGTGACACACTGAAAGCCTGTGGAGCTAAAGGTAATTAAGGTTATCTTATTTCTTTAGGTTATTCTGTTCTCAGAATATGATTTGGTGATGCAACCGAGCCAGTCTTAACTGAGGCAGTCTGTACTGAAAATAGCATTCCTGCTTTCCCTGCGTTCCTTCTGCTTCCCTTGTGCTGGCACTACTGCCAACTCATCCTATGGTGACCTAGTTTAGGATACTAATTTGGCAGAAAATTACTAATTTGTGGTCGTATTTTTTGCCAGCTTGGTTCCTAGGCTTGCTCAAGAGTGTAACAGGTGAGTGCCACGGTGTATGGAAGGAGAGAGAGCAAAAAGGCTCCTTTCCTCAGTAGTATGCAGCAAGAAGTGTTTTAGAGAACAGATACGAAACACTTGTATCTTTGCAGGATTTGTAGCTCGACAGGTGGAAACTTTATGCTTTGATCTTCCTCGTCTGCATTGACAATTTATGTGAGATGCTGTTGAAATAAGTCTGGTTGATTTGGGATCTCTATAGAACTCTTTAATTATGTAGCTTTGTAGACGTGATGGCTTTAATGTGTTCCATTGTGCAGAATAACTTTTTATTTTGCTTGGCATCAAACTTTTTCTGGAATAGACAAGTTATTTCAAAGTTTTATTTTCAGTACTCTTTTATTCATCTCTGCTGAGGCTTTTCTGTGGCATTCAGGAAAGCACCTGCACTTTTTTAACCTGGTTGAGATTGAGAATAAAATTATGCAAGTGTATTTTTACACAGATATTTTGTTACGAACCAGCCAATTATGTTCTCTCTTTTGTTAAGAAGTTTGTCCTAGATCAACTGAGACCCCTTTAAGTTGCTGCTGCATAAGTACATTAATTCTTTCAATTGTTTTCCCTATAGTGTAAGTTTTAAGTTTTGAGACATACAACATGATAGATCACCCAGGTGGAGGTAAAATCCATGTAATTGAACTTCTTGTACTGGAATTAACCATCTAGTTCTGATAAAATTAACATCTAATTGAAAACATGCATCTCAGAGATTTGGACGGAGAAAAGTAGGACTTAATGTCTTCATCTGCTGAGATTTAAAAACAAAACAAACCACTGAAAACTTCGTGTCTAAAGATGTTTCCTAGTGACTTAATTCACTAATTAGCAAGCTACTTATGTTTACCTCACTTTAGATCTCTACTGTTAGTTAGCAGCTCTTACTTTCCATGAATCAAGGAGAGCACGGAATTGTTGGTCTAGAAATACTATTCATGTATTAAAAATAGCATTTAACATTTCATAGGTCAATTCTGTCCTTAGTTTCCAGCTTACTTATTTTGAGGCCATGCTTTTTGACACACTTAAAAGTGGTGTCACAAAGGCTTCTGCCAGAAAGAGTTTTGTGACCTTCAATGCGCAGTGATTTGCTCCAGGCTTAGGTGCTGATTCTCATCCACAAATAGATGTCTTGCACTACCTTGTTAGTGTATAATATTCTGTGTACTAAGGACAATTAATTTGATCCACGCAAGTTCCATATGTGACCAATTTACAATTAAATATCTTGTATGAGTGTACTTCCTTTTTAAATAAAAACATTTTAGTTACAAATGAAAAGTAATGACTTGCACTGATACTGTAGCTTGATATGGGAACTTTCTTGACAGTACTAGCTAAACAGTGCCTATCCCTTACTGTTTACCTCCTTTTAATTTTTTCTTTTAATCATTATTCACTTTTTTTGCCCCTGTAAATAACCAAGTTCCTGGGTTCATAATATGTCCCACCAGTGAGTTTACTGGCAAAGCTCAATAGGGTGGTATTTGCGGGAGAAACTTTAAGGAATATTTAAGCTAGTATTGCATGTGAAGGTTGTGTTGTAAAAACAACTTTAATCTTGTATTGACATATTCTGATCTGCTTTTTGAAGGCCTAAATACTACTTTTTGTTTGTTTGCTTTGTTTTATTTAGGGTGCAATTTTCTTGGAAGGAATAACAGTTAAATGTGTGACCCAGGTGACAACACAACCAAAGTTAGGAGGAATACAGCAAAAGTGTCAGCAGTTCTGCGGATGGGAAGGGTATGAGAACATTTAGAGCTTGTGTATTTATACTGTCTAGAAATAAGTGTTACATTTCTAGTTTTGCAGAAGAAAACAGCTCATTTGAAAAATGAAATAAGGTGACTATGTTTGGATGGATTTTTTTAAAAGAAAAAGCAAGCCTCAGAAACTCTCAACAGTGAAACACGAGGGTCTTGCATTGTACTTTGAAATGGAATGATCAGCTGTTGGTACTAAGAAACAATAGTCTAGAACTGCTTTTCTACTGACATGACAAAATGTTTTCACATTAATTGTTGATGTGCAAATTCCAGATGTAGTCTAGTCTAGGTAATTGTGTAAAACTTAGTGCGTGCTTAAACAATAGACATATTTATACAACTGCTGTTACCCTTTAGTCTTGAGGTATAATACTGATTTTTATAGCTAACTTGAATTTGTGTCCAAATTAATGAGAACATTGGTTTTAATGTCTCCAGTTCTGAGCTCCTTTCCAAACCTGATGATCCAGGGCGTTGCTCACAGTGCTTCCTACCTTGCTGATGCTTGTAGTTCTTCTAGTCCTTGTAATTTTAAATTCAAATATCTCTTCCTCCAAATTTAAAACTTTGAAATTCTACATAATTTAGTGTTTTGTCATAAACAAATATCCTTGTTCTTATCAGATAGGCATTTAGTTCCTCTTGCAAAATACCTTATTGGAGATGTTCTAACTCATAGTTAACCTTGCTGCAAGTCTGGTACAAGTTGTAACTTCAGTGCAATGTAAAAAAATGTATTGCCTTGTGTGACTATCTATTGCAGAATATTAATACACATGGTTCTTTTATTTATATATATATATATATATTTTTATATATATATATTTTTTTTTTTTTTGTAGATCTGGATTCCCTGGAGCACAGCCTGTTTCCATGGACAAGCAAAATATTAAATTTTTGGAGCAGAAGCCATACAAAGTTAGCTGGAAAGCAGATGGAACTCGGTAAGTTCATTTTAACTGAAAAAGAAACACCCAGTAAATTGGGTAGATGGTTTGTATTTTCTCAGGAAAGTGAATTTGCTGGTACAAAGGACAAGGCATATTCTAACAACAAAGCTGACTCCAGAGTTGGTTTTTTTTTTTTTCTGTTTTGGTACCCAACATTTGCTCAAATTTGTGGCCAACTTTATTTTTAGCAGCTGTTCTGCAGACTGACTGTTAAATGTATGTACTTTTATTCTTCTCCATGACCCTTGCCTCTCTGTCTGCCAAGACTTGCCACCAAGGCCTTAGAATAATCTTAGATAAAAGTAAAGGTTTGTTAAGATAAAGAATTTGTTTCGAAAAGCTGAATTAAAACTTCTAGTTGATCCTTCAGAAGCTGGCTAGCATTAGCAATCTCATGTCTTTTTTATTCATACTGTGATCTGATCCTTTGTTCGAACTTGTAGTTCTGGTCAGCCAAAGAGTCAGTAGTTTCATCTTCCCTTGCCAGTTCTCTTACATACATTGTTGGAGTGACTTTTTTTTTTTTTTAATAACAGGATACAATCTGATTCGGTTGCTGTGTCAACATCTTCAGTGCTGTTATTTCTAGTTGGAAATGACTTCTTGTATTTAATTTCTCCAGTATTCTCATGTTAGCATTTCAAAGTAGGAGAAATGCCATACATCATCTACCACAGAATGGCAAAACACTTTTTTCTCTGATTTTAACTGGTTATAGATCGGTCTCAACTGCATGAAACTCAGTTTAAGCATGTGCACCTAGTATCATTTGCTATCCTTTTGTTGCTTTGTCTCCTATGAAAAAGCCATGTCATACGGGGCCTATTGCCTCTACGCCCAGAAGCTTGCATGAGGTATAGAAAGTTTTGCTATTCACATGGAAATAAACCCCAAATGTTAGGTTCCCCATTTCCTTGTATTCTTGCAAAGAGTTACTGTGGCTCTTCAGACAAACAAATCTTTCTTGAGTAAAGTTCCAAGCCTCCAAAATCATACTTACTTTCATAGGACTGAATATTTTTAATAGGTTGTTACATTTGTGAAATTACAACCATTTTCTTCAGGTTCTGGCATCCTCATCAGTGGGGATTGATACTCTAACCTTCAGGTTTTCTTTAGTATTTCTGGTTTCAAAACTAAAATCAAGAATCCCAGATATTAATGGAAATATTTTTAACCCATGCCACTCATAACATTCAGATCACAATCTTCCTTTTTATTGTGGGTGCTATCTTGATGTAATTAAAAATGTAATTTCTTACATCATAGTCAACATGTTCTTAGTAACAGGAAGAATTTAAATCATGTGATCCATTTCATTAATTTCAATAGCTTGATTTTTCTTTCTAAAAGGTATTCTTTACATACAGTAGTATTTAAGCAGTTGTAATCTGCGCTAAATGCAATGACTTTAGTTTATATTCGCTTATGAATAAATTCTTAACCTGCTTTGACTTGATCAGAGAAAGTGCAATTACAATTAACGTACGTGTGGTAAAAGGGGAACTACTATGCTCATTTGTGCAAGGTGCTTTAGGCTAACAAGGGAGTTCAGTGTTCTACATGTGTATAAGTTAGAAGGCATCCGTTGTGTGGGTGAGATGTATGCTTTCAAAAGGAGAAGGTAAGAATTTTTGTTTTCAGACTGGTGAAGTTAAAATACTGGTTTTGTCTATAGATAAAGGCAAAAGACGTTTTGTTTTCGCAGTGCAATAGAAAGAATTCTCCCTTCCGTATGCTGAGGTAACAAAGTTTTGATACTTAAATCAACAAATGGTGTAGGTTGTCTTCTAAAGTTTTTCCTTCATTCTTTGTTTTGTTAGGCTTGCTATCTTTAGCAGCAGAAAGGAGTATCTTAAATAATGAAAAGCCTGGAAAAAATGGGGAATTAGGTGTCTTACTGGAGTTGCCAAGTGGCTCCACATGGAGTCAGTCGGGACTCAGCACAATCCAGTCAGACTAAGCTGTCTCCTGTAAAAAAGACCCTTCAGGTGTCTCTCATCTGTGGAGTTTGTTTTTCAAGGGTTTATAGCTTGAGCAGAGCACGGTGTGAAAATACACAGTAAGCTTGCACTCAGTATGGCAGAAAGGAATTACTGGGAATATTTGGCTTATTAGCGTTGACTGGCTGTATGCACAAGCACTTGGATAACGTGGTGCAGGTGTTCTCGGGGTGCGAGGTTACAAAAACGTGGTGTTGGGAGGTCCAGGATTATTCTCGGAGAGGTACAGCGTATTCAAAAGCTGCTGAGCCTAAACAAGTAAACTCAGCCAACTTACACTGACCGTGCAAAGAGCCAGAGGAAGTCTTTGCATTTAGTATGCTTTTAATCCACATTCCAGATAGACTGTCGATTGACTTGACTTATAAAACTATGAAAATATGTTTAGAAAGTATGAATGTCCTATACAGCTCAGATATCAAAAAAGGCAATCCTTGCCTTTTCCACAGGTCAGTCCTTCAGGAAGCCTTTGTTTTAGGGTTTGGTTTACACTAATATTTTAATATGCATTAAAGACAGTTTACGTAATTGCTTTGTATAATTTAAGCCTATTGCTTCGAGAAATAGTAATAGCAAAAAAAAATTCTGTTTTAAAAATAATTTATTTACAGAAGACCATTTGATATTAAATTAGGGAGATAATTGCTTCACCTGTAGTATCTCTAGTGTGCATTGCCGCTGAACAATAATCTGTTCAAAACTGTGGGTCATTAGCTAATACATACTTTTTTAGTTTCGCACTTTTATGTCTTAGAACAAATACTGCGATGCTGTAAAATTACAATTAGTGCTATTCTATAGGGTTGTAAGCTATTTTTTCACATTTCTTTTTCTGTTTGTATATGAAGAGTCTTTCTTTGTCATATGTTATTAATCTGGAAAATTAAAGTCTTACGGGATATTTTTGTTTTCTCACTCAAATGTACAGGATGCAAGCATTCTGAATACTAGAATAATTATATAGAAAATAGTAGTGCACCTGGGAGACCACCTTTTGTGAAAGAAATGAAAGTACACGTGTAGTTTCTTGTAGGAATTTTCAGTATTTTGAACATTCTGTCCTGTGCTTTCAGAGTTCTAGAATGGTGGTGAAACAGAATGGATAAAGAATTAAACTGAGAGAATGAAATAGTTCTTTTAAATGTTCTCAAAAACATAATAGCTAGTAGTTGATTATGGAGATGCACAGACTGATAGGTACATTTAGAGAAGAAAATGGTGCTACAAAGATCCAGTGTTAATGAAATTCAGCCGAAGGCATGTTGTGAAGGAGAGATTAAAGATGAAAACTGAGCTATTATTTGGACATTTAGACACTGTGCATGATAGCTACCCTAATCAACGATGAAAAATGACTCTGGCAGTTTTTACATTGGACGTGCTTCTAATTATTTTGTTGTTCTCCAACAATCCGGACTCCATATGCAATTAAACAGATTTTCATTAATTATTCTGAATGCGTGTGTTGACAGGCGTGACCTTCCTGAGTTTAAAATTAAGACATCAGTTAGCAGAGATCCATTTATGGATCCCCTGCTTGCTTTATCTGGAGATGAAACCGCTGTCATCAGATATCTCCAAAGCTATTCTGTTAAGTGTGGTTTAGATGCAGCAGTCTAGGGTTTGCCTATTACAGTATTATTTGCCTTGCATACTTTTTTGTTTTGTTTTGTTCTCTCTCTTTGCTTAAAAAAGCAATGCTGTTTCATCAACCTGATGGGACTTACAGAAAAGCACATGCTTAACTAATAACTTTGTATTATATTTTCTCACTTAAATAAAGTACTCTTATCTCAGTTAATAGCAATATTGTCTCAGTCAGAATACTTAAATTTCACCATTGTTAAATATCTGCATTTTATTCCTGCAGCAGTAGTTTCCTCTAGAGGTTTCGTGGCTGAAGCCTTTATTTGTAGATTGTCTTAACTAAGATGTAGTGTCAGTAATTTAATGGAGGACTTTAACTTTTCTCCAAAGGCATCTGCTATTCCTAGATTTCAACTGGAGCTGGACTTCCACCCATCTGGTTTAAGAGCCATGTTGTTGTTGGGGTTTTTGTTGTTCAGTGGTAGAACAGTGCGTGTTTTCTTGCTTTTAAGAAATTGTTATATTTTTCTACTCGTATTTTTTTTAAATGAATTTCCCTAAATGAAAGAGCTTTATTTCTCATCTTGCATTGACTAAATAATGTGAAATTGATTAGTTATTTGACAAGGATGCTGTAAATTATTTTGGGGAAATCTGCTGAAGCAGTATCTTACATGCTTTTGTAAATGTGTGGGTTCTGAAGCAGTATCTTACATGCTTTTGTAAATGTGTGGGTTCTGAGTCCGGTGTGGGTCAAAACTCATCCTCCCCCATTCTGGAGCCCTAACTTGAGAATCTTTTGACTTGCCCTTGCTTAGTCTGTCCTGATTCACAGAGTTTGTGTCTCCACCATGGCCTTGCTCGTTCCCTGCCATGTTTCCAGAGCCCTTGTTCCCTGAGCACCATGAGGTTTCCTTCTGGAAACTGTTCTCTCCAAAGGAAAATACAGTGTCAACAAGTACTTCTGCCCTCCTGTTTCAAAGCACCTGTTTGTGTAAAGATGTGTACATTTGCATCTCAGGTTTAGACAGATTAACTTTAAATTAAAAGAGTTTTGAGGCTCAGTTAGCATTGCCTTTCTCTGGAAAAATATTTCCTTTGTGTCAGCCATTTGTGTGTATGGAAATATTATATGCAACTCACACCATTTTGGGGAAAAACACCTCTAAAATCGTATTAGTTTAAATTATTATTATTAAAAAAAAAAAAAATCACTTAAGCCTGCAGCTATTCTGACTGGTTTGGTGTCAATTCCATCCTGTATACTTATTGGAACAGCTGTCACACCTGTGGTGTCTTAAAAATAATTTTAATGCTAATCTATTCTTAAAGCACAGAAATCCAAAAAGCAAATTCCCCACTACTAAAATCATGCCTTTTGGCTTTGTTGAGATGAAGTACACGTCGTATGTTAACAGTAGCTACAAGGTATGTACAGCTTTACAAATGGATGCAATTTTGTAGTGCTGTGTTTCCCAAGTAGTAGTTGCTATCTGAATAAGGTAATTGTAACAGTATGCTCAGGGCATACTGTATGACTCTCTATTATCAACGTTGTACTGTAAAGTGATTAACCCAGGTGGTTAGCGGCTTGCTGTATCCCCTGACATGTCTCCCATTAATGGTGTTTGTAGCAGATGTTTGTTCTAATGAGCGGAGCTGAATGTTCAGACAGGAGTGGGGTGGTAAAGTAATGAGACACCACTTCTTAAAAAAAGGCTGTTAGCACTAAGAATAATAAAAATCTTAAAAATGTCTGTGAAAGAATTCAAATTAATACAATCAAACAGGACAAGATTTTATGATGGTAAATTATGACCAGAACTAAATGCAAGCTATTAAGGGGTGTAAGTTATTTTCCTACATTTGTATGAGCACCTATTTATTTTTCATATCTGTGCACATGCAGTTTTAGTAAAAATGAGTAAATACGATCATAATACTATGGCTGTTCAATTATGGTAAGGCAGCTATTTAAAAAAATACAGAACAGAAAGTTCTTGCCAAGGGCTATTATATTTGAAAAATATTCATGCAAATTTGATGGCTGGTGGATACCTAAATGTGAACAAGTAGATACAGAATGTAAAGCAGCTCTCTCTGAATTGCTGCTAATTGTCTAAAAGGTGCTTGTAACAAAATAGTTAGGAACGTGTCTGCAGTTAGTTATTTTTTTAATGATTAGCAAATTACATTTTAGAAAAAAAGGCCTTTTGCCTAAATAATTCTCGTTTTGTTGGTATCATAATACAAAACAAAAATAGCAGCTACACTTGGCTGCATGATAAAACTGGTGGCCAAATTTTTGGATTGTGTTTATTAATCAAATAATTTTTATTTATCCAAAGTATGTAAGTTACTATGTTATCTAACTTGTGATAGATTCCCAGGTTTCTTTAGTTTAGCTTTTTGTACAAATAGAAGAAAATGTCTTTTTGTGTTGTTTTGTTAAGATCTTTAAAATTATTGGCAGTTGCAGCCTCTTCAGATATATATACGTGACCATTACCTGGAGAAAGTCTACTGAGTGTGACTTAAGATAACTTTTCATGCTGTAAAACTGTAATGAAGATGAGGCAAAAGTTTCTCCCTGAATCTGCATGGCTAAACACTTTTTTCTTTCCCTATTCTTTGATACTTTAGATGATGAAGTGAAGCTCACATGCATAGCTGAGAAATTGCAGATATTTAATATGAAAAGTTACCCAAAAGTCATTCACAGCAAGAGTAACTTGTGAAAAAGTGATCATTGCTAAAGAACAGCTCTAAAAAAATTGAGAATACTGAGAAACAGATTTTGTTTTAGAAATTAAGAGGTAAAAGATACTAGCCCAGAATTAGGTGGCAAAGAAGAAAAATGATAGCCTGTCTGAAAAGGATTAAAGAAGAGGTAGTTGAATGGGTTCATAGAAAAACTGTTACCCCTGAGAGACAGGAGGAGGTTAGAGAGAAAGTTGGGATGATAACTAGAATGAAGGAGGACAGAGAAGATTGGAGACTAGTACTAAACCAATTAAAACCCAAAGCTATGCACTTGACAACTCATTATTAAGGATAAGAGACTGGCTTGTCATGAGCAGAGATGTAGAGAAGGGAAAGTTTGTCTCCTGGAAGCAAAGGTATTAATCATAGAATCATTTTGTTTGGAAGAGACCCTGTTGATCATTGGGTCTAACTGTTAACCTAACACTGGCACTAAACCATGTCCCTAAGGCCCTCATGTATGCATCTTTTAAACACCTCCAGGGATGGTGATTCAGCCACTTCCTTGGGCAGCCTGTTTCAACACCTGACAGCCCTTTCTGTGAAGAAATTTTCCTAATATTCAAGCTAAACCTCCCCTGGTGCAACTTCAGGCCATCTTCTCTTATCCTGTCACTTGCTACTCAGGAGAAGAGACCAACACCCTCCATGTTACAACCTCCTTTCAGGTAGTTGTAGACAGTGATAAGGTCTCCCCTCAGCCTCCTTTTCTCCAGGCTAAACAGCCCCCATTCCCTCAGCTGCTCCTCATCAGACTTGTGCTCCAGGCCCCTCATGAGCTTCATCGCCCTTAATGTGGAGTTGAACTTGAAAGCGACTTGGTTGGGAATGAGAAAGAAATCATAGATTGATATTTTTTTTTTTTCTTTTTTCTGATTGGTACAAATGACGTGCAGATTCTCATGGATGTGGAATTTTATGCCCAGTATTGGAAAATGCTTGAAATGGAAGTTTACACAATTCGATAGTGTATTCTTTCCTAATTTAGAGGAGGGGGACAAAAATATAGAATGCTGAGATTTGATAGATGGCTTCAGAACTGGTGCTAACAGGGAAGTTTAGGGCTGTTAGTTACCGGAAAGCATTTGTGAGTAAAGATTCTTTCTGACTCTAGATGGCTAGCGGATAGGTGAATTGTTATATATTGTGTTTTTAGTGTCTTGTCATTTAGTCATGTTTAGGATTATACATGTTTACGGTCTTGGGGTCAGGAAGGAGTATTTGCCTCCTAATAATAGGATGGGGTGAAGAACCCACATGAGAATCATTTGGACACTTCTAAACCATTCCTTCTTTTCCTTTCCCTACTTCCTCTCTCCACTTATCTTAAGAAATAGACTTAAATATTTATCAGTTTTGCACCATTGGTTGGTAATGCTGCGTATCCCTTTCTCTGTCGTTGGGACACATTTCTGTAGTCTGAAATTCTAAAGGACAGAATTATTCAGGAGCTTGGACATGTACTGAGCAGACTTTTCAGAACCAAATGGATATTTTTGTAGGAGTGATGGGTTTTGTGAACAACTGGGCTTTACTCAAGTGGTTTCGTTCCAAGTTAAATGGGCTTTATTCAAACCATGTGCTTATGTAACTGTCAGTAATGGACAATGACTCGACTGTTGAGTGCTAATTATACCTTGTTTGTGTGTGCAGGATGGTTACTTTTCAGACATTTGTTATTATTTTCCTTGAATATCTCAAAGTAGTAGTTGCAAACGTTTTTCTATTATTCCTGTGATATGATGAAAGTGGAATGGTATTTAAAGAGAAGACTTGGAACAAAAACCTTAGTTAAAAGGGTAAAGTGACTGCTGCTATTCCCTTATTCCTAACTCTGCAATGTTTTGTTGAATGTAACATTTTTAAGGTCTGGAAGGGGGGAAATGCAGTTTCTGTTTGCATGGTGTAGTCCCTCATGGTCTTTATCATGATTTTAACTAGTTCTTTGAGAGAAAACAAGGTCACCCATTTTTAAACTAGTTCTGTAGTTCTGTTTCTACAGTTGGAAGAACCTTCGTTTAGGATGAGTCTGGAATCCACTGATTTTTTTCACTGAGTTTCTTTTGAATAATATACTTAATTGAAGGTAGCTTATATTTTGTCTGGAAATGTAAGTTGTAAAAGTTATTTCAGTGGTTGTAATAAAGCTTCCCCTGCCCACCCCCCCCCTTTCATCAAGGTTAAAAGCTATAAATAGCTTTTATAGACTACAAATACTAATCCATTGTTAGGAAGCTAAAAGTTTAGCTTTTAAATGTGTAATGACAACATAATGTCAACCTTCTGCAAAAGTATATAAAGATCATATATATATGATTCTGGATTATGATGTATAAACTGCTTTTCTAGTGATAAGATGGGATGGGGAGGCAGGAATGATTTATTTTGAGACCAGAAAGCTGGGATGTAAGTCTTCGCTCACTCTACATCTTAATAACTATCCATTATAGTTATGTTGGGCAGTGAATTTAGGATTACAAGCCTGATACCACCCTGTTTCCCACAGCATTAGGAGCCATCAATATTGTATGCTTGCATTTTTAATTGAGCGTGCAAAAATAAAACTTTGATAAATTGTGGTAATATTTAGGGCACTTTCAGCATATTTAGTGTGTCTCCTGTCTCAAGGTAAAGATGTTCCAGCCCACGTTGAAGAACCTCCAGGGCAAGGTGGTCTCGTCATCTCCACGCATTGACGTGTTGTCAAAGGGCATGTTGTCCTTTTCTCTTTTTTACCTCTTGTACAGGGAATGAGAGCATGCTTAGACTTTCTGGCGATCTTGCAGCAGGAGAGGAGTTGTCAGATTTTGGTAGCCAGGTTCATGGGCGTCACCAGGTAACTCATTGGTTCTGTTTAATTGCATCGATGATGAACCAGGAGAGGTCTCTCTTGAGTGAGAGACTCTAGGTCAATTGAGGCAGCACAGGGTGCCATAAGGTGCTAGGCTAATGTCTGGAGCTGTTTGGCTTGGTTGAAATTGTTTTTTTTTTTTTGTTTTTTTGTTTTTTTTTTTTTGTTTTTTTTGTTTTGTTTTGTTTTGTTTTTTTATCTTAATGTTGCATTTGGAATGGATGGTTTGGGGTGCTTTTTGGGCAGTGGTGGTAGTGATGATGTATTTATGTATGTATGTATTTATTTATTAATAAGGTGCATCCAGATCACTTTGCTGCTTCTCCATCTCCTGAAGTCTGTTTTTAAATCCTTCAGTCAATATAGAGGAATGAATGAGTAGGTGTGACAGAACATGTCTCCTCAATCTGGATCCAAATTGACTTGAGTGGCTGAAGAAGACATTCTTACTCTAAGTTGTGGTTTCTCATATGTGCCTGCAACAGTGTCAGGGCTGAAAAGAAGAGGCAGAAGGAAGGTGGTTTTTTTTCTATCCCTTCCTTAAGTGGTTGAGGAGCACTGCTGATGTGATACCACAGAGTAGCTCTGTTTTGTGAAGCAGCAGGCTTGATGCTTCACAGTTCTGAAGCATTTGACAGCTCACAAAGTTTTATGGTCACAATTCTGAGTTCTTTGAAAAGTACTTCTTAACTGATTATTCATATATAACTATTTGAATATTTGGACAGATTGTCTTCTAAGCAAGCTCTTTATAAATAGTTAATGCATTAAAATGCTTATTATGTAGCTTGTGCTATGAATACTAATCTTGGCGTCTTCAACTGTAGTCCTAAAATGTTCCAATTAGATCAAGATAAATGGTGTGCCTCTGAGTGTACCTGATGTTCAAGCGACAACTATCAGTGATTACTGGTTTGTTTATTTATTTTCCTTTCTACCAGATCACTTTGGATGGTGGAACTGTGTGTCCTGTGCTACCGATTCTCTCGGGGGGATTATGGACGCATCCATGAAGTGTAATGGCTTAATCTTATTCAGGGAGGAATGACGTGCAGTATATAAAGTTTAACTATGCAAATACCTAGGGCAGCACTTTTCCTTGGAGCTGAGCTTCTAGTCTGTGAGCACAAGTGGCCGTTCCCTTCTGTGACTTGTGCCTGGGATGTGCTCAGAAGTGACCCAGCACACATTCCGGCATGAGTCACTTCAAAGTTAATGAGAGGTGTTACGGTTCTCTTGCTTGGGTAAAGGAGGAATGAAACTACTTGTCATCTGATGCTAAATTAATTTGGTTTTCTTTCTTATGCTGTTGTGTGACTCTTTTGTTTTTGTTTTCTATTGGTCCATTGCTTCAGGCATGAATTTCCCTCTAAATCTCCAAGATGTTTTCAGACTAAAATTTGTGAAGGAGGGATGAAGTCAAACAAGTTTAAGGAAGCTTGGAGCTCAATATCTGTAATAAATAATAATAATAAAATAAATTATAAGAAATTTAAATAGTTCAGTCAAGCTTGAGATATAATTTGTTCCTTTAATCTTATAGCTTTTAAAAAAAGTAATCAGAACGTTATACTGTACAGTTGTTTTCCAATAGAGTTCCTCCCTCTAATGTAGAAATGTACTTTAATATGTACTTGACTGCTTAACATCATTAAAATTTGGGTGAAACAAAGAGAATGTAGTATTTAAAATAAATCTCTTAATATACAGATTCTATTATTGGGTCACATATTTTCTAGTTAGTTAACAATTCTTCTTTTGTTCCAGAAATGACATAATGTACTATAAGAACTCCTAAATATGTAGTAGTTGTGGATTAATTTACCCTTTGTTGTAGGTCAAATAATGATAACAAGATGACTTCAAATTTAACCCGTAACATTTAATATCCTTTTAGAAATAACGATACAAAACCCCCACAGCACTCTAACTTAATTAAAACCCTGGAAAGCAGTCAAGAAAAACACTGTGACTGGATAGTCTTTTTTAACCTTGCTAAATTCTTGGTTTTGCCAGCTCTGTTGCAGTGTTTCACATTCTAATAATACTTCAGATAGAAAAAGTAGTTTTACATTAGTTTTGAATTTGCCATCTGTTAAGTTAATTAGGAATCTTTATCCTTGATTTATAAACCAGGAAAAACTAAAATTTGAACTCCGTCTAAACTATGATACTTTATTAGGAGAAATGGTAGCAGGTTCCACAGTTCTTGAGCGTTTTTCCATGCTCCATAGTATTACTGTTACCTCCTTTATTCAAAAACTGACTCGCCTACTAATGCTGGTGCACACAGTGTCCCAGGCGAGGGGATACCCATCAGTTGTATAATGATGCAACAGTAATTCTGTATTATGCACCATCCTATTAGTTATGTAACCTAATGATTTATTTGCTGGAGTTTTTTTGACTGCAGATGCATTTCTGTGCTCTCACTGATTTCTAAAAAGTAGCTGCACTGTCAGCTTTTTCAGCTGACAGAGTTAATTTAAGAAGCTTGTAAGGTGGGCAGGTGTGGTCGTATCTCTCCCTGTGATGTTTGTTACTGTAGTTTGGGACATTCTGAAGATATCTGTAGTAAATATTGTCATCTGCAAATTCACTGCCTCCCTTTTGATGATTTTCAGGATCATAACACTCAGGAAAAAATCTTCCGTGGACCTTGGGTTGTCAAGGGGAGCAAATGAAAAGGGAAACTTGCATTCAGATTTGAAAGGAAAGTGGTGGCAGACAGTGATAATAGTAAGAATTTATTTTTGAGTGATATAGTGGTTGAGGAGACTGAGGAATAGTAAAGATGATGGAGGCTGAATTTCTGTATAAGCTGTGGGGTATCTGTTATCCCGCAGTGCTCAGTTGCACAAAGTGTAAATGTGCAGGGAATACCACCTTAACAAATTTTGTGGAAATGAAGTTCTGTGGTCTCACATAAGCAGGATGAACTGATGAATATCAATATCTCCAGTACCTGGAGATATTTAAAAGACATGTAAATGTGGCGCATAGGGACACGGTTTAGTGGTGGACTTGGCAGTGTTAGGTTTTTGGTTGGACTTGATGATTTTAGACGTCTTTTCCCACCAAAATGGTTCTATGAATATCGAAATGAAGCATAGCTCTTGCAGTATGATATATGTGGTGATCAGTAGGACAATTATTTTTTTCCATACTAGCATCAAGTCATGGCAGTGATAGCTTGAGCAAGTGATTCAGAACATGAAGCTGAATATTGGGAAACTTCTAATTTCTCAGGAAATTAGACATTGGCTTAGCAGATATGCGAGGATAATTTTCTGGACTGTAACATGAGCACTGGAAATCACTCCTTGTTTAGGAAAAATGCAAAATAGAATTGGAGGGATAACATTTTCATAATAGCTGAAGGATAAAAAAGTGTTATGGAGTTCAGGTTTTCAAAAAATCACAACAGGTTTGTTAAGGTAAACTTCTGGGGTATTGCTGAATCTGCTGCAGATACCCAGCCTGATCAGAGCTGTCACTATGAGCACACACACTTTAACACCTAATGCAAGCTGAGTGTCTAAATCTCCATTGGTGTAATATGAGTTTAGCCAACACAGTTATTGAAGCCTTGGGAACTATTAATTTCACCCTAAAGTAGACACCTTACAATTATGAAATTAATCAGAAGCTGCATTGTACCTTCTTTTGAGGGTAGAGAATTGATGGAGAATTTTCACTAGTGACAAATCCAGATGCTTCTGAAAATAAATGGGGATACATGAGATAACATTTGCTTACTAAACAGCAGCCTGGGAACACCATATTTTAATATTCAGGAAAAAAAAATCTTGATTGTAGAGGATAAGTTTGGGTCATTTATAAAAAGACTTAGCTTTAAATTTAGAATATTATGATTGTAGTGAGAGGTAAAAATAGATCAATATTGTACTGTTCTCTCTTTCTAAAATGACAGATTTGGATAAGTCGAGGGAAGTAGTTAATAGAATCAGAAGGACTGAGGAACAGAGTCTTCAGTATAAATGAGGAATGGCATTTCTTGTGAGTTCAACCATTTTGGTAGGAGTTGAATTTGTTTAGCACATAAAGGCAAGATATTTTTTTGACACAAGACTAGTGGTAGATCTCATGCTTCTGGACTTTGACAAAATTTTGGTTTATTGTAGAGACTGAGGCTAATGAAGATTGCTAGAATGGTAAGATAGGTAAAGAATGGATTGAAAGAAAATGGCAGTGGATGGTTTCAGAAGAAAATATATCAAAATCCACAAGTGGAGAACCTGAATATTAATTTTATATTGTCATGAATAATTTTGAAACAGAAACCGACTATGTTTGTCAAACAAATGAGGGAGACAAGCCACTGATTTCACTGAGGAGCAGAATAATTAAACTGTAAGTCTATTTAGTCGTAGAAAATGCAAGGTCATGAATAAGAAATATTGGAGCTGGAGGCTGTTAATTGGAAATGAATGTCAGTCAGAATCTAAGGGTTATTTTTGATTTAAAATACTATGCAGACTGTTGATAGCAAAATTTAACTTAGAAGTATGTGAGAGAAATACGAAGTGTATATTCATGTGTGAAGGTATATGAAGGTATATTCAGAGCAGGTTAACTTCCAAAGGCCTATGTGTGTGTTTTTTAAAAAAATTATTTACTATTTGGGTTATTAGTTCAAATAGATAATTCTACAGCTGCCTATCTGTAGCTGTATTTCTTGATGGCTGATACCCTATGCACTTGTGCAAATGAAAACACGGGTACAAGTTTGAAAGTGGTATTTGTGTCAGAGCTGTCAAGTGTTCCGATTAAAAAGACATTGGTTTCCTTTTGTTCACACACTGAAAATAATGAGTCTTCACATAACTTAATGTGTTAGTGTCCCTGTATCCAGGCTTTGTCATCCTTCAGGAGACAGAGTTTGAAGCAGCGACTATTGCCAACAGCAACTAACAGAAGAGAAGAAACCAAGCTGAGCCTGCCCCATGTATCGGGACTTTGGGTGTGTTGCTCCATCTGCCACAGGCCAGCTTCAAACTCGTCTAATTTAAACTGTTACTCTAGATCCAGCACAGTCTGGATTCAGGCCAGAACATGGCACCGCAGCAGCTTAGTGACACAGATAGATGGTCTCCTACGGTCAGCGGATAGAGGGCAGTCATTAATTTTCATTCTACCGGCCCTTTCTCCAGCGTGTGACGCACCTGGCCAGGAGTCGATGCCGTCTTGCCGAGGGGGAGCAGCAGAGTCCAAAGCAAAGTGCTAAAGCGGATTGACCTCATCCTAGGTGGTCGATCATGGGTGGTGACACGCTCACGATTTTGAAGTGTTGCCAATCATAAAAGGAAATTAAGAAATTGAGAATGATATCTGCAACAGGATTTTGTTGTCGCCTCTACATCAGCGAACATATTAGTGATGCTAATTGCTATTCTGAGTTGGGTAATGCTTATTTGTGTGGGAGGGCAGCGCTTTCACAAGACTGAATTCTAGGCTGTGTAATGAACTCCCCTGGGAATGGAGAGCTGCCGTGTATTTTGCGCTGAGAGTTGATGATGGAATTTCTTATATTTTGCATTTTTTAATGTGATAATACAGACAGAAGCATATTTAAAAAGGAAACAAAAAGCGACAACGGCAATACTGTGTCGAAATAAATAATCTTCTTTGATATAACCCATCTAAAGAAATACTCTGGGGCAAAGAAAGCTCCTACAGGAGCTGAATTTTTAATCTTCCTTTAAAAAAATATTTCTAATCCATTTGCTACTTGCAGTTTTTTTTCAGAAAATTAATTTTGTGTTGAACTCAAACCCAGAAGATGTGGTCTAAAACTTTGATGAAATTGTGCTGTATTTTTTATTACACTTAAGGTTTTAAAACTCCTGTAAAGTACAAAATTAACCTATGTAACCTTTTTGCTAGGAGTTGCTGGGATTTTGGCCGAGGGGAATAAGTTAAATGCAGGTAAAACACATAATAAAATAGAATTTAGTAGCAAAACTTCCGTGAACTTCTAGGACATCAGTTTGCCAGTAAATGTATGTTGGCAAAGACTGTGCTGAATGAGAGGTGCCGGGTCGGGGAGTACTTTCAAAACCAGTTTTGTGGATCCTAATGAGCTGGGAAAGAGGACAGAGGCCACATGCTCTGGTGGGTGTAGAATTGGATTTGGAGCTTGCAAGACACAGTTCTGTTCTTGTTCCTGACTCTGAATGACTGTAGGTTGCGGGAGACCAAGTAATTTGCCTTATTTTGCCTTAAACAATATTGTCCTAAAACATACGTTCAGATTTAATGGTGAAAATACTAAACGTCCACATGAACTTCAGTTTTTATCCTATCATTTTCAATGTAGCTCAAGCCAGCTTCAGAATTGTGTAAAAAAAAAAAAAAAAACAACAACCGTCCAAACAACCAAAAACCTCCCAAAACTGCCCAAAATCACAAACAACCCTTCTCCCCCACCCCCAACAAAACCAACTAAACATGGAAGTTTAATAAAATCATTCTTCTAGTATCTGTTTTGGACCCAACTGATAAGGATATGTGCGGAGGCAACTAAGCCTTTGAAACAGTTGCCTTTATTTGGGTGTGCTAAAAATAATTGATTTCTGACGAGAAAACTTTTCAAGATTATATTTGGTGGTTGACATTTTTTAAAGTGTAAAGATTAAAGTTATTAATACTCTGGCAGGTGATTTGGAGATCTGCTTGTCTAATGCCAGGAGCTGTAACTCTTTGATAATGAAATTTTCATCCTGTTTCCTGAATTATCTTGTTAATACTAATGTCCAATTAGAATTAATAAGAGACCTTGCCTCAGGACCAGAAGTGAATGAAAAGTAGCTTCTAATGAAACTTTAGATTTTAACATTTCTATGACCAGATATTTTATCTGCTTGTGAGATTAATCTGTGTGGACACTGTGACCCTTTTTTCTTCAACTCGCTGGTCAGAACTTTTGTTGCAATGGGAACTGGCAGGTTGGTATTGGCTGGGTTGGCCGTTTGGAGAGATGATGTTTGTCGCTCAAACCTGATTCTTCCTTTTGGTGTATAGTTATCAAAGGTGAATGAGCAGTTCTGTGATTGCTTTTATTGCTGCTCCACTCTTGCTCTTTTATTCCCTTGTCTTGTTTTAAATTCAGATTGAGCCATCTGATACAGGACCATGTCATCTTGTGTCCTTGCGCAGAATCTAATACAATGCAGCCTGTCTACTAATTGGAGCTTTTGGGTGTTCACACAATAGAGATAATTAGTAATAAATGTACAGCTGTAATAGCAAGCAGTGTTCACAGTGTACGATACAGTGAATGACAGTCAAGCTCCTATGTGCTGTTTTAGATCCTATTGAATGTGTTTGAGAAATCATCGTTCTTCTTTCTTTGCCTATGTGGTGCTGTCCAGAAGTGCTTTCTCTAGTCCAGGGTAAGTGCTTGTGCTGCTAATATCTTAATTAACTTCTTAAAATATAACTGATAAGGTCACATCCAAGTAATATTCATAAATGTACTGATCAGCAGTCTACAAGATTTCTTCAAGAAAGCTTGAAGTGTCATGTGGAGAAGACATAACGCTTCACGTTAAGCACATAACTCATGCTTTTTGAGTAAAATGAGCAAACAAACAAAAGAAACCCCACCCAACGAGCCGATCAAACCCCCTCATTAATTAAGGTTTCACCAAAACCTTGGCATGGTTGCACATCTCTTTAGCTTCTTGCACATCTCTTTAGCTTCTTGCACATCTCTTTAGCTTCTTGCACATCTCTTTAGCTTCTTGCACATCTCTTTAGCTTCTTGCACATTTTGAATTATCAGCTACTCATAGAACACTTCTGGATGTCAGTCCATCCCTGAAGAAATTGGTAATAGTTAGAATTTTGACAAATTCTGTTGTTTAGATCACATTCAGAGTTTTTTTTCTGTAGTTTATTAAACTGAGGGGCGAGGTGTTTTCAGGCTTTCAGCTTAAAAAACACAAACAAACAAAACCCTTTTAAAAGAGACATATTTGGGTCAGTCTAACATCTTTCTCATGCAGAGAACTTGTTCAGCTTCTAAGTTAGTTAGGCAAACATATTATCCGAGACTCAGGACAAATGAGTCTACATTAAGGCCACCTTTTGTCCTGAGACCAATTTTTTTTTGTTTTCAAAGTAAGCACATGCTCTTTCTCAGTAGCTCTCTGCGGTAAGATGTAATTGTAATTCCTGTTTGATGTTTGATTGGAAGTTTTTGCATGCAGTTGTAAGACCTAGTGTTGTCCCTGTCATTTAGAATTTGTGGTATAAACAGGCGACAGTGACAAATTTTAAGAAGAGAGAGAAATCATGGGAGAAGTGATGTAATGTTAGTGCTGTGGCTTGAAAGAGAAGGAATCTAACCACTAGTTGATAGGTGGACTGTCCAGCTACCAACTCTTCAGAAAATTTCCATAGATTTTGTTTTGAGTGAAAGATCTAGAGAAGGTGGTAGTGGTTTCTTGAAGCATTAGATGCTGTTTTGTCATTGAAACAAGTTACAGTGAAAGCATAGACTTCAAACAGCATTGAATGTGGACGTGCAGAGATGGACAATTGGGCTTACTTATAAAATTGAAAGTATATAGTGCACATTTTTTTTCTGTTAGACACTTCTTTCCTCCTCATGGTTTCTTTAATTTTTGAGAAGAACTGCTTTCAGTAGTACAACTGCAGGTGTGGTGCTGTGCTCCTGTGGTCAGATCTGATTTATGGAGACAGGATCTGTGCAAACAGCAGGGCAAGCTGCCTGTGTGGACCATTTGCCTGCAGGGTTTCTGGGGGATGCTTCCTGCTTTGTTGTGACAGCAGAGATCCTGTGAGCATTACTTGCAAGAGGAAAGGTGAATTTTAGAAAAGAGTACTGATAGCTTGTATTTTCTTTATAACCAGGACTTCCCAAGGAGAGATGGATGAATTATGAAAAGTACTGGTTTGTGGTTTCCCCCCCACAATGCATATGTTCAAAGACTTCTAAAAGTATGAAAAGTTCTTTGCTGAACTTTGTCTTCAAAATGTGCTTGCTTGCTTTCAAAATATTCTGGTGTGGATGGTGAAACTCCTATAATCTTTTAGTTTTAGTCAAGTATTTCCCTATTTTGTACTGTCAAAGAAACTGCACTGCAATCCAAACGAATTAGTTGCTGTGGGAAGATCTGTCCCTTCCCTATTTGTATCAGAGGCTATATGAGAACATTAAATGTTGTGAACTTTTAGAACCATTGAACTATCTTGAAATTGGTAATGCTCCTATTTTCTTCTCTTATTTGGTTTCTGTGATTTTCACTTTTCTCGGTAGAACTTCTATAATAACAGTTGTGCTTTCGGCACGTCTGTGTACAAGGTGAAATGAAAGGATCAGTGAAAGAAAGCTCAGCTTAGGGTCACGCTATCAGTTTTGGTCTAGACTACCAACATGGTTAGTTATGGCATCATCAGGCATAAGTTCAATTACAGCAGCTCAGGTGGTAATTAGTAAAGCTGACTTAACTCAGGTTTGACTGGGACATGGAACTTGGCCTGACTTTTGAGTCTTCATGTCAGCTTTGTTTTCCATATGCTTATTTTTTGCACTGCTATTAGGCCATGGTGGTTCCTGTCTGATAATTCGGTCGCATCTTGATAACTATATTGTTCTTTTCACTGGGCTTACTAAGTGCAATCACATCTTGTTGATTCCAAAAAAAAGCACTTTCTCTGGTCTTCTTTGCTTTGCCCACCTTCTGAGCCTGACAACAGTTTGTCTTCCTTTACTGTGTCGGATTCAAAATGCCAGTCTTCACTTTCAGCTGCTTGTGATAAACGCTCAGCACCTTTATTACTTCACATTCACTGCCAAGATGTGGACTTGTCATCTGGCTTTTGACACTAGTTTCTGCTGAAATGTCTCCAGTTTCTGTTCTGCAGTCAGATGTGCTCTCCTAGGCTGCTGCAAACCTTTCTCTGCGTAGCTGCCTTGTTATTCTTCCTGAAACTCTGTGTTAGTTCTCTTGTTGCAAAGATCAAACAAAACTTTACAGAGGTAACTCAGGTGTGTTACAGCCGTCAGGCTGTTTAGCATCTCTTGTGTTTTTTAGCTTTTTTACTTTTTTTTTCCTTTCTACTTGTTCACTCTTCTTTCGTGTATAGAGGATGTTACTTCTGTAGAGCAGTCTGCTGTGGGCTTAGCACAGAGAAGTCTAAACTGGTGACTTGGTCTCTCAAGTACTGTCGTAATGTAAAGAAATTTTTAGAAAATTCAGATATCTGCAACTGATCCAAACTCACAGTTTGCTGGTGACAGTGTAGTAAGCTTTGAGGTTTTCATTGTGTGTAATGTGAGAGCGATGTACCTTGGCTAAATTTATCAGTGTTTTAATGAAAAGTGGCTCAATAGTTGGCTGGGACCTTGCAATACTGCAGTGTTAGATAACCAGCGATAGATAGGAAAGGTGTTTCTTTTGAATGAAACTCTGCAGATTTATACCAGGCAAAGTTCTAGTCAACTTAAGAAAGGGAAAACTTGAGTAAAAGATCTTTTAGCTGAATCTAACTGAATTAGCCACATGTGTTTCTTACAGCATTAAAACCTCACTTATTTTTAATAGATTTCCACGCGTCATTTTGTCTGGACACAGCAACGTTCTTTTATATCTGTATCATCTATATCATCTATATATCTAATCTATATCATCTATATATCTAGATCATCTGTATCTATTCTGAACTTCGCTCTTTGAAATATTTTCTTTGTGATAATTGCATTGAACTAAATAAACTGCTTTTCTGATGTAATAGGTTTAAATTTTTAACTGTAGAAAGTTCCATCTACCATGCTTTTTTTGTAATGCCTGTCATGCTTGCTCTTTTTTAGTGCTTAAAATAAATTGATCTAGTAGAGATTTAGAGGATATGCCTTTAAATGTAATATCTTAACGTTGCCTTTGCAGGTACATGATGCTGATTGATGGCAAGAATGAAGTTTATATGGTTGATAGAGACAACTCGATTTTTCATGTATCTAACCTGGAATTTCCGTTTCGTAAAGACCTTCGCACACATCTAACAAACACTCTTTTGGATGGGGTAAGGAGGATACTGTATAATTATTGTAAGAATTTCAGTGCTGTTTGCTTTTGTTTAGACACAGGGCCAAGTTTTTAGGCCTGGATCAGTGAATCATGGGATTTCAGGAGTAATATAGATTCAGTTGCTGGTTGAATGTGGGGATTATGCTTCATAAGTCATTTCTTATCTACAGAATAGCAATGATGACTGCTCTGGGGGGAGCTGTTTGTCTTTGAAATAAATCAAAGTATTGAGGTGACATACTCTAAATATGAGAAAACGCTCAAACAGAATCTAAAGAAATAATGCAGACCCTGATCTCTTGTTACAGCTTTGTATTTTGATACTGTAAACATAGTAATTTCAACCCAGTTAATGTAAATATTTCTAAAACTGGATAAAATTTTCATAACCTTTTGATAGACTTTTGTGAATTGATATCTTTGCTTCCATCACTTTTATTTTCAGCTCATTTGAATTAGCAACTGTGATTTAGAAATGGTTTTGTTACATTTGTTTATGACTAAAACATTTCTAACTTGTCATGCTAATTTAAATTATGTAAACTTGGTAATGAACTTTGTAAGCTAGTTCTAAAACAAAGTGTCAAACATCTGTATTTCTTGATAGAAGGCTGGCCTGGAGTATTCTTGGTAAACTTTTTGGAACAGTAGCCGCAAGAAGAGATTATTCCTTTCTTGACCTTCCTACTTCAGATGAACAAAACAACTTCATTAGCTCTTATACCAAATACCTATCCTTGTAGATGAATACGGTTTCTTATCATGTTGCAGTAGAATTGCAGGCACTTTACATCGCTGTCACTCTGGCTTGATGAAGTACTGAATATCTCAGATGATGTTTCAGTTTAGTCTTCTGAGGCCTAATGCACCTTTCCGATACGGGAGACCATGTTGTCATTGTTGACTTCCTTTCCTTTCTCAGGCCTTTGCTGTCATTATCCTTCTTGAAATATCACTTCTGTCAATGATCTGTCGTACTGAATACACATTTACATGTGAGGCATGTGTAAATCGAATCTGTGAGGATAATTATTGCAAGGAACAATGTACTGTCTCAAGGACAGAGGAGCAGATAATGGAATATTTTCCACCACCTCTGCTTCACTGAAAAATTGAGAGCATAATGCAAGAAGAGCCGTGCTGTCAGCTCAAAAGTGACTGCATGAGCTGTCAAGTCTGGTAGGAGCCTCTTCAGCTTCTTAATGAC
Organism: Streptopelia decaocto; assembly: GCF_964273445.1. Taxonomy (NCBI): domain Eukaryota; kingdom Metazoa; phylum Chordata; class Aves; order Columbiformes; family Columbidae; genus Streptopelia; species Streptopelia decaocto. The sequence continues at coordinate 82,869,558 of NC_138656.1, forward strand.
GTACATAATAATATTCTTAATCACAATATGACATACATTACGTTCCATACTGTTGAGATAAAAAGCCTGGGACTTTTTTTTTTCCCCTGCTCCTTTTTTTCTAAGGCTCTTTGGAAAGTAAAGGCTTGCCAGTGTCCATATGGTGCAATGGTAGGTGTTCTTCAGGGAAACTGCTGCTCTTTTTTTTTGCATTTCAAAACGGATGATGTAGTAAGGGTGGCTAATATGCACATGGTGGAAGACGGGATTTCAGGTATATTGAAATATACGCATAAATGTGGCTGTGGGACGTGGGAGAGGGGCTCTGATCTGCTGTGACGTGTTTCCCAGTTTAAGTGTCTTAAGAATAAATTAAGTTCTCTCAGTTACCCAGGACATGAGCTATAACGTCATTTGTTATTCTGTAAAAGTTTGGCCATTATAGTGCATTTCAGTATCTCACTTTATTGACAGAAAATTAGTCTTACTGTGACTTCCTCCCCCCCTTTTTTTTCAGGAAGTGGAAAGCAAAATGACATTAAATGAACAAGTATTGGTTGAATGAAGTACCTTGAGATAAAACTAACACCTTTTAATGGATAAATACTTTTCATAGTACAGTTTTCTAAATTTATTTAAGTATGGTCAGTTAAAAAAACCAAACTGTTGATGGAATATTTTTCGTTTTCAACTGAAATGGCTTTCCACAGGTTTGAGAATAAACTTTGCGTATTATGTGAAGCACGAGAAAGCACCAGAACAGCTTAACTTTGTAATTGAATATTTGTTTAATGTTGGTGCCAAATGATAATTTCCATGACTGTTCTTTTACTCTGGATATATGCATGATTTTTTTTTTTTTCTTCCATCCATGGGAAGAAAAATTTGGCTTTTTTGTGTTAACATATTTTGCTAATTAGTGCTGCAGGGCTGTTGAAGTTAATTTTTTAATTACAGGTTGAAATACTTCATACTTGTTGCCCTTGAAGTAGCTTTCTCTCTTTCAGAGAATGAAAGTATAGAATCAGATGGCCCAATTTCCATTGCTTTATGGTTATCTTAAAAAATATGAGAAAGAAGACAAGACAAAACAGATATCAGTGCCATGCAGCAAAACAACTACTTGTGTTAAGAATACAAAAGATAAGATAATTTCCTCTAACTTTATTTAGAATGACAGTGTATATAAAACTTTCATAAAGGCAATTTCCATGAATTAAGTGATCTATTAACTTGCTTTAAGGCTTTTGGTGTAAGACTTTAATGTGGTTGTTTTTGAGAATTTCAAATGCTTTTATGGTTCACTTCAGGCTGAAATTACTTGCAGCCGCTTCTGACTCTGATCAGTTATGTCCTGGGTGATGAGGGGTCTCCTGCAAGCGCCTCCACTCATCTCCAGCTCTTAGTTGTGATGTTCCCCTGGCAGGGAAGAGTGTTTTCTGCAAAGCTCATTAAAGCTAATTTGAATATTACCTACAGGTGACTAGTATAATATGAAGTATTCCTTTAGAAGCCAAGTGTTTCGCTTCCATGCTGTTATCTGAGTGAATGCATAGATTTTTGTTCAAGTGTTTTGGCTGTCATGCAAGAAAACTAATTAGTTATTTTCAGGAACTTTCTTGGCATTCTGCTTAGCTTTAGAACAGTTAAGCAGAAAATGCAGAGGCATTCTTAGGCTTGAAATACTTCTTGAAATTTTAATACAATTAGATATATATTTTATTTTACATATATATAAGATATTGTTCACACTTGGAGTCTTAGGAGGGCCAAGGACTCCAAAAGTGGAGAGCGAGACTGAGATTGATTGATGTTTTTGTATCAGTACAGACCTCACTTACTTGTAAGCTCTGTCAGAAATGGCATAACTTACAACTTTTTGAGTTTGTAAAGGCAGGTGCTTTGTGAAAAAGTATGTTAAAACCAAAACAAAACTCTTTTCATTCCTGAAATACAGCAATGGCTGGAATTGTGTTGAAGATAAATGGACAAAGGGAAGGCAGACGATGAAAAGGATCAGTAAACAGATGTGTGATTAGAGCTGATGCCATACTGTGTGTCAACAAAAAATACATTGTGCAAGTGGCTGGTAAACTGAGATCCTTTGCTTTGTGAGGAAATTTTGGATTATTTTAAGTCTGAGTTGCTCGCTAGATAATTCCAGGAAAAAAGAAAAAGTCCATGAGCTGTCAGTCCAGCATTTTTTTTTGTACTTGTCCAGCTAAAAACTCTTAGCACAGCTACTGTTTCTAATGCTCTGTAAGGCTGTGCTCTGCATCACCAGAAGATTAAGAAAAGGAGATTGACACCAGCACAGTTTTATGAGGTCACATCGAAGAAACTGGCCATTGGACCTTGTGCTACAGACCCGCAGGTTAAGTTAATGCCTAAAATAACAAGTAAAGGACAAGTGGTAAAGAGCTTACTTACTAGCAGTGGTAATTTTGGAACTCACAGTAGTGGCTATAGCTCTACGTGGGGTCCATAAAAGCAAATGTATGGATGCAGGTGTGTCTTACAGAAGATTTTGTGTTCTATTATCATGTCATGTGAGTGCTGCTGGGTTTAAGTTTTTAGTTATCTAAAAATGACTTAAATATAGCCTTAGAGTAGCAGATTATTACTCGGATCAGAGTGAGTTAGAACATGATCAGTTTCTCAAATACCACATTTTTTGTGAATTTGCCTTTGAGGTCTGTTCCCTGAAGTATTTTTTCAGTTCTCATAGTTTCAAGGAAGATACTGAAATCAGACTGTTAAATAATGATGTGTTAGAGTATTTCTAATCTGAATCATTCTTATGATCACTTTACAGCTTTTGCCTTACAACAGTTGTATTGGCGAAACTAATGGAGCAGTGAACGTTGTTGTCATGATGGAGATGAGCAGCGCAGGAATTTGTCATCTCTGCCGCTAAGGCATATTGTGCTGTTGTTTATTTGCTCTGGCAGCTGGGATTTCAGTCCGGATGTGAAAAGAGAACCAGAGGCAGGGGAGGAAGAAAAGAAGTCAGGATGTGAGGAAGAAGGAAAATTTGACCAGTAATAGAGTCAAAAAGGTTTATACATGACTGAGGTAGAGGAACAGTTTCTCTGTAAAATTAGTTTTGTGTTAAAACTGGATCTTCCAGAGAAGGTTTAAAAAAGTCATTGTTGGTCCTCTTGGCTGTATTTTATAAGTTGTCTTAAACTTCATGGAAAGGGTTGTCAGGCATAGGAACAGGCTGCCCAGGGAAGTGGTGGAGTCACCATCCCTGGAGGTGTTTAAAAGGTGTTCAGATGAGGTTCTTAGGGATGTGGTTTAATGCTAGAGTTAGGTTAGGTTAGGTTATGGTTGCACTTGATGATCCAGAGAGTCTCTTCCAACTGAAATGATTCTATGATTAAACTGAGTAATCAGAGATTCAGATTTTTGAAAATTAAACATAAAATCTTGTAATACCAGGCATAGGAAATGTTTTCAGGGTTTTACAAAGAAATGCTACCCCTGCATCAAAGCTGAGGCTCTCAATATGTATGCTGAGGAAATGAGTCCTTTAACATATGTTAAGCATATCTTAAAAATTTATTACACCTGCTAATGTGACTGAAACTTTAAAGAAATATGGTATCATTCTTTTGTTTCAGTTTTACTTTGTTCTTCATTTCACCTCATTATTATCAGTAATTCTGTGTTTTTGTGTTGTATTTTTTTTTTTTAATTTTCCCCTCTGCTCCTCCTCTTTCTTTCCCCTCCCCTCCACGTTGTATCTTCAAACAGTCTTCCAAATTTGAACATCATGCATTCTTAGGGCATACCTACTCCATCTGTTCTGGCAGTTATTTATAAAGTTTATTGTCAATGAAAGCATTGCAGCGCTGCATTTGCTGTTCCTTTGATAGCTCACTGGTGTCTTACCTAAATGCTGGAAAGTAACAGCGTGGCGTTTTGTTATAGTTACCTGTAACTAAATGGTTTTTAGAGTAAGATATTGTAATGTTACAAAGGAATATTTTTCAGGCATGGAATTTTTTTTTAATGATGTAGCAAGGTGTTTAAGGTCACTTCAGGTAGTCATTCACAACACCTGTGAATGCTGCATTTGGCTGTGAAAGTCCAATCTGCATCTCAGTGTTGTGTTCAAAGAAAATGAGATTCCAAAATATTAAGTAGACAACTTATAGTTCCCAATGATTTTTGAGAACACCAGGTTCATATCTTCTAGTTTGGTTTTAAATGCTTGAAGCTTTGTGTTTGCTTTAAAAAAAAAAAAATAATCAATATTTTTACAACAGCTTGCTTATTTTTTAAAGCCAAATGTGATTAAATAGTACATACAACTCAAGAAGCTTGGTATGTGTACAGACTGAAAATCAATCTTGCATTGAGACTCTCATTTGGGTTTACTTTATAGAAGTTATGGATTCTAAGAGAAGTTAAAATGTAAAACATAAAAATGCTGCTGACCTAGCAAGAAACAACCTAAACAAAACTAATTTGAGCTGATGTAAGGTTCTCTTTTGGAATAACTCTTGAGCTCACAGTTGTTTTTCTTTTATTATGTATTATTATGTATTTATTATTTTTGTTATGTATTTTCCAACTGTTTTATCTCATATATGTGAATTTGGAATTTTAACTTGATACTGGCAGCAAAAAATCCCTAACCAATACAACTGATTTATTATCCAAGAATTGCACGGGGTGAGGGGGGCAGGGAGGAGATTGATTGCATTTAGGTAAGTGAGTATTTCAAATGTGGCTCTGAAAAAGATCTACTAGTTGGTCAATTGTTACCATTCTCAATCATGGCTAATTTATGTGAAACTAAATATTCTTTATTAGTTTATCAAACTAATAAACTATGTCTAATAAATATAATAGGAAACCTGAGTTACAGATGTAAGTACCAGCATGTAAGCTGTATATATTTTTGTACAGACCAGTAACTTCAGATAACACTTTTGTGTTTGTTTGGGTGTTGATTGTTAATAGGCTTTCTTTTAGCTGGCGTATTTTCAAGATGTTTTACCAGTACGTATTGAATGTTCACTCATTTCGTGTGATATAGATAGTATCTGTGTTGCTCCCATTGGAAGGAACCCTACTGTTTGGTCACAGTGTAACATTCAAGCAAATTCCAGTTGTCACTGCTGCCCAAAGTCCTGTTAACATGGAAAAGATCCAGCCTGAGCATAGAAAATGGATGTTAATGCCTGTTCTTTACTTCCTTGCTGTCGTACTTCTTTGTGTAGGCAAGACTTCCAAAAGTGCTTCGTAGACTTAGGATCGCAGTTCTTACTGAGGTTTCTGAAAATTCATTATTCATGCAAGAAAGGTGGTGATTTTGAAAGCTGTGTGGAAACGAATGTACAAATATTGCAGATGAGAATGTTGAGCCTTAGTACAGCTTCCTGGCTTCCTATTGAATGCTTCATGAGAGACATTTAAGACCATAATAATATTTTTATCATCTTGACCTATTGTAAAATCTTTTTCATAATAAAGATACGGCCAGTGTTTGATTTTTGTTGTGCTTACAGGTATGTGCACTAAATGTGTAGACATTCTTCTGTATTAATGAAATAAATGTAAATGTCATCTCTTTTCTTTTAAGGAAATGATCATCGACAAGGTTAATGGACAGGTTGTCCCTCGGTACTTGATATATGACATTATTAAGTTTAATGTAAGTACTTCCAGTTTTATTGTTTTTATCATTAGTTATTGATTCTCGTTTCTATTTTAATCTTATTTGTATAAGTACAAGCTTCAGGGTAAATTTAAACACCAAAAACATTTGGGTATTGTGTAACTCAATAACAAGCAATGCATCAGAATTAAGATTGAAAGCAGCCTTATAATAGACATTGATTTATTTCTACTTGCTCAGGAAAAGATGGTTGTTTGAAACAGTCAGCGTAACACTGTTGGAAAATTTCCCATTTCTAGAGCATGTTTGAACTCTTTAGGCAGTGAAATTGAGAGAAGAGGGAGAAGTTAGGCTGTAAGTGGTGTATTTGCTACCAAAGCATCACAGTGCCCCTTGTTAGGCTGCTCCATCACCTCTTTCTCAAATTTCTCTTTGAAACCAGGCAACTGGTCCTTTGTTAAGCCCTCAGCAGCAGGCTCTCCTGTTTACACTGGCTGTAGGGAAAATATGTAATAAAGAAAAATATGGTGGAAGCTGTGGAAAAGGAGAAGCCTTTGTTGACAGCTGGGAAGAAAGTCTTTGTGGTCACAAGTAAGAGCTGTTAGACAATACAGAAAATGAGTAATGTTTTTTCTTTAAAGCACCTTTCAAGTATGGTAAAGGTTTGAATGCTACCAAAGGGCTCTTGCATGTTATCTTTTATGGATTTTTTTTTTTAAATTTCTTCTGTTTTTCCCCAAAAAGTAATGGTATATGTGGAATTTGAAGTTACTCAGAGGTTTTATGGCAGAGTCTTCTACTGAAGCTTATTTGAGGAGCTAACCTTGACGTGTTCCACTTTTTAGCCCTTATTGTGAAATAAATTTTGCAGTCTGAGGAAGAGAAAATGTCTTTTATGAAAGATCAGGTTAACCATATTGGTATTTTTTTAAAACTGGTTTTGGTTGGGATAGAGTTAATTTGCTTTGTAGTAGCTCATATGGTATTGTGTTCTGCATTTGTGACCGGAACAGTGTTGATAACACAGGGATGTTGTAGTTGCTGAGCAGTGCCTACACAGAGTCAAGGCCTTTTCTGCTCCTCACTCCAGCCCACCAGCGAGCAGGCTGGGGTGCACAAGAGGTTGAGAGGGGACACAGCTGGGACAGCTGACCCCAGCTGACCAAAGGGTCATTCCACACCATATGACATCTTCCTCAGCATATGAAGCTGGGGGAAGAAGGAAAGGGAGGACGTTTGGAGCAATGGTGTTTGTCTTCCCAAGTAACTGTTATGTGTGACGGAGCACGAATGTCCTGGGGATGGCTGAACACCTGCCTGCCCATGGGAAGCGGTGAATGAAGTCCTTACTTTACTCCTAATGGGACAACCAGTATTACTAAACCACTGCACATTTCAGACTTTCTAAACTACCATTGACTCTTCCAGACTTGAGTAAGGTACTGCTCAGCTTGAGCAGGCCACTCCGTCTAAGTGGGAAGTGGAAATGTAGGCACGGTACTAGTCACCAAAAAAAGGACCTTGGTATCTTTGGAAGTGTAGTCAGACCGTGACATAGGACATAGGACTTTAAAAGTCTTACTTTTAAAAGTAATGGTTTGTGTGTAACACATGTTAAATTAGGAACCGAAGCTTTTTGTTAACTCAGTTTAATTCTGTGTCTTAATGATATTTTCTTTAGCCTTTTCTGAAAAGTGTTAGTTTCCTGGATCCCCTCCTGTGGTTAGGACTTTTCAGTAAGTAAAAGTTCCTGGCAGACATCTGAAAAATACAATCTTCTGTAACCACTCCTGGGTTCTCATTTTTCCTTTAAATTTTCTTATCTGTTCCACCACCCATGATTCCCTGTTTATTTGCCTTCATGTCTTTCCTTGTCTCTGCTCTCACTTCATGTCTAACCTGCCATTCATTGCTGTTACTCTGCCTTTGAAAAATAACTGTCGGTTAGGAAGTGTACAGTCTCCATCTTCCTTCACCATGGGATATGCATATACTGTCCTAGCAAAATAACATTTTTTGAAAGTCATACTTAGTTTAGTGAAACATTTTTGGGGGTAGAAGGGGAGGAAACCCCCATTTGTAATAAAGTGTCCAGACTTAACATGAAGAATACCACTTGGCAAACAGGGAAAACAATCAGAGGGTTTCCAGAGGACTGTTAGGGTTTGGGAAAAGTCTGCTTTTGAGCAGGGCTGTAAAAGCTTTAAAGATTGCTTGGTTTTGTTTGCTTTCTTGTTTTTTAAATGCATTGGGAATGAGAGAGAGGAGTTAGTTACTATGTAATACTATTTTAATGTCAAGGACAAATTAAGATCATGTTATCAGTATGAATACAAGCAGGGCCTCAACTGCAAGAAGTCATTAGCAATCGGTCCTACTACACAGATTAAAAAACACAGGGGTTTTTAGGTTAATTGTAGAAGCTTAATTACAAAAATGGGCACCTGAGGATATTTGTCTTGGCAAGAAATGATCAACAGCATTTTGTCACCAAGAGAGGTAAATGTATTAAAAACTTGTAATTGGCAAGAAAGGATAAGTTCCTTTTAAAGTTGTGTAAGTTAGATTTGTGTAAATGTTCCTAGCAGATCTTCAAATCATTACACAGAGCATTAGTCCTGTTTAAAAACAAAACATTCCCCCCCACCCCCTGTTCCAAAACAAACAACCTCCCAGTCCAAAGAAAACCCCACAACAACCTGAGAGACAGCTATATGAGGTGCCCTAAAATTTGACATATCTCCTTTTGATCTTGAAACTACTTATGTCCTCTGAAAGTGAGTGGTGGAGTTCCTGTACTCACAGTCTGGCATGTGAGCGACAGGATTTCCAGCACGTCCCCATCTCGTCCTCCACAATGACCCAGCAGATGCTGCTCTTGGAGATGCAACGTTGCAGCTGGGGAAGCGTGAATACAAACCTTGTTGATGAACACCTCTGCTCAGGCAAACCTCATGTCTTAGTCAGGTCTAGGGAACCAGAGATCTTTTCAGAGGACCTTATTCTCAAAAGCTCAACGTATTTTACTTGCGCACCATCCTGTACTAGCTGAGCATTACCAAGTTTTCTGGCTTTGTCAGAATATTCCTTCTGAAGTATTGCATTCAGAAATTCCACATTAAATCCCAAAGACTTATGTGCACTATTAATGCTGCTGAGAATGTGTGTGTTAGGATGATCAGCACCAACACAAAAATACAGAAGTTAGTACTAAAATAAAGTAATATATAGTTTTCAAGAATGCACCATGTATTTATGGTAAGATATATGTCAACTTGTGCCCCTCAGGATGACTGTAAATAGTACAGTGAAAGCTGTTAACATGTATACAGAAAAATCACAGCATTAAATTTTAGATCATAGCAAAATAATGTCATATAATTAAAAATTTCCAAATGTCAGTTACTGTAAAATCACTTTGAATCACTATTCTCAGTATATTTGGCCAGCGTTATTGTCATGCTTCAAAATTGCAGTGTATTCCATTCTTGTATTTATTGTAATTCTTTGTTGTCTTGGTTTTTGTGGGCTAAATAGTGTTAAAATTCAAGGAGACGTGGGACTGAAGACTGATGTCTAAATGAAGCCCAAAATGCTTAGCCTGGCTTCTCTGTGTCTAAGTTACCTGAATACTGTGACCACTGTTGTCATTTATGAGCAGAAATTGTGAGAGGGTATGTTTATTCTTAAAGCTGAATGCTTTATGTTTCAGCCTGAAACCCAAAGATCCCAAATTAAAATAGTTGTGTTCCATTTGTCCTTTGCAGCTTTGGCATTTGAAAAGTTAAGTGTTTAAGAGGCCAATGTCAATTTGAGGTTTAAGAGGAGCAGCAGTCTGGTAGTAATGGATCAGCTGGGGTTAAAAGTAGCAGTTTTCATTTTATATGCTATGATTTTGGAAGAACATCATGGAGCTGAGTGTCTCAGTATATCAGGGGATCTTTCCTCAGGATTTTACCTGAGCGTGACCCAGAGGACGTAAGGAAGTCACCTTAAACAAGGATGATGTGTTCATCAGGAGAGAACAGTAACAGAAACCTAACAGTGAGTAGAGGCTGTGGAAACAAATGAAGTAGAATAGTAAGAGAGAAAAATGAGAGAGAGTGGGCAAAGACCTGTCTTTTAACAAATTTTAATCCACGTGGTAATCAGTGAGGCTTAGCTTTTCAGTTTTGCTGTGGTGTCTCAGGAATAGACTACAGCAGCCTTCTAGAAAGAAGCGAAAGAAACTAAGAGAATAGACTGATTGTACGTGTAGTGTGTATTTGGCTGTAGATGTCTACACAGGAAAAGTCTTGGGAAGAAGGAAAGTAACAATTGAGTTTCAGTGACTGGAAGAGACCTATGCTGGAGTTCTTTGTGAAAACATGGAATTAATCTGTCTTGGCTGCCTCTTTCCATGATACATTTTGTATTGAATTCTGGTGCTTATCACCTGTAGCTGCTGCAAAAGTCAGTCTTCAGGGATGTTGATGGAACCCTTTGACTTCATTTCTTTTAATCACTGTTTCTGTGACATCTAGTTTCTAGAAGCTTGTGGTAATACATCTGATTGTGTTACAAGAGATGCCTTTGTCAGGGAAAACAAATGATTCTTTGGAGATTACAAAAAGTTTGGTGGGTTTTTTTGCATTTTCTTCATTCTGAATCATGATGTTGATTATTATAGCAACTCAAAATATGACATTGCTGTCTTAGTGCTTTCATCTCACATGCTAAAATAAAATTCATAGAAAGAAAGCCATATGGTAGTGAAAGAAGCCCGCCTTTTGACCCCAACTCTTTGAGGAAACTCACAGCAATCCCTGCTTTTTCTTTTCTGCTTTGCATGGTTCTTTCTCGAAAGAGCAACTCAGAGTATATAAAATAATTGATCCAAGCCCCTTCTGAATACATGTATACTAAAATGCGGAACTGTGCAAAGGGCAGGATCCTGCTGCTGGAAGTTTATCCTCTTTTTAAGTAGTTAAAAGGGTCCCTGGCACAGCTTTGGCTCTGGCAAGCTACAACGCTCTTGAGCAGTTATTGAGAATAGTTTAAAGTTTGACATTGCCTGGGGACCACTCTGATCAGGTGTTCTGAGGTGTCATCATCACCTTTTGTAGGGCGAGAGTGTGACCGTGGTCAGACAGCCAGTGGCTCCAGGGGCCTTTGCCCTGTCAGGTCACTAGTGCAGTTGTACCCAGAGTGTCTTCTTGTTCACAGACTCGGGGCTCACCTCTCTGAAGTTCAGAAAGTGCTGTTTTGGGAAACATCAGGTATTCTGCTATTAACACATCTTTAGGGGCTTGGCAGAGAACGTGGATGCTCCTTACATTGAAAAGAAGAGAATAAAGTGGAATAACAAATAGTCGCATATCAGGACATACAGCAGAATTCTATTGTGAAGGGTAAAAGAAGATCCAAGCAGCATGGAAACTGATCTGCCACTTCTGCTTGTCTATGGAGAAGATGGCACCAGGATGGCAAAGATGTCATTATCATGTCGAGTCACATTTGACATTTGGCACATGCTGTATTCCTAGAAGCAGAAATCAATTGTAACACAGTTTATCTTTTCTTACAACCTTTTTTTTTTGTCTAGTTTTCTAAGAATAATCTTTTTTCTCATTGAAAAATGGCAAAGTATTTCTTAAGAATGCATGTATTTCTGTAATTTTTAATATTCTACTTGAAGGGTTTTTTTGTCCATGCTTATGTCACTGGTTATGTGTGTGCTCCTCACACATGAAATCTGGATTTTTTTTTTTTTGTATTCCTCTGAACATAAAAGGCTAATGACACCCAACATTCCTTATGGTGTCCAGTCTTAATGACTACAGAGGTAGATCCCTGCAATGTCTGTTACTTTTCAGCTTCTTGATTTGTGTCTGTATGTAGTTGAGTACACGATTACAGTCAGAGTAGCTGTATAGCACTACGTCTTTCACCTGAATAGTGAGTAAAAAGGTCAAATATGGTGGGTAATTCTAGTGAAAGAGAGGAAGCTGACAACAGAATAATTAACAGTCTTAGAAGAAAATATAAGAAAAGCTAAATCCCTGTTCATAAGAAACAATCCACAAAAAAAATCTTCGTTCTCCAGTCATCTTTGAGACAGCTGTTCCTGAGAAACTGTATTTTGAGAGGCTTTTTCTTAGATCATATTCAATAGCTACATGTAGACGTATAGACACTGAACTTAAGCAACTATTTTTTTTTTCTTTAGTGAAGTAATAAAAAGTAACACTGCTATAATGTAAGATCTAATTAATGCATTCTTAGCAAAGATGCTGAAAATGAATAGTACTTTCCTTTTCCTTTCTAACCCTGGCCTTTTAAATTTTTAAACTCTAGCCAAGTTTTCGTGAGACCAGATTGCAATGGTAAGAATAGACTGAATGCTTGAAAAAGAATAATTATTTTAATGTTTAGAAAGGAGATAGAATTTTGACTAAATTTCCTGATACTTTGTACATTGAATTAAGTGAAGATCAAGATTTCTTTGGTTGTCATTATGCATAACAATACTCTAGCTATTAGATAAAATTTGTCATGGTAAACCGATATGCTGGTCATAAATCCAGTCCACAGCCAATGTGCTCATTGAATTCATGCATGAAAAATTGTTGTTTTAAATCCCTGTAAAATATTACCATGTCTGATTTTTCTGTTACAAACCTGATTTTGAAGTGATGTAAAGCTCACAGTACATGCTGGTCTCTCATTTATTAGCCTATTAACCTTCTCTTTGAAATGTACTGTGAAAATTCTGAGGGCACAATTCAGAAACGCAAGTATTTAATTGCATCTTTTCTGTTGGCGAATGCACCTGGTTGCCAGTCATCCTTCCACTCTTAATTTGGGTTATTTATCAAAAGATGCCACCTCAAAATATGGATTAAAAAAGCTTTTGATATTAACAGTACTGGAAAATGAGGGTGTTGTGCACATGTTTAGTCTTGCACCCTTTCTGTTATTTTTTGCAGAGACACACCTAACAAATGCTACAAACCAATGTTTGTAGCGGTGCTTTTACTGTGTGTTGTGTTCTCAAATCTGTATATACTAATTCATTTTATTATGGCTCAGAGGTGTCAGGTAAATGAAATACAAAGCATCTACGCAATTGTGTCTCATTTTGCTTTCTGGCATCACATTGGGGGTGACTCATTAAGATTGCTTTCTCCTCCTCCTCCCCTTTTCATGATGCAACTTATTGAGAGCAAGAGCAGCTTGGCCAGGTAATGTGTATTATTCTTCAGGCTGTATGAATGGGGCAGCATCACAGAATAGTGAGAGCAACAAATGGTGGGTGAGGAGAGCTTGTGAGATGGAGAATCGACACAGTAAGGTAGTGAAGCAGCGGAAGCTTTTGGATTTGTGGAAATGGATGCACAGAAATGCTCTTAGCTGGCTGTCTTCTTCAAAGTCTTTCTTGCCGTATTCCCCTCCCCTGTCGATCATCTATTATTCATCATTGAAAACCTGGCGTGTAGGTCTGAGCAGCAAAATTTGCAAATCTCCTTCCCTGTTCTGTAAACTTTCAAACAGATAACTTGTGCTTTCTTCCCTGTTGTTCCTTGTGCTTGAGTAAAACGCACATGTAACTGAAAAGTAGCATTTTAATGCATTCTTGCATCTGTCTTTTCAAAACTCTCTTTTGCTATGATGTCTATAAAAAATAAATTATTGCTGAAGTTTGATTATTAGTACATGCTGACCAGGATATCTTTGGTGGTTTTGTGTTCTTCATTTTATATATTCTGTCTAATAAGCTGCTGTTGTTGGGGAGCTTTTTTAAGCATTCTAATTCATTTGAAGGTTGACTGTGTTACTTGCTGGTTAGGTTGTGTGAAAAACACGTCTGATTTCTTCCTTTCCCTTACATCTCTGAGTTAGTCTTCCCCAACCCAGATGGGATTGCAGTGAAGGTGGCTTGTTTTCCACATGTTCCAAAATAAAGAATGCTTAATGGAATATTACATGAAAGCAAAGGGAGTCTATTAAATTTTGTCATGTCTTGTTTTGTTCCCCAAAGGTAAGTGTTTCCATACCTTAACATGAGGCATGTCTCGTGAGAACCTTTTTGAATGGCAGGTTATTGCTAGTTTAATTGTCAGGGGAAATGACACGAAGTGCAAGAGTGACTTTAGAAGTTGCCATGGTATGAAATCCTTTATGTTTTTCAGGTGTTCGGGTTCTGTTACTTTTATTTGCTTACTCTGATGTGACACTTTTGCAGCAAACAGTGAAGCTTGCTACAAAAAAACCAAAATGAGACCTGAAAGCTGAAGTTGCGTTGTAAATGAAAATAACTCTGAAATATTTCAAACCGTATACAATTTCGAGAATAAAGTCCACAAACAATTTTTTTGTTCTTAGAAGGTTTCTTTAAAGAGCTTTTCTCAGTTTCTTTGTTTTTTTTTTACTAAAAGTTTTCTGCCTCTCACATTTTTAGACTCAAAATACCTCACTTTTTATTCGCAATGTTTTTATGTCTTCCTGTTGTGCTAGGAACTGTAACATATGATTAAATGTCCAGTATATTTCAAAACAGGAAAAACTATAAGCAAAATAGAGGATGGCTTGGGGGATGTCATATGAAAGCAATGAGAGTGTGTCCAAAAGTTGTCATGTCACATTTCCCTAAATTAGTTTTAATTCCTCCTTTCCTACAATTAATGTAGCCGTAATGTTTCATATTTTCAGTTTTCTTCCTGTCTCTTGCCTTTGCATATTTTTATGATTCTAGGGCAAAACAACTAAAGAAAGAAAATACTCAAATTTAATCAGAAAGATGTGCCAAATCCGAAGTAACTATGTAATGCAGGATAGATTTTATGATTTTCTTTTCTGTATCTAGTACATTTGAATAACCTGAGTGACTGTTACAGTCTAGGAGAGAATGTGAAGGCCATATTTTCATCCTTTATATAATATTTCTCTTTTTTAAAAGAAATATGAAAAAAACCACTTTTCTTTTGAAATTAGTATAATAGTAATTAATTAGTGTTTCTTATTTATAAGCTAATGATGCAAATAATGAACTAGATATCTTGGAGACAGATTGTGTACTGAAATTATAGATCTTATACAAGTCTTCAGGAGTATAACATCTGTTACACGCAGATACTTAATTTTTAGTTCTATCATGGTTTGGGAAAGGTAGGTGGTTCCTTTTCTGAGATAGTATTTGTGAATCAGTGCTGGCTCTTAATACTATTTTTTTTTCCTCTTTTCTAGTTTTTAGGAGACTTTGTGCTTACTGTACTAGGCAGACTTTTAAAAAATACTATTAAGTGATTTATAGCTTAAAAAAAATCAGTGCCATAATATTTTCAAGTATGGAATGCCCTGAATAGTGTCTTTAAGATACAGGATTTTTCCCACTGTTCTTTAATTCAGTTGAGTGATAATTTTTTATCATAAAGACAGCCCTGTAAAAACCCATCAATAGCTATTCTTACGCAAAGTCACTGTGAGTGGCTTCTCGAAAGGAAGAAAGTGTGAGGAGAGTAGAAGCAGAGAGAGAAAATATTGACTGGACCATCTAGTATCTGTTGCAAAGGTAAAGGATGCCCCCATAGTATGTGCAACATCAGCACTAGGAATAATCATCGGAAAAAACAGAAGTAGTAAAGCCCTGTGTTTGATATTTGACTTTGCAGATAACCTAAATTTGGTGCAAAATAAATTATTTACCTATAAAATTTTAACATTTAAATTATTTAAATATATTCCCCTGGGAGAACCACATGCAATCTTTTTGTGTGTAAATATCCAATGATGATGGCAAATCTATTTTATAGTTATGGGTTATTAAAATTATTACTTTTACTTCTGTAATTAAAATGGGAAGTTCATCTACTCCTCAGATTACTTGAAGGGAGGCAGTCAGTCTAGACAGAACATAATTCCTTTTTGTTTTAATCAATTTTATCCCAGTAAAATCCCCTTATTGAGTTCTGTTTTTGAAGGCTCAGAAGGATTTATAAGGATTATAAAGATCCTAAATGAAGCCACTGTACATGCAAGCAAACAATGAGTTGGACCGAGTTGTCTCTGCTCCCAAAATAGCAGCTACTAAGCTTTTGGCACCTAAGTGGAGCTTTGTTTTCAAAAGAGAGGGCTTAGGTGTCCATCCACGGCAGGTGCCCTTTTCCAGTAGTCTGCCTCTTTATTGCACTGCATTCATGGCAAGAATTGACATTCGGTCACTTCAACTGATTGTAAATATTCTGTATTATATCTACCTTATCTGTGTTACCTTTACACTGGTGAAGCAAACTTCTCATCCACTTGCAGTTCTAAGATTTTACGGTTTTTATCTTGAATTTGTATTCTGTTTTGAGCCATCCAAGGAGGAGTAGAGTGAGGAAGGGAGCAACGTTTCTCATACAATCTACTTTTTCTGTTTTGATCATATCTGTTTAGTCACAGTTTTGACAGTCCTGCTGTTTTTTTTTCAAGTTATGTTTGCTAATATAAAAAATGTGGAGCTATATTTTTATGTTCTGTTAGGCCTTGATATTTATGGATGGCCTACGAACTTTTTTCTCTTGTTGATTCATACGTATTTGAATTCATTTTCAGTGATTTTTTTGGAAGGAAATACAAGTAATTTAATATATGTCCTAAGCAATCTTTTTAATAAGTCTGATTCTCCAAACCGTTTTTGTTCTGTGGTAAATCAAAGTAATATTCCATTGTATAAGCTGACAACAGATAAATAGTAATTATGTTCCTGCAGCACATTGGGTGAATTGTTACAATTGAAACAGTATTTCACATGCTGTACCTCATTGATGCCAATATAAGTTTTAGAAACCATTTTGAAACTGCTAGATTTTTTGCCATTACCGTATCTGTTTTGAATATTTGAGTGATAAAAGTTAGAAAAAACGAATTTTAAAATGCATTTTCAGATTTTAATGGCTGTCTTGCCTTTTGCTTTTTAGAAATGAAAAACTTATAGTCATAATTCTCCAAAAATTTCTCTAAAAATAAAAGTTCGTCAGAAATGGAAAAAACCTTTTAGATGATTGAATATTGTAATATTATTTGGAGAATGAAACAGCACCTTTAGATTGTTTTTACATAAAGTATGTGTATCAAAAATAGCAGCAGCTATAAAACCACGGTCAGCAGAAATTCATGCCAGATCATTCATATAAAATGCAAAATATTAGACTGCATGGTCTTCAGAAGATGGGAGAACTAATAATGGGCTTTCTTTGGAAATGCAGATGTCAGCTGTGGGTGCCTTGAATTGTCAATAATAATGTTAAACACAGGGTAGAATATCAGCCTGAGCTTATTCTTTATTCTTCTCTCAAAATCATTAAAGCTAAGACAGTTGTGACATATGTTCTGCTATGGCTCAATAAGTGAAGATGTGCGTGGAGCGTATGTGCGTCTATGTGCTGAATTATTCATGTTGAAGGTGCTGCTCGGGGGAAGCAGATGAAGCGAGCTGGGCTGGCAGGTGGGCTTCAGACCATATCTCCTGGAGTAGGAGAACAAATATTCTCAGTTTATCCCAAACCAAGCTAGTTGTCGGCTGTGCGCGCAGGCCCAGGTGTTATTTTTCTTTTTACTACAGCTGCATTGGGAAAAAGCCGGATAAATATTAAATTCTAAGAGAAAGTACTTATATGGGATTTGGCACCTCCTGGTGGACAGCAGGATGACCATGGGCCAGCACTGTGCCCTTGTGGCCAGGAAGGCCAATGGCATCCTGGGGTGTATTAGAAGGGGAGTGGTTAGTAGGTTGAGGGATGTTCTCCTTCCCCTCTACTCTGCCCTGGTGAGACCACGTCTGGAATATTGTGTCCAGTTCTGGGCCCCTCAGTTCAAGGACAGGGAACTGCTGGAGAAAGTTCAGCGCAGAGCCACGAAGATGATTAAGGGAGTGGAGCACCTCCCTTATGAGGAAAGGCTGAGGGAGCTGGGTCTCTTTAGCTTGGAGGAGACTGAGAGGTGACCTCATTAATGTCTATGGATATGTAAAGGGTGAGTGTCACGAGGATGGATCCAGGCTCTTCTTGGTGACAACCAATGATAGGACAAGGGGCAATGGATACAAACTGGAACACAGGAGATTCCACTTAAATATGAGAAGAAACTTCTTCTCAGTGAGGGTGCCAGAGCACTGGAACAGGCTGCCCAGGGGGGTTGTGGAGTCTCCTTCTCTGGAGACATTCAAAACTCGCCTGGACGCCTTCCTGTGTAACCTCATCTAAGTGTTCCTGCTCCAGCGGGGGGGATTGGACTAGGCGATCTTTTGGGGTTCGTTCCAATCCCTAGCATTCTGTGAGGCATTCTGTATTTTGCTATCTGTACGGCAGCCATGTAGAGAGAGGACTTTCCATGCGAGGCTCACCCAGTTTCCTGAGCTGTAGCCATGAGCTCAACCTGAGAGGCTGGGGAAGGGGGACTTAAACCTGGAGGCTGGTGGCCGCTCCTCAGGGACTCCCCTCTCCTTGTGGAGAGAGAGGGGACCGAGGCAGGGTATGCAGCAGAAATCCCGTCATCCTCCAACACCTGTCTCAGCGATTCCTGCTGTATTCCTGTGTTTAACGACCTGGGATTTGAGTTATTCACTGGCCCTTGTAGCCATATCAGTGTGAGGCTGTTATTTCAACACAGAGGTCTCTGTGAACCGGGTGGAGGGCAGGAGCTACAGCAGGAGAACAGCCTGATATTTGACCAAATTCATTCTCAACAGCCATTTAGAGAAATGTTATTGGGACTGTGATTTTTTTTTTTTTTTTTTTTTTTTTTAAGCTTCTTTCATCAAATAAATTGCCTTTGCCCACCCTCTCAAGGCAGTGGATATTAAATGAGCTGCAGACCCTATTTTTTAGTTTTAAAACATGTATGTATTTATGTGGTACACTAGGTTCTTATGTGGCTTATTGTTTATAGGTTCTGTTGAAAAGTTAATTTGAAATAATCTAAGTTTAAATTTAGAAATGCTTGATCCTGGGTAGATTCCAAAGCTCAGTAGAAATCTCATTTTACATTTTAATGATACGTGGAGGATTATGTTTAAAATCAAACCAGTATTTTAAAGTGTCACATCTCTTGCAAGCCCACTTAGCGCTGTGACCTCTTAGTGCAATGCACAAAGTTTTAACAGGTGAAGAGAATTCAGCTGCCCGAGGAAGAGGTGTTGATTCAACAGATGAGTCCTCTCTTGAGGCTTGTCTAAAGGATGTTTTGCTTTAGGATACATTTTAATTACAGTGAGGGGGAAGTGTAACTTTCTAGCATAGATAGGAAACACATGCTACTTGTTAATTTTGTTCTACCCTTTGCTAACAAGCTTATTTTAGGTTAAAAATGCCTGAAACAGGAGTTATCATGTAATGCACTCCAGTAACTGTGCTGTTAGGCAGTGGTGACCCTCTTACTTCTCAGGCAAGTAATCTTACGTACTGAAATAAAATCTCAAATATCTGAATGCTTAAATTAGTAATATATATTATTGCATAAAACGTTTTAGTGTTTGGCTGGGTTTAGATTATACATGCATCAGTGTTTTGGTTTTGGACAACTTTTAAATGTGTGTTTTATATACTAAATAATATCTTCCTCTTTTTGTCAAGGTCTGCAAAAATTATTTTTTGCAGCCTATGTTACCCTCCTACTTAGTTGCTAAAAGCTGGGATTTTACCACTTGAAGGTTTTGGATCTGTCTGGGATAAATACATTGTATATTAGCAACAGTTTGTGTAATTATAGCAAGTGTCTAATAACAAAGAAGCCCTCCTCCTCAAATATTGCTTTTATTCAGTGTGTCCTTGATTTAAATTCAATGTTATGTTAATTTTCTTATTGCTATTGTCCTGTGCTTTTGTGGGAATGAAATACTCCTTAACTTCTTAGTTTACTTGGCTGAAGAAGTTGTTCGGCAGCATTATCTGTGTTTTACCATCTCATATAATCTTATATCAACGTAACTCTGACCTTTATATGATGGAACCTAGTGGTAATATACCCTTCTGCTTAACAAGCTTTGAAATAAAAATATGTGATTGGCAGAGCTGCAGGAAATAATTAGTTCCAAGTAGATGGGAGAAGTGAAAGGTTTATTTAAAGGAAAAGAAAGTGATTCAGCTGGTTTATGGTGCATGTGAAGTCGTCTCAGCTTTTAATTCAACTATTAAGGGATTGAAATAAATTTAAGTCAGTATGCAAAAGCACTTTTGAATGAGTCATTGTAAAGAAGCTCTTCGAATAACTTTACTGCTTTTTGGAACCTCACATATTTGAAACATTCATTAGTTAAGTTGCTCTTTCAGACCTACTCATAAAATGTGGCTGAGTTTCCACTGAGCCACACTACTGCAGGGAAGCGAGCATGTGCACTAGACCTTGCTGAAACGTACCTAGAGAACAGTTCATGGTGTTCTTTGAAATAATAAAACATATGTATGCACACTTCCCAGGAAAGAATTCTTCAGTCGGTTGTTACAGAGGTCAAGATGTGTTTTAATTGGATATACAAACCAGGGCAAGCTCAATCACTGTATAGTTGGGTTCTCAAGTATGCTGTATATTGGGGAAGGAAGAAAGAATGATTCTACAGAGTTTTGTCTGCAGCACTTGAAAGTCTGTAGATCTTACAGCCGTGTTCTGTGACAAGTGAATAAAGAGTGAGACACTTTTCTGCTCCTTGGATTTTTCCATACTTTGGTTTTCCATTTGAGTGGCTCCTTACTAATAACACCTCCACGTGTGAAAGCAAGGCAATGCTGAAGGCAAAGTTAACAGCCGGATAAGCTTTCTTCTTCTTCCCAAGCATGTTTCAGTGACCAGAGATTATGAAACACAGTCACCCGTGTTGTCACTGGCTTTGTTCAGGACGTGTTTCCCACCAGGCGATGGAGACTGTGCTGCCGCTCCTCCTATAGACTGAACCCCAGTCCTGAAAAGTGGTTCTGAGTTACATATAGTACAGGAGCAATGCATCCTTCTGCATCCTTCTTAAAGCTGTTGCAGTGAAGAGTTGAGGACTTCTGGTAGAGATCTAGTAAGGATCTAATGCTGGGAAAGAAATGTAAGAGAACTTACTGCCCCTTTGGGAGCGCAAAATGCAGAAGATTCTGGTGAAAGCCGGGATGAGTTTGGAAAAAACTTCTTTAAATTCATGTTGGTCTAAAATTGGCATTCCGTTTTCCCCCTAAGATATCTGTTCAGATACTACCCCTTCTAACTCTTACCTTTCTGTGCCTTATCAGGATGTCATTTTGCCTTTTTTTTTCCTTTGCATTCTTTCAGATTGACCCATTCTAATTCTCTTTGATGCATGTTAGAACAGGGCATTTTTCCTTTCACATTCTCTTTCCATTTCTCTTCTTGCCGTGTTTAGTACAGGAAATATCTGCTTGCTGGTTCTCCTGCTCATTTACCACTGCCTTGATGATGTGAGTCTCACGTCTTCCCAGTTCCCTGTCCTCATTGCTTTTAGCTTCTGAAAATTTCTGGTTTTGAGGCCCTGTCAGCTTATTCTCTGTGGACTGTGAAAGGGAAGGTTTTTGGAAATTATTTTTTGTGTGTAAATAGGGTGTCAAAATGGGGGATGATCTCATGTAAATAACTTCCAGTGCTGCATCGTGCTTGTAACAATGCAAATCTATGAAATTTGTGCCTTATTGCTGTGAGAGTGGCACATCTAATTTAAAGTAACTTGAGAATTTCTGAGTTGCTAGTTGCTTATTTTCTTTCAGTGCTATCCACAGTGTGTTCTCCTCACTATCTAATGCTCGAAATATAATAAACTTTATTAGGAGAAATTATTAATCTGACAAATGCGCATTTTGAATGCTCACACTGATCTGCTGCAATGCACCAAATATGCAAAGAGCAATGTGAAGCTGCTGTTTGATTTCAGATCTTGAGAGTTCAGAGTGCACTACTGAGACTTAGAGGAGGGCTTCTACTACCTTGCTGTGACTGGGCCATTACATATGTTATTGGTTTTTGTACCCACTGTTTGCTGCCACATTTTCCAACTGCAGCTATATTTGTCTCTTTTGAATGACAGAAAAGCAAACGTTTATGTAATTAGTGCTTCTCTCATGGTATCAATATAGTACGTTTAAAGCAACGAGTTTGCTTAACTGTGTAAATTGCATTGTTGTGTTGTCATTAAAAGTATTATGAAGAAAATGAGCTAAATGAGTTGGAAGTAAAACCATGTGAAAGAGTACATAGCTGCTATATCCAAAGCTATAATTAGGGAATATTTAAATTATTTTGCTTAACTTTAAAGGTATTTAGGTATTTAACTTATATAGGCTTGAACACATATTATAGGATTTTATCTTTCAATAAACTTTGGTTCGATTAAACCTCTTACAGCCTGACACAAATGCTTGAAAATCAAGTTTCGCAAAAACATGCAGTGATTTGATAATAATATTATATATCAGTATGATTCTAAATATTGTGTAAGGAAAACATAGACTGTTCAAAAAATTTGGTGTTTGGTTTTAATACTGATTTCTGTAACTTGGCAGGGACAGCCCGTTGGAGACTGCGATTTTAATGTTCGACTTGCATGTATAGAGAAAGAGATTATATTTCCACGACATGAAAAGATGAAAAATGGTCTTATCGACAAAGCACAGGAACCATTCAGTGTTCGAAACAAACCATTTTTCGATATCTACGCTTCAAGAAAGGTAAACTTGATTTCAGTTGTTTATATTGTGGTGCTGAAGGCAGCAAAGTGGTGTTGGATGTGGGCTTTCCCTCGGCTTTTTTAGCTTCCAGCGAGTTCCTCTGCTAACCGCATGCTCAGCGGTGCTTGGGGGTGAGTGACAGCTTGTGATACTCTCAAAAGTGGTCTTAGGCTTCCTCTTCCTTCTGAATTATTGTCTTGCCATAGTTAAAACCTGCACTTCGGCAAAACCTAGTTCTTTAGTTTGGTGATATTGACTGATGACACAGACGTTAATAGCTTTAGGTCTGAAATGTCTCTGAGCACAAGGGAATGTCAGAGCTCTCTTGTTTACACTACCCTCCTTTGTAGGGAAGGATGTAATGTTCTTTTTGCTTCCAGTCCCCATTTGGCTATAGTATGAGAATCATGAGTTGTGCTTGAACTCCCACCTAGTGTTCAGCAATGATTACTAAGAGCCTATTCTAGTTAATGTCTCCACATTTTACGTATTAAAATGCTGCCTTAGGTCTTCTGAAGTAATACATATGACTTGCAAAGACACATATGAGGCCCTGTCTTTCATTGTGTGCTTTTCTTTACTATAGACATATCCTGTAAAATATATAAACATATTCTGTAAAATACTTCTATTCTCTTCTGTGAATTAAATGGCTCCTGGATAATACTTTCTTCTAGAGGAACCCTCTTTTCTCAGCACTGCTGTTAAAAGTAGTCCCATATCTCATCTATGTGGAGCAATGAACATCAAATTGTTGCCTTCCATTTGCTTTTGTCATTTCCTTGAGCCTGTAGCAGGTAATGAGTCTTTCCTCAAGAGGAACAGTGTTGGTATTTTGGCTAACCAAGAGTGGCTGAGAAGTAAATAAAGAGACAAGGCATAAGCTGGATTTTTGCAAAAACCTGGAAGAGCCTAGCTGTCTTCAAAAAGTTCAGATCCTGAACTATGAGAGGCTTGTGTGGTTAAATCCCTATAAATGTTCTGATCACTCTTCTGTATTTGTCTTGTTCCATTTTTGGAATGCAACTCATAAACTCATCAACTTCATAAATTTTTAATGGGGGGAAAGAGGCTGTTTGTCTAGGACACATAATTTTGAGCTTGAAATTAAAAGAAACTGAAACAAAAGGAACACATCTTAAGAATTGGTTTCTTACGTAAGTTTATAGTTTCTTGAGGTGTTTTGAAGTTCCAGGTTATTTAACCTGGTTTAAAAAACACAGGAAGAACATAGTTGGAGGCATTTGTAGAAAAATCTATAAGTAAAACAGATCTGTAAACAAATCTCATGCTAGTTAAATCAAATTGCTGGCACATGAATATTGAAATGATTCTCTGCTTCTCAAAACCTAGGAAATTAAAAATATGCTCAATGGCTTTCTCTTCGCTGCCTAAAAGGAGAATTCTGAATTGTCCATGTGCTTTCCAGTGTTGTGGATTTTAACAATTCTGACTGCGGCACTGTTTAAAGTCAGCAATGAAATTATATGTTTTACTGGTCTTTCTCAAAGCTCTGAGCATAAACTCTTTAAGACATTGACTGTCTTTTTACCCAGCAGTAAAGCATCAAATATGTTGGTGAGGGGAAAAAAAATTATACATAGCTAGAGTTTGTTTCATAATGGACCTATAATTACTTTTGATACAAGTGCTTAGACAGTATTTCTTTATTTTGTCTTGGTCTTTGCCAACAGGTTTGATTAACTTGTGAATTATGGAATAAAGCAGTTTTCTGGCCAATTTTCTTTCATTTTTGTGAAGAATATTCCTGCATGTGGCAGTAGAGTAACTGGCAGTGCAGAGTGAATAGCCAGTGCTATTTTTCTCTTATTTTAATAATTTAAAACATGTATGATTTACCTACTCTGTGCATGTATTAGATCAAATTGGTAGGAAAATAAAGCAAATAAGACTAATATCCTGGGTTTTATCAAACTGTATGTTTTGAAAGACGATTTTTTTGACTAGGTCTCTTTCATCAGTTAACTTCGCCCCCAGTTAAAGTGAGTTAAAGTCAATGGCTGGTTTGCCTTACAGTTATACAGTGCATTTTCTTTCTCTCAAATATTCCTTTTCCTCTGAGTTTTGCTGCTTTTTTATAAGCAATGAATATACCCTTTGAGTAGACACAGTGGTGACTTATGCAGTTTGATAGAGCAGGGCATCTGAAAGTGTGAAGCATGGCAATCTCTTTGGGTTTTGTTACTTAATTCAAGCTTTTAAAAACATTATTTGAAGATACAAGTAAGTCTGCATTACCAGGTAAAGCTTCAAGGACATTGCAACCTGCATTTGCCGTTGTTATGTTGTAAATGCAGTTCAGTCAACAAATTCTCACCCCTAATGTATTATCATCACCTTAAAAACATCTTTGAGATAAGAGTGTCTGTACGTTTTAAATTTATTGGTGTATTTGGGGTTGTGGATTTTGTTTGTTTGTTTTGTATTTGTTGTTGTTGGGGTTTTTGTGTGTGTGTGTGCATTTGTTTTGTTTCCTTTTAGTGTTGTGATGGTGGTGGTGGGTTTTTTTTTGTTTGAAATAACCATAGGTTTTTACATTTTCTTTTTATACAATGTGCTTCTAAGTTTTAAACAATCCATGCCCTGAGTTAAAGTGACTGGTACCTACTGAAACATGTTCATTATGCTGCTGTTATAGAAAACTTCTAAGGAGGCTTTAAATATGATCACTGTTTTCCATAAGCAAGAAGTTCTATGCCGATATTTAAGAATTGTTTGTATGCACTATGATAGCTGTGGGGAGTTTTAAATAGTACTACCAGTATTAATGTGGATTTTTTTCTGAGACAATATTGGTAAATGTTTAAGGGAAATCATCATGGATCCAAAATATATTTCAAATCTGTATCTACTCAAAGTGATAGTATGCATAAAAATATATTCTCAAAATAATAATATTTAGACAAATAATTGCTGTTGCTCTTATTGACCTCAGAAATACAGTCTATTTCGTTACTTCTGTGAACTTGATGAGTATGATTCTTGTAACACTTCCTTAGGATAATGAAACAGACATTACATCTTCATCACAACTTTGTGAACAGAATTTTTCAGTATGTATGGTCAGAATAAGCTATTATTTTGAAGCATTGCCCTATCCTGAAGGAGGACTATTTAAAAATTAGTATTGTTTGCCCAAAAGATCTTTTTCGTGTGTTTATTCAGATATCTCTGTGACTATAGTAACAAAAATAGCAACGAATACCTGATTCGTATAGCTGAAGAGCAAGCTGGGTTTGTTTCGCATCAATGACAAATGTCTTGACAGGGTTTACCAGCTCCATGTGCAGCACAACAAGGGCTGCAGGGAGACCAGGAATTCCTTCTGGCTTCAAGCCTGCTCGTATTCAGATTGACTACACAGATCTATCCATCCCTCTCTAGAGATGGTGGCAGCTGAATGAACACCGAAGGGCTGACAAATGGTACATGCTTAGGTAGAGCTTTTACTTATGTTTAATTGGCCATTTTTCTTCATCTTCCCCAAGACCAGTGGGGTCCTTTCATCTTTAGAAAGGGCTTAACAGGATCCTTCCTTTCTTGACTAGAAGCCCTTAAGGATTAACACCCTTGAGTGATCTCAGGAGAAGTGTGTGTTTTCTCAAGGGTAAGTTTCTTCCCTGCCTCCAGTTTTTGTCCTTCACTGCCAAAAGTTGTAGCTTCTCAGGTCATCTCCAAGGCTTGTTCTCTCACAGAAAGATCAACAGTTTTTGGGCACAGGTAAGGTGGGTCTCTGATGGCACCAGCATATTCAATGCAGAAAAAGTGAAGAACCTGTACTGTTGGTCAGAATGCATTTCATCAAAATTCAGGCAACAAATATAGTCTCTTTTAGTAGCGTCTTCATTGTAGGCATCTGCAAGATAATTGCTTGGAGGGTTTTTTGCACAGTTTCAGCAGGTGCTTCACCGTTTCTGAAGTTTGTGTGTTGGGAAACTTCAGAAAACTGAAAACTTCAGAAATGCTGTGCTGGGAAAGTGGTTTTGTGGTTGGAGCTTATATGGGACTCTGAAATTTAGCTTCTGAGCAAGCTGATACTTTGTGGTTGTGCACTTCGAGTGGCAAGTGAAAGGACATTTAAAAGAAGGATAGGTTGGACTTCCTTGCTGTGCAGTATGTCTGTGCATTCTGTAGTCCTGCCTTCAGTCTTGCAAAAATCCCAGGTTATTAACTGCTCCATTTGAGAAGTTGTTTTGGAGACAGATGCGCTTTAGCTCCTTCCAGAGCCTGAAGAGAAGCAGGGAGTATTTATACTGGATTGCTGCTGCTAAAGGGTACCTGGAGTAACAGGTGTAAGCAGTAGATTGTGTCAGCAGCATTATGTCTTCGGGGTTTTTTTTGAAGCACAGCTGGGTTTTCCTTAGGGTCAAGAAAAGAATCAAATTTACTTCTGAATTTCCACAGCTGGAACCACACATCACATCTTATTTTTGTTCTGAGAACCTTCAATTTTTGAAATATCTTCTCAGGACGCAGTTTGAACCTCACAAAAGTAAATATTGTAGACTCCTCCCTTCACAGCCTCCCTCTGTCATTCCTATGACCTGAGTTAAGACATAGTGTTCCAAATTGAAAGACTTCGTTGGCCATTCTTCTTAATATTAATAACAGTAGCACATATCAGTAAATGTGTATTAACTTGGGGGGACTGTAGGAAGATTACTCAAAAAGGCCAGGAGTCTCAGTGCTAATATTTAATAGCAGAATAAGCGTCTAAAACTTTTAATTGTACCAGGAAGAATGAATGTTGTCCACATAGGTTTTGTTATTTTCAGTGAAAATGTGGAGGTAATTACTTGAAACAGCACTAAACTTCGTACTGTGCTATATAGTATGTCCCATAATGAAACTGTTCTAAGAGTAATGGATTTGGGACTTCAATACCAAAATTAGACTGCTGGTTGCTTTTTCCCCTAATCTGAAAATCAATTTATTGTTAAATGAAGTGCAATTTTGAAGTGCAAATAGAAAGAATGGCAGCATTGTAGTTGTGCCTTTACATTTGTTGTTGGTACTAGATTTTGGAAATAAGTGCTATGTCTTTAGAGTGTTATATCTTTATAATGTTGTCTTGAGTGTTACTTTAAGATGTTTTGATGGACTTTTGGTTTTTGTATAACTGAGTTTTGGTGGTAACAGGAAGAAAAGAAAAGGATAGTAACCTCTGGACAGGTTGTATGTTCTCAGAATCTCTAGAAATGCTACCTTTTTGAGCTTGGTTGATGGAGAAAGCAGCATCACTACATTTGTCTGCCTCTGTAATTAAAGAATCATTAGACACAGCTTAATCTTCTAGTGCTAGCTGGGAACACAGGTACTCTGTGAGCTATTTTGCCTTTTAATGTAACTTGCAAATTACTTTCAAAAGATATTTTTGAGCAACGTTGAATCTTTGCAGTTTGTTATTACACTTTCATGAGATCACTTCTGTTGCATAGCTTGTTTTCTTTTCATTTATTAGTGAGCATCAGGAGATGACATGGTCAAATCTGCCAGTTCTCCTGTCCATCACATAAGAACAGCAGCAGTCCATGCAGGAAGCTGGATTTTAGGCTTCCTTGATGCTAAAGTATTAAAAACTAGTGAGGTTAATGCTTTATATGCTGGATATTCTTAGCTTTGGAGCCTTAGCCTATTATTTATACAAATATTTTAGGATTTTCAACAAGGATTTATCTTCATTGTATTAAGCGGGAAGTACAGGTACACAGAAATAATTAAAGTCTTGGAAATCATGTAGGTCTTGGCTTTCGTTACCTAAACCAACCTGCAGTTCTTTTGCAAGGCTTTTTTGTGTGGACAGTCCCAGCCCAGATGTCATCACTCAAGTCTATTGTCTAGTGAAAATGCTGTCTAGCAGGAATAGAAAAAAAGTTCCTTTCTGTGCAGTCTGTGGTCCCATGGAGAATTGTGCCCATGACTCTCAATTCAACAATAGGGCTAAAGGTTAAACAATGATACAGGTCAAATGAACAACCTTTTTCAAATGTTAGCACGCTGTATGTCAATGACTTGTCAGTTCTTAGACTATTATCTGGTTTTAAAATGACAGCTTGTCCTAGAGGAATTAGAATGAAGGTGAGTAATCTCTGCCGGAAGATTGAATGGTCTAGGATCTTCAAAGTTTTCAGTCAAATCTGTGAACTGACAGATGACTTATTTTGTTCTCCCGGTTTATTTGACATTTGGATTTTTTTTTGTTTAACTGCTTTTGTTGTATTTAGGAAAGGTGTAATGTTTTCAAGATTGTACCAATAAATGTATAGCTACCGTTGAGGTGGTTTGCTTTGGAAAATTAAGTGGCTGTGGACCTCTGATGATGAAAGAGGTTGTCTAAATACATGACTTGCTGATGCTGATGTGGAGTATATAGCAGGCAGCTCTAAGCTAGTATTTGCATGGCCTGAAAAAAATGAATCTTGATAAAAGGCAGAATATGTGGACATAGCTCATCCTTGTCTGCCAAGAGAGCTATTAACGCAAAACTAACCATAAATGACCACAAAGGCCTGTATTATGTTGCAGAAGGAGCCTGCAAACAAAAATGTGGAGAAGGTTTGCAGTCATGGGACAGAAGATGAAAGGATTCAATGGCAGCGATGGCAGCAGCAGAAGTGTCAAATAATCTTTGTCTGTTTATTGGAGATTTTGAATTCTGGATCTCAATGGAGGGTGAATGTTACCATCTGGAGGGTTTTTAATGCCAAAAAGATTTGTTCCTTCTGTTTTTATTTTTGTTTTTATTTTCTATGACTTAAGGAGCAGCTTAGTCGGCTCACCTTTCAATCCTGCATTTCCTGACCCAGAGCTGGCAGTCACTCTTCAGTGTCTGGCCTACCCTGCAGTCCTCACTCCATCTGTTCTGTTTCAGATTTTTTTGCCTGTTTATCATCTCATCTCCTTTTAATTATCTTCTAACCCATCTCCCCTCTACCATTTTGTTTCTGTTTGCTTTTATTTCTTCTTATATTTCTTCCTCACTTCGTCCTATTCCATCTTCCCAAAAATGGAAAGTCAAATGTTGTAAAAGCACGATGGGCTTATGCCACCCTTAGATGCTTTTGTGATGGTGGTTGTCTTCACTCAAATTTTTGGAGTGCTTTTCTTCCTGTAAACGCAAATAATGGTTCACCTGAGGAACCTAGTAAACAAGTGGCGCATAAGAAGCTGGAAAGATGTTACCTTCTGCTTCTAGTAGAATTTGAAATCTTCACTTGGCAGCTGTCCTGTATCCCAGTATGTAGTATATCAGCCTGATTTTTCAAAATGATTTTACCATGTGAATTGTCAAGGTAAGGACAGCCAAGCAAACCAAGTGGAAGCTTTGTTAAATTGTCCTATGAAACAGATACCAAACTGTGGCTTCTGGGCTGAATGTAGGTTACTACAACTTAAAATTCCATGCTTGAACTGGAGCTATTTCATGCAATCCGCTACAGCACGGGAATGATGTGGATGCTGTTCGGGAAACTTAATTTCTGGCCATGGTAGGATGAGGGTAGCAGGGATATTCTAGACCACGCCTGCTGGGGTGTCCAGCTGCCTCTGGGTGTTCCTTTGCTTTTTGTGGGACAGGGAGGATGCAGTTATTTGGTTGGATTTGGTTTACACCAACGATTTTCCCTCATGGTAGGGGAAAAAGAGACTTGGGTATGGCTAACTTCTCAGCTTCCTTGGTCTGATGGAGTGACTGGAGGAGATCCGTTCATGAACAAGAATCTGTGTTCATTTCCTGGAGTTAACAAAAGAGGGTTTTGTCTGCTTACTTTTGTTTATTATTATATGTGATGTTGAAGGTCAAGGATAATATTTCAGCACAGTATAATTTTGGTTAGGGAAAAGGGGAAATAGTTTTTTGGTTTAAGAAATTATTCACACATTAGTTACATTTCACATTTTTCTGAAAATGATCTACCAAAGTTAAAACAAACAGTCTTGGATATTGCCATGAAGGATTATTTTCATAACTAGTGGCCCATGTTAGATATTGCTAGGGGTACAAATTAAATTACTGTGGAAGAATTCAAATGTATAATATATAATTAAATTCTGACTTACCAAACTACAGTGTGGGAAAGAAAACAATGAAACTAGTGGGAAAATAAAGGCATCTGGGTGAAGCATTATACTTGGTGCACGTTCTAATTTTAAACATCAGAACAGTATATATTTAGTTTAGCTTTTAACATTAGGTTTGAATACTCAAACATTTTTGTAAATAATTTCTTCTTTTTTTGTGCATTTGAAATAATAGATCTTTCTAAGTAGGAAAAAATGTCTTGAACATTGATTTCTACTTTCATTTTTGTGGTGTGTTACAAAACCAAGCAAATGCAAATCTGCTTGGACCTAAGGACCAGTTGGTATCCCAGTATGGGCAGTTGAATGGGTATATTTGATATCTTCTGAATTAGAGGACTCAGCTGTGGTGACTAAGTGGGTCACTCCACTCATTAATTGAGGGGCAACTGTTTAATATTGTCCGTTGTTTCACTTCACAGCCTGTCGCTTCCCAAACTGCCTCCTGGCAATACAGCTCTGCAGGGAAGCCGTCAGCCTTCTCCTATTGGAATGATGGTCAAGAGACATGCGCTTAATTTGGATAAAATGAATAAAAGCACAAAGAAAATTGTAAACATGGCGGTCAAATTTGAAACTATTTATTATGTTACAAGATTCTAGGACATCCCTGCTAACTCTTTCTTTTATTGTGATGTACTCAGTTTTGCAAAAACAAACAAACAAACAAAAACAAGCCAACACTGTACAGAATTAGTATTTTTATTTAAAACCAAGAAATAATAAAATCTTAGCATTTTACTGTTATGTGCTTACAGTGGGAAGTTTTAATTTCAACTTTGTAGCAAGTAAAGCCCTCAAGTGCCATTGCATAGCAGAAGAATCAAATGTTTCTCAAAATCCAGAATATAATGTTAAATCTCAGTCTTTGTGTTAAAATCACTGCATTGGTGCCCAGTGGAATACATTAGCCCCCTTTGAATCAGGCATTGTAAAAGTAAATGTATGAAGACTTCATAATCTTTAATATCCATTTTAGGTCTAATTGAATTATTGTATATACAAATTTGTCTTTGTTGATGAGGCTTAGTGGAAATGCTTAATAAAACATGATCCTTAATTAATCTGGTTTAATTAAAACAGGTCTGTCCTTGTTGACAACCAGAGACTGGATTATATTGTAGCAGTTTACACAGGGGCTGTGTAACAGATGAACCCTTTCAAGTTTGTAACACTGGAAGATCATTTACAGAAAAAATTAAAATGTACTTGGCCCCAGTGCACTCAACTCCAAGTCAGTTTTTTCCTTTTGACATCAGAAGAACTTTTGGATGTTGTATTCGATCAAACCCAGAGTATTAAAGAGCTTCTAAACATTAGCAAGAGAACCTTTCTCAGTCGAGGACATGGGGTAACAGACTGCCCTCCATTCAGGAATGTCACAGATGGCAGATAAATTACAAGTAGGTTAAAGGATTTGCTAGTGGCACCTATTAAACGTCCTCCAGCAGGACTCCAGTCACAGGCAGGTGTGCTCTGCCAGGTAGGAGAGCATGGGGAAGGTGATGTGGACAAAGTCCCAATTCCTAAAAGAAAAAACTGAAGGTACCTTCCAGGTTGAAATAGAGAACTGGCCAGAGCACAGTAAATTAAACAGCCAAGCTATGAATTACAATATTCTGTTTCTTTATCAGGTAAAATAAATTTGAAATATTATTGGTGTTTGGCAGTGGCATTCCCTCACAGCCTTGAGGAATCCATGTTTCTCCCATTTTGAAGCTATCACAAAAGTCAGTTAAAGTTTCCTGAAGCAGCCTATTTCTCTGATTTGAAAGAAGCATTTGAAAACATCATAGTTAATTGATGTCAATTTCTCAATTGTGGTTTTGAGAAGAGATTGACAGTGAGAATTGCCTGATGCTTATTTTGAATTCAAAAATGCAGATGTGCTGTCAAATTAAGCATTAACACACATAGTGCTTGTGTTATTCTTGGGTATTGTTTTGAATATATTAGGTACATGACCTTTGGAGTTGTTCACTCAGAACCAGCAAACTGGTGATAGCTCAGCGGGACTCTTACTGCAGCGTGCTTGAGATTTTTCTAAAATGTCTCTAACCACATAATTAGAGAACATGGCATAGAGCTAGTGTTAGTAGCATCTTTAAAGAGTGCAGTTAATGAATTACCTGCAAAACCAAAAAGAGATTAAAACAAAAGTAGCACCATCCAACTTTATTCCCCACCACCTCTGCAATATATTTTATTGTTGTTCACTGTAGCATTCTTTCCCTTGTGGCTCAGTAATGAAATCAAGGTAGTGTGGTTCTTCCAGCTTCTCAATATCGGAGGTTACATACCATCACAGAGTACAGTAACTTCCAGCTAATCGTATAGCTGGAAATGGCTTTTCTTTAAATGTTTTAGAAGTGTATTAGAAGATTTAAGAAGCACATTTCAGAAGGTGATATATATGATTTGTCTTGCTTTAAGTACTCTATGAAAAAAGCAGACTACAGCACTCCCTTGTGAAACTGGCAGCAGTCCTAGTAGGAGCTGGGAAAGCTCTGAGAGTCCAGTGTGTGGAGTAAGGTTTTTTTGGAGGTGCCTCAATCATGACACGAAGCAGGTGGCGGATATAAGGGATGAGTCTCTTTGGCTTAATTGCTTGTGAGTATTGCTCGTTCCTCATCAACATGAGTGTAAACAGCAGTATCTATTGCACACCACTTGTTTTATATATTCTGTTGTTGTTGTTGTTATTTCCCTTTCTGTCCTATAAACCATTCTTTATCGTAACCCACAAGGTTTACCTTTTCTTCTGATTCTCTCCCCCATCCCTGGGGGGACAGAGCAGGAGGGAACAGCTGTGTGTGGAGTTTAGCTGCCTGACAGGTTAAGCCACATCTGGAAAGAATGCATAGACTCTGGTAAAGACTTTTCTGCAGAATTGTGCTTTTAAAAGAGACAGTCAATGAAGATTTGTGTCATCAGTCAGAATGTTAATGCCCAGGCACTAGTAGTTTGTGTTCTTGTCAGTCATCAGCTATGCAATTATATGGGCAAATGGTTGAGGAAGAAACTGTACTGTAGCTATGGTTCTTTGAATTATTATGTTATTTATGGTCCATGGTCTATTAGCAGCACGTCTTCACAATACTTGGCTTTTACATCAAGACATTGAGGACTCTGGGAGCCCTGCACATCGTGCTCTTAGCCCAAAAACAGAACACTTGGAGCTGAAGTACAGACCACAAGTTATGCTGTTGGCAGCCTGAATCCACAGCCTTTCAGCTTCATCCACTTAGAATGCACAAGAGCCATCAAATGAGAACATATTTATAATACATCTGAGAGGGCTGTTGTAGCTGTGATAGCTGTGAGGTAAATAAATGTTTCTTTCAGTGCTCCTGCTGAGTTTCCAACTAGTTTTAGAGCAGAGAAGAGCACATAGGTGTCGGAGCAAACCCAGGTACAATTAGGTCACCTCCCTTCCTCTCTGTGCAGGCACCTGTTCTGTTGCCTCTTCAAGTTACTTCAGCCTTGCTGCCTCTGCTATTATTAGTGCAGAGCCCAGGGAGGGTCAGAGGAGATGCCCAGGTGAGTTCCCATCCTGCTGCAAGAGCTGTGGATGTATAATACACGGGAGACGTGACCCCAATAAAGCTGGCCACCCACAAACTGCTCTGACATACATTAATGGAGAGTGAGCCTACCGCAAAAAGATTTCTTCTTGTCGTTATCTGTAATTAGAACAAGTGGGAGACTGTCATTAAACATTCTGTTGTGGATTATGAATTTCAGGTTCATTGTCTTCTAGCTACGAGAACCATTAGTTACGGCCATGTGTATTTGAATATCATGAGTGATGCTTTAATGGGTAAAGCAGTGTATTCTCTACAGGAATGCTTGCTAAAGATGATGAAAGAGTATAGAGAAAAAACTGTGTGTGTTCCTCTTGCAAGAGAATTTTTGTTGCTGGAGACCGGTCAATCTGTGAAGCTCAACCCAGTTGTAATAAACACTCCTTTTGTTGAGCTTTAAAATAAGAAAAGCTTCCCTTGCATGCTTGCTTTTTGTGCTGCGAAGTTCCTATCTTTAGCAGGTATTTTTGTGCTGGATTCTGGTCTAGTGTGTTTAAAATTATTAGAATAGCTCTCTTACAGTATTCTTAAAACATACTTCGGTGACCGGTTGTATTCACTTTGCTTTTGTTGTGGCTGTTGGCGATTCCCACACCTAACAGATGGTGCTCGCTTAAACTGACAAGCTGTGGGATAGCCGAGATTACTAATAAAACCTATCACATGTTAAACTTGACCTGACATTAATCAAGTTTAGAATGCTACAAATGATTCATGGATAATAATTAGTCTCTTGATCATATTAGTGAACATCAGTCTCACATTGCTGCCATTATCTGCTTTCATTCTTATAGAGAACAAATTCATTGCAGTAATTAGGTGTTTTTAATGTCTTTTGAGCCAAAACGTTCTGTATGATTAACTTGGCAAAGAGGTTATTTTTAGTCTTTCGGTATGATTGATTTCAGAGCTTCTAGTAAATTAACAAACGGAAAGGCTTTCCATAAAATAGTATTTAAAAAAAAAAATATGTATTTTTTAATTTTACCAATTGAGAAAATTCCCATGTGTCTTTATGTGGTCATTTAGTATAATATTCATCATGGTGTGATTCAACTGTTGCCACAGATTACACAGATCAAAATAGTGGTGATTTTGCTAAACAGATGAACCTTTGAAGTTTACTTTTGCTTTTCTTGTTTGGTACTAAGCTATTGGTTGACATCAAGTGCTTTCAAATGTATGTGCTCTCCTCTGTTTATATCTTGAGTTAGCATCTTGAGTGGAGAGCTGCCTGAAAGCTAGGGTTTGAGCTTTAAGCATAAATTTTTTTAAAGGATTTTAATCCAATTTGAATTATACACTGATTTTACAGCCCAAGAGCATGAAATTTCTTTGTAAGTAATGAGCAAATGAGAAGTTTATGCTTTGTGTTCCTTATGCAGTTAAAGTGAAGTAGGTCATTTCACTGATTTACTGAAAGTGTTGCAGTTATTCTTCAATACTTGTTGGTTCTTAATGAGCATATAAAACTTCTTTAAATAATTACTTTTTAGGGAGCTGTTTTTAATTTATTTTCTGCGGGTTTTGATCCTACTCTTCCTTTATGCATATTTTAGACCATTAGCATGGACCAGGAAATATTTTGTAACTTCATGATTTTTTTTTTTAGTAGATTGGCTTAAGAATATTTAGTATGAGCCGTGGTTTTCTGACTGTGCTCTCAGTTATCATCCTGCATTTCCTTTCTTGCACTTTTGTTGCTGGTTTCCCAGCAAACAAAAAAAATCAATATTTTAAAGATAAGTATAGCCAAATACAATGAATAACTGAGGATGTGTTATGGAATTGGACTTTACCTTACTGTAAAGATATGCTTCAATTTATACTGGTTTTACATAATTTATTTGACATCAGGTAGCATAGCATATTTTGATTACAAAATAATGCAAAGGAACCTGGGTCATGTTAAATAACTGAAAATCTACACTTTAACATTTTTACAGGTGGTTTGGAGGAAAACATGAAATTGTATAAATGAGAGACGAATTACCTGTGTTTTTGTGAGGGAAAATAAATGTTAATGTCGAAATGGGAGTTACAGCTGTTGGAATCACAGGGCGCAAGCAGCAATACTTACTTGTGTGGTCACATGTTAAGTGATGCTCCTGGGACCGTGGGCTGTGATTTCAGGACCTTCACAGTTACTTGGAAGGAGCCACTTTGAGTCAAGCAGCTGGTTGCAATGAACCATCAGCTGGTGAGATGCTTTGGCAAGTGCTCATGGATCCAGGGGTCTTGTTGAAAGGAGGCTCCTGTGGAGGATAACAGGGAGTGCTTTATTTCTTGCTGCTGTGGCCCTTCTGGAATATTCTATCTAGTCTAGCTGGGATGGTTTCAGTTGACAAAAAAAAATGGTAACTGTGAGTTTAGGGGAGACATTAGCGAAATATTTGAAGAGTTACATCTGCTTCTTTGTGAAATGTTTGAAATATGAAGCTTGATTCTTTGCCAATAAAAAACCTCTAAGAGATGTCTTGGTCAGTGTCTAAGTAGAGGAACAAGAAGAAAAGTTGAAGGAAGAAAGAAATTGCTAAGAAATAGGCATCTGCCTTCCTGTGTAACCTCATCTGGGTGTTCCTGCTCTGGTGGGGGGATTGGACTAGATGATCTTTTGAGGTCCCTTCCAATCCCTGACATTCTGTGATTCTGTGGTCAGTTTTTTAATTGTGCATGCAATACTTGATTGGAACAATTTAACAAAGATTTTGGTTCTCCATCACAGCACGCTATAACCTGAAACTGCACAGTTTTCCAAAAAATCACTTGGCACTTGAGCATATCTCTTGAAGAGGAACTGAAATATGCGTGAGAGGAGAGGGTTTAATCCTCACAGCCATCTGAAAGTCAGTCTGAGCTGGCGATCCAGGCCGTGTCTGGTTTGGGGCAGGGAGCTGCCAGAGGTGTGTCTTTGATCCTCTCCCATCTCCTTCCAAACTGTTAATTTACACTAGATTTGTTTGGGTCAGCTGTTTTACTTCAAATGCTAAGGCTCGGTGAGGTGAACAGTGTCCCAAGTGTGAAAAAGATAAAAGTGTGAGTGGATTCAGTTTGATTTTATTTTACTTTCTTTTTTTTTTTTTTACTTTCTTTTTTTTTTACTCCCTTTAATTCCCGAAGCCATGTATTCCCCAGAGTGACTAAAGACTGTTTTGGAAGTTTTACCATATATTTGGTAGTAATTTCAGTCAACGAACTAAAATTAAAACATCTTGTAACACTTTATTTTGGCCTTTATTTATCTTAAAATGTGAATTAGCCAACTTTTATTTGTGGAAAGTTTGAGATTTTGAGTTTTCTTTTTGAATAATATATGAGACTTCCCCCCTCCCTTAGTTTCTCACATGCTGTTTGATGCTTTTTTGCTTTGAGGTTGTTTAATTCTTGGTACCTTCTCTGCTTTTAGAAATAAAACAAACCAAAAAAAAAAGATGCTGCAGGACAAGGGAAACTGGAAAGATTCTGGGGAGAAGGAAGGAGCAGAGATTATAACCATAGCTTAAGAGGGACCATCTTCCCTCCCTGACATTAAGCTGCATTTGATAAGATTTTCAAGCATTGCAGAGTAGCCTGTGTATCATCTGGAGTGAAGCTTATACCCCACCAATGGCATGTTTAATTCTTTTCCAGGTGGCTTTCTTTTCAAAATGTAACGTTTGAAAGCTGGAGTTTACATCTGAATAGTGTGGTTGGTGGCTCCATCATTGCCTGTTACTGGTTGGTTTATTTTGGGAGATGTGATATTTGGGATGAATCTCAGACAGATTATTATTGCATTATTTTAACTTAACATGGAAGTAATTCTGTAGGATTTCTGATGTCATTTAAAACAAGGATTTCTGAAGATATTATGTAGTAGGTTATCCCCAGTATATTTTTCTTCTACCCGTAAGAAGGGAGATCCAGATTTCAATTCTGATTTTTAAGAAAAACAGTTTTGTTAAGCAGGTGTTTGTGGTGTTTTGTTTGTTTTCTTTTTGTAATCTCTGCGTATTTCAGTAGGCTAACAGGCAATATCAGTTTTGAATCTGAAATGTGGACAAAAGGGTAAGGAATATTTGCATATTGTGACATAACAGATTGAAAATAGTTGTGTGAAAGGACGTTGGCCAAATTATTTTGTAGAAGGTTAATATGGCTTTGCAGAGACATTATTATGTTTTGGAATCTATATAACTCTCACAGCACATGGTGTTTCCCTGAGATTTTTTGTAAGGAGAAGGCACAATAGCACCTACTGGACTTAGTTATTTTATGAATAAAGTAACATCTGAAAACTTGTCAGAATGATGTGGCTTGCCTCAGAACTTCAGAAACATTAATAAAATCCTAGTGGTGTTATGTGGAATCCGTGTGCACTGAAATTTTCTCCTCTTCCTGCTGGAGGAGCCAAGTGCTTTCTTTATTGATAAGTACAGAGAGATCTCCAGAGCGTGATTTTTCAATTATCCTCTCCAGAGCTGCTGACTGGTTCAGTGTTTTAGCAAAATCAGCCTTCAGCAGGTTATTTGTGCGGCTTCTGGTGACAAACTGCTGCTCCTCAGCTCAGCGGTGAAAGAGCAGGGAGCAATCCCATTACTCGCCGTACAGCTCCACTCATTCCATACAATTATACCATTCTTTCCGTGAGAGGAACATTATTAAATATAGCCATAGTTGTTAATTTGATTTATTTTTAAAGTGAGAAGGGAAAAGTTTTAAATAACAAGCTGCGGTATGACTATGTGGTTTATTGCAATGTTCACAGGGAAGCAGGAACCTGCAAGAAGAGAACAAAGGGTTTCACAGGTGGAAATAGATGCCACGAGGCTACAAGCATGCTGGAAGAAGTGGCTTGCATGCATCATTTACCCATCTTTTATAAAATGTCATTGAGATGCATTGCATTTTATCTCATCCCTGGCAGTCATCCCAGTCAAGCAGGTGTGCCATTTATCATGGTGCCAATTAAAAAAGACCGTAGTGTTCAAGTTAATTAGAAATTTTAACATGTATGGAAAATGTGAACATCGCTTTTTGAAAGACGAACCATGATATCTGCATTTTGAGTTCATGAACCTAAAAACCTTGTATCAACTGTATTTTTACTGTCAAAAATATTTGCTTGTAAGACAACCATTCGTCTTCTGTTCATTTTCTTGTCGTTCCAAACTTTCTGCAGCATTCAGTGGGTCTGTATTCTGCTGTTGCCAGACAACCTCTAAATAGTTTCATTCTGAAGACTGTGTGTATGAGAAGAAGCTCAGAAAATTTCTGTTCTGTCCTTCACATTTGCTGACCCTGCCTCTCTCCATTGCTAATCTGTTCTGATAAAAATTCCCTTATAGAATGTTATTACTGAAATAGTTGTTATTGACCTGATGGGAATGGAAGGAGCGTAACTGATAGTGAAAGCAGAGGTTTAGTTATCTGTTGAGTCTTCTTCTGGTCTTAAGATCCTTCTGTCTTTGATATCTAATTGGCATTTGGTAGGAGATGTCTTAATAAGAATAGTGTGGATGTCCAACATGAGAATGAGTTCGGATCTGAAACTGGATGTCAAGTTGCTAAGAGGGATACCCTTGCATTTAATTTTTCTGGTGGAGTAGTGAATGAAAAAGAACACCAGAATGTTTTTTGAAACAGTAAATTTTCAATTTACATTTTTCCCCCATTTATGAAACTGTAATAGTGCTCCAAATTAAACAATTGTTTCTATATCCTTAAGTTTCATTTTGAGAAAGAGTAAATACTGCAGTTTATGTAAGCTCCAACACTGAAATAGGCATTTCCTCAAATTCCTTTAAGAACTTCAAATAACCAGAAGTAGAGATGATTGGCTTTTGTTTGCCAGTTTGGTTAGTACCTTTCAATCAGATAGCTAGAAATGTATAAAAGTGCAGTCTCAGCTAATTTGAAGTTTGTCTTTTATTTTTAAAGGTGTGGGTTTTTGTATTCTGATAAAATCTTTTGGTACTTGAATGTAATGAAATCTTTCCCATGTGTTTTTGTAAGTATCAAGTGTGTTCTTATTACAGATTTCCCACTGACCCATCAGTTTTGGGACCATGCAGTAACCTTGCAAGTGATCTGCAGAGGGCTTAGCTTGTGTAGATTTTTTTAAACTTTTAAACATTTGTTTAAATGTTTTCCAATGTACGCACCTCTCTGCTGGAGCAAATATTAACAATGAACTGTGAATTATTTTTTTCTTACTTTGGATAGACATCTGATGGAGGATCATGAGCCTCAGGTGTACATTTCCAAATGATAATAGGTAAATGCAGGCTACAACTTCACATTCCAACTATGAGCTTTCTGTACTGAAAAGCAGTGCTTCACTGCATGATTTCTCACTGAGAATAAAATATTCTTAATGTATTTTAGCACTTGAGAGTACTCTCATGGAGTGTGTTTTTCAATTGCATTGGACAAATTTGCTCATGACTATGTGGATAAGGAAAAAAGTTAGTTTTTTATAGCAAAATGATCAATTATTCTGTGCAAACAACTGCAGGTTTAAATGAAATACCGTGCTATATTATTAGTGTTTAAAATATTTGGCCATCAGCCTTTTGATGCATTTTAAGTGCATTGCTTTGAGTCGTACAGCCCACAGGGAGATACAAATGTTAATTCTCAACTCCTTTCATACTTTTGCCCTTTACCGAGGGCAGAGTTTGATACTTGTTTGAATAATTTAGTCTGTGGGTCATTGAGTTCAGTTGGAGTATACAGAGCAAATGATCTGAAGTTAACAGTCTAGGCCAAAATGTTGCTTTTAAAACTAACTGTGATTTACTCAGTTCTGTATTTGCTGTTTTATGACACGTGTGGTTACTTATATGCCAAAGTTTTTCCAATGTTACTAAAAGCACCTACAACTTCAGGACACGTTCTTAGTCTCTACAGTAAAACATAAATTGAAATTAATAAAGAGGCCTTTTGGTAATTCTCCTAAATTTTGCTATTACTTGTCAATTGTAGTTCTCACTGGTTATTTGCTTTTCCTTAGGCAAGTCATAATTTAACATGAAGTGTATCATCAATTCTCATAACTGTCGACTGGCTGGTTTCATTAGTTTGTTTAGTTAGTTTGAATAATGCCCTGTAATATTTTTCAGTATATAGTTTCTTAATCTCAAGTAAGTGCTACCTGCATGTTAAAAAGTGGCGAGTTGTGTGGGGTTTTGTTTGTTTGGTTGGTTTGTTGTCGGTGTTTGGGGGGTTTGTTTGTTTGTTGTTGTTTGGGTTTTGTGTTTTGTTTTAATTTGACCACAAATTACTATGGTGCCCTATATCAGAACTGTATTTTCTTCATCTTTTAGAGTATAGAATCATCTTGGTTTCTCAGAATTTCTTTTTGGACGAAAACATTTTCCTCGAATAGAACTGTAAGGGCTTGCCTCCCTGAAACTTGTTTCAGCCTTGAGTGCCCTTTGTAAAAACTGCTAATTTTGCTGAAGCTTTCTCTTCTATTTCTAAATGTCTATGTTGACATTTACCCAGCTCTAATGTTAAACCATAAATAAGCAGTTTACTAGCAAATGATTGCAGTACTAGTGTATAATCTGCTTTGATGTGCCATATTTTAAGTGAAATATTTCTTCATGAAAAAAGGTTTATTTTCCTTTTGTTCTGCAGCTCCTGGAAGGAAGCTTTGCCAGAGAAGTTAGCCATGAAGTGGATGGACTGATATTTCAGCCTACAGGAGTAAGTAGCGTAAAAGTGGATTTTTCTCCCTTCACTCTCAAATGAAATTCTCACCGTCCTCACTCATCATCACATCTACTGCTTAATCTTTGTTTTGGTCAGGATTACTTTGCAGTGTTGGTTCTGATTTTTCCAGTTCTTCATACTACTTACATTCAACTGGTTGCAATCTAATTTGTAGTATGTGTGACATCGGATCAAGCCATGATGGTAGTTATCAGGAATCAGCTCATGTTCTTTTCCTGTGTTTACTGTGACATACTGCTAAATAAGGAGGGGTTTTTTTTGACTGCATGAGTTCTGTGAATCTTTCAAACTAATTATTTTTCTTTCTCAAGGATGTTCACACATTAAAATCTAGTTAAAATTTGTGGCTTATGTTGTTTTAGTGCAATTAAAGCACGATATATTCTTGAGTCATGTCTGCCAGTATAAAGGTGTATGAGTAGGGTGGGGAGAAGTCACCGGAAGAACTGCAAACAACCAGAAAAAATAATTTAAATGGTTCTCAAGCAGGAAGGGTGGCTTTAAAGCAAGTCAGTAGAATGGCCTCGTCCATCCTACTGCTGCTCCTGTTGACTCTGAGGGAATGGCTGTACTGCAGTGTGTGTTGTATATCGGCATAGGTAGTGACTGTAACATCATCCGTGTTGATTTTTTCTTTTCTTATTAAAAAAAACAATTATTTTTTTATTATTTGAAGTTTGACAGATATTTCTGCCCTTACAGTTACTCTCAGAAAACACTTGTATTTAGTTTTCCAGATAACACTTTTTTCTCGTCTGCTTCCTATATTGTAGATCTTAGCAAGGGTGATGACATTCCTGTTTGGAAATAAGGTTAACCTTTCTTCTCTGTTACAAGTTCTACATCAGCTAACCACAAACTCAGCAATTAGACCACCAGAACTACTAGGATAAAGAAAATTCATACTTTCATATACTTCATAAGACGTCCTGATGTTATC
The DNA here is from genome assembly GCF_964273445.1 of Streptopelia decaocto. Taxonomy (NCBI): domain Eukaryota; kingdom Metazoa; phylum Chordata; class Aves; order Columbiformes; family Columbidae; genus Streptopelia; species Streptopelia decaocto. Next base: position 82,912,185 of record NC_138656.1, read on the forward strand.
TTAGAATATTGTTAGCATCTAAAGCAATTGTCAAAGCTTCTCAGAACTACTTTCCTGAATATGAGAGGTTCACCTATGGAGAGTTACTACAGCTAAATTTGAACTTACCTTTTCTACTTGAATGAAATTACTGAAGAATTTGCCTCTCTAATGTTGTTACAGGAAATGAATAGCTGATATGTTTTGTGTTTCTAGAGCTTCTGTTTTCTGATGTAGCATACTGAGAAATGTATAACCCAACAAAGAACGCATTTTCTTGCATAAATGCTTGTAAAGGTTTTCCATCTTTAAAATACAAGATATATTTGTTTAGTCTAATTTAATGTTCAAATTTCAGTATTATTTCGGGATTTATGGAATGTAAGTTTGTTGTATGTGTTATTAAACTGATTTTCCTGGATTAAGCAATGTGCAGTTTTCTAAATAGCTTTTATAGTTGAGAAAATATAAATAATATATTCAGAGCAGAAGAAATTACTGTAGACCTATGAATTGGGAAGTAAGTATTAAGGCTGATCAACTGAAAAGCGTGAAGCTGATATAGATAGCCAACACTGCATTTTTTTATTTTATGTTGTACAGAGGGCATTAATATATATATATACAGAGTATAACAATGCATAAATGATCCCTTGAGAATACTAACTGAAATAATTTTTCTTTTTGTATTATAGTTGCAGTTATATGTGTGGTGTATTACATCATTTCCCAGAGAAAGATTCCTATTGTTTATCGGGGTAGAGGCCTGAATTTTGGTCATGGCGAAACTTAGAAACCTTTATAAAACCAGTTTGTCTCAAGTGAAGAGACCATGGCATATCCAGAGAAAACAATTCTTAGCAACCATTTTTATTGACATATTTGATCTTGCAGAAAACGAGAGAGACAGAAATGATGCTGAGTTTTAGAAGACATGGGAAATTTCAGAACATCTTTTGGGAGCTCTTGAAGCCTCTTGTGCATTTTGAGGAGAAGAAAACAAAAGTAGACAGGAATTGAAGCAAAATCACAAAGAAGGATAAAGTGACAGCAGAAATCACTGGAATCAGTGGAACGTGACCATTTACAGACAGGAAAATTTTGGGGGAAAAATACCCACACTTTCCATACTTTTGATATGGGGTGTTTCAAAAAGATGGATCCAATTTCAAAGCAGTTGCGGGGTTGCCATCTCGTGAATGGCTGAGGCGAGAGGCTGTTTGTGCACTGGGACAGGCATCCAGCGGTGAGAGTTCCATTCATGGATGGTCGTGGTTGCAGAGATACAGCGATTTCAAATTGGGTCCACCTATTTGAAACACCCTGCAGTTAAAGCAGAACACAGAAGTTAACTATTTAATATAAAGAAAGTTGAGCAGTCTGCTTGAAAGTATTTTTGGTGGTGTGGTGTGTTTCATTTTTTTTTGTTTGGTTGTTTTTCCATGTTTGATAGAATCATAGAATGTGCTGAGTTGGAAGGGACCCACAAGGGTCATCAAGTCCAACTCCTGTCCCTGCATATGACAACCCCACAGTTCACACCATGTGTCTGAGGGCATTGTCCAGTCTCTTGTTGAACACTGTCAGGCTTGGGGCTGTGACACCTCCCTGGCAAGCCTGTTCCGGTGTTCCACCACCCTCTGGCTGAAGAACCTTTTCCTCATGTCCAATCTAAACCTCCCCTGGCACATCTTCCTGCCATTCCCTTGGGTTCTGTTATTGATCACTAAAAAGATGAGTTTGGTGCCTCCTCCTCCTCTTCCCCTTGTGAGGAAGCCGTAGACCACGATGAGGTCTCCTCTCCGTCTCAGTTTGCTCTGAGATGTTCCTTTTGATCTCAGGTCTTAGACACAGGCATCAAGACCTGATGATGTATGGAGTGTATGGATACATTCCCCATGAGCTATAGGCAACATTGGTACTGGGAGTCAGCATGGATGCAGAAAGATATTTTGGTTTTAAGTTTGCTTTAATTCTGATTTAAAATAAAAATCAAAGTACCCACAACGATTTGTGAATAGGAGTTATGCTTTTAACATCTAAGAGGTTTGGCTTTTCTCAGTTTTCTCTTGGATTTGAAGAGATTTGGCATCAAGTGCCTTGTGAATTAGTTCATTTTGAGAAATTGGTATTCTTTAATGAAAAGAGATTTGTGGAAATTTTTAGTACTGAATCTAGGGTTTCAGTTAAATATAACAGTGTTTATTTTCTTCTGTTATTCTTCCAACCTAAACTCATGTTATGAATATCAAGCTTCTTGTATTGAAGCAGAAATTATTTTGCACTGTAATTGGTGATGGTAGAAATGACGTTAAGGATTAAGGAGATTGTTTCTGCCTGCACAAGTTAGTTTATCTTGCAGGTCATGCTAACTGAGCATTATTATTCCTAACTAATTCAGCAGTTACCTGAGTTGTTTATATTGGTTATTGCCCAGAGGACACAGGAGCTTTACTTTCACAATGACAATTGAAAGGCAGTGGCTGAGGCCTCCCTTCTTCTTCCCCTTCTGCCCTTCCCAGAGACTGACAGCTTTCACAGATCATGAGAAGAGCATGTTTCGTGGAAGTGATGGAGGGTTTTGTGCCATGTATAATGTGAGATTGCTTTGTAGGTGATTTGGTGTGATGTGTTTTTCATGGTGCCCCGCTGCACATACCTTCCATTAACGTACCGTTCTCTAACAACTCCATGGTGAGAGACAAATATAAGACAATTTTTTCTTACTATTGTTTCTCTTCTTCCTTTTGTATTCTTTTCCTTTCCTCTTTTCCTTTTCATGCATCCTCTCTATCCAACAGCCCATTTCCCACGTGCCTTTTGATTTCCCTTTCATGCTGCTTCACCCCAACGCTTCTTTTCCCTGCGTCATTTTCTATCCATTTAAGGTGCTACCAATATAACTCCCATATGGCTAAGTCAGCTCCATTCCATCTGATCAGCTTTCTGATCCCTCTACGTGTAACAGGTTGGCAGAGCAGGGACCGAAGCTAAGTGCTAATTAGGAGGAGTGAAACAGGCCAGCAGGACACTTCATGGACAGGTAGGTTGCCCTGTGATCATGCCCCAGACAAAGAGTGAATTAGTTTGCAGGTAAAAGCCAAACAGCTTATTCACAGATTCTGAATGCTTGTGTAAAGACTGGAAGCTTTCGATACTTTTTTCTAAGGTTACTTCAAAACAGCAAACAACTTCTTACGTTTGTTTTAGAACGCAGTTTGCCAGCCTGTGCGTTTTTAATGGAAATCTCAAAAGTGGCCTCTTATCTTCTGATGGCACAATCAGCTCTCTGACCCATGCCCACTCATCAGTAAAATTACTTTTGTTATCTGCCTTGTAAATCGCACCTTTGCTAGGTTATCTCAGACTGTCTAATTTTGATGCTAGCAATCTCTTAATAACTGACTCTCTTGCTGGGTAGAACTATTATTTTCCCTCGCTTGGGAAAGTGATGTAGGAATTATTTTCTTACTTGAGCCACCTCAAAGGAGGCTAGCTGGCCAGTTACGAAGGCCCAATGATGCTTTTTGAGCATCCGGGGGAAGCTCGTGAAAGAATTTATTATCTTCTCTTCCATTTTTTTGCCTCCTGAGCTCTGTGATTTTGCATTGGCTCAGAATGATTTCTGTTTGGTACTTCTCCATGCTCCTATTTTGGATGAGGAATGAAGTTCAGTTGTGTGGGTTTGGGATTTTTCTCAGGAAGGAAGGTCAGCTGATGAGCTCTGTTCTTCCAAGATAAATGTTTTTTAAAGAATGGCTGAATTATTTAGCACATAACTCTCCCTACTGAATACTAACAAAAAGCATGGCCTTTAAAATGAAAGGAGAATAATGAACAGGTTTTTTATTACTGACCAACATATTGCATAAGTTTTTGATATATCTTTCTTCCCCTCCCTTGGCAGACTTAGTGGTGATCTGAAATGCTTGGTTGCCTGTTAATTATTTGTGCTATTCCCATTGTATAATAGGCTGTGTTGTTTTCTGTCACTGTAAAAGTTCATCCAAAATAGTTGAAGTTAACACTGAATGAAAGATCTCCAAAAGATACCACCAAATGAAATATCTCCAAAAGGCCATGTTTTGTTTCATTGAACAGTGCCAATTTCTCCAAAATAATCCTGTATGATCGATAAGCCTTTCTTTCCACAGAATACATTTTATTGAACCCTCTGAATTTTTAAACATAGATGAAGTCAGTTCTGGCATATTTCTGACACTCAGACATCATGTTACCTGTGATGGGGCATTTATTATTGTTAAATATTTCTGTTGTAATAGCAAATAATGGCTTTAGATGGGCTCAGATACAGTCTCAGTAGCAAAGCCAATATATAAATGCTTGGGAAGAATCGTACAACAGAATTTTTTGCTTCTAAAATACAAGTTTCTGTATTTAGCTTTCTAATTTTGTGGTGATTCATAGAAGATCTGGAGGCAATGGAATAGAATAGACTATTTTGGTTGGAAGGGACCTACAACAATCACCTAGTCTGACTTCAGGGCTGACCAAAAGTTCAAGCAATTTGTTATGGGCATTGCCCAAATGTCTCTTAAACACTGACAGGCTTGGGGCATTGACCAGCTCTCTAGGAAGCCTGTTGCAGTGTTTGACCATCCTCTCAGTAAAGAAATGGTTCCTCATGTCCAATCTAAACCTCCCCTGGTGCAGCTTTGAGCTGTTCTTGTGTGTCCTGTCACTGGATCCCAGGGAGAAGGGCTCAGCACCTTGATTCCTTAACACAGATGCCAAGATTGCCTTATATTTTTCTCTAGAGTTTGTAGCAGAATGGAAGAGAATCTGGAGAGAATAATTTTCATCTGTCTTTGTGTTGACCCACACTACCAAAACCTTTCATGTATCTTTGGAATATCTCATTGTTAAATGTGATTTCCTCTGCGCGGGGAATGTTCGTGACCGCATCTGTTACTAGTCAGGGGATGCTGTTATTGCATCCGTGCGCACTTTCTGTGCCATTGTAGGTTTTCCTATAACAAAGAACTTGTTGTCAGTCTCCTGAAATACCACTGAGCTTTACAACTCTTTTCTGCCTATGAATAGTTGTTACATTCAATTTCCATGGCAATGTTCCTCGCAGTTTGTCTCTTAAATAGCTAATCATATCTCAAATATACGATTCTATCACGTGCTTTATGAACATACTCATTTATTAGCAATGCACAGTATGTCTTTGAGTGTTTTTCTGTGACTATACAAGTGAAATTTTTATGCCAATTCAAGTTTATCTTTGCTGTCTTGAGGTGATCTCTTTTCTCTTTTTCTAAATCAGAAAACAAGAAATTGGAGAAAAAGATTACAGAAATGCTAACTTAAACACCATAAGTAAGGTCTAATTAAATTAATTAGCACTCATTTAATTAAATTGTTAGACTCCCATGTTAAAGTGCCATGATTTTTGAACATGGTAGATTTTTATCATTTCCACTTACTTTCCAAGAACCTGAGATAATTCACACCTCATGAAATTTGAACATTTCTTACAGTACAAACTCCTGGTGTCCACACTTGACAAAAAATGGCCAAAAAGAAGAGGGAAGTTATGTGTTATTTTTAGGTCTGAATATGGAAAGGTAATGGCATAGCAAAAGTTTTCGTTGTTGAACTTTCTGCTGTTGGTCCTGCAATACATTTAGAGATGCGGATGTATATGCTGTTTGCCAAAATTGTTTAACTTGATAGTTCCTTTTTATGTCTGCCTGAATAGATGTCAGTGCCTTGAGTCTGATTACCTAAGAAAAGTGTTAAGCTCTAATGGGACTGTTATTTGTTTGCTTATGACCTATTCCATCTGATGTTCTCACATTTCTCAGGCAGTGAATTGCATTTGTGGGAGCCATCTAAATAGGCTCTTGAACTTCTGTTGTGCAGTTTAATCATCCTGCCTGCCAATGGCATTAGGCAGGAAAGATCTTTGTTACATTTTACATTACGTGCACTAGTCATCCTCAGGATTGTCAGTTGACATTAATATGGTGATGTTGGTGTATGTATTGTTTAGGAGATGAAAAAAATGCTTTTTGTGGATACTACTGTTCTAAGTGTTGGGAAACTAAAGATATATTTTGTATTGGGATTGCCAGAATCATCATTCATAAAGGCTTTCGAGGATGATTTTTGCATAGCTGCTTTGCTTCAAAGCCAGATGCCAAGGAGCTTGTTGAGTGAACTTTCATTTGTGCTTCCAGCTATGTCAAATTGCACGTTCTTTCTAACTGAGAGAAATAAATAAATGTTAGGAATATATACTGTAAATGCAATACTCAGGTGAGAATACCAAAGCAATTATTCAGCCTCTGCAAAGCAAACATGCTTTTAATAGAGTAAGTCTGTATTCCACAAATTAGGTTTATTTATGTGTGAGGTGGATCAGCTTTGAAAAGCAAATCTCTCTGATGGCTGGATAGGGAAGTCCAGGAGGGGTCCTGCTTCATGTCAATGGGAACTCTTTACTGAATCATCCACATTGCTGGTTGAGCTCTTGATCTCTAACACAAGATACCGTCAATCAAGCGCTCAGTTGTCTCCATGACAGTGTTTCTGCTCCTCCTGAGTTTTACAGCAATCTTTCCAGGATTGAGAAGTTGGTAGATCAGGAATGACTTGGAAACTGGAAGATATAGTGGAAGGTATTTAATGAAAATTCTTTTCTTTGGGTCTGAGAATAGTTATGAACAAAGAGAATGCTTCTTGTATGATTCGTTTATATTCTTTCTATCAAACAGGAAAGATTTAGGAAAATTACTGGAATAACTACCTTGTTGCAATTGTTTTCTCCTGGTACTTTTTCCTGTGCATGCCGGAACAAGATGGCCAACGGACCTCTTAAGTTTCCGTGAAGATCCTTCATGAAATGTTCTTGCTTTTTCTTAGTTCAAAATGTTTACTGGGTCGCTGTTCTTACAAATAGTAAATTTTAAAATGGATTATCAATATCACAATTGGGTAACTGAATTTTTGCAATTATCAAAATATGTCTTTTACTTGCTAGCAGGTATTATCAGATAAATCTTTGAAGGTAACTGTGTATTTGGTGACAACACATTTGAAGTAATCACATGCACTGTACTGTGCAGAACACAGTATGCTCTGCAAGGCTCAGAGGTGCCTGCAGAATAGTATTCTGTATTGAGGAAGCATAACAGAACACAGCTGTGATAATTTGATCTCATTTTGGCTGCCAGTAACTTCAGTTTCAGTTGCAATTGTGCTCCCTGTTCCATTCATCAGCTCTCCTAGTTTTTGACATTCCCAAAATGGTGAACCAAGTCCATTAATGTATGATTAAAAATGGGAGTCTTGAGCCTTGATATGAAAGCTATAAATTGCTTTTAAGAAAATTCCATTGTCTTCCACTGACATGCATGCTGAATAATTTAGATGTGATTGTATCATACAGGTTATACTCTTCTAAGTACATTTAGAAGGGCACTGCCCGACTTCATTGCATAACTGCAGAAGTCGGAGATAAGAAACAGATGAAAACTGCTTCCATAATTCCTGCAGATATTATTAAAGAAAAAGCATGTCTTTCTCTTAATGCTGCTAATTGTATTTCTGAAATGAAATTCATATCTTCTCCGTGTTACTCTTGAAGCTTTGCCCCGAGACAGAGGAACGTACAAATGCGACATACCTGCTGGTTTGTTCTTAGAGGGAAAAATGAGGAGAAGTCTTAGCTGGAAATATCCTAGACTTCCAAAATGCAGATATTCTGTGCATTTTGAATTGTTCATTAAAGAAGCAATTGGTACACTTGTTAAATGGTGTCTGAAAGTTTTGCCAAGTTTGAACTGACAAACAGTGGGTTGCTTGCTTCTGCTGGAAATCCCAAGAAGATCTTGTATCTGTATATTCATCCAACCACTGAAACAAAATATGTGTTTGATGTAACACGAGGTTCTCTGGAGAGAACTATTAACTTAGGAGAGCAATTAAAATGTGTGTCTTAGGGACTTGTCAGATTGTGAATTGATGTTGCCATTCTTAAGGGAAAATATGGCTTGTTCTTCTGGTAATGAGCAAAAGGAACAACAGAAGAATAAAAGATAATTCTGTGTAGTTTTGGAAACAGTCCAATATTTAGCAAAATGGAAGTTGATGTCAGGATCCAGTGCTCATAGGATAACCTCAGAAAAGATGAAAAAAAAGTTTGTTGTGTAGTTAACAACAGTTTCAAGGTTGTTCCTTTTGTCTTCATGTATAAAATGTGAAGTACCAATTTTCTATGTAAATCTTTTCTGCAAGATGTCTGATGCATACTGTGGTGAGCAAACGTGAAGGAAAGAAAAAGAAAATTTACTTAGAGAAAACAATGGCAGAGGTGAGGTTTTGCTCGTTTTTAGGTAGCCTGTTCCTTTGCAACAATCTTAGCATTGGATCAAGTCAAGCAAAGCAAATTCAGACTTGTTTGGCTTTTGGAGCTTGCTTTTTTCTCCCCTTACATGGCTGGATAAAAGGCCAAATACGAAAAAACAGTAGACACAAGCGTTATTGTTTTGTGTGTTACTTACAGAATACTAAAGAAAAAAAAAAGTATCAGTTTTAGGTAATACAGATTTTTGTGTCAGGAAAATAAACATCTGTGTAGTGGACCATGTCAGGTATATTGTATTTCTGAAACCTTCAAGACTTTTTCAGAGCACTAACATGCTTTTGGGAGAATGTGTTTGATTTTTTTGAGGAAAAACAACAACACTGTAAAATATAAAGCACAATACTATTTCCATGTACTAAACCTGAAGAAAATGTACCTCTCGCTTCTAATGATTAGGTATACAAACAAAACTGAAGATTTTCTGTGTAGTTTTTTCAGATGAGGGATACCAAAAAAGGGTTTTTTGCATATTTAGACAGCTTGAGTAATACAGTTACAATGCTTTAATTTTTATTACAGGTTTTGATTTAAACTTTGCATTTCATTAAAATATTTGAACCAGAAGAGAACATGAATGGACTTTTCATAATTTGCATATGAGCCAGAACAACCAGGTAGACTATTTTCGTGAATATTTGTTCACATTTTAAGACTTCTGCAGGATGAACTGTATTTTCTATGCTTGCTGTACCTGTTTATGCAAGACCTGGTATTTTACTTGCAAAAATATTATGAGAAATATATTTTTCTTACACATTTGCATTGCTGTCCCTTTCCAGTATCTGGAGTGAAGGGGCATGTAGCACCGTGTGCCTTGTATCTAGTGACAGGTAAGTGGAACTTAGCACTAGTGATCAGGTCAGAAAATAGGCTCGCAAACATCATCACAGAATAAATGTGCAGAGCACTTTCTCGTCAGAGTCAGGAGCTGCATACAGATAGCTCACAAATGGCACCTAATTTGTCAAATAAATTGTTCTTTGAAAATAATTCCCTTGGCTCTGATTGCTGTGCACTAAGCCGGTCTGGCTGTGAGGAGCCGCTACAATGCTAGTAAGGGTCTTCAGCTGGTTTGGAGAATTCTGGTTGCTGGGTTGGCTGATAAAAAGTTTTAAATTCTGTATAAAGGCAGGTGACAAGGATTGTTGAGCTGCAGTTATGAATTGTGCCTTTTATTCTGTAGTTCCTTCTGTGTGTTTTGTGCGAGATGCTGTTGCACATCTGGCAGTTGTTGCACAGAGTCAGCATAGTGGGGAAGAGCTGCAATATAATTATTCTTTATGCTGCCATCAGTGTCTTGTTCTTTTTCCGAAACACAGTGTTACTCAGACTTGCTTTATCACAGTTGATCAGTTTGCCCTTATACTTATGTTCATCTTTGGCTTTGATACTGCGTGCTTGTGAAATATTAATGTTTTTATTAAATCCTTACAGCAACTAGATATATGGAGTGTTATATAACAAATACCAAATGTAAATTTGAATTAAACTAATATCTTGTCTTGGAGCATGTTGGAAATGAGAGTTGTTAACTATCGTACCAGGGATGATGTTACCATGGAGAGAGCTTCTGTTTCCATGACATTTGCTTGTATATTTTGCTAGGCCTTCAAAAGGAGTAGGGTTTTGTCTATCAAATTTGGTAGGTGTTATTCCATTACATCTGAAACTCTGCAGTGTCTCACTGCAAATGTATATTAATTCAGTTCTTATGAATATTAATGGCAACTGGACTGGCCAGGAAGAAAATGGAGGAAAAAAGTTATTAAAACTTACAGCATCCAGAAGGCAAGGGTTTTTTAAATAAAGTTTTTGACTAGATTAGATCTTCCAGCTTGATTTTAACCGGATATATTCGGCTCTGCTTGTTTACATTTTGGTTAATTAAAAAACCCCACAGCTAGTAAAGAAGTAAAGAAGAGTTTTGCTGGTCTTAGGAAAAACTGTACTTGGCTGTGTAGCTAATGGCTTTATGCTGTGAGATCTGCCTGGTACTGGAGTAGAATTTTGGATTGCAGTAAAATTTTAAATCAAGTCGTGAGGTACCTCGCTGTTTAAGAATCAGCTTACAGGCCTAGGGATAGATTACAAAAGCCATTTTTTTTCTGAGGATGAAAGAAGTGCTTTTGAGATGTGAAATACTTGGGAGCTTTCCACAAAGGGGCGTTTCTTTATTAACTGTTATGGCAATATCATGGTAATGATCTACAGGCAGTTTTTGCGTTTCTCCTGCATTGAAAATTTCTGATTGTGGTCACATATAGTCACAGTTCTCTTAGGCCAGATTGCACATACTTAAATGCAGGTGGATGTGATCCCCAGGTGCTTGAATATAAGGAACTAGGGAACAATATTAGTTGTTAAACATCGCTGTGTGTCTCCTGTACAAAGGCTGATGATGGGGAGGGATGCAGTGAGTTAAACACCATTCAGTATTCTTACCCACCCCTAAGACAAAATTGCTTGCCTTGTGTTCCTAATGAACAGTTGACAGTTTCTGCCTTTGTATACCACTCTTCTCATTAGTTTTTAGTCTCCTGGAGTGTCTTTTTTAAATGCTCTCTCTTTTTCCCCCGGTTCCAAGTGGGAGTCTTAAACCCTTGGTTCTCTGTGATACCTTCTTGGAGCAAATTATTCTGTAATCTGTCTGTTTGCAACAGTTATAAGTAGTTGTCACGACTTGAGCTGATACCCCTTTTGAAATGCATTTTTTTCAGAGGTTTTCTCAATTTCACATTTTGAAAACACAAATGTATGTATGCGGCTGAGGGAGAGATATTCCTGGAAGCCTAAAGACCTGAGAATTGTCCGTTTAATGCCACTAGAATTTTGGTCCACCTATTTTAGTATTTTAGTAAATAAGGAATGATACTTCACCTAATATCCTCCCTCAACTTCCAAAACAATAATTGCTAATAGCTTTATTTTAGACAAGATGTCTTTGGTTTCCACTTGAACTAAATTTCTAGATCTTTCTGCCAAAACCACTGACTCCCCATCTGCTAACTTGTAAGGTTCATGTTCTTTGTCCAGGCTTTAGAATCCTTTAATTTCAATAAATAACTTATTAAATGCTTTTGGTTTATAATAGTCACGTTCTCCTTCTGTTGAGGACATCATATACAGCAGAAAAGGTTCTTACAGGACAGCTCCTAAAGTGAGCATGATACTTATGGTTTGTGGTGTCAAGAGCGGTGTAACTCTGTGTGAGTCTCTGATCCTTTTGGAGAACCTGCTGGATCGACAGTAGGTGGATTTGTTCACTCTGCTGCCATCTCTGTACCTCTCCACTCTCACTCTGCTATAAGCAAATTTTTGAAGGGTTCTCTTAAAGTTGTTTTCACATATAGGATGGTGCTTCACAATAATGCATTGTTTCAGAATTCATACTAGCTTGCTCGTTATTACCTCCTTGTGTTTGAGTAACATTTGCACTGGAATGATAAACGCACTTTGTCTTGGAGGTGTTGTCACAGATTCTTGCTTGAACCGATGATATTTTTTCCCTGTGTCATTCTCAGTTGTGACAGTGATGCTAAGCTTTATGTTCTAGAGGATAAAGGAAGGACTGTTGTCTTTTTATGACATTAGCAAAAAGGATGCATTGGAAACTGAGTAGGTTGAAAAACCTTCTAGAGGGATATCAGATATTAAAATGCTTCTTGTGAAATGGCTCAGGTTTGCTTGCTTCTCCAAGAATTGTCCAGTGACTGCACATCAAACATTTCAGCGTTGACTTGATGGGGAATTGGCCCTGTGAGGAGCAGTCTTAAGAAGTGCAATTCCGTCTTTTAAATACGTTCTACATTTGTTTGTGGAAAAGCTATGCTTAACCACTCCTTCTCACCCCCATCCTTGCTTGTAGCAGTGTTAAAAGCTGCTAAACCTGTTGGCATTTGTTTTTGCAAATGATAAAATCACCCCCTCCCCTAATTCTCTGCACCTTCAGCTGCCTGTCTGCTCAGAGCAGCTACCTAAACCATTAGTTTAACATTTGGTGTAATTGAAGGAGAGGAAACATTTAAGGGAAGGGAAAGGAGAAAAAGCAACAGACATTAGGAACTGTCGGAAACCTTTTTGCCAGTAACAGAATGAAAGGTCCCTGCCAGCAGCCAAGAAGTTGGAAGAGGTTCTTCATGGCAATTGCTCAATCCCGGTATTGAAACCAGAGATCTTGTGTTGCGTGTCTGATCAGCATTTGTGTGCTCATGCTCTGTAGAAGGGGGAAAAAAATCTGATGTGTCTGAAACTATTGCTTTGTTGTGTTTTCAAGTTGGTTACAAGGCAAGATTAGCAACCAGTATCAGAACCACTGTTTTTAGTGGGAGAATGTTGCTTCCTAAGAGGGGCAGCAACGAATCTTGACAGTAATTGGGGTTCTTTGAGTGACTGTTTTTACATACAACCTACAACTCTTTTCCCTTTTGCTTGCAGTGCTCAGCAAATGGCTACCCCGTTCAACTTAACCTGTTCTTACCCAGAGCCTCTGACTTGCTCGTTCCTAAGTCACAACTACAAGAATTAAGTTCTCACAAGGTGTGGGCAGGATCCTTTCCTTGTCTCCTTTCGCATGCTGTGTTTTTTCTTCTTAGAGGAAGACTTTTCCCTTGTCATTATCCAAATTACTCTCCAGAAAATGCAATTTTAAATTGTATTAGTCTTGTAGCAGACTTGAAAGAGAAAACACATACTAATATTTTCAATGTACATTTTTTTTTTCCATGTTGCTTTTCATCTCCAAGTACATCAGCTTGCAAAGCGAAAGCATTGTGAAGCACATGCTGAGTTCTTCTGGTTGGATTTATGCTCATGTTGTATGAATGTTTTCTTGTGAAACGAAGGATGTAAAATATGGGGTTTGCTATTTTAATCTACATATATAATGATGCATTTAATATGATTAAAACTTATCATTTTATAATTTATATATTAGAATATGTAGTTGAGAAGGCTAGTTCGGTTGTTTCTTATAAAATACCGCAGGATTTAGTATTCCAGGCAAGACTCATAAATATTTAATTCAAGGAGATTTGTAACCCTGTAAAATGTAATAAGCTACCCCTTAATGACAATTTTGTGTAACATACGTTTGGCAACATGTAGAAGAAAATCCTGCTGGCAATTCTGTGCATCATCTTTCATGCATATCTGTTCAGCTCTAGGGGCTTTTTAGCTCTGGAATTAAAAAGAGAAATTAGAGTGTGTCTGGGACCAGCATGCTGCAATTTCTTAGTTTGTACTTGTACATTTCTCCTTATGTTCAGATTAGCTTAAAGCTCTAGCCCACTGTTTGCCTCTTGATGTAAGGCTTCATTCTTTTTTCCAAGGCTGACATTCCTCAATAAGTATTTTGGAAGATGTTTTTGCATCTTTCTGTTTAGGGTTGGTAGTTTTCATTAATCTTCCCAAAGCGTAAGGTGATTTGCTGAAATATTATCCCTGGTAATACTGATTATCATTGTAGCTTAAGAAAAATGTCAACAAAACCAATGTTATGATGAAGCCTTAAGTTTACAGGTTGTAACTCCTGCAAATGTGGTCTCTAATACTGATAAATTACCCAGCCTCCAAATCAGGTTATCACAGTGAGTCAGCCGAGAGAACTGCTGCTCACTTCATGGAGATTCTTTTGTTACACCGGGGATACTTCTGCTGTCAGACTTCAAGCACTGAATACTTCCTGCTGATCCAACCCAACTTTTGTGAGATTTCTCAGAGCCTTTGATCACAAACTAACCATCCACAAAGAAATAAGTCCCTTTGAGAGACTGACTTCCCTCTCCCTCTGGTGTAAATTCAATTGACTGTACTTGAGCTTGAGTTGGGACAGAGGTAGTAAAAATGAAAGGACAGAAGGTGAGATTTGGGCCGTCGGGCTTTGAGAAATGAGAGGAGGGTTAGGCGGATATTCATGAAGCTTTAAGCATGTAAAGAGACATAAAAAGTAAGGTTCATAAAACAAGTGACGCAGTGAAGCAACTGCACTGAGCCCTTTATGCAATGAAAATTAATGTTTCCTCCAGCATCACTGGCTTCATGCAACTAAGGTTTTTTTTTTTCCACAGTAGAAGTGTGAAAAGAAGATTAAGAAAGAAGATGATCCCCCTAAGGCTCTTTCAAAGATTTTTTTGTGTCACTAGGGGAGAGGAGAAGAATAATAAGCATTATTTTAGGAGGCTAAAAGGAAAAAAAGTAAAGGGCAAAGGACTGGGGCCAGGAGTGCTTCTGTATTATCTTGATTGTCCCAACAGCCTTCTTCAGACTCATCTCATCATCTTCTGTCAGCAACTTCTGTATCTGGGAATTAAGAGGGAATGTCTTAAACAGTCCTCAGGAGATGAATTTGGATAAAGTCGTGTTAAACATACAGTGGAATGAATGTTAACATTTAAAATATGACATATAATCAACTAAAGGGTAGTTTTTAAAAGGTTATTGAGGAAAAAATATGTAGATTTGATCTTTTTCATTATATTAATTTCTATCTAAGGCTGTTAGTGAGTTTTGAAGCTCAATTAGAAAGAAAATTTCATCTGCGGAAGTAAATACAATAGTATTCTGTAGTCACGTTGTCATCCTGATGACAAATTACACTATGGTTACACACTGAGGCCATCTCAGTTCAAGTTAGCAATACAAAGTGAAATAAAGAGACTGAAATAAAGCAACAGAAGGAAAATTGAAGTGTCTTGATTGCTTTTATTATTGCGTTAATTTTTGCTGAAGACTTACACAGCAAATATTTAGTGAGGTTATAAAAAATAGATGGTGTAAAATAAGAAAATTACAAAATAATCAATAGCAATATAAAGCTGTGTCAAGTAGCAGCCATGGACCATCACCAGTTCCTTTACCATGGGGACTAAAGCTCTGTTGTTAGGACATTTCTTTTGTCACAGAGGTAGGAGTATGTAGCTTGGCAACCGTTACCTTAATGTGCAAAAAGTAGAATTTACAGCTGATGGCAAACACTGGTTAGTCCTTTGGAGACCTTATATTTATTAGCCAGCAATTTGAAGCCATTTACTTTTTCCTTTTTGCTTCAGACCAGATGCTGGAATTTCTAGTTCCAGATCCTAATAGTAAGTGAAAGGATGAATACAAACAGAAGTGACCGAGAACAGGTTTCTGTGGCTGACAGTAATGTGCTGGGGGGAGTGGGGACGGACGGGAAAAGAAGCAATGAGTAATTTTGTGGCTGCTACATTCTGATTGCTATAAACATGGATTTTTGGCTGTGAACCGAACTTCATTTATCAAATATTAATAGGATTAATATGTAGAAGACATCAGTTATGAAGAAAATTTCCTGGTATTTTTTCTCATTGCTTAATGGAATATTGAGAAAAGATATTAGTATAGTTGTGAAACAAGATGTTTAATGAAGCCAGAGATACAAAGCTAAATTAAAGTGCAAGCATAGAAGACGTTTAGCCCAATACTTACCAAAGAAGGCCAATATAGATATTGCATTAACGTGGATTTCAGAGGCACTTCCGGAAAAAAGTGGTTGAAAAATATCCATTAAAATATTAACAGATTAGTTTCTGCACGCAGGTTAACCTTCTAAACCTGATTTGCATTCAAATCTTAGAATCCTTAGTATGAAATACAATCTAGCACTTTTTCAATGAGTCCATTTTAGTAGCCTGTTTTGCTTTCCAGTCTGCTATGGCAGTAAAGCTTAATATTTCAGAAGTCATTTTGGTTATAACCATTTTCTTTCTACGTCATATAGCTTCAAGTCACATTTTCATGAGACAAATTGTGGTACAACAAAATTTGCACAATAAAAACTGCCACTTCTTGCTAACCAGTACTAGTGTATTAAGAAGTATAATTTCTATTTAATCTCTTAACCCTGTAAAGGAAAAATGTCTGGAATACACCAGTTATTGTGTCTTAGAACACAGGTTAATATTTTTCTTTATTTTGCTCTTTAAAATGGAGGAATTGAATAAATGACACAAATCTGCTTGACTACATGGAGTTAAAGAAGCTGGTGACTTCACCATCAACTAATGAGTTGTTAAAAACTTTATTATCGGGAGTGGGCTCTGTCATTCTTTTGGCTTGGTTTTGGACACTAAATTATTTCAGCTTAGCCAAGGGACCTGTCTTTTCCACGGCTTTTTGAGCTTTAAAAGTTATTGTCTACAGATTTGCTTTCTGCGATGTGAGAGCAGTACATTGCGTAATATTCGGAGTTCATTAACAACCTTATTTTCAAGCTGATCAAATATTTATTGAGCATCAGGATGTCTCTGTATTCTGATCAAATTACTGAACCAGGCAAAGAGGTGGTGTTTAATGAGGACTGCAGCTCTTTTATTGTTCAGGTAGTTTGAATCAGTAATTTAGAACGCTGAGCATTAAAAGCAGCATTTATTATTCTCTTTTCTTTTTAGTTAAAAAAGAGGGTTTTTTTTAAAGGGAGGAGCTTCTTTTTTCTTTTTTTCTTTTTTTTTTTTTTTTTGGTCATCATCTTTTAGACAGGACATCATGGCCATCTGTCCATGGTTAGACACAGGGTGTGCTGGAAAGTGTGGAAAGTGTTTGCATGAAGTTGGAAAGCGTTTGGATCATGTTTTGGAGTGGTAAAAACTCTGCAGCCTTTTTGTGTTCTTACAGATTTTCCATTCAGTGTTTAGATTCTTTTATTTTCATTCAACTGTGAAAATGCCTTTCACAAGTGACCAGTGTTTGGGAATCACTGGTGTTTACCCAGGGGTTTCTTGTAGTTTCATCACTCATAGGAGTACTTACAAATCCTTTCTTCCTGCCTTTCCTTTATAAGGATAGGGGCAATTGATTCATATTTATAAAAAACTGCCAGCTTTAGCATTTTAAGAGGTTATACAGAAATTATGTCAAGCATCTACAGGAAAGAAAACAGTACTGGTTATATTTGATTTGTTTTTCTAAATAAAGGACTCCTCATAATTTTTGAGACACTGAGTGCCATTGAAGAGATTGAATTAAAGCACCTTTTCTTAGTAGGATCTGTATAGCCAAGTACAATGCAACACATCTTTCCCTGGCTGACCTGCATTTGTCAAAGTTTCATCTATTACATTCATTGGTAGAAATTTCTTAGATGTCTCTGAATTCTTCAGACTCTCCAAACTCGGATCAACCAATATTGTTTATATCTCAGCTTCAGCATCTTATTGTTTTACTGCCTTATAATCATTTTGTGTTGCTCCTGAAGGTTTTAATGATAGGGTTTGGAATTTTTGTGTGTGTGTATGTGTTTACAATCATGTTGTTACTATTTCTAACTTTTCCAGCAAACTTTTCTATTTTCCCAAAAGATTAGTCATGTAGGCTCACCTGGATCGTTTGGTCTTATGGTGATGCTTGAATACAGCCAAATGTGGGCTGTATATCTAGGAGCAAATGTATTAAGTCCCAGCTAAAGGTGTGAACCTGAAAATAATTATTTCAGCTAGTTATCAACACCTTTCAATGCAATGCAAAAGAATATAAAGTGTAAATACACTTTCTTTTGTATGCCGCTGTATACATAAGCAGTGAAAAGAATATTAGAATAGTAGGTTCAGTTCTGTTGCGTAGTCTTCTACAGGATTTTGTGAAATTACAGTATAAAGATATGTACATTAGCCAACTCGAAAATTACCTGTACCTGAGACTCAGTCATTTTATCTTAAAAAAGGGAAGTAATTACACGGAGAGCTGGGCTTCAGTCTCAAATAAGGCATTAACAAGATTCAATGTAGAAATAATCATACATTTTTAAGCACAAGTGTAATAAATGGCCATAGTAACTTCCCTAGATATATGTTGTGGTTTCTGCATCACTTGGGATCTTTCGTACAGGTGTGCTGTAATTTGAACAGGAATTATAAGCTTAATTATGGACATTATTGTTCGACCTCTGTCCTATATGCAGCAGTGCTGACTCAGTGAGCCCGATAATGGTTTCCAGTCTTAAAAATCTATGACTATACAATTGAGTCAATGGTTGCCTTTCATCTTGTGGTTTCTTGATCCATTGATGTGACTTATTCACATAATCCGTCGGCAATGTTGGCAACTTCTGTTTCTTCGGCTCATCTCTCTATAAGGTCTGGGCTGAAATGATGGATTATAATCGATCCATTTGGTTCATTTAAATGATCCAGGGTCTGTAGTGCAAGAAAACAAAAACACATTTTGGGTAATCATTCTGTCTTTATGTTTACACAGCTGAATGCAAACTGTTAGGCTGGGTAGGGCAGCAGCTGCCCTATGGATATTAAGAGGCCTGAGAATTAAGTAGAGCTCTTCAGAGTAAACATTTAACCATTTATTTGAGTGGGAGAGAAGAGCAGATGTGTTGTTATTACAGGTTTGCAGGAGTTAACTTTCTCTTTTCACGTGAAAGCTTTAGCATCATGTTGAATACAAAGCTGCTTGTAAACAATTTAATTAAAACTCAGAAGAATATTAGTAATGGAAATGGGTGGATATTACAGCAGAATAAATATTTCTTACTGTTTGTGAATGTGGAGTGTTCTAGAATGTTCTTAAAATGCTTTTAGTGTCTTCATCCTGCTAAGTAAGTCTAACTAAATACCAGAATATCATTTATGTAATGACAAAAGTTTCTTCTTGGTGTTAAAATATGAAATAGTAAGGTAACTTCTTTGAAACTTAAAATTATTAGACATGTAAAGGTTTATATTTAATATTTATATTTCTTGTTCAAGGATACTTAATTGCAATTTGTCGCATATTCAGTGTGGTTAAATTTGCAATGTGGCAAATTACATTTGATCATACAATCATAGAATACCAGGTTGAAAGGGACAACAGGGATCATCTGGTCCAAGTCTGATGATTTAAAAGGACCGTCTTGATTAACCCCATCCCCTCCTACCTTACCAGCCATCGTTCTCCAGTGGTATTCAACCTGCCGTACCTCTTGGGCAAGCATGGGTAGTCAAATAAATCTTCCCTGGGCCTTCTGTGCCCTTTTTCCAACCTTCTTTCTGAATTGGTGTGTGCCCACAGCTGCCAGCTGAGCAGCCCTGTGGATGCCTTGCAGGGCCAGGTCTGACCAGTTTCCCGAGGGAAGGAACCACTGGCAAGAAGCAGCACTGTACCTGGTAGGAGAAGGAGCTGCGTTATTTGCTACCTTCCTGCTGTTTGGAGGTGGAAGGAGAGAGAGAAGACATGGAGGATGGAAAGTGTAAGGTGACCCATATTAGCTGCTCTTGCACTTGAGGAGAATGGTATTTAATAAAGGTGAAGGAGGTAGAGCTGCCTGATGAGGCTTTGTAGGCCTGTAAGCCGCCCTTGTCAAGGAAATCTTCTCTTCCTCCTCTTGATGAGACACGAACTTCTCTCTTGGTTATCCCACCTCCTCTTCCTTTTCAGTCGCTAGGATAAATGAACCATTTGTTTTGTCTGGACTGAAGTTACTCAGTCTTCCAGGTGGGTGTCTTCATGGTGAGTCAGCAACACCCCACAACCCGGACTGCCTGCCCAGAATGCAGTCCCAGAAACCAACCCCACTCTTCCTCCTACGAAATACTAAGCAGCAAAGTCTGCCCCATGTGAAAGGAGCTGTTTGAAGTGAAACTTCATCCTCATTATGGACAGTGAACATCCCCGTTGCCCAGGATTTCAGCTTTCTGCTGAACCTCCCATTGAAGCCAAATGCTGAGAAGACACATGGCTTTAGGCAAAACCAAAACCTGTGTGGGAGGAATATCTGCAACCTACAAGAAATGTGTCAGCTAAAGTTCAGATAACAGAACTTTGAGGGCCAGCCTTTCTCGTGACCTGTAGGGAGAGGAAAAAAAGAGTTGTCCCCTCTATGGGCAACTGTGGAGGAAGGGGTCAACTGGACTTAGTACTTTTTGGGACAGGGCAGTGGATCTGGGCTTCAACATGACCAGCAACCCAAAACTTTGCCCGGGAGTGCTAAAATGGCCCATCGGGGTCTAACAAAAAATCCCAAACTGTGAGTTGAGTGGACCCACTGAAGTCTGTGGAGTTGAGTATAGGGTCAGGAATTTATGAGATTCAGCAGCTTCTGAGGGGTGTCAGAGGATGTGCTTTTTGTGGGGCTGTCTTCAATAAGGATTCTGCATCCCAAGGTGTTGGATGTACATCTGAATTTTAGGTTGGTTATTGTGCTCTTTCCTGAAGTTCAAGATCTTCCTAATAGGGGTACATTTGCCATACTACTTCTGACACATCTGTTGTCCTTGGACTTTATCGTCTTGAGCAAAGGTGATACTGATTGATAGTACTCTCATGAAAAAGAAAGGTATGATGGAAACAAAGGAGCTGGGGTTCTGCCAGGAGGGAATGGCCACAAAAGGGCCATTATTTATTTTAATAATAACAATAACAATGACTATAATAATGCAAAGATAGAAGAAAAGTTGGGTAGATGCTGAATGAGTAGCAGAGTTGGTAGAAATTAGAGGGCTGGGTTTCCTAACCAACTTGAAAGCACTGACAGCATTATTTCTTCGAAGTGGCATTTCAGGATGTCGTGGGATATCTTCACGGCTCAAGCTGATCTGTGTGAGGTAGGTGCTGGGTGACATTGCAGTGGGACGGCCTTTGCCTTGGACTCTGGTGTCCATAAGTATGGGCTCAAGTGCAGTAGGTGTGTCCCCAAAGTGAAACTTCAAGTCTGGTTTTATGTAAATGGAATCCAGTTTGCATGCACCAGAGCTGCCCTGCTATGTCATCTAACATTTACTAAGTAGGAACAACTGGGGGGTTTGCTTTGAAAGTTCATTACTTTTGCAAATTAAAATACTAGTGTAAGTGCAACCTGTACGCAGCCTGTGAGCATCCAAAGAGAGATTAGAGCTTTGTAGAATAATTTAGGTTGGAAGGGGCTTCAGTAGCATCTAGTCCAATCCTTTAAAGCTATTTGAGATAGTTTCTGATTTGTCAGTGTACATTTTTGGTGTGGAGTTCTAATTTCTGTGGTTACGCTAGACTGAAATGTTTCAGATGGAACCATTAACTTTATATTGAAGATGATATGGGATCTGATATGTGTTAGAAGTAGTCATGTACGTGCATATTTGTCGGGGGGTGGTGATGAGGATATCATTGCTATGAATACTATATTTAAAATGCTAGGGAGTAGCTTGGTCTCAGACAGATTGCTTCACATTTTGTTTTGGAATTAGAATATAGAATAACTTCAGGCAGAACAGGTCTGCAGTATGCAATGATTCATCTAAGGTGAAGTTTTCACATACTTAACAAGCAGAATTCTTGTTGGGCTCCAGCTCATCTTTAAAGAAATTGATTTAGCACTTAGCATTCAAACTCAAGAACTAACTACTGCTGTATCGTGTCTATGGACTCACCTGTTAGAAAAAATAATCTCCTTCTCAGGGATTACTAATGGTTGAATTGATTGAATTCTCATGTGAGTTTCTGTCTTTCATGGTAACAGAAGAAGGCTGGGTGGGGCTGTATAACTTGTTCTTAATATGAGCTTTGAAGTCTGATAGCTCATAAAAGCCTTTGTAACTGTTTTGGAAAGATATTTGTGAATCGCATGTTACCTTTAGCAGGTGTTCAGTATAGCAAGTGAGAAGGGTGTTATTTGGCAATGGTCAAATTAAGTGTCATAGTCAAAAGTGTATATTTATTCCCGTTGATTTCTAGGTAAGATCTCTTTGTCTAAGTGCGTTAGGGATAGTTTTTCCTCAATTTTCTTATTAATAGGGCAAAATGTTTAGCTGAGGCTTGTTTCACACTGTGCTGGTTCTAGAGGTAAAGGCAAGAAATAACTTCATCTTAAAGAACAAATCCTCCTCCACGTCCCTTCAAGCAAGTCAGCCAATTAATTTTCTATTTAAACTTGAGTCAAAATTGTGAATCCAGCAGTGCAATCACAGGTATGTCCTGTTGAAACACTGCTTTTCATTACTGATCTTGGAGTAGTTGTTCCTGTCTGTTGTGAAGTTGGTTTCTTATTGACTTTTAGGAGGATGTAACTTGCCAGTCTTGGAAAAGGAGTTTGAAAAAATTGTGTAGTAGATCATATGGGAAAATATACATTAGTGTTGAAGTATGTGTAGAAAATGCAATGCTGATTAAAAAAAACTGAGGGCGAGGGCAGGTGTCATGGAAGATCAGGGAAGAAGTAAGGCCTCTAAGCTTGATGACTGTACTGGACAAAGGAGTAGAAACTATAATAAGGAATACAGTAGATGATATCTGGGTAAACATGATATAGTTGGGTAAAACTGCATGCCTTTTTAAAGTTCTGCGTCTCCAACACAGGGATCAAAAATCATTTGATTAAGGATCATATGGTATTCCCTGCTAAGACTTCCAGCAAGCTTCTGTCAAAGTTTCTAATAAAAAAAAAAAAAACACTTGAAGAAACTAAAGCAGATGTGAGACTTGAAAGAAAAGGTTCTTACACAGATAAGCACTTGGTTAAAAAGTAGGAGTGAAGGGATGGGATCCTGTTCAGTCCTCACCAGGGTGGGGAGTCACCTGTACTGCGCATAAGCAAGATGGAAAATGGGATGAACCGTAAAGTGACATTTTCTTGCTGGATCACCAAGGGCGGGTGCTAAATCTGGAGAATTATAGTAAGTCCCTACAAGACTGAGTGATAAAACAGCACATAAACCTCTATGAAGGTAAATGTGGAGTAACTGCACATGTGAAATAATAGCCTCTGAGCTGAGTGTCTTTCTGTGCGTATAGAAGCACATCAAGCCATCAGCAGCATAGAAGCAATGGTGTTTGGTTGCTCACCATCTCTGTATGAGCCCTAGGGAGTGCAAGGGTTTGAAGTCAACAGAAGCTGGTTCAGAACGATCAAAAGGTCGTGGTTTTTCTTGCAGTGTGGTTGGGCTGGGCATGGAACGCTCTGTTGCGGGCTCTTACAGCTGGTAGACATTTTACATGGTCTTACTGGGGAGCCAGGCAAGCTCATGCAGGGGAAACCAAAAATCAGTAAACAGGTAGGAATTAGATTTGAATCACATCCGCATCAGGAGGTCTCTGAGCCTGAAAATGGGTCGTCTCTGAGAGAGTAGTTATAAAAAATATCGTATGGGATTGCTTCGTTTTTCCCCATCCCTGAGCACGTGCTGTTGTTTGGTGTCCGAGTCAGGACACCAGAGCTCTAGTGGGGCCTTTCTGCCATTGTTCTGTCGATCGGATGCAGCTCTTCCCAGGGTATCAGCGCCGCCACTCAGAGAGGCTGGGTCATTCTTCTTGTGTCAATAATAATTCATTTCCTAAAGGAGCCTCTGGCGTTTTCAGGGTTTATATTCCAGGCAGAAGTAAGTACAAATAGGAAGAAGCCTTTGCTCCTCCCTTAATGGGCTTTGAATTTTCTCACTTTGCTCAGAAGAAATCTTGGTCTTTAGTTTTCAAGACAGGGTATATTTCAATCCTATACTTCAATATTTGTTCCACCAGAATGTAATGCTCCCATTTGTGATTGGGAGGAAATATTTAGTACTTGTGAATACAGCAGCAGTCCAAATTTACCATTTTGACACAAAATATGGGATGTTTTTTGAGTGAGACTGTATTTCTGTACAGAAGAGAAAATTTCCACTCTCTTGAAGACTATTAGCCTGTTTTAATCTTCTCCTTGAAGAAATGATACGTAAAAAGATGGTTTGGAGCCATTTATTAAACCAGTTGAGGTTGTTTTCTAAAGTCAGTTAGACTGGGTCTAGTCTTCATAGCTCATGAGGTCTCAAAAATATGACCTGCTACTTATAAAGAAATTGATTATTTGAGTATATATTAACAAATCCATCACTGTAGACGGTCCAGTAATCTTGCTGGGAAGATTATTGCAAGTCAATAAATTATAAGTCATGCCACATAGAGGCTTAAAACAAAATTTTAGGATTATGTGTGATTGACAGATGATACTTACAGAATACTTGGAGACCTCAGTGCTAAAAGACTGAAGAGCAACCATTAAGATGAATCTTCTGTACAGGAAAATCAACACCTTTTTCAACCTTCATACGTGCTGTAGCAGCTGTTTTATAAATTTAATTTTCACCATCTGTGGAGAAATTTGTCACAAACTGAAGTGTTCCCCATAGTTCTTCTTTGAACTAGTTAGTAAATACTTGGCAGTAATAATTGTCTTTGGCCAAATAAGAAATTGCAAAAGAGAGAGCAAGTAATGTCTTTGTAAAAACTGTATTTTGCCCTGTTGTTCTTGGAACACATTTTAGTCATAAAAGTTATGTATATGTGTGTGATTACAATAGTAAGTCAGGCAGATGGCTGTAATACTGACTTTTGGAAGGGGTTTATAGCACCCTGAACAGGAACCAGAACAGAACACATGAGGTCATCCCTCTCAAACCATTTAAGGAGCATGATCAAAACATAAAAGAAGATGCACTGTAGCCAGCCACGGTCAAATTCCAGAAGCTTCCTTTAGTAGTTTAGTTTTGTCATGAGTAGGAGAACCACGACTAAAAATGTTTAGAGCTAATTTGAGGTTCAGTTGCGTGAAGCTTGCTTGTACTTACTGTCTAGCAAAAGTCATGCACCATCTTTTCATCAAGAAATGATAAGCAAGATGCAGTGAATTTATTTTGGAAACAATAACTTTCCATGCATACATCAGGAAACAGAAAATTCTTCACCTGCTTTTTTCATGTTAGAACTACAACTGTTAGGTTTATCATCAATAAATTTTGCATTTTTCAAATATTTAGCACGGCATGGATGCAATGTGATGGTAGTGATCGCTATGTTACTAAAAGACACTGGACATTCTTGGCTATTTTTAGGTAAAATTGCATAAATTTCCTCATTGTGGATTAATAATGATCTAACAACTAAATACTCTTGTTCTGTGCATCTCCAAATTATTCTTTTACTTTTCCTGTATTCATTTTTATTCTGATGGGAAGGGTTGGCAGGTTTGCTCTCATTGTTAGCTGAGGACAAACAAAATGTCAGCTTAGTAAACCAAAGCAGATGATAGAAGAGACCATGAGAAACCAAAGCTCTAATTTAAGAGAATATTGTTCCTTGTAACTTTTTGTTCAAGTGTCTGCCCTTTCTCTTAAGCAACAGATATTTCCTTATTTATGTCCCTGTATGTCATGATGTTTTTTATGTCTTTACATCACTTAAATTCCTTTGGTATGAAAGAACATGTTTCTGATGGGCCTTTCTGAGAGTTGGCAGTATGGAGACTGCTGGCTCTTTCATGTTGGGTCAGCCAACAGCATGAATAACAAAAGTATTGTTCATAGAATTGTTCGCAAATGTTGCGATTACCTTAAATGTCCCATCACTGTTTTCATTTGTTACTGTGCTTTCTTATTTTCTTTGCTGAAATTTTCCTTTAGCCAGAGAGAGATAATGAAGTATGCTGTATGCTAACTTTTCTTTCAATTCTCAGCATTTTATTATATGCAGTGGCTTGGGTACAGTACTAAGCAGTTTCAAAAGGGAGCAGCAAATAAAGTAGTGAAGCACAACTACCTCTGTGGTAATGGAATTCATTGTTTCAGATACTAAGTATTGTAATTCATTAGAGACAGCTAATATAGTCTGAAATGCTGAATTGTTAGTTTTAAAACCAGTGAAAAACAATAAGCATAATTAAACTGCTTTTTGATTGTCCTCAGAAATACAAGCCGGGTCGATGTGATGATATTTTGAAGTGGAAGCCACCCAGCCTGAACTCTGTTGATTTTCGTCTAAAGATAACAAGAATTGGTGGAGAGGGGTATGTAATCTCTTCCCTTTTTAAATGTATAGCACTTGTGTGAATGTCCCTTAGCAGATAATCCCTCCTCTGGTATTTCTTGACATTTCCTGGGGCATCTTTCTGTATTCTGTAGACTTTGTTCATTGAAAATATAAACAATTGTTGTGATGAGTGCTGTAGTGAAAAACAATGACAGATGTTTATAACGTAAATTTACTCATTCTTAAATCAAGTTTCATGAAATTTCTTTTAAACGTCCTGCTTGGATTTGGCACTACCCCTAAAATCACTACCCCGTTTTTAGAAAGTAGGCAGGCTATATTAATTTAAATTCTTGCGTAAAATAACTATTTTCCATTGTTTTTATGCAAAATAATAACAACCTAAGCTTTCTTCCATTTTGGAATTCTGCACAGTGACAAACAGGCACTTATTTTTGTAGAGAAAAACAAAACTTGACGTTTTTACTCAATCTGTATTCTTTGGTATTGTCTTTAAAACCATTAAAACCTTAATCAAAACCAGTGAGTTGTAATGGCAGAAGACACATAAACCTTTACATTACAACACTTCTATATACCGTTTGCCTAGTTCAGTCACGACACATATTTAATAGGGGCAATTTCAATGTTCAGTTGTGTCAGGGAGGTGAAGATTGAGTCACTAGTTTGAAGTTTACCTTGCAAAATATTTTGTTTAAAATGAAGTTAATTGATTTTTAAGTTGCTTAATGTTTTAACGTCTGGGACTCATTTCAGCTGACAGTAAGAAATACCAACATTTAGCTTTTCTTTTCTTGGTACCACAGGCAACCCAGTACGATTAAACAATTAATTAATATATGGCTTACGTATACCAGAGTGCTAATAATGGCCCATCTAACTTTTGGATATTTGCATGTCATGTTAATGAATATATTAGGTGAACAGAGAGTATCTTAAGGATATGCGGTTTATTCTGCAAACTGTACTCATCTGCTAACTTATGAGCATTTCACGAGGTCGGAAGTGTCTGTTCAGATTTTTGTATTTGAAAATGTAGCATGAAGTTCTCAGTAACAACATAGCTATTTCAGAGCATATACAGGAATATTTTGACTTCAGAGAATCAGCTCATTACAAACATTTTGTGTTTGTTTGGCTCTTAATTAAGTCACAGAACTGTGTAATAGGAAAGGTTTCTGTTTAAAAAAAAAAAAAAAACAAACAAAAACCAAAAACCAACAAAAAACATTTTTTGATAGGAAGGTCACTTTTATTATGGTGTTCTTGTGACTTCTATTGAAGTGTAAGTGTATGGTAGTATCCTGAGATTCAGAAGCAAAATGCAACAGATTTTTCATTTCACATTAAAAAAGGAGTATTAGCTTGATTAATCAACACTGATTTCAAATACAAAATTGTTAGTGCTATTTTGTTACATTTAATATATTGCGTCATAGGTTATTTGATCAGAACATGAAAACATGATAAAATATTAGCCAGTAAAAACTATTGCTAAAAAATTGGGCAGTTAGTAGCGAGTTATTAAAGAATGGCTGTTCTAGTGTGCAAATGGAAACACTTCTAGTATTTAGAAAAGTTCTACCATATTGTAGCTGTGTGAAAATAAGTGCATTGCTCATATTGTGGAAATAATTACCTCTATTAGTCTGTAAATACTGTAATAGTTAAATATGTTAATGTTTGTATTCCTCTCACATGCATAACAAAAAATAATCCTAGAAATCTGACATTCGGTAAAGTACAATATTCCGGATATGTTTTACTTCATCTCACATGATCATTGACTGGTATTAGTAATAAGTGCATTTATCCAACAAATAAAAGCTAATGAAGTACTGGGTGGAAAAGTAATAATTTTGCATTGTTGGGAGAGAAGTATTTATGTTAAGTAATGACCTATGAAACAGTTGCTTCTGCCCAGTTAAACACAAATAATGAATGAAACACTTGAGGTTTAACTGCTTTAGTTGTTAATTTGATTATGCAATTTATCACTTGGTAAAATCTGAACTCATTTGAGGAAATATCAGAATTATACTGATTTTGAAGTTATTGACTAGAGTTTTAAAAGAAGCATCTTTAATTTTAGACTGTAAAAAGACAGTTCCTGAATTCTGAGCACTACCATAATAAAATGGTTGATTTCTGTTTTGATGAACTGAATGTCTTACTAATGGCAATTCTAACATAACACAGTTAGGCTTCCTGCTCCCCCTGCCCCACCGAGATTAAAAGCACTGATACTGGTTTCAACCTTTTAAGTAAAAAATGTTTTCTTCTTCTGCAGTAATCCAAAATGAAATCTGTCGTGCATTTGACAGCAGAGTAATACAGATGTGGTTAAAGTACTGTTACAGAGTTTTTGTGTAGTTCTGGTGGAGTTAAGCAATAATATTTATGGAAATAGAAGTTATGCCTTCATATTGATCTCTTACTGACAAATGAGGAGCAGAAGTCAAAGTATTGATCTCAAATAGTTCACAGCTTGAAAAAATGAGAATGCAGACTGTCTGTAATTTCCAAGTCCTCTGTTCTGATTTACAGGCTCATCTTTAAATCTTGAAATGCAGACATATCTAAAATTGTGCTACAAGTGTGTGTGGTATTATCACAGCTCACAGCCTGGCCAGTAGGGATACAGGCTGAACCTGTATTGCAAAACTCGAGCCATCCAGCCCTTTGTGTTTATAGTTCCCTGTTCACTTAAGTAGTGAAAAAAGCATACAGGGCATTATTTATTCAGTAGCATGAGATTAGAGGACTGTCAGCTGTTGGACATGTCTTTTGGATGGCATATGTAATTGAGATCCTGAACAATTGTAAACAATCCTGTGCATTTTCGTTTGAATAAAGGAGTTGCCTCTAGGGAGTCTGCCAGATTTTACTCAGTATGATTATTTTCCATCTACCTAAAATTCCCCTGTGCTTTCAGTTGCGCATTTCCACCCATAGATCAGTCTGCAATAGTAATGTTAACTGCAAAATTGCTGTTTTTCACCCCAGATGTAGTTCGGTTATGGATGAATGACCAACTGTTTTTTATCTAGGGTTCATTTATTTCACTATTCATGTTGGAGAGAGTTTTGTCATTGAATTAAAAAGGATTTAGTTTATGATCTATGAAGTACATTTAGAATAAGCTTTCCTGTAGCTATGAAGACTGCATAACAAAGAATAAACATAAAGAAAAAAGATACTATAGCATCCCAAAGAAAGGCAGGGTCTCTGTAACCTCAGTGACCTAATCCTGACACTCCTGTTCAGTGCACATATTTGAAAGAAATCGCATTATTGCACCTTAGTGAATTACAGCATATCAGCTGAGCCACGGTAATTGTGCCCTGTGTATTGTCATAGTCCAGCCTGTCCAAGCATCAGGATGATGGTTAGATTAACTCTTTTTATGTTGTGTTTGCAAGAATTCCAGTTTATGCACTCTCTCAATCTCTTCTCATCACATCAATATAGTTACTTTTATTTCAAAACAATCATACTAAAACAACCAAACCAAAACCAAAAACCCCCAAACAAACAAAAAACAAAAACCACAATCAAACACAATACAAAAACCGAAACAACAACTGACAGCTTATTAAATCAGCTAAACGAGAGAGTACTTTGTTGTTTATCTCTGGTGAAACACAGCATTTGAACTTAAAAGCCCCCACATTATGGGTGCTTTAAAAAGTTAGACCCACTTGCAGCGCTTCTCTGTCACTTCGGGTTTACTAAGATATTGGTCTCACATCAACAATGCAAAGCGGAAGCCTTTGACAATATAACAGTACCTTGTATTTTTCCTAAATTGTGATGATGCTTATAGAAAATAAAATAACAGGGACTTAAACACATCAATTGCATTTCCAAGTGACCTACAAGTTAAACGACCTTATTAGAAGAGAATGTTGAGGATGTTTAATTGCCATGTACAATATCTCAGTCATATTACAGAGAAGACTGTTTTTAAACAGTAGATATGCTTTTTCCCCTAATGTCTGATTCTAAGAATATTTCTTAAAAAAATATACCCCCTCCCCAACAACTCTGAGCCTTATTTAAATGTCACAAATATCAACTGAAAATATCTA